>NW_024096961.1:0-1428777 GCF_016545835.1 Crotalus tigris | reverse complement strand
AATGGATTTACAGATATAATTTTTGTTTACTTCCCATTTCTTTCTTGAGATTCAACTGCATAATCTGCAGTGGACATTATTCCAGCACTTCATAATCCAAAGCAGTACAAAATTGTGTTCAATCTTACCATAGCAATGCCAACGCCACATAAAACAATAACACTCAGCATAAGCAAAGACCGCTCAGTATAGCGACTGGTTAACCTTCCAATTACTAGGCCCTGGACGACCTGGGGTGGGGGGATAGAAAAAAACACATACAGATAAATCAAGCTCTCAGAAATGTCTAGATCAGTGATTCTCAACCTTTCTAATGCCGTGACCCCATAATACAGTTCCCCATGTTGTGGTGACCCCCAAGTGGGTGTGGCCACCAATAAGAGGGAGTAGGACAGCTAGGGAAAAGGGAAAAAAATGGCGGACAGCATGGTTTGGCGACCCCCATGAAATGGTCATTCGACCCCAAATGGGGTCCCGACCCACAGGTTGAGAACCACTGGTCTAGATTAAATACAGGCTCATACTAAACAATAGCTTCTACGGAGTATTCAGATCCCAAAATTAGATTATATCTAGGAGATCTTCAATTGACTGAACAGTTTGCTTTCAGCATCATGTTCATGTCTTCTATCATTTAGGTCACCAATAGAGAAGACAGAGATGATTAATGTTCCTGCCAGACTCTTCTGTGATACACACCAGGTTTCTTGTCCTAATTTTATTTTTTTAATGAATGTTTAAAAATAAACCTCCCAGGTGTTCACAGGTGTTTGGATCAAATACATCATCTCATTCATTTTGTAAGAGTGCCCATAATATTCCAAATGGATCAAAGAAATTATATGATGCTGATGACATAGAAATTACAGCTTAAGAAAATATTGCACATAAATTTATGTAATGTGAACTTTGTTGACTGCCACAAAGAAGAGGGAGTCAAGCTATTCGCCAAAGTACCTGAAGGCAGGACAAGAAGCAACGGATGGAAACTAACCAAAGAGAGAAGCAGTCTAGAACTAAGGAGAAACTTCCTGACAGTTAGAACAATTAACCAGTGGAACAACCTGCCTCCAGAAGTGGTGAATGCTCCAACACTGGAAGTTTTTAAGAAGAGACTGGACAGCCATTTGTCTGAAATGGTATAGGGTTTCCTGCCTGAGCAGGGGGTTGGACTAGATGTCCTCCAAGGTCCCTTCCAACACCATTATTATTATTATTATTATTATTATTATTATTATTAATATTATTATCATCATCATCATCATCATCATCATCAAAGTAAAACTGGGGAAGGGGACAGGACTATTGTCTCACTACTACTAGTCTTCAAGCTGTTCCCATCTATGACCATTTAATCACCTCTTTTCAACAGTTTATTTATCACAGTAAACAAACATTTGTGATGACATGGGAAAAAAACAACTGGGAAGGCACTTTGGGTTGGAAAATGTCTACAAATTTGGGAAGAATGGGCATAGGGGTTACCATCTAAATTAGATAACAGCTCGTCCTGACAATAATTCATCATTAAAATGAGAAATGTGAAAGGAGTAATTGGAACATAGCATTGTATCTTTAAAAAGTATTATTTCAACAAATATTTTAACAACCAATTACAATAAGATAGGCATTCACTATAATTTCATATAGGACGGATCTCAGTGCTTTGATATTATGTTGAGGAATCTGCTCTAAACAATACAAGTTAAATTAAAACTTGTATAAAATATAATATATTTGGAAAAGTGAGTTAGGCAGGTACACATTTTCCAAAACTATCTTTAAGCTGGATGACATTTTTGATAATAAAAACTTTAAAAATTGGTCCTGGTCACTACTCAGGAAAATGAAGACTATATGTATAGCCAAAATATATATTTTATGTATAGCCAAAATATGCTCCCCTCACCTCCTGCTTTTAAATATTGCTGATGTGGTACACAGTGAAGATAATTAGAATAATTAAAAAACTTAATCAGTTAAAAAGGTATCAGCTAAAATCCTAAACTCACTGTACACTTTTTAATAAATGGATTGAAATACAGCAGTACAACTTAATGCTCAGAGTCCTTCTAATCCAAATAGGTATATTTGTACACTAACATTTTTGGGGGGAGGGGGAAATCATCCATATCCACCATTATACACATAAGGTTTCATTAAAAAAGAATAAACAGAAATTGAATTCTTCATTAGTTGCTTGAGTGACAGGATTTCTTTATACAAATGAACCAAACTGTCTAGTTAACATCCCTAGGCAGGAAAAAAAAAAAATCAGATATTTACCTGGGAGGTCATCAAACAAAATTAAACCACTCTCCTCTCTATACCTTCAAGATTTTCTCTCTCTAAAAAAAAAAAAAAAAAAAAAGGCTGTAGCTGCAGGATTGACCTATCTCTTCAATCACTTTAAGGGTACTGTACTTTGAACATGTGACATCATTCTTTATTGCCGATGGAGATCTCAACACTGTCTAAATGGGAAGCTTTTTTGGGCAAAAAAGCAAGTTCAAATGTAGAAAAGTAGGCAATAAATTAATATATATGACAATGCAATTTGATCCCTTAAAATAGCTCTTAAATGTATAGGTTTCTTCCTTGGGTGTGCCATTGTGCTAAACAAATAATTATAAGGTTTGAGGTATAATTGGATTTTTTTCCAAGACTCCACAAATATGCCTTATAACACACTCACGTCTACACTGATTCTACTACAATTCAAAAGGTAGCCATTGTGCAGCTGATAGAAAAAGAACATCTGGGGCCATGGGAAGTGTTGTGATTGCTATCTCTTGATTCATTTTTGGGGGGGGAGGTGGGAGGACAGTTTGTTGTGCCATGAAACAGAATTCCCAAAAGTGCCTGTTAAATCCTAAATAACTACTGGAAAATCAGAAGCCCACTCTTATCTGTGAGTTTTATGGCTGTTCTTTTAATTAAATTATACTGTATTTCACTATTGACCTTCAGATCATGCCATCAGAATATGTGCTCTAACATGCTAATAATAACCTGTGCAGGATTGCTTATCCAATATATCACTCACAACAGCAGAATTACTTTTGACAGTGCCCTAGTTTTGAAGACTTTTGACTTATTTACACACACACTCCTGGAATGTTTCTTTCTCTAAAACATTCAGTAAACAAAGAAAATACCGTAGCAGAAACAATATGAGAAGCCCAGTGCTGATTGCATCGCAATTGCAGTACAAGCAAGCTGCACAGCTATTTTATTCTGTTAGAGCAGATCATGGAAATAAAAGTCCCATGTAATGTATTGATCAGGAAATACTATTCCCAATAGTAATGAAAACTACCAGAAGCTGGATTTGTTATTTTTCTTTCAAGCTGAAAAAGGAGGGAGGAGTAAGGAGGATGGAGAAAGTATGCTAATAGTTCCATCATTCATCACAAATTGTCCTGCATAAAGATATTTTAATCAATGTCACTGTGGCAGCACTCTGTGTTTTGCCTTTTATGGTAGTCAGGGAAAAGCCATTTATGTTTTCCCTTGTATGGTAGTCTGGGAAACTATAATGTGAAAAACAGCCAGATAGAATGCTGATATCATAGCTTGCATTGGAACAAGGTGTGTGGCTATCATAAGAAAGACTTCTACAAAGTTGGCTAACAAATGTAAGAGATAAAAATTCCGCAGGTCAAGATTGTAGAGTGAGAGAGTGGGCTTTGTGTGCATAATGTTTCCGTTCATGAGCAGACATGATGGCTATGAAGCTCAGCTGCCAGCAGTAGAAATATTTTGGAAGAAGACACTGTAAGGCAGACAGAAATCAGGATCTTCTAGATCAGGGGTCCTCAACCTTGGCAACTTTAAGACTTGTGGACTTCAACTCCCAGAATTCCTCAGCCAGCTGGCTGAGGAATTCTGGGAGTTGAAGTCCACAAGTCTTAAAGTTGCCAAGGTTGAGGACCCCTGTTCTAGATGGGTTTTTTTTTTTTTAAATTGCTGTCTCTTCAGGTCAGAATGAATGCTTCTGATAATCAGGGACATAGGGCACACAGCAGATATTGGCTTTTCAAACCTGAAATCTTGGAGAGGTCATGTTCTGTGAACTCTGAGAGGCTTGCACTGGAACAGGATATTCTGGTCCCTCAAAAGAAAGTTCCTTGCCCAGTGTTGAGAATAAGGCTGGCAATACTTTACTGAGAAAGACACATAACTCTTTCTGTCTCCTGGATAGCACTGAAGAAGTGTAATTTTCAAAGATAGTCTTTCCCCAATATGGTACTCTTCCGGTGATTTTTGAACTGCAATTCCTATAAACTGCAGAAAGCATGTTCAAATGCAAGGTGTCCTGGAAGTGGACTATAAATGGACACTATGCTGGGCAGCTGCACAAGGAGAACATTTCACAAGCACAGTTAATATTATAACGTATGACAGCCTAGATCAGGGGTAGGCAACCTTGGCTCTTTTATGACTCGTAGACTTCAACTCCCAGAATTCCTGAGCCAGCATGACTCAGCTTGGAAACCTCTCCCTTTCTTCTCAGCATGGCTGGCTCAGGTATTCTGGGAGTTGAAGTCTACGAGTCATAAAAGAGCCAAGGTTGCCTACCTGTCCTAGATTAAAGCAAGAAACTATTTTTTATAGAATCAGACCACTGACTTATCTAGCTGAGTACTGTAAACACTGTAGTCATACTTGCAAATAAATTCATTTAATTGACTATTTGATGAATATGCTTGGTCACATTGCAATAGAGGATGGACCGCCCCTTTGTTATAAAAATATGTCATATTCATATATCTCAAGAATCTTGCAAAAGTAAAGGAGACAACAAGAGAGCAAGAAACCTTGCAGCCTCCTATTCAAAAGGGACCAAATGTATCCTCCACAGGAAAAGAAAGATGTCTTTAGCCAAGGCAATAGAGCAAGGTCTTATTTTTACAGGCATTCAAAGGGAAATTAGGCGTTGAACTAGTCAACAGATTATAGCTCTCTCCTATATCACCTGACAATAGCTGAGAAACTAAAAGGAAATGATCAGATGAGAGTGCTACTAAGTTTCTTAATTAATGACTGTGCAACACACCCAAATGTTAGCTTGCAGCTATTTCTGCATAATTGTATGTCATTAATGCCACTTTATGGAATGATACTGGACATGTGGAATGAAGGTGGATGTATTTTGTAGCCTCTGATTCTGAAAATGACAAGAGAACAAGTTATTCTTGGGTCTCTCCTTTGAGTAGTAGATAAGACGCATTAGGTTTTGTGCTACCTGAAACTGCTTAGCAGTTACCAGCATGTCGCAACATCCCATATTACATAATGTATTATGGAATAATGGCTACATGGATTAGTTACTGCAGGAAAAAATGCTAACTCACATGAACCACACCTTCTCATCCTTCAGGCATTCTATCAAAGGGTGGAGGCTTACCAGACTTCAGGCATTTTTTGAACTCAGGGTCATTGACTCAGCAGTACTATACTAAATAGAGTTATGCAGTCTGTAATTCTTACCTAAACTTTCCAGTATCACCTACAGGTTGAAAGGATCCTTGGGATTTGACTTTCATATATAATGATGTGAGTTTTTCTTTTAGCTATTCTTAACTATCATCGATTTGTGATCTACTCTGTTTTGAAATATAGCAGCCTTCCCCAATAATTGGTAAATATACAATTTCTGAAGTTGATACGAATAGGCATTTTAATCTGGCTCTTCCCGTTGTTAGCCTAACTGTGTATGACTAAACATTGTTCCACCAACTTTGCTGTAGAACCTCCAATTCTTCCAGTTTTGCAGAATTGCAGAGTACAGAGGTAGCTAATGACAACTTTCAGGCATAGAGATGAATTTTGTTTTCAGAAATGTGGATTGATTTAGAGACTTGGTGGTGTTTAACTTCCCTTCCAGTTTTTAGAAGTCAGTGTTGAAAAAATGCTTAATTTCCACATTGAACTTCCTTGGGCCATTTCAAGCAAGTCGGTAGGCCTCATCTCCGACCTTCAAATTCTGCTTGCCTTTGTAACATGACCTTCTTTGAAGTAATATGAAGAGAAGGATTTTTACCTGAATAGGAATCTGTTGTATTATCAATACCCCAAAGAGGAAGGAAATAGTTTGCAAGTGACATAACAAGAGCCGCCCTTGGCTATGTACACAAGCTGCAGGTGAAACAACTTTGTCTTTGTCCTCCTTCAAAGCCATATAAGCCTCTGAATCTGCAGGGAAAATATTTAATTGGAAACTCCCAACAAAGTAATTCAAAGAGTGAAAACTGTCTTTCTTCCTTTCATGCACCATTAACAATAGCAACTGTGCCATAAATCCAGCTGATATTTTCAGATCTTAAAGCAGAAAAGTACACAGTGGAGATAAAGTTTAATCTCCTTTTTTTGGAAGGTAGCCAGTCTTGGGAAGTACCTCATTGCACTTAACAAATAATCTCTAAATAATTTTTCTGCCTTTAAAAATGTCATATTCATACAACTGAAAACTGAAAAAAAAGGCATGACATAGCTATCATACACCAAACTGTACTGGACTCCAGTACAAGAAATCAATATTAAGGTTAATTTAAGTTTAATAGTATCATGAGACTCAGTATTACTGCAAAGATTACAACACAGAAACCAGAGCTGCTGATGGAGTGGGTCATTTTTATCAGATATCTACAAGAATGCACAAGCAAATAAAACGCAATATGCGTCTACTGAAGTCAGTAGAAAAGCAGCAACCAATATTAATGGACATCATTCATTTAGTTCTGAATTTGGCCATAAAGAACTGCAAAGACAAGAGAAAGGTTCAATAGCATATACCAGGAATCCCAAAGCTAAAAACGGCGTAATCAAAAGCAAAACGTTGCATTGCAAACAGTCCTTTTCAATTCCACAAGACTGAAAATGTTTCTAAAAATAAAGTGGAGGAGGTTGTTGACATGTACACATGTATATAGCAAGATTTCTTTTTTCCTAGCCAAATCAAAAGACTAAGTGAAATAATGACAAAAAGGCAAGTTTTGTCCAACTTTATTAATGATTCGTAGGATATTTAAATTCTGCAACTCTAAGGTGCAGCACAGTATGATTAATGGTTATTTGACATCCAAATTGACATATTACTAGCAGTACATTTTTATGAGTCAATACTATTACTCAGATTGGACATTTTATATTGCATCTGGTGAAGCAGTACTATTTTCACTGCTTACAGTCTTATTGTCAAGGTGCTTCTTCTAATGTTATTCCAGTGATCTGTAACTTGAATCTGTTAAGTCCTCTGAGGCAACGGAGAACAAGGATCCTGCTACAGAACTCTGTGTCATTCAACCCCACTTTAGATACTGTGTTAAACAATGAATTTAAAGAAGTATTCAAACTACACAAACTTCTGAAAAAGGCAACAAGGATGTTTGGGGAGGGGGGGGAGGGAGGCTAGACTTGAGTCCTAGAAAGAGAGTTTCAAGAAGCTGGGCATGTTTGGTCTTGAGAAAAGACAACAGAAAAGGGATATGAGAGCATTTTTAGATACTTGAAAAGATGTCACATAGAAGGAGGTCTTGATACTGCATGTAGGACACTAAATAATGGATTGAAGATATCAAGAGGGAAATTCTGATTCAATTAAAAGAACAAACCCTTTTTTAATAGTAAAAGAGGGAGCGAGTCTCTTTTCCAGCACAGCCAAGATAAACATCTGCCAGGGATACTTTGATCTGGATTCCTGAACTGAGCAGAGATTGTTTTAATTTATTTCTAGCTCAGCTGCTCTATAACCCAGAAAACATTTTTCTTTTTGCAGTGGTGCAGCTGTACAGAGTTTGTGAGCTGTCATTTCTCCACTACTGTTAGAAGGAAAGTCTACCTCATCCTTTCTCTTACCTCCTCTAAGCTGCACCTAGTAGGTCCTAAATCAACACTGGCTGGATTTAATAAGGATGACATTGACAAGAGGATAAGCAGACATACAAAGGACCAGATTAGTTAAGAGTTCTTTTTTTTTTTTTTACATTTCTTTTCTTTCCTTTTTATGTGAACTTGAAAGATTTGGCTATAGTAGAAAAGATAGCAAAGTGGAAGTGCCATACGGTAAATTCCATTACTATATATTACTATTTGTATGTTAATATATAGTATATTGATGTACACACACACACTCACACACACACATCAATCTGCAAGGCCACTTTTTAATATTATGTCAAGTATGTTTCTACTATAAATAGAAACTTTTATTAATTCATTGATCAGATTCATTGATTTGGGATGTTCCTGGATTATTCAAGCACAACCACTAATAATTATATATTATGGTTGAATAATTTTCATATTAGATTCAGCTTCTGGATCTCTTCCATCAGACAGGCAGCTGCAAGCAGACTTGGTGCTCAATCTGGGAGTCCTTCTAGACTCACCACTCCTGCTCAAAGAGCAGATGGCAATTATGGCTAGGAGGGCCTTTGCACAGCTTTATGTTGTGTGCTAGTTGGGCCATTCCTAGATCAGGGAGCTCTGCTCACAGTCACTTATTCCCTCGTCACCTCCAGATTGGATTATGGCTCTACATGGGCTACTTTTGAAGAATATCCATAAGATTCAGCTGGTCTAGAATGTCAATGGCATGAACAATTATGTGTGCTTCCAGAATAGCACATATCACATGTCTGCTCCATGAGCTGCATTGGCTGCCAGTTTGCTTCCAGGACCAATTCAAGATGGTGATTTTTTTTTTTTAACCTTTAAAGCCCTTCATGAAATAGGACCATCTGTTTCCAGTTACATTTGCCTGGCCCAAGATATTTGGAGGAGAGGCATGTTGCTGGTCATGTCTACTAGGGACTTGACAGTTCCCAGGTGGTGGGCCTTCTCTGCTATGGTGCCTACATTATGAAACATTCTCCCTACCCCACTACCTAGTGCGAAGTTAGCTCCGTCCCTCTTAATATTCCACAAGTCCCTCAAGACTTAGTTAAGAACAGTGATGGCACAGTGGTTAGAATGCAGTATTGCAGGTTAACTCTGCTCACACTGTCAGGAGTTCGATTCCTTTAATCTTGACCGGCTCAAGGTTGACTCAACCTTCCATCCTTCCAAAGTCAGCAAAATGAGGACCCAGATTGTTCAGAGCTATATGCAAACTGCTTAGGGAGGGTTGTAAAGCACTGTGAAGTGGTATATAAGTCTAAGTGTTATTGCTATTGCTACATCAGTGTTTCCCAAACTTGACAATTTTAAGGCATGAGGACTTCAACTCCCAGAATTCCACAGCCAGCAACGCTGGCTGTGGAATTCTGGGAGTTGAAGTCCACATGCCTTAAAATTGTCAAGTTTGGGAAACACTGTGCTACATCATCCAACCTGGAGCTCCCAGGGCACTGGTGATATTTTAAGGTAGTTCATCATTACAATTAATACTCACTCTCTCCTGTGTTCTGGTTTTATATTTTAAATAAGGATCATTTTTACATATTCATTGTTTTATTTAATAGTTGTATACTACCAAGAATCATTTTTAATGAGATGGGCAATTATATAAATTTGATAAACAAACAAACAAGCAAACAAATAAAATCAGGTTGCCTACATTCCTATCGTTTAACCGTGTACTATGAACAATTCCAACTTTGGTCATTTTACACACTGAGAATGTCACAATTGATTTACTTCAAGTTAGAACGGTTTTTATTAATCCTTTTGAAAAAAGATCTCTCCCACAACCCCCTTATGTTATTTTGGAGAAATTGTGTTTACCTGACTGTATTTTCTTTCATCTCACCTGTTCACTAGGTTTACTTTACTCATAAACGCAACCCCAACTTTTAGACATGACTGAGATTGTCACAAAGGAGCTTTTTCAGAAGGCAATTGGACTTTCTTTGATTTCTTTGTTTTGTCTTCAAAGAAAAAACAAAGAAAGTCCAGCTGCCTTTTGAAAAAGCACCTTTGTGAACAACCATGACCTGGATGATTGAGAATCTCCATAGAGTGAGAAGGTTCTTTTAAAGCAGAAATTAAAATTAAAGAAAAAAATCTCTTTCAACAATCTCCTCAGTCTAAGCAGTATCTGGGAAGCTGAGTCATCCAACCATCCAAAGAGGCCAAAAGGGTTTTTATCAAAAGACCAATCTGGCTAGTTGAAAAAGGATTACAATGTATGGATATTACAACAAGGGTGGGATGGTGCATTTTTTGAAGTAGCAGAACATCTGTTTTGGTATTACCACACAAAACTGGATAACTAACTGGAGAAGATCCTTCAATCTTGGCCAGGGCAATCTGCTATAAATGCAAGTAAACAATGATTGGCTAAAGGAGAAGTGGAAATTTCTTTTCAAAGATGAATTCTGCATTCAGTCTTGGGGGATTCGTTATGTGTCATACTTAAAGGAAGTACAAAGTCATTGAAAGGACATGGGACTAAATTGGGAAGGTGCAGGGAAAGAGGAAAAGGCATTGCAGCTGTCTTCTAGGGAATGCGCTGGGATATTCCCTAGGATTAAATGCCTATAGTTTAGTTTTACATCATCTCCTGATAATCTTCTATAAAGCCCTTCTAAAGGAAAGTCGCTATTTACTTGCTGACATTAAGAGTGTTCTGCAAACTCTCACTAGTAGGGGTTTTTAGGTAGAAATAAGATTGGAAAAAGCTGCCATAAATTGTGAAATTATTAAACAAGTACAGTAGTGGCCAAAATTGTGGAAACCTTTTGGGAAAAGTAATAACTTTAATTAATAATATATTATATTATTAATTATAATATATTAATATATTAATTATATTAATTATAATATATTAATTAAATATATTAATTAAATATATTTAATTAATATATTAAATAATTAATATTAAATAATATATTAAATATATTAATATTAAATATATTAATTATAATATATTAATAATATATTAATAAAAGTAATAACACCACTTTTTTTGGAGTAGTACCATAAAATTATATATCAATGGAAAGATAATTTAATCAAGAATGTAATGCAGTGTTTCTCAACCTTGACAATTTTAAGGCATGTGGACTTCAACTCCCAGAATTCCACAGCCAGCATTGCTGTGGAGAAACACTGATGTAATGCAACAAAGTCTGTTCAATTATCTGAGCTGTATTCTATGAAACATTATAGCCAAATAACCAGAAAAAGGAAGCACAACTTGCTTAGGTTAATATCAGGTAGCTTTCCTTCATCTGATTGAAGCCAATGAGCATGAGTATTTAGAGAGCCAATCAGGTGTCATCTTGTTTTGGCAATGAGCCAATCAGATCACAGTAGTATTCAGTTATTGATGTCATGTATTGAAACTGAGAGGAGGACGTTGGTTAATGTGTTATGTGATCGCTATCAAGTTGGTTGGGTTTTTTTGTGTTCTTTCATTTAGTGAACTTGTAAAACGTAATAAAATTAAAGTAATGGTGCAAAGAGTTGACTGGTTGCCCAGAAAGCAATGTAAAATAGTATCATTAAGTGAACAAGACTACAGTTATAAAGAAATTAGAAGAAAAATGGTGGAAACTTAACCAAAGGTGGCATTTCTACTGTACACTTTTCCCAAAAGGTTTCCACAATTTTGGCCACTACTGCACACATTGAGATAAGGGAGTGTAGTTTATTTATAAAACTGTTGGGGGTTAGGGGGAAAAGACAAGCTAATATGAATTTGGTGTATAATATCTTCTGTGAGTTTCTAAGTGTGGGGCAAGACATAACTGAAAACAATAAAAATAATTTTGATACCATATATGCCAGCGTATAAGGCGACTTCCGCAAGCGCTAAAATCGGCGCCAAAGACGGGGGTTGTCTTATACGCCGAGTCGTCTTATATGCCGGAAATACTGGTAGTTTCCAGCGTATAAGATGACGTTCTAGGAATGCGGCTCGGCGACAAAGACGAGGGTCGTCTTATACGCCAGGTCGTCTTGTACGCCGGCATATACGGTAATTATTATTAAAAACAAACATGTCTTGCCCAATTAACTACAGATAGATTTTTCATCATTTTGAAGACATTTTCACTGATTGTGTGCGTAAAACATCACTGGCTAAGAAGCGACCTTAAGCATTGTTCAGAGGGACTTATTTTTGAGCAATTTCCAAACAAATGAGGAGGGGGTCCCTGTTGGCCTCGGAAGGATGTTGTGGTCTGTGGGAGGATTCTCACAACTGCTAGATTAAAAGCACAGTGAAGATAAATGCTATTGAAGGAGAAAAGATGTAAGAACAAATGGTTCAAAGCTGTAGAAAATGATATATTTCTTTCTTTTTTTCTCCTCTAGGAAGAAGGAAAAGACTTTGGCATTTTAAAGAGCAGAGGCAAACCCTCTTGAATGGGGGAACTTTTTTTTCCAAAGGAGCATAACATCTCCTCCCGGTTTGTTCTTAGCGTGGAATGTGTGCTATGAGAGCAGACAAACAAATGGTGTTCCCTTCCCACTACAGCAGATGCCTCTTTCCTTCTCATACACAATGGGTGTGTGTCTGTTTGAGTTTCCATATCACCACGCTATTTTGTTCTGCACACACACACACACACACACACACACACACACACACACAGAGAGAGAGAGAGGGAGGGAGGGAGGGAGGGAGGGAGGGAGAGAGAGAGAGAGAGGTTTAAAGCAAACAGGACAGTTTTGTTTTCTATGTTTCAGGGTCAAAATCAGCCAACTTTCTTCCCTAAGGCTTAAAAAAGAAAGCCATTTGCAGGACCAGGTTTGCACATGGGAAGGGAGAGAAAAAGAAGTTCTCCACTGATCTCTAAATAAAATAGGTAAAATTCATTTTGCTTCGCACTAAGACAAAAGCAATCAGTGCTCTGCATAAGCGGCAGAGAGATAAAGATCACTGAAAATTATTCTTCTGTGTGATAAACACACAGCACAGTGGCGGAGGCCTCTGTTAATGCATCACATTAATCAGCACTTAGCCAGTTACAGGCCTTGGAAATTCCCTGTCTCTTTAACCTTCCCAACCTTTGTAGCTGACAAATGACAGCAAACTATTTGAAACGTAAAATGGAGCTGTGTGATTCTAAGGCAAAAAGATATTAAAACAGAAATCATTTTAGTAGAAGCAAGAGTTTACTGTGATTGAGGTATGCTTCATAGCCAGACTTAGCCTAAAGGCTAATTTGACAAATTTCATAACTAATTTTTGTTAATGCTGCATTTTAAGAAACTAAAATTAAAACTTGCATGATAAAACACAGATATGTTTTTTTTTCTTTTATTGATGAGTAGGGATCTAGAATACTGTATCTGAAAAATCCTCCCAGGCTTGTCTGCTCCCAACAACATATTAAACAGCAAATATTCTTGAGCTATCTGAAGCTGAAAGTTCTCCTTCCTTTTAGAAGTTACTTGGGAGATGGTTTTTGGAAAAAGAAAAGTCCAAACCAACTTCATTGGATTCCTGGTAATAAGAGGTTATGCTAGCAATATTCAAAGCCATTACTCTTGCTTACTACTGCAGAAATATACAGGGAAAAATCACATCAGATATCCACAAAAATAACTCAATTAGGGCATGTTTTAGGAATATCTCCCTCCCCACCTCCTGAATCCTGGCCTGGCTATAGGTCTCTATATCAGGGATGGGAATAGGTGCCTCAGATATTCATCTCCAATGCATACATAATGATACCAACAAGTTGATGGGAGATGAGGACCAGACAGCCCAGGACCACTCCACAGTCTCAGAATAACACAAGTAGCTCAATTAAGGTTTGACTCAAGCACAAACATCCTTGCTTCCAGCAATGTGTGACTCTATCCCAGGAGAAAACCTAGTAGAGCAGGATGAGGCCACCACCCAAAGTGCAATCATAGCTTTGATGATGTATATAGCTACATATCTATATATCTAAAATTAAATTTATCAATGCATACTGACACACACACACACACACACACACAAACAAACACAGATGTATGGATGCACATAAACTAAAAATAATACCACATACTGAAGCTGCATTTTCTTTTTTCTATAAATATATGGGCTGCATTTTCTTATTTCTATATTATCTAATAAAAGAATATGAGGACTAGCTGTCAATGCCCATTGTATTACCATTTGAAGGATTCCATTGTAGGACATCAAATACCCAGCATGAGCAACTTCCAGACCAAAGAAATCAATGGATATGATGGAAAACATAATTAGGAACATTCCTAGGGTTAAAACAAAAACCAAAATCCTTATTTTAGGATAATCAGGGAATTGTTATTGCAGTTTTTAATGAGACAGAATCAGAACAATCTCACTGAAGATTACCTTATTGGGAATATCTAGAGGAGTCTTAACTAGCCTGTTCTAAAGAAAAGTTCCTTTTTCATTAGTATATAAAAGTATAAACATAAAAGGTCCATGTTATTGCTTGAATTTGGTTCTGTTCTGTTGCAGAATCCAATCTGAGTCAGTGACAGGGACTAGAGATTTAGTCTTCCAAATTACTGCTGTCTTTCAAGTAGTTTTCTTAACCACAATATGGAACTGATTACCATTTCGTATTAGTCTATAGCCCTGTGAAATGTTCTTGTAGTCTACCATCTAAGTATTATCCAGGCCCAACCCTGCTTAGTTTTTTTTTTTATCAGCAAAATTTGACAGGGGTTGTTACCTGTTGTGCCATTTGATCATGGACCCAGTTTACATTTTCTACTTGCCCTATAACTACTATAGGTTGCCTACCATTCTTGAGTTCAGGAAGAGACAACATTGTCCTCCATCTACTCCCAAGCCCATTACAAATGCACTTGTTCTCAGACTTGTTGTAGATCTGAAGCTCTACTTCAAAAGTATCTCTCTCTGTCCTGAGCAGTCTTCAGCCCTTTCAAGTGGTTGGTCTACCATGCTTCATTCAATTTAGCATCATCCCCAGCTCCGATTGACTGCAGTGTCTGGCCCACCCCTCTCTTTCGGTGGTTAGTTGCTACTCTGTACAACTATTTCACTCTGTGCTCAATGTCTTGGAATACATCACCCCCTGCCTTAATAACATGCACACTCTGCAATGTAGGCATGATGGAATGAAGCTACCCAGTTACAATGAATGCTACTCTTTTTTTTTCTACGAATTTAAGCCATAGGTTCTATAAAGTTTCTGTGCCCCTATAATGGAATGAAGAAGCAGTCCTGATCCCTTTATTTGATTATTATACCATCAGAGCTACAATAATAGTGCTACAATAGGGGATAGGGAAGTGGTGATGATAGAAAGAGAGGATGTTTTACTCCCCAATTTGTAGATGCTGAAGAGAGAGAACAGACCATATATCTGTCACTTTTATCCCTGCCTACTTTGTCTAGGATACAGAGGTGCAGATGCCTTTGTATCCCAGGCAGATTCTACTTTTCTCAGCCTTCAGAAAACCTTAATCAAGGATTTAATCTACACAAAGCATGGACTCCAATACACCTTTCCCTTTTAGTCTTTCTGAAACCTCTGCATTTGATACATGTTTTTAAGCATCTCTCACATTCCAAATGCCATGTCCTTTTCTGGAACATAAGAACCCAATGCTTCTAAGTGGTGTTCTCATTAAATATAGTATGGACAGTTCCTCTTCTCCTGTGCATTTGCTCTGAATATGAAGAAAACATTCATTTTGAGGGAAATGTGCACAAGACAGCAAAGCTTGTATTTAACGGAATCATGCTTTCTAAAATAGTTTCCTTTAGGGTTATTACCTTTTTAAAAAATCCCCAGCCCAGTGGGAAATATCACATTTGTCCAGGAAATTCACGATATATGCCAAAACAACCCAATTTAGACTGTAAATAATGGGGCTGGGTCATTGTGTATATTGTAGCTTTGTTTACAATATAAATAAAGGCATCCCTCTAATTTAAGAATTTTGCATGTTATCATTATTGAATAATTATATGAATGGAGCAAATACATGAAAATATAGGACAATGTTTCTCTGAAGATACTTCCTACAACTTGCAATATGTATCAACCTATAACCATACAAATTCTGACTGTAAGATTAGATCTTGTTCCTAAAATCTCACCATACTGGATCACCTTTGCACAGAAGAAAAAAAACCCCATAGATTCAGGAAAAATGTTTTAACAGCATAATTCTTAAACATCTTTGTTTAAGAATTCTGGGGAACTGACTCCATTACAAAAAATGCTAAAGGAATGAAGGCTGAAGCAGGAAAAAAGGATTTTTTGTGTCAAAGAATCTTTTACATTAATGGGGTAAGTTTAAACTCCACTGTTACGATTTCCCAGCCTTTTTCTTAACAAAGAGCTATTAGTCTTGACCTAGATTAGGCTTTCAGCTGTGCAATTTTCTTACTGGAAATCATCCAATCCTGCCATTTGTTTCTGGATCTCAAGTTCCTAATTCCAATACTGATGCACCATTATAGTCACAAAATAGATGGTGGGTAAATCAAAACTCCGCCTTGAAATTCAGTGGAGTCAAAATAGCCTGACTCTTCTTTTTTCATATTTTCATAGCAGGAAGCCACTGCATATTGAACTAGATCATTATACAGTCTAATCCAATATAATCTATAATGGTTGGGATTGCAGCAAGCTATATTATGGCTTGTTTAATTTGGATTTAGCATGTTGTATGAACTCAGCAGTTGGGAGTTATGATGTAGAAAACACACCACGGTTTAATTCAGTGTATAAATCCAGTCCATGCCTGGATTCTTTAGCTGTTTTACTGATCTTATTTTTAGTGTTGAAACTGGAGAGATTCAGGAAAATGAGCTTGAGGGAAACAAACAAGGAAAAGCACAATGAGGCTTGCAAGATTGATGTCAACCCTTTGATGTAGACTAGCTCCAGAAATAGAGTCCACTGGAAAAATCAACTATACTTTACCAAGTATAAAACAATATTTTGCATGTCTGATTTTGCTTTACCTCCCTTCTCTACCCAGGACTGTTTATTTAACAATTCCTGCCTATTTCTTCTCTCAAGCTCATCTTCCTAAATGCTCTACAGCAGTGGTTCTCAACCTGTGGTCTGTGGATGTCAACACAGGGGGTCCACACAAAGGCTTGAAGAAATGTTATGATTTAAATCTTAAGTCTTGGTGGACCATGGCCATGGACCATGGCCACAAAAAGTGTTTAAAGAGGGTCCATGGTGAAGAAAAGGTTGAGAACCACTGCTCTACAAAAACTGAACTTAAGACTGCCACATTAAAAACAAGCTAAAATTCCAATGGCAGCCAATTGTATTGTCGAAAGAAAAATCTTCATCAGGGTCCAGTCCAAGCCGGGAATAAACAAAATGAAGACTGCTTTAGAAAGAAGGTTCTTGTTTATTGAAGAACACAACACCACAACAGCATGTGGCTCTGGGGCAGCTGACCACATGGTGTTGGGAGTGGTGGGTTTTTATACATTTTTGGGCTTTTATGTTTGGATTTGTTTCTGTTCCTGTGGCATGAACTTTAACCTGAGGTTCAGTGTGTCCTTCTGGTAATCTAATGGCGGTGGATTAATCCTATTGTGTCCTAAAGGTCATAGCCTGCTTCTCTGTGGCTGTGGCTGATGGCTATGTCCTGTGTTGTATTTTGGGGTGAGGGGTTGCTGGTTCTAGGGGTCTTTGTCTTTCTAATCCCATCAGCTCCAAGCTTCCTGGCTCCAGTCTTTCTGAAAGGATTATCAAATCTGCATTTCTACAGAGCTGGTTTCTGCTTGGGACAGAGAAATTTGGGTGGTGGTGGTTTCTGCCTAGGATTTTCTCTATTATTCCTTTGGGGAAATATAATATTCTGCCTTTTTAATATTCCCCAAAATATTTCTTTCTATAGGGAGGGGGTGCTGTCTTCCTACAGTATGTTGGAATATACAATGCAGAGCCAAAACAGTTCTCATTTCTCCTGACAAGGACAAACCTCTTCTTCAAACTACAGTTCAATTTCATCCCCTGAAACCAAAAGTATTCTGATGGAGCCTAGCTGGCACATGGAGCCTAGCTGAAAAAGGTACAGTAGAGGAAATCTTAGATGTAATCTCAAAACAATTGCCTAGATTGCAAAGGACGGTCATCATGTGTTAAATGGCCCAGTAACTATTATAACACTGACAGCTAAATATTTTTTTTCTGAGACAGCCTCACAGAAGATATTAATACCCTTCAAATCATATCTGATTGAAAGATGTTATTCAAAAAATCATAGCACACTCACCTGTAGGAAATACTGAAAGAACTTTGATTAAGAAAACATCCATTACTCCTGGAAGTGTCAACAGGCGAATAATTTCTTGGAGGCTAAAAACACTACTGGGCTGGGATGTTCCTGGGAGGGGGGAAAAAAGATAAAATAGGCTATATTCTGCAGATAAAGGTAGGTCTTTGAAAGAAAAAATATAAAATGTTTTCTAATTATATGGGCAATTATGTGCCACACAATTGTAGATGTTGTAATATATAGTACATAATACGTAGTAGTAGATGTTGAGACTTTAGAAAGAGTGCAGAGAAAAGTATCAAATATGATTAGGGGACTGCAAGCTAAAAAATAGGAAGAAAGATGGCAGGAATTGGGTATGTCTAGTTTAATGAAAAGAAGGACTAGAGGCAGTAGTGGGATTCAGCCAGTTCGCACCACTTTGGCAGAACCGATAGCTAATTTTTTGTTGACCAGGCCCAGAATGGACTTCCGGAAGCGGCATCCACACAGAGAACCATTTGTTCACATATTTGAATTCCACCACTGACTAGGGGTGACATGATAGCAGCATTCCAATATTTGAGGGGCAGCCACAAAGAAGAGGAGGTCAACCTATTCTCCAAAACACCTGAAGTAAGGGTAAGAAACAATGGATGGAAACAAATCCAAGAGGTTGGCAGTGGTTTGTTCTCTGAGCTTGTTTAGTTTCTGAACATTTTGTCACCTGTCTAGGTAACATCATCAGTTGAAGTGTCTTGTTTCAGTTCTTACCTGCTTTTATACATCTTATGAAGTCAGTTGGTCAGAGTATGGCTTCTTGGAGTAACAGATCAGCAGTGGTGGGAGGGGCAACAGAGGGGGGGATGATTTTGCATGTGCCCACCGTTTGCACAAATGGAGCTTCGTACACTCAAGCACTTGCCCACCGCTTGCATAGACTGGGGATTAGGGACCCCTGCCCTAGAATGAATCCATTCTATTTTTCTCTTTAAATAAGTTCATGATAGCCTTTATCTTCTATTCTTCCTTACTTCCCTCTGCTTTCCTACACACAGTACAAGCTAGATATCAAGCCAATATTCAATAGCTCTATTTTTATTTCTATATATTATGTCATATGATTAAAAAGCAGGAGGTTACTAATTTTAAAATCTTTATTAGAGCAAGTCTTTACTGTGACCCAAGGTCACAAAAATAAGGTCGTTGAGTTTTTCACAACCTTTCTTTGAGCAGGTTGGTAAAGCAAGCTTAAAACACACACACACACACACACACACAGGGACAGGCAGGGAGGAAAAAAAAGGTCATTCCAGGTGTGAATCTGCATTTAGTCATAAAATAGTCTTGAGATCATTTATGAGAATCAGCTGCAGATATTCAAATGAGACTGCATTACATTCTCAAGCAGATTCAGATCACATCCAGAAATCACCCATGGGCTGCTGGGATGAAGAAACAAAGAAATCATATCCTTTTTTTAGTAGGCAATGTGTGAAGGACACCAACTCAAGGGAGTACTGCTGGGGTAAATACTTTAGCATGACACTCCTCACATGTACTTCTACCAGCCAGTTAAGGATTGCCATAGATTAAAGACAGTATTTCTTTTTCCTGGGAGCAAAACGAAGCAACCACACTCCCACCTTCCTTGGGATTAAGCTGCAATTCCCTAAACCTGCACTATGAAGTTGAAAAGGAAGGCAACCCTAGCCTAATTTAAAGGATACTCACAGACCCCAAATGGTTTTAGTTCACAGTTTCAAGCTGAAATGGTTTAGATTTCCCCCTCCCTCCTTAAAGCTCAGATGTGGCAGGCACTCACCCTGTTGTGCTTCACTTCTCTTGGACTGTGGCTTTGTCTGGGAAGGAATACAAAGAAGGGCCATCAAGGCACAGGCAAGGTATCCAGCTACTGCAACATAGCAAGCAACACCAACGCTGCAAATAGAGAAGAGATCAATGGAACTATTGTGTAATGAATACTCAGGAGCATAGCGGAAGGCCCTTTTCCCTTATGTGTTTGCCCTTAAAAGCTTTCTTTTTTGAGTGGGTAAAGAAAACAAATACAAGTAAATAGCTGATGTTAAGATGGTGATGGAAAAAAACAACAACTTTATGACCAGTCTTCCCAATTACAAACTTCACAGGTCTGTAAAGCAAAGAAAAACTGAAGTAAGACCATAAGAACGGTTGCGATTTCACTTAGTGACTGCTTCACTTAATCGCTGAGTTGCCGATCCCAATGGTGGTCACTAAACAAATACTACCTATAGAAGAATCTGTGACTTACATAGGAGGATTACAATTGGGGAAAGAGGATGTCTGAACTTCATTCTGCAAATGGGTTAAAGTGTTTGTTCTCATGTGAATGCATTAGGTACATGACATGCATTTATTTCAGTGCTATACACTGAGCTTTTAATTCAACTGCATGGGAGGAGGGAAGGTTAAGGCTGCAATTCTTAATATTAATTAATAAAGTCAACGTTGTTAAACTGAATGGGTCTCATTTTTTAGCAAACTTATTTAGAACAGTGCAAACTGGACCCAGCTCAAGATCTCAAACTTACCTTAATCCTAATTCTGCTTCATATTAGAGCAGATTCCTAAATGTTGTCCTTATAGGTCCTATAATCCATACTGGGGCTGGATTGACATATCACACAATAGCTATAATGTGGTATGTTTAATTTTGGCTTAGCATGTTCTGAGAACATAGTCCCTGTTGATTGCTTACTGTCTTGAGGGAACAGTAGCTTATTTAGTAAGATTAAACATGAGTTATTTGCGCTATGTGTGGGTTAACCCAGTGTGTATGATTTTACTGTAACTGAAAAACTCCTATTTCACTTCTTGGTTTTGATAAATATTTCTGCTAATCTTTATTTAGCATAAAACAGGCTTGTGTTTACATTTTATATTACATGCACTAATGCAAAACAAACAATGAAATGCCAAATGCCAATTATAAATAGGAAGGAGGAAATTCAAATCCTAAATCTTTTCTTTTCTGCAGTCCAAAAGAAAAACAGAAAAAGAAAAGCTTTGGGAAACAACTTGGTATACAATATTTCTTTTCATGGCCTTTAGAATTATGGGAATTGAATTCTATACTTCCGCAAGGCATCATGGTTGAAGAAGATTGCATCAGTTCTTCTCACCTTGTGTGGGAATTTGCCATGGCATTGACATCTATTGACATCCTAAGTCTTAGCAAATTTTGGATGTTCAATGTTGCAGTAACAGAAATGTTTCCCTTAATTCCTTGTTCCATTGGTGAGATCCTTAACAGAATAATAAAGTTGGAAGGGACCTTAGAGGTCTTCTAGTCCAACCCCCTGCTCAAGCAGGAAACCTTATACATTCTGGATGAATGGTTGTCCAATCTCTTCTTGAAAACTTCCAGTGATGGAGCACCCACAACTTCTCGAGGCAAGCCACTCCACTGATTAATTGTTCTCTCTATCAGGAAATTTCTCTTAGTTCTAGGTAGGCTCACCCCTTGATACATTTCCACCTGTTGCTTCTTGTCCTGCCTTCAGATGCTTTGGAAAATAGGTTGACCCCTTCTCTGCGACAGGCCTTCATATATTGGAAGATATGTTACTGAACAAAAAGAGAAACTTTGCAGCTTTTTCTTCTTCTTTACAGCTTCCAATGAGTGGAAAGCATAATTCATGATAGCTGACATAAAATCAATTTTTTAACTATTGCTCTGCTGCTGTCAGTCGTAGGACACATTAGGTCATAGAATTATTAAACCAGGCCCTCTTTTTTAGAAAGCTCAACCTGTTTTAAGTCAGATGAAAGTGTTGCTTGATCGGCATAAAAGATTTGTACTGCTGCTAAAACAAGATAATTAAGCTTGGTAATGTATACAAATGAAGACATATACAGTGCAATGGCTGGAGAGAGCAAACTGAACAGTCCAGAGTGACTGAATGTCTGATTATATGGTAATTAGATCAACCTTCAAAAAGAAACCCAAGCAAAGAAACGTTTCAACAAACTGCAATCTTCTACAGTAGAGTCAAACCAATATATTCTAGATGTCATGAGCCTCAAAATTAATTAATTCCTTTCCAGCTTGAAAGAGATAAATAATCCATCTGTTTATCACTTCAGTCTTCAGTACTTGTTTCAATTTGCCTAGTACAGGTAACTATGAGTCTAGAATTTAATTTGTAAATATTTTAAATGGGTTGAATTACTTGTACTGGAATATAATTGTCTAAATAAAATAAAACGAATAGAAATGAAAGTAGGGGCTCTATAAAGCTAAATATTTAAGGATCTCAGAAATGCAGATTGGAGCCTCATAAAACTACCCCAGCCCCACTCAACTTTTTTCAGTCTTAATTGTACAGTGAAACATGAAGCAGACTGCACAGCCACTTTATGTTAAATTTAAGAGAATAATGTTATACTTCAGTCTGCAATTTCCAGTATCATGTTTCATCTTAATAAAACTTGACTTTACCAATACGTTGGGATGTTCAGAAGCAAAGGTGATTTGGACAAATCAGATTTTCAGATTCACACACTGTACGATATACTTCAGTATCCAATCTTTAATAGTCCATAGAAGCAAAAATAATGTGATCAAAATTACTCTCACAGTTTTAACATCTTTTCAGTTGTGGGAAGCCAGAGAAGGAAATATTAAAAGGGCAGAAAAATATATTTCCTCCAAAGGTCTTAAAGCATGCCCAGTTTTCTTAATAGCCCCAGGTCTCCCTTCCCCAAGCAGAAACCAGCTCTATAGAGATGCAGATGTAAATCCAGAGAGCTAGGAGATTAAGAAGACAAAGATCTAAAATCTACATACCCTATCCAAACTCTAAGAGTCATCAGCCCCAGGGAAGCAGGATATGATCTTTGGACATAATAAGATTGACCCATCACCATCAGAATACCAGAAAGGCACACTCAGACTCAGGTCAAAGTTCATGCCACAGGAACAACTCCAAACAAAAGGCTTCAGAGGGTATAAAAACCTACTTCCTACATGTGCTCAGTCACTTCTCTTGCTGCCAGAACCATCTTCCTGTCTGGCTCTCCTTTCCAATAAACTACAACCTTCTTCCCAAAGCAGTTGCCATGGCTTCTCCTGCTTCAAGTAAACCACAAGCCAATATATCAGAAGACAACTCTTTCAGTGAAACTTTTTGCATTGCTGCAGAGTGATGGAGAGACCTATGTAACAGAAAAAGCAACAACAGTAATTCCCTGGATGGTAAGACAGCAATAAGGACATCAAGTTAACATGTAGTTGCAACCATATGATCAACCTGTAAGTCCTAGTCTAGAAAGGCCATGGCCCAAACTTTAGGTGACCTGCCAAAACCTACCAAGCATACTGCAAAGTATCCATAACTCAGAAAGATGGGAGAAACACCCAGGGTTTAAACCAGAGGTAAGTCAATCTTGGCTCTTTTATGACTCGTGGACTTCAACTCCCAGAATTCCTGAGCCAGCACAGCTGGCTCAGGAATTCTGGGAGTTGAAGTCCACGAGTCATAAAAGAGCCAAGGTTGATTACCCATGGTTTAAATTCTGAAGCACAGACATATAGAAAGGACTGTGAGTTCTAGGTACTAGGCAGTGTAAAGCACACCAAGTACTTAATCTGCAAAAAACAGCATATCAGTGTGTGGGCTTCATTCTTGCCTACAATACAGAGTCAGACCTAGGAGCAGCTTTGAGAATGAGGCTTCTGCCATATTAGGCCTCATCCTGAAAAAGGGCTGGAGAGGTGAGATTCAAATTTGACACTTGAGAATTTTGCAGGGACAAGATGCATTCAAAAATGTTATAAAATACACCCTGGAGCATTCTGAAAATGATGTAGAAAAGTCCTCTTTGACAAGCAGAATAAACTGGAAATTAGAGGAGTGATCTGTTGGCAAACCTGGTTGAATACAGTGGCATTTTGCTTCTCTCCAGTTCCCATAAATTGTGAATGGCATTTACTTTTCAATCAATCAGCATAGAGCTGGAAGGGACCTTGGAGGTCTTCTAGTCCAACCCCCTGCTCAAGCAGGAGACCCAATACCATTTCAGACAAGTCCAGTCTCTTCTTAAAAATCTCCAGAGATGAAGCACCCACAACTTCTGGTGGCAAACCATTCCACTGGTTAATTGTTCTCACCGTTAGGAAGTTTCTCCTTAATACCAGGTTGCTTCTCTCCTTGATTAGTTTCCATCCATTGTTTTTTGTTCTGCCCTCTGGTGCTTTGGAAAATAAGTTGACTTCCTCTTCTTTGTGGCAGCCCCTCAAATATTGGAATACTGCTATCATGTCCCCCCTCCCAGTCCTTCTTTTCTCTAGACTAGCCAAACCTCAATCCTGCAACTGTTCTTCATATATTTTAGTCTCCAGGCCTTTAATCATCTTAGCTGCCCTTCTTTGCACTCTTTCCAAAGTCTCAACATCTTATTTGTAATGGTGACCAAAACTGTATGCATTATTCCAGGTGTGGCCTTATTAAGGCTTTATAAAGCGGTACTAATACTTCATGTGTTTTTGATTCTATGCCTCTGTTTATACAACCAAGGATTGTGTTAGCTTTTTTGGCATAAAGCTAGCTCATATTTAAGTAATTGTCCACTAGGACTCTAAGATCCCTCTTATAGTTACTACTATTCGTTCAGTGAGTGTTTAAAGTTACAACAGTAAAGTGACATGATCTTTTTTTCACACTTATGTCCATTGTAGCATCCCCATAGTCATATGATCAGAATTTGGGGGCTTGGCAAATGGGATGTATTTCTGACAACTGCACTATCCCGGGATCCTGTGATCACCATTTCTAACTTTCCCAACTGGCTTCCGACAAACAAAGTCAAAGGGGGAAATCAGATTTGCTTAAAGACAGCATGATTGCCTTAACAACTGCAGCGATTTGCTTAACAACTGTGGCCAAAATGGTCATAAAATGGGGCAAAGCTGGTTAGCAACAAAATTTTGGGCTCAGTTGTGGTTGTAAGTTGAGGATTACCTGGATATCATTTTTTTTTAAAGGAAAGGGTTTTTTTCTTTCTGAATTTTTTTTTTTTAGGTGTCTAGGAGTTTTCTGAAGCATATGCCATTTTATCTACCCAGATACAGAGATTTTAAAAAATGGTCTCCTGTTGACACATATTTTACTGCTGTGTACATTTAAGGGAAGTTAATATTGACTCCTTCCCAAGTCAGCTGGCACAGCTTTCATCTTACTGGCAGAGCCCGTTCCTTATCAGTTATGCAGGAAACCCAACTGTAATAGCCAATGATTGTATTTGCAATCTCTGGCAAAGATTGTTCTGGAGATTATAAATGTACTTAATGACAGATTGGCTTTTAGAACAGCATACCTGATTGTGGACATACCAGAGTCTTTGTGTTTGAATACTGGGCAATCTCTCCAGCCATTCAAAAGTAGAAAATGACTCAGGTGTATGGTTTCCATAGGGGTGTGTGTGAGACAGTGTGTGCAACCAAGAGGGAAATCTATCCTTTGGCAAGCAGAACGGAGTTGAGGTTTAAAAGTTAGCATTCCTTTAAAAGGGACGGAATTTGCTTCAGATAAGGAGAACTGGGCAGCATGTGATAATCATAATTTTTAAAAAAACTGGTAGCGGATAACCATCTGAAATTAATAACCATGGCCTTGAAAGTAAAGCAGCTGCAAAGCACCAGGCTGTGGTTGAGAGTTTGCTGCATTTTTAGTGAGTGCCTCATGAAAGGGGTAGAAAGACTATACTTTTTCTTTCCCTTTTCTATGGAAAAAGAGGAAGGGATTTTGTTGCTTCTAAGACCATTTCTGCTGACACATCTGGAAGTAATTCTCAGGACATCTGCTGCTTTGGGTGTCTGTTGACATTATAGCTATTCTTCCTCCTATTCGGAGTCAGCATGGCAGCATTTGGGCTCATGGGAACATTCCTGATTTATTTATTTTTTTGGCTCTCCTTTGACCTTTCACAGTGAGCAAAATAAATACATTTTATATTATTGTATTATTTATATTATTTATTATTATTGTTATGTTATATTATAAATACAACAGGCAGCTTGATGGCTTCACATATTCCCCTTTCTAGCAATCATTTCAGGAAATGTCCAAATGCATTTAATTTGTTCTGGAAATGTGAAAGTATATAAGATAGCAATTTATTTTAAAGCTGGTTAGAATGAACGGGAAATAAGCAGTGGTGGGATTCAAATATGTGAACAAACAGTTCTCTGTGTGGATGCCACTTCCGGAAGTCCATTTTGGGCCTGGGCACAAAAAATTAGCTACCGGTTCTGCCGAACTGGTGTGAACCAGCTGAATCCCACCACTGGAAGTAAGGCACTTTTGTCACTCCAGAATTTGCATTATATTGTGCCAAAGCCCCAGATGAATACTGCTTCTTTCCATTATCAGCTAGAAGGCTGCAAATTCTCAGTTTCTACTGATTTAAATGCTGCCTAAATGGAATATTACGCAGAATAGCAAATGTTTTAGTCCTGTTATTGGGTTAGATTTGTTGTTGTTAATTGCGAAGTTGTGTCCGACCCATCGCGACCCCATGGACAACGTTCCTCCAGGTCTTCCTGTCCTCTACCATGGGTTAGATTACATCTCTTAAAAAAAGAGTATAAAGAAAACTGGAAACATGAAAACAGATTATTTTTCTGAGTATGTA
The DNA here is from genome assembly GCF_016545835.1 of Crotalus tigris. NCBI lineage: Eukaryota > Metazoa > Chordata > Lepidosauria > Squamata > Viperidae > Crotalus > Crotalus tigris. The sequence continues at coordinate 1,401,963 of NW_024096961.1, read as the reverse complement.
CAGGGGTTTTATTTCCTGTGTCTTCACATCAATAACACAGACAATTTGTTGCTCTACCCTGTGTCCCAGAATCATGTTCAGGCACATGGATTTCCTGTTGCCAAAAGCAGCAGAGAAGCAGCAATTCTACAAGGAGGTTTTTTTTTTAATATTACAGTCACTGACCAGAATTCTGCAAATGTACAAAATGCTTTAGGTTTCAGATGAAATACAAATTGTAACTACATCGCTGAGATCTGTTGAGTTTTACAAACATGTAACAAAATTTTACCTACTTCAAAGACATGGCAACTGTAAATTCTCTCAGTGAACTACGTAACAATTACACAATGGGTCACATTAAAAGTGACTGAGAACTGCAAGTGGCCTGTGGTTTATAACAGGGGTGTCCTATCTTGGCAAGTTTAAGACTTGGGGACTTCAACTCCCTAAAATTCCCCAGCCAGCATGCTTGGGAGTTGAAGTCTGTAAGTCTTAAAATTGCCAAAGTTGGATACCTCTGGTTTATAAATTGCTTATCCATGCTATGTTATTTTGGGAAGGGCTACTATGGCCTCAGTTACCTAATCCATAGTTTGCCCTGATTGGGAGAAAAGACTTCTGCAAGGGAGATCCAGATTTGTTGCAGTGAGATAACTTTGGCATAAAAGTGGCTCCTAAAACTCCTAGAAACCTGAGCGATAAGACTAAGGAAGACAGGGAGAAACAATATTCTCATGCAATATTTAAACTTAAAAAAATCAATCCAGAGTTCTCACTCAAAGCACAAAATGACCAGACTCAAATTATGCTACTTTGGACACTTTATGCAAAGACCCAGCTTCCTGGAGAATGCTGAGAAAGGAAAGAGAAGAAGAGGATGGCGACAGCAAGGTGAATGGACTCAGTTTTAATGGCAATGGGTGTAACACTGAGAGACTTTAAATAAACAAGGTAGAGATAGAACACCTGGAGAAAATCCATGTGCTAGGAGCTGAAAATAACTTGATGACACATCATTCAATCAAGATATTGCATGAGGATATTTATGCATTTGAACATGCAATCCTCCCTGTATGTCATGTGCTATTCACAATTACACCCCAGCATTTCTTACATCAGAGTTCCCCAACCCCCAGGCCATAGATAGCTCCCGGGCTGTGGCCTGTTAGGAACCAGGCCGCACAGCTGGAGGTGAGTGGTGGGTGAGCGAGGAAAATCAAAACCATCCCCCTGCCCCAGTCCGTGGTAAAATCGTCTTCCACGAAACTAGTCCCTTGTGCCAAAAAGGTTGGGGACCACTGATTACATCTTTAGCAGTTATTATTTGCAACTATTAGAAGAAAAGTGGGGAAGGGGAGGCTAATTTGCTAATTATACACTGGAGGATCTTCCTGTGTGAATAATTTTGAACCCAGAGAGAATTGAGCCAGATTTATAATTTGAGTGGCAAGACCTCACATTTGCAACATCTGTTTTCCTCTAAAACCTGCTGAAGCTGGGTATAAGCGTGGCAGCAAAAACTGCCTCTGTGCTCAGGTTGATGATACATTAATTAATCTTCAACCAATCTTTACTTCAAATATGTGCTTTTCTGCAATTGTGTTTATATACGAACCTACATATATATCCCTGCTCATTATCCCATGTTTTTTGACATCCTCTCCAAAGTGAGAAAACCACTGATGCAAGTGAACATTTCTATTTCAAGAGAGGGATTGTGGATTTTCAGAAACATTGAGGAAGAGAAAATGAATCAGATCTTAATTTTCTGAAGTTGAAGGTGATCTGTTTCTCTCTTGCTCTGTATTATTCCTTCATTGCGTAAACGGAGACGTAGTTAGAAAAACATTTTACTCTGTTTCCCATAAAGTATGCTAATTATCCACTGGAGTATTATCCTGTGTTTAGGGATGCTAGCTGCTAAATGTCATCCTGATTATAAATCAGAGGAGGGGGAATCCTGCTTTGTAACGCAGACATAGTTCTCTGTAGTCTGCTACTAAGATAAACCATGGAGTCTGAATCATGAGCATTTGTGTACAAAGCTGGATGTGATACGTAAAGACCTGATGTAAACGGAAATATTTTTAAACAGGCACGTACCACCCATTTTCTATTTTGCACAGACCAAAGAATCTACGACACTGGGCTCAAAAATGTTTATATTGTAAAAGTTGTTTTGAATACTACAATTGTTCATTCTGCAGCACCCAGAGGGGATGGCATAGGGAGTGGTGGGAGAGAGAGAGAGGCGTATTTGATATGGTGGTGATCTCAAAAAATTCAGATTCAGAATTGGCTACATCTATAGTGATCACTATGTAGTAGTACTGAGTTTAACCTTCATTTATTTTTATTTCTTCGTTTTGAAGAAACATACAACTGATTTCATAGAACTGATTTCATAGAACATACTTTCTATAGTACTCAACTTCAAAGATACATCTGAAAATATTTGAGAATTATAAAATGTATTTCAAAAGTGAAGGTATTTAACAACACACAAAAGAAATCAGTATTAAAATAATTGCAATGCTACGAACACAATAATATTGTTAAATACAGTGTAACAACATTGTATTTAACAATATTATTTCCTGCATTTACTTTTGCTTGCATTGTCAGTACCCAAGTTGGCGTTCTGTTTATATGTTTAACATCTCTTATGCCCCAAGAGTCTTTATTCCCCTCACTGATCTTTTGTTCATTCATTATTCTAATCATTCCACAAAATAACAATAGCACTTAGACTAATAACTACTTCACAATACTTTACAGCCCTCTCTAAGCGGTTTACAGAGTCAACATATTGCCCCCAACAATCTAGGTCCTCATTTTACTGACCTCGGAAGGATGGCAGGCTGAGTCAACCTTCAGCCGGTGAGACTCGAACTGCCGAACTTCAGGCAGCTGGCAGACAGCAGAAAATAGCCTGCAGTACTGCATTCTAACCACTGTGCCACCACTGCATTCTAACCACTGTGCCACCCTATCCCTATTGCTTTTTCCTTTTTCAGTCTTTTTCCCATACTTGAATGATACATGTAGATTAGCTATAGACACATCTTACTGGGCATTCAGTATTGCACTGTTGGAATATTATTGGCCTACAGAAATATTATCTGTATTCCTAAATCTTTTTATGCTATTTCTGGAGAGGCCTGATCTAGTTTTATTTATCCAGCCAACTCAAACAGTGTGACTCTGGACAGCATGCAACAATAAACAATAAACCAAAGAAACTACAGAACATTAAAAGCATACCACATAGATAAAATACAAAATGGTGACCAAGCATAATTATAAAATAATCAGAAGGGGACTCCACTCTTCTGGATGTAAATAAGTGGCCAGGTCTTAACTTGTTTTTTTAAGTGAGCAGAGTTGGGGTCTATTGTACATCAGGGTGGGGATATTGTTCCAGGACCCAGGGATGATGGCCACTGAACAGGTATACTTCTAGGTCCCATAAGTGGCAGAGTTTAAAAGAAGTGGTGGCCCAAAGAACATTTTATGATAATAGTTGTTGTTACTGATCATCATTTGATAAAGTGGCTCTTACAATGCTCATCATTTGTAACTTTTGAGTTGACAACTGTAACTACCTTGTGTAAAATCTTTCTCTAAAGATAATTTAGAAACTTTCATGGTGGACATATTGCTATCCCCTTTCAAACTTAAAGAAATCAATATGAAAATAACTGCAATGCTACTAGTTAGCTTGGGCTGGATCCAAAGTATAGTTTTTCATTATTGAAGCTCTTCATACTAAACACTTAATCCCTATAAAATCTGTAATTTCTACATTCCATTATTATATTGGATCAAGATATAAAGCTGCAACACAAGGAATATTTAATTCTGTTTTAAAATACACTTCCTCAGTACTGAACTGTACATTTTTTTTGTTTGATTTCAGTTACTGTTGTCAGCTGCCTGAAAAATAGAATGAGATGGAATCAAAATACATTTATATATTAGATTTGTATGACCACTCAATTCAACTTAAAAAACAACAACAGTGGGATACAGGTAGTCTTCATTAGTGACCACAATTGGAGCCAGCAACTCAGTTGTTAAGTGAAGCAATCACTAAATGAAACTGTGACTGTGTTTATAACCTTACATTTGTTTTCCTTTCCTTTACAGATCTGCAAAGGATGTAAATGCAAGGATTGGTTGCAAAGTTACTTTTTAATTATCATTGTAACTGTGACTGGCTGCTAAGTGAGGCAGTCACTAAACAAGGACTTAAAGACAGTACCTAAAGTAAAGTAAAATAATAAACATGAAAATAGAAGTACTTGTAGCAGAGGGAATAACATAGTATTGCCCAAGCAAACAACATTCCACAAAGGCATACCACCAATTTATGTAAGAGCTCAGAGGAGAAACTAGGTTTTTAAAAATTGACTAAATATTTGCAGAGTTGGGGGTCATTCAAATCTAGGGAAATGCTATTCTAGACAGGCAGGCACTGTGACAGAGAAGATATGCTTCCCATTAGTTGCTTAATGGATGGGACATGTTTTTAAATAGGAACTAAAATTGAAAAACAATATTGATAATTTAGAATGTGCAACAGAAATGTAGAACAGTGTGATTAACTGACTTATATTGCAAATATGCAATGCTCTTTTTAATTTAACTTTTTAGTTCTACTTCCTTTAATTCCCCCTTCTTTATTTAAATTCCCTTGACACAATTTTATCTTTGTTCCAAATGTTGTATTTTGGTTAATATTTGAAATTCGTTTTAAATGTTATGTATATTTGTTATTCTGGTGCTGTTTTCCAAGCAACTGAAATAACTTCAGTAATTTCAGTAAGTTTACTTTTAAAGTAAAGGCAACATAATTGTAGTGCTATTTCCATACTGCTGTGAATTTTCTTTTCTTGAGTATACTTCAAAATAAAATTAAAATGTCTGTAAATTAGCAATGATTAATCTTAATGTGTGTTTTCATATGCTGTTCCTATTTGTGTTTTCAAGAATTAGAGCAAATTAATGTATTCAAATTTCCTTTACCAGCTGCTGAGTCTTGTCCAGATAAAGAAGAAACAGCTTAAGAGTTTCCAGAATATAAAGAGGGTTTGTATGCAGCATCCGTTATGTCATTGCTTAGTGATGCAAATGTCAGACTCATGGAAGGACACAGAAAAAAGCTTTTCATATCGCTGCCTCATTCTGAATTATTCTCTCCCTACTAGCTCTTTGATCTATATGCATATTTATCCCTGCTGCCAAAAGACAGAAAATTTATTCTGTGGAAAAAAACAAATCCTTCCTCAATGGGTGGGATGGGAAGAACCTTCAAAAATGAATGCTTCAGCCAGACAATATGCTCTAGAGGCCACCAAATGGTTACAACTTTGCTTACAGGCAAAGAATAGTAATAGCAAGAGCACTTAGACTTATATACCACTTCACAGTGCTTTACAACCCACTGTAAGCAGTTTACCGAGTCAGCATATGGCCTCCAACAATCTGGGTCCTCATTTTATCCACTTTGGAAGGATGGAAGGGTGAATCAACCTTGAACCGATGAGAATTGAACTGCTGGCAGTCCGCAGAATTAGCCTGTGATACTGCATTCTAGCCACTGCACCACCACAGCTCCAGAATAACAGAATTGGAAGGGTCCTAGAGGTTTTCTAGTCCAACCTACTGCTCAAGCAGGAGACCTGGCCTGTACCATGTCAGACAAATGGTTGTCCAATCTCTTACTTAAAAACCTCCAGTGATGGAGCACCCACAACTTCTGAAGGCAACCTGTTTCACTGATTAATTGTTCTCACTGTCAGGAAATTTCTCCTTAGTTCTAACTTGCTTCTGTCCTTGATTAGCTTCCATCCAGCACTTCTTGTCCTGCCTTCAAGTGCTCTGGACCTTTTTTTCTTTGTGGCAGCCCCTTAAATATTGGAAGACTGCTATCATGTCACCCCTAGTCCTCCTCTTCATTAGATTAGACATATCTACTTCCTGCAACAGTTCTTAATATATTTATGCCTCCAGTCCCCCTAATCATCTTTGTTATTCTTCTCTGCACTCCCTTGAAATTTTGCATCAGCATGCATACCGGAAGGAAATGATGCTATTAATTTCATAATTGTTTTCTATTAGGATGCACCTCATTGCAACAAATAAGTCAAAAGGAAACTTGTAATCCCATCTGTATTGCTTGGATTCTAAACCTGTCACAAAGGATATTATTGAAAGTTGCTGCCTAAAACTTGTTTAGAAGTGAGTTTGAATCAGACCAGGCTCTTGTGTCAGAATGAAGGGAGAGCTCAGGGCCGGTTCCTTAGCTGACAGATATCAAAAAGGTAGCAGAGCTCCTTGCCCATTCCATGTCAAGGCATTTGGGCTAGTTTCCTTTACAGTAGCAGTCATTTCTACAAAAGCATTAGATTAATAAAAACTTACTAGCAATTTGCTGCTTTTTCATGACATCCACAATAGGGGCCTGAATCAGACATCCCAATTTATTCCTGGTAAGCTCACTTATCAAGGGCTGGGGGAAGGCAGCATAAATATAGCTCATAATTAAGTACACCTTTCATCAGATAAATCCCAAATAGCCACCTCATGACTTGTAAAACTCGCACTAGCAATGAACAGCTGGCCTTTCTAAATTCCTCCCCCCCCCTTTATCTTTTGGAACCATTTCAGATGCAGTTGCTGTGGGCATAAGGCTTCCATTCACTGAATGTTATCTCAGATGGAAAGGAATGAAGATATAATTGCTGTGACACTGTGCCCAGCTTAGACTGATTGCAGAAAGGAAACTGGCTGGACATGATCTGCTTTGCCTTATTTGTGGGACAGGATATTATATCACAGAAGTATCCTCTGCACCCCACACCCCAAGGACCAATGATGACAGGAACTGGCTTCTATGTCATTAGCCATAACATGAAAACATTCCCTATTGCAGATGCAACTATTCTCTCTTTTCAATCCTAGAGTACCTAATTTTGCAGGGAGAAAACAGTCAACCAAATCCGATGTTTGTAGGGTCACAAAATTTTCAGCATGCTGGCTTATTTTGATGTCACTTTTGATTCCACAGTGCAGTTTTACAACCTTTTACTGAATTTTTAAGGCACTTTGTGCTTACCCATCTAGATCACTTGATTCCAACTTTATCTTTTTATTGAAAACTGTTGGGGATGGGGTGTGGTGTGTGGTAACATGAAAGTCCTGTATAATATATTAGGTAGTTTGACTGACTGACAAGTGAGTCACTGACAAGTTAAGTCATTTCTTGATATAATAAGAAGTGAATATTTACTGTATACAGGTAGTCCTTGGCTTATGACTGCAACTGTGATTGGATTTGTATGCTGATACAGTCATAGGTTGAGACACCCACATGGCTAGACCCGATTTTACAACTTATTTTGTGGGGGCCATTAAGTGAATTATTGCAGCCATTAAATGAATCCAGGACTGTTAAGCAAACACTGCAGTCATAAATTGCAGATCCATTCTTCTGAATGGGTATTTTTTTTTTTTTTTTTGCTGTAAGCTGATTGTGTGATGCTGCCACCAGTCATAAAGGTGAGTCTGTCAAGTACCTGAAATGAAAACACAATACTGGAGGGGCTGGCATGGCATTTTATGATAGCCAGAAGTATTTTATGGGGGTTGTAAAGCACCTGTTCTAGACCTGTATGCATAATGAATGGTTGTTAAACGGCCAGTTTCAAATCAAGGATTAATTGTATGTGAATTAGCTTTTGGAATTACATTGATCTTTCTTCTAAGGCAGTGTTTCTCGACCTCAGCAGTTTTGAAAATATGTGGACTTCAACTTGCTGGCTGCTAGGAAAAAAAGAAACATCCAACCATCTGTTTTAAATCAGCAAAGTTTTTTTTTTTAACTTCCTAAACTATTTTTGTTTGCCTTGCATATTGCATCTGAAAGGCATGGACCCTTAAGACTGAGGAGCTGAGTTGTTATGGATAACATTTGGAAATGGTCTTCTATTTTGGTCAAGTGTAACTGATACGCTTTCTATTCCTTTAATTAAGTCAGCATTCTTCAGTAAATTAGTTTTTCATTTTCAGCAAAGAGAGGGATGGAAACTCTGTGCTGCTCCCTACTGCTTTGGGGACACTTGCCAAAAATATTGTATTCATCTAATGACAGATGTCCTCAGGCTGACTGTGCTGAAGAGTCTCTTATTGTCTCAGCTGCTCTTTTTTTTGAAAAGTACTTTCTGTCCTATTATTGCCTCATATGTTGCTTCACAAAGATTGCCCAGCTACATGGCAACCATTTGTACCTTGATAGGCCTTGGGTTTGTTTATTTAAATCAGTTCATGGGAAATTTGAAGCAATATGCCTCTAGATTAATGGAGAAAACCCAATGGTTGGATTCAGCCAGTTTGCACCACTTTAGCAGAACTGGTAGCTAATTTTTTGTTGCCCAGGCCCAGAATGGACTTCCGCAAGCAGCATCCACACAGAGAACCGGTTGTTCACATATTTGAATCCCACCACTGAGAAAATCTATGTGGTCACTGAGAGTCAACACTGTCTTGATGGCACATAATGATACTCCTTATGGTGGGAAGAGCCAGGGCTTTGGCAATTTAGAAAATGGATTTAGCTATTTGTCAAAATTCACTAATGCTGATTTTGTGCAAGTCTGTAGGGCTTGTGTTCCAAGGGTCCCAACTACATACAATCCAAAAAAGACTTCAATCACTCTTGAGAAAGGCCTGGATGAAGAGCCAGAGTATCAATGTCCTTCAAAACACCAGCAGGGTGGAGACATCCAAATGTTACTGGAAACTTCATTCGAGAGGGCAGGAGTTAGATGGGATCTAGAGCAGGCCCTTTCTATTGGACCCTACACTGGGGGTAGGTAGAAATGATTGAAGAAGTCATTGTTGCAAACAGGCCATCTTTGAGTTTCTCCCATGCTATTCTCTGACATCTGTTAGCTGTGCAATAGAATTGTCCATGCAAATAAACATTCTGACTAATTCAGGCTTCATATATGTATAATGATAAAAATAAAATGGCTTAAATGTCCTTGAGGTCTAAGAAATTTCTAGAAGACCCCAGAAAAAATTTGACTGACTGTCTTCAACTTTAGCCAAACTAAGAACTAAATGAGGCAAAGCAGAAATTTCCCCTGTTTTTCCAATGTAATGCTCCAGCCAGATTCTGATTCAAAAAGTGGAAAGCTTTCCCAGCAGGCACAATACACCTCACATCACCTTATTTTTCCTCTACATTTGTAATATGTCACATCTCAGGTAAAAGCAAGTTTCGACATGAATCTTCTGAGTATAAGCCACTATTCATCACCATGTTGGGGCATCAGCAGCAAAGAAAACATTCAGCATTCAAATATTTCACATTCCTTTATCATGCTCATACTAAAGACTGGTATGATAATTGTTGTGACCTTCACATAAGATAATAGTAGTGAAGTTAAAACCTGAACACAGCTATGGAAACCAGGTATATTTAACATTTGGATCACAGATACCTGGTAATTCTATTTTGTAAAAAATGTGATTAAAGAATAACAATGGCTAATAGGAAAATAACAACTGAAACAGAATGGAATGAGATAAAGGTGATGTGGTTGTGATTTACAACACATATTTTTATTGATGCTCTATGTCAGGGGTCCCCAACCCCCGGGCTGCAGCCTGTTTGGAATCAGGCCAGGCAAGAGGTGGGGGAGCATGTGTGCAAAGCTCCCCACACCTGAGTGGTGGGCTCCTATGCTTGTGTGCGAAGCTTCATTCGCTTGAGCATTAGACACGTGCATTCGCCACTTGCACCAATAGAGCTATGAGCGCTGCCCCATGTGTGCCTGTCACTCACTCAGAACCATTCCCCCTCCCCTCCCTGAATTGGGTCACCAAGCCGTAAAGGTTGGGGACCGCTGCTCTATGTTGTAATTGCCTCATCATGGTGTTGGTGGGGTTGTTTCTGGGAGGGATTTGGAATATATTCCGAGCAGGAGTGTATCCAAGGTGTGAAGGTCATCCCAGCTGCCCAGTTAAAGCAGGCATTAGATTGGATAGCGGCAACATAGGAAGATGCCAGGGGCAGATGATCACTTTAGTGACAAAAGCAAAGGCGTCAATTGCTACTATGTAGGAGAAGATAACCCTCCCCTGTGTTTTTACCAAGAAAACCACATGGATATAAAATGATTGACAATATAGTGCCAGATAGTGGGCCCCTCAGGTCAGATGGAACTCAACATAGTAAAAGAGAGCTGAGGAACTTTTGAAATACTAATCATGTGCTAGATCAGTGGTGGCAAACCTATGGCACGCGTGCCAGATGTGGTACCCAGAGCCCTCTCTGTTGGCACGCACGCTGCCGCCGCCAGCAGCAAGTCCATCAGGCCGCCACTGCCGCCCAGAGCAGGATCCCCACCCAGCACAAAGGAGGCGAAGCGGCCGACTAGCAAGCTCGAGTAGAGTGGTAGAGCAGAGGTCACGAACCATTGTCAATTGGTGGACTGGAAGAAAAAGGAGGGGGAAGCATTTTACATGCATGCGTGCATGTACGGGGCCGCGAGCATGCATGTGCTGCAAATGGGGTGAGGCTAGTGCCTGCATGATACTCATTAGCCCTGCCCCGTTCTTGCGTGGTGCAGTGCCTTGTATCTGCACCACGCGGTGCGGTGGAGGCCTTTTTTGCACCTTGCAGCACGGTGACCCATTTTTGCACCCCTGGTTTTTGCATGCCAGAGGCGGCACTTGGAGGCACCTCCCTGCCCCCCCAAGGGCACCACAATGCTGATGTGCTCCTGGCACTTTGTGATAAATAAGTGGGTTTGGGATTGCGGTTTGGGAACTCGGTCTCTAAAAGATTCGCCATCACTGTGCTAGATTAAGACCTTTGGGGCATTTCATTGCTGTTGTCATACAGGAAAAGCAAATCCAAAGCTGCAAAGGTAGAATTACAGTAGGAACATGGAATGTAAGAAGTCTGAACATAGTAAAAGATGAAATGAAACAATTACAAATTGATATATTTGACTTCAGGAAGATGGAGATGGATCTGGATAGGATACTTTCAGTCAGATTGCACTATTTATTATGCTGGGCATGAAAAGCAAAGAAGAAATAGTATTACTTATGTAATTAGAAAGGGTATAGTAAGAACAATATTTAGCCACTATGCAATCAATGATGAATAATATTGATTAGACTTTGTGATCAATCATTTAGTATGACAATTATTCAAGTTTATGAAAGAGAAGGTTGATTACTTCTATGATCAACTCCAGTTTGAAATCGACAAAACATGCAAGCAAAATATAATTGGAGAGTGGAATCCCAAAATTGAAAGCATGAAAGAGAAAAATGTAGTTGAATTTTATGGCCTAAGAAACCAAAATTAAGTGGGAGATGGTATTATCACTTTTTACCAATGTAATGATTTCTTCATAGCTAACGCTGTCCCCAAACAACCAAAGTGACACCTCCATACATGGTCATCACCAAATGGAGTATATAGAAATCAATAGACTATGTTGTTATTAAATGGAGATGGAGCTCAATTATAGCATCAAAACATGGCCAGATAATGAAATTAACTGCTCATCCACAAGCCTCAAATTAAATGAAGGAAAAAAAACCAGTCAATTCCCACAATACGATCTGAAACACAGGCCCACCATTTTCAAAGAGAACGAGAGGAATTATGGAATGAACTTAAAAAATAAACGTGAAGGATGAATGTGAAAAGAGACTACCAAAAATGAAGAGAAAAAAAAAATGAAGTGGACATCAGAGCGAACTGTGGAAATTGTCAAGAAGAAAAGGCAAAGCCAAGAGAGAGAAACAAAATCTCAGGAAAGAACTTATTGACAAAATGTTTCAGAGAGCTGTTAGAAGAAATATGAAGCATTACTACTACAACATTTGTAAAGATATTAAAGATGGAAGCAGACATGGAAAACAAGGAAGTCTTTCAAAAGATGTCTGAATTCAGAAAGACGTTCCAACCTTCAATTGGTATGCTAAAGGATGCCGAAGGACAGAAAGTAACTGAGATCAAAGGAAGATGGAGGGAATATACTGAAACACTATAGAGATGTCAGCATCCAAAATACTTAGAATATATTCCTTACTTAAAAGTAGTACTAGCATTCTGATCATTAGGAACTGATGGAGTACGCTCTAAAATATGGCGAGCAACAGAAGAAGAATCAGTTAAGGTTCTAACCAAATCTGAAGAACAACACAGTGGCCAACTGACTGGATGAGGTCAGTCTACATTCCAGCATCAAAAAAGGAGACTTAACAGAGTGTGTAAACAATTGTACAATATCCTTAATTTCACATTCTGTACCCATAAAATAATGCTTACGATCATCCAACACAGATTAAAGTTTCTAGATGGAAAAAGATGTTCAAGCTGGTTTTAGAAAGGTTGAGGAACAATGAGACATAATTACTGATGCATGTTAAATAATTAAAAGGCAAAGAATGTAAAAAAAAAGTCAGTATGTGCTTCATCAATTACAGAAAAGCCTTTCATTGTGTTGATCATGTCAAGCTGTGGAAAGTGCTCAGAAAAATGAGAATCCCAGAAGATCTCATGGTCTTCATGAGAAACATATACAGTCAGGAAACCACAATATGGACAGAACTTGGTGAATCAGATTGGTGCCAAAGTATTGTAACTAGATTGTATACTGTCCCCTTATTCATTCAACCTATATGCTAATACACACACGCACACACGCACACACACAAAGGAAAGCTAGATTGGAAGAAGATGTGTGTAGTTTTAAAATTGGAGGAAGGAATATCAATAAATTGTGCTACCCTGATGACACTACTCTGATAGCTGAATATGCAAAGGATCTGCAAGCCCTAAAGCAGTAAAGAGCACAGTGAAAAATGGGACTAAAATTAAGTATAAAGAAGACCACAGGTAGAACAACCAAACTTAGAATTGGCAATGAAGGTATTGAAATAGTGGACAACTTCTACCTTTTAGGCTCAACCATCAACAGTAGAGGAACAAACTGTCAAGAAACACACTGCAGACTAGCACTTTTGTAGAGCAGCTATTAAGCCCTTGGAAAAGATATTCAAATGCTATGTTGTGACTACACCTACAAAGATCAGAATCATACAAGTCATGATATTACTGTGACACTCTATAGAAGTGAAAATTGGACTTTAAAAAAAAAGCAGGATAGGAAGTGGACATTTTAGTGAGAGAGAAGTTCCCTGAGGATGGATTCCAACACAAGTCCAAAAGCTTGAAAGACTAAATCTCTGGTCCTAGTGACTGACCCAGATTGGATGCTGAAGAGTACTGACACCTTTGGACTTTGATGTTGGAGAAGATTCTTGAGAATACCGTGGACAGCCAGTTAAACAAACTGGTGGATCATTGAACAAATCAACCCAGTTTTGCTTATATTCCTTACAAGCAAGTGGTGGGAATGTCATCCTAAGTGCTACCAGGCTCTGAGACCCAGAATCTGATAACATTTAGGATTTGATTATACAAGAACGGTTGAACATGCAGCCACAACCTGCAAAAACCTGGTAGAGTTTATGGATAATCTGGCCAGCAGCCATGAAAACCTCTGTCCTCTAGAATGTCTTGTCATCAAGAACAAAGATTTTTTTTGTATTCTGGCCTCACCAGTGTAAATTGCTTGCCCAATCAGCATAATAATTCCTGACTGAGAAATGCCAGCATTTCTGCTATAGTACAAAAAATAAAAAAGAGTTCTCAAGCCAGAATGGGGAAATTGTCTAGAAACAGAGGTCTTGGGACTTTTACCCTGTTCATCTATGACCCAGCGTTTACCCCTTTATACGCCCACTGATTTTCCGCTGCGCCAATGGGATGGAAATGTGAGAAATTCCATGGAATTTCCTCAGAGCTGCAAGAGCTCTGTTACGGGAAAGAGACATGGTTAGAGAACGGCCTTCTCTGAGCAAAGAACTATGTCATCCCAGCTCTTGATTGAGAGCCTGTATTGTATTTTCCTTGTAGGGGTAATCCTCTGATACTGATTGGCTGGTCTGGTGTGAAGACACAGAATGTTCAGTTACTCAGAGAACAAAGTTGTCAACAACAAATGTTCCCAGCCCAATCCCCATTTATGAAAAGACGTAACTGTCAATTGGTTTTGTATTTTTTTTTTTTTGAGAAAAAGAGAGAGATGGGCTCAGTGAACAAACTGAAACTTTAAAGTAGAAACCCTCTTTGATTCACCTGTGGTTAATTATCCTATCTTTCCCATTGCAATGGGATTGTAGGTATAATGCAGTTTTACATTTTTTATTTGTTTTTTTTTTAAATAAAGTACACTTGGGTTTCTATCATCACAGCCTCCCAAATACATTTAAAACTAGGCTCCTAGTCAACTCTGCTTGCTTGTATGCAGCATACACCAAAAGAGGAAAACCTGTTTTTTGTTGCTGTTGAGAACTGGATTCCTTTGTGGGCAACCTTCTGGGTGTTCACACTGATTGCCAGTGTTGGGCAGAACCCAGTGCCAAAAAATGGGCTCTCTTTCACTCTGTGATCCTCCCAATTCATTGTCTCTCTTTCAACAGATCCCATTCTTCCCCTCTCTTGATCGCCCACTGACCAGTTGGCTGCCAAGGAGTCTGGACTGATGATTTGCAAGCAGCTTTTCAAATAAAGTTAAAAGCCATTTATGAGTCATGTATTTTTTTTAAAAGAAAATTACCCCGTGATACCACAGTTCAAAACAACCATAGTAAAGCTAAATTCTACTAACTCTGTCCAACCATCAATGTACTCTTGACCCAAAACAGAAGAGTAAGTCTATGAAGCATTCAACCCTGACATCCTTTCCCCCCTCCTTCTTGCATTATATTTCAGGCCTTTTAACACATGGCACTAAGGCTGGATTGATTTAGCAATAGCAAGAGCACTAAGACTTATATACCACTTCACAGTGCTTTACAGCCCTCTTTAAGCAGTTTACAGAGTCAGCATATTGCCCCCAACAATCTGGGTCCTCATTTTACCAACCTCAGAAGGATGGAGGGCTGAGTCAATTGAGCTGGTCACGATTGAACTGCTGGCAGTGAGCAGAATTAGCCTGCTCCACCATATCTTATCCATATTTTATGGAATAAACCACAATGGCTAGTTAATTCAATAGTTACTAAGCCACTGAAGATTGGCTGGGTTTTTATTTGACACAATATGTAAGTTTTAGCATTGAACTCTCAGTTTCCCCCATCCTCAATCAGATTAGGTATTGTGTTTGGATACAATGATTCAGATCTTAGAAAGCTAAGTCTATGAACAGGGATCCTGTCAGCTACCATTATAAGAGTCACTAGGAATCTCTGATAACACAGCCCAAGTTATTGCCTAAAGAGCAAAGCAAAAATATGGGATTTCCCCCCCCCCTCCCTAGGCACAAATGTGTCAGCTGCACACATCAATGAATAATAGTAATACAGTACTTACTGGGAAAAAAAACCATGAAAAAGAAAGTGCAAAGTGGACTGAACCCTCTGATTAAATTCTTTCCGTATGGCATCATAACAAACAAAGAGAAAAAAAAATCCAAAATAAATACAGCATGAACCTATTTCTTTGTATCAAACAGCAGGAAGGTAGTGGGCCTTTTTGGGAAACCATGCAACTCTAAATATACATGAGACTTCTGGAAAGTGTTAGCAGGGAGAATTGGTCAGTGATGACTTTAGCAGGCATACCGGTGTGCTTTCCTGAATGCATCCCCCAACCCACCCCACTCCCGCATTCCTTGCATCATGGATCTGCTCTCTCCTCCACTGCTGACACAATAACTCTGCAAGCCCTTGAAGGAATGCTTCAAGGGCTTGCAGAGTGCTGAAGAAGGAAGGCTCACAAGAGGTCATTGCGGAACTTCCCATATAAGACAAAGTATGCAGGAACTCCAAATTGAGCTTATTTCTTTAGTAGCAACAGTAGGGAACCAGCAGGCCTTTCTTCATTTGCCTTTTGCCATGGCCAAAATCCCCTGGATGGGTCTTTGTCCTGGTACTGTACTTCCCCATAATATTGTCACCTGAGTATTAGCCCATCCCTAAGACACAGTGAAGCCACAGAAGCCTGTGCTGATGTTAAAGTCATGTTCCTCTCACCAAAAAGAACTAATTTTAAGATCAGTGGGGAAGATACTATGCCAAAATTCCTCAACCATGCTAAAAATAAAAATCCAACCATCTAATAGTTATCTTTGACTTATGTTGCACACACACTTTCCTGGGATGCAGGTGACCCTCTCTGGCCCAATCTGGAAGAAGAAGAGTAGGAGAGAGGTCCTGCTTGCTATAGTACTGGCAGCTCCCTGTGGCTGTTAAACAGCCGACTAACAATTGAAAGTTTTCTATCTTCTCCAGATTATAATTCTTGGTGAGAAGCCATGAATTATACTTCTATTCAACTCCACAATTTGCGCAATGTAGCTAGGCATCTGCAGCTAGAAAAATATAATGAATTATATTGATCTGTCTACACCTGTCAACGAGGAACAGCAATAAAAGCTGATTTAAGGCTATCAGATGTCCTAAATGGAGGACTTGTTCTAATGTCCTCCAACTGGCAGGAATAACATTACAGAATACAGCATACAGAGTTGGAAGGAACTTTGGAGGTCTTCTAGTCCAACCCCCTGTTCAAGCTGGAGACTTTATATCACGTCAGACAAATGGTTATCCAATCTCTTTTTAAAAACCTCCAGTGATGGAGCACCCACAACTTCTGGAGGTAAGCCGTTCCACTTGATTAATTGTTCTCACTGTCAGAAAGTTTTTCCTTAGTTTTAAGTTGGTTCTCTCCTTGAAAAGTTTCCATCCATTACTTCTTGTCTTGCCCTCAAGTGATCTGGAGAACAGGTTGACCTGCTCTTCTCTGTGACATCCCCTCAAATACTGGAAGTCATCCCAGTCCTTCTCTTCCTTAGATTACACAAGATTAAGGCAATTGCCTTAATATAATATGATAAATGGGAGAACTGGCTGTTTTGATAGGCTTGGAGCAGCCTTCCATGAGGTGTCTGTTACCTTGTTTTGAGTGTGGGTTTAGCTCTCTTTCAAAATAACTCTAAACTCTCTGCCCAAAAAAGCCTTCTGATAAAGAACTGAACTATGGGCTAAGGGAGTTGCCTTGAAAAACCAGAGAACTACTCTCAAGTTACCAGGCAGCTCCCACTCCAAAAGTTAGCTATTTAACAGGCTTGCGTTTTGATCATGGGTGAATGTGCTAGACCAAACATGTCAAAACCATCTGCCAATCATAGCACTATTGAGATAGTTGGATGGTTTTGCTAAATTAGTGATGTGAGAAAGAAGGACACTGAAGCCACAAGGTTTAATCAATGACTTTGTCCCGAATTAGGACACAACTATCTTGTGGCAAGCTATTATAGAAGCTACCAAAGCAAATCAGGATTGGCAACAGGGATAGCAAATTCATGTCAGTTTCATTTTCTGATGGCTTAAGGATGGGTAGGCAGCCTTTCAGCTCTGCTGAGTGAAAGTGATCCTCCAGAGATGAATTGAATTTAATCATCACCCTCTTTCAGCTAGAGCTGCTGAAATGGTGCAGCAACATCTGGAAGGACATCTGTTTCCTTATGGGGAAGAAGCCTGAAGTAGTATATACAAATTGGAATAGATCTAATTAGATATTGTGAGTTTTACTTCTAATTCCCTATTTATAAGATTTGGTGTAGTTATCCATCAAAAGAGGGTAGTTTTGGAACCAAATTACAAGTTACAATACTCATTGTATTCATGCCTCTTCCCTGTGTGTGTATAACAAGTATTGTCAAAAGGCAATAGGAAAATTTATTTCTATTATTCAAGGGATCAGCAAGAAAGTGGAAATCCTGTTATGTAACCGGAAGCCAGGGAAAGATTGCTAAAATAATTCGAACCAGCAAATTTAGCCTGCATCCTTTCCTAGTCCAGAAGTTAGTATCCTTCACATTTCCTTTTCTATATTTTAAAATGAAGGTTAATTAGAAATAACTAATAAACAACCACACCATGTAATGCATATTTTCATAAGCCCCATTACAAGTTGCTTCATTATGGCATGATAAAAAGTTTATGAACCATGTAATCAGAACAAATTGATCCTGAGTGCTCTTCTCACCCATCCATATATATATATATATATATATATATATATATATATAGGTCTTTGGTTGTTCGGGTTTTCTCCCGCGTAAAATTGGAAGTGTCTTGGCAACGTTTCGACGAAGTCACATTCGTCATCTTCCTGAAGATGACGAATGGGACTTCGTCGAAACGTCGCCAAGACACTTCCAATTTTACGCGGGAGAAAACCCGAACAACCAAAGACCTACATACAAATACCCGCGAAAACCTCAGAAAACTATATATATATATATATATATATATATATATATATATATATATATATATACACATACACATACATACATACATATACCACCCTGACTTTAACTTTTTCCAGCACATTAGCACCACCTAGTGTATATTGAAAAAAAATAACACAATCTGATTGTAAATTTATTTTTTTCCATACTGTTATCCAGCTACAGATATTTTTTGTCAAACCAAATGGATGAAATTCTGTGTGGTGTCTAAAAAAAAGATAAGGAGTTGTACAACTAAATGCTAAAGCTAAATATAGGATTTCATATCAGTTATGCTTCTAGATATGCTAAATAAAAAGATTTCATAGATCCTTCTACAAAATGAAGCAAATAGGAAGGCCTATATTAATCAATGCTTTAGAAAGGGTGATGTATTTTTAGTGACTGGAAGAGATAGAGAAGAGTGATAACATGCAGGGTTCAAACTGTGGAGCTTAGAAGTGATTCATCAGAACATTTTTTTTCCAACCTATACCCTATAAATGTACTGGATTAAAAAAGGATTTCTAATTTATGATGAAGAAAAGTGATTTATATTTTCAGTGGAGCATTGAAGTCAGGCCAATACACGCAGGCTCTGACTTTTCATAGACAGCTGTCAATTCCTTGTGAAATCATGAACTCTATAGGTTCAGGACACACTGAAATTGATGTTTGATGTTCAATGAACATGATCAAAGGTATGCAAGTAAATTCTGTGAAGAAAAGATTAAAAAGTCACTAGGAAATTTAATTTTGAGCTTACAGTAAAGTTCTTAAGTTTCCATTTTTGGACAATGTTGTAGATCTTAACTCACTCTGAAGTAAATACTTTGAGAAAGTCTATTAAAAATCACTGTATGGTTTGATCAACAGCTAAAAACCTCAAATGTGATGTAAGCACTGGTCAGTAACCTCCACAAAACCATTTCAACTACTAGAAGGTGATAGCTGACTTTAACTTTCTTTGACCCCAATCCAAACACACAAAGCCCCCACACTATGATCTAAATAAGATGTTTCTTCAAAGCATTTTATTCTAAGCAGGATATTCTGGCAAGCCATTACCAACAGATAAATGCCAACAGACAATCCTCAACACAATTTCCCCCTTGTCACGAAAGAGAAGAACTCAACTCCTGGTGACTGCATGGAAACTTCTAAGCAGTTTTCTTGGCAAAATGCAGAATTGGATTGTTATGTCTTCTTTCAGGATGTTTTCGGCTTCCTACTCTACAGCCCCGGTACTTCCTGTTAGGATCCACCCACGTTTGTGGGAATGGGATATAGTTGTGCTATATTTTCCATTCTCCCTAAGGCACAAATTAGGGAGTGTTAACTGTTTAAATCAAGGGCAGAATGTATGGTAAGTACGCTACTGTCAATGGACAAAAACATCGAGAGGAAAACTGTGCCACCTAGTGGTCAAATGTGTACATTATTATAATAGCGTGCCTTCGGAGATATAGAATAAAATAGTACAGGTTTGCCCCTGTTTTTGTCTTTTATTTAGATTTAGTAGATGCTTTTGAGAATGATCCGTTTAGAAGATGTTATTGAGAAAGATTTCTCGAAATGCAGAAGCATCTCTTTCTCTGTAAAATGAATTAGATTTTATGCTTCAGGCAATCTGAATAATTTACAGCTGTACTCTACCTGCCTCCTTCTATGATTGCTACTTGATGTAGAAATAGAATTTCTGGTTTTCAGGTTTGCAAAAAGACAAAATACGTATTTTTTTCAACTGGCTAAATACAGTTTTCTGACTCAAAACATAGCAGAATGGTCACCTACTCAGAAGATTAATCTGCATTTTAAATCTAAGTATGTTGCACAAAACAATCTTAGTGAATAACATATTTAGTGAGAAAAAAAGAAGGAAAAAGAATAAGAGTGGAGGGTAAATATAGCCCTTGTTGGACAGGGTGGGAGGAGACTTAACATTCATCATGGACTTTGATTTCTTAACCTTCTTCTAAACTAGGGCTGCTCTGGAGCAATTTCTAAAATGTTTAAATTCACTGATCTGGCACACACAAGACAAATACTTGAGCAATTCATCGCTGCTTTGTCATTTTAAAGCCTGCTGGGATTAATCTCTTATCATATTTCTAATCCTCCCAGAAGAATAGATCCTGGGACCTGCACTTCTCATATTCTACTAAGAATTGCTCTCCATACTGGCAGCTAATAAAAAGGCGAAGGCAAAATCTTCTGGTGTTGATTTCATGGACACGTCCTTGTACCATTTTTGGCAACGTGCAGAATTGGTTTCCCACAGCACTCCCTCAAGATGTATTCTTGACTTTTCAGTCCAGTTCACTATATTTCTTGGTTATCTTCATCTGATTATCATTTTATATTGATCCTACATAGCTTTTTCAAAATCAGCCAAGGCTGGTTAGTGCTTCCCATTAGCCGAGCTCAGAAGGAAGAGGACTTCTCCAGCTGGATAGATAGCAAAAAATAATAAACGGGGATAAAATCCTGAGAGGGGTCTTTGGTGGTCTCTGAACTTGGTTGTTTTCTTGCAGATGTTTCATTACTCAAACTAGGTAACATCATCAGTGTTAGTTCATTCCAATTCAACTCATTTCAACCCTGAACTACAAATATTCTCCTTTATTGATAAAATCCTGTGCAGTATGCAGTAATCTAAGCTTAACTCTACTTGAAATCTATTATGGACATTTTCCACTTTGCTTCTCCAATAAATCTATACATCAGACACACTTGTACATATGTGCATATTATATGTTTGCGTATAAGACGCCATGAAATGACAAGGGAAAAGAGAAAATAGCAAGCAGAGACAGGTGAAAAATGATCAAACCAAGTGAGTAAATACAAAAAGAGTTAAATTCACCCACTCCCTAGCAATGACCTTCAATATGTATGGTCGCTTGCATCTCTCCTATTATCTTGTTTTCCAAGATCTTGTACATAAATGTAACACAACATAACTCACCATTCCTGCCCCCCAATTTACAAGTCATTGTTTAGAAGAAAACATGATTTCACTACTAAATGCAACATTTCTTCATCTAGTCTGCTCCAGTTGCTTTGGCTTACACCCTTAGCCAAAATTCTGAAGACAGGTGATAGGAATTAAAATCCAGTATCCTGGAGGCAAAGTAAAATGGTTCTAAACTGTAACACTTTAGAACAGTGTATTTCAAGCAGCCTGAAAATCTGTGGAATTCTGGGAATTGGAGTCTACACATCTTTAGTCTGCCAAGGTTGACAAACACGGTTCTAGAAGGTGTTATATCACAATGAAAACTGTCAAAAGTGCCTTTCAGTTTTCAAAATGTTCTGTTTCCTTGCCCAACAGGCCTTCGGTGTTTTAGCTTCTTAGGGTGCTGAATTCCTTTACAGATAGTCCTTGACTTACAAGCCTTAGTTTAGTGACCATTTGAAGTTAAATGGCATTGAAAAAAAATGACTTACAACTTACACTTATGACTGTCACAGCAACTCCATGGTCATGGGATTAAAATTTGGGTGCTTGGCAACTGGCATGTATCTATGAAGTAATTACCATTTGGGGGCCTGTTAATATTATTATTATTATTATCGATCATCGCACAGTCAGCCAGATGTTCAGACTGGATTTGGCATTTTGTCTACCTATCGAGTCCTTACCCAGGACCTGGGATAGGCAGATGTGGATGTTTGATGGTATTACAGATATCGTCGCAGGATGGAAGCAGTTCCTAATAAGGCCGCCTTTTGCAATTGACTAATAGCGAATTTGTCAATGCCAATGGTGTTCAAGTGGTGCTCCAGTTGTTTTGGGATTGCACCCAAGGAGCCTATGACTATTGGTACTACCCTTGCTTGCTTTTGCCACAGTCTTTCTATTTCTATTTGTAGGTCTTTGTATTTTGTTATCTTCTCCAGTTCTTTCTCTTCTATTCTGCTATCTCCAGGCACTGCCACGTCCACTATCCAGACTTTTTTGTCTTTCTTATCGACAATTGTTAAGTCTGGGGTGTTATGTTGCAGGTGCTTGTCTGTTTGAATTCTGAAGTCCCAGAGCAGTTTAATTTTATCATTTTCTATGACTTTCTCTATTTTATGATCCCACCAGTTTTTGCTCACAGGCAAATGATATTTTTTGCAGATCTTCCAATGCACCATTGTTGCTACTTTGTCATGCCGCTGCTTGTAATCAGTTTGTGCAATCTTCTTGCAACAGCTTACCAAGTGGTCCACTGTTTCTTCAGCTTCTTTGCATAGGCGGCACTTACTGTCTGTTGCTGTCTTCTCAATTTTGACTTTGTATGCATTTGTCCTTAAGGCTTGGTCTTGTGCAGCCAGAATTAGTCCCTCGGTCTCTTTCTTCAATTTTCCTGCTCTTAGCCATTGCCAGGTTTTATTATTATCTGCTTTCCCAGCTATTTTTTTTCATGTATTGGCCATGTAGTGCTTTGTCTTCCCATGCCTCTATTCTGTTCTTCATTTGGTCTTTCTTGTAGGGCCAGTTTGGTCTCTCCAGTAGTTAGTAAGCCTTCCTGATATACTAATTTCAGTGCATCTTCATCATTGTTCTTCAGATATTCTTCCAAAGCCATTTTTTCTTCTTCAACCATCTGATGTACTTGTAGCATTCCACGCCCACCTATTTGCCTTGGTAGATAAAGTCTATCAATGTCACTGCGTGGATGAAGGGCATGATTCATTGTCATTATTTTTCTGGTCTGCCTATCCATTGCTTTTAGTTCTGCTTGAGTCCAGTCCACTATTCCAGCTGTGTACCTAATGACTGGGATTGCCCAGGTGTTGATTGCCTTTATGGTATTTCCTCCATTGAGTTTGGATTTTAAGATCTTCTTCACTCTCTTGATGTATTCACCTCTAATCTTTTTCTTGACTTCTGTGTGCTTGATGTTGTCAGCTTGAAAGATACCCAAGTATTTGTAGTACTCTTCCTCATCCAGACTCTTAATGTTATTTTCGTGGGGCATCTTGATTCCTTCAGTTTTCATTATTTTTCCTTGTTTGATAGTAAGTGTGGCACATTTGTCCAAGCCAAACTCCATTACAATATCTTGGCTATATATACGGATAGTGTTGAGCAGCGATTCTATTTCAGATGATGTTTTTCCATACAGCTTCAGATCATCCATATAAAGGAGGTGGGATAGTCTGGCAGATGTTTTTGATGTTTGATAGCCATGTCCTGAGTTATTCAGTATTGTTGACAGAGGAAACAGTGCAATAACAAATAGTAATGGTGATAATGAATCTCCTTGAAATATTCCTCTCTTGATATTAACCTCTCCCAGCCTCTCACCATTGATCTGCAGTTGTGTCTTCCATTGTGCCATCGATCTTTGCACAAATTTTCTGATGTTTCTACTGACTCCTGTTATTTCTAGGCACTTTATTATCCAATCATGTGGCAGAGAGTCAAATGCCTTTTTGTAGTCAATCCATGCACATTCAGGTTGGTCTTCCTTCTCTTGCAGTTTTCCAAGATCATTTTGTCTATTAGGAGTTGATCTTTTGTTCCTCTGCTGTTGGGGCGGTTTCCTTTCTGCTCAGGTGGAAAGAGATTGTTTTCAACTAGATGCTGTTGCACTGCATCAGCTACTACACCAGTTAGTAATTTGAAAGTTGTTGGTAAGCAGGTAATTGGCCTGTAGTTACCTGGTGTTGCCCCTTTTGCTGGATTTTTCATTATTAGGTAGGTTTTCCCAGTTGTTAGCCACTTTTCAATTTCTCCTCCTTGTAGTATATTGTTGAACTGCTTGGCAATGAGTGGGTGTATAACAGTTAGATGTTTCAACCAAAACCCATGCAGTTCATCTTCACCTGGTGCTGACCAATTTTTGATTTTCTTTGCTCTTTTTTCTACCATTTTTGTTGTTATTACTAGTTCTTTCATTTCAACTTCTGTTTTATTTGCATCCACCTCTTTTAACCAAGCCGCATCCTTGTTGTATTTCTTTGGGTTATCCCATATCTGCTTCCAGAACTGCACTGTTTCTTCCTTGTCAGGTACTGACTGATTCCTTGCAGTTTCTCCATTGATGGATTGGTAGAAACGTTTCTGATTGGATTGAAATTGGAGGTTCTGCCTATAGTTTGCAATTCGAGCTTCATATCTACTGATTTTCCTGGCTATAGCTGTTATTTGTTGCTTTATTATTTCCAGTGCTTCCTTGATCTTCCTTGTTTCTAAGTGGTATTTCTTGATTAGGTATTCTTTGGTCTTCTTGTTCTTCAGCTTCTTTTCTTTCATCTGTTCTAGCTTGCTTGCATGTGATCTTAACTTGCTGATCTTATTTTCTAGTCTAACCTTCCATTTTTCTGGTGCACTGTTTGTTTGTTTTTCTTCTTTGTTGATTTTGCATCCCAGGTATTCTGTTATAACTGCAGCTGTGCTGTACATTAGTTGGTTTGTTTCTTGCAGTGAATTGGTGCTTATACTTGATATTGCAGTATTTGCATCTTTTAATGCTTGTGCTAGCTGTTTCTTTGGAACAAGCTTCAATGCAGGTAGCCTTATTCTGTTGTTTTTGTGCTGTTCTAGATGCTCAGTTATTCTTTGTTTCAATTCTTTTATTTCTTTAGTTAGAGGGTTTTGTTCTTCCTGAGGTAGAGGTGCCTGATTTCCAAATGAGAACAGTTGTATATCTCTGCTAGATTCCTTCACTGCCAACTCCCCCTGGTTTGCCTCTACATTCTGAATTACTTCTGGTAAGGCTTTGGTTTCTTTGCCCTGGGTAAACCTTTGCAGTTCGTCCAATTCTGTTTCTGTGAATACTTTATTTCGTGTTATAAATCGGCGTTGATCTGCTAGTCTCTGTTCTGTTATTTCTGATTCTGGATGTTGTTCTTTCCAGAACTGGTGCATTCGTTTTAGATATCCTCTTCTTGTTGGACTTGATCTGTAGTAACAGATCATTATTTCTTTGTTTTCCATCACTGTGTATCTGCGACGGGTAAACACCTTTTCTTCCAGTAGTTCTGCAGCTGCTGGCCCTGGTTGCTCAGCCAACAGTCCTGAGTCCTGTAACCCATTTTTCACCAGATATCCAGGAACTCCAATATCTAGTGCGGACCTTGTTAACCCGGGCGACGTCCGAGCCGGTATGGCATTCTGAAATTTACGTCTCACCATATTTTTTATGGGAGAGACACTCTTTGTCTGACTCCTCTGATGAGACCTGTCCAGTATGGTTGAACCTCTGGCATAGCTCTCATCTTCCTCAGAGTACACAAGCCCCACAACCACGTCAAGGTAGTGCCTCACTGGGGGATTATTATTATTATTATTATTATTATTATTATTATTATTATTATTATTATTATTATTTAATTTCACCAACTGTTGTCTGCAAATAGATGATGAAAGGAAGGCTATTGAATGCTGATAATTTAACTGCTCAGAGGAAGAGAATTTAGATCTTAGCATGTTGTTATGGTTCCGGCTAATGAAACACTTCAAAGAACTTCCAGGCATTGATTTCCCTAAAAGTCTTTTATTGCTTCAAAATGTCGGCACAGGCATAACGAAGTCTATGCTAAGATCTAAGTTCTCTTCCTCTGAGCAGTTAAATTATCAGCATGTTCCCTCCCTAAATTAGCTGTCATATATCACCGTTATCCAATTAGTGTGAAGGTCAAAGGTTTCCTTCCTCTCTCTTATGCTCTACATTAACTCTAAAAATACCAGACAGTTCTGCATATTGTCAAAGCAAGAATATACAGTATTTGCAGCGTTGACAGAAATAACGAATAAAATAAGAAAAATAGCCCATATACCAGTCCAAACCTGGACTGGAATACTTGATGATGAAGGATTCCTGGGAGGAATTTTTAGGAATCGGAAACAAGCTTTATTCATGTTAGTAGTGATACTTGTAGGATTAATGTGCTTACCCTGCTTGATCCCTATAATATGAAGTATTTGTGCAAAATACTGTGGAGAGAATGGTAAATGCCATTAACAAAAGTGACAAGCAAATGATGATGTTAAACAAGATAACTCAGCATACTACAATAATTGATTTCGAGAATGCCGAGGAGATCCGGGAAAGTTTAAAACCATTTGAAAAACAATATTTTTATTTTTAAATTAGTGTAAAAACAGAAAAGGGTGGATTTGTGAGCAACACAGAAGTTTAAAAATAAAACGGTTGTCAGAATCCATTCCTATTCTATCTCTCCAGAGGGGAGAAGGGGATGTGCCTGGGGTTATTGCTTCCTCTATTTGCTTTGTTTATTGCTTTGGATAACCTTTTGTTTTGTTTATTGCATCTGTATCCACTGCAATGTGAGTTAAAAACTGACGTTATCTCCCCTTTTCTCACAATGGACTTAACAAGACAAAAGGGTGGCCAGGGGAAGTTTTGAAACATGTAATCAGGGGGAGGGGTGATGTATTCTGGTTAGGTGTCTCGGACAAGATTGTGCCGCCTGAAGTCCTTTCAAATAGAACCGAAGGGGAGGGGAGGGGGGGCATCGCAATAGAAGTGAATAACTCAGGACATGGCTATCAAACATCAAAAACATCTGCCAGACTATCCCACCTCCTTTAAATGGATGATCTGAAGCTATATGGAAAAACATCATCTGAAATAGAATTGCTGCTCAACACTGTCTGTATATATAGTGAAGATATGGCAATGGAGTTTGGCTTGGACAAATGTGCCACACTTACTGTCAAACAAGGAAAAATAATGAAAACTGAAGGAATCAAGATGCCTCATGAAAATAGCATTAAGAGTCTGGATGAGGAACATTACTATAAATACTTGGGTATCCTTCAAGCTGACAACATCAAGCACACTGAAGTCAAGAAAAAGATTAGAGGTGAATACATCAAAAGAGTGAAAAAGATCTTAAAGTCCAAACTCAATGGAGGAAATACCGTGAAGGCAATCAACACCTGGGCAATTCCAGTCATTAGATACACAGCTAGAATAATGGACTGGACTCAAGCAGACCTAAAAGCAATGGATAAGAAGACCAGAAAAATAATGACAATGAATCATGCCCTTCATCCACGCAGTGACATTGACAGACTCCATCTACCAAGGCAAATAGGTGGATGTGGAATGCTGCAAATACATCAGATGGTTGAAGAAGAAAAAAATTGCTTTGGAAGAATATCTGAAGGACAGTGATGAAGATGCACTGAAATTAGTATATCAGGAAGGCTTACTGACTACTGGAGAGATCAAACTGGCCTACAATGAAGAACAGAATAGAGGCATGGGAAGACAAAGCACTACATGGCCAGTACATTAAAAAAATAGCTGGGAAAGCAGATAATAACAAGATCTGGCAATGGCTAAGAGCAGGAAAGTTGAAGAAAGAGACCGAGGGACTAATTCTGGGTGCACAAGACCAAGCCTTAAGGACAAATGCATACAAAGTCAAAATTGAGAAGACAACAACAGACAGTAAGTGCTGCCTATGCAAACAAACTGAAGAAACAGTGGACCACCTGGCAAGCTGTTGCAAGAAGATCGCACAGACTGACTACAAGCAACGGCATGACAAAGTAGCAACAATGGTGCATTGGAAGATCTGCAAGAAATATCATTTGCCTGTAGGCAAGAACTGGTGGGATCATAAAATAGAGAAAGTCATAGAAAATGATAAAGTTAAACTGCTCTGGGACTTCAGAATTTAAACAGACAAGCACTTGCAACATAACACCCCGGACTTAATAATTATCAATAAGAAAGACAAAAAGTCTGGATAGTGGACATGACAGTGCCTGGAGACAGCAGAATAGACAAGAAAGAACTGGAGAAAATAACAAAATACAAAGACCTACAAATAGAAATAGAAAGACTGTGGCAAAGGCAAGCAAGGGTAGTAACAATAGTAAAAGACGTCTTGGGTGCAATCCCAAAACAACTGGTGCTCCACTTGAACACCATTGGCATTGACAAATTCACCATTAGTCAATTGCAAAAGGCGGCCTTACTAGGAACTGCTTCCATCCTGTGACGATATCTGTAATACCATCAAACATCCACATCTGCCTATCCCAGATCCTTGGTAAGGACTCGATAGGTAGACAAAAATGCCAAATCCAGTCTGAACATCTGGCTGACTGTTCGATGATCGATAATAATAATAATTTGGAAAGGACCTTGGAGGTCATCTAATCCAACCTCCTGCTCAGGCAGGAAACCCTATATCATTTCAGACAAATGGTTGTCCAGTCTCTTCTTAAAAACTTCCAGTGTTGGAGCATTCACAGCTCCTGGAGGCAGGTCATTCCACTATTAATTGTTCTAACTCTCAGAAAATTTCTCCTTAGTTCTAGGTTGCTTCTCTCTTTGGTTAGTTTCCACCCGTTGCTTCTTGTCCTGCCTTCAGGCGCTTTGGAGAATAGCTTGATTTCCTCTTCTTTGTGGCAGCCCCCAAGATATTGGAACACTGCTGGTAACTAGGGCAAATGCAAAAATTCCACATTTCCCCCATGAGAATTTTATCTATCCAGAAACTAGAATTGGTCTTCATTTCAGAATCATTTTCTTTTCCAGCAAATGGAAAGAGGATTAAAAATTACAGAGAGCCAGTCTGATGTAGTGGTTAAGTCATCAGGCTTAACAAACTGGGAGCCTGTGGGCTTTGCTCCCACCTTACTCACACAGCCAGTTGAGTGACACTGGGCTAATCACTTTCAGCCCTAGAAAGGGGCAATGTCAAGCCACTTCTGAAAAATCTTGTCAAGAAAACTGCAGGGACTTGCTGAGGCAGTCTCTGAGAATCAGATACAGTAAAACAGAAGAAAAAACAAACAACAATTTGGCGGAGGAGGGAGGATCTACTAAGCAGAACTTTATTCCTTCTCAACACAGAGCAATCTTTTCCTTTATATTTTTCCACCCAGTTTTACATTATTTACTGATATCTTGGCACAGAGTAAGGCATTTCTTAATAGATCAAGAATGATCCAACTTCATAGCTGGAATATGGCTACCTTCCAAGCACAACTACTTATATGGCCATTAGACTACTCACCCAAACTTTGTGGTTAAAATACCGCCCAGGGATGGTCCAAGAATTACTCCTATTCCAAAACAAAGTCCAAGCTTTCCTAAAGCATCAGCACGTTTGGCCGGAGTTGTCAAATCTGTTATAACCATCTGTGCACCTGTGAAGACAGTGGAAAATTGCGAGCTTTTATTGAACTACAAGCTCTCTTTCCATGTCCACTTCTGAAGGGCTGCAGGCTCAATTAATAACCAAGGTAACTGGAGTCAATTGTCTCCTGGATTTGTATATCTTGTAACATTACCTGGTAATCCATGAATGAAGGTGCCTGGAACCCTGGATAGAAAGAGCAGGGGGACGCTGATGGAGACAGAGAGGAGCAAGAAGCACAGGGATCCAGCCAAATATGAAAGGGTCAAGGCAGCTCTAGTTCCAAACTGGTCAGCAAACCTGGAAGAAGAATGCAGCATATTTAGAACACTGACTGAACCTCAGTTAGAAAAGCAGAACCCGTCATATTGGAAACCATCAACCTGATCGTCAAATAACCGGAACACAAACCTATCTAACTACAGTTTGTCCTCAACTTAAAACCATTTGTTTAGTGACTATTCGAAGTTACAATAGTATTGAAAAAAGTGATTTACGGTCAGTCCTTGTACTTACAGCCATTGCAGCACCCCCACAGTTGTGTGTTCAAAATTTGGTATGTATTTACGATGGTTGTAGTGTCCCAGGGTCATGTGATTGCTATGTGACCTTCCCAGCTGGCTTCCAGCATAGTTAATAGAGGAAACTGGATTTGCTTAACAGCTGTACAGCCCACTTAACAACTGTGGCAAAAAAAGTCATAAAATCAGGTGCGATTCACTTAATGAGTGAAATTCTGGTCCAATTGTAGTCATAAGTTAAAGACTATCCCTGTCTCTCTTTCTGTCTGTCTGTGTGCCTGCATCTATCTATCTGTCTGTCTGTCTGTCTGTCTATCTATCTATCTATCTATCTATCTATCTATCTATCTATCTATCTATCTATCCATCCATCCATCCATCCATCCATCCATCCATCTGAATATTGGAAAATATTCATTAGGACTGATTAGTACTAATCAAAAATAGATGCTCAGAATCATTCTAAACGTATGTGATCCTGAAAATTTTAGCAAATAACACAGATTACTAAACTGCCTTCTCAAGCAAAGTCTCCCTATATAGTCTTTCCAATCAACTGATGTTATCAGCAGCAGTAGCATTACACCTGGGTTCCCCAAGCTTAGAGAAAATTGCATGGGCTTCAGTTCCCAGAATTCTCGGCAATGCTCCTTGGAAAAATCTGTGAGCTTGTAGTCTGAACACACTAAGGTTGAAAGGAAAACAGTTTTGTTCTTATCAGATCCCTAAGTAGTTAATACACAATGGAGGGTATACTTTAGATTTTTTCCTTTTCTGTTTTATCCTGCATGTGTAATTGAAATTGGATACTAAATCTGAATTATTTTCCTAAGTTAAACATGACACTATTAATTTAGGACAATTCTGCCATTGCACAAGAGCTCAGAAGAACAATCCTTTAAAGTTACCTTCCAAAGATGGGGCCACCCAGAAGCTGAAGAATACCAAAGAATGTTTGCAAGTATCCAAATCCAATTGCATCCAAACCCAAGTTAGTTGCCAAATACTAAAACAGAGGAGAAAATAGAAAGGCTAGACATTACATTTTCAAAAGGGAAGATGTTAAAAAAAAGTGATCATGGCACACTGCCTGAGGAATTCTGGAGCTGAAGTCCACAAGTCATAAAAGAACCAAGTTTGAAGACCTCTGATCTAGGTAATCTTCTTGACATCTTGTAGAAATGGTTGCTGTTGTCTTTTAGAATGTTCATTTTACAGTATAGCCTACAGCACTTATATTCCTTAATGGTCTCTCATCAAACTATTAATCAGGTTGGATACTGCTTTCAATCAGCCATATTCAGCTAGGTATACCTATAAATCAGGGGTGTCCAACCTTGGCAATTTTAGGATTTGTGGACTTCACCTTCCAGAATTTCCCAGCCAGCATGGCTGGTTGAGGAATTCTGGGAGCTGAAGTCCACAGGTCTTAAAATTGTCAAGGTTGGACATCCCTGCTATAAACTGTAACTCACCTTCAAGTCTCAGTTCTTCTTTCATCCTTCATTTTAAAAGAAAATGAAAGGAATATTTCTGCATCCACTCCTACTGGCCAGAGGGTTAAATTCAATTTGATGGAGTTTTCAGCTAGCAACCCTCCCCCATCCCAATACAATGGAATACTGCTTAATCTTGATTAAGAACCACTTTAAACTTCAGGTTTAACTTTGTGTTTATACATGATTCATTGAATTCTGTTAAACTCTTTTATATGGTTATAAGCTCTTGTCTATTTAGTGGAAAATAAATATTTACATTATAAAACACTTACCAACTTTTTGCAGCCTAAATCAAAAATAAGCAAGGGATTAAAACTTTAATTCATTTTCCTCAGTAATTGTTTTCTACCACTGAAGAGTCCAAAAGAATCAAAAACAACTTATGGAAATGATCTAGAGAGGGACATTTCTACATTTGAGAAACTGATTTTAAAGTTGTGCCCAATATATCCCTTTTTAAAACATCAATATACATAATGAACAACTGCATTCCTAGCAATTAAACTTCAATAGCCTGAACGGCCTATAATCAATCTCATCAGAAAGTGTGTTTAAAAAAATTATATTCAGCTCCCAATTAATAATAACAATCATCATAATAATTATTAATTATTAACAATACTTCTAACACCATAAAACATCAACACTTGCATATCCCAGGTCCTTGGGGAGGATAGGTGGGTAAAAATGCCAAATGCAGTCTGAACATCTGGCTGACTGTGTGACAAACTATAATGAATAATAATAATAATAACACCATCAAACAACATCTGCTTATCCCAGGTCCTTGGAAGGGCTCGATAAGGTAGATAAAATGGCTAAACCCAGTCTAAACATCTGGTTGACTGTGTGACCAACCATAATTACAAATCAAGTCTAATGAGAAGATGATGATAATAGGCGTGTTCTGTACAATCCTAAAATATCTGGAGTACCATTTGAACACCATCAGCATCAACAAAATCACAATTAGTCAGCTGAAAAAAGTGCTTTTATTGGCTCAATTACATCCATGATACTTTTAACGCCATTGAACAACATCTGACGACCCCAGATCCTTGAGAAGAATCAATACGTGGATAAAAATGTCAAATTCACTTTGGCTGTCTGTGTGAACAACCATAATAATTACATTTATATGCCACTTGACTCCCAACAACTCTGGACACTTTACAATTTGTTAAAAACGTTTAAACAAGAAACAATACAAAAACATAAAAACAACGATTAACTAAGTTTGTTTTATTAAATTCATTTCTTGGGCTAGAGGATGCTATAGAAACAAGACTCAAGGAGAGTCCTGAGGGAAAGTTCCTTATACAGCCCTTAAACCAGTGGTGGGATTCAAATATGTGAACAACCAGTTCTCTGTGCAGATGCCACGTCCAGAAGTTTATTCTGGATCTGGGCAATAGAAAATTAGCTTCTGGTTCCGCCGAAGTGGTGCAAACTGGCTGAATCCCACCACTGCATTAAACCCATCCTTATGAGCTAGTAAGGTAATGAGAATAACTTTTGCAGAACAAATATTAGTTCATATAATTTAATTTATCTGAGGTGACATGGCTAAATGGATTTCTACCTAGTAGTATCAAGAAACATGCCATGGTTTCAAGCAGTAACTG
Organism: Crotalus tigris; assembly: GCF_016545835.1. Lineage (NCBI taxonomy): Eukaryota > Metazoa > Chordata > Lepidosauria > Squamata > Viperidae > Crotalus > Crotalus tigris. The sequence continues at coordinate 1,368,817 of NW_024096961.1, read as the reverse complement.
AACAGGCAGCAGGCATTCACACTTTGTACTCACTGGAACAATCCCAAACTGCATAAACATGCAGGTCAGATCCAGAGCCGTCAGGAAGTAAGTGATTTTAATCACCCACCGAGCTGTGGTCATATTTATGATTTTCTTATCTTCCATTTTCAAAGATTCCTCTTTCAGTTCCAATTTTTGTTCACTCTCTGAAAAGTTTCCTTTACTGCAGAGGCTGGAAAGGAGGAAATGAAATGAAGATAAATGTTTAGCTAGAAAGAAGGAACAACTTGTTCATTACCATAAAGTGCAAAAGTCCTGGATTTTTTTTTTTTTTTTTTTTTGGTAAACTTGGAATTCGAATGAATGCTGAGTCATGGCCTAGGTTACATTTTTATGCTCACTGCATTTTTGAAAGTGAATTTGTTGGGTTGGCCTCTTTCAATCTATTTGCTTAGATTAAAAAAAAGTACAAATAAAAATAACGATGCTTCCATATCTTCTATCTATCTATCTATCTATCTATCTATCTATCTATCTATCTATCTATCTATCTATCTACTTGGAGGTACCAAGATCCTCAGTGAACCAAGTTAGCATAAAGAGATTGCATGAAATTTTACCTCAGAAAAAAAGCCTATTAGGTGAGATATGGTGGCATTTATTTAGCTCCTCCTCCGTGAACTGAGTGTCATTACTTTGGAGACTCCTGAGGTTTTCGTGGGTGTTTGTATATAGGTCTTTGGTTATTCGGGTTTTCTCCCACGTCAAATTGGAAGTGTCTTGGCAATGTTTCGACAAAGTTTCATTTGTCAGCTTCAGGCTGGTGTTTTCGGCTTCGTGCTTCTAGGAGCACAAAGCCGAAAACACCAGCCTGAAGATGACGAATGAAACTTTGTCGAAACGTCACCAAGACACTTCCAATTTGACGTGGGAGAAAACCCGAATAACCAAAGACCTATATATATATACTGTTTAGGTAGTCCTCAAATTACAAATATTTGTTTAGTGACTGTTCAAAGTTACAATGGTACTGAAAAAAATGACTTGTGACTGTTTTTCACACTTATGACCATCACAACATCTCTGTGGAATTCAAATGCTTGGCAACTGGCATATATTTATGATGGTTGCAGTGTTCCTGGATCACATGATCCTTTTTTGTGACCTTCTGACAAACATAAAGTCAAGGAGGAAGCCAGATTCACTTAACAACCCTGTTACTAACTTAACAGTGATTCGCTTAATAAATGTGGCAAGAAAGGTCATAAAATGGAGCAAAACTCACCTAACAACCATTTCACTTAGCAACAGAAATTTTGGGCTCAGTTGTGGTCATAAGTCGAGGACTACCTGTATGCACAAACTTTTTTTTTTCAGATGGGGGGAGGGTGTTTAATAATAATAGCATGGCAGGTCTTGAGGTTCAGCTCACGTTATCTCAATTAAAAGGATTACAGAGCAAAGGTATGGGAAAAATTCCTCCAAGGAATCCTTGGGATCTTTCCAGGAATTCTTGGAGATGGAAAGTAAGTGGTAACATACTTCTTATATGGTCTGATACCTCCCATGCCGTGTTCAGGTTCCAGAAACAATTACAGGGATTTCAATTTATTTCACTAAAAGTCTAATGCACAGAGGAAAGAATCCTTCCTCCTCTCCTAAATTGCTGCAGAATTTTGGGAAGTTTCCACTTTGCATTTAGGACAGATGACTGGAAGAAATGGAGGAAGAAATGGATGGAGATACATAGGAAGGGAAGATTCCCATTAGCAGCCAGTGCACATGTGAAGGTAGCCCATAGCTGGAAAATCAGTAGTAAGTTGACTGCTATTTCTATCATGAAAGCATGACAGTCTTTTCTCTCAAGGCATTGGATAGGTCATTATAGTACTGAAATATTACTACTTAATTATTAATATAAAAGTAAATGCAAGATTAATAAATCAAAACAATTCATAAGCTGCCTATTGTATTATAATAAAGGACTTACAGAAAAGCAATGAACTAATGGCGAGATTCAGTTCCAGTCAGCTTGAACAGTTTTTCTCTGTTTACATTTCTTACCCAGCATTATAAAAATAAAGAAAGAAAATCCAACATCCTGGTTTGTACTCAACAGGGACCGTGTTAAAATTGTCAACTATAAATACAGTAGTAGAATAAAAATAATATCTACAATCAAGATGCAACAGTTGCTTTTTATCTATGGAAAGACTATCTGTATCCTATTTCAAGCCAATGCCGTAATCTGCAAGAAGATCTAGAAGATTTCTGTGAGTTAGAAAACAAAGCCTGGAACTGGAAATCACTCTCAATAGAATAGAATAAAACAGAATATTCTTTATTGGCCAAATGTGATTGGACACATGATTGGAATTTGTCTCCGGTGCTTAAACTCTCAGTGTACATACAAACAACAAAGTGATAAATCATAAATCATAAGATACAATAATAAACCATAAGGTACAATCAATAAAGTGATAAATCATAAGATACCAATAGGAGAAGATACTGGAAATAGAAAAGATGAGAAGGATACTAACAATACAGCCCTACTACATGGGTAAATATCCTTAGGCATAAGACAGTACTATGGGAATTAGGTGTTTAGAAGAGTGATGGCATTGGGGGAAAAACTGTCTTTGTATCTTGTTGGTTTTGCATGCAATGCCCTATAGTAACATCCTGAAGGGAGGAGTTGAAATAATTTATGTCCATGTGAGGGGTCTGTAGATATTTACTCAGCCCTCTTTCTGACTCGTGCAGTATACAGTATACAGGTATACAGTAAGGGCTTGTTTGCCAAGAGCTCTACTCAGTTAAGATGTTCTATAGTCCTTTACTCCTTTGGCCAATAGCATAAAATGTATTGCCACACCTGATGATCCTATCCACAGAGCAAACTGTTAAAGTGCCATCCTCTATTCCTTGAACTATACTTGAAAAGTGTGCTTGCTAATCCCTATTCTGCCACTTGACTGTTAGCTATTTGAGTTAGGCCAGATCAAGAAACAGACTTCCCAGAGATTCAAGGAATGCTACTTTTGGTTATGTATTAATAGAATATTGAAAGCCTATCCAAAGATATCACTGCCCCCTCTTTAAGGACCACAAGAATGGAGTGGGCAAAATGCATCCCCCCCACCCCACAAAGAACACTGTAAACACAGTAAAAGTGTGATGACAAAAAGGCCCTTGCTGGCAGCACCAGTGGGAGGACCTGTCAAGACAGAACCAGCAACACACAACTGGTTCTCTTTCCAGCTTTGATTCAATCTTCTGTGCAGCAAAGATTAGCATTGTCCCAAAAGAGTATCAGGTCTGCTTTTTTCTTTTTCTTTTTTTTAAAAAACTGCCTGGCCTAATTCCTGCAATTTTAAAAACTTTGGCTTTAATAAATAATTTACTGGCTGCTAGGCATAGCTATTTCCAAATTAACGTGCGGATTTAACGATCGCAAGAGATGCCTTTTGGAACTTGAACAGACCAGCTGGTAGAAAATTGGAATGAAGCCAATCATTAGGGATATACAATATGTGAGTTATTTATAGCTGTGGAAAGTGGGGCTAGCATAGGAGACCATCGTACAAAATGTAGTTTTAAGAATGTTGTAAAACTAAAGTTTTTCCTGGGGCGTTGTCAGTTGACGGATTAATTTTGGGACTTCAGAAGATGAAATTGGGGGTCATTCAGAGAGAAGATTCTTGAAGAAGTGAGATGTGGAGTTTGCTACTTTAGGATGCAGTAAATAGACCATGATAATATTGTGCCAAGACTTGAGGGAGATTAAGTTGTTATTATTACTAGCAGGGAACTGGGAAACAAGGTGCCCAAAAGGCAATGGTTTTTATTGATCCCAAGTTCTGTTCTCTAAATCATATTTTTGCCTTTTCTCCTTAGAAAGTATATTTAAAACTTTTCCATGAGTCTCCCAACCTCAAGGAACAGCATAAACATTGTAATGCTGTAAAAGAGCCCCAATGTTGTTCCCTAGTCTAACTTTTAAAATTCCCAGCAATTAAAAATTATAACTTGTATTTCCCAGCCAACTTCTATTGCTTTCATATAGTCAGATTTAGGCTGCATCCCCTTTAAGGCTTAATGAGGAACTTGCTGACTCAAATTCTGTCTGGAACAAGTATTTTGGGGAACTTCCTTGTCCATCTCACCTTGCCAGACAGGTTTAGTTCTACCCTAAGGAGAGAAATTAATGATGACTTGGCATATTGTGACCTTTCCTTGCCAGTACTTTTTTTCCCTTGGCCTGGTTAAAACTGTGACTCAAAGCTGTATACTTTTTAATATATATCACAGAAACAATTTAGTGTGCTGGTTAGCTTTTAATAATGTTATGTTGAACATTACTTGTTAAGTGAAGAAATTTTAATTGTCTGCTTTCTGATAATCCTTGCCTTACAGCTATTGTTTAGTGGCCATTTGAAGTTACAATGGCACTGAAAAAAGTGACGTATGACTGTTTTTCACACTTACAACTGTGGCACATCCCCATAGTCATGTGATCAAAATTCAGACACTTAGCAACTGGCATGTATTTATGACAGTTGCAGAGTCCAGAGGTCATGTGATGACTTTTCTCAACCTTCTGATAAGCAAAGTAAATGGGGAAGCCATGTTGCTAACTTAACAACTGCAGTGATTCACTTAACAATGTGGGAAGAAAGGTCATAAAATGGGGCAAAATTTACTTAATAATTGTCTTGGTTAGCAGGAGAAATTTTGGGCTCCATTGTGGTTGTAAGTCAAGGACTATCTGTACTGATATTATCTCTTATAGGACAGGTAGGTGGGTAGGTAGGTAGGTAGGTAGGAAAGAAAGAAAGAAAGAAAGAAAGAAAGAAAGAAAGAAAGAAAGAAAGAAAGAAAGAAAGAAAGAAAGAAAGAAAGAAAGACAGACCTCTGGTTGAATTGAACTCAGGGATTCAAACTGACAATGTCCGAGTTTCCTGGTCTCTCTCTGCAGTGTAACTGCTGTCCCACCCCCTGGGCTGTCCTTAGATATTTTCTTAATATCCTATATATGTTCCTCACAAGAGACTCCATTCTGGCATGAATTGGGACATACCGCTCATTAGGATGACAATAGGCAGATACGCTAACTTTTTTTAGAATTGCTGTTCTTCTCTGTTTTCATATATGGAGGTTGAAGCTATTTCACCTGTGCTATTAAAATGCCTGCTATGTACACAATGGAGGTTGAATCTCCAGTGGTCAGTAATTTTGACTGCTTCTGTGATTATGAGATTGCTGCTCTTTTTCTAATGTGATCAGTTCTCAGACACCTACGTGAAGATTGGCTTCACAAACCCACCAGCGTCTCCTTTACATTATTAACCATTTCAGGATTTTTATGCCATTTCCCTCCTTCTACTTATTGTATTTATTGCACTTCATTTTTGTGTTGGTCTTGGACTGCAGATAAATGAACTAGCTTAAATAAATAAATAGCCACAGCATGGGTCAAATGGTGCCAGAGGCCATCTGGTTGCAACCCAAACATGCTTTCCTCACCATAAAGAAGGATACCACGATTTGGTGGCATTTTTCCTGGGGACTCATCCTTATGTTTTCATTCTCCTGAAGGCATGTCATAATACCTGTGAATTTTGAATGGCAGTATAACATATCTGAAGGACACTAACTTGAGTGAAGTTGTTCTGCTTTCTCAGAAATTTCTCATTCCCGACAGTGAGAACAAGTAACAAGTAATCAGCTTGCCTGTTGTGGGTGCTCCATCACTAGAGTTTTCAAGAAGAGATTGGACAGCCATTTGTCCAGGATGCTAGAGATAGGGTCTCCTGCTTGAGCAGGGGGTTGGACTAGAAGACCTCTAAGGTCCCTTCCAACCCTTTTATTTTATGTACTATATTCTATGTTCCTCAAAACTACTAACATATTGTTCATTTTACAGCCAGCAGCAATGCACATTATATCCAATTCTTTGTCAGGCAGAATGAAGCCTTCAGCAAACTATATTAATGTGTGAGCATTGTGCTACAGGGAAGGGTTTATTGAAAATTATTTTCTATGTGTTCATCTAATTTTTCCATTAGCAAGATCATAGTCAAAACATCCACATTCCAAACAAAGACATCACTTGTTAAACTGGATATGTTCAGGAAAAAAAATTCATTCTTAACCAGCATTTGATAGAGGAAGGAATTCATTGTCTTTATAACGGGTTTGATTAATGTTGCATTGTTTCCATTTTCCACACAGCAAATGGATCAAGCTGACCATGAAAGGAATTTCAAGCGGGAAGTCTAGAAACCACAATTATTCTGAATGTATGTAGTACAGCCTCCTCAGCCAATTGGAATAACATTCATGTCCAGACAACTATTAGATAACAATTAAAGGTTAATTTTCAGTATAGGTAGTCCTCACTTAATAACTAGCCTGTTTAGCAACTATTCGAAGTTACCTTGTAAGTTTATGCCTGGTCCTTGCACCTATGACTATAACAACATCCCACATGTGATCATATGATTACTATTTGTGTGCTTCATGGCTGCTTCCAACAAGTTGACTCAATGGAGAAGCCAGCAGTAAAATCATAAGTCACAGTCTCATTATGTCTTGCTTAATGACTATGTCACTTAGCAATGGAATTGCTAGTCCCAATTGTGATTGTTAAGCAAGGACTACCTGTATCTCTTTGCTGCCATCAAATGGTTGTATCTCTTTGCTGCCATCAAATGAATTTTTGCATCTCCAAAAGAGTAGCCCTAATGCAGTGGTCACCAACCTTTGCAGCTTGGCAGCCTGGCTGTGAGAAGAAGAGAACCGGGCCATGTGAGTGGTGGGCTGGCATGCACACACGTGCAGCTTGACTTGCACGAGAGGTGGGCCAGCACACACGCCCATGCACACGAAGCTCGATTGCTTGCGCAAGTTGAACTGCACATGCATGCCAGCCAACAGCCCAGTTGAGAATAGGCTAGGATTGGGGATGCCTGCCCTAAAGTACTTGGTGAGCTAAAACAGCTTTGGATGTACAGAGATAGACTGGCTTCTTGGTGCCTGATGCCCTAATACCTCATAATCCACCTATACTAAGGTAGTCCTCAGCCTAACACTGTATGTGATTAAAAGGGGTAGGAGAATGGGGAAGGATTGATTCAATTGCTTCAACTGTTACTTTCCAAAGAATAAGTGCATTTCAACACTCCTTCTAACTCTGTACATCTTGGTGCCCAGAGAACATGCAGTCAGCCTCCCCCTTACAATGGGGAAGGGACATCACAGGAAGGATGGGAAAAACTCATCTGTTCTTTTTGGGACAACTTAAAATTTATGGAGAGACAGTTTTGTGTAATGGTTAAGGCACCAGGCTAAAAAGTGGAAGACTATGAGTTTTAATCCCACCTTAGGGCACAAATATAACTGGGTGAATTTGGGCCACTTACTCTCTCTCAGCCCTAGGAAGGAGGCACTGGGAAACCACTTCTAAAAAACCTTGCCAAGAAAATTGCCGAGATCACTCCAGACAGTTGCCAGGAGTCAACACTGTTTTGAAGGCACACATACAGAACTTTTAAAAGGGAAAGTACTAGATTCTTCTCTTTCAGGGACTACTAACAATTTTTTTCAACTCCCATTCAAGTATCCATACTTTTCTCAGCTAAATACTTCTGTTGCACCCTTTGTTGATATGTGATTCTACTTTGAGTCATGTTTGACCCCTGATCAACACATGGACAGTTTGTTTGGCAATAATATGTACAGTAATGAGTTTGTCATGGCCTTCTTTGGTTCCCCAGTCTAGCCTGATGCCCCAGATTGGTGTTCTTCCATTGAACTACTCAACCAGGTGCAACACTTCCCAGCTTTAGCTTTTCCTGCAACAGTCAAGGTAAGATTGGGGCTCTCGCTTTCATCATAATCCAAACAAATTAAGACATGCATATAAAAAGATGATCCCCAATACATTTTTTTGATGATGTTTTTGAAAAAGCTGGGTAGCACCCTGCCATGTATGATTGTTCAGATTTTTGCAGCCCAGATATGTAATAGCAACAGCACTTAGACTTGTATACTGCTTCACAGTGCTTTACAGTCCTCTCTAAGGGGTTTAGAGTCAGCCTATGGCCCCCAACAATCTGGCTCCTCATTTTACTGACCTCGGAAAGAAGGAAGGCTGAGTCAACCTTGAGCCGGTGAGAATTGAACTGCTGGCAGTCGGCAGAGTTAGCCTGCAATACTGCATTCTAACCACTGTAATATCTATTTGAGATAGAAAATCTCAATAAGCTCATCTTTCCCATAACATTATACGAACAGCAAATTTAACAATAATGACCTTTTGTGACATAGAAAATATGCTGCTAATAGTTGGGACAGTTCTATTTATATAGTGGAGGAGAACATGAGTTATCATTAGTGCTGGGCCTTGGCAGCTTCTGAATGAAAGTCAGAAGCTGGGCATCAGATACAGTAGACTCAGTTGTTATGCCGGGAATGTCCTAAGATGACCTGGACATTTTTATAGCCTGCTCTTCTGGATTAGATCAGAGTTGCCAATGTCCACCAGCTCAAGGGAACAGATTCTCTAGGAATGTTTCCTGCTCATTGAAAGCTCAGGTGCTATCACCATATCACAAAAGCAGGGCTGTTTGCAAAATATGTTGTGGATGAGGGAAATGGACAAATGCAAACCACAAAACACTCTGGAACATCCCTGCCATGTCCAATCCTTGTTAGTTTTTCAAACTAACCGTAACCACTTCTGTATTACCTTTTAAAAAAATTATTACTACTTCTTCTTCTTCTTCTTCTTCTTCTTCTTCTTCTTCTTCTTCTTCTTCTTCTTCTTCTTCCTCTTCTTCCTCTTCTTCCTCTTCTTCTTCTTCTTCTTCTTCTTCTTCTTCTTCTTCTTCTTCTTCTTCTTCTTCTTCTTCTTCTTCTTCTTCTTCTTCTTCTTCTCCTTTCTACAACTCCAGAAAGAGACTGTGACCATCTAATTTTGATACAATGCAAAGGTTTTAGTCTGAAGGCTAGGCAATTGGTGATCTTTTGGATCATCGTTGCAAAGATATTTCCTACCTATATAGAGAAGTAGAATGATAAAGGGCAAAAATCAGTGGAAATGGGAGTGATATTGAGATCAATCTACCTGGCTTCTGGAGGGCTAGAATGTGATACCAGTCTACTGAACCCCCAGGCTGCAGCATGGCAGCACTGAAGCAACCACAAATTTGCCAAATTTGAATTTGAATGAGTCCCGGATTTTGGATGCATTCTGTAAGTTAGACCATTTGAAGTACTACCTTGGTTCAAAAATTGTGGCCCTATGATGCACTGTGTCACCCAATTAAAGGTTATAGATACAAGAGTTTTAGTACTATATAGATAGCTATAGAATGTCTTTGATAGTATTTATTTAGCACTATTTCTTTGATTATGAAAGAGCTCCTCTTGCAACCTATTTTTAGGACTGAAATCAGGATGGAAACAGAGAGTACTGCTGTGCGTTAGCAGAACGCCCACTCATTCAGAGGACTTGTGGGTAACATTCTAAAGACACATGTTTTCAGTTTCTGTCACAAAGTATCTATTTTTGTCATATTGTAATTTACTGAAAATAAATGTTTTCACTTGAATTCAATATATTGTCAATGAGTAATGGATCGAGATGATATTTTGAAGTTGGGCTGGCTTGCTCTATGCGGTATGAATTTCTATTACTTATACATTCCATCAAACAGTGACTGAAATACAGTATGCAGTGTAGTATTGTTCATTGTACAGCCCATTATAACCTTTTAGAGTGTTGTGAAAGGTAAAAGCAAAATACAGAACATTTTCAGGATCATTATAGTAAAAGCTGGTGGAAGTAGCTCTTTTTCAAATATTGTTTGGAGAATCTTTTGGGTCTTTCTCCATTTTCAAGTATTGGTAAAAAACATTCATGGTAACATACATTCTTCGGGCTATATCGCCAGTGCATGATAAGCTGTCCTACCGTCCTTAGCTGAACTGATGTTGAAGTCCTGTTTCTCCCCCCCCCCCTTGTTTTTCCATCCAAGGACAGTCTCATGTATATACTGTAAAAGCTCTTGAGCTTTATTGCTCATTTCCCTGGAGAGAAGTCAACTGACTGGCTGTGTCTGGCATCAGAATAGAGAAATGAATTGCAAAGAGATCAGCAAATGTTCCCTGTTGTTTTGCTGGTTCAAGGCTGGGCAGAGAGATTTCAACTTGGCGGTGGGGGGAGGCCTTCAATGGATGCAGAAAGTCCCTGCTGCATTCTCTATGTCAGTGATTCTCAACCTTTCTAATGCCGTGACCCCATAATACAGTTCCCCATGTTGTGGTGACCCCCAAGTGGGTGTGGCCACCAATAAGAGGGAGTAGGACAGCTAGGGAAAAGGGAAAAAATGGCGGACAGCATGGTTTAGTGACCCCCGTGAAATGGTCATTCGACCCCAAATGGGGTCCCGACCCACAGGTTGAGAACCACTGCTTTATGTGATTATGATAGTGAAAACAGGGACATTAATGGGGCCCAGTGGGAAGAGTTAGTACATCCATCCTGCTCTTCCACTGCTAGGGTGGAAGACAGCAGGCCTGAAGAGGCCCTGTATGTTACTGATTTGGAACGACTCCTGGCAGGGGAACATTACTTTGTGGGACTGTTTTCCCCAAAAGACAGAAGAGAAAGCTGCTGCTATTATTGTATCAGACAGTATTTGTTCTCTCTAAGTCAGTGTTTCTCAACCTTGACAATTTTAAGGCATGTGGACTTCAACTCCCAGAATTCCACAGCTGGCTGTGGAATTCTGGGAGTTGAAGTCCACATGCCTTAAAATTGTCAAGGTTGAGAAACACTGCTCTAAGTTGTCCAGTTACAAGCAGTTTCTCTGGGATTGTGGTGCTGGTAGAAAGTTCTACTTTTGTGTAAACACTAGAGGGCACCAATGATCCACAGATAATTAGCCTAAAGCCTGGCATTTTAAGAGTTCCAGTAGTCTCCATTGCTCTTTCTCACCAAACAAAGAACTGTTGGCATCTTTTCTTCCCCTCTCCTTATGCAAGCAGCAGTTCAAGCACAGTGCCACAATAGCTGCTGTGATAACTGCCTCCATTTCTAACAAGGCAAAGCTGAAATCAGATTGAATGACTGCAGGCTATTCATCACAGCTGAAGAAGTTTTGGAAACTTCAGTTATGCCAGAGTGTGACAAAACATATAAGCATTAGCTATGCAATAATGGCATACCTGCCTAGCAAGAAGTAGTCCTAGTTGTTTCCAGCCTGCATCTGAGCCAGCTTCAGTTCCCACCATACTTATCTTTACTTTAGGAGTTGCTTCCTCTCATGTAAGTTTACTCACAGTCTTGATCTGGTAGTGAGGTTAGGGCTCCCATATGTAGAATGCAAGACTCTGGACAGCTACTAAACACTAGTAAAAAGAGTTCTGTGTAGTTATTTGCATTTTTATTGTTTTAGTTAGTAGATGGGAAAAATCAGAGAAAACATTAAAAAAAATAACACAAGCCAAGAGAAGAAAGAAGCAAGAACATACTGTAATACATGTGGAAATCACCTCAGTTTTTAAACAGAGTACTTTTTAAGCATTTAAGCAGCGCAACAAATCTTGATCACACAGAGCAGGGGTGTCAAACTGCTGGCCTGAGGGCCGGTTGCATCATGCAGAGACCGTGCCCACCCAGCTCCAGCAATGCAAAAAAAGTTGCAATACATCGCGACACGTCAGGTGACATGGTGAGTTTGACACCCGTGACACAGAGTAATATGGGTCAATCTTTCCATAACACAGAGCCAGACAATAGAAACACATATTATCAATCAAACACTATAAATCTGGAATGGCACCTTCTTCCCTTTGCAAAAGAGTAGTCTTTTTTTTGGTTAAGCTCCATAGTCATTCATATACAGTATTGATAATTTCTACATTTTGTGCTGAAATTGTGTACATTTTCTACATATATAATTCCAAACCACCTTCACACTTTTCAACCACATCCACTTCCCAAAACCACATTGACAATTTATGGACATTAAATCAAAATGCATTAATTGTGAGACAAGCTCTTATCATACGTATAGTTTATATAAAGGTCTCCCCGCCTATCATTTTACATTTTCAGCATACTGGGGCTGACAATACATTCTTTGGAATGGGTAGAAGAAGTTAAAGAATGCATTTTGTTGAATTAATCTCATCTTCAAATTGCAAGAGATATATCTAGCTTCTTAAAGAGCCTTAACTATTTGTTTGTTAACATGGGGGTCTTCCATTTGTTTAATTCCAATGTTCTCGCAAATAATTAATATCAGTTTTCAATATTCTTTCACTGTTTATAAAAAGGATTGCAGATTTAGAGTTATCCAAAATGTATTTCAGTGTTATTAATTGATTAAGAGTTTTAGATGTCTGGAAGGTGTCTGGAACAAATAGTAAACTCAAAAAGATGTTTGAATTAAACATATTGCTGTTTTGAAATTTTAGATAATTTATATTCTCCTAAATTATTTACAATACTTCTGTTAATTTAAAAACATTCCATTAAGCTGATTTAAACTATTAATGCATTAATGCAATCTAAATTATTAATGTATGATTTAAAAAAGAAAAAAAAATTACTCACATTTTACAAACTGGATTTATCTCAAAGTATAAGACAGAGTTTTATCCATCTTTTAAGATATTATTGTTGAACAAACTCAGAATTCAGTATAAATAGCATCACTGGGCAATATTTTTTATGTACTTGCATAGCGTGAAAATATCACTGGATTGCAAGAACCATTTCCACTGAGATTTTCTCAGGAGCTGCCAATAGTCATGTTCAGATTCTCAAATGGGTCCTACAAATTGAAGTTGGGTATGCTTACATTTTTGGTCTGAAATCTCTTACGTCTCTTCTTCTGCCATGAAAATACTTTCCCTGTGTGAACAGTATTGCTGTGCTGAATAATGGTTTTTAAGAGAGAGATACAGTATTTGCTTAAACCTGAGGGCAAAATGAAATAGCAAGCTCTGGCTCTAGCAACTATTTGGAGGATGAAATACACTGGGATTTAGAGAGAAATTCCTCCCGCCTAAACTGTTACTTTGGCAAAGAAGGGCCACCAATGCCCCTCAAGGAACAAATGCCATGATATTACGTAGCAAAGCTCTGGAAACTTCAAGAGGGAGAGGAAATGCAAGATGATCTAACTATTGCTTGCCATTCCATCTTCCCATAGGTCCTTAAGATTAAAATTACAACGGTCACAGCTCACCTTGAAGATGTAGTGGTACCATCAGGATGGTGTTTTTTGTTTTTTTTACCTCTGCTATGAGTGGGTAGCTGTCACTTCAAGAAGCAGTTCCATCATAATTAGCAAAACACCAAAGGACTAAAAAGAGTGAGAAGCTGCTGTTGAAATGGATATAATTGATGGACTAAATTCCAGCTTTAACTATTTAACACACCAAGATACCAATCCCTTGAAACGGTTTACCAAATTTACCATCTATCAATGATGCAGCATATATTTTTTTTGCTTAGCCTTCAAGAAATTCATTTTAACGGTGCATGATTGGGATCCCCTTCCCCTGTAAATACATTTTTAAGAAATCCAGCAGCCCTCTACTTCTTTCAATTAAGAAACAAGATCAGATCTCTCCTTCAACTATATTTCTAAAGTAGCATGCTAAACACGTGGTCTATAATATTCACCCCACTAATAAATGCATAAATATCCCCATGCCTTGTTAAACTTGGAATGTCTGTGTTATTAATCTTTTTTTTTTTTAGCTTCAGAGAGAACAGAGAGATGCATGTTGGTTTTTCTACAATGCAAGGAAGCCTCAGAACCAGGTTTGCATTGTTAGTTAATATTTACAGATTTCAGATGTCGTCGCTGAACTGCCCAACCCTAATGTTTGTTTATTCCATATATATATATATATATATATATATGTTTTCTGAGGTTTTCGCGGGTATTTGTATGTAGGTCTTTGATTGTTCGGGTTTTCTCCCACGTAAAATTGGAAGTGTCTTGGCGACGTTTCGACGAAGTCCCATTCGTCATCTTCAGGCTGGTGCTTTCAGCTTGTGCTTTGAGCAGTAATGTGTTGCGTCGTCGGGGTTGATTTTGGTCAGGCTGGTTTCAACTCCACATATAATGGTTTCAGTGGGGATGTGTTTGGGAGCGACTGCAAAGTTGAATCCTTTGGAAAGGACATTGGTTTCGGCTTTGGTGAGGATCCTATCTGAGATGTTATGCACTGTTTGTTTCATGTGTGGCTGTGAGGGAGGAGGGGTTTGTTTCTGGCGTTCTTGTAGTCTTCGGAGTTTGTTGGTGTGTGTATCTGTCTTGAGGGTGGTCTGTGTTTCGGCTCTCCAGACGGCGAGTTGTTTGGATTTGTCCCAAAGTGCAGGGTGGATCTTGTTGCTGAGTTTGAGGTGGAGTGTGAGGAGATCTTTGTTAATTCGGTCTAGGAGGAATCTTTTTGTGTGAAGTTCATTTCTGATTAGGGCCAATTCTGTTCTTTTCAGGATCCGTTTGGTGGCTGCAGAGTTGGAGTGGAATTTCAGTTGGAAACATGTGGGGATTAGATTTTGATCTCGGCAGTTGCGTAGGAATGTGAGGTCACATAAAATGGAAGCTCTTTGGACTTCAAGTTTTTCATAGGTCCTGGTCAGATGGTGGATTTCCTCCCCGTAGAGGTTCGATATTTGTTTTCTGAGGTTTTCGCGGGTATTTGTATGTAGGTCTTTGGTTGTTCGGGTTTTCTCCCACGTAAAATTGGAAGTGTCTTGGCGACGTTTCGACGAAGTCCCATTCGTCATCTTCAGGCTGGTGCTTTCAGCTTGTGCTTTGAGCAGCAATGTGGGAGAAAACGTGGGAGAAAACCCGAACAACCAAAGACCTACACATATATATATATACATACATACATACAACCACAATCCAAGTGACTCGTGTCTATTTTTGACAAACACGCCTTGTGAAATCTCAGTGCATGGTCCGTCATGATGTTGCATGTAAAGAGGCAGAGTTAGAGATACAACTTCAAAATGCAAATGCATTTTGTCCATTGCTCTGACTTGCCTGCCCTGATGCATTCAACACAATTATTTGGAAAGGGAATAGAGCACTGGAGAAGTAAGGAAAAGATTTTGGACTTGTACAAGAACTGCAGAACAGCCAGGTTTCCATTCAAAGTCAGTTGCTGGCTGTAACAAAGCCTGTGGAGCTTAAGTGCTATGAAAGCAGACAGGAGAAACACAGAGAAAAGGTACAGACTGAGGGAGCAGGAACCAGGAAATGACTCAGCACCACAACAATGAGAAAAAATAAGAAGGATGCAGAGTAGAGAAGCGTTGGCAGGCTAGTTTAGTCTTAAGAAGAATTTGTTTTAAAGCATTCCTGGAGATATTACTCTCGCAATGCGATTCCACCTATTTAGCAGCAAAACTTTGTCCCAGCCAAACAATACAGGAGAAACAAACAAGGTAGAACATTTCAACCCCGGAGCAAACACAGAGATTTCCAACATCTGGGTTTTTACTGAACTGAGTGGGATTTGAAACTTCTGGTTTTTCATATGTAGAAAAGGACAGCAACATCGCACCATTTCTCCTTTGACGACTTCACGTTGGGTGTGATTTTGCAAAAATGTACCAGATATCAATGAAATAGGCTCAGCATAATCAAGGCAGAGCTATCAGTGTAATTCTTCCCATACATACTGTACCTCTTGTTTAATGAGAATAAATTTAAAAATTTCTTGTACTTGACATTGGTTATATTCTGCAGCAGTGATATAAACATCTATGTTCAACTTTACAGTGAATGGTCATCTGACAGGGCCTTTAAATGAAGGATGGCAACAGCAGAATTCCATCAGAGGCATAGATGCATGTTGTATGATATTCAGAGTTTGAACATCAGTGGTACCTGCAACTTAATGGAAAGGGTACTTAGATGATGGTATCTATATTACTGAAAATTATTTGGAAAGGGAAAATGTCCAGGATATGATTACCAGCGAGCAGAATGCAGCAAGCCAAATTGCTTCAAAAGTCAATACGTACAAACTCTTGATGGAACTGCAAGGGATGGCTGGGAGAGACATACATGAAAAAAAAAATGATGCCCAAGATATGTAACCTAGTCTTAATAGAAATTTTGAGGTGGTTATGCAGAGGGTTAAATACAGTTTCTTACTAGATACGCAGTTATGCTTTTTTGTAATCATATGGTGGCATTACCATTGTGTTACCATGAAAGAGACTCCTGTTTCACTGTATTGCTGAATAAATAACTAGGATTACACAACAAAATTCAGAACCTTCCTTTTTTTTCCTATTTATTTATTTTATTAGGGGTGATGAATTAAAATTTATTTAGAAATAAGTTTGAGGAATAAGGATATTTCAAAGAAATTTTCATAGCTATCAGTATGTTGGCTTTGCTTATATTACAGGATGACCAAGAGATTAGAGTGAGTGGCTTTCCTGTTACAATAATCTTTCCAACTCTTTGCAACTTTTCATACTTCCAATATCTACTGACTACTGGAGAAAATACAGCAGGGGGAAAGCCTTTTTCAGAAGCAATAACATTTCCATTAATAAGGAAAAATAACGGCTTTCAATACTAGTTAGGAAGAGTCTTGTTCTCTTCCCAATTTCTTTGAATGTAAATTTGTATAGAAATTTGAAAGGCCACATGCCCGGTGATAAACAACTAGCTTGTTTCAAGCTGGACAATGGTGTGACCTTTAGCTATCATTTTCATAACTTATTAAAAATACAAACAGAGTCATGGAAACCGTTGCTTAAGTACAGTTAAAATGATAATAAGTTCAAAACTTATTGGCAAGCCCTTGCTTAGAATCAATTTATAGTTTATAATTTGGTGTTGTGGTAAGGAAAACTCTCACTGTCTGGATAATGGGAAAAATTGTGAAAGTATGTGACTTTTTCTACTTTTGGATTGCAATTGTAGAACTCTGGTTATGAAGCCAACTAACAGGAAAGTCAAAGGTATTACTTTCTTAAGTAAACACCTGTATGGCATGTGTCATAAAATGGATTATAATATAAAAATTCTAGGGAACATAGAAGAAAGTACTTCCATTAGTTGACTGTTCTGGATTTTCAGATTCCAGAACAATTCTGATTTGAATGTTAACATTCAGTGAGAAACTATCATTCCAGAATTCTGTATATCTAAATCAATCAATCAATAAACCAATCAAACAATTAGAATATAGCTAGAAGGGACCTTTGAGGTCTTCTAGTCCAACCCTGTTCAAGCAGGAGACCCTATACTAGGCATGTCAAACTGCCGGCCCGCAGGGCGGATGCATCAAGCCAAAACCGCACCCACCCAATTGCTGGCAAAGGGGGAAAAAGTCGCGATACATCGTGCAACATCACGTGACGTCGCAAGTTTGACATGTCTGCCCTATACCATTTCAGACAGGTGGCTGCCCAGTCTTTTCTTAAAAAAATTCATTGATGAGGCACCTACAATTTCTGAAGGCAAGCCGTTCCACTGTTTAATTGTCCTCACTGTTAGGAAGTTTCTCCTTAATTCAAGGTTGCTTTTCTCCTTGATTAGTTTCCATTCATGGTTTCTTGTCTTGCCTTCTGGTGCTTTGGAAAATAAATTGACCCCTTCTTCTTTGTGACAGCTCCTCAAATACTGCTATATACTAATACTGTAGAAAATGTGTGTGTGTGTGTGTGTGTGTATCAGAAATATATGTTTAGAGTTACTTTAGTGATGGAGGCAGCATTCAAATAAATTAAAAATATATTTTAATTTTAAAATATATTAAAAATGTGTTGTCATTTCATAAGCATGAATAAATATATGTTTCCCTCATATTTAGGCCTTTATCAGGTTTTTTTAGGTGGTAACTGGGAGAATAAGGCTTCATATGGCAGGTGTAAGCTTCTTTGAAAACAATAATTTTAAAGGAAGTACTTTTACAACAAAATTACATTTGAAAAATTATGCAACGATTTCATTTCATCACTGCATAACTTTATAAAAACAGTGGAAAGTAATGAAAAAAGTGAATTGTAGATTTATTGAAAACATCTTCTGTAGAATATAGGTAGTATAGCCTTTATCTGGACAATTTTCCAAATACCTCCAGTAACTAATCCCATCAAGCTACACATTGTTTTAATTGTAAATAACCATTTGTAATTCTATTTTTTTTCTGACATTTGTTTTTTTTGTTTTTGTTTATCTGTGAGATTTTTTACTATCACAGTAATCATAGTTATTCCCCGCTACCAGCCACTGGTGATGTGGCATGGGACATATTCCAATCTAGGCTCCTTTTGGAATTAGAAGAGTGGATTATGATAACCTTTTTTGGTGGTTTAGCTCTTTTTCTGGTTATTTTTTTAAATATTAAATATTATTATTACTACTACCACTATCACTACAAGATAGTCCATTTAGTGACCATTCAAAGTTAAATGGTGCTGAAAACAATGACTTATGACCGTTTTTTGCCCTTACGACCGTTGCAGCATCCCATGGTCATGTGATCAAAATTCGGATGCTTGGCAACTGGTTTATATTTATGACAGTTGCAGTGTCCGAAGGTCATGTGATCACCTTTTGCGCCCTTCTGACCAGCAAAGTCAATAAGGAAGGCAGATTCACTTAACAACCCGGTTGCTAACTGAATTATTGCAGTGATTCACTTAACAACTGTGGCAAGAAAGGTCGTAAACGAGGCAAAACCCAATTAACAACTGTCTTACTTAGCAACACCAATTTTGGGCTCAATTGTGGTCATACGTCGTGGACAACCTGTAATAATAATGTCCATATTTCACAATGCTGTTAACTGTATAATTTTCTGTTGTGTTTAGATTATGGGATGTTCTGCAGCTAGGTTTACTGAGTTCCTTCGGCTTTTCTTCAAGCGTTCCACCTAGGACTTGCTTGCTATTCTTAGGGCAGTTTCCGTTATCCTCTTTCGAATCCATTCTAAATTGTCTTGGACGTAATGAAAAGGATACATCCATTCCATTGGAACTGAATGGAGCAGTCCACAGAATGTGTATGTTGGCCTGGCATGAATGGCTAGTTCAAAACATATATCACACAAATCTGACATCCTCCAGATGAGCCAGAATACAATTCCTATTCTCTGGGGATGATGGGGGTGCTACAGTACGTCTGCGAAGCACCAAACGGAGCACTCTGGCATACATGGAACAGCATGAGCTTGGAAATGACATGGAGACTGAAAAATAAGAGATTCATCAGCCTCCTGAAATATCAAGCTGATTCTGGTGGTGGAAAAATGGAACAGATTTATTTATTCTCCACAGTTAAGATTATATCATCTTTGTGAACTGTACTAATTTTAGAAAAGCATAAATTAATCAACCTGCAGATCATAATAACCATAAAATAATTAAAGAGACAGTTTGCCCCCATGTGAAAGAACTGGCATTGTCCTCTTGGCACGTAAACTAGAATTTAAGTCAGAAGAATTCAAGCTCTTCTTTGTTCAGAGGGAAGCTGATCTTCACACATAGCCACATAACAGTGGGGCAAAGAGAACAAGGCAAGAATATAGGAAAGCACACTGTAATCAAATACACAGATCACAGAATCAGAAGATACCCTAGGGATCATTTTGTCCAATTTCCTGCTCTGACAAATAATCCAGCCTCTGGAAACCTCTATCAAGGAGAACTCACTGGTTCATAAAGCAGTCTGGTCCACTGGCTGACTCTTAGTACATTCAGGAATTTCCTCTTAATAAATATCCTGAATTTCCTCCTCGTAGCTTTAATTCACTGGTTCTAGTTCTTCCCTCGGAGGCAATAGAAAATACATCAACTCTCTCAACTTTAGTGTGTGATTGTTCTTCAGGTATTTGCTATCCTACTGCCCTTCATCTTTTTTTTCTTTTTTTTTGTAGATTAAAACACAGTCAGAACCTTTTAACTGTTCTTTGATAGAGTTTGAACCTATGGCCAACTTACAATCTTTTCTGGTAATCACACTGCAGTTATTTTTTTTGTATCGGGCAAGAAAAGTAGAATTCTGTATGGATACATCACATTTCAGCGTTCTCTTTGCAACAGAAGTGCCTAGGACATTTGGAGGAACTCCTATCTCACCATTTCAAAAAGCTGCAAAACTATTATATTATTTAAAAAAAAAAATCTCTAGCAGTGTTTCCCAACTTTAGCAAGTCTAAGATGTGTGAACTTCAACTCCCAAAATTCCTCAGCAGCATGAATCAGTTGTCGGAAACTCTATGAGTTGAAGTCCACCCATCTTTAAGAGACACCTTGCCAAGATGGGCAGCCATAACAAATAAATCTTAGAATTGCTAAGATCGAGAAACACAGCTCTAGCATTCCCCATCCAACAAGCTGGTTGGGAAATTCTGAGAATTGAAGTTCATATGTCGTAGAGTTGCTAAGGTTGAGTAACACTGTTTTAGCATTTTATGTGCCTTAATAGTATGCATGGTCCGATTTCCAATATCAGTTTCCAGGGTGATGCTTAAATAATGCAGAGACGTTTATCTATCTACCAGTCCCAACTTCATCCTGATTTCCAAACCTGAGCTGGTGGGCTATTACAATATGTTACGGCAAGTCTATTAACAAGCTTGCCTACGGAACATTGATGGAGCATCAGTCTGGTTCCAGCTAGCCAATGGACCCTCAACTATAATGCTGGGATTTTAATGGCTGGCCCAAAACTAACCTTGCTGAACACCTTATCATGAATTAAGTCTGAGAGATAGCAAGTGTGATAAAGATAAGAGACCGCACAACTACTCAGAGCAGTCATAGTGTTCTGCTCAGGCCGTTTAAGCATGTGACTTATGATTGCTGGGCCTCCTTAGGAAAGACTATGGGCAAATTAGCAAATGGTTCATTTCTATCTATTCTGGACCATTAGAACACTCCATGTGATTTGAGGAAATGAAAAGATAGATTCATCTATTCATATAAGTTGTATCGAGCAACTTGCTTTCAGGATGATTGACTTCTGGGTAAAGATGACATGCAACTAAAAATCTACATGCATAAGGTTGCATTTATTTTTACTTGTATATATTTATGTGATTGATTTACCCCTTCAATCCTCATAATCTCTAGTTGGTTTACAAATATTAACCTAGCAGCATCAAATTTAGCACATTATTAACATTTTAATAACTTTTTATTAACTCATTAGTTATAATAACTCTTCCTATTAAAACTTTAATAACAAAAATATGATAATAATAAATATATACAAAGTATATCTGTATCAAAAGCAGCAGAAAAAAATCGATCAAAAACAATCAATCTTTTAAACATAGCAAGTGGCAATCTCTAAAATAAAATATTTTACAATTCAGCATACATCCAAACAGCTGGTTTAATCTGATGGTTCAGCTCATGAAGTAGCACAATTGTGAGTCCATAAGTCTTAAAAGTTGCCAAAATTGGAGACCCCTTGGTCTTAAGCAAAGCAGCATCTTGGAAGCAATGCAGCCCTGATTTCCAAAACAAAATGATTGTGTTGCTACTTTCAATTGCTCTGCCTGCAATCTATTTCCCTCTCTACTTTTCCAATTTATCTTGCCTTTTGGGGGAGGGGGGAACAAGAAGGGTTGGCACAAGCACATTCCTCCCCAAAAGGATTGTGTTGCAACCACCCTTTTTTAATTTGCAAATAACCTACACGAGATTGACAGACATGCTTGGAAACGAAGCTGAAATTAGAGATTGGCACTTTGTTCTATATGCCAGTTTCCTTTCTAAATGAAAATATCTTTTTAAAAAAAGTCAGGTAGGGCAGGAACTAACACCAAAGAAGGGATCTACACGAGGGTGTCCACAAATATCCCTTGTTTACCCCTGGTTTATATACATTTCAAACAGTTTACCTGAAAGTTCGATATTGTCTGCGGAATTTACAAATGCCTTTGGTACTCATTTTGGGGGGATTTTTATGCATTTTCTCTAAATAGTGACCTTTGAAAAACCCGCTAGCTCAGATTGCTTAATCCCCAGTTGATTTTCCAGAGTTTCATCCAATTATACTAGACCACACACATTTCCCCACAGATTCTTTTTTTTTTTGCTCTGAAAGCATATGCTGTTTTTTCTAAAATTTATTATATTGATTCTTTGTGTGTAATGTTTCTCATCTATTATCAGTTCACCTACATCAAAATATGGGACTTATTTTTTCTTTGTTACTATTTTACCATTGGGTAATACCTTTGCGTATATGCACACACATATATGTAGGCTAATAAATTGTCAAGTGACAAATATTTCTTTACTTACTGGAGTACAGCCAGCAGGATTAGACTTGCAATCAGAAACAGTATACAATTGAGACGTTTTGTGGAACATAACGCTTTCTGAACATTTATGATGGTTAATGATTATGGGCCATCAAGTCATCGTCAACTTGTCGACCACCTGGATAGATTTTTTTTTCTCCATGATGATCTGTCCCTGACCTGGTCCTTCAAGTCTTCCAATGGTACATTCATTACCACTGTAACTGAGTCTACTGACTTTACTGCTGGTCACCCTTTTCTTCACTTTCTTTCCACCTTTTCCAAGATTAGAATGTTCTCCAGAGCGCTAGGTCTTCACAGGTGTCCACAGTAACATAATTTGAGCCTGATCATTTGTGCCTCAAGTGAGAACTGTGGGTTGATTTGTTAGATGATCTGGTTGTTTGTTTTCTTGGTTGTCTCTGAGGAGCTTTCCACAACAGTGAAACTCAACTCAGTATTGTTTCTGTCCTACTTCTTTAAAGTCCAACTTTGGTTCTATACAGAGAATACTTTAGCTTGTGTGATCTTTGTTATACACATATCACAGCATTTGACTATCCTTTTCTTTATGGCTTCTCTACCAAGCGCTAGTCCAGGGGTAGTCAACCTTGGCTGTGCTGGCTCAGGAATTCTGGGAATTGAAGTCCACGAGTCATAAAAGAGCCAAAGTTGACTATCCCTGCGCTAGTCTGTGGCATATCTGACTGTCTGTTTCTTTATTGTTGATGATAAGAATAGGCAGAAGCTACCCACCACTTCAATATATTGCCAGTTCTAAGGCTGATTGTTCTATTTTTCTTTCATGAGTTTGGTCTTCCTTACATTGAATTTTAGGCCAATTTTTTCACTGTGTTCCTTGACTTTTATTACTAGAGCTTGGAGATCCTTTGCATTTTACTACTATTGAAGGCCACCATTCAATATCACACAATAATGTCTGATTTCATTGTCACCCACAATAGAAGCAATGTATTACCTAATAGATAGCTCAGTTCTTCAAGTATCCTTCTGGCTTTTGAATTGAATGGTATAATTCAAACATGGGTGATATGCAGAGTTCTTAGGACAAAGTTTTAAATCAGTCATAGTTTGATCCATATATTTTATTTTATGTATTTCTTAACTGAAAGCCAGACCTTAATGCAGACTTCCTGGTCAGGAAGAATTAGTTTCAGCTAATTTAGGTTGGTAAAATATATTTGCTTGTTCCTGGTGTCATTGGAAAATAAAAATTAAGTATAGAGGTGTGCAGTAGTTTTTAGTAGTGAGACACTTCTCCTTTCTGACCATTGGTGTGGGGAGTACAGAGCATGACTAGTGCCATATCACAGAAAAAGTGATGCTAAAATCTTCCAGCTGTTTGAGTGTGGAAGCTTGAGTTTTTTTAGTGTGAAATTGGTGTTTTTGTCTACTCCATTCAGGGGTACTTTGGGGTTTATGGAACTGCTTTAGTCCTAAATATTTTAGACAGTACCAGATAGATAAAAACAATTGTTCGTTGTACTGCCTTTTTTTTTAGTGACATATAAATGTTCAACATTACAAGTACAGGTAGCCCTTGCTTTATAATCCTAATTGGGACCAGCATGTCCATCGCTAAGCAAAGCAGTCATTAGGTGAAACATTACCATTTAGCAATGGAAGTTCTAGTAGGTGAGGACCACTGTTTCTAGGTGAGGACCTCACGCTTCTCCTGCCCTTGCTGTGCTCGCTTCTGCTTCAGGTTGGTAGCCATTTTTTGCATTTACGACCACTGTATACACTCCTAACCATTCTATCTCCCTCCCATCTCTGCCATTTGGGCTGCCCTGCATTTCTCTGCCACCCCCAGCTGATCTTCACCGTATTCTTTCTCCTGGTGCTGATGAGTTGTATCTGGTCCTTCATGAAATGTTGTTGGCAGCAGGGGCATCCGGGATGGCGGAGTGCAGGGCAGTTCAAAGGGCAGAGATGGCGGGGGATATGGGCTGGTGGAGGAAATTGAAGGGCACTGTAGAGCCAAGTGTCCAAATTTTTATCACAGATCCCTGGGGGTGCTGCAACAGACATAACTTTTGAGGACTGACCATAATTATTATTAATTCAGCATTGTCATTGCTCAAACAGTAGTTGAACAAATGGTTATTAAACAAGGACTACGGTAATAACTTTTTTTTAAAAAGTATCTTACTTATGTTTCACCCAATTACAACTATTTGAATTTTATCGTCTTTTCAACAGCTACATGTCTCCAGTCTATTGTTCTGCTGAACCTTCAAGTCCTTTGGTAGAGCTGAGGCAGACACAAGCATTTTAAATATAGTTAGGCTTTCCATTCTTAGATGATAATTGCTAGTGGTTTATATAGAGCACAACATTAAATCTGGAATCCCACAGAGCAATTCAGAAAACTGTCTGCTTCATATTAGATTAATTCAAAGGATTTTTTTTTAATTTAATTCAGGGCTTGAATCCAATCTTGATTCAGAAATCTGTATTTCTGTATCTTCCACCAACCTGGCAAATAATCTTAAATGATTTTCCCATTTGACAAAATTGGATGAAATTTGCAAGGAGTTATTACTGACCAGGGAACAAGATATATCAAGTTTCAGACAACTAGGTGCAATGGTTTTGCATTAAACACATTACTTTTTAAAAATTGCCAATAATTTATATATTTCTTGGCAACAAATGGATATTTGCAGGA
This sequence comes from Crotalus tigris, assembly GCF_016545835.1. Classification (NCBI taxonomy): domain Eukaryota; kingdom Metazoa; phylum Chordata; class Lepidosauria; order Squamata; family Viperidae; genus Crotalus; species Crotalus tigris. The sequence continues at coordinate 1,343,817 of NW_024096961.1, read as the reverse complement.
AAAGCGATCATTCTGATGGAATCGCATCTGCCAACTTTCATATGGATAAATTCAGGTCATTTTGTTTGGAAGTTCTTTTACTAGCTTGATATTTCCAAAAATGTTACTTGTTTCCATGTGTTTATTGTTGACATGACAATGATATTCAGGATAGTAATAGCTATAGCCAAGAAATCTTAACAGAAGAAGGATAACTCAGTAGTTTTATGGAGTGTTATTTGTGTATGTGCAGAGATGTGTTTTAACAATACATTAAAAATTATACATATCACAGAGTTACCTGAAGAGAGAAACTTGTCAAGATAAGTACAGAAGATAGAGAATTATAAATGAATTTAAAATAGGAACCACAATGTTGCAGTCTGAGTATTTTGGGGAAACACAGTACAGCTTGGCAAACTCTTTGGAAATGCTTTTATATTTAATTAATTCAGCGTATTAAATAGAAAAGCATGTCCATGGAAGCTGCCAAGTTGTGCCATATAACAAGTGATGTGGAAAGGGGAATCTTTGTTCATCTCAGTATTACATAAATTACGGGCATACTGCATTTTTCAGGCTAGCGGCCATACTAGGGAGCCATGCCAGGGGCCACATTCCCAAAAATTGGCCAAAGAGAAAGAAACCATGTTAAAATTTAAATTATCTGCAATGCATTTGAATGAAATACCATAAAGAGTAGTATGATTAACTCCCTGGAATTAAGAGGTTGTGATAATGTTCTTCTACTATCAGATTGAAAAATCATCATTTGATAGAATTTTTTGGGGAGAGGGTCTGGAAGCTGCCACTCTACATGCAACTCTACATTGCACCTTTGATACAATCACATCTATATTCTTGTGCTGCATTCCTTGACTCAACAAAAGATAAATACAATTCAAAGTACAAGGGGCTACATATGATTAGATTGCTGCATAACTGAGAACAGTCATGTTCTGGACCAGCAAAGAAAAAAGTTTAGCCTTAGTTGGATTTTGGTGGGGTTTTTTTGAAAAAGCATTCTGAAAATATAAAATAAAATGGAAGAAAGGTAACTTCCATCTGGAAAGGCTCTCAATGAATAAGAGGCAGAGAGAAAAATATGAGGTAAGAAATTTAGAATGGAAAAAAATAAGAGGACATGAAGTTGCTTAAAAGAGAACAGTTATGTCAGAGGACCCAGATATTTTCTTCCATTGTATATTCTAATTTTCCCAACAATGAGCATTGTTTCCTAACTTCCAGTTGGAATAAGGGTTTGATGAGATTTTCTCACATAAGGAGACTGACACTTTCCTGAATCTCTAGTCAATCTTTATAAGAAAGCATATTTCTGTTGGTCTTAATAAGACATTTTTGCACTGTTGATCCAGGTTTATCATGCCATCGTATCAAGAGCCAGAAATATACAGTTTCTTCAAAATTAATATTAGATCATTAATATAATGGTAATGCCAACTTAATGCTAGGTTAATGATTTAATGCATGTTGTTAGCAGTTGCAATTACATACCATCAACTGATTCCAAGAAAATGTTGTTAAGTGTTTGTTAAGTAACTGTTCCAGTAAGTATATGGTTAATTCTGCTCAATTATTGTTGGGAGCCAATGCATTAATGTCACAGTTGAAGAATATTAGATTTCTAAAATTTATGAGTCATCTTGCAGTTAATATTAAGCAATACACAATACACACAAGCCTCAATGCCTGCACAATTCAAAAACATAAAGGAGAGGTTAAAATAAGCAAAACCTACTCTAGAATATGCATCGGATCAACCTCTTAAAAATGTGGAGAGGAAACAACTGAAATTAAACATAGCAGAAATGAAAGAAAATCTTTCTTGACTTTAATGACTGGTATATAGGCACCCAATGTGCCTCTCAGGGGTAAAGGGCACATTCCTTAAGTGTGAGGACACTCCAAGCAAGGTCTCTGATAACAATGTCAAGGTTCAAGCACAAATGTATAGAAGGAAATGGTCTTCCAGATATTGTGGCCCCCCCAAGCTGTGAAAGGATTTCTAAGCAACATCAGCATTTTGAACTAGGACTTGAAGTCCACAAGTCATAAAAGAGCCAAGGTTGCCTACTCCTGAACTAGGCCAAGGAACAAGCTACAGATGATCCATGGCACAATGCAATCACAGGTAATCCTCGACTTACAACTGTTCGTTTACAACTGATGTTACAACAGTACTGAAAAAAGTGACTTATGACCGTTTTTCACACTTAAAGACCGTTGCATCATCCCAGGGTCACGTGATCAAAATTCAGACGCTTGGCAACTGACTCATATTTATAAGGGTTGCAGTGTCCCACGGTCATGTGACCACCTTTGTAATTTTCTGACAAGCCGAGTCAATGGGGTAGCCAAGATCACTTAACAACCGGGTTATTAACTTAATAACTGCAGTAATTCACTTAACAACTGCTGCAAGAAAGTTCGTAAAATGGAGCAAAACTCACTTAATAAATGTCTCACTTAGCAATAGAAATTTTGGGCTCAATTGTGATCATAAGTCAAGGACTATTTGTATAATGTCCATTTTCCATCAGTATTAAGTTTCTGGTACTCTAAACAGATGGGTAACCAGCACAGATCATTTAATCCTGGTTGTCTCTGGTTACATCTAGGCTTGCAACTGGAATATCCGTCAAAATCATAAAAGGTACTCAAATAGCATGGGGAGAGGCCAGAAGAGGATTTGTTATTCTAAGTCTTGTATAAATACCAGGTCATCCTCCTCATCTGCATCCATGGTATGGAAATGGAGGAGATTATTGGTCTAGCTTTTTAACAGCAGTTAGTCTGAATGTAGGAGAAATCAGAAGCAGTTAAAACCTAAGTAACCAGTTCTCTGCATTGCCAAACTGATGCACCCAATTTCAGCTTCAGATTCAATGGATCCCAAAATAATCTTTACCTCATTTCCTGAGTGTACCACCTGGGATTTAACATCACTAGTAGCAACTCTATCGGTGGTAGATTTGTAGTAGCAAATGTATGAGTTGGCGTTGCTCTGTTGATCTTTATTAAACAGTTTAAATCACTGTTTGCAGTATTTGTGTTTTTCAGGCTGGCAAAGACTTTCAAGTCTTTCAAGTATCTCCTCAGCTAAATGGCTACTAGCTTTTTCAGTTCCCTAAAATATTAAAAAGGAATGGAATGAGCAAAGTAATAAGGGTGGAGAGGAACTCTTTGAAAGCAGAAAAGGGTGCAAGTGGTTCCGAATTATATTTTGACAGCAAAAACAGCAATTGTGGAAATCTATGAATTGCATCAAATACTGGTGTGACCTAGCTGTCTCAGAAGCTAAGTTAGGTCAAACAAGGTTAGAATTTGGATAGGAAACTGGGAAGTTGTAAAAACATCCTAGAAGGCAAGGGCAAAATAACTTTCATGTGCCTGCCAAGACAAGTACAGTGGTTTGGTTATCAAGCTGCCACAAGCCAAGGTTTTCTTGAAGAAGGCTCTAACTTTACTCTTAACCCTTAATTTCCTGAGATATTAAAGATATCTGCCATATAAGATATTAAAGATATATGCAAAAAGATCATGTCATATGAAACTGGTCAAGGATAGGATATTGTGATGTTTAGAGACTTCCGGTTTTGCGCAGTAGCGACCGGTCATGGGCTTGCGGATTCTCCGCACATCCGTGGCTAATTTCGCCTTGCTTGGGAACCCTAAATAGGTCTAAGTCGCCCCGGAGTGGCGAAAAAGAAAGAAGAGTGCTCCAGCGATTCTGGAATGGCAGCGGCTGTTCAACTTGGGGAAAGCCTTCTAACCCGACAGGAGAAAGGCTGGCTCTATTGCATCGACCAGCCCAAGCTACTAGCCACCGAAGTCCCAAAATACTAACCAGCACAACTATGAACAGCGGGCTTGAAACTGGGTGAGGAATTTGATCTTCTCTTTTCTATTCTATATTTGATTTCTTGGAAAAGATCCGCAAGAAGCAAAATACCTCTGAAAGGAAAGGAGGGGGATTTCCGCCCCATCCTTATACTAACGGAAGCGGCAAATTAATCTTTTTATGGAGGATCAAAATATATGGAAATGAAAAACAAATAGTTGCTGACACCTAATGGTGGATGAAGACTATGACAGCTATGACTTTAATATAAGACTTAGCAAAACCTGTGTTTGTGACCTTCAAAGTTTTAACAACAAAGAACAGCTGTGACAAAAAAAGACAATAATCTGGGCTGTAGACAAATATAAAAATATAAATCAGAGCTCGATAGGGACGGCGTCTTCAGTTAAGAGAGGTGAGAGAAAGTGAATAGGATTGAAAGGGGGGATACGGTGACGAGCGTGAGCGGAAGGGAAGGAGATGACGAGTGGACGGGGCATGACGTTGGAAGAAACAGAATGTGGATGAGGCTTGGAAGGTAAAGGAGACGATGAGAGGATGGGATAAGGAGATAAGAATGGACTAATGATTGATAAATATATGCTTGGAGAAGTAATTTGGATTTTTAGAAAAACTGTGTGATAAGTAAGAAAGAGGAAAGAAAGTGAAGAGGGTTAGAGAAGGTAAAGAGAGATTTGGGGAATTGTGGCAGTGGAGATAGTCTCAGAGGAGTTAAGGAAGGGAAATGAAAAACCAGAAGTTTAGAGTCAAAATAAAGTTAAATAAGCTGTTGGCTAAATAGAGTGACATTCAGAAATAGAAAATATTAGAGAAGTAAGTGATAACTATGGCAACACTGAGGACAGGAAAAAAAACAGTGTAAAGCCTAACACTGACAACCTCATCTCCACCTAGTCAAAGAACACTAGAAAGAATGTTTGGTACAGAAAAACAGAGTGTATGCATGTATGTGTTGTCTGCAAACCATGCAGACAACACTTCTTACTATCCAAGAAACAATGCTAAAAATGCAGGAGACAATATCTAAGAATCACATAGAAATGAGAGGGGATACGAATAAATTGGATAATAGAATTGAGATGATTCAACAAACGATTGAGAAAAATGAAGCAAGAATCCAGACAGTAGAAGTGGGGTTGGATAAAGTAGGGGGAAAAGTTGATACATTAGATACAGAAATGATGGCAACTAATAAAAAAAATGGAGGAATCGATCATCCATCTAGAAATGGATAGGGCGGCATTCTACCTACGATTTCAAAATGTGGTAGAGGAGAAGGAAGAGGATTTGGGTGCCATCATGGTGGATTTGATTGCCGAGGCCCTACAAAGGGACAAACAAGTGATTTTGATAGAGATAGATGAGGCGTACAGAATTCATACAAATTATGCCAGACGCAACAGACTTCCATGAGAAGTTCATATTAGATTTTCTAGGAAAAAGGTGAGAGATATAATCTATAAAATCACAAGAGAGGATCCAATGATTTACAAAGGTGTGGAAATAAAACTCTAAAACAGGTACCAAAGAAGATAAGAGAACAGAGAAAGGATTATAGATTCCTTAGTGCTTATTTAATCAAAAGAAGTATACCGTTCAGATGGTTAATCCCGGAAGGGATGTTGATATCATGGAGGGAGAGGAGGATTAAGACAGATAGCCTAGAGAAGGCACGAGAATTCTATGAACAATTGGAAGGAGTGGAGGAAGAGAATAGCAGCAAGGAAGAATTGGAATCCAAAAGCCAGGAAGACCAACAGTAAGTAAGGGAAGTAAGGGAAATAGAACAAGGGACAGAAAGCAAGGAAGAAAAAGGACAGAGGAAAGAAAGAGGAGTAGGGCCAAGAACAAACACACAAATAGAACACAGAAGTAGAAAATGGAAAAGGAGATTAGACTATTATCTATTATTATAAATGGATTAAATGCACCCGCAAAGAGAAAACAAAAACTAACAAAATTAGCCAAACAACATATAGATATAGCTTGTTTACAAGAGGTACACATCAAAGAACAACACAGGAAATATTTAGAATTCCCCAAATTAGGAGTATTATATACAGCACTAGCTGAACAAAAACAGAGAGGATTAGCGGTTTATATTAGAAAAGAAATTAATGCCAAATTGAAGTACCAAGATACAGATGGAAGAATATTAGCAATAGAAGTACAAACCGAACAGAAATCATGGCTGCTAGTGGTAATATATGCACCAAATGAGAATCAAAAAGGATTTTATTACAAATTACACGAGAAACTTATAGAAATTGGACAGGGAAATATTTGTATAGTAGAAGATTATAATGCGGTAGTGGATGTAAAAAAAGACTATATTAGTGATATGAAAAATAAAAAGGAAAGGAAAACACTACCAAGGACATTTTTTGATTTGGCATATGAATTTAATTTATCTGATCAATGGAGGAAGCGGAATAAAAAAAAAAGAATATACATTTTTCTCGAACCCGCATAAATTTTGGTCCCGAATAGACATGGCATGGATGAATGAAGAAGTAGGGCAAGACATAGAGACAATAGAAATAATGCAAATATATGGGCCGATCATAATCCTCTGGAAATAATTTGGAAAGGGCAGAAAAAAGTAAGAAGATGGATAATGAACTCTCACATTTTGAAAGAAAAAGAATTTATAGTAAAGATTAGAAGGGAAATGGAATTTTTTTAAAAAAAGAATACAAAACAACAATCATCAGTACAAATTATTTGGGACACTGCGAAAGCATATTTAAGAGGCTTAGTAATAGCTTATATAGCAAGAAAAAATAAGGTGAAAAGGCAAACGCAAAATATGCTCCAGGAAGGGATTAAAAAAGTGGAATCTAAATTATAAAAAGAGCCCCAGGATAAATCGATTAAAACGGAAATGGTTTTGGCTAAATATAAATTAAACATGATAGATCAAGAGGAAAGAGCAAAAGAATTGAAAATAGCAAAACAATTTTTTTTTGAACACGCAAATAAACCTGGGAGATGGCTCTCTTATAAATTAAAAAAGAGAAAGAGAAAAGATTTATTCAGGAACTACACGATAAAAATGGAGAGTCACAATACAAAATGGATAAAAAGAAAGAAATAATTCAGAACTATTTTGAGTCACTATATAAAAAAGAGGAAACAGATGTGGAGAGCATTAAACAATACTTAAAAGACTAATGGCTTGCCAGAATTAAAAGAAAGACAGAGAGAAATATTGAATGGGAAAATAACAGCCTTGGAATTAAAAACTGCGGTGCAAAAACAAAAAAATAATAAAACCCCGGGACCAGATGGCCTTCCAAGGGAAGTATACAAGATTCTTTACGAAGACTTTGAAAAGATATTATTGGATGTGTATAATGATGTATTGGAGAAAGCTAAATTACCAGACTCCTGGATAGAAGCCACCATATCCCTTATCCAAAAAGAAGGCACAGACCCCAAACAGATCAAAAATTATAGGCCGATCTCATTGTCGAACACTGATTACAAAAATTTTACTACCATAATTGCAGAAAGATTGAAACTAATATTACAGAATATAATACACCCAGATCAAAATGGTTTTTTACCTACAAACAAATTAGAAATAATACGAGAATGGTGTTAAATGTCTTAGAATATTACGAAGCACACCCAGGAAAACAGGTAGCACTAATTTTTTTAGATGCTCAGAAAGCATTTGATAATCCCAGTTGGCAATTTATGTTCCAACAGATTGAGGACATGAAATTTGGAGGGAAATTCGAGAACATGATAAAGGCAATATATAAAACACAAAAGGCCAGCGTGATAATCAATGAAGATAATACAAAAAGCTTTGAAATAAATAAAGGGGTAAGACAGGGATGCCCAACGTCACCTCTACTTCTTATTTTGACTTTAGAAGTGCTGTTAACTCAAATTAGAGCTAATAAAGAGATAAAAGGGGTACAGGTTAAGACAGAAGAGTATAAGATACAGGCATTTGCAGACAATTTGGTCTTTTTTATTGAGGAACCAATAGAGAAATATTTTGATGAATGAAACAGAAAAATACTGAATAGTGGCAGGATTAAAAATTAATAGAGAAAAGACCAAAACATCAGTCAAAAACCTAACTGAAAAACAGAAAAGGAAATTAGAAGAGAATCTGGAATTGCAAATTGTAAAAAAGATCAAATATCTAGGAATTTGGCTTACCACAAGGTGTTCCTCAATAAAAGAGGATAAATATAAAAAAATGATATTACAAATGAAAAAAGATTTTGAGACCTGGGGGAAATTACAATTATCATTATTAGGTAGGATTGTGTTGATTAAAATGAATATATTACCAAGATTATTATATTTATTCCAAACAGTCCCGATAAAATTAGAGAATTTTTTTTTTTGAGAATTGGACAAAATAATAAACAAATTTATTTGGTTGGGCAAAAAAGCACGGATAAACATGAAAATATTACAAGATAGTAGAAGTAGAGGTGGACTTGGGCTCCCAAAATGGGAAATTTACTATTAAGCAGCTGGACAACTCTGGATGAAGGATTGGATAAACCTAGACAATAAAAGGGTTTTAATGATCGAAGAGCATGACTTACAGGCTGGCTGGCATGCCTTTTTATGAGGACAATATAAGAAAACACACACATATGTTTATCAACATCAGATAAGAGATGCGCTGATTCGGACGTGGGAAAAAGTTAAAAAAAAGACACTATAGGAAAATCCCAAATTGGATTTCACTGATGGAGGGAATGATCCACCCTAACACCTTGGATAAAAAAAAGATGATTAGATACAAAGAACTATTAGACAAACAAGGAAACCTCAAATTAAGAGAAGAAGAACAAGGAATAATCATAGATTGGTGGCCATACTTACAGATCCAATCTAAACATAGTAAGGATATGGAAGAGCACAGAATAAGCCAGACCTCACATCAATTAGATAATATTTTAACAGGTAAGGAAGGAGAATTTTTAACAAAAACCTATAAATATTTATTAGAGGTAGATTTGGAAGAAGAAATAGTGAAAGTGCCAATGATAGCATGGGCACGAAATGTGGACCGAAATATAAAATTGGAAGAATGGGAAAGATTATGGAACATAAATTGTAAACTGACATTGTCAACTGCATACAGAGAAAATCAATACAAAATGTTCTATAGATGGCATTTAACACCGGCGAGATTGGCCAAAATGTACAAAAATATGAATCCGGAATGTTGGAAATGTAAAAATAAGGAAGAAACATTCTATCACATGTGGTGGCTGTGCCCTAAAGCAAAGACCTATTGGGAACGGATAAGGAACTGGATACAGGAGATAACTAAGGTGCAAATTGAACTCAAATCTGAACTATTTCTTTTGGGTATAATAAATTTAAAGATGGAAAAACAACTCCAATACATCATTATACATATATTAACAGCAGCCCGCATAGTATATGCCCAGTGTTGGGAGGATGAAAACATACCTACAAACGATATGATTATATACAAAATTCTAGAATGCGCGGAAATGAATAAACTTACGCTAGAATTAAAAGATAAGGAGCCAACAGAATTTTATGAAATATGGAATAAATGTTATGATTGGCTAGAACAGAGAAAGAAAAAGATATGATTACTGATGTAAATAAATTGTAAATAATATATATGAGATGTATAACACAGTTCTGTTAAGGGAAAAATGTATTTTTCATTTTTATTTTTGTTGTATAGTGAAAAAGGAATAAATAAAAATTAAAAAAAAGGAGAAAGGCTGGCTCTATTGCATTGACCAGCCCAAGCTACTAGCAACCAAAGTCCAAAAGCACTAACCAGCACAACTGTGAACAGCGGGCTTGAAACTGGGTGAGGAATTCGATCTTCTATTTTCTATTCTACATTTGATTTCCTGGAAAAGATCCGCAAGAAGCAAAATATCTCTGAAAGGAAAGGAGGGGGATTTCCACCCTGCCCTTATACTAACGAAAGCAGCGAATTAATCTTTTTATGGAGGATCAAAAAAGAGGGAAGTGAAAAACAAATAGTTGCTGACACCTAATGGTGGATGAAGACTATGACAGCTATGACTTTAATATAAGACTTAGCAAAACCTGGGAAAAGCTAATCTGTGTTTGTGACCTTCAAAGTTTTAACAACAAAGAGCAGCTGTGACAAAAAAAAGACAATAATCTGGGCTGTAGACAAACAGAAAAATATAAATTTCAGAGGAAAAAAATTCTTTTTTGAACTATTTAGAATACAAATATCTATTTAATTGGGACTCTAAAGCTATTTGCATAGAAAAGAAAGAAAAACTCAAATTCTTGGCCATCATGGATCAGAGACATGTAGAAAGAATATATCAAGAAAACATAAATATTTCACAGGAGGAGATATATAGTATACTGCAACTAATTCAAACAACAATGATTTTAAACCACAAAGAAATCCAAAATAACTTTGAAAATATAAATCAATCTATTTCTAAGTTAACTCTACAACAAAAAAAATCTCAGAAAACAACAACAGAGAAGGAGCAGATAAAACAGATAAATGGATATAGAATTGAGAATAGAGCAATGATGGCGAACCTTTTAGAGACCGAGTGCCCAAAATGCAACCCAAAACCCACTTATGCATCATTGGGTGCCAGGTGGGCGTGGCCAATTGAGTGGGTGTGGCTGCGGTGGTAAAAGCAGACTGGGTGGGACTAAAAAGTTCAATCAATCAATTCCAACTTTGCAAGATTTTTTTTCCCGCAAGAAGTTGAAATTGACTGATTGATTGAACCTTTTTTTTTTGCACATGGCGACGGTGGACTAAAGCGAAAAGGTTTTATAAAACCCAGCGGAAGGCCTAGGACTGGGGCAACAGCGCGTGTGCCCACAGAGAGAGCTCTGAGTGCCGCCTCTGGCTCCCGTGCCATAGGTTCACTACCACCAGATTTAAAGATGGAACTTAACAAAACAATGAAACATGATTTAATTCTAGTGGAAAAAAATTCACAAGAATTGGAAAAAACAGCTTATCCCTTAAGACTACAAAATAAATCTGAGGACAAGAAAACAGATTGGATAAAATGACTGTAGAGATTTCAGGAACATCGGAGAGAAAGGAAATGATAAGAGAAGTGAAGAGAAAGAAAAAGAAAGATTTTCAAGAAACGTGGAAAGGCAGAAGCCCCGTACAGACACTTCACCTGATTTACTTTTTATATCTACAGCAACATTTATGAACAAACGGAAAAACTTTTTGATTCAGCAAAGTACATTGATTAAGAAAGATACTGGGCAAAGGAAAAGGACTAAAGTGGAAACCAAGAAAATAGATGATGGGACTTACCAGAGAGAATACTTAAAAAAAGAAACATTTGTTTGAATATGGTTAAAGAAATAGAAAAAATTTGGAATATATATGTCATTCTAAGAGGGATGAATTCCCTAAATAATATAATATGTTTTTTCCCCTTTTTTGTTCTCTTTCTTGATATGAGTAATATAAAAAAGTTGAAATGACTTAGATAAAGGAAATGTTTTAGATACTTAAATGTGATTGAATTTAAGAAAATTATAAAGGATACAAAAATGTTTTGAATAAGAGTTAAAGGACTAGATGTAAATGGAATGTTTAAAGATTAAACATATTTTTAATTATGGTTAAGAAGAATAAGAAATTTAGGAAATAAATATATATTAGCTTAGGAGGGATATATATTTTAAGTAATATGTTATTTTTTATGTTTCTTTACTCTTGCTCTCCTTTTTTTTTCATTGTTCTATCTATTCCTTACGAAATGTAAAAGTGTGAGATGGTTCATATGGAAAAATAGAGTTAAATTTTTAAATGTAATTAATTTTTGAGAAAATCTTAACCAGTGAGAATACTTAGAATTTGATGGGAGAAACAAATTAAAATAAGGACTAACAGGATCTATGATAAGGCAACCAGAATGATTGGATAGAAAAGAAATATTATATTGATGTGACTATTATTTTCAGGAATATTGGGAAAAAATTATATATTTAATTGTTATCTATCAAAACAATAAGAATTGCATTAACTCAATATTTGCAAAAGAGGATATTCTGGGAAAAGAGGAAATCAACTAAAACCATTATGTGGGTTATGGATTATAGAAATTGTTAATGATTGTTTTACAAATGTAACCCAGACAACATACTGTCCGCCAAATATTGTGATTTATGTTTTAAAAAAATCAATAAAATATATTACAAAAAAGGATATTGTGATGTTTAAACTACAGAAAGTTCACCTGTGCTTTTCCTTTAAGCCAGCTCTAACATGACAGATTCATCACAACTCTATTGCAAGACATCCAGATAACCTGTTTTTGCTTAGATTATAGTAAAGTACTGTACACCGATACAATGTACTTTAAATACACTTTCTTTGCCTAGGAACTTATCTATACCCGGATATAAATACACATATCTATAAGATAGGAGAGCACATCAGGACCTAAGTAAACTGTGAAATGAACAAAATTTAGTTTGTGGGGCTTACCATTTATTAGTTACCGTAACTCTTACCAAGCCTCAGGAAAAAGAAGGCTGTCTCTTTTGGCAGAGGACCAATTGTTAAAAGCATAATAGTATAACCACGATCATTTGCTCTCTGCAGCCAGATTGGCTTTGGTTCTATCACCTCCTTTGTGGATAGATCTGATAAGTTGTGAAATCAAAAGAATTAACATTTCATCACCTGTTTTCACTTGAAGGTCTGGGTTGGATGGCTAATCTTTATTTTTTCTTTCTGTCCCATCCTACTCCTTGCCAACAGAGGTTTGTATCTTGCCTAATGAGGTGTGTTGTCAGTGCCAATGAACCACAGTACCCTTTTTATGAACTGCTGACTGAACAGCATCTTTCTGGCCTTCAGGCCATTTTGCAAAGAGCCATATGGTCCTCTTAAACACTTTAATTTTAATAAAAAGCAAATTATAAACCAGGACTGTGATGACATTTTCAGCAAATCTCATCTTAATTCAAACTTATTTATTCCTTACAACTGTAGTACTTTCACTAAATCTCACATCACTCCACTTTTCCTAATATCTAGTCAAACTTATTTCTTCTTGAATGTTTGTTGAAATAAGAGTGCTCGGTTTAGCATTAGTGGATATATCTCTTGTTCTTTTCCTGCTATGCCTATGAAGAGCCAAAGTTTTATTTGTGTTGAACACATTTACTCCTATTTTTCCTCAACAATAACGCTGTGAAATGAGTGGCCTAAGAGCGAGTGATTGGCGTGAAGTCACCCAATTGGCTTTCATATTAAGGTGGGACTAGAATTCACAGGCTCCTGATTTCTAGCCTGGTGCCTTAACCACTATATCAAACTTGCTCATTTAACATCACATTTTGATTTATTTCTGTTATCTATTGGTCTATTTCAGCCATCTCATGCCATAGTGGTTAAATTGCAATTTAGGAGTGGTCAGATCCAGCCATGGAAATTTACTCATTGACTTTGGGACAGCTACTTTTTCTCAACTCAATTTACTTCAGACAGTTGTTGTGTAGAAAAATAGGAGGGAACACAACGAATACAATCTTGAGCTCCTGAATAAAAGACAAGCTATAAATAAATTCTGTTGAGTAATTTTAGTTTTGGATTCAAGAGCCTTATTCTCACCTTAGATGTATTCAAACTCAAACTAATACTTCCCCTTCATTCTGTGCTTCATTCTGTACATACCATACAGTATGCAGTTTGCTGCCTTTAAAAAAGCCACATCTAATACTCATGCTATCATAGTTCTACATTTAAATGTTCTTTAATCAAAGCAGAAATAAAATTGTTTATGTAAGCTTGATTTTATTTTGTTTTGGAGTAAGCACCATTGGTTTTAGAAAAGGATATGTATCCATTTAAAATAAAAAAAAAATTAACATGACCAATGCTCATTCTTTACATATTTTTAAAATATGCTGTAACAAATGGCCTCAGCTCGTTAGGCCCATGCCAGTCAAAATCCTGAAGTTGAGCTTACTTTCCTCTGTCCAGATGTCTTATCACTTTAGTGGCACCTGTGGCGTCGGCTCTCTCGCTTTGTGCTAAGGTGGCCTCCATGAGTGGATTCTGAATAATGAATGGGATCTTAGGCAGCAGTTATCCACTTGCGCAAGACAGGATACCACGCACTCTTGCTACTACGGCTGAAGTCTCCATTTGTCAATCTCTGGTATCGGAAGTCTCCCTCCAGGCAGAATTATTGTCTCAATCCCTGGAAGAACAATGAGTCAAGAATCGCCATTGACGGTAACAGGCGTTACTGCTTCCTATTTTTGTGTAAGGGAAGAGCTTAAACCTCAGCAAAAACGGCTGCCTCCGCAAAGACCAATAGGACGAATACTGCGCACTGTTCGCCGAAAAAAAAGACTGCTCAAAGTGCCATACCAACAAATTAGATCTCCCGACCGCTGCAGAGCGTCGTTATCTCCCCACTGGAATAAAAAAAAAAAAAAAAAAACCCAAGCGAACAAAGGAGCTTTCCTCGCTTTCTTGACAGAGATTATTAAACGAAGGCATTATTTTAACACAGCCCCCTGTGGCAAAGCCAGAAAACCTACGTTAAATGCCACCAGGACGCTTCGTATCCATTCTCACCGCAACCCTGAAGCGTGCAGCGATTCTGCCTCTGCAAGGTGAATTCGAACCGCGCTTACCCCACTCCCGAGAAAACAAGAAAACGCGCCCCAAACCACGATATATGGAGAACCCTATTGCCTCGTTTCCAAATGGTGGAGCCTTCCCCGCTTCATCCGACCCGCCCCTGCTTTGGAAACCCGCGTTTGCTGGCTCGTCCTGACATGCTTATGGTCAACTAGCTTTGTTTTCTTTTCTAAAGCCCTTCATTCCATTTTTTTTTTCAGTTATCCGACGGCTGGGTTAAAACAAAAAGAACAAGCCTTCCACGTCTCTCTCTCTTCTCCCCCCCCTCCCGGACTAATACGACTCTCAAATTTTGTCCTTACGCTACTTCCTCAAAAAAAAAATTTTTTTTTTAAATGACAACAACTAAGTACGGTCGCAACGAAGAGAGCCGTTGGTGACTGCAAACAAAGAGAGGCGAGAGCTGTACACGGGTCGGGTGTCGTGTTACTCAAGGCGCTGTTTAAAACATTCGATCCCCGCCACCGCCTTCCCATTCCCCACCTCCAAACACAGCCATGACGGACAAGCCATACTACCCAATGGCGAGGACAGAGGGAGTTTTGGCGCCTCGCCACCCTGGGCTCTTTGTCCAATAGAGAATGGGATTAGGCGGGACAACGCCCTGGGTAGAATGGAGGCTCTACCAATGGCAGGAGTGTTATTACAGAGAAATAGTATTATGCTAATCGATGTTTTGCTCGAACTCACTCGGTGAGAGCTTTAAAAAGCCAAGCAGCCCCGGGCAGGCGGTTAGAAGCAGAGTGAGGTGCGACGGGTTAGCGAGAGTGAGTTTGGGGTGCAACGGGTGGTTCTTTGGGCTAAAGGGCGGCGAAATCCTTGTCCACCACTTCGACTCTGATTTGGATTTGTAAAGACGCTTGGAGCCGCTCCGCTTCCTTTCTTCGCCATCGCCACCTCCGGGTGAAGGAACCTGCCCGCTCCCTATCCACAATGTCCAACGTGCATCTCTCCAGTGCCTCGGCTTTGGAGCGCCTGGCGGCTCGCCGGACATTCCCCTTGCACGCTCGCACCGGGGTGTGCAGGAACCTGTTTGGTCCCGTGGATCATGACGAGCTCAACCGGGAGCTGAAGAGTAAATTGCGGGAGATCTGCGAGGAGGGCCAGAGGCGCTGGGGCTACGACTTCCAAACCGAGACGCCGCTGGCCGGTTCGGGGAGCCTGCAGTGGGAAGAGGTAGACGGAGAATCCGTGCCCGCTTTCTACAGGGAAACTCTACAGGTTGGGAGGTGCCGCTTCCCGGCGCTGATGGTCAGATCGACGCCTCCGCCTGGAGATGAGGAGGCATCTCTTGAGCTCGATCCCCGAGACCCTCACCAAGAGCTGGGGCTTTCTTCGACCCCCTCCCCGCTTAGCCCGCAGGACAACACGGCCGCCTTGGAAGGCACGACGTCGGCAGGCGAGGAGCGCCTCAGCCAGGAGGACAAGGCCGACCAGCGCCACAGCTACTCAGGGATTATAATCAAGCCTGTCCCGTGTGTCGCTGCGGCTCTTAAAAGAGCATCGTCAACTAGCGTAACTCACATCACAGGTAAGGCAGAACGATCGTCGGGCTGCGTTGCACTTGCGTCGGTAGAGATATTGCATCAGTCCTACCCTCCCTCCCGCATTAAAATATTTCACTCGCGGCCCCCAACCTCCGAGTTATGGGAAGCTAATCTCCGTGGTTCCTTCACACACACATACACACACCCCCCCCCCCATAATGCGTGCTCTGGAGAGTGCCTAGACGTCGCCCCGAGGCGCTGGCTCTGTTTAAGATTCCGCACAGGTCCCTGGGGCTGGGCTGGGCTGGAAAATGCTTACGCAGCACATCGCGCTCTGCAGGCTAGTCCTTCTCGGCTGCCTCCTTTGCGACGTAAACAAACCGTACTAGCTGCACCGCTCGGCGTTGGCGGACAGGGGGAGCCAAGAGCCCGGGCTGGTCGACGGCCATGCAAAGAGCCCAGCAGGGCGGGTCCCTTGTACGCGAAGCGATTGTTTTTCGACGGGTCCTGGTTCTAATGGGTGTGTCTCTTTGAAATTAAAAGTTTGGCTGCCGCGCTCCCCTCCCCCCACCCAAGCCCGACTAATATTTCTTCCCTTTCTTTGGGTCTGCTCTAACGATCTTTAGATTTCTTCGCAAAGCGGAAAAGAGTCGTAGACAGAGTGGCCGGCGATCATAGCAGCCCGTTGGCAACTTCGGTCACAGCGGTGCCTAACGAGCAGACACCCCGGAAAAGGCTCCGATGAACGAGGTGAGAGCGCGTGCTGGCGCTTTAAGGTTCCTCTTCTCCCTCCCTCCCCCCCCCCCCGACCGTTCTGAAGGTCGGCCTCTCGGCTCCTTTTTCCCCCAGTGGAGGGGAACGGTTCCGTTTCAGCTGGATTAGTACAAAACTCGGAAGATGGTGAGAGAGAGCAGCGAAGGACAACACCTCGTTTAGCACAAGAGCTTCGTGATTGTGGACCCATCTGTTAACTTGGATGGCGGACCAGAGGGAAGAACTTGCAGAATAGAAAGAGAATGGAAATAACCCTGCCTTAAAAAAAAAAAAAAAACCTGCTGGAGTAGACTTAATAGGAGTGACATTTGGTGAAAAAAGTCTACGAAAAGGAAGGCTTGTTTCTTTTCTCCCAAGACTCCACAGCTGTGTTGACTCATTTTCTGAGCAAAAAGTGGCCCAGCTTTTGTGCTAGCCTGTTCCCCCTGAGCTGCAGTGTCTGGGACAGTTTTCTGCACATGCTTGACTGGTGGTGATCTTTCTCTTTCAGATTTTGCACTATATAACACCGAAGTGATTGTTTCCTTGGAAACACCAAGAGCATGAGAGGCCCTTCCTCTCCCGCGTGTCAAAGGGGGCTGGCGAGTGAGACTAGACCAGCATAAGGAAGAAGAGAGTCGCCTGTTTGTTTTTTCCGCTCCTCCTCTTTTAACTCGTGCCCGAAGGAACTGCTTGAACCTCCATGTAGCAAAAGTGGCTGACTACCAGTCGCCTGACGGAGCAGTGTTAATTTACAACTGTGCAATGTATTATGTTTTTATATATATATATATATATATATAAAATGTATTATACCTAATGTGAGTACACTGGCCAGAAGTGTAAAAGCTTTAAAGTCACCTATATAAAATGTTTAATCTCTGCTGAATTCTCAGTGCAAAAAAAAAAAAACCCCACAAAAAAACAAAAGTATAATTTGTAAAAAAAAAAAGTGCAAACAACTTAAAGAATTATACTAACTTATATTTTCTATTTATGTCAAAAGGTGGATAACTTTGACCAGTAGTGAGTTTTTGTGTTTCCTCCCATTTGGTTAAGCCAAAGGGCACTATATATTTGCTTTTGTTGTTATTTACAAAAATGTAAATTTATTTTTATAGTGGGATTTTGCATTCACAAAATGTAGCTATGAATCAAAATTACATTTAGTTATACTTGAAAGAAATCTGATAACGTTCCTGAGCTGGTCTGTACCACTGCCATCCCAAACCTATGCTACAATGTTAAAATAAAAAATCAAGTGTCTCTTAACTGTATTTTTTGCTTTTACTTTCACCTTTAAGCAGAATATTGTATAAATGCATCTGCACCCTTATTTTGCAGCTAATGTATAGTAGTTCTTCAGTTAGTGACCACAATTGGGGCAAGTAACTTGGTTGTGTAAAGCAGTTGCTAAGTGAAATTGTGCTTCAGCTTTTCTTTACAGAGCTGTGAAGGTGGTAAATGCAGGGATTGATTGTAAAGTTACTTTTGCATCACTGTCATAACTGTAACAAAACAGTCACTAAATGAAGCCTACCTTCAAGATACTTGTTCCTTAAATTAGCCTTTCCCTGTGTATATTCTTTGAAAAGTAGTGGTCTTCAATTACATATTCTATGACAGTGATGGCAAACCTTTTAGAGACTGAGTGCCCAAACTGCAACCCAAAACCCATTTATGCATTGTTGAGTGCCAGGTGGGCGTGGCTGCAGTGGTAATGGCAGACTGGGTGGGACTAAAGTTCAATCAATTCCAACTTTGCAAGATTGGCGGGGCCTAAAGCAAAAAGAGCCGAGGTGGCGCAGCAGTTAGAGTGTAGTACTGCAGGCCACTTTAGCTGACTGTGTTCAGCAGGTCAGCGGTTCAAATCTCACCGGCTCAAGGTTGACTCAGCCTTCCATCCTTCCGAGGTAGGTAAAATGAGGACCCAGATTGTTGGGGGCAATGTAAATATATATACATTGCTTACTGGTGTACACCGCTTAGAGAGCGGTTCAAATCTCACCGGCTCAAGGTTGACTCAGCCTTCCATCCTTCCGAGGTAGGTAAAATGAGGGGGCAATGTAAATATATATATATACATTGCTTACTGGTGTACACAGCTTAGAGAGTGCTTGCACTTAAAGCTGGTATATAAGTGTCATAAATAAATAAATAAAAAGGTTTTATAAAACCCAGTTGAAGGCCTAGGACTGAGGCGACGGCGCGCATGCCCACAGAGGGCTCTGAGTGCCGCCTCTGGCATCCGTGCCATAGGTTCGCCACCACTGTTCTATGAGATGTCTATCTAGAAATCTAGTTATGTTTCCCCCTTTGTGGGATGGGGTCTGGCGAAAAATTTGTGTTCAATGTATATAGCCCTTGAGCAGAAAATTTCTGACAGTAATACTGGATTCTATGGAAATACTTTCACAACTAGACATAGTTATAATAAATGAATATTGAACAACTTAAATTTGGGCATGCAGCTGTACCACATAACATAACCTTCTCAGAGGGAAAGCCATTTTTGGACATACTTTTATGGATCACATCCATACTTGGGTCATTAACCTACTTACCAGTAGTCCTTAACATACATTCATTCAATTACTGTTGACACAGTCCTGGCACTTATGCTCATTTGCGGCATCCCCTGCAATGGCCATGTAATCAAAATTATGACACATGACAGCCAACACTATTTACAATGATTGCAGGACCCTGGGACCATGATGGTCATTTGCAACGTGGGGAACTTCCAACAGGCAAAGCCAGTGGGGGCAGCTGGATTTGATTAACCAGAACAAAAGGGTAAATTGGGCACAACTCATTTGACTGCATTGCTTAGCAAAACCCCAATCATGGTTGTAAATGTGAGGGCTACCTCTACACACACACATTGTATAGACTTGCATTAAGTAATAAAGACCTTACAATGAGATAGATACTCCACAATACCTGAACAGCCTTTCTAGTATTAAAAAAACCTTTGGTGTTTGTTTAATATTAAAAATGTTAAATCTTTACCACCCTTTTGTTTACTATGAGCCATGTGAGTAATATTCTCCCACACTAGCTTTATGCAATTGACAAAAAAAATGTGATCCATAGAAACAACGCTTTCAGGTACTACAATATTCTTGCCATTTATAAAAAAAAATGCAAGTATAACTTGAGCTAAATTGCTTCCTAGTAAGTACATCATAAGCATGACCTGAAAGACTGAAGCATCTTTCAAGATTTACATAAATACTTACAAATAAGTTAAATGGGTTAGATATCTCTATGGTTAATCCACAAACTGGAGGTTAAGTTATGTAAAAGTTTACATAAAATAGAGCACAGAGATCACTGCATCATTATATTTGCCTACCTGTTCACATAAGATATGTGTCTCTGCCGTTAACAATATACACCAGTATTAAGGAAAGTTTCTCTTGGCATCTATCAAGTACTAATTAATAATAGACTGAAGGGCCACTAAGAGCCTAGCTGCAGAAAATAGTTAAAAAGTTGGCAATATCTTAGTATTCTCTTGGTCCCATATGCACTTAATTAATTTCAGTAATACTGACTTCTAGCTCTAAGTATTTGCAGTTTGAGGTACAAAGCTGCTTCATGGGGTTAATTTTGTTCAGCTGCCAAAGGCACAGCATGACTGTAGCTATCCCATTTCTTTGAGGAACAGCTGAAAGATAAAATGAAAGCCACGGTCCTGTGCTGAAAGAGTCTATTCATTGTTTTATCTCTTCCACATCTTGAAAAGGTAGATGGCTGTGTATGCCTACAAATGCCACCTCTTTCAACACAAGGCCCACCTTAAAGAAGGAAGAAAGATAGGATACTTTTCTAAGCATATTTGTGGTTACTGCTTTTGTGTGGTACTTAATAGAATCTGTCTGCTGGAAAAATAGTGCCTGCTGCCAAAATAAACTCTCCTGTCCTCTTGCAGCCTTTGCCTAGCCCTAGAACCACCCAATCTAGGCTGCAAAAATCTGGACAGCCATCAGATGGTAGTGAAGAAATATAAAACTCTTGCCATTTGCCATTTAGTGGATATCCAAACTCTTGCAGACTGCATGTTGTAACCCTACATATGCCTCCAAATGTCCAAGAAATTAGATTATCCAGATCTAATTCAGGTGATGCAATGGGAGGAAAGAAGTAAGTTGCACGGGGAAATGGGATTCATTTAAATGGCAGTAGATCAGACATGTCAAACTTGTGACGTCACATTACGTCGTACAACATATGGGAGCTTTTTCGCCGTTGCCGGCAGTGGGGTGGGCGCAGCTCTGGTATGATGAAACTGGCCTGTGGGCCGGCAGTTTGACACCCCTGCAGTCGATACTGGCTTTTAAACACAAATACAAATAGGAGATGAGTCTGAAAAAAAAATAGTTAATTGCACAATTACCTTGAGTTGCTTACGGAATGTTTTATATATATATAGGATCCACATCCACCTACTTGCAGTTTTCTAATACAGATAAAATAGGTCCATGCATTGTGGTAAGCTATTATTTACTAAACCACGATGTAGCTAGCTGGATTTTCCAAACACACTAAAACACAAACTATGATGTATCAATAACAATGGCTGGGTTTGTACAACTAGCTAAAACCTCATTTTATCTGAGCGTAATAGATGAATCTCAAAATGGGTGGAAACATTTCACTGGTGGGAACATTTCTGAGTGGAGTTCTGCCATCTTTTATGAGATTTATGAGAAGCAGAGGGAATTGGAGGGAAAAGGAGAAATTGGGAATTGTAGCTCTTCTTTTCAGCCAATGGAAAAGTTTCACTGAAGAAAAAATCCATTCCCTCCAGAGCAGGCTTTTGTTGGATTCACCCTAATGTATTTGCTTATGGTTAACTTAGTCACAGTTTTTTCAGAGTCACATGACTATACGTGAACTATAAATGAATTCTGGGCATGCACAATATTGTAGTCTTAACCCAAATCAATCCAATTATCCTACTCAAAATACATCCACTGAAGTCCTTTAAGTCTGGACCCAGTCTAATATTTATTTAACAAACATGTTTTCACTTTGAATGTATCATAGACGTTCACAGACCATAGAGCTATAATTGGCTGCATATTGTTCTTCATTTATAATCCCAATTATGTATTTGCCTGCTATACAAATTGGCAATACCCATATGATTATGTTCTTTATTCAAGAAGTTTAGAGCTTTGGGATAAAGGAAGAAAAAATCATGTGTTTTGGCACAATGAGCTCTGAAAATTGACTTCAGTGAGTAACGTAATTTTATGACTGAGGTAATCCCTCTCTTGCTTAACTAGGTTAAGGACAGGGTTAGCATATCATATGAACTCAAAAATCAAGTTAGTATTGAAATTGAAGAAACTAACTCAAATCATGTATGTTTGAATTAAACCAACCTCCCCCAGTCACCTGTCTTATCCAAGAGAGGTCAATGAAATGTTTTCTTTCAGCTATCAGATAGAACAGAAAGTCTAGTACAGGGCTTTTCAACCTTTTCACCCATTGTGCCACTTTTAGGATATGGCAGTATCCGAGTACCACCAGTCGCCTAGCAAGGTGTCAAAAACTTGATGACACATACAAAAAAGGAAAAAAGTGATAAAAGTACAGGTAGTCCACGACTTACATCAATTCGCTTAGCGACTGTTCGAAGTTACAATAGCACTGAAAAAAGTACCCCCCCAAGCCATAGCCGAGCACACCTGCCTGCCCTCCTGGTGGCGCTCTTCCTCCTTTCCGAGGTTGTCATTGTTATGAGCATTTCTGTTGAGGATTGACAGCGGGGATAGGGTGGGGGTGTGTTTGGTTTTTATTCCCCCCATCTGCTGGGTGGTTGCAGCAGGTTTTGATCACTTCACATGACCTTGGGACACTGTGACCGCCATAAATATGAATCAGTTGCCAAGCATCTAAATGTAAATCACAAGACCCTGGAGATGCTGCAACATTCCAGCTGATCGGTGCTTCTTCTGGGCTCAGCAGAAGCACCAGAATCAGCGCCGAGCTCCAGCTGGAGCCTGGCGCTGATCTTGGCATTGCCACTGAGCCCTGACAGCCCCAAAGAAGTGCCAATCAGCTGGAAAGCGGCACTGATCTTGGCGCTTCCGCTGAGCCCTGACAGCCCTGCAACTCCAGCCATCTCTCGCTCAGACTTGTGCGGTGCTGCCACCAGTTCAGGTCATTCCCCTCCCCCGCTACCACTTTTCTAGGATGGTTGTGTACCACTTGCCAGGTGCCAATGTACCACAGGTGGTACCCATACCACTGGTTGAAAAACCCTAGTCTAGTATGCCTTATCAGGAGCTACACTTCTTTTACTTTTTATTTTCACTGCCTTGCATGGCAGACAGGTAGGTGAAGAGGCAGAAACAGGATGGGAGGAAATGAGGGCTGTAACCCACATCTGCTATCACAGATGTGTTTTTTGTGTTTTTTTTTTTTTTTTTTAAAACAGCAAGTTAGCCTGAGCAAAGGAGGCTAATACAGAAGCCCAGGGAGGGTTGTCAAACTCACAATGTCACGTGACGTGTCATGACATATTGTGACTTTTTTGCCATTGCTGGCAATGGAGTGGGTGCAGTTTTGCTATGATGCATCTAGCCCACAGGCCGGCAGTTTGATACCCCTGTTCTGAGGTAACTTTAATCTTGTCTGATCAATTATTTGCCAAAGTACAACAGTAACACAGTTGGTTAGCCATACTGTATGAACACAATTACTGTATTCTCCATGTATAAAAAAAAGCTATAACTTATGCATGAGAAAAGTCCCAGGAAAATATCCAAGTTAGATGTGCCAAATGAAGCAAGTATTAGAATATAGATATACAAGATATTTTATAAGATAAACAAGTTATCTTAGGGTATAAATGCTCATAGATTCTAGAGCCTACTTTGTCATATGACAAGCAGAATACAAAAATGTAAAGATAAGTGACTTATCTCTCACATACATACATACATACACACATATAAATACATACGTATACATACATACATACACACATACATACATACATACATACATTCTTTGGCAGAGAATTAGTTTGTTCATAACACTTTATTTGTTGCCCGAATTTCATCAGTCTGCATTATGTACAAAAATTTGTGATAAAATTTTCTGATTCTTGGTAACTAGACACACATATGTATTGATTTTAGTGACATCAGTACAAAAGTGATTTGCTACTGCTTTCTATTAACTTTTCAACTTTTTTGAAAGAAAGTTTTTTTTTTTCAATTTTCCAGTTTAGTCCAGTCTTGGGATTTTTTAATGGTCCATCCATCCATATATTCATGACATGAATGAACTCCAATCCTGCCTGTGTACATTCAAACACATATACATACATGCACAATGGAACATATATACAGATAGTCCTTAACTTACAATCATAACTGAATGCAAAATGTCTGTTGCTAAGCAAAATAGTTAAGTCAGTTGCAATCCATTTTATAACTGTTTTTGTCACTGTTGTTATGTGAATACTGCAGTTGATAAGTGAATCGTGTGATCATTAAGTAAATCTGCCCCCCCCCATTGACTTGGCTTGTTGGAAGCCGACTGGAAAGGTTACAAATGGTAACCATATGACCCCAGGACAGTGCGGCTACATGCCAATTGCTAAGTTCCCAGATTTTGATCACATGAACAAGCTACAATGATCATAAGTGTGAAAACCAGTCATTAGTCACTTTTTCAGTGATGTTGTAACTTCAATCAGCCACTAAATGAATGGTTGGAAATCGAGGACTATCTGTATATGGAAGATCAGCCAAGGTCATATAGATGCTGTCCCGTTTGAATTGGTACTACTAGATGATTAATCTGTGATAGCTCTTCCACTGCACTGTATTCAGAGAAACCAGTGGTTCCCAACCTTTCTGGCTTGGTGGTCTGGTGCAGGGGGGAGCACGCGAGCACACACACTTGCATAATATACTTGCCGCTTGTGCGAGTTGAGCTCCATGCCCATGTGCTTGCCAGCTGTTTGCCCAGCCTGGTTCTGAACATGCCACAGCTCACTAGTAGGCCGCAGCCCGGGAGTTGGGGACCTCTAGTTTAGTCACAATAGTATATATTATTAGTTTTCATACCATAGCTAATAGCTTTCAACTAATTACCTTATTTACGTCACTGTGATTTTCAAAATCGTGGTATCTGAATGTTTCTTTCAATTCCATAATATCGAGAAATTTAAGGCAATAATTTTAAAATAATTTCTGAAAGAAATATCAATAAAATAAACTGTGGACACTTCCAAATAAAAATCTGTAGGACTTTATGGCCAGATGTGTGCTATTAAAAAAGCTGATGCTTCCAATGAATGGCACTGCTGTTCAAATACAGGTGTAAAATTATATGCTGTAGTCTTAAGATGGCAATGCCATCAAAGTAAAACACATTTTTAAGTCTTGGTAATTTCCCATAAACTGAAGTATACCTTGAACATTTTTAATGAAATTGATAAAAGCTAACCAGATTTAACTGTGAGGTAAAAGAAAATGTATGGGCTAGGATTGCTTCTGAAAATCTCTTTAGTTATGGGCTATTGAGACACCTAAGGTTACCAGATCAGAGTTGCAAAGCTCTGGACCGCCAGTACGTGGCAGCAAAATACACTTCCCGGATTTTTGTAGCCCAACCTAGATTTCTCCGAATTGCTTATAAATTATTAAGGATCAGAGTACAGAATAGTTTAGGAATGAGTATTTAAAAAGTAAGAAGCAATTATCTTCGTCACTTCAACAGAACAGGCTAAAATCAGCCCGACGCATTCAGAAGCATTTGCGATTGGAATCGTACTTTTCCCTCTCCCTTCCAAGAAATGGCTTGGAATTTAAATTTCCCCGATACATTGAAAATTTAAAAAGCACTATTATCACTTTTATTAAGTACTAAGTATTATTACGTGGCGTATTTTATTAAGCAATTAACCAGCATTATTAAATAGCCTACAGCGAAGTAGCACGAGTTTATACTAACATACTTTACTACCTAACTGTATACTGACATAAATCTCCAGCAACTGTGTCTCTTGAAAGGCGAAGCGATAAACGTTGTAAGTTCTTCTGCTCTGTATAAGAAAATAAGGCTGCAGTTTCAGATTATTATAATAAAATGAAGAGCTAAAATCATCAGCCCTTTTATTCTCTACTTCAGTTCGTTCTATTAAACCTTATTAAATATTGGTTACCAGTAAATGTGTAAAAGACTCAGATAATGTAGGATTAAGACAGCGAGTCATAATGTTAGTTAGAATGAGATGTCTTTCGAGATTCCATTGCGTCCGGCAGGAGTTACTTCGTGATCACTCGGCACGCGTCTTGCAGCCCCCTTACATTTTATTTCGAAGTAAATTTCACTGTTTGCAACGAGGAACTTTCGGTAAAACATGCACGTCATTGATGTCTGCGTGGGGGGGGGGCCCTTATTAACCTTTTAAAGAAAATTGGGTTAATTCAGCGAAGATTAAGGATCAGCCAACAAACAGAAAGATTAGGAAATATGACGATATTTAAAGCCATTTAGAGAAGACTGCTTATCTGATTCCCCCAAATACACGCGGGGCACTACAAAAATCCTCGTCAAATAAAACCATCCTGGTTTTCATTGGGCGGGTATTTACTGCATTTTACGGTAACTTCCGCGTTCCCCGAACTTTCCTCTTACGTCGCTCTAAAATATTCATAAGTGGCACCCTGGTGACCTTTATGGCCCCGCCTCTTCGGAGCCCTGCTGTGGGTTTGAGCTTGGCGCGCTTTTCTTCTTTGTCCATTCCCGGCACTTTGGAGTTAAAGCGTTACTGACCTTTTTTAGCCCTCTTTGGGGGATGACTTTCCCGCTTACTCGGAAGTAAAACACAATGGAACCCGCTTCCGATCAAAGGCGCTAAGAGCCGCAGGCACTGGGGATTTCCCGCCATTCCTAGGAAGTAGCGCTGGAACGCGCGCAGATTCCAGTACATCTGTCGAGAATAAAATACTTGCTGTAACTACTGCGAGAACTTTTAAGTGAACTGGGTGGAGGACGAAGGAAAATGAAACACTAGGTCGGCTTTGGAAGGAAAAGCGCTCGGGCCCTGTCTGCTTTCAAGATGGTTCGGGGTTCAAATTCAGGGGAGGGATGTTAAGCAGATCAGACCGACGAACACGGCGAGGAGAAAGATCTAGGTTTTCTCGGGATCTGTGGAGCGGTGTAAAGCTCCCAAAAGGGATGCGTTGGTGAAATCTTGTATTCGGTCTTGCCGAGGTCGGAAGCCGCTTGCGAAACTCCCGGCGTCCAGGGGAAGTGCGGAGGAATCGCTCGCCCTTCTCCCAAGTTTTTGTTACACAAAGAAGTTTCCAAGCGAGGGCCCGCGGTATCTGCCAACGAGCAGATTAGGGGAACCTCTGGATTTTGTCATCCACCTGAGGAGGTAGCTTGAAAAGAGGGTACAGACGAACTAACCCTTTAGCTTCAGTTAAGGGTACAAATAAAAATGGCCCATTTTTGGTCTTTTTTTTTTTTTTCCCTTCTGTCCTAATCAGTGGTCTTGTATGATCTCTTGGAAGCGGGGGGGGGGGGCGGAGACATTTTTAAAAAGGATCCAGTGCGTTACCTTGGCTTAAAATTAAGCCCTTTTCTGTCATTCTCTCCTCTGCTGCCAGCCATCCTAACGATCTAGTTTGCTAAACACCCCTCGGAGCCCGATTAACATCGTTTCCTCCAAACTCTACCGTCAATGAACAGGGTGGCTTGCCTCTGCCAATGGCGCGGAGTGCAGGCGACTTTCCCTGCTCAAAGAGACGGTGAGGGGGAGGGGTAGAGATGGCTTCTCCTCCTCACTTTCTTATTAAGTGCCAACAATACATTGAGGGAGGCAGCTGGATCCTCCAGGGTTTAGGGGCTTTTCTCTTGCTTTTATGCAAGCAGGTGTCTTTGGACTTCCATTGTCGCAGTTCAGCCTCCATCATGGGCTAATAATAGGAGTTTTTAAAACAAACCATCCACACGCCTGGCCTTCAAATAGCAGCCACTGCTCCCGCACCCTCCCCTAAGGTGCAAGAAGGCACCCTCAGACAGTTGTTAAGCGATTTAGGGGTTGAGCTGATTTCAAAGCATCCTATTTATCTGGAGACAAAAGAATTTAGCAAGCAACAGTGCAGCAGGCCTTGAATCTTGGATGCTTCTGCCAATGTTTGAAGATCTAGAGATTAGATTTCATTGTGCTCAACTGTAGCTATCTGGTTTGGTTGTGCCTCCCTCTTATCATTGCCTTGTGAATTTTTATCTCAGTCCAAATTGAGGTAGAATCTGTGTACTTGAATGTTGGATAGGGGCTAGTTTTATTTTTCCTTCTACTGTCACTCTACTTATTATATTATGCCAAATCTTGTCTTCAGTTTTGCGAACATTTCTTTCCCTGTGCTAGAGGTTGGGATTCTTCTGTCTCAGTAAGTGTAGCTTAAGTCTACCGCTTGAGTTTGGTGGTGGTTTGGAAACTAGAAATTATTGTTGCAAAGTGATATATTCATTTCAGTCTGTATTATCCAGCCCTTTGCTGCAGGGGTATCTGCATGGTGTGGTCAAAAGATGGCATCCCTGACACTGCAACTGAACTCTAACTTGACTTTATGTGCGTTGCAGTATGTAAGAATAGTGGAGCTTTGATTGCATCATCACAATCACCCTTTTGACTTTTCTGACCATACCAACTTGTATCCTCTGGTATGGCTGCCTGCTTAGCTGTCTTGGTAGAAGATGCTTGGTAAACAGTTTCATCATAATGCTTTGTTTAGGAAGGGAAAGTAAAGTGTTCTTTGAACTCCACTCTTGGTGACTTTTTGGACATGACTTGGTTGGCTGCAGCTTTTTTCAGGGATGTTTTTGTGATTTCCCAGACTTGTCCACAGATGTAGGTTTTCTGAGCAGTCTTCTACTCAAATAACACCCAGTGTTTCAAGATTAGCCAAGGTTAAGTATGTGAAGGATAGCCTTCCATTGAATTCCCCCCCCCCTAAAAATGAAACTGAGTGGCTGAAGAAAAGAAGAATATCTATTTGCTTCTGATTTAATATTTTTATGGCAAGGTTATAAAAATACAGCTCAAAGATACAAAGAAGGAATAAGAAAATACTAAAGACAATAAACAATCCCCAAACCCTAAACAGAATTAAGAAATAGAAGAAAAAAAAATGAATACCTAAATGAAAATGGTATCAATAAAAAGCAACTAATATACATACACACACACACACACACATATGCATAACTGGTTTAAAAATGTGTGTGTGTGTTTATATACTATATTGTTAGGTTTATGACAAAGACAGTCTGGATCTGAGAGCTTCCGGTGGGAGGCGACGGCGATGGCGGCTAGCTTTTAGCCGTCCAGCTGGGGAAGTGTCAGAGCCGCGGAGCGCAGCGCGCATCAGCTGGCCCGCGGCTCGGAAATCCCTTCCCGGGCAAAGGGAAGGGATAGAGAACGCAAGAGTAGAGGTAGAACCCCTGAACCCCCTCTGGATTTATTTCTAGAGGGGGTGAAAGGAGTGTTCCCTCGGAGCTCTTGCTGATCTCCGCCTCCCAGCTGTTTTTGCTTCCTTGGAAGCAAAAGAAACCGCCGCTTCTATCTCCGTGTTTACAGCATTTTGGTGAGTAATTTTTAAACGGACGGAGCAGTTTAAAGGACTTTTTCTTATATTTTAGGTGTTTATTTTTTTATCTTTTGATTTTTACTATTTTTCCTCCTTTTCTTTGTTATACTAGTGAAAGGACTTAAGATGGCGTTTTGAAAGTGTCGGAGTTTTTTTTTTCCTTTCTCTTTTGTTTTACTTTCCCTTTTTAAGGATTGTTTTTTGCTTTTGCTTTTGCTTTTGGCTTAGAATTTTTTTTTTGAATTGTTTGCTCTTTTATTACTTATTCTTGGGATTTATTCTGGACTTTTAATGATTATAGTTTGTCTCTTTTTAAAAATTCTTTTTTTCTTTTTTTCCTCCTCCCTTTTTGGCTGGAGGGGAAAGGGAAGTGACAATTGTGCTTTTTAAAATGGCTTCAAAGAGGCAGCAGCCTTCCTCAGTACCCAAGGTTATTTCTTCTCCTATAACTTCCACTGCACAGCTACAACAACAATCTAAACATGCACCACCGGCTCAGCCACCACCCTCCCCTCCTCTACCTGGACTTTCAGTGCAAGAGGTTAGAGGCATAATGGGAGAGATTGTAGTTCAAATGAGAGAGGAAATGACTCAATTTGTTTCACAGATTAAATCAGAAATTAAATCTGATCTCAAAGAAGAGATAACGGGGATAAAGTCTAAATTGCAAGAAAATAATAATGAATTACGACAAGATATACTGGCAGCTGTTTCAGGTTTGGCTACTGTGGTGGTTAAGCTCGATGCAAGGCTTGAGGAAGTGGAAGACAAAGTTGACTCTTTAGATGACAAAATTCAAGACGTGGAAAGGAAGGTGGACTCCTCACAAGAAGATATTTTGATGTTTCAATACAGACAAATGGAGTATGCTCTGAGGATTAGAGGCCTCAAGGAAGATATGAATCAAGATTTGATGGAGGTGGTTCTTAGTGATCTGGCGCTGGCTTTGGATATGGATAAAGGAGAATTACAGAGAGAAGTAGAAAAAATTTATAGACTCAACTCCTGGATTGCTAAGCAGAAGAATTTGCCCAGAGATGTGGTGATTTACTTTACAAAGAAGTCCCTGCGGAATGAGATTATACAAGCTTTTTACAACAAAAGATTTCAGATTGCCGCCCAAGATGTCATCATTCTAAAGGAAATCCCATCTAAAATTTTAAGAAGTAGGAAAGACTTTGCTTTTTTAACCAATGAGCTTAAAGCTAGATCGATGCCATTCAGATGGGAAATTCCGATGGGTATCGTTTTGAGCCATGCTGGGACACGTTACAGATTGAACACAGTTGACAAAGCTAGAGATTTCTATACTTCGGTCCTGAGTGCAGGCTCAACTTCATCTGGTCGGAAATCTTTGAGTGCTAAGGAACCTGAGCAGCAATCTGAGGCACTAGATTTGGTTTCCGCAGGGATGATAGAAGTGGCAAAGCAACGCCAAACGGAGGCTAAAGAGCAGAGGATGACTCGTGCAGCTTATAAGCGTAAAGAGAAAGAGCAACGTAAAAAAGAGCCCAAAGAGAATTCTCCTGGAAGTGCATCACCGCCGGTGGGAGGAGCAAGACCCAAGAGTTATGCAACACACGCAGCTCTGTCAGAGTTTGATGGTGTCTTCTCCAGGCTGCGTGCCAAGGGAGATGGCAAAGTTTTTGACCTGGAATGTTAATGGATTGAATTCTCCTCAGAAACGGAAAAAAATCTTTTATTATTTGAAACAACATACCAATGATGTTATTTGTTTACAGGAAACTCATATTCTACTTAAAGATCAGAAATATTTAGTTAATGCTCGTTTGGGATCTCATTTTATATCTCCTGCACCTGGGAAGAAAGGGGGAGTTGTTATATATGTCAAACAAAACCTGCCAGCTTGTCTGGTAGAATCAGATCCCCAGGGGAGATATGTGATGATTGAACTTGGTATTTATGGTAAGAAAGTACTTATAGTTGGACTTTATGCTCCAAATCAACAACAGGAACAATTTTATAAACAGTTACACCAAAAAATAACTTTGCTTGATTATAGATCGGTGGTATTAATGGGTGATTGGAATGGTGTCTTAGATACACAAAGGGATAAGAAAGGTTCCTCTCCTTTTCTTAAACAAGCAAGGCTACCTAAAGCCTTTTTTGATATGAAAGAAGACTGGGAATTAAGGGACTATTGGCGGGAACGTAATCAAGAGGAGAGAGACTTTACTTTTTTTTCTGACAGACACCAATCTTTTTCAAGAATTGACTTTTTCT
The DNA here is from genome assembly GCF_016545835.1 of Crotalus tigris. Taxonomy (NCBI): domain Eukaryota; kingdom Metazoa; phylum Chordata; class Lepidosauria; order Squamata; family Viperidae; genus Crotalus; species Crotalus tigris. The sequence continues at coordinate 1,312,170 of NW_024096961.1, read as the reverse complement.
TGATTACCACGGATTTGTATAATAAAGTAAAGAATGTAAAGATTTTTCCTAGATCACTGACGGATCATAGTCCAGTTTGGATGGAGTTGATTCAAGAGAAAGAGGAAAGAAGATCTTGGAGAGTTAATGAAAATTTGTTTAGACAAGAGAAGAATGTTCAAAAACTAAAGGAGTGTTTAAAGGACTATTTTGCTTTGAATATGTATAAGGGGACTTCAATGTCAATGGTATGGGATGCAGGTAAAGCATTTATGCGCGGTGTTTTGATAAAAATGAATAATTTTTATAAGCGAAATCAGACTCAGAAACGTAGAGAACTTGAAGATGAAATTAAACTAAAAGAAAGGGCTTTGATTCTAAATCCTTCTGATGAAAGTACTAAAGAATCTGTAAAGTTATTAAGGTCACAATTTAATATGTTGATAGCAGATCAAGCTGCAACCAATTTATTATTTATGAAACAAAATACATTTTGTAATGCTAATAAGCCGGGGAGATGGTTGGCTTATCAATTAAGAAAGAAACAGAGACTGAGAATAATAGAGAAAATAAATTATAAGGGTAAACTAGTTTCTCAGAAGGAATTAATTAAAAAATCTTTTTTGGATTATTATCAAAACCTATACAAATCTACTAATGTACAACTGTTAGATATAAATAAATATTTAGCTGAGGCAAGTTTTCCTAAACTGACTGAGGATCAGAAATATGAAATTAATGGTTTAATTACTAAGGAGGAAATCGCCTCAGCAATTCAACAATTGAAATTAGGGAAAGCACCGGGTACGGATGGGTTAACAGCTGTTTATTATAAAGCTTTAATGGAGGAGATGATTCAACCATTAAATGATCTTTTTAATGGTATCTTACAGGGTTTAGAGATTCCTCCTTCATGGCGTAGTGCTTTTATATCATTGATTCCAAAGGAGGATCAAGATCTTACTTTACCAAAAAACTATAGGCCTATATCTCTTTTAAACGTGGATTATAAGATATTTGTAAAAATTTTGGTAAATAGGCTTATGAGGGTGGTGCATCATCTTGTGCATAAAGATCAATCAGGGTTTATAACAGGAAGGTATATGAAAAACAATGTTAGACAAATTATTAATTTATTAGAATACTTAGATAAGAACAACCAAGTTCCTGCAGGGCTCATATTTTTAGATGCTGAAAAAGCATTTGACCAACTGAATTGGCATTTTATGCTAAGAGTAATGGAAGAAATGAATTTTGGTGAAAACATATTACAAGCCCTTAAGGTAATATATCAAAAACAAACAGCACAACTTATTGTTAATGGAGGTTTGTCGGAGGTTTTCACAATAGAGAAAGGTACTAGACAGGGGTGTCCTTTATCGCCATTGTTGTTTGTTTTAACATTGGAAATATTATTGATTAAAATTCGAGAGTCTCAGGAAATTAAAGGAATATATGTTAATAAAAAAGAATATAAGTTGAGAGCTTTTGCGGATGACTTGGTTGTTACTTTGTCGCAACCTGATTATTCTGTAGTAAACTTATTACAGTTGATTCACCATTATGGTTTGGTCTCGGGTTTTAAGATTAATGTAAATAAGACTAAAATTTTACCTAAAAATTTGTCGAGTCAGGAGAAGCAGATTTTGGTTAACTCGACGGGTTTTGAGATTGTTAATAAGGTAAAATATTTGGGGGTGATGCTGTCTGTTTCTAATGCAAAACTATTTAAAAATAATTATGAAAGGTTGTGGGTCGGGGTACAGAAAGACTTGAAGAATTGGGAAAAGCTGCAATTATCCCTCATGGGAAGAATTGCAGTGATAAAAATGAATATTCTACCCAAGTTTCTTTTTTTGTTTCAAATGTTACCAATTTTGAAAAATGAGATTAATTTAAATGAGTGGCAGAAGGGTCTCAATAAATTTATTTGGGCAGGGAAAAAACCAAGGGTTAAGTTCAAAATTATGCAAGACTTCCGTGAGAGGGGCGGACTCAAGGTACCAAATTTGAAATTATATTATGATGCGGTGGTTTTAACATTAATTAGTGACTGGGTAAATTTGACAAATTCTGAGATACTTTATCTAGAGGGATGGGATTTACTTTATGGGTGGCATGCCTATTTAATATTTAATAAAAAAATAGATTGGGCTTTTAAATCTCATATTTTAAGAATTTCTTTACTTAGGATTTGGAGAAAATATTATAAAAGTGATTTTAAAGTACCATTATGGGCTATACCTTGGCATGCGATAGAAGGAATAAAAAGAGGGGTTAAAATGGATATGGTGTCTTATAGACAGTTACTTAAATGGGATGGACAAAACTGGCAATTAAAATCACGGGAAGAATTAGCACAAGAAAATTTTACTTATTCTTGGTTCCAATATAGGCAACTACTAGATAGATGGAAGATGGATTGTAAGGTGGGTTTTCTTAGAGAAGATGAAAATCTTATTAAGCAACTGAAGGATCAAAGACAAACCCACATTAAGAGAATTTATGGGGTTTTAGTTGAATTGGACTCAGAAACGGAACTAATTAAAGATTGTATGATTAGATGGGCGCAGAACTTTGGTGAGCCAGTTTCATTGGACACCTGGGAAACTATTTGGGTGAGAAATGTCAAATTTACTCAAGCACAGAATCTAAGGGAGAATTTTTATAAAATGTTTTATAGATGGCACCTTGATCCACAAAAAATGTCTTACATGTACCCTGACGTGCAACCTAAATGTTGGAGATGTGGTTATAAGGAGGCTTCCTATTATCATATTTGGTGGTCATGTAGAGAGATAAAAGCATTTTGGATCAAAATATGGTGGAATATCCAGAGAATTTTTAGAAGGAGGGTAAAATTTACTCCGCAATTATTTTTGTTAGGTATTGTTACAGATTGTGATACAAAGGAGGTTGTATTGATGTTAAACTTGATCACAGCCGCGAGGCTGTTAATTGGACAATATTGGAAGAAGGAATCTTTGCCTACATTGCAGGAATGGTTTTTTAAAGTAGCTTATCTGGCAGAAATGGCAAAGATTTCGGCTTTCTTAAAGCAACAAACGCAAGAGAAGTTTTTTGCTATCTGGGACAAATGGATAAAATTTATACAATTTAGATTGGGTATACAAAAATATTATATAGCTTTTTCATAAGTTTTATTTTTATATATATTATAGATATCTTTTTTATATATATAAATATAAAGTTTTTAATTTAATTTTTATTTTTATTTTTTTTTTTTTTTATTATTATTTCTTAAGCCTATATTCTGCTCTGGGAAGCTCAGGGGGGGGGAAGGGAGGGTTTTTGGGAGGGGTGTGGGGTGGGGGGTTTTTTTTATATGTATTGTTTAATTTTTTTTTCTTTTGTATATGTTGTTTTTTGTTCTGTATTGTTCTTGTTTTTTTTTGTAAAATTTATAAAACTTTTAATAAAAAAAAAAAAAAAAAAAAAAAAAGACAGTCTGGATCTGTTCTAGCCATATATTTGATCCTTTGCTGAAGTAAAAGTGAACGATGTCTGATATGTGTGTGTATGTGTGTGTGCATGTGCACATACTGAAGGTGGTGTTAGGACCAATTCAGTATTATGAACAAAAAACCTCTGGCTGAAAGATGGATGGAAGATGAGAGCATAGATATGGATGTGATAGAAACTAACTATAATTCCTACTATTTTAATAGATTTTTTTAAAGGAAACAATGTTCATATGACTGGAGACCAGGTACTTTCAATTTTTTTTGAAGAAATATAAAACAACAAAGACCTGAAAATAGTAGAAATAAATGTAAGCTCACTAAATTATGTTCATATCCAGAATAATGTTGCTTGGTATTTCCTAATAATATCCAGTACACTAGCTCTAAAGATCAAAAGGGAGTAGAAGACTGTTTACAAATCTTCCTCAAGCTGAGCCAGATTACTAGTGACTACATAGGTAATAGTAATAAAGTTGGAAGATATTTTGGAGGTCATCTAGTCCAACCCCTGCTCAGGCAGGAAACCCTATACCATTTCAGACAAATGGCTGTCCAGTCTCTTCTTAAAAACTTCCAGTGTTGGAGCATTCACAGCTTCTGGAGGCAGGTTGTTCCACTGATTAATTGTTCTAACTCAGGAAATTTCTCCTTAGTTCTAAGTTGCTTCTCTCTTTGGTTAGTTTCCATCCATTGCTTCTTGTCCTGCCTTCAGGTGCTTTGGAAAATAGCTTGACTCTCTCATCTTTGTGGCAGCCCCTGAGATATTGGAACACTGCTATCATGTCACCCCTCGTCCTTCTCTTCATTAAACTAGACATACCCAATTCCAGCAACTGTTCCTTATATATTTTAGCCTTCAGTCCCCTAATCATCTTTGTTGCTCTTCTCTGTACTGTTTCTAGAGCAGCGGTTCTCAACCTGTGGGTCGCGACCCCATTGGGGGTCGAACGACCATTTCACGGGGGTCGCCAAACAACACAGTCTGCCATTTTTTCCCCTTTTCCTTAGCTGTGCTACTCCCTTTTATTCTATTTGCTTTTGAAAGCCCATAGAATAGACTCTCTTGAATAGAGTCTAATTCTATTGGCTTTCAAAAGCCAACAGGAATTGTCCAGGCTGTCTCTGCCCTGCTGAGCCCGCCAAAAGCCCCAGTCTGCAAATGGTGCTGCAAGTTGTCTGCAGCGAAGGCGAGCTGTCTGGAAGCTTCCACCCCTCCCTGCTGAGCAACTACTAAAAATGTAAGTAAAAGAGGCCAGGGGTGGGAGGTGGGAGGCCGGCGGGCGCAGGGAGGGTTGCTGGCCCATGTGGGGCCCGGCGGATGCCTTACCTCCCTTGTGCTGGGCCAGCTGATGGCCCAGCCGGTGGTCGCCCTGCGCCGTCGCTGCCCCTTGCCAGCTATGCCTCAGCCGGCACAGGGGGTGGCACCACACATGCGCAGCACTCCCGGGCAGGGAAAGTCCTCAACTTACGACCGGTTGGGTAGTCCTCGACTTACAACCGGTTGGGTAGTCCTCGACTTACGACCGGTTGGGGTCGCGGCATTAAAAAGGTTGAGAACCACTGTTCTAGAGTCTCAACATCTTTTTTATATCGTGGTGACTAAAACTGGATGCAGTATTCCAAGTGTGGCCTTACCAAGGCATTAAAGAGTGGTATTAATACTTCAGGTGATCTTGATTCTATCCCTCTGTTAATGCAGCCTAGCACTGTGTTGGCTTTTTTGGTAGCTGCAGCACATTGCTGGCTCATATTTAAGTGATTGTCAACTAGGACTCCGAGATCCTCTCACAGTTACTACTTTTGAGCAAGGTACCACCTATACTATACCTGTGCATTTGGTTTTTCTTACCAAAATGTAGAACCTTACTTTTTTCACCATTGAATTTCATTTTGTTAGATAGCACCCAATGTTCAAGTCTGTCAAGATACTCCTGTTTCTTAAGCCTATCTTCTGGAGTTTTGGCTATTCCTGCCAGCTTGGTGTTGTCTGCAAATCTGATGAGTTCCCATCTATCCCCTCATCCAAATAATTGAGGAAGATATTGAAGAGCATTGGGCCCAGAACAGAGTCCTGGTGCACCCTATTACACACTTCCCTCCATGTAGATGCAGTTCCATTGACCACACGCTGAGTACGGCCAGTCAGCCAGCTATGAATCCATCTGTTGGTGATGCTGTCTAATCCACATTTTTCTATCTTATCTAGTAGATTATGGTCTACTTTCTCAAATGCCTTACTGAAGTCCAAGTAAATTATATCCACAGCATTCCCCTGATCCACTAATTTTGTCACCTGGTCAAAGAATGCAATAAGATTTGTCTGGCATGATCTGGGTAGATCCATGCATTTTTCTTAATAATAAACCGCAAGTGATTTGTCAATGCCTTCTTTTATTTATTTTTCTTTCTTCTCAGAACAGAATCAGTCCTGATTTTTCATGGTGGTCTCCCATCCAAATGCTAACCAACTCTGACCTTATTAATTTCTGAGGCTAGGCAAGGTTGACCAGATTCTGCCCCTAGCTGAAACTTGGTCTATACATACTTATTCAAATAATTGTCACAGTTTGTTACGTTGTTTAAGAAATTGTTATTGTTAATGCTATATCAGACCTAAAATTATATTCCACCATCATTTGTCCAGGTCAGATACCAAAAGAAACTAGTTTAGGTAATGAAACGTCTGCAAGAAAACAACCAAGCTCAGAGAGTACCAACAAGCCCCTCATTTCAACCCTGAGCTACAAATATTCTCCTTTAATTGGTACCACATATGGGTGTTAAACGCTTCAGAAAGCACACAAATAGGAAAAAATTGCCTGCAGGCACACTTCCACCAAGGAACAACTTTTCTTCCTGCACGAATGCCTACAACAGCATGCCCTACCTAGCGGTGTCAGATACAAACCTCCAGTCAACTGCACAGCTGGATGGAAAATAACCCAAGAAAGTGGGCGAAAAATGAAATGGTTCATGATCAAAGATGCACACCTCAGATTAAACAAATATGCGTGCACCGTAGCAAACCTCAAGGAACAGTTGGAAGAGACCATCCACATCAGGGCACATGGAGAGACTGGCCCCTACCATCATAAGTACTTCCCAAATACATGCCGGAAAAAAGAAAAACCAAACATTAGCACTCATGATGTTACCTAGTTTGGGTAAATGTCTGCAAGAAAACAACCAAGCTCAGAAAGCACCAATTCATACCATTAGAAAGCCTATATGCAGAGGCTGAGGGCTCTCTTGCTAGCAGCAATTGATCTTAAGTATGATGAACTGTTTCTGATACTAGATCTGGTATATAACCATAATGACCAATAGGCATTGTTGAATTCTTCCCTACTATTACTATAATATGCTGAGCATTTTCTTTGAAGCCATCAGAGGTAGGGATCATGAGATTTTATGGAGCCATGGTAGCACAATGGTTAGACTATAGTATTGCAGGCTGACTCTGTCCACTGCCAGAAGTTTGATCCTGACCAGCTCAAGATTGACTCAGCTGTCCTTCCAAGGTTGGTAAAATGGGGGCCCAGACTGTTGGGAGCTATATGCTGGCTCTGTAGACCACTCTCTGTAGAGAGTGCTGTAAAGCACTGTATATAAGTTTAAGTGCTATTGAGATTGCTATTTTGTGAGGGCACATTTTATTATGTGTGCATGAGGTGCTATGCATTTTCCTGGAAAACTCTTGAGTTCTAATAAGAGAGGATGAAATAATCTACATATTTTCATTATATCATACACATTTGTATAAACCATTCCTGTGAAAATCATAGCACACTCAAGAGCTCTCAAATCATTCCAAGTAATACATGTAAGCAACAAAATAGCAAAATTCAATATAAATAATTGCTCAATTTGTTAAGTGGGACATGAAATCCTAATTTCAAATATACTGTATGCTGATAAAGGCTGAGCTAATTGAAAGTACCACCTCAACTTGCAATTGCTGTTAAAAAGAACCTGTACAGTAACCATTGTTTAGGGATTACCTTGTACAGTGACCGTGATAAAAAAGAAACTCTATCACCAATCCTTCCATTTGCAAGACTGTAACCCAAAATGCACCTTTGCAAGTCTGTAAAGTAAAAGAAAGCTGAAGTAAGAGTCACCGTTTCATTTAGTGACTACTTCATTTACTGAGTTGCCGCTTCCAACTATGGATGCTAAATGAGGACTATCTGTATTGCTGTGGTCATTTTATCACAAAAAGGATTCCAGAGAGCCAGAACAACTGCAAAAGGCAACAAAATGCAAATGAAGTGGAGCATGATCATTGGATATTATTCTCAAATATGGTAATTTAATTATCTTCAAATGCTAGGTCATTTGAAAAGAGCTACAGTCCTATTACATACCCTAAGAGGGCCTCACTTCCATGTAACATTTCCCTTTCTTGGGAGAATTGCCCATTTACTCTGATCGTTGCCAATTACTAATCTGTAAAAGGACCTGTCCTCTTAACCCATGACTAAGTTTATTCGTGAAATTTTGGTGAGGAGCTTTGCCAAAAACTTGTTCAAAAGTTTCTATCAATTACTTTGCAATTCATAATTTGAGTAATGTAACATGTGGATAGATGATGTAATACATTTCTGTTACACTAAAGACAATCTGTAAAGACGTTATTTTGAATGAAATCTCAGTTGTAGATAAGTATTTTTTTCCCCTCAAGATATAAACTATTGTTGCTAGAAAGCTAGACTTCCATCTGAAGCTACTGTACACTGAGAGGTTTGACTCTGCAAATGAGCTGAACGTATATATTGCACCTTTTTCGAGGAAGTCTCTTCCTTATCAATCTTTAAAAATGACCAAGTTGTTTCGAATGAAAGAGTAACATGTGGTCGATATCCACCAGATTTGAAACCTCAATCTTTTTATTTATTTGCTGAATAACCAAACAAGAGCCATTTACTATATCTGTGTCCCAATCCATCTTAAATCTTGCTCTCTTGTTCTCGACTATCCCTTATAGGCTGCACCATAAATGTACGTGCGCTTTTGGAGCTTCTGAGCATTTTAAAGAGAGGCCTAATAGCCACTTGTAAAAAGGGAGCATTTTACAATAAGATCTGCTTTAGGAGAGGAGAGAGGGAAGCCAATTTTTCTACCCCTGGAAGGTGTGCTGCTGTATTCCTCTCTCTTAACTTTGGCTACACCCTACATGGCACTGCCTCCTCCTTATTCCCATCACAAAGCACACTGCCCCTATTCTTCTAGCCTTTGTAGCCATATGGCAAATCCATGTAGACACAGCCAACATCCATTTATTCAGGCACATAATGTCCCACAACAGGGAACAATTGGAACTTTGTTTGCTTCTATTATTGATGTGAATGGGAGAGAGAGGGAGACCGAAAGAAATCATTTAACTATAAGAGATATCCAGCTAATTATGAGCCATATGTGCCTTCAGTGTCAAAGCAATCCTATGAAGTTCATTTTACCTAGACTACTTTATTAGGTGCAGAAGACAGATGTCCCCCAATAGCACATGCATTAGAGGCAAGCTCTATAGTGCGAGATCCTGAAATATTTAATGGTGACTTCTTCATTCGTCAAGGGACTTTAAAGTGCCATTTGTCAGCAGGACTGAGGCTTGTATGTGCATGTGTGTGTATGTGTATACATGTGCTATGCAGTTACTGGATTTTTAAATTCATTCTTTTTGTTAACAATGGAATTCTATAATGTCTTAAAATGTGCCTAGCTCTAGTCTTTTTTTTTTTAGAATTCACATGTTAATGAAATGATGATATTGAGTAGAATGATATTAATTTTTAGAAATAATGAGAACTAAGGATTCTTTTTATCTGGGCTGCTTCTTTCAAGGACAGAAGTTGCAATGATCCTTTTCCTCATGTGCTGCAGCCAAAAACGAGATTTAGGATATTAAACCTTTCCCTCATTGAAACAGAAAAATTATTCTTTAATGATATTCCTACAATATTTTCCCAAAGCATTAGGTACGTGGCAGAGAAACTAAAGGAAAGCTCATTAGGGGAAAAGCTTCATTTTTTTAATTGAGGTGCTGTCAGTTTCCTTTCTAGGAGCTTAAATGCAAATAGCTTTTTACTTACATGGCTCAGAGGAGACACATATTTATCAATAATTTATCCTTAAATGTTAATTAAACAATTCAAGCCATTAACTTATTCCAGCTTTATTAAGTGTGTTTATTGTAATCAGTTATTTTATTAATACAATACACCCTAGTTGATTGTATTAATAAAAAAACCCTAGATTAAACCCTAATTTAGGCCATTATGATTTTAGGTAATATTTCAAGAACACACTTTAATTAAGCAATGAAGCTACTTTATAAAATGATTGATTAAAATCCAGCTTAAAAAACAATATTTTTAATTAGTGCAGAAAGAAGCAACAGATAAATTATATTTGTTCTGCAATCCTGGCTTTCAGGAATTTTCATTAATTTGTTATGGGAATCTTTTTTCAGATGAAGAAAGTCTTAGGGTAAAATGTTTGATCTGATTGTGATATATTTTGAACTTTAATCATAAGATACAGAGCAAACTTAAAAATATGTTACAGACATTAAGGAGGAGGGTGAAATGAGGTTTTTTTCGGGTATGGTTTCAGTTAAAATTAAGCCATTTTATGCAACAGGATAATGCATTTAAAATACAGTTTAGTTTATATTTTAATAATCTCCAATAGCAACAAATACAGAAATTAAGATTCTGTGCTACCAAATTATCTAGACTGTACAGTGATCATAGATGCATAATGAATAATCTCCACAAAATATCCTTTTCTTACATCCTTTTCAAAGGAGTGGATTCATAACAAAGGTATTATGCCTTTCTTTTTCCTTTTTTTTGGGGGGGAGGCAAAAGGAATGGGGAGATGAAAAAAGCCTGCTGTGTGTGTATGCCAGTTAATCAAAAGCCTAGTAAAAAGTCCATCTGGGGCCCCTTTGGAAACTGAATTGATTATGGGGAGGAAAATAGATATAGTAGAGCACTCCTGCCAATATATACGGAACTAATCAGGTTATTGCAGCTGGGATAGCCAGTCTCTAATAAGGTAACTGCCATTTGCTTCAGCCTCCCAACACAATGCAGAATTAGTTATTCAGCCATCTCTACTGAGACCTAATTTATATTGCCATTCCATATAATCAATTCTTCCTTCCTTCCTTCCTTCCTTCCTTCCTTCCTTCCTTCCTTCCTTCCTTCCTTCCTTCCTTCCTTCCTTCCTTCCTCCCTCCCTCCCTCCCTCCCTCAAGCATCTATCTTTAGAAAAGCAATAACAAGTACTTTGGCTTATTCTGCTCCATTGAGTTTCCCTCACATAATATTATCTGAGTGATAATCCACAAATGGGCAAGAGGCAGACTTCTGCTGCTATCACTCTAAAAAAAATCTATTCAGATGAGCGACATCCTTCATTTGGGTCATATTAAATTGTTATGTGGGTGGCAACATGTGTTATATAAAAATATAATAAACTGGCTTTGTTGAATTCAGAAGGATTCTGTCTTTCCTTTTATATGTTTGACTTGTAAAGGGCATTGCTGTGACTGTTTGTGGTTTCAGGCTAAGATAACTTTAAATGAACAGATAACCAAGACAGGCTTTATTTAGTGGTGATTCTATAGAATATGTTTCTCTTAAGTATTTTGTCCCTTGCTCACTTAAACTTTAGACATTCTCTCAAAACTATTTTGTTTCTGCAAATATTTGCTCTTAAGATGCTTACTTTTATTTATGTTTTAATGCTTTCAATGCTATACTTCATTTTGACCATTGAATAGAAAAAATATGTCAATGTAATATGACTCTAGTAAGCCATTCAAAAGTCTTTGGGGGAAAAAGTCAAGGGACACATTTCTTAAATAAGCAAACAAATGTCTATGACCATCATTAGTAGTTAGGCTTGATGAAGATGACATTCAGAACAAAGATATATGTATTTTTATTGGCAGAAAGAACCATTTCTTCGTCTTGGCATTAAAACAAAAAATTAGGGCATCAGAAAAAATCCTAAATTTAATTTAAACTTAAAATTACATGAAAACTAGCTAATTTAATTACTCCGTATATAGTTGATAATTTCCCCTGTATATTACAATTTGGCAACATATTTTGGAATGGCTCTGAGAGATCTACATTCTAGGTTTTGTGAAGGGAGTCAGAACCGGCAACCAATGACTTAAATGTGTCAATTTTTATGATCTGTATGAATGACCAATGCTTGAATCTGGACATGTTTTCTTTGACAAATGCGGTAATCTAATTTTTCAGAGTTCATTGGTTCTATTACCCTTGCTGATTCAATGATTATCTGTATTTATGAATTCTTCTGAGAAGCTACATTTTTTAAATAATAGTTCCTCTATTAAAAATAAAATATTATTTTTATTTTTACTGTTATAGTTTTATTAATTTTGTTTTTGTATTAAAAATAAAATACTGTTAATGTTCTTCTTATAACCCAAGTACTAAAGATGTTGTTAAAAATCCAGTAAGATTATAGTCTGGAGCACATTTATTGCTTGCTAAAAGTTTTGACTGCTATTTGTAGAATCTTCCAGCAGAAAATGTAAAAAGTGATATTAGAGAGCTTCAGGCAACTCAGTACAGAGAATATTAAACTAGATGGATCATGAATTGAACTTGGTATTCAACAATTTCCTGTTCCTGTCTACTATGCAGCTAGGAATAGAACACACACTTCTAGATACTGTACGTCTTTAGCTCATGATTGATCCATATTGTAAATCAGGGCATCCTGTGACCCATGTTGTGCACGGTTTTAAGATCCAGCTTTGGCCTCTGATGCCCTCCCCCCAAGACTGTGGCACCAAATTAGATGTTACATAATCAAGTGAAAACAGCACAGATCTCTTTTAATTTTCTGTTGGAATGTAACAAAAATTGTCTTTAGCCTTTGATGTGCTTAATTCACCTTTAGAACTAAAATAAGAACATATAAAAGAAAAACAAAGAGAAAATTGGCCTGAAAACTCCACCCAATTCCTTTGGGTGATATTTTGTCAAAATCAATTCCATCTTTCCACCTGAAAAAATAACAAAAAATACAGTCCTAACAAAAAAAATGTTTACCTATTTTAATTACGGATGAATGAAAAACAAAGGTGAGAAGGAGATTTAAGAGGTGGGGTAAATGTCTATGGAGATTCTCAGTCATCCAGGTCATGGTTATTCCAAAAGTGCTTTTTCAAGAGGCAATTGGACTTTCTTGTTTTTCTTTGAAGCCAGAGTTGAAAAAGCTTCAATGAGAAGCAAAATGTCTTCAAAGAAAAACAAGAAAGTGCAGTTTCCACTTGAAAAAGCATCTTTGGGACAAGAGGTGGGGTATTAGATATTTATTTTGACTGCTTTGGTAAAAGGGTAAAATCTCTCAATGCTTATCACAGTGATGGCGAACCTTTTAGAGACCGAGTGCCCAAAAACTGCCTCACCCTGTCCCGCCCCCAGTTCTTCTGCCCAGAGGGCCACCCACCACCTCCACGGCCTGCCACAGCAGATCGCCCAGGCGGCCCAGCAGCATCATGGCGGCCACGCCCTCTGTCCATGCCCCACAGCATCATCTGTACGCGATGGGGTGCGAGGGCAGAGTCTTCTCCCCGCTGCCTGGCTGCCATGTCCTTGGCTGCACTGTTCTGTGCAGGCTGCACCTGGGGCGACATTTCTCCGGGGGGGCTGCTGGTAACTAGGGAGCCACAGGGAATGGCGGGGCTGGGGCAATGGCATGCATGCCCACAGAGAGGGCTCTGAGTCCCACCTCTGGCACCCGTGCCATAGGTTCACCACCACTGGCATATCATATCATAATCTGGTTTCTAGCCTGGTGCCTTAAATACCGCCTCAAACGGGCTCTAGCTATTACAACTACTAGTAAGGCAATCTGACTGAGTCACTATCTTTTTGGTCATTTACATTGGGTGAATATGACTATGATGTAGTACGGGTAAACCTCCTTTAATGGCCATTCACTTAAGGAAGAGACTTATGACTGGTCTTTGCCCTTATGATTGTTGCAGGTTCCTGTGGTCATGTGATTGTAATTGGACACTTGGCAAGTGGCTTGCAGTTACGACATTTGCAGCATCTTGCAGTCATGTGATCACCATTTATGACCTTCCCGGCTGGCTTCTGACAAGCAAACTCAAAGTGGAAGCTGGCAGGAGGTTGCAAGTAGCGATAACAAGTCTCACTTAATGATTGCTGGTGATTTACTTAACATCCATAGCAAAAAAAAAAAAAAGTCATAAAACTGGGTGCACTCATATGATGCCTCATTTAATGACTACATTGCTTAACTATTAATTTTCTAGTATATATTGTGGTGGTAAGTTGAGGACTGCCTGTCTTGTTTTCTTGTTTGTAGTCTTCTTTCTAAATTCTGGACAGAGGTAATTGTTTGCAACAACTTTATTTTGGAAATAGATCTAAAATTCATGGTTAAAAATAGCTGACGAATTGTGCTCTGCTGATTGCCAAATGGCTTTGCAAGTTAAATACTACAAAAGTAAACATAGATCAGAATTTGACCAAGGGTTGAAAGAACATGTTGTCTTGCATAAGCTAGATCAATGAGATACTTATAGTGAAATAGGAGCTTCAGACAACATATTTTGTTCAGGATGAGCAAAATCCAAGGGTGCCATTGTACCCCTTTATCTCATCTCTCTTCCTTCTACCAGTTTTGGTTCTATGTTAGGCTGCCTTTTCTTTGTCTAAATTAAAAGCAGAATTCAATACTGTAAATTTATAATAACAATTAAACCATGCCAGCACTTTCCATGGGAGAAACAATAGGACATATTCTGGAGATTTGGAAATAATAACAGTTGAAGTAGCAACCAGCGTGACAATAACTATATTTGCATCACTGACAATAATTATTTGGGTAGGACTAAGGGTTTAGTATTATCCTTAAGACTGTAGAGTTGATTCTACAGAGAGCCCTATCTACTTCCTCAAGACTCACAGACTCAAACTGAATCCAAATCACTTCACAGAGTGAATTTTTAACTATAGCCAAATATTTAGCTCTGGAAAATATTGGAGCTAAAATTATCATTCTTTCTGCCAAATAATAGAAAGGATTTTTTTTATCTGATAGGCTTGGCAAAAACTAGGCTTTTCTTTTTTTTACTTTTCAGATTTGACAGCTACATTTGGGTGGGTGGGTGATGCAAAAGGGTTACTGTTGTCCAACTATATTAATGATGATACTAAGCCTAACTGATCTGCTATTAGGTTTGTGTGTGTGGCAAAAAACAAACAAACAAAAAAAAAACAACCCTGCAGATTAGTCTTCAAATATCTAAAAGAAGGACATGTAGGAGGTTTTCTTTGTAGGCTGCTCTCTGATTAGACGTGGATACTGGTAGTGCAAGGAATAGGTCATTTAACTAGGAACTAGTTGACTATATCAGTCATGTGTGAATACACTTTATACGTATGTGAGATTTGAATCCTTCTAAATAGTGCAAGAAGCACTAAATATTGGACATAATGATAGCAAAGATTTTGCTGAGTACAGTGATAAAAAAAAATAAGAAAAGAGAAACTCCATTTTGGCAAAAAGCTTACATATGTAGGCCTTTTGTTCCCCTTCTCCATTTACACTATGGACATTATGCGTATACTATACTGTATGAATATAATTAATTTCTTGAATGATTCATGGCAAGGTGAATACTAATAAGGTGACCAACTTTTTTACAATGAAAAGGAGGACACAAATAAATTAAAGAAAAAATATCGTAAATAAAAGAAACATTTTATTCATTGCAACAATACAGAATACACTATAATATGATAAATGCATAATAAAAACATTTGTAACAATAACATTTTATATTGTAATTATGCTTACATGCCGCGCCCCTGCCTGCAGCTGCCCGCCAGCACTGCTGCCCTGCCGTGTAGAGCGGGCCCCATGGCTCCCAAAGCACCAGCTGCACCGGCTCCAGCCCCGGGGGGGGGGCAGCCTGCTGTCAACATACCCCACCTGCAGCCGTCCCACCAGCACCACCGCCCACCGTGCACAGCCCCATGTAGAGCAGGTCCCGCGGCTCCCATTGAGTTATATAGGGAAATTGGAACATTATCCCTCCCCTCTTAGACTGGTCTTGATTTTTTTCTGCCTTTAGGGAGGCCCTGAAGACATGGCTCAGAAGAGAATACAAAGCTATGCCATGAACACCCTTATTCTTAAATTATGATTGCAATTAGGCCTACTTGAGTAAACATGCTCACGTTTTCTGACCTGTAATGCAATCCTAAGCCTGGTAAAAGGCTAGTTAAGGGGTCACTGGATGCTTCTCTGGGAATGCTGAGATGAAGGTTAGCCTTTTTTCAAGATACCATTAAATTGAATGATTTTCAATTAAATTATATATTGCCTAGAGCATTGGTTCTCAATCTGTGAGTCGGGAGCCCATTTGGGGTCGAACGACCATTTCACGGGGGTCGCCAAACAACGCAGTTTTTTCCCCTTTTCCTTAGCTGTGCTACTCCCTTTTATTCTATTGGCTTTTGAAAGCCAATAGAACAGACTCTCTTGAATAGAGTCTAATTCTATTGGCTTTCAAAAGCCAATAGGAATTGTCCAGGCTGTCTCTGCCCTGCTGAGCCCGCCAAAAGTCCCATTCTGCAAATGGTGCTGCACCAGCTGAGTAGTCCTCGACTTACGACCAGTTGAGTAGTCCTCGACTTACGACCGGTTGGGGGTTGCAGCATTAAAAAGGTTGAGAACCACTGGCCTAGAGTGTTCCTGCTCTATGATTCTGTTTTAGTGACAAAGGAACATTTCTCCAAACAACAAAAGGTGTTGGGGGAGGGGGAAGTGGCATGGGGGGAACAGGTACTGTAAAGTGTCATAGAAACAGGAGGCATTTATTTTTTTATTTGCTTGCTTGCCTATTCTCTCCCTGTTCAGAATGGAGTGGCAGATCAAGAGATTGACCATTTCAGCAGGAGGATGCCTTCATTTCTCTATGTGACTGTAGATTATTTCAGCTTCAGGAGACAAGAATGTCCCTTTAACATCTGACCTGGCCTTTATTTAGGAAAAGCACTTCACGGTTCAGAAAAGACAGACAATTTTCTAATTCCCTGCACTGTTGGAGGCTGAAGCAACGACTTCCAGACAGGACATTGACTAACGCTAGAGAAATTGCATTATTATGTCTACAAGTGTACAAATCTGAGGATCAGAAAGCCTTGGCTGATTGCTCTTGTTCTAACACAGGCCAAGGATGGCAATTTCTTCAGTATTTTAGAGGAAGGTAGTTTTGTTTGGCAAGGAAAAGCCTCTTTTCACATCCAGTTTCAGCAGATCTGCTTCCATATGAAAAAGACAATAGTCAAAAGAATTTCGCACTCCTAAATTTCATCTATGTGTCACAGAAAAGGAATTCAGATTTGGAGGCTTTTAAGTGGCCAGTTTTTAACAAATAAAACTGGTTTTTATTTTATTTTTCTTTTCATTATTCAAAAGTTAGCCAATATTGTTTCCTTCATGCAGAGGAAGTGTTTGTTACAGTTTCAAACCATTTTAAAATATTTATATGTTGCTTATGTTTTCACTGAAAAACATTTATTCTGAGGGTAATTATTAATATCTAAATGTTTACATTTCTAACAGTTTAATTTTTTAAAATAAGAAGCATGGTTTCTATTGTTGTCCAAAATAGGTGGAAAACAGCATGTTAAAATGAATACTTCAGCATATATTTATTATACGGTATAAAATAATTGGAACTTTTCTCACTATTTTTATTGCACATGAAGAGCAAAGGTGATAGTTGAAGAAAAGATAGTTGTAACACTAACGTAAACAAAGATTTAAATGAAGCAACAAGAAACACACTATTAAAACAAAATAATGATCTTTTTTCGATTTCCCTGTTATAAATTTTACAGGACAAAATGTGTTAAACGTGAATTAACATATATATTTAATTTTAAAATATAGATATTACTAAAGAATTATTTATGTATGCCCATATCATAGTCAGCCACATCACTGGTTATATCTGAATGAACCGTTCCCACTCTAATCCTACATCTCACTAAAGTTCAGTTGAACCACTTTTCGTAGTCTTTTCTCATTGCCTACTGCTAATATACAAATTGTTTTGCTGCAGATAAAATCTGTGGCCAGTCTAAAAGTTGGGGTGAGAGGTTACACCAAAAAAGTATCAATAAGTAGCTGTGTTCTTTTAAAGATGAAATTTAGAGACCAAAAATAAAAGAACTCGCCAATTTACAGGCTGGTTAAAACACCACTGTCCTGTTTGGGTCCCAATAATACAGACATACATGTTTAAGATTTCTTGGCTATCTTGATGCTTGATGGAGCACGCTTCCAGTTACAGTATTCTAATCTAAGCCTATATGAGGGTAAAATTGGATCTAGTATTTTTACTAACTGAGAAGAATTAAATCTTTTTGATTTGTCCAGGATCATTTGTCAACCCAATGGCAAAGTGGAATAATGGATCTCTTTGCATAAATATAGTAAACTATTTCAAATAATTTTATTACTTCAGGATATTTCCAATCACAGAGAAGTGCTTTTCCTAAAGGTGCATAAGAAAACCTTTTATCTATTTCAGTGGTGGCAAACCTATGGCACGGGTGCCAGAGGCGGCACTCAGAGCCCTCTCTGTGGGCATGCGCACCGTCGCTCCAGTCCTAGGCCTTCAGCTGGGTTTTATAAAACCTTTTCACTTTAGGCCTCCGCTGCCATGTGCAAAAAAAAAAAAAAAGGTTCAATCAGTGAATTTCAACTTCTCGCAGGGAAAAAAAAAGATCTTGTAAAGTTAGAATTGATTGATTGAACTTTTTAGTCCCACCCAGTCTGCCGTTACCACTGCAGCCACGCCCACCCAATGGGCCATGCCCACTCAATGGGCCACACTCAGCCAATGGGCCACACCCACCCAGCACTTGACACTGCATAAGTGAGTTTTGGGTTGCACTCAGTCTCTAAAAGGTTCACCAACACTGATCTATTTTATGCAACTCTAAGGTAGGATGTCAAAATTATTGATTTTTTACAGTTAATAAAAGTACAAGAATATGTATTAAATAACATATTTACAACCTTTCCATTTCAACCCATCCCCCAGTTCTTTTTGGGACTGTACATTTGCCTTCAAAACATCCACCAGAAATCTCATGGGGAATGTGATAGAGTGAAATATGGTAACAACCAGTGAGACGACAAAAATATCCTTTGCTTTTTTTCCATTCTTTATCAACCCTTTCTTCTGAAGCATTTTTTTAATTAAAAAAGAGGGAAGGTAAATATTTGTGCCTGTATTCACCCAAACCTAAATGTCATTTAGACATTGAAGACACTGAAATCTGAAATATATTTAGCTGGATATCCTATTCTAAAACATGGGACTACAAATCTCAGAATTTTCAGGAAGAATACATTTTACTACTATAGCACCATCCAAAAAAGTAACTTGAAAAAAAAAAACCCTCAATGGAGTGGAGAATCAGCCCAGAGCTGGAAGATATAGAACAACACTAGAAGCCTGCTGGTCCATTATCCAGTCTGGAGCTTTATTGCCAACTATAAGTCTCATTTTATGGATTCAGCAGGGGATGCTCCCAGCCCTACCTTGACATAATGGTTTGAAACAGTGATTTTTAATATAAAATGGCTTTAAAAAACTGGGCCATGGCCCTTTCCTGCCATCTCCAACCACTGTTCAGCTATCTCAAGCAATCTGCTGGAGATGCAGTATTGCTCAGGATCTTGTAAGGTATGTGCTGGGCTGATTTTAAGAAGTCTGAACAAAATTTCCCCTGTAACTTCTCTGAGTGGCTTATGAGCACGTTCCCCCAGCCTTCCACGGGTTTGTGTCTTGTGTACGTTGGGTGGAGAAAGGGAGCGTGTGGCCTGGCACGTTGACAGTTAAGAGACCTTTACCTGGAAGGAAGCCACACCTTTCCCTCCTTCCCGCAAAGGACAGCTGCTGCAGCTTCTGCCGGCTGCTTCATTGCTATCCCCGCGCTTGGGGGGAATTAAGCGCATCTGTTGGGACCGTGAGTAAGCCACAGGGCGTGGGGAGAAGGGAACGGAAGGCGCTGCTGCTGCTGCTGCCCGGCTGGACTTGCTGTGGTTTTGCTGAAGGCCGGCTTTTGTGAAGGAGCTTCGAGGTCGGGAAGAGTCCGAAGCCCGGGTTTCTTTTTGGGGCGGAGGGCGGTCGGCTGCTGGGAGTGGGGACCGAGAGAAGAGAGGCAGGGTCCATGTGCAGTTTTTAATCTAATCACTTCCCTGTCAACCTAATCCCTGCCTGACTCGGATCGGCCTTTAACAAACGTGCCTGGAAACCCAAAAGCAAATCTCATTTGAATGAAGCACACACACCGCAGCCCCCATCTGCAAAGGCCACAATTAAATGCGAAACGACAGAGAGAGAAATTAGCATTTTCCGCGGCCATCTGGCGCGAGGAGCAGGCGAGGGGGAACAAAAGGCGCGGGGGGCGGAGGGGAGAGCCGAGTGTGCCGCGGCATTGACCTGCAAATGAGCCTTTGTGAGCAAATTAAAGCTTCCCGGACCCCCCGGGACACCCCAAAACAGGCACCATTACAAACCATCCGGACAAAAACCCACTCATCAAAACTGTCTGCGGCGATGGTGCTGAGGCGCACCGAGGCGAGCGCGGCGCGAACCGGCTCACCTCACTTCTCGGGGAGAAGAAGCTGCGCGGCCTACCAAGGAACCTGCTGCCCTGGCATAGCTTGAGAGCTTTGAGCTTGTTTTAGAAGGGACCGTCTGCCCCTCAGGATCATTCAGGATGCGTGATTGAAAAATTCAGACTTTTGTTTTGTTTTCTGGCATTGGGTTATTACCCGGCAGCAAGTGATACATTTTAAGTGTCCCGGAGCTGCGGCTGTGTTTAGGGCCGGGCGTGGGAGGGGGAGTGGAGAGAAGTAGGGCCAAACCAGGTTTCCCGCGCAGCTACGCTTCTCACAGAAACCTTTTCTGGCGCGCTAAAACAACGAAGCAGCAAAGAGGATTGCTGGAAAGATCAGACTTTTTCGAGTGTCAGACATCGAAAAACCCACTGAATTGGACATCGGTGTTGGCTGTTCCGGTGCCTTCCTCTTTAACGTTAAGATTCATATACAGATGATTTCAAAATGACATTCCCAGATGCTTGGGATTTGGCATGGAATTTATGGGCTGTCTATCCCAAAAATAACCCAGCTCTAAACATGGGAGCAAGTTAGTCCCACTCATTCCAGTGTTTACTTCAAGCTTGCTCTCCACCTCTGCCCATGTTTATTCTGAAATAAAGCTCATTGCGCTAAATGAGACTTAAGCTCAAGGCAGCATATATCAAATTGTAGTCTTGATTGCAGACATGTTACACTACTAAACCTTATAGGGTTAGTTCCCCCAGTAAGTCTCCTCATTACAGGGGAAGGGTGTCTCCAGGGGTAGATAATCAAATCTTTATTGCTGGAGGAAAAAAGAATTCAGACTGGTCTAAGGTATCACATCCTGGAATGATCTATGTTACTGGGGCACTGCCAGTTTTTCCTGAATTCTGATTTCCAGACAATAGAAGAAACATTTTGTTCTATGGTCAGCATCTGCACCTCTTGTGCTAAAACTACTCCTCGGAGCATAGAAAACTACAGACACTTGTGCAATTTCTCTTCTGCAGTCCTGAAAATACATTTAGGAGAGCGTAGTCAACTGTCAAATGAGGTAAAAGAAGCATGCCACTGAAATTAACAGAAGACAGGAAACAACAGCAGCAGCAACAATAAGAACAACACAAGAGAATCTACAACCCACAAACAGGATTTTGGAATACAAATTGCTGTTGCAAAATGAAATTCAATAGCTGAGATTCAGCTCTTTCCCAGTACAGTGTTTTCATAGTCAGAAAATTAGTGTCTATTGCATTTCTAACTGTCATGCAAGAGTTCTGCCAGTAAAACATGTCCAGGAGTTCTGCCAGCAAAAAAGATGATAAGCAGAAATAACCCTAATAGAAAGACTAACAAAATGAGCTTTCATGGGCCTGATAAAAAAATCTTGAATCTTTTTTAGTCTTAAGTTAATGGTTTTTCCATGATTAGAATGGTTTACCTTGCAAAAGGAAATAAAATGAAGCCTGCTAAAGTTTTAAATGGTAATTAGAACAAAGTACAGTAAGTAAATCATGCAAAAATGATGGAAATAAGGATTAGTTCCTTTCTACCTTACATTATGCATTATGTCCAGGTAAATGCATCAAGATAAATTTCTAAGATTGGAGAAAAATAGCAATCCTATAACAAATAATAATTTGAAGGTTAACTTAAAAGCTAGCTGCTTCATCAGTTACATAAAATACATAGATGAGACAACATTTATATTAATGTATACTGAATACAATCTAAATAAGGCAAAAAAATATATCAAAGTTTACAGAATTCATGTCCATGGAAGTGTGAGACATAAAAACAGTACCTATAACTCCTGATGCTATACACTATATTTTTTCATAGTTTCATTTGTGTACATGCATGAATGCTTGCAAGAGGTATTGCTTTTATAAAAAAAATGAAATACATTCTAGATACCATTATAATGCCACTTGAGCCCTACTTAAAGAACCTGATGTCATTAGCTTTTGCTTCCCAAAATTGGTATGTGGCATAGAGAAAGAGAACAAAATAATTTATGTTAAAAAAAATCATAAAATACTAATTTTTCAAGCAATGTTCTGAAATGTGCTACCAATTCTCTGAGTAGAGCAGAGGTTCTGATGTGTTTTTATTCATATTTGTTTGAATTCATATAAAAGTTGTTGCAGGGTCTGGAAGGCTGATAAAGCATTTTGCTTTCTGCTCACATTCAAGGAAAACTAAGTAGAAGACTTGCTACATACTTCCCCGTTCAGCTGGGGAATTGGAAACCTGTATTTCCAATCTCTGTATCAATGAGGAATACATTTTCAAATGTCAACAGGCCGCTGTAGAATAGCACTTAAGCAGAGAGTTGTTCTCACTGGGAAAAGGAGCAAGGAATTGAAAACATTTATTTCCCTTTGTGATCCTGTGTCTTATCAAAAGCTGTTGTATAGGACCAGTGGACTTTAGAGCAGCATGAAACACAAAGCATGAAGTTGTAGACAAATTACCTTTTTTCCTCCTAAAATGAGGAACATCCATGTGTCCTAATTTGCAAGATGGCTAATCTGGATGTAGCCCAAAATCCACCTAAAGCTGTCCTAGAGACACTGCAATAAAGTTCTGACTATAAATATTCTAAAGAGAATACATACTTAATATCCTTTTAAAACAGCTTGCTTCTTGGGAGGGAATCTGTAGTTTTATTTACATATTTTATGTTTTATAACTGTGATGAGATTGTGTGACAATTTGATCTGTCCAATGTGTGTCTGATTTTATTGTTTTTATTCAGGGTAGATTCTGTTAGCAAAGAGAAAATTGGATGTACATACATTGGATCTGTTTCTTAACTCATAAATTCTTGTATTTTTTGACATTTTTTTGTTTCATAGCATTTTAAACAGGACCAGAATTCACTGCATTATGAATCAGATACATAGGTTGCACAGATTCTAGATGCAGACATTCAGACCTGCCAAAACTATTCTGGATGGAATAGTTCAATCTTTTTGCTCTTTTTTATTTATTTTAGCTATAGCCAATACAGATTTTTACTTTGCATTAAACATATGAAAATAAAATGAAAAAGAGAAAAAAACAAAAGCTGAAATCCTAAGCATTTTTACTTGACAGTACCATAAACTGCTTTGAAACCAACATACTTTAAATCTGAGTTTTAAAAAATCAGGATTATAATTTAGTGTAACATAATATATAGTTGTTATAGTGTTAATGCATGAAATTTCTCCCCAATAAAATGGTGTTTAGTTTACAGAAATATTTAAATAAAACTACAGAAATTAGAATCACTATTAAAAAATAAAAGTAGAATGAAATCTAGAAACTTCCTTCTAGGTTCTGAAAAAATAAGAATACTTTGCCTTAATACATTAAACATAATAGCAGAGAAGCCAAAGGGAGATTTTCTGAAAAAAAAAAAAAGATGGTATAAGAAGTACCCCAGAACATTAAAAGCTTTTGTTCAGGAAGCTCAAAAAAAGGCATAATGGTAAGAGATAAACTTAAATCTAGAGCATGATCATTCCTTTCAAGTCATTATGACCTTAACTATCTGCGCTGGTGTCTTAATTTAAGATTGAAAATAAAAAGGCAGCCTGTACATTCCTTTAATACAATTCCAGTGAACTGTATCAGTCTTGCACTCTGTATTATAGCAGCTGCAGTTTCTGAAATCTTTGAGAACAATCTCTTGTACAATTCATTGCAATTCATTGGAGAGATTATCAGAAACTAGAAAACTCTGATCTAGTTATCCTTGTCATGAAAAGGTGAAACTCCTGTGGCACTGAAAGAATGTAGGCTTATATTGATAAAACTAAATCAAGGAACACCCACATAATGTAAACCTGATCCTTCCATGGAAGTGCAGTTGTCTCCAGTAAATTCAACAATACCTTCCTAACCCAGAAAACATTTTTCCATGGAATCTTCAACTTGTTGGGAATAAGTATTGATAGTGATATCACTATAAATGGTTGCTTTCATGATACAACTATCACTTAAACATTCAATAAGAAAACTGTTTTCCAAAAAATACCTTTCGTAGCCATTGCATATTGCACTATTTTAGAAATTGAATTGTCTCTTAGGTGCATGTTTATTGTTAAGTATAATATTAATAATGTACATATAAATTAAATGTCAACATACACAAATCATTTTCATAACCCATCTTTAAGAGTTGGCATCAACTCTAAGCAATTTTTAGTAGCAAAGTTCACCTATTCAGCTAAATGACAACAGTGCTTTATTTGTACATGTAAAAATGCAAATCCCAATGCTTTCAACTGAATTGAGACTTCTTAGTGCAGGACCATCTGGACATGATTCATAACACCAGCGTAGTCAGCTCAGGAGTAAATGAGCTTTTCGAGAGGTTATGTATGGCCTCTTAGAAAGGCCATACTCTCAAAGGAGTCCAAGGTAATCTTGGAGTGCAGTGTTTGTATGGTGCACTCACAAACTGTTTCCCTTCCCTTCCCTTGGCTTTATCTCAGCTCTTGAGCTGTGTTTAGGGCCTCCAGGTGCCGCTCTGCCCGCATTTATTTGCAATCAATATTCATGTGCCTCTGTCATCAGGGTGGCTCTTTTCACAATGATTAGCCGGGCAGAAGGCTGACTGACAGGAGGCTCGTGGCTCCATTGCTTTCAAGATGGAAAAAGAAAGAAGAATAAGAATTTAGAGCTTGCTTGCTTGGGGGAGTGAATCCTTCATTTCTGTTTAAGAGGTGAGACAAGGAATTACTCTATATTCAGGATCTGTATTTTCTTTATGGGAAGGATATGTTAGTGATACAGATTAAACACATGTAATCTTTGCTTATGTAAGGTTAAAACAAAACAAACTCAACCAAAGATTTATCAAATGGACTAGACAAGACAAACTCACAAGTGTCAGTCTCAATGTTTCTCTGTTCATAACTCTATACTATCCTTTCACAGTAAATGTTATATCTCAATGTCCCTATTTACCAAAGGCCTTGTAATATATTGGAAAGACACAACTGAAGCTTTATTAATATGTAGCAGATAGAAGGCTAAAATAAATATATACTGCAATTCTAAGAATGTACACCCTGTATATTTACAGGAAGTAAATACTGTTGGAGGCAATGAGATGTATTCTCATGATACTTCTACAGGGGTCCTTTTGACCATTTGGAATCAGATCCAGATCTACCTCTTCCCATGCTGTTGGCAGCTTCTGGAAGCTGAATGGCGTTATTACCTCTTCTATTGTAGTATATGTGAAATTGTAGCAAATCTAGTTTTTTTTTTCTTGAAGCATTGAAACTCTGCAAAGATTCTGGGCAGAATATTAGCCTATTGGCATGAACTCTTCTTTCTGCATCTTGTCTTCTTTCACTTGCCATAATGTTATTCTCTATGATTTTACTTTGGCAAGATCTGTTTTGAAGAATTGGAGAATGAAAATGGTGGCCTTGAGGTATTCTCAAATAGCTGTACTCTGACATATTCTTTCATTATTTTGTGCCTTTCAAATCTGTTGGACAGTTCTATCTATAATTCCTAGCCGACATATTTTTTGCTGGCTGGATATTGTGAGATTGCTGTCAAATACAATCAGATGTACCAGGCTGGGAAAGGTTGTATTAAAAGATTTTGGCAGCCCAATATTATATATGTTTGTCACAAATCACACTATGTTGTATTTTTTCTTGTCACATTGCACAAATCCAACAAAATATACAGTACAGTAAATTATAGCTAAACAAACTATGGCTTTGTTCACGATATGAGCCAGAGCCTATGTTTAGTGGGACTTACACCCAAGCATTTAATGTACTTGAAAATTGCCTTTATATATTTCAGATTGAGTTTTCATGAATGAAGGCGAATATACGCATCATAGGATAATGTTTCAGGATCCAATCTGGGTTAGTCACTGGGACCAGAGGTTTAGTCTTCCACAGACAAAATTGGATCCTGTAGGTTGGCCCAGATTGGATCCTGCAGGTTGTATAAAATTACTAAGGTTAATTTTTATTGTCAAATGCACATGCCACTATTACCAGAATACTACATCTGATGCACGGAATTGTATATTACAGTATTGTCTCTTCCATAATGATTGCGTGATATGGCATGCTGGCCCAACATTCCTGATGTCATTGTTAAAATATCTTAGTAGTAAATTAATTTACTTTGAATATTTTTTTTCCTTAAGTAGGAAGGACACTGGATTTTGCTGTGAGCCTCAGCCCTAATACTTCATAACATTCATCTCCATACCCAAATGTGAAGTCATTATATGGATAAGCTATACTGTATACCTGGAATATTGCCCAATCAGGATACTAGAATAGTTTCTTTCAATCATTTGTATCTTAAATCCCACCAATCTCCTATCAAATAACTCATATCCCACTATAACAGAAATAAAAAGTCCATTTTCCACAAGAAAGAGGGGTATATATTTAAAGGCATGTTATGATGATCATGTTTATATTAAGTTAATATAAGTTTCAGTGGCTTAAGCTCTCATCTAGTTTATTTCTGAGTCCCACATGGGGTATTCATGCATTGTTTGAGAAGCACCATTCAGAATGCATGGAGTACTCCGAGTTCCTCAGATGTTTTGATTCACTGGATGGGCCTAAGACAGTGATGGCAGAACTTTTACAGACCGAGTGCCCAAACTGCAACCCCAAACCTACTTATTTATTGCCGGGTGCCAGGTGGGCCACTGGGTGGGCATGGCTGTGATGGTCATGGCAGACTGGCTGGGTGTGGCCAAGGTGGGCATGATCACCTCGATGTTGCTCATGGGGAGGGACACCTGTGGGGGCTGGGCAGGGTTGGGGGAGACAGGGGTTTCTGGCAGGTGGGGTGGTGGGTAGGAGGCTCGTCCTGCTGGGTGAGGCGAGGCAAGGCGAGGCAGGGCAGGGGTGCCATTGTCACAGGGCAAGGTGAGGCAGGTGCTGGGGTGGCTGCTGCCTTGACACCATCAGCCGCTGGACACAAGAGGCCAGTGAGTGCATGGGTACTGGGATCCATCTGGCCATGTGGGACCTTGGCGAGTTAGCAGGCGGCTGGTTGAAGAGGGACAGTTGTCATCTCTGGGGCATGGTGCGCATGCCCACAGAGAGGGCTCTGAGTGCCGCCTCTGGCACGCGTGCCATAGGTTCGCCACCACTGGCCTAAGAGATGTGATGCTATAGGTGAAGCTAGAGATGTTTGCCCTCCTGCCTTTTCTATATGCGGAGAGATTTCAAGAAAGTAATATAAGGAAATAACAAATATTTGAAATAGTTCCATGTTATCGTGTTTTAAATCATTACATGCCCACTTTTTATTATTAGGTTTGGATAGTTATGTCAATAACTTACACAGATAATCAGTGCATCCAAAACCAGCCCTACTACCGGTTCTATGCAGAGTGGCAAGAGCTGGATGACATACAGTACAGGGCAGCAAAGTGTTGGAGGACAGAACTGCCTTGTTCTACCCACAGCTAGCCTGCTGTACCCAGTTCCAGTGAAATAGTTGTCCCATTATCACTACTCGTGGTTGAAATAAATCTCAGTTGCAACTTCAGTTGATTTCTACGCATGCAATTGATAATAGTTTTATGAAGAAAGTTTAATGAGCAAGGAGAGCCTACTGAAAAAAGCATAACACTGTGACATTTTCCACAGATACAGCGTGCCACTCTGAATGTTCATTCACCTTACGCATAAGGAATCAAAGCCATACTTCAGCCCACTGAAAGCATTGGGCTTAAATGTTTCTAAGTGCATTCAGTTGTGAGCATTTTTATTCACCACTTCGCCACTGATATTTTCTGCTGTCACATTTTTTAAAGCTGAACAAATGAGACAATAAAATCATCATAGGGCTCTTTCATATTTTTTTTTTTTGACAGGATGATTTCTCATGTGAATGCTTTGCTAAAAAATACCTCACCATTTCTATTTCATGTTATCCTAATAAAATTAAAGTTAAAATGTAAAGATTAACACCAGGTTTCATAGGCTTTTCTAAAATACTGTAATCTGCAAAAACTGAAACTGAACCTTTACATTTTTTCCTCTTAAAGTACACATGCATATCTGTAAACACTATGTCAATAAAGCAATTGGCAGCCTTGGAGATGCCAGGATACTTTTTGTTCTTTTTTTCTTCCATTCAGCTACACTGATGCAGGATAATGAAATACACAGTGGTTTGGATGTACTAACTTTGTATTTAGCTTAGAGTTGCCAATTGCTGAAATCCCGTGTGCAGTGGCACAGAATAGTAGGGTCTGCAGCAGTTAAGAACTGACATGGAAAAATGTCCAGTAGCCGATTTCTGCAACTCAGAACAGTAATTTTATTTCTGATTCCTGAGTGACTCTAGTTTATTTGCAAGTAGCACAAGTATCTGCCTTGCTTGCCCCACATTTTCATCTACGTAGGAGGAAACACCCTTCTCTTCC
The DNA here is from genome assembly GCF_016545835.1 of Crotalus tigris. NCBI lineage: Eukaryota > Metazoa > Chordata > Lepidosauria > Squamata > Viperidae > Crotalus > Crotalus tigris. Next base: position 1,283,571 of record NW_024096961.1, on the reverse strand, counting down.
TGCCCCTTCCCCCACCCTGCTCCTTTCCATGTAGATGAGCTCAGTGTCTTCAGCATAGGCCTTTCCAGAGACTCACTGTTCTGGTCTCTGCAATCAATTGATACATGATAATTAGATTCCTCAAGAAAAGCCAAACAAAGAGACCCATTCACCCCTGCTTCTCTCACACGAATCCCAGTGAGAGTGATCTGGGACATTCACCAGAAACCAGACAGCCAACATTCTCCAGCACTAAAAACACAATTTAGCTTGGGGTGTTCATTTAACAAACAGATCCTTGAACCTTGCTTCTGTTTTCAGCTTATTTACACCATGTTTCTTTGTACTCATTTGATTAAAACATGTTTCTTTCTAAGATCTATTTTTACATTTCAAGAATCTGTTTTGGTTTTTTTTGTGTGGTAAGCAGATGGTTCAAAACATCCAAGCATAACCTTCTTTAAAAAAAACAACCCCTTATACTATACTAAAAGCCACAGATTTAATATAAAAGAACTGGCAAGATTCAATCATGTTAAAAATATAATCACTGTGGACATAACACGCAAATGGTTGAAAAAAATGTTCTTAGATTCAATAACTTGGTTTGCCTCTATCCCAGCTGTGGAGGGGACATATTCCTTGCACAATAAAGGAAATTTAAAGGAAAGTTCAATACAAGGAAAGTGTATTTCAGAAATTACAACCATTTGATTGTTTCACATCTGTTAAACTATGTATTTCTGTGGGTTACTAGCTTTAGTTCAGGGGTGTCAAACGCAATTTCTTTGAGGGCTGCATCAGCATTGCGTTGCCCTCAGGGGGCCGGGTGGGTGTGGCCAGGCTGGGTGCAGCCTATTGGGTGGGTGTGGATGGAGTGGGTGTGGCCTACTGGGTGGGTGTGACCAGCTCGACATCATTCACGTCAAGGGTGCCTGTGGGGGCCTGGGCAGGAATGGGATAGATCTGAGGGTCTCTGGCAGAAGGGAATGGGATTAGGGCAAGTGCCAAGGCATGGTCCACTGGAGGAGCCTCACTGTTCCTCTCAGGACATGCGGGGGGGGGGGCTTATGGAGCTAAGACTAAATAGGTTTCAGCATAGATGGCCACCACAAAATTGTACATTGGCTTCCGGCTGGCCTGGGCCAGAGCCAAGGCAGAGGGGGCCATTCCCTCACTGTTTCCAGGATGGCTTCGCGGGCCACATGAAACCACTTTGCGGGCCGCATCCGGCCCCCGGGCCTTGTGTTTGACATGTCTGCTTTAGTTGGTAATGTTCAGATCGACAGAAACACAGTTTGGGACAAGGGAAAGGATCAGGAAATGATTTTCCTTCTTTCCACTTAGCCCCATTGAGATGGCACTAGTAGCAATTTTACCACTGCCCTGCCTCAAAGTTTTCCAGGAAGGGCCCATCTTGAGCTGACCAGCTTTGACAACACAATACAGAGTTGGCTGTTCTGTAAAGTACTAGCAAAGCCTAGAATGCTTCTTTATCTATAGAACACTCAAAGTTCTAACCAAGAGATTGCAATGACACGCACACACACCCACCACCCTTGAAAAACTATGGCTACCATAGAGAGGCTCTTTGTTAAGCTACAGTTCCTCATTTGCCCCTACAAAAGCTTCATATTGAGTCCATAATTTGTGAGCATCTAAGCTGTTGGGAACATTTCTGAGGAGGGAAGCGGTAAGCCTTGCTTAACTGGCAGTTCCCCAATAGCAGTAGATGGAGAGGCTAAGAATATGTGGTCCCTGAACTTTTGGTGTAGGGCTTGGAATAAATTGATGCAGTGAGGGCCAACATTCAGGAGAATGGCCTTTTGGAATATATAAGTGGCTTGTTCTCCTGTCAGTCTGCTTTAAACTGGGTAGGGGGAGTGGTGTTCCCCCCCCCCAAACTTGTTTTTCCCTGATATTGGAGCAGAGTTAGAGAGACATAAATAATTAGGAGCTTGCTTTGACTTGCCTGGAGCTCCTTCTTGTGCAATACTAGCTGTATTGGTAGGAGGATGAAATCACCTCACAGATTAGAGTCTTATAGCTCCATCTACTAGATAGTATCTTCAGAAAAAAAATTGTCTTTACGCTTGGCTTCTGATGATCAAAATTACTTTGCAAGTTATAGGTATAGGAGTTCACTCCTGACTGATCTGTCACATTTGGAAGTCTATCATATCAGCACCCACCTTATTAAAAAAAATGAAGAGCAAAACTTCTAGCCCACTGCATAGTCCAGACATAAGGCCTGGGGGCCAGATGCGGCCTGCAAAGTGGTTTCATGTGACCCACGAAGCCATTCTGGAAACAGTGAGAGAACGCCCCCCTCTGCCTTGGGCCTGGTCCAGGCCAGCCGGGAGCCAATGTACAATTTTGTGGTGGCCATCTATGCTGAAACGCTTTCAGTCTTAACTCCACAAGGCCGTCTGGAAACAGTGAGGAACCAGGCCCTGCTGCGCCGGCCCTGCCCCCTGGGTGCATGCTGGGGAGGTGTCACCCTTTCTGAGGATTGAAGAAATGCACTATTGCCTGGAAGTGGCCAGCAAATGGCCCTTGTCTACTTCAGATATCCGGCTTGATGGGCTCCAGGGGAGGGGTTTCAGCAGGCAGTGGGGTGCTCTCATCACAGTGCCGAGAGGCTGAGCCGGGGGCGCAAATCCCAAAAGTGCACTGCTGCCCAGCCCCCAGCCTGTTCGGTTTTGGCAAGCAGCTGAGCGGCGCAAATCTGATGAAAAGTGCAATGCTGCTAAGCCCCAGACTGCTCAGTTTCAGCAGGTAGCAAGGTGCAAAATTGACGAGCTTTCCACCACCCGGCTCAACCTCTCGGTCCTGTGAGGAGACCACCCTGCTGCCTGCTGAAACCAGGCAGGCTGGGGGCTGGGTGGCATCGCACTTCTTTTTGGATTTGCACCACCCAGTTCAGCCTCTTGGCTCTGTGAGGAAAGCACCCTGCTGCCTGCTGAAACCAGGCAGGCTGAGGGCTGGGCGGCCTCGTGCTTGTTTTTGATTTGCACCGCCCAGCTCAGACTCTTGGCACTGTGAGGAGAGTGCCCCGCTGCCTGCCTAGACTGGGCAGGCTGGGGGCTGGGCGGCATTGCACAGGTAACATTGACTCATGGCATCCCCTCTCCCAGAGCCCACTAAGCCAGATATGTGAAGTAGGTGAGGGCCATGTGCTGGCCACTTCCAGGCAATGGTGCATTTCTTCATTCCTCACAAAGGGTGACACCTCCCCAGCTGCATTTCTTGCCTGTTTTTCTCCCTCCCTCATCTCAAATATTTTCCCACCACTCTGTACATAGGAAGGAAGGAAGGAAAGAAGGAAGGAGAGGGATGGTCTGAGGGAAGTCCTGTCTTAGTCCCGCCCTGCTGCCCTTTCACCATCCCCTTGCCCCCTACTCATGGCCTATCCTGTGGGTCTCCCATCCTATTGCCAAGGAAGCTTTGGATACAAAGCCGGGTTTCCTCCCATGGAGAGGGAATGGGCCTCCCTCTGACTTTGCCCTTGTACCCATCATGAGCAACCTGGCTAAGGAGAACAAGCACAGCAGCAGGAGCCTTGAGGAGGAGGTAAGTGCAGCTGGGCGCCCCCTTGGGGAAGTGGGGCTGGGCTTGGTGCCATAGGTGCTCGAGGGCCAGGCTGCACATGAACGATGTAGAGCTGGCCATGCCCACCCAGTAGGCCACACCCACTCCATCCATACCCACCCAGTAGGCCGCACCCACCCTGGCCACACACACCCAGTCCCCCAAGGGCAACTGCAATGCTGATGCGGCCCTCAATGAAATTGAGTTTGACACCCCTGGCGTAATCCATTGAGATTTGGATCAGAGATTTAAAATGAAGGCATTTTGATGCAATCTCCGAATTTTCCCTGAATTATCAGCTGAGAACAAATAATATGAAATTGGATGCTTCCAGTTCAGTGGCTTCATTTCCTCCTTGCATATGTTCAAAAAGACTATTTTAAATCAGAATCCCTATTGTATGCAACTAAAAACATTCCTTTTCATTTAAAAAATACAAAGCACATCTCAACTATTTAGAATCCTTTTTCACAAAATTTAATACATTGTCAAAGTAGCATTTACCAAATCTGAAGTAGGCAAAACAAAATATAGAATTATGCCTCCTCTACTCACAAAGATAGTCACTATAGCAGAGGTTTTTCAAGGAGCAATCAACATAAAGCAGCAATGGAACTATTTTTAGCCCACACCTGTCTAGCTCAAACTTCATATCTGCTGGCTTATTGAGCAGAGAGTAAATCTTTTGCAGTTTTTCTGAATTCCTAATTTCAGGTGTATGGAGTCACAGAATTATTATGTTGGAAGTATTATTATTTCTTTAGTTATATTCTCATTTCCATTTCTATAGCTCCTATTATCTAATGTGTAGATAATGTGTTGAAAAGTCATGTGAGGCATTATTAGACTAGCTGATTGCTTTGCACTGTTTATTAATAATATGACAATCAAGATATGATAACAGACAATTTGTGATTTAGCATTGCTAATGACATGCTTGTGCTTGTGAGTTAACATATATTAGCCAGAGAATCACAGGATTAAGCCTTGAAGAAAATAATATCCATTCCAATATATTGTACATACATTCCTAAATTTATACTTAACCTGTCTATCACAAAGTTCACATGCAGTTTTTCTGACATAAGAAAAAATATTTGTATAATATGAAGCAACAACCCTGCTCAATACAGGTAGCCCTCAACTTACAACAGTTCATTTAGTGACCAAAGTTACAACAGCACTGAAAAAGGTGATTTATAACCATTTTTCACACTTATGACTGTTGCAACATCCACCTGGTCATGTGATCAAAATCCAGACACTTAGCAACTGACTCATGTTTATGTCAGTTGCAGGGTCCCACGTCCCAAGATCACCCTTTGCAACCTTTCTGACAAGCAAAATCAATGTGGAAGCCAGAGTCACTTAACAACCGTATTAGTAACTTAACTGCAGTGATTCACTTAACAACTGTGGCAAGAAAAGTCATAAAATGGGGCAAAGCTCACTTAACAAATGTCTCACTTAGCAATGTTAGGTTCAGTTGTCAAGGCCACCCATAGTTGTATAGTAACCAAACTAATAAAGCTTTATTGATACTAAAAAAAGCCCTGGGTTCTGGAAAATGGGTATTCATCATCAGACAAAAAATATATCAATAGAAATTACCACTGTATGAGACTAAGGACACCAATGGTAGATATGAATGATAGAATGGATGGAAGTCCCAGCAGATGTCAGAAACTGATATATTCTTGTTAATAATCTTTATAGTTATGAAATAAAGTAAGCTTGCTTTATGGTACGTTATTTGTACTTCTACACTGAAGTACAAAGAAATCCAGGCTATTTCAAAAATCCAGGACCAGTTTTTTTGAAGGACTATCCACTTCCCATCTGCTTCAAGTTCCTTCCATTCATCATTGCCATCTATTAGGAACCTATTAGTGCCTTCTCTGTTATAGCACCTGCCCCCTGGAATGGGATACCCCCTATGGCTTCACTCTAATGATGCTATGCTGCTCTTTAAAGATATGGCTCTCCTCCCAGGCCTTGGGGTAGACTGTCCGTAAAGCCCTGTTTGTGTTCTTGTTTTTAAAGGGATCATTGTTGTTCAGATGCTTTACTGTCTTTTGTTTTTAAATTGCAAGCTTCCCAGAGTCAGATGCCCTCTAAATCTAATAAAGTGATTTAAAAGTTTAAGTAAATAAATATCAATTTCTAATGTTCATTGTGAAGACTTATTCTACTGAATGGAGAAGGAAAGTGAGTGAAAATCAAAACAGTCATATTAGGGCACATTGAAGGCCTATCTAATCTCAGTATATTATTCTCACAATTGCCAACCAGATGTCTACGAGAATTCTCCAGTGAGAAACAATGCCCATAGCATTCTCTTACTTCTGTTCTCCAATAACTGGCATCAAGAGGCAGACAGCTTCTGAAACTGGAGGCCATTACCTGTTATGACTAGAAGTGATTGACACCCTTATCTACCATATAATTATCTAATTCCTTTTAAATTTCCATTAAAAATATCCAAGTTGCTGATTATCATACACCTTTGGCATATATAGTCTATGAAGTATCAATTTGTTGTGTGAAGTTTACAATACTTCCTTTTGTCTCTTTTTCATACCTCAGTTTCATTGATTAGAACTGGTATTTTAGACTGGGAGAAAACTTCCGCCATCTATCTTCTCCATACTCTATGTTTCTGAAAGATCTCATCATATAAGGAACGGTTGCTGGAATTGGGTATGTCTAGTTTAACGAAGAGAAGGACGAGGGGGGATATGATAACAATGTTCCAATATCTCAGGGGCTGCCACAAAGAAGAAGGAGTCAAGCTATTTTCCAAAGTGTCTGAAGGCAGGACAAGAAGCAACAGATGGAAACTAATCAAGAACTAGAACTAAGGAGAAACTTCCTGACAGTTAGAACAATTAACCAATGGAACAACCTGCCTCCAGAAGCGGTGAATACTCCAACACTGGAAGTTTTTAAGAAGAGACTGGACAACAATTTGTCCGAAATGGTGTAGGTTTCCTGCCTGAGCAGGGGATTGGACTCGATGACCTCCAAGATGCCCTCCAACTTTATTATTATTATTATTACCTTTCCTTTACATGCCTTATTTTTAACCTACAGATGCTCTATTTTCTCAGAAAAATTGCTCTGTGATCATTTAAAAGACAAAGACCACTCTTTCAAAGACAATAAGGTTTCACATTTTGGACAAAGAAAACCGCTGGTTTGAAAGAGGGGACAAAGAGGCTATCTATGTCAAAATTGAACAGCCCTCTCTCAATAGAGGGGGAGGGATAGGACATCATCTATCTCCAGTCTACAACACAGTCCTTTCAGCAGTTCCAAGAAGGCTCCACACCCATTTGCACTACTCAAGTGACTCTGAGGACACAAATAAACCTGCAAGTGGCCTCAACAACTCTCTAAAGGATTGCAAATGACTAGCTGTCTGCAAGAAGTATAAATCTTGCCATTCCCCACCATCCAGTCAAAGTCCAGTTGCCTTGTGAAAAAGCACCTTTGGGATAACTATGTCCTGGATGACAGAGAATCTCCATAGATTATGATAATTGTAATTGTTATTTTGTATCCTGGAAATTGCCTTAATTTGTGGCATTTCTAAATGTAATCACTGGGTAACAGCATAGTTAGTTTTAACAGCCCATTACAGCCTGTTATGTCTTTCATTGTCTAGCTAGCTTGGTGGAATGTGCATATGTGTATATAAAATTTAAGCAGTTTTAGATGTAAAGGTGGTCACTTTTTAGTCTGCCCGTTGTCATCTGGAATGAAACCAACAAACCAGTCATATTATTTGGGACTATAATATAACCTGACTGCTTATCCCTGTCCCTCAGTATGCATACTCTGCTGGATAGTCATTCAATGTTGCCCTATTTAGGACATTCAGCTTCAAACGGTTGAGCTAGATAGTGACCCATACAGCTTGAGATATTCTTTCCCAAACCCATCTGAGTTTTTCAATGGCTGCCCTGAAATGACCTTTGGAGTTTTCAATGGAATTCTCAGAAAGCAAGGCGACTGAAAACTCCAGGCATCTAGAAAGAATGTTCTTCCCCAGTCAACACAGAAAGCTCAGACTGCCCAAGGAGCTGCTGATACAGTTTTACAGAGGAATTATTGAGTTTGTCATTTGTACTTCTATAACTGTTTGGTTTGGCACAGCAACCAACCAGGACAGGTACAGACTTCAATGGATAGTTAGGACTGCAGAAAAACAATTACAACCAGCTTGCCTTCCACTGAGGACCTGTACACTGCACGAGCCAGAAAGAGGGCTGGGAAAATGTTTACAGACCCCTCACATTCTGGATATAAACTGTTTCAACTCCTCCCCTCAGGAGGTTACTATAGGGCAGGGGTGGGCAACCTTGGCTCTTTTATGACTCGTGGACTTCAACTCCCAGAATTCCTGAGCCAGCTGGCTCAGGAATTCTGGGAGTTGAAGTCCACGAGTCATAAAAGAGCCAAGGTTGCCTACCCCTGCTATAGGGCATTGCATGCGAAAACAAACAAGACACAAAGACAGTTTTTCCCCCAATGCCATCACTCTGCTAAACACCTAATTCACATAGCATTGTCTTATGCCTAATAATATTTGCCCATGTAGTAGGGCTGTATTACTATTATCTTCTCATCTTTCCTATTACCTTCTTCTATTGATATTTTATAATTTATCACTTTGTTGTTTGTATGTACACTGAACGCTTATGCACTGGAGACAAACTTGCAGTGTGTCCAACCACACTTAGTCCATAAAGAATATTCTATATTCTATTCAAAATGTGTTGAACATTTTCTATTCCATTAGTGCCATCAATAAATTGCCACACTATGTTTTCTGAAGTTATAAAAACACACTGTTGCCTGTGCTCCCTCTACTGGCTCAGTTTCAGCACTGTTTCCTATAATTACAATCTTTTAATGATATCCTATGAAATGTTCAATGCATCTCAAACGTTTCTTGCAAAATAGATAACTAACATACAAAATTCACCTGTGCAAGCTTTAGTTAAGGAGCAACCATCATTTTAAATCAGAGAATGGCAGATATGGATCTAGATTTAGTGGTCCATTTCTAGGTACTTAATAATCAATCCCCTGGCCTTCAAAGTTGTCCAGAATATATCACACAAAGTGAACAATTCTGAAAATTATGGCCTCCACTATTTTCATAGTGGAGATCTAACTTCACCTTGTCTTGCAGAAGAGGGGGGAAAGGGCAGCAAAACTCAACCAGACACTCAACAACCAATCAGAGGAAAAATAATGCTGAACCTGTTGTAATTAGTAAAGGCAAAGGGAAAAAAGAACACAGTGGGGTGACTAGCTTTATTGGGAAGATGAATGTGTTTGATAGTGCCATAAATGATTGAACATTGTTTACAAAGAAACCTGAAAGTTTTTTTAGGCAAATGAGACAGCTGTTGGAGAAAAAAAAAGTTTTACTGAGTATGATGAGAAGACAAAGCAATTCAGCTTTGCAGCAGTAGTAAAAGTAATACAAGAACATTTTGATGCCATTGTTGATTGCAGAGGATTTCAGGTTTTGTAAACACAAGCAAAGGGGAAATAAGTCCACTGACAGAATCTGCAATTGAACTTAAAGTGTCCAAACATTGCACATCTGGTGTAAAGACCATTGAGAAATCAGTTGTATGGAATTTTGAATGAAAACGTTTTTAAAGATTTTTTTTTAAAAACAGAGGTAGATTTAACATTTAGCAGAATATTTGAAATTGTTATCTCTATAGTCCCTGATGCCTGAACTAATATAGAATTGGAGTCAGGAGTCAAAGTGAATGTGAATATGTTTGCAGTAACAGTAACGGATCAAAGAATACTGTGCTATCATTGTGGCGGAGATTCACACACACCTACGCAGTGTAGATTTGAGGGAAAAACCTGCAGAAAACGCAATAAAGTAAAACATATTCAAAAAGTCTCTTGCAGGAAAGAAGAAACTACTTGCTAAAAATAAACAACAAAGACCTTATTTTAAAGACTATGGTAGTATACGTAATAAATAAAACATTAATAAGGAAAATCAAACAAGGATAGTTAATCTGCAAACCTCTTATCTCTTAAGCGTAAGAGATGAAATAGGACCAGCAATGGGACTCACTCACACCCCGAGTGAATAGTAAAACAATATAAATGAAATTGGCTGTTTATTCCGCTGTATCAGTGATATCAAGAACCAGTTTGCTATAGGTATCAGGCTAGAAATGAGACTGTGTTATAGCTACAAAACCAGTTGGATGACCTTGGCCTAGTCACTCCTTCTCAACCCTAGGAAGCAGGCAATGGCAAAACTCTTGTTCAGGCAATTGCCAGGAGTCAATGTTGGCTTGAAGGCACCATAAAGAAACAAAAAAATCAATGATATCATAGCAGGAGTGGTATTTCAAACTATTTAAACTAGAGCCATCAAAAATATAATAATATATCTAAAATGTATGCTGGAGAAAAAGAATTTCTAAGAATTCCTATTAACGTAAAACCTGTATTTAATAACTATTGAGAAATATTGGAGTTGTATGTCATCCAAACAGGTAGAGCAGCAATCTAGGTTATGAATGGCTGAGGAAGCTGCTAGTTGATTGCAGTTCCATCAACAATTTTTACCTCTGAGCCCACCAAAAGTAAGCTTGAAATGTTTTGAATCCTGCTCTCCCTCTCTCTCCCTCTCCCTCTCTCTCTCTCTCTCTCTGTGTGTGTGTGTGTGTGTTCAAAGATTACCCTGACATATTCAAGCACACAAAAGCTAAAATAATATCATACTTTTATACAGCCATTATGTAAAATGACATATTGTAGTAGGGTCAGTTCTGAATGTCATATGCAAAAAGGTAGACCTGAGTTGAATGGATGCTGTAATATTTTTTTTTCTGGGTTACTTATGTAGTTCCAGTAGCTAAAAACAGTAGAATTCTAGGATCTGTAGGTTAAGATAAAATTACCACTAATCTACCTTTATAGACTGAACAACACTTCTTGCCTAAAACAAGACATTTTTGTTAGTCTCACTGTGAGACATTTCAGAAAAAAAGATCCGGTAGAGATTCATTCATGGGGAAATGGAGCAGGTTTCTGAAGTGTATATTAGCATGAACCCACATAAGTTTATATCTATTCTACAGAGTTGTTTTTGGAATATGTAGCATCTGCACCAGCACTTTGGCAGAGAGCCATGGACCAAGGCACTGAATGCTATTTAGGTGACATATTATCATTGGAGAAAATGTTGAGATGTATCTGCAAAACTCAAGATAGTCTTGTAGAAACTGGCAGACAGTGATTTTTAAGACTATGTAACAAATGTGATTTTTTAAAACCTAGTTCTGGTTACTGAGGATTTAATTAAATTCAACCCCAACTCCTCTCTCCCCCCTTCTGTGTGTCCAGCTCCCCTTTTGTCATCTTATGTCCATGCTTTTATCAATTAATGTTTTTATCGCTGTGTTTTTTTTTATGACCAATGATTTTAATGTTTTTCAATGTGGTTATTAGCAGTATACATAGAGCTTTTGTGAATGCCTCAAGACTGCAAGGTGACTCATAGTTAAGATCCTTTCCAGAGTTTGTTAATTATGAGATCCGATTTACACAAAACGTAGTCATTGTGCTGCCACTTTTGAATACTTCAAGTGGGGAAGCAATGGATGAAAGAGTGTGAAGAGTCATAGACGTTACATCAAATCCTACATTCTATGTCAGAATTTGTAATTACCAGTAGAATTGGTTTGTGATACTTTCCCATATGGCATCGGCAGTGCTATGTCACGTCATGAAAGATGGCAATGAATGTCCAATAACTTTTGCATGTTGTTTACTCAAAGCTATAGAGAACAATTACGCCAGAGCAATTCTGAGTTTGGTTTGGGGAGCTGAATGCTTCAACCAGTGCTTGTGTGGAAGAGAGCTTGCTCTCATCACTGATCATCAGCCCCTATTGTCCTTGTCAATCTTCAATCCAAGAAAAGAATTCTGCTTAGAGCAGCTGCTTAAATAGAGCATTGAGCTTTGTTCTTTAGAAGACGCAGATATAAAACAGAATTCAGATGACAAACATACAAATGCAGATGGATTTCTCATTTGCCTCTATGGGGTAAATCATTTTAAAATCCACATCATATGGGCATTTCATTGACAGGAATTTTTCTCTCTTATGTTGAGAGCCTTCTCAACATAATTGAAATGATTCAAAAAAGAAACTAAGAGAGATCTAAAACTTCTATCAACCTAATAAAGGTGGTATACATGGCAAAAATGTTAGTTTATGTAATTTTATCAGTGTCACGATAAACAGTGACCATAGCTGTATTATATAAGGATGTAGAGTCAACATACCACCCATGCTGAGAGCTTGAGTATTGAGCTACATAGTGGGTATCTCAGAGTGATAAAGATGACGATGCTAATAGGATTGTTTGGTTAGACCAAACAAATAAAACAGCTTGCAATGAGTTGATCAAGTTGCTAACATTATATTTAAAAAATGACAAAATGGGCAGAATTTCATCCTTAGGAACAACTTATATTGTCATACTGATTGCAGACTATTTATGGGCCCAACATAGATGCAATGGATGTGTAATGGAATCATACTGAATCAAAAACTTAGAAATTTGTGATTTGCACATCTCAACACAGTGCACACAACAACAAATCAAACACCAGCATTGTTACCTAAATATTTGTAGCTCGGAGTTGAAATGAGGGGTCCTTTGTGCTCTTTAAGCTTGGTTGTATATATAAAATTTATATTCAAGATTGCAACATTTCAAACTTAACATGAGAAGACATGTTCAGGAAACATACTTGAAACAAACTAGCAATCTTCTCATGTCCATACATGACACATTGACCAACTGATGAGAATACAGAAGCAGAAAGAAACTGTGTCTAATGTGATTGAAGATTCAACTAGAATTCCTAATTCACTATCATTAGTATATATACACATAACCTTGGATTATTCTATAGCTGTTGTTATCATTGGACACACCAAGCATTCCTGTTTGTGGTGATATATGTTATGTATGTTATTAATTTGCAGGTTATTACCATGGCACCTGTAAGGCAAGTTACAGAGAGAATCTGTTTCCAAATGGAGAAGGCCAGTGTCATCTGAATGACATCAATTGGGGGGGGGCAGGGCTTGCATGGAGCATTCATGGTCAGACCCACAGGTAGAAAACCCTTGGATGTGGGGTAGGCTATAACCATTCTCATTGGCTTGAAGGTGAAGGTGAAGTTTCATTGTTCTTTCTTTATATGGCTGTGAAACTTGAACTTACTATATTAAGATAAATACTAATATTCTCGGATACAGTGGTCACTCTGTCAACTATTCATAGTTTAAATTACAGTGAAATTTCTTTCTGTTTTCCCTTTTCTTTTTAATGTACGCAGCACTGCTTATATTTTTGTCTATTCATTCTTTGGGAGAACAGGAAATTTCATGTAGCCCCACTTAAGATGGAGGAATAAGGGAGATGAAAACAATTTCACTGGGGCAATGATGTCAACTAAAGATAATATCTGTCACAGAATGCATTTGAAGCATAATAAATATAATTAGAGAACACAAAAGGCTAGGTTAAAATAACATGAAGGTTAATAAGACTCAAAGCAGATTTGATCTTCTCCACAGCACATGATTTATAGTTTCAATCTTACAGCTCTCTAAAGTATTAAAAATGATATTCTGCTAATTTTGAAAAGCCGGGGATGTTTTTTCCTGGTGAAGGTATTTATTAATTTTGTTGACTTCAAAAAGGTAGCTCTGGCTTTGAAAAAAATACAGTCCCCAAATTAAATGGTGTTCATAATCTCTTAAGCCTTTACTTAGACTGCTATGCTCTACATCCTTTTAACTCATTAGTGTTTTAGATTGACTTTTTCATAAGCATTAAGCAACCTTACCTTTGGAAACGATGCCATTCCCTGTTGTCGCTGGGAAAAATGTCATTCGATCCATTGACAATTCTACCCATTTCATCTAATAAAAGCTATAGATGTATCCATTTGTTGAACAGCAGTATTCTGATATATTTTCTGATGAGATGGTATGCTGATGATTCATTTTATCGTATATAGCAGTAAGATAAATTTGTACCCTGCAGAAAGGTCACTTACACTATTAAAGACCTGAAGTTTGAAGTAAAGTAAGGTGAAATAAAGTGAAGTTAAAAAAAAAAGCTACGTCTCATTTCTGTATATCAGTGTTTCCCAAACTTGACAATTTTAAGGCATGAGGACTTCAACTCCCAGAATTCCACAGCCAGCAACGCTGGCTGTGGAATTCTGGGAGTTGAAGTCCACATGCCTTAAAATTGTCAAGTTTGGGAAACACTGCTGTATATCAACAATCTCTATGCAGTAATAACAGCACATATTTACTACTACTGAGGTAAACTTTTTCAGGATTTTACAAGTTGTGTGCCTTGTGGAACAACTTCAAACTGTATTCCATTAAAAGCCTATATTTTTCTGTTAAGCTGGAATGCATAGGCAAAAATGATCATACTGCTATATAGTCAGTAGTTTCTGAGCCTGAGGGAAGGGTCAATGCATCTTCAGTCATGAATCCCTCCCCCCACACACATAAGAGATCTAAGTCCAGCCCACCTTGAATTCCTTCTACCCTTATCTACCACCAAATTGGACATTAGTAGTTCAGATTTTTGTAGAGAGCTTAAGCTTGCAATAAATCTTTATACTATTTGAACTGCCTAGATCTCCTGATTTCCCTGGCGCTTGATAGTTTCTGGGGCAGTGATATCCCAGATATTTCCTGTATTATTAAGAATAGTAGTCCCTCTCTTATTACTTTTTTTTTAAAAAAACAATGGATTAACTATCTGTCCTGTTTTATTCAAAACAGATTCTACATTAATTATAAGGTCCATTTTGTTGCTGGCATGTTTGGACAGTACCCAAGTATATGCCTATGTTGGATAGTCCCATAATGGACTGCTGTATAAAATGGTTTGATCTTACTTCTTGCAAATCAGTAGAACTTGGATCAGTTCCAAATGGAGCATTAATTAATGTCAAAAAAGCAGCGTGAGAGCATAATTAATTACAAGGATGTGGATCCCAGCTGTGGAGGTAGATAAAGTCTACATAATTAAAACTGGCTAACAATGGGAACTGCAATGTCTTTGCAACATCAGATTCAGCTTTAATGTCAAAACAAAATTAACACATACCCAAGAGGTACAGATGTTTAATTAAGAGCAACAACATAAAAATCATTAGGCAACATCTACAGAAAGGACAAAAAAAAAAAAAAAATAAATACGGCATTTTAGACAAATTGCTGCAGAAGGATCTGTGAAAGAAAGCCTGAAAATGTGTTTTGAAATTTTCATAGTGGCTATAGGGAAATAAACTATAATATAAACAGAGGCTGGTGCTGGAAGTAACAATAATGTTTGCATACCTGTAAAAGTGTCAGGTAATGGTTTAGATGTTATTCTGCATTGAGAATCACTAAGTATGCAATATTATTGTCAATCTAATATGTCAGTTCCATTAACACCATCTCAACATATTCGCACTGGATTGCAACTTAATAACTTACAATTAATATATTATTTGTAAGATGGAGCTGCGTTCCTTATATAAGGCTCATATAATTCTTGATTTCTATAATATATGTATATTATGGAAGCAATTCAAAACTTTGTATACTCTTTCTGAAACTTTCTAAGTTTGAGAAACTGAGAAATTATAATAGCGAGTCTTGGGTTTTGGCAAATGCGAGCTATTTAAAATAGTAATTAGTCATGGATACTCAGCTATTGTTTTCCTCAAAGAGATAATGCAATGAGCTTTTCTTGAACTTACTGGAGACAAATTTAAAAAGGCATTTGGTTTAAGAAATAGAATATTTGCTTAATATAATTAAGAATATCTGAAAGCCAGCTCCAAAATTGCCTTTTACAATCCAAATTGAAGGTATTGCTTTGTATGATGAAGGTCTTTTGGTTAAGTTATCTATTGATGTATAAAACTGAAACAGAGTTTTTAGAAGCACCAGTCAGCCAGGATATGAACAGACCAAAGGACAAAGCTGTCCGCCATTGTGTACATAGTCTATGCCAACAAGTGACTCCTAGGAGTGGCCAAACTGATCCATCTCTCTCGCTGACAGTCCTTTTGTCTAATGTGACTGTGGAATGAAGCTTTAAGGCTAGGCAGTAGATAAAAACATACAATTGACCATGTCCAATGACTGACTCAATCATGTGACGTTTTCATGTACATAAAAGCATAATTGACACTCTGGTCTTTGCAGATGTTTGGTAATTCATTTGGTTCCCACAATGATATTAGAAAATAAGTCTTGTGAACTGGCAATAATTGTGCTTTCCTCTAATCATGTTCTTCTCATCTCTAATATCTATTTACATGCAAATGGATCCCTGATTTTTGCTTGTCTTTCAAGTTGCTATTAAAACCATTGTACAATTAACAAGATCCAATGTATGAAATAATGCCTTATATTTATATAGATTTTGGAGAAGATACTGTATTATATAGAATACAGTTTTTTAAGAAAAAAACCACCCTTAGAAATCTGAACTAATTTTCCCCAGAAAAACCTCAAAGGAAGAGAAGGGATCCTAGGTCCCCATCAAAGAAGTATAATGGTATTGTTGCCGTCTTGATAAAGCTGAAGTATTTTTTTCAGCTTGCATATCAACATTTATACTTTTGACAGATTTACCATATGTTAAGTCCCAAATATAGGACAGTACTATTCTGACCGACTTCGCATAATTTTGATCCAGGCTGGATTAAGGGTAATCAGTAGAGCTGAAGGGAGCTGAAGATAGCATGGACAAGATCTTGTAGGACTTAGACTAATGGGACCCCTAGGTCAGGGGTAGGCAACCTCGGCTCTTTTATGACTCATGGACTTCAATTCCCAGAATTCCTGAGTCAGCTATGCTGAGTTGAAGCCCATGAGTCATAAAAGAGCCGAGGTTGCCTACCCCTGACCTAGGTTATAGCAGGATTTGGCTGGATCCTAACAGATATAGTAAATAAGTGGGTGTTGAGTGAAAGAAAACATATATCATTAGACATTTCAAATTAAACTGCTATTGGTATCAGAATAATCATCTAAAGGGGAAAAACTTTGAGTTGATATTAGACTGTTAATACTGTACCTGGTATATCTGGATAAGAGTGGTTACCTGGATGTGTTTTTCTTCTAGTTTGGAAAGGGGTGGTGGTACAACCAATGCTGGACAATAGATAAAGGGAATGCATTTTTTAAAAAATGTCTGAACCCTTTTATATCTTTCCTTACTATTGATAGTGCCATTTTTTTAGTGGCATTGGACTGGGAGGTACTGTTCTGCTATTGTGACAGTAATCCTTCCAAGACAATAGGCAATGAGACTGCACTAGTAGCAAGCTATTGCTTACTTCCACTGTCTCTCATGCTTTTTATACTCCAGAAAGTTATCTGGAGAAGTACTGTAGAGTATATGGTCATTAATATGTGGCCTGCGTAACTAACCTTTCTTTCCATAAATTCCAGAAATAAAACAGAACAGAACAGAATAGAGCTGGAAGGGACATTGGAGGTATTCTAGTCCAGCCCCCTGCTCAAGCAGGAGAACCTATACCATTTCAGACAAGTGACTGTCCAGTCTCTTCTTAAAAATATCCAGTGATGGGGACTTCCGGTGGATCTGCGTTGGGCGATGGCGGCTACTTTGTAGCCGTCCTCCTGGGTAAGTGTAATGAACCGCTATGAACAGCAGACATCAGCTGTTCAGCGGTTCAAAATCCCCCTCCCGGGCAAAGGGGGGGGGCAGAGGGTAGTCTGAATAGTGGTAGAGCCTCTTATGTACCCCCAATTTTTCTTTTTTGGGGGTGACAGAGTGCTCCCACGGAGTTCAGACTGTCTCCGCTTCCCAGCTGCTTTTGTCCTTGGGACAAAACAAGCCCTTGCAACCACCTCCGCGTTTAAAGTGATTTAGTGAGTTTTTTTTTAAGAAGCGGACAGAGTTGTTTAGAGGATTTATTTTTTTGCTTTCCTTGACTTTACATGTATTTTAAATTTAAAGGTTTATTCTTTTGTTATAGTCTTTCTCTTTATTTTTTGCTTTTTGCTGAAAGGGAAAGTAAAATGGCGATCGGCAGACTTTCTAGTGTTTTTTTTTTTGGGAAGCTAGAATGGCGATTGGCTTTTTTACCTTCTCTTTTTTTTTCTTTCTTCTTTTTAAGGACTGGATGGATTTTAGAGTATTATTAATTTTTGTTGTTTAATTTTCTAAACATTATTGTTTTGGTTTGATTTTTTGTTTTGCTTTTTGTATTTTTAAAAGGCAGGCATTTTGTTTCCCCCCCCCCTTCTTTTTTTCACTTTAACGATTGGAGTGTATATTCTAATTTCTTTTATTGATTTATTTTTCGCCTTTTTTGATTTTATTTTAAATCCAAAGGTTTATTGTTTTGTTTACAGTCTTTTTTTTTACTATTTGCTTTTTTGTTGAAAGAGAAAGTAAATGGCGATCGGGAGACCTTCTAGCATTTTTCTCTTTTTTTTTTTTTTTTTTTTGGGGAAGCTAGAGTGGCGATCGGCTTTTTTTACTTTCTCCTTTTTTTTTTCTTTTTAATGAATTGGATGGATTTTAGAAGTATTATTATTGTTTTGGTTTGATTTGTTGCTTTGTCTCTTGTATTTTTAAAGGGCAGGCATTCTGGTTTTGGTCTGATTTTTTGTTTTGCTTTTTGTATTTTTAAAAGGCAGGCATTTTGGTTTTTCTTCCCTTTTTTTCTCACTTTAACGATTGGAGTGTATATTTTAACTTTTTGTTTTGGTTTGATTTGTGGTTTAGTCTCTTGTATTTTTAAAGGGCAGGCATTCTGGTTTTTTCCCTCCTCTTTTCCTTCTTTTTTTTCATTTTAATGATTGGAGTGTATATCTTAATTTTTTTTATTTTTTTTTCTTCTTTTCTAACTCCCTTTTTTATTTTTTTATTTTTCTCATTATTTTAAAGATTTTCCTTTGAGGGAGTTATGATTTTCTTTTGAAGGAATTTTTGTAATTTTTAAGAAGGAGTAAAGTTTTTTTTTTTAAGATGGCTCCAAAGCGTCCACTGAATTTCACAGTTCCTAAATCTTCTGTGGCCCAGCCAACAACTGTGAAGGATATGCAACAAATGATGGGAAATTTTACAATTCAAATTAGGGCAGAAATGAAAAAGATTTTGGAAGAAAATAATAAGATTTTGAGGCAAGACATAGTTTTGGCTCTAAAAGGAGTTGCTTCTGTTCTTGAAAAGTTGAATTCCCATGTGGAAGAAGTAGCTGAAAAAGTGGAATTAATGGAGGGGAAAATTGAAAGTATGGAAAAAGAAATGGAAAACGAGATTCTTATGCTTCAATATGGTCAAATGGAATACGCCTTAAGAATTAGGGGCTTGGAAGAGTCCTTGCAAGAAGATCTGAAAGAGATGGTTGCAAAGGACTTTGCTGTAATTTTGAATAAAGAAAAAGAAGGAATACTTAGTGAAATTGAAAAACTATTTAGAGTTAACTCTGCGGTGGCAGTACAAAAGAATTTGCCAAGAGATGTGGTAATTTACTTTGGGAAGAAATCTTTACGCAATGAAATTATACAAGCTTTTTATAAGAAGAGATTTCAAATTGCTTCACAAGATGTTATAATTTTAAAGGAGATCCCATCTAAAATTTTAAGAAGAAGAAAGGAGTTTGCCTTTTTAGCAAATGAACTTAAAATGAGACGAATTTCGTTTAGATGGGATGTTCCGATTGGAATGGTGGTGAATTACCTGGGAATATGTTACAGACTTAATACTGTTTCTCAAGCAAAAGATTTTTATACTTCAGTATTGGGGGTATGTTCATCTCCATCTATTAAGTTCAAGACTTTGGAAGAAATGGATGTAGAATTACAGTTTGAAGACTCTAAAATTGGGCAACCCCTGTTTAAGAGATCTCAACATGTTCAGATTGAGGAGCAGGAGACAACTTGTGTAGCACAAAACTGTAAAGAAAAGCAGCAACTGAAGAAGAGTAATGAAATTTCACACCTAGTGATTGCTGAATCTGTGGGAGAAGCAAGACCCATAAATCCTTTGGAGCAATCTTCAAGGATGGAAGGGTCATCTGAGATGAAAAAGGGGAAATTCCAGCCTGAGGGGCGTCAACAAGTTGAGAGGAAGGGGCAGAGGAAAATCTGTGCAACGTATAATTGTAAAGAAAAAGACCAACAGAATAAGGAGCTTAAGGAATCCCCACATGTACTGGCTTCTGAGTCGTTGGGAGACTCAGAAAATTTGGAGCAGCTTTTGAGGACAGATCCTAAAGCATTTGTTTTAAGCTTTATGACGAAAATGGACAATCGAGGCTGACAATAATAATATCAGTATGATAATGAATGGAGAATGAAAATGGACAATTGAGATTGATAAGGACTGGGGTTTTTTGGTTGCAACTTGTTACTGATGAAGATTTGAATATCTATTGTGTTTATGGTGGATGGAATTTCCTATAGTGTTAATCTGATAAGATTTAAATGAGTATAAAGGTGTCTTGTTTTTTTTTCCTTTTTTAAGTTTTAAGTAATGTATAAATTTGTGTTTTGGGGGAGTTTATGAAAATGATAATAATATTTAAGATATTAGAAGGATTGGAGTATATTACAATGTGTTTAGTGTTTTGAGCGGGATTTTTAATGTTTAAAGTTTTAAGTAATGTTTAGATTTGTGTTTTTGACTGACTATAATTTGTTTGTTCTAATGTTTCAAGTTTTGATTGTTTAAATTTGTGTTTTGGAGGGACTATAACTCGTTTAACTAAATGTATTTAGACTTTATATTGTAGTTATAGATGTTTAAAGAAAGCAGTGCTTAAAATTGTGTCTTGGAAGAAACTTATGTAGAAGGATGGATAATATTATAAGTAAGATTAGAAGATTTTTAGAGTATATTATAATGTGTTTATTATTATTTTTTAGAAATAATTCATTTAATTTAAGGTTTTTAGGATTGTTTAGGATTTATAGGTGTCTTAAGTTTTATATGTGTTTTAAGTTCTTTTTCTTTTTTTTCTTTTGAAACATTTTGGATAAGCCTCTAATCAACTCTGGGAGGTTCAGGGGAGGGTTAGGGAGGTTTGGGGAGTTGGGGGAGGGTATGGGTAGGTGGGCGGGTTTGGGGAGGGGATTTATTTTGTAAAATGTTAAAAATTTTCAATAAAAAAAAAAAAAAAAAAAATATCCAGTGATGGAACGTCCACAATTTCTGAAGGCAAACTGTTCCACTGGTTAATTGTCCTCACTGTTAGGAAGTTTCTCCTTAGTTCCAGGTTACTTCTCTCTTTGATCAGTTTCCAACCACTGTTTCTTGTCCTGCCCTCTGGTGCTTTGGGGATTAGTTTGACCCTCTCTTCTTTGTGGCAGCCCCTCAAATATTGGAATACTGCTATCATATCACCCTTATTTCTTCTTTTCTTTAGACTAGCCAAACCGAAGTCCTGCAGCCGTTCTTCATATGTTTTAGTCTCCAGGCCTTTGATCATGTTAGTTGCTCTTGTCTGAACTTTTTCCAAGGTCTCAACATCTTTTTTGTA
Source organism: Crotalus tigris (assembly GCF_016545835.1). NCBI lineage: Eukaryota > Metazoa > Chordata > Lepidosauria > Squamata > Viperidae > Crotalus > Crotalus tigris. Next base: position 1,262,379 of record NW_024096961.1, on the reverse strand, counting down.
CTATGGTGACCAAAATTAGTTGCAGTATTCCAGATGTGGTCTTACTAGGGTTTTATAAAGCGGTACTAATACTTCACGTGATCTTGATTCTATGCCTCTGTTTATACAGAAGTCAAGCCCTGAGTGAAGGCATGAGATTAGAAAGTTGGGCTACAGAATTAGAATCAATACACAATCTAAACTCAATAAAATATTTTCTTTGGGGCTGAAGTTGATCCATATTTGTACTGTCAGTATATTTTGCATAAGATTATGCTACCTCCTAAACATCCATTTTTCAGTTTAGGGGTACAAGTAGTCCTCACCAGTGGTAATTGGGACTGGGAGCTCTATCACTAACAAGTCATGGTCATAAGGCACAGAGTCCTGTGACTGTATGACTTATGACGGCAGTTCCGGCAATCCAAGTTGCTTTCATTAGATCAATGTCGTGCAGTTGCAGTGTCCCAAAGTCACATGATCATCATGTGCAACCTCTGGCTTTTCCATTGATTTTGCTTGTGGGGAGCCAGAAGCGAAGGTCACAAATGCTGATCACGTGCACGTGGGATGCTTCAACATGGCAATTGGGAGCCAGTTGCTGAGTGCTTGAATTGTGATCATAGGGCTAAGAGGGTGCTGCAACAGCTTCCACTTTGAGCACCTGTAGTAATTACCCCTCTTTCAGTGCTGTCGTAACTTTGAACAGTTGCTGAATGAGTGGGCATTAAGTGAGGATTACTTATACTCATAAAAACAGCTCTTTTTTTGGGGAGTGAGGTTGAGGAAATGACCAAAAGCACATTTTCCCCAGCTTAGAGTACCATATTACCGCTGCTTAGTTATGATAAGGTCTTCCTGGGCAGTCAATTTATGCTTTGTATTCAGACTGAATTATTGCAATGCGGAGTTGATTCTGACTTTGCACCCTTGTCCTAAGTTACAGGCCATTTTCTCTCATATTACTTAGCCTCCTTCCATAGGTCATCCTCAGGAACTGCTGCCTCCTACTTTCTCAGTTTGGCACATGAATATTGCATAAAGCTTTACCAGCTATTGCAATTATGAAACACTATGAGGGCGACTGGTTTCAAAAACATGTTTGATGCTTATTAAGCACACAAAAAACTATACATTATAATATTTGTTGTGTTTACAATGTGATCGTAAAATCCTGCAGGAGAAGTAGGTGGTAGGAAGGCCACATATTTTTGAGAATAAAGAATATGGCAGTTGCAGTCTCTGCTGCTATCGCATTTTTCACCCAATTTTTGGACAATATTGTTTTACACCTTTGTTGCCTCACTCCTGCCTATCTGATGTAATGCAAAAGAAAGCATGTCATTATCCCTTGTCACATTTCCTATTCTGTAATCAATTTCATAACCTGATTAATTGTGAAATGAGGAGTACATAATATAATTGATTTCACTATTCTTTAATTTTACAGCGCCTTTTAAAACATCCCCCAAAGATCTCTCATAAATTTTAACAGGAAAATGAAACAGATTGTTGATGGGAAATTAGCATCAGGAGGATGCATTTCATGGAATCTGTGAGTGAGGCAGCCATTTCACAGATAGAATAAAATTCCTCTGTAAACTTGCCCTGGGCTTTTGAATTACTTTTCTCAGAGAGATCTATTTGGTTCCCTCCCCACTTTCTTGGTTTCTGCCCCATCCCCTTTTGTTTCTTTGTTTCATAAGTTATTTATGTAAAAAAGTTGTTGGTATTTTGCATTTCAGTTCTTTAACTTTCTTCTGCTATTTTATTTTCTCTGATGGCTCTTGCATCTATTACTCTTTCACCGTGGACTCTGTTTAATGGAATGTCTCATTAAAAATAGGCCTGCAAAGCAATTCTGATATGTTTTGAGGGGGGTGGGGGTAGGCTCGCTGTTGTAATTTTGCCCTGATGATTCAGATGCCCAGCTTATCAAACAGCCTCTCCTTTACCTGCTCCAAAATTCACCCTTTTGGGCTGTTGCAAATTCTGCAAAAGGCTGTAGTGGAGAGTGGTAAAATGAGTCAGCTTTCTTTCGATGTAAGAAGCAAATGTCTTATTTTTCAAATTTCTTATTAAGGTGAAGGTCCTCCTCAAAGATCTGCACAGCCTGAACCAAAAACCATTTTGGCTACAAAGATTTCTAACGTGTACCTGGGCCTCAGATTGATCCTCAATGGCAGCCATATCCAGCCAAGTGCTATCCAGATGCACAGAAGAGCAACGCTTGTCTTCCATAACAGCCTCCGCTCCATTTCCTGTTTCTCTTCATGGCTAGAAACAGCTTTGAGAAAGTCATTTTCCTCAGGGGAAGGGGATGGGGAAAAGAGTTTATTTGTTTTTGCTCTTTCCCTCTGCTGTGGCTATGATACAGCTATGATACACTCTCATCCACGTTAGCTGCTACATTTAGACAAAGAAAAAATGTTATCAGATGTAGCCATTCTGTAGATATTACAGAAAAATGCTCAGAGTCAAAACAATGGTTACATGATTTATTAATGCATTCTGTCTGTTTTTACTGCAGAAATCATTGAACACCATGCACAGACTTTGTTTTTCCTCCCAAACATCCCTATAACAATGGCCATTTTCATATTTCTATTTTGGTTATAAAAAAACAACAACAGTATTTGAAAAAGAAAGAAAGAAACAATGATGATGTCTATGGAGAGTCTCAATCATCCAGGTCACGATTGTCCCAAAGGTGGTGTTCAAAAGGCAACTGGACTTTCTTGGTTGTTTCCTTGAAAACATTTCATTTCTCATCCAAGAAGAACTGAAGAAGCTTCTTGGATGAGAAGTTAAATGTTTTCAAGAAAAAAAAAAAAGCCAAGAAAGTCCAGTTCCTTTTAAATACTACCTTTGGGACAAACAATGAAAATATTTTCAGATCAATAATCAATGGTAAAAATACTAGCAATTAAGAAACATGAGACAGACTTAGCACTTGGTGGGAGAGCAATGAAGGCCTAGGATAATCTATTCAGATGCAATGGGTTTCCCTGTGATGCTCTATGGAAAAAACAGGATAGAAAGAATATTGGTGTTTGTACTTCAGTGTTGGGAGAAAACTAGAGAATATATATATATATTATTAATAAAATTTATATGCCGCCCAATCCCTAGGGACTCAGGGCGGCATACAAAATTAAAACAATAAATATAACAATAAAACAATAAAATAAGTGCATTCATACAGCGTGTCCAGTCGTATCCAGTTGTATCCAGTCGTATACCACAGACAGCCAAGAAAACAAACAAATGGACCATTGAAAGAAGTCCAGAATCCTCAAGCAGAAATAACCAGGATTAAATTATTGCATTTTGGACACATTATGTGAAGTCTTACTTCTCTTGAACAGTCTCTATACCGATAATGCTAGAAAATGTGGAAGGAAAGAGAAAGATAGGATAGCCAGTAGTGCTATTATAGCAGCAGTGGGTGCTTCATTGGAAGACCTGAAGGACTAGGTTGGGGACAGATCTATCTATGCCATTGCTAATTGTTGGCAACAACATGATGGCACATAATTCATTAATAATTTATATTTTGTTTATACATAGTGTATAAATGGAGCCATGAACTTTATATAAAATAGTCTAGTTCAGTAGTGCATGAACTTAGGGCTACAGGTAGAACCTAAAACGTTTAATGAAGTTTCTAGAAAGCTCCCAACATTTATAGTAAAATGTAAAGTCTCCTTAAATTCAAGCTTGTCCATACATTTTTGTTTTGCTAACAATACAGTGGGTTGCTATAAGAGTTGGCAAGATAATTTTGAGGGAAATGGGCTATGTTATTATCTACACAAAGAGGGTTAAAGCATTCCTTAAGTCATGGGAAACAAGATAGTATTTAGAAGAGATTTGTACAGGTAGTCCCTGATTTGCTGGATATAAGAGAGAGTATAGATAAAGCATAATCAGGTCCTCAAGATTCTGTGTATTATTTATGTATTACTAAAACTCTTGCTCTCATGACTTTTAACTGGGCAAAATGGAGCATCACAAGACAGCTATTATTGAACCAAGATACCTCAAATGAGCTAATTTACAGAATGTGTCCAAAATCTGGGCCCATGATTCCATGAAATTTGGGAAAGTTGTGGTTTCTTCAGTGCTAACGGCGCTTGCTGCACTGTTGGTCTGCTGCTATGGTCATCTGATCTTCATTCTCAATTTTTCTTGAAGTTTCCCAGCCAGTCTCACAATTCCTCATTTCCTCCCCCAGACAACAGCAGCTACTTCCCTGTCTCCTGGGAAGGGAAGGGAGATTTTCAATACTCCTTGACAAGTTTCCCACAAGGAAACTCAATGAAGAAGTCGGCAAAAAGTTGGAAGTCACTCCTGCTCTCACTGCTTTTTTGCTCATTCATGATCATTCTCTTTCTCTCTGTAATGATGTTCCAATAGGTCATGGATTGTTTAGTTAATTTAATAAAAATATCATATAGTTCTAGGTTTGCTATGGAGCCTTTTTCATGATCTTCTCTGCCTCAAAGGGCAGTTACTGCTTTGTTCTGGTTGCTTTTCTAATTTTCTAGCCTAACCTGCATACCAGAGGCATCTGTACTCTGTGTGTGTGTGTGTGTGTGCACGCGCATATGACAATAGACAAGATGACATCCATAATTGCAAGGTTGCAAGATTGACTTTTTGTATCCCCCCCTCTTTTCATGGAGTCTATACTGCATGTAAATATTACCCAAAATTTGAGAAATGACAAATTACAATAATTAGTTATTAAATAAATAATGAATTGTATTATTGAAAAAAAAAATAGATATTTTCTTCTGTGAATATCTAGAGAGGTTTCTGTGTTAGCATATTGCAGCAAAACCAAAGAAGTATATTGTAGTGTATCAAAGATAATTTAATTAATGGATTAAATTTTGAAGATGACACTTTACCAAATGACTGTACTACGTTATTGAGATAGGAAAACAAGTACTAAAGAAGTAAGTAATCAACAGTAAATTGGCATGGCATGTTGTCACATTTCCTGTGTTTCATTATGCTTCAATTTTGTTGGGTATACTATTGGTAAACAGTGTTTATAAAGATCTGCATACACGCCCACAACCTGTGTCAAAATATTGTTCCATGCATTATTCTGGATGTGGATCATGTTAGTCTATATTACAATTCATTTCTTAATTTTTATGGAACCTCAAGAAGCCATTAGCTGTGGGAGTCTTATCACTGATTTTCTTGTCATAGACAAAAAACAGGGATGGGGCCATTTTGAAAGAAATTTCCACAGGCTTAAGCTAATGCATGTTGCTTTTTGGCCACCTGAACTTTTTTGGCCATCTGTTGTCTTTTCCAGATTAAAATTGTTGCCAGCAATGACTTGCATATAGAAGTTTACATGAAAAAAGAATTCAGTACTAAAAGAATATGCTACTTTACTTCTTTTCATTCTGATTGTCTCTTTTGCCTTCCTTTACCTTCTGGTCTTTGAACAGTGTAAATGTGTGAGCAAACCCTGTTGCTAATTGCAACTTTTAAAACTCTAGGTACATTATGAAGAATATAATGTTTAAAAGCGAAATAAGGCCTATGTTCAGCTGTATTAAAGCTCTACTTAGCAACGCTGGCTGTGGAATTCTGGGAGTTGAAGTCCTCATGCCTTAAAATTGTCAAGTTTGGGAAACACTGCTCTACTGACTACAACTTCAGTTTAAATAGTTCTGTACTTCTTTTCACTATTGTCATTTTGGATAGCTCTAGCTTAGCAAACTTTCAGCAATATGTCCTGCCAGGCTCAAAGCAACATTTCTAGCATTCAGACACAATGGCTGTAGCTCTTCCCCATAGCTGAAAAGGTTTTCTTTTTTTTTTTTTTCTGGCAAGAAGTCAAATTGGGAAATTTCTCTTTGCAGGAAGACGGAGTTAACAGTGTGTTTATAATACTGAAATTAACCCTGTGCTTGCTGTTGAGAAGGAGAATACTGGCCATATTTTTCTTAAATAACCTTTTGGGATTTTTTTTATTAACAGTATTTGAAACTATTTATAAACTTTATTTACTTGTTAGATTTATATCTTGCTTTTTCTTAAGGTCACCTCCCAGATGATTACTGCAGTATGGTCTACAGGGGGCAGCTCTTGAAGGACTTCATGGTAATGTATGTAGCAATTCTAACAGAGTAAGAGTTCCCAAACTGTGAGGCAATTCTGTGTTTCAAGATATGAAAAATGTAGGAAAAAGATCATAGTGAATGGACAATCTATCATATTGGGAAGATGTGTGTGTGTTTGTGTGTGTGTGTGTGTGTGTGTGAGTGAGTGAGTGGACTGATGGGAGAGCTGATGGAGGGGTTGGGACACCTCTGAAAAGATCAGCAGGTGTGCAGCAGGGATATTAGGGCAGGAGTGGCAGATGAGAAGATCTGTAGCCGATTACTGGGAAAAAAAGGTGTGCATGTAGATCAGTGGTTCTCAACCTGTGGGTTGGGACCCATTTGGGGTCGAACGACCATTTCACGGGCATCGCCAAACAACGCAGTCCGCCATTTTTTCCCCTTTTCCTTAGCTGTGCTACTCTCTTTTATTCTATTGACTTTCAAAAGCCAACAGGAATTGTCCAGGCTGTCTCTGCCCTGCTGAGCCCACCAAAAGTCCCATTCTGCAAACGGTGCTGCAAGTTGCAGCGAAGGCGAGCTGTCTGGAAGTTTCCACCCCTCCCTGCTGAGCAACTACTAAAAATGTAAGTAAAAGAGGGCCGGGGTGGAAGGCGGGAGGCCGGCGGGCGCAGGGAGGGTTGCTGGTGCATGTGGGGCCCGGCGGGTGCCTTACCTCCCTTGGGCTGGGCCAGCTGGTGGCCCAGCCGGTGGTCGGCCTGCGCTGTCTCTGCCGCTTGCCAGCTACGCCTCGGCCGGCGCAGGGGGCGGCACCATGCATGCACGGCGCTCCTGGGCAGGGAAAGTTCTTGACTTACAACCGGTTGGGTAGTCCTCAACTTACAACCGGTTGGGTAGTCCTCGACTTACGACCGGTTGGGGTCGCGGCATTAAAAAGGTTGAGAATCACTGATGTAGATGTTCATAAACTGGTATTGGGCAGGGAGCTCCTGCAGTAACCTAAATTTCAATCAGTCTTGGATGGTATACACAAAACTAGACTTTCTTCTACTTTGATTTAATCAACAGAACCTGGACAAGCTATACAGGCACTTTTTATGTTTTTGGATAAACTGTCCCTTTCCACAGCTTCAACCTTACCTGGGATCAGGCTAGCAAAGAGGAAGTGTGACCTCTTGAAACGCAAGGGGGACAGACAGAGTGGAGGTCAGGGGTGTGGCTAAATCAGGGATGGGGTTGGTGCAGATTTGACCATAGGCTGGAAGGGAGTGAAGGGAACAGCTGCTGCAGCAAGACCAGAAGAACGAGGACCACATGCCTGGGAGTGTTTCTATTGATCTAAAGATACCGGAGACTTTGAGAGGTCTCCCCTGCGTCTGATAGGAGATAGAAAGTCTTTGATGCCATCTTGCCCCTAAAGCTTGGGATGGCCCTAGGATGTTGCACGGCTGAGTATCAGTCATTCCAGTTTCCCAGGCAATGTGAATCTTAGGAAACAGGCCATCCGTTCTTTGTCCCTGATACAAACTTGGATCCTGCTGCCTGGATCTCTTCATCGGTCTTGCAAAAGAGCAGAGCGCTGTTCATGCAAACGGCTGCTACGAGGATTGCTTTCCTTCCGTTTGGCTGCTGAGATTCCCCTAAGATGGAGTAAATACTTAAATCAGCTGCCACTCAACTCCTCTTCCTCTCTCCCCCCCACACCCCTCCCCTCTGCCAAGGACCATGTTGCAGTGCTGCCAATTGGAAAGGCTTGTCGATCTCCATCAATTGAAAGCTTTGTCAGGAGGGGCAAGTTGTGAAGCTCCTTCTCCCAAGGCCCTGGCCTTATCGCTGTCCAGCAGATGCTTCGGTCAGCCATTGGACATTGAAAACATCAATAATAGAACCAAATGCGGTGAGATAATGGCTACTGGGGGGGGGGGAAGTAAATGCTCCCAGAAATGGCCAGTCTTGGAGTAACCAAGCAGCAAAAGCTCTGGGCACAACAATAGCAGGGCAAAGAATAGAGGCAAGTGAGGAGGCCTGACTCGGAATGAGACCGAGAGCTGCACATGCTGCTGTTACCATAGAAACTAACCCCGCCCCTGAAGAGGCTTGCCAGGCTATTGTTTGTGGGACATAAGATGTGTCATAGACCAGATGGTCGTGTGCTGTATAACTCAGTTATCTGAGAAGACAGAGTAAAGGAATGTGTGCTAAGGGAGAGCAGGGCACCATCTGTTCCACTTTTTTTTTTTTGTGGTCAGAAAGGGACAGGTTTTTTTTTTTTAAAAAAAAAAACAATAGTGGCCTCTTTGGTTATAATATCTCATTTTCATTTTGCTAATTTTACCACTGGGACTTGATCCAGGTGAACTGCATTTCAGGGCAGGAACAATTAGCGAGTATTTATCTTCCCAGCTCTAAATTTCCCATTTAGAAATAAAATGCCTCGGAGATCTCCTTGGTCATTTACCATTCAAAACCACAAAGGTGTTTTCACCAGATGGTACGGAAACATCTGATTTCTCTCTCCCTTCTCTCCAGAAACGTTCCCCTTTTAGCTATTTACATATCGAACAAAGGGAAGAGCCATTTCTTCTCCTTAGGCCTTTGGGGAGTTTCACTGATGCCAGAAAGAAGAACAGCAGCAAAGGGGGGGGGGGAGGGAGAAAAGCCAGTAAGACATGAAATTATCAATTTGGATATCTCATGCAACAAGAAATGGAATGGTGCCAAAAAGTAAGCCCCTTGTATATCTGACCTGTACAGTGAAATAAACGGATAAAGACAAAATTATGCTGGCCCGCAAGATAAGTGAGAATAATTAAGCTTACTGAGGTATTAATCAAGTCTCCTTAAATGAAAAATGAAAGCAACGAATTCCAAGTTTGGAGCTGTGAAATCATAAGTAATGGGAAAAGAGTGGCTAGCTCTTGCCCTGCAAATGAGCGGTTCACAAGAATTCACACTTGACTCTCAATAGGTGAGTTATAAATGCTGTATATCACTTCTACATCTGTGGTTGCAAAAGCTCTTGTGTGAGAAAAAGATGACTTTGGATTTTGCTTTTCAGTCACTACATTGTAATCTGAAGCAAGGAATAAACTAGCCCTTACATGGGCCAAAGGTGTACACCTACTTTAGGCAGATTTTAATTGGAACAAAAGTATTGATAAATGATAGTTATACAAAAAAAATTCTTGGCAAGGTTTGATCACTTTTACTTCTGTTTTGCTTTAGAGACCAGTAAAGCAAAACAACAAAACTACTTTTCATGCATGTTTTTGTAACAGTCTGTATATATATATATATATATATATATATATATATATATATATATATATACACACAGTCTGTTATATATATATATATATATATATATATATATATATATATATATATATACAGTCTGTTATATATATATATATATATATATAACAGTCTGTATATATATATATATTATCTAAGCTTTTTGGTTTAAGGAAGGACAATCATAGCTTTTGGACTTGTAGAAAACAACATGACAATAAAACAAGTAAGATAGATATAAACATTGATCTCCCAGATGGTTTATAGCCCATCTGGACAACTCATGTTAAAAGACTTGGCCCTTTGTTTTTAAGTTCCTTTCTAGTTCATTTAACATCTGTGAGACAATGTTATTACTTTAGTTTTGTGAATTAAATATTTGAGTACACCATTGTATAGTGAAGACTACTAGCTACCCCCATCAGGATCAAGAGAGTTTTGGGGAATCTCTGTTACAGATAGTTAATCAAAACACATTAGACACATAAGATATTAAAGCATATCCATTCACAAACTACAATAAACATGATAAAAATCAATGGAAGCCACCTCTGTTGGTCAGAGTGCTCTGCCCTGATAAGGCTAAAGGCCTGCCAGTTGAGAGTGAAAGGCAGAAGAAGTCTGTGGGTTTGGTTTTAATGAGAGAAAACACTTTCACCCTATTGTTCTCTGTGGGAGTTAATTTATTTAGATTAGTCAAAAGGCTGTATAAATGTGTTCCTGGGTGAAAGTATGGCAGAGAGTTGAAGGGGTTGGAATGGACTTTCAGATGTAGTCTTTTGCAAGTACCTTTCTTGTTAAGTCCCCCCCCCCACGTTCTCTTTGGGGGGCTTTTGAAGATAAAGATTGCTTACATTAAAAAGATCCAAACGAGGAGGGAGACATGTGAGCCTGATCCCAAATCTCACTCTGGGAGGTTGGCACCCTTCTGGGCTCTTAAAGGGAAAGCTGCTGAGCCCTGCAGCCCTCTTGATAAACTCTAAGGACTCAGAGTGGCCCCTAAGGCAGAAAAAATAATTTGGAGAATTAGGCCATAACTAGCTCCATAAAAACTTGTCCATATTTTAAAATTTCACCCAAAGGCAGAACATATTTATTTGCAATTATTTGCAAGATTGTCTGGAAGCTAGATATATTTTTATTTTTGATAGTATGATGTATAGAAAGCTGCCTTGCAACGTGCAAAGCACATTTTCCAATGTAAAAACCAGAAAAGGCTAGCTAAGAATGCTAAGTAAATATGAGAAACCTGTGTCATATAATTTAATAGGCAAAATGGTTTCTTCTGCCTAAGAAATGTAATTACATATATGGAATATAATTAAAGTTAATTACGTCAATTAATTTTAATTGTCTTAATGGCAATTAAGTGATTAATTACATTAATTAAAATATCAAACTTTAATATAACAGGTCTGCCGAAAAGGGTGGCATCTTAAGTTCTGCTACTACTTCTCTTAAACCTCCAGGAGCATTTCCCTATCCACTGTTGATCCATCCATTGGGTCATTCCTATCTTTATTGACAGTTCCTGTCCCTCTGTTTTAATTCAATTAAATAAATAGAAATAAGTGGATATAGGACTGAATCTTGAACCACACAGAGCTGTGCTACAGTCAAAGGTTATTTCCTTGTATATGAATTTATTTATTTATTTATTTTTAAAATTTATAAACCGCCCCACTCCCGCAGGACTCCGGGCGGCTAACAATAAAAACAACAAAAACACCATATAACATGACAAAACAAACAATACAATAATAGTCATCCAGGGGTCAGATTTTATAAACCCCAGGCCTGCCGGAAAAGCCAGGTCTTAAGCAGCTTGCGGAAAACCAACAGGGTGGGAGCGGTCCTAATCTCTGGGGGGAGCTGGTTCCAAGACGTGGGCGCCATCACAGAGAAAGCCCTCCCCCGTGGCCTCGCCAAATGGCACTGCTTGGCCGACGGGACCTGAAGGAGGCCCAGCCTGTGGGATCTAACTGGACGAAGGGAACTATGAGGTTAGCTTTGTCTGGAGCCCATATCATTCGGTCATCGCTGGGTCAAATTAAATGTCATGAAGATTCCTTTTGGATTTTACAAATACAAAGCAAACTAGGTTGATTAATCAGCTCCTTAAAAATATAGATACATGGGAACTTTTGCTGTCCTTAAAAAAATACACAGATTTAGGAAAAAAAATAATATTGAGAACAATGTTTTATTCCTTAATAAGTTAAGGTATGAGCTACTGAAAACATGGTGTTTTATCATAACTGTCTGCCAGGTGGCTGGTTGCAGAAGAAAAATAACAGTTTGGACAATGGCTCTCAAGCCAAATTGAAAGGGAAAAGCACCAGTTGCACTCCCAGAGAACGCACTACGGCACTTGAAAAAGATGCTTCTTGCTTCTAAACCATTGGCTTCTCTGCAAAGACTGTGGAGGACTGCTGATCTGAATAATGCTGCACCTGGCCAAGTGATTTAGCAGAAACCCAACTAAGGGGGCTAGAGAAGCTTTGTTTGCTTTGTTCTGGGGGAGCCTGCTTGGAAAGCCAAGGTTGGATTAGCTCCGGCTAAATCCTTGGGCATTTCGCCAGAGCAACTCTAACACCAATAGGAGGAAAATCTACTACCTCTCCAAGATTTCAGGGCTGGCTTTAGTTATTCATTTTTTCCATGCTCTTCATATAGTAGAGAGTGAATGCCAAATATCAAACCAGCATCCCTTCCTTTAGGCTATACCTGAAAGGTTGACAAACACAGTAGAGATCCATAAAAATGTGTGGTTATTTTTATAACTCTGTGCCCAGTTCTCTTGCCTGATTTCTTATTCTGAAACCTCATTTTCTTTCTCTTTCTTCAATAGGAAACAGTCCTGTATTGCCCCAGGTTTTATGTATTGAAAGTTTTTAAAAAGGTAGCTCAAATATTCATAAACATTCCATAACACTCAGAGGAACTAATAACCTCTTTTCACTATGTTAAGCTTTATATTTTATGTACAATAGCAGTAGAAGTTAACCAAAATTACAGATTGATCTTAGCTCTTGTTTTGTTTTTGTCTTTCGATTTAATCTTATATGTGGCTGAACTGGAACCATCACTGTTTTGTGCACACAGAACACAATCAAGGGGATATTTCGGCTGGCTGAATGTAGTGAGGGAGAAGGGGTTTTTTTTAAGCCCCTTCTTTCTGAAATCCTTGTGTTATCAAAAATCTGCCCCAGAGGAAGGGTGAAGGGGAGGGTTCTGGATAAGTCTGCATACCACACTAAATTAAAATATGCTTGGCTAGTTTGTGGTTCCATAAAATTAATTCTGTAAATTATGTTTAGTTCATGTTGTATGCGCACACCTTTTGGCGTAGTGTGGGAGGTAGAGCTGGATTTGCTGGAGGTAGGGGGACTGACAGAAATTATACCTTATTGCTTTTCTATTTGCAATAAATAGAAAATTCCTTCCTGCAAATGTAAGACTGTTCATTGATGGAACAGAAACTCAGAATCCAGGCTCCAAATCAAAGAACAGAACAAATAAGAGATAAAACCTAGACTATAAATTTGCATTAGAAGAATACTCAGTTTGGGACCCAAGTCAATATAGTAAATTTTGATTTAATAGCTCCCTACATAACAGACTTGGATGCAATAGATAACATTTCTATTCAGACAATTTCATTGCCTCCAAAGCAGACCTGATAAAGTGGTTACATTTCTTCATTATCATAAATGACATTGTTAAGAAAATGATATAAATGAATACAAAGAGCTGTGGTGGCGCAGTGGTTAGAAATGCAGTACTGCCGGTTACTTCTGCTGACTGCCAGTTGCCAGCAGTTCGGTAGTTTGAGTTGGTTTCTGAACGTTTCATTACCAGGCTAGGTAAGATCTTCAGCAGAGTTTAGGGGATGTCAGTGTTCTTCTGCTTATAACGGCTTCAGGTGTGAGTGTGTCAAGTGAGGGTCTGTAATGGATCTTGTGATGGGTCAGCCATCTCCTGCTTGCATTGCTGCCATTCTTTCAACTCCAACTACTCTAACCAGATGTTATCCCAGCCTTCTGCAACTTTCCACTCTCTGAAAACTTTCCAGTCATGAGTCCACCCATCAGTTTATTAATCATCTACTTAACTCTCTGACTATAAGAAGCACTAATCCCAAGTACATATAGCTTGTTGTAATAATCCCAGGTACAAATAGCTGGTTGCCCGATGCCAAGATGGGAAAAAAAAAAGAAATAATCATGGCTATTGGCTGGCAGTAACTGAGTTGTAGTCTGCAAAGTTCTTTTTCTACTACTGTATGGCTATATAGACCCTATGTTTTTTGTGTGTTCCATGGAGCTAAGGAAAAGACATTTTATTAAAACACATAGGGCTTATACAATAGTCTTGGATGTATGATGTTCTGATGCTAAAAATGATACCAACCTTCTGTATTTTGCTACCTTTTGTGCTTTTGGTCACATTGATTGCATATAGAAATTCTTGAGGTAACTGTGGTTTGAATTCTCCAATTTATTCTCCAGTCTTTAAATATTAAGTTGTTAGACACAGGTTTTAAAAAAATTACATGCTTCAATAGAACTTTCTGTCCTCTAGTCAAAGGAAAGCAGAAGGAAGGTGTACAGTACTTTATCATTCCTACAGGAGTCAGGCTGAAAGGGAGAGCCTAAAAATCTGTTCAGTGGAACAAAGCAGGTATTAAGAATAGAACAAGGCCCTTGGTTGCTATGTCTACATCTAATGTCCCTAGTGGTCAATTGGATCAAAGGTGCAAAATGCAGATACTTTTGAGTGACATCTCTAATAAAATATATGAATCGTATATTGGATTGCAACATAATTGTGTTGCTGGTTTATTGCAGCACTTCAAATACACATAGAATAAATCTTTGTTTTGTTATTTATATTGCAATTGCATTTATGTGATGCTTATCCCATTTTTAAAGCTCATTTACTCTTGCATGAAATTCAGACTAAATGAAAGTACAATTCCTGTCCTATATTTTATTAAGAAATTAACAACTTAAAATTACAATAGTGAACATTATTTTTAAAAAAATAGATTGAAAATCTTAACAGTTCTCCTTTGATTTCTTATAAAATATAATGCCCTGAAATAATTCCCATTTACATTTTTAAAAAGTTTGTACAACCTTAAAAATGTATGTACTGTACACTGGAAGAGTAGATAATTCTAATATATTTAAAATTCCATTTAAGGAGGATTAGAAGATGCTTTGCTATCTGGAAGGAGACAATGAAATGCGTACAATGAAGAATGAAAAGCTATGAAGTGTATCTTTTGTTGCACAGATGAAGCAAAGTGACTGGATTGCCACAGGCAGTGGATTTGGGGGAACTGTTTGGGGTACCAGAGCACAATAGATTTGGGACATAGGATACAACCTGGAAATTCTGCTGCACAAGTCCCACTGAAATAGACCTAGATTTGCTCAAGAGCACAGTAGAGGCCGACAGGATTCGTTTTAATAGGTCGAATTCTTTTGTTGGCCATGGATTCCACAATTATGAATTCTGAACTTTTTTCCACCAGCAGTGATGATGGCTCTTATTTTGCATATTTTAAAAGGCAATTAGACAAACAAGAAGAAATAAATACAGTTTTTGGATAACTGAAAGTTATAATTTGGGTGAATGACAAAGAATGGCCCCTTGTGGGATTCTTAATAGCATCTGCATGGCCACAATTGGAAATAAGCTGTAGCATTAGACAGACTATTAGAGAAACAGCATATACAAATTCTTCATTTCAGTGAGACATGTAAATAATAAAAACTCATCCTTTGATCCTGAATGTGTTTCACGCTAATTCATAAAACCAGAGATTGCTTAGGTAACAAACATTGTGCAGTGGTAACCTGGCTATTTCTATGAATTTACATTGAAATGCAGCAGGAACAGATGGTCGAATTTGCTACAGTTTGGGCTTTTGGTAAGTGCAATGGTATTATCCAGTTATGGTGTCCTCTTTTTGAATCTCTAGTTGTGTAAAGTTATATGGAACAAAAAACCCTGAGAAAGTACTTCACAATTCTTCCCTGTTACCTCCTCCCACCAATATCTGAAACAAATAAGATCATCGATACTTAAAAGGCTTAAATTATCTAAGATATAAGTATTTTGTTTTCTAATTATTAGGACAGGAGTTACGGCAAAAGAGGTTTGGTTTGAGTTCTGCCTTTACTTGCATCCTTCAATATTTGTTTCCATATAAGGGAAAAATTCAAAATGTTATTCTATGCAAAAGAGTTCCTTCTGAATCTTATACATTCAAACTAAAAACTTCCAATTAGTATCAAATAATATATGATCATTAAAATGTCCTATATTTACCTGTCTTTAAGAAAGAATGGAAATATTATAGGCACAGGTAGCAAAAAAAAAAAGTATTTTCAGTGGCATCAATGTGAATTAGAGGAATGCTAACATCTCCAAATAAAACTCATAATAATATGTGGCTTTTAAAGAACTACATTTTGGAAAGCATTTAGTTATCTGCAGCTCTGTTGCTATAATTGTGCACTTAGTATTTAATACTATTCAGGTTGCCATGCTGTCCTTGGACATAGAATTTTCAATGACTTTTTTCTCCATACAGCAATTTACAGATCTAATTTTCATGAATAGATGGTAATGCTACCAAACAGATAGGCCAGAGCCTTTAAGACTTCTACACCTCACTTTCCATGCTTGTTCTTCAGTAATACATAGTAATACACAGAAGTATCAAGTTAGAAGAGGATTTCTGTCCTTAAGAGGCTCATCTGTCATTGAGGGAAGGCTGATAGATGAAGGATTGTCAACGGAATAAGAGCCTACATCTATAGTGACAATATCTGGGCTGCAAACTTCCAAACAGAAGATTAGAAGCTTTAAAGGGTTAGAATTGTATCTGTCTTTCTGTTGCTGTTTTTAGTAGCCATCCATGTTTTTGGTAGCCTAGATGTAATTGTCATCCCAACTTTTTCACACTTGTAGCTTCTGAATATTGTAGTTTCAAATTCCTATGAACCAAAACATGAAGTTGTGTATTTGAGACGACCTGTATGTGACAAAGAAACATTTTCCTCATGTAAACTACAAACAAAACTTATATAGAGATGTTTGTACAACTCAGTGTCAGTTCCAGTTGTGGGAGTCAGCCAGTTCGCACCAGTTCGGTAGAACTGGTAGCTAATGTTTTGTTGCACAGGCTCAGAATGGACTTCTGGAAGCGGCATCCACACAGAGAACCGGTTGTTCACATATTTGAATCCCACCACTGGTCAGTTCATACAGTTCTGATTGTCCCCCTCCCCTGGGATTACAAAGCTCCCTCTTTCTCCAATTTTATTTGATTTCTGAATCCCAACAGGAATATGTATGCTCATAGAAAGATTAGTTAGTGCTTGGTGATTCATAGCTGAGTATGAGAGCCAATTTATGCTTGAGATGAGGAGTGGCAATATGAACATCCTATCTATGATCCTGATAATACCTGGCCATACAATTTAAATTCCTTTTCCCAAAGGAACTAGAAAACTGATTTAAACAGAAAATAAATATCAACTGAGATTTTCAGAGACCTAAATTCCAGCATCTGCTCTGCATAAGAACATGGATAGCTCTTGCTGTCATCCTGCATATGGATTTTTTTCCCCACAAAAGAGCCAACTGTATTAACAGAACAGGATCTGCAGAAATATAAGATATGCCTGCTTCCCATTTGTTTAACAGCTTGGATATAACAGATGAACGCAGAGCCATTTCCACATTCAGTGTGTAGAACTTCTCTGCAATAACCAAACAAACTGAAGAGCTTGTATATCTTAGCATGAACAATATTCACAAATTACTGTTGGTCATTATGTATTAGTGTGCCAGGAAAAGAAAGGAATGACTGTGCATTTGACTTGGCAGTACATTTTCATATAAAGTTCAAAGCTGCTGTATTTCCCCAAAGCATCACTTTCAAACTCCTAATCAACAAGATCCAGTTATTTTAGACCTGTACTTATTGCAGTACACTGACAAATAAACTTAACCTACTTCAACACATAAAGCTGTGCACTTTGAAAGCTCTTTCTGACAAATATACCCAGGATAGTAATAAATACTGCAGAATATAAATTATTTGGCAGCAATATAATTGCTATTTTTAAAAAGTTCCTATTCAATATTTCAAAGTCCCAATTCCATTACAGTATTATACAAAAGAAATCTTCCTTTACAAACAATACAGTTTTTGATTAAAACACTGATTCTTCCCTGAAGAAAGGCAGACATTTGTTTTAAATGTGGTAGGTTTCACAATATTGTGTAGAATCAACAATGGAGTGTGGGAGAAAAAAATATTCAGTGTATATGCTCTTGCCTGTCTGTAGGATGGCAATTTATGTACATTCTCTTTTGGAATCTATTGAGCAAAACTATATCATTATCGGCAGAGTCGGGAACAGAATTCAGATATAACTAAGTTCAAGTATTATTCTTACTGAAGGGCCATAGGATGCAATTAGCCAAGCGAAGCTGTGGAATTTTCAAACTATTGCAATTGTGTATGATTGTGCAAGACTTCAGAATGATGTTCATGGCAGCAGTAACAGCAGAATACCCTGGGCAGATACACTGACTGTCTTTTTGCTAATATCTGGACTAATTACAGGTAGTCCTTGACTTACAACCATTTGTTTAGTGCAGGGATCTTCAAGCTTGGCCCTTTTATGACTTGTGGACTTCAATTCCCAGAATTCCTCAGCCAGGCATGCTAGCTGAGGAATTTTGGGAGTTGAAGTCCACAAGTCATAAAAGGGCCAACCTTGAAGACACCTGGTTTAGTGTTTGTTTGAACTAACAGGGGCACTGAAAAAAGTGACTTGTGACCAGTCTTGCATTTATTCTCATCGTGTGATCATGATTCAGATACTTAGCAACCTGCATATATTTATTATGATTGCAGTATTCTAGAGTCATATGATTGCATTTGTGACTTTTCCAGCTGGTTTCTAACAAGAAAATTCAATGGGGAAACTGGGTTTGCTTAATGACTGCAGGATTCACTTAACAACTGCAATGATTCACTTAACAACTCCGGCAAAATGTCGTAATATCAGGCATGATTCGCTTTACAACCATCTTCCTTAGCAACAGAAATTCTGGTCCCAGTTGTGGTGGTAAATCGAGGACTACCTGTACTCTTTTAATGCCATGATTGATTGTAGCAGAATTATTTAAACACACACACACACACAAACACACAAAGAAATTAGAGCTCAAGAATGCATCACATGAATAAAGAATGACAACACAGTGTGGGTTTTAAAGTTTGGTAGTTGTCTGAATTATTCTCTTTGGAACAACATGTTGAGAGGATAGTAAAATTAGCTTAAAAGTAACGTGTCATGCTTGTATGGCCGATTCTGAGTTTAAATTTGTCCCCAGCCCCTGTTGAGATTCATAAGTGTCAATTTAATGAAAGGGAACAAATCTCTGAGGCATCAGGAACCATCGTCTTGCAAGGCCCTTGCAACTGTTAGCTGTTCATAGGTTGGGAGAGCGCTGCTGGGAGGTAGGCTGGAGTCGACATCATTCCTGGGAGATGCTTTGGTGCTGTTTTGGTTTCCTTGCTGGCTGGAAAGCAGGCGGTGCAGCAAATCTGTGATGAGATTCAGCTTCTGGTCTATTTGGACTACCTGTGAAGACCAACAAAACAACACTCAGCATTTAGGTGAACTTCTAGGCAGTGTTTGAAAGCCAGACTTTGCAACAATACTTCCGCCTGGTAGGATTTTGAGGCAGAAGTCCAAGGTTCCACCCAGCAGAATGAGCAGCAAGCCTAGCTCTATACCACCTCAAAAAAGAAGCTCATAAAACCATTAGACTGAGTGGTTGCAGAATTAATCATTAATTAATCAGAATAGAGCTGGAAGGGACCTTGGAAGTCTTCTAGTCCAACCCCCTGCTCAAGCAGGAGACCCTATACCATTTCATAGAAGTGACTATCCAGTGTCTTCTTAAAAACCTCCAGTGATGAAGCACCCACAACTTCTGAAGGGAAGCTGTTCCACTGGTTAACTGTCCTCACTGTTAGGAAGTTTCTCCTTAGTTCCAGGTTACGTCTGTCCTTGATTAGTTTCCATCCACTGTTTCTTGTTTTGCCTTCTGGTGCTTTGGAAAATAAGTTGACCCCCTTCCTCTTTGTGGCAGCCTCTCAAATACTGGAATAATGCTATCATGTTCCCCCTAGTCAGTGGTGGGATTCAAATATGTGAACAACCGGTTCTCTGTCTGGCTGCCGCTTCTGGAAGTCCATTCTGGGCCTGGGCAACAAAAAATTAGCTATTGATTCTGCCGAAGTGGTGCAAACCAGCTGAATCCCACCACTGCCCCTAGTCCTTCTTTTGTCTAGACTAGCCATACCCAAATACTTGGATGAAGAAATACCTGTTCATCATACAGGTATGATGCATGATCTAAACCTAGACTTAAAGATATAAAGATGAATTAGTAATATAATGAGGGCTACCTGTAGGTAGGAATTTCCTGTGAGATGCTGGCAGATCGACATGACTCCAACTGGCACAGCTCAGTGGAGATGCTTTGGAATAACGAGGAAAAGAAATTGCTGAATTGGCCCTGGGCGTACTTGAAGCTGGCCTGTCCCAGAGAACAAGAGGAAATTTCCTCTGCAGCTAATCCTGAATTGTTCTCAAATACTGAACAGGTTGAAGATAGCAGGAAAGAGAAAAGGAGAGGCGGCTGAGGAAGCCTGTATAAAATGAAGACAAGTATCCCTGGAAAGTGGTGGAAAAACAGGGAATACTCCTGAATATTTCACAATAGAATCCCCCTCCTTACATGATAGGAGTTCCCATAATGGCAGAAAGTAAGAGCAGAAATACTATTTTTATAGTGAGAGGCGGGGCAAATCCCAGAATTTTGACAATCGCTGTTAAACCTGGATTGGAATACTTTTAGTTAAAAATCTCTCTCTTTTCTAAATGATGTCGTGAGAACAAGGGGGTCTCAGCTATTAAAAAAAAAAAAAAAAAAGCAAAAGAACCCAAAAAGCCACGCTGTCATCTGGAAGACTTCTTAGACTTGGTGCTTTGTTGCCCTTGAGAGTGTGCCCATTTTAAAATGAGGAGCTCCATGCCTGGAGCACATAGCTGAAATACCAGAACAAAAGCTGGCATGAGGGGGAAAGCTGACCTCTAACTATCTACATACAATATCAAAACAAATGATGGTAATTGGGAAAGGAAAGAGAGAGAGAGAGTGCTGGGAAGGCTGATGTTTTTGGGATCCCAGCAATAAGAGATTTGTGGAACTTGAGCCACTCAATAGCAGTATGGGTAATATCTTTAGCCCCCAGTGCCCTGCTTTGTTCTTCTAGGATAAGAGAGCATGGGAGAATAAGCAGCACCAAGGCTTAACTTGGCATGAGACAGTCTACCCCTACATTTCACTTAGCTGTGCTAGCTGGCACTGTAGATAGAGGAGGGCAGAATAAAAAGCCTGGCTAATTCTTTTCCTACTTACAATGGAAAGGATGCCTTTTGTCTCAAAATGGCTACAGTGGACAATATAGAATAAGGGAATCTAATGTTCTCATGCTCGGATTTAGCTTCTACTTACTTCTAGGGATAATAGGAACCTAACATAAAAAGGAGACAGCACACTGAGAGACTAAAAATGACACCAATTTGACAAACCAAAAACAAATGTCAGAAATAATTAAACAGATGAGGTATAGGCAATCGGACTCCATCTGTTTTTCAACACAACCCCAATGGCGTAAAATCACCTTAGGATTTTTTTCCCCCTCCCATGCAAACTAGTCAAAATGTAGCCAAATACACACACATGCAAACTTTTCCTCAGCCCTAAATTGAACTGCACAAAACAGAGAAACCTGCCAATTGTTGCTCTCCTGGTAGGAAATGGTTAAAAAAACCCAACTCTTTGTGATCTGCCAGAATGAATGAGGTAAAGATAATGTTCTTGACCTTTCAATCAATGATTGGGTTTAAATATGGTTTTCTCCACTAAAAAAAAATTAGTAGCTGATCACAGATCCAGATTATAGGCCTTAGTCTAGAATGAATACCCCAACCCTCTTCTCCCCTCTGACCTGTGACCCATGAGAGGTGCTGAAGCCAGCAGTAAACCAGTTTCATAGGAATAAATCTCTCTGTGTCTGGTTATCGTCCAAGCATCATTCTGGACAGTAAAAGATAATAAGTCTGAGCAAAATGTCAACAAACCTGGAGAATTTCAAGTGCAGTTCAAATGTTTTTCAACCAAAAGAGAACACTGTTTTTGTCAAATAATTTGGACACTTGCAGGGAAGCAGATACAGAAACCACAAAAATACAAGGTGCTGGAGGATACACTGCAGCTGGGTTTTTCTCCCTTACAATGCAAAACAAAGATTGCAATCCTTAAGCCATTTAATTCCAAAATAAGTGGTGAGAGGATTGCAACCAAAATGTCTGTGAGAGATTGTGTTGGCTATTTGTCACACAGACACTGCCTTATGCTTATTTATTTATGCACCAACTTTCCTTCAGATGCCCAGGATAGAGTACATAACATTCCTCTCTCTCATTTTCCCCTGCAACAATAACTCTGAGATTGATCTGGCTGAGAGACAGCGACTGAACCAAAATTACCCAAGGAACTTCAGTGGCTGCGGGGGAAGCTTGAACCATCTGAAAACCTTCTTGGAGTTTTACATTCACAGCCTCACTACAGCTACTACTACTATTACACACCAAATATTCTGCAAATTCTCCTTTAGCTCAACATAGTCTGAAGATATATGAAGATGTATAAAGGTTCCACACCTGTAATATATATATATATATATATATATATATATATATATATATATATATATATATATATATATATATATATAGTCAAAATAATGATCACCAAGAGAATATCTATCAAAAATAGAATTTAATCCACCAAGCTTTTGTCAAATACATTTGACATCGTCAGGGTTAAAAGGCAAATGCCGGGGGAAGTCTTATATACAGTTGTTTAATGCCTGTTTCCGGCTCTTGGAGCGTGTCATCGGCCCCAGCTGATCGAGTTGAGTCTCAAGCGCACGCCCCACATCAGCATCTATCCTCTTTCCATTGCTAATTTGCATTCTGTCATACGTTACTCCGTTAGCTGTTTCAGAGTTGGGGGTCAGGATCTTTTTGTCTCCCCTGCTCATAACTCCCCCACCATCCCACACACGGCTTCCCTTAGGGAGCGGGGGTGGGTAATTATTTAAATTGCTTCCAATATCCCTGCAAGCCCCAAGACCACTTTGATCTTGTTTATCTATCCCTCGGGGTTGTAACGCAGGCTCATAGTCACCACCCATGCTATTCCTCCTCCCCTCCTCCTTCCCGTGAGTTCTCCTAAATGATCTACTGTTCGTTTCCACGCTCTCTCCCTTGCGCACACTCAAGATGTTTTCTGCCATTGTCCCATTGTCAGTGCCTTGTTGTTCCGTCCATTGTCGGTAAGCACCATTCCCACTCATCCCCAATTCTCCATTCTCACTCCGTACGGGGCTCTTCCCCTTTAATTGCAGTTGCTGTTTCACTCCGCAGCTTTGTGTTGAGAATGTCAGAGGGGGGTGCCTTCCTCTGCTCGACTGCGACCGGGTTATCATAATGTGCCTGGTAGTATCCTCAAAGGGGGATTCATCCTCCTTCTCATCGTCCTCGTTAGACTTTATTATATTCCGTTTTCCTTCCGGTTCCTCAAGCCCCACTCCATCTCCATTCCGTCCCAAAAAGAGTCTGCTCCCGGCGGATCGTGGCAAACCTAGCCGCAGTTGTCCGCTGGAGTTAGTCTGTTGTCGATCCGGGAGGGAGGAGCTGTCAACAGAGGCTCCATTGGTGTAATTACGCAGGGAGGGGGGCCGGGTGGTATTTTGATTACAAGTTTTTTGATTGGGTCCCCCCCACATGTTAGTACGGTTGCTGGCACTCCACATTTTCAGAGCTTGGTGCGCTGCACACAAGTCTACGCGCCGATTGATGGACTCCATTCCTGAAAACCATGCCTCTTTCAGTAGGCGACCTCCTTTTGTCGTGTCGTTGGCCAAGATTTGGGCATTCTCAAAGTCAAAGCAATGGTCGTATTCTGCTACATGGGCCCAAATCTGCGAATGTTGTTCGCCTCGTCTAATAGCCAACCTATGCTCATGTAGACGAGTCTTAAGTCTTTTTGAGGTCTCGCCTACATAATTACTCTGGCACCCCGTGCAGTTGATCTTATAAACTATAGCTGATCTCTCGGCGGTAGGGAGCTGGTCCTTGGGGCGCATCACTTTAGCTCGTAAGGTCTGGGTAGGTTTGTGGGCTACCTGTATATTGTGGGGTGCCAGAAGCCTGGCTGTGGCTTCTGACACATTACTAATGTACGGTAGAGACACCCGTACGGTTCGTGTCCGGGGTTCCTCTCTTTGCTGTCCGTTTCGGGGGTCTGATACCATACTGTGTCGCTTAATAAACCTTAGGGGGTACCCATTCATCCGGCATATGCGGAATAGATGTTTTCTTTCTTCTGCCTTAGACTCCATGGTGCTGCAGTGCGATTGCACCCGTTTAAACAAGGTCTTAATGCAGCTGGCTTTATGGGAGGCCGGATGGTTGCTATGGAAGTGGAGGATTCGGTCCGTATGGGTGGGCTTCCGATAGACCTTGGTGTTCAAAGTTCCATCTAAGGAACGTTGGACCAATACGTCCAAAAAGGCTATCGAGCCCCGGATCTCCTCCTCCACCGTAAATTTAATGTCCGGATATATTGAGTTTAACACTCCCATAAAGCCGAACCGTACGGGTGTCTCTACCGTACATTAGTAATGTGTCAGAAGCCACAGCCAGGCTTCTGGCACCCCACAATATACAGGTAGCCCACAAACCTACCCAGACCTTACGAGCTAAAGTGATGCGCCCCAAGGACCAGCTCCCTACCGCCGAGAGATCAGCTATAGTTTATAAGATCAACTGCACGGGGTGCCAGAGTAATTATGTAGGCGAGACCTCAAAAAGACTTAAGACTCGTCTACATGAGCATAGGTTGGCTATTAGACGAGGCGAACAACATTCGCGGACTTCCGGTGGATTTTGCGTGCGTGATGGCGGCTACTTTGTAGCTGTCCTCCTGGGTAAGTGTAAGAACCGCTATGAACAGCAGATATCAGCTGTTCAGCGGTTCAAAATCCCCCTCCCGGGCAAAGGGGGGGGGTAGAGAGTGTCTGAATAGTGGTAGAGCCTCTTTCTCACCCCCCAAGTTTTTTTTTTGGGGGAGGTGAAAGGAGTGCTCCCACGGAGTTCAGACTTGTCTCCGCTTCCCAGCTGTTTTTGTCCTCAGGGACAAAACGAGCCGCCGCAAACACCTCCGTGCTTAAAGAGAACTGGTGAGTTTTTTTTTTTAAATGGACAGAGCTGAGTAGAGGATTTAGTTTTTGCTTTCTTTGACTTATTTGGATTTTAAGTTTTAAGATTTGTTTCTATTTTTATTCTCTCTTTTTATTTTTTTTCTTTGTTGAAAGGGAAAGTAAAATGGCGATCGGCAAACTCCTCGGTGTTTTTTTTTCTGGAAGTTAGAATGCTGACCGGCAGGCTTTTTGGTGTTTTTCTTTCTTTCCTTTCCCTTTCTCTTTTTATTTCCTTATGATTGGAATGGTTGTTTTTGGTATCTCTAAGTATTTTTTTTGGAACGGACTTTTTCTATTTAATTTTTTTTTTCTTCTCCCTTTTTTTTTTCCTTTGAACTCCCTTTTTTTTTATTGTAATGACCCTTTTTTGAAGGACTTTTTTCTGTTTAATTTTTTGTAATTTTTAAGAAGGAGTAAAACTTTTTTTTAATTCTTTTTCTCTTCCTTTTTTTCCCCTTTTTTCTTTTTATTATAATGACCTTCTTTGGAGGGAGTTATGATTTTTGAAGGAATTTTTATAATTTCTTAAGAAGGACTAAAGGTTTTTCTTTAAGATGGCTCCAAAGCGTCCAGGGATTTCTACAGTTTCTAAATCAACAGTTTCACCCTCTTCTGGGGGTCAGCTAATAACTATGAAGGACTTGCAAGACATGATGGGAGATGTTATAATTCAAATTAGGGCAGAAATGAAAAAGATTTTAGAGGAAAACAATAAGATCTTGAGACAAGATTTTGTTTTGGCTTTAGAAGGTGTTGCTTCTGTTCTTGAAAAGGTGAACTCCCATGTGGAAGAGGTAGCTGAAAAAGTGGACATAATGGAGGGGAAAATTGAAAGTATGGAAAAAGAAATGGAAAATGAGATTCTTATGCTTCAATATGGACAAATGGAATATGCCTTAAGAATTAGAGGCCTGGGAGAGTCTTTGCAAGGAGATCTGAAGGAGATGGTTGCAAAGGACTTTGCATTGATTTTGA
The DNA here is from genome assembly GCF_016545835.1 of Crotalus tigris. Classification (NCBI taxonomy): domain Eukaryota; kingdom Metazoa; phylum Chordata; class Lepidosauria; order Squamata; family Viperidae; genus Crotalus; species Crotalus tigris. The sequence continues at coordinate 1,236,597 of NW_024096961.1, read as the reverse complement.
ATAAAGAAAAAGAGGGAATACTTAGTGAAATTGAAAAATTATTTAGGGTTAACTCTGTGGTGGCAGCACAGAAGAATCTGCCAAGAGATGTGGTAATTTACTTTGGTAAAAGATCTTTACGCAATGAAATTGTGCAAGCCTATTATAAGAAGAGATTTCAAATTGCTTCACAAGATGTTATAATTTTTAAAGAGATCCCATCTAAAATTTTAAGAAGAAGAAAGGAGTTTGCTTTTTTAGCAAATGAACTTAAAAAGAGAAAAATTTCATTCAGATGGGATGTTCCGATTGGAATGGTGGTGAATTACCTGGGGACATGTTATAGACTTAATACTGTTTCTCAAGCAAAAGATTTTTATACTTCGGTCCTGGGGGTATGTGCATCGCCATCAATTAAGTTTAAAGCTTTGGAAGAAAAGAATGTAGAATCACAGTTTGAAGAGCCTATATTTATGAAAACTGGAGAATCTTTGTGTGAGAGGCCTCAACAAGTCCAGGTTGAGGAGCAGAAGACAACTTGTGCAGTATATAATCCCAAAGAAAAGCAGCAACAGAAGAAGGTTAAGGAAGTTTCATATTTAGTGGTTTCTGAATCTCTGGGAGATGTTAGACCTACAAAGTCTTTGGAGCAATCTTTAAGGGTGGAATTGTTGCCTGAAATGGAAACTGGGAAATCTCAGTCTGAGGGGCATCAACAAGAGAGGAACGGGCAGAGGATAACTTGTACAACTTACAATTGTAAAGATCAATACAAGGAGGAATTTAAGGAACCCTTATTGGCTTCGGAGTCGATGGGAGATTCAGGAATTTTGGAGCAGTCTCCTAAGGCAGAACTTGCAGCATTTCTTACGAGTTTGATACAAGAATGGAGAAGGGAAATGGAAGAATGGAAGAATGGAGAATGGAAAAAACTGGAATGTGAATAATTAATAATACTAATATAATTGAGATTGATAAGGATGTAGTTTTTTACGGATGGAATTAGTTATTGGTGAAGATTGAAATGTTTAATGTGTTTATTAACTTTGTTGTTTTAAGTTTTGAACCTTTAATGATAATATTGTTTAAATTTGTGTTTTGAAGGGATTATAATTTGCTTATTTTAGTGAGTGGATTCTAATGTTTTAAATTTTAAAAATTTGTGGTTTTGGAGGGAGTTTATATAGAGTGATGATTGTATTTAGATTTGTTTAGGATTTAAAAGTGTTTTTAGTTTTTAAATATTATTATTAATATTTTTAAGACAAAATAATTTGTTTAATTAAATGTGCTTAGATTTGTTTAGGACTTATAGGTTTTTTAAGTTTTTGTTTTTTTTTTTTTTCTTTTTGGATAGGAGAGAAGATTATGAAGATTGAAGGAAATATGTACTTACTTTAAGTTCTTTAAGAGTATTTAGCTTTAATGGTATAACAAAGATTTGTATGTTTATTTTTTCGTTTTAGGATAAAGAAAGAGGGAGAAATTAGATTTTATACTATAGATATAGATATTCAAAGAAAGTAATGTTTAAATTTGTGTTTTTGGAGGGAGCTTATATAGAATGATGATTGTATTTAAATTTGTTTAGGTTTTAAAAGTGTCTTAAGTTTTTTTTTTTTTTTAATTAAGCCTGTACTCAGCTCTGGGAAGTCCAGGGGAGGGTTTGGGAGGTTGGGAAGGGGGGGGTGAGGTAGGGGGGGGTATGGGAAGGGGATTTGTTTTTGTAAAATGTAAAAATTTTCAATTAAAAAAAAAAAAAAAAAACATTCGCAGATTTGGGCCCATGTAGCAGAATACGACCATTGCTTTGACTTTGAGAATGCCCAAATCTTGGCCAACGACACGACAAAAGGAGGTCGCCTACTGAAAGAGGCATGGTTTTCAGGAACGGAGTCCATCAATCGGCGCGTAGACTTGTGTGCAGCGCACCAAGCTCTGAAAATGTGGAGTGCCAGCAACCGTACTAACATGTGGGGGGGACCCAATCAAAAAACTTGTAATCAAAATACCACCCGGCCCCCCTCCCTGCGTAATTACACCAATGGAGCCTCTGTTGACAGCTCCTCCCTCCCGGATCGACAACAGACTAACTCCAGCGGACAACTGCGGCTAGGTTTGCCACGATCCGCCGGGAGCAGACTCTTTTTGGGACGGAATGGAGATGGAGTGGGGCTTGAGGAACCGGAAGGAAAATGGAATATAATAAAGTCTAACGAGGACGATGAGAAGGAGGATGAATCCCCCTTTGAGGATACTACCAGGCACATTATGATAACCCGGTCGCAGTCGAGCAGAGGAAGGCACCCCCCTCTGACATTCTCAACACAAAGCTGCGGAGTGAAACAGCAACTGCAATTAAAGGGGAAGAGCCCCGTACGGAGTGAGAATGGAGAATTGGGGATGAGTGGGAATGGTGCTTACCGACAATGGACGGAACAACAAGGCACTGACAATGGGACAATGGCAGAAAACATCTTGAGTGTGTGCAAGGGAGAGAGCGTGGAAACGAACAGTAGATCATTTAGGAGAACTCACGGGAAGGAGGAGGGGAGGAGGAATAGCATGGGTGGTGACTATGAGCCTGCGTTACAACCCCGAGGGATAGATAAACAAGATCAAAGTGGTCTTGGGGCTTGCAGGGATATTGGAAGCAATTTAAATAATTACCCACCCCCGCTCCCTAAGGGAAGCCGTGTGTGGGATGGTGGGGGAGTTATGAGCAGGGGAGACAAAAAGATCCTGACCCCCAACTCTGAAACAGCTAACGGAGTAACGTATGACAGAATGCAAATTAGCAATGGAAAGAGGATAGATGCTGATGTGGGGCGTGCGCTTGAGACTCAACTCGATCAGCTGGGGCCGATGACACGCTCCAAGAGCCGGAAACAGGCATTAAACAACTGTATATAAGACTTCCCCCGGCATTTGCCTTTTAACCCTGACGATGTCAAATGTATTTGACGAAAGCTTGGTGGATTAAATTCTATTTTTGATAGATATTCTCTTGGTGATCATTATTTTGACAATATGAATACCCCCAAGAGTCGCATTTTTGTTTTTATTTATAATATATATATATATATATATATATATATATATATATATATATATATATATATTGCTCAAAAAAATAAAGGGAACACATCCTATAGGATTTCTTATAGAATGTGTTCCCTTTATTTTTTTGAGCAGTATATATTCGAAAGCCTGCTTATAAGACCAGCTGTTTTTGCACTCTGCTCATGGAGCACGTTACCGGTCTACCTGCCCCAGCTAATTGTATTACTTCTAGTTGTCTCGAATCCGTCAGTATATTTGTGGGTTCGGGGATCGTAGCCAATTATTTTTCTCAACATGAATGTAAGATATATGTTAATATATATTGCTAGTCCATGTATGATGTGCCATATGCAAAATAAATTATACTAAAGACCAGACAGTAAGTTGTCCAAAGTTGTATGGATCCTTTGAATAGCTTTTTCTTTAAACCCAAAATTGAAATCCGAAACCATACTTTTCAGAAACAAGAGAATTTTAATCCCCTTCTAATCTATAGTAACTTGCAAATTATTTTTCTTTGCCAGCAGAAAAATGACAAAAATGTACAACTATTGTACCAAAATGAGCAGTACTTTTTTTTTTGAAAGATAGGAATAGGTTGTGAAAAAAAATCATGGATGAGAATGAGACAGTTATATAGTCCTTCCTTACATTATTTTGATTCTCTTTCTTCATTTTCCTTTGGCAATCAGAAAGTACTGATAGTCTGCACATAGTTTTAGAATAGTTAACTCTCCCTTCACTATATCATTCTGCTGCTTTAGTATCAAAAGTTCTTTAACAAAGAATCTAAAACAATGCATGATTATTAATCACTTTCCACTGCTGGCCTTGGAGCCAAATCCAGTATTTAAACCCCCCCCCCCAATAAACATCATTGTAGTTTCTCCTCTACACTCTGCAACTTCAGAAAATGTTTTTAGTTTAAAGAAAGCAAAAACAAAATGTTATTTGAATACCCGCAAAACTATATGCATATCTGGTGCTGTAATACTGCAAATGTATAATCCATAAATAATTGATTATTTATTGTATCATGATACACAATTTGTAGGCAAGGGCTCAATGAACTCTTAAGGTGGTGGCCTTCTGCCTATAAAACTTCATATTAGAGTAAATGCACATCCTTAATACTGCAGCGTAGACTACATAGGGCTAAGTTTATGATGAGTGCTGCAGAAAACATCATTTTATTGCAGATATAGCAACTAGACTTCTACATATAGGTGGTAAAATGTGGATCTTTGTTGAAAGATTAATACTAATTGCCAGCTGTTTTCCAAACACATTAGAGCACGGATGTCAAAAACACATTAGAGCACGGATGTCAAAGTTGATCGTGTCATGTGACATATTGTGACGTATTGTGACTTTTTTTGCCTTTGTGGAGCTGGGGTGACGCATCCAGCCCGCGGTTTGCCATTTTGACACTCCTGCATAAAAGGTATTTTGTGAATCAGATGAATTAGGGCCTGGCTCTCAGGAAAACCATTTATTTACCTTGCTATGAATCTGCTTGAGCATTAAGATTGGCAAAAGAAACCTGTTCGTCTGTTGGTTGGGCAAGAAGAGAGAGATTCTTCTGCCTTGTTCTCAGGCTATGATATGTATTATTTCTGGAATTGTTTTTAGCACAGCCAATCTGCCTTTGAGAAAGAAGTCAATGACAACCTTTTTTGTTGTCCAAAATGCCTTCTGAGACGGATTATTATGACTTGACGTAGATTACAATTTTTTGGGTGCTTTATTGGTGAGTTTTATACGTAGGGGTGTGGGTCTGTACATATGTTGTATATTAGTATGTTTAGGTGTGTGTCATGTATGTGTTTCACTTTGAGAGTAGGCAACTAAACTTCATTTTTGATGTGTGCCATTATGCCCACGGTAAAAAAAATGACGATAAAGGTTATCTCTTATCTTATCTTTAACATTTATAAATGTCTTTGTTCAGTATCTATATACTATCGTCATGATATTTAACTGGGCAGTGAATCATGGGCAACAATTTTTGAACCAAGGTGCCCCAAATAGCTAACTTATACAGAATGTGTCCAAAATCCAGGACCCATGACACTTGGCTGCTACTGTGGTCACTTAATGTTCATTTTCAATGTGCCGTGACAGTTTCCCAGTTAGTCTCACAATCTCTTGCTCCGCCACCCAGCAGCAAGGAATCAACTCATTATGTGGCTCTTAAAGAAGCAACAACTTTAAGGTGCATGAAGAAAGATCTGGATATTTTTACTGCTTTATGTATCCCTTCTCTGGAACACAAAATGCATATGCATCTATAACCCATCTTTGTTCAGGAACATGGTGCTCCAACCTCCTATATTTCTTCACAACAACCCTTTGAGGTAAGTTGGGCTGAAAGTCACCAAGTGAGTTGCTGTGGCTGCAGATGGAATAGAATCTGGTGCCAGTCAAATACATTAGCCATTACACCTTGGTCCTTCCTCATCCTGCTTCATTTTCCAACTGCTTCCTACTCTGAATGTTAGGGGAGACCAACCCCTAACCTAGACCCTTTTCAATCTGGCTTCAGGCCCGGCTTCAGCACAGAAACTGCTTTGGTCGCGCTGATGGATGATCTCTGGTGGGCCCGAGACAGGGGTTATTCCTCTGTCTTGGTGCTACTTGACCTCTCAGCAGCTTTTGATACCATCGATCATGGTATCCTTTTGCGACGACTTGGAGGGGTGGGAGTCGGAGGCACTGTTTTACGGTGGTTCTCCTCCTACCTCTCTGGCCGGTTGCAATCGGTACTGGTGGGGGGCAGAGGTCAACCCCGAGGCCCCTTGAATTTGGGGTGCTGCAGGGGTCGGTGCACTCCCCCCTCCTATTTAACATTTACATGAAGCTGCTGGGTGAGATCATCAGACAGCACGGGGTGAAGTTTCATCAGTATGCTGATGATACCCAGCTATCTATCTCTTCCCCGAGCTCTCTCAGTGAAGCGGCTGATGTGATGGGCCATTGCCTTGAAGCCGTGAGGGTCTGGATGGGGGTTAACAGACTCAGGCTCAATCCTGACAAGACCGAGTGGCTTTGGATGTTGCCTCCCAAGGATCATGTTAACTGTCCAGTGTTGACTCTAGTAGGGGAAAATATACCCCCTTCAGAGTGGGTTCGCAACTTGGGTGTCCTCCTTGATCCACAGCTGAAATTGGAGCATCATTTGATGGCTGTGGCTGGGAGGACCTTTGCACAAGTTTGTCTGTTGCACCAGTTGCGACCCTACCTGGACCGGGAGGCTCTCCTTACAGTCACTTATGCCCTTGTCACCTCACGTCTGAACTACTGCAACGCGCTCTACATGGGGCTACCCTTGAAAAGTATTCGGAGACTACAGTTGGTCAGCCGCGCGAGTGATAGTGGGTGCTCCTCGGTACACCCACGTTACACCTATCCTCCGTGAGCTGCACTGGTTGCCTATTGGTCTCCAGGTCCAATTCAAGGTGTTGGTTATTACCTTTAAAGCTCTATATGGCTCAGGGCCAGGCTATTTGCGAGACCGCCTACTACCTCATAGTTCCCTTCGTCCAGTTAGATCCCACAGGCTGGGCCTCCTTCAGGTCCCATCGGCCAAGCAGTGCCATTTGGCGGGGCTGCAGGGGAGGGCTTTCTCTGTGATGGCGCCCACGTCTTGGAATCAGCTCCCCCCGGAGATTAGGACTGCTCCCACCCTGTTGGTTTTCCCCAAGCTGCTTAAGACCTGGCTTTTCTGGCAGGCCTGGGGTTTATAAAATCTGACCCCTGGATGAATGTTATTGTATTGTTTTTTTGTTAAGTTATGTTGTGTTTTTATTGTAAACCGCCCGGATTCCTGCGGGAGTGGGGCGGTCTATAAATTTTAATAAACAAATAAATAAATAAATAAATAAATAAACCCCTTCTTCAACTGGAGATCAGGTAGACCTCAGGAAGTCACATGACCCTATTTTCAAACTGCCTATAACAGCTTCCTGCTACCACTCAATAGCAAAGGATGACAAAGATGTTGCTATTGCTGTAGCATCGTCTGGTATTGCAGCAACACTGATGCCTGGTGGTAGGACAGTGTACTGAAGATTCAAGATAACCCCCCAAAATGAGTGAAAATGCACTTTGTGACATCGAAGAAACTTCCAATACTGTAAATTTGCTTCGACTTGCAATGCTTATTGTCTGAAACCAGAGCCCATGATTAGGAGGTTTGAAGCCTTAGGCCAAACTCTTCCTGATATATGTGGCAAGAGAGAAGCCTTGAAGGAAAATGTAACTTTTTAATTTTATTTTCTTTAGTACCCTTTGCCACCATGATGTAATTTATATGGGTTCCACCGATTCATTTAATGAACTTACAGTGCTAGAAAACAATAATATATGGAAAACACCATATTTTAAGAACACAATAGTGCTACAGAAATCAAAATGATGCTGTATTCTTTAAATTAAATTAATTCTTGATAGGTTGCAATTGAATACACCCTTAACACGGAACCCAGATCCATGAAATCAGTAAGATTTACTTTTGAACAAATATGCATAGAATATTGTGTAGTGTATCTTAGGTTTACTGTGCCCTACACTCTGCAATGAATAAGGTTCTCAAACACATTTACTTGATTATAAAATTAGCTGCAGTGCCAGCAGTGTAATAAAAGCAAGGCAGGCAGAAAAAATTGCTGACTCCAGTGTAATCTCAGCTCCTCTGGACAGCCCTGAACCTTTCAGTTAAACAGCAAGCTGTACTAATAAGATATAAAAATAATTCAGGCTAATTTGCCTCTTTCATACAAATGATGAGGAAAGTGATTCTTGGCTGGTGCATTTGTCATCCCAAAGGAGCCTCAACTTTTATACAGCCGGATTCGCTAGAATTGTAAAATTCATTATTTCATTTTTGCTGCTCAGCAGCCTTCCACAGTATTTTAAATTGAAAGGTTTCCCTGCTGAAAAGGGGAACTTTTCTGCAACTCCTTTCAGTTACCAAATCAAATTTTGCTGTGAGATTAGAAATGATTCTATAAGGCTTTAGTAACAATATGACATACCTTTTACACACAAGAAAATTCATGCTCTAATAACGTGAATCCTCAATCCTCTTCTCAATCGATCACATGTTAAATAAGATGTAATTATGTGATTATTAATTGTAAATTATCATTTACCCTTCAAATATAATTTTTATGCAAGGTAAAATATTTTTCCCTACTACTATAAATCAGCAAATGTGGAGAAGAATAAAGCAAAATGTTATCTCATAAGGACATTATATTTTTCCTGCTTCTTCCCAAAAAAGAAACAACCTGAGTCACAGACATGCCTAAGATTCATGTTGATCAGATGTCTTGAACCAGAACATGAAATGATGGCAAGGTGAAGTGGAAAAGAAATTCAATTCATGTGTTCTGCCTCGGAATGCCTTACTGGAAATGCTAAGCTACTCTTTGGTGCAATTCACTGGAGGAGGACAAAGGGGTAAAAAGGGAGGAGAAAGAGTAAACAGCAGTGTAGGATATTAAAAATATATCATGCTTGGATGGCCTGACATTAGCTTTAACACAGACAAAGCAATTTGGCTGAGGCTAGAAAAAGTGGTAAGGAAAAAAAAAAAAGAGACAATGATTGGAGCCTTGTGAACATCACAGTATTAACACATACTGAAAGCAGTTCTGTGGACAAGCAAGAAGTTGGATGAAATAATACAAAACTGTTCCCGATATGAAACCAAGTCAACTAAGTGCCTAAATCTGCAGACCAGAGAGTTTGCTTTGTGTGCTGTTTCATATATTGTTCATGTGACTTCCCTCATCTCAGTGAAAACAAGACAATAGTCCTCTACACAAGTGCAAAATTGAATGCCTTTGGCTTACACAGGTCCCAAAGTTACATGTAATGGTATAGAAAATTAAGGATGGGTTGCTAGCCATAAAGAGTTGCATGGATTTAAGATATATACTCCCCCCCCAGCCAAAGTACAAATTTTGATGCTGGGATCACTAACCTTCCCAAAAGGTCCTTTGGGAGCCAGGCGATGAAGATACACCCATAATTATTCAGTCTGCTTTTAGAAAGGCTTTCTGGAATGTTGGCCACTTGTCTATCATCTGCCAAACATATATTCATACATGTGTGTGTGTGTGTGTGTGTATACATACACCCACATCCACACTCCCACTAGTCCACACTTTGGCAGTAATATATCATCGTACAAAATTAATCTCTTGTTTCAAAAAGTCCTCAAGTAATTATAGCAAGCAGTGAAAGCTTGTAGATACATCAAGCATTGCTACAAACATATGGGAATTGTCAAGCTAAGACACTGTTCAAGATGTATAGATTCTGGGCTGAGCAGTTATTAGATACACCCAGTCTAATGGAAAGAAAGCAAGCGAGAAAGGCCAGAGATTATTCTTTAACACTTTCCAGTGAAACATTTATATACAAAAGATGAATTAAGTGTTCTCCAAGGAGAGTAACATAAGAACAAGTGCCTCTTATTCTGTTTTTAGTAATCAATAGGTCATTCAGAACAAAACTGACTTGCATGATATAGGAATACAAGCACGCAGACGTATTCTCACATTTGTTTTTACATGAACATAGTGGTTGTATAACTTTTTTTCCTGCTCAACCTCCTCACATGACTAAAAGCACTTCCAGGTAGTCCTTGACTTACGACCATTTGTTCAGTGACCATTCAAAGTTACAACGTGATTGAAAAAAAGTGACTGTTTTTTACCCTTGCAACTGTTGCAGCATCTTCATGGTCCCATGGTCAAAATTCAGACGCCTGGCAACTGGCATGTATTTATGAAGGTTGCAGCGTCCCTGGGTCACATGATCAGCTTTTGTGACCTTCTGACAAGCAAAGTGAATGGGGAAGCTGATTCACTTAAAAACTTTGTTACTAACTTGATAACTGCAGTGATTCACTTAACAACAAGAGAGAGGTCGTAAAACAGGGCAAAAGTCATTTAATTGTCTTGTTTAACAATGGAAATTTGGGCTCACTTGTGGTTGTAAATTGAGGATTACCTTGCATTAGGGAACAAGAATCCATTTTGAGCCTTTTTATGTTCTAAGGTTCTAAGGAGTCTGTTGGGTGTATTTGGTTTTTAAGTTCATCTGCTGGGATCCTCTGAATAATTTTATGGAGTTTGACAGTTGCATCATCAGCTCAGGCACCTTGTGGCAATGATGGCAAATCTTTTGGGCTCAGCATACCAGAAATTCAGAAAATGCCTAACTTGACTCTGCCGGCGTGTCACCTCCACCCCAAACCAATGAAAATCAATTCTTGACATATTCATTTATTTTTAAAAAATATAGTCAAAATGAAGCTGTTCTGGTTACCATTCTGGTTGCTTCCACAGTTTTCACAAGCAGTGCAAAGCATGTCCTGTTCTTGTGCGATTTTTTAAAAATAGAATAGAATAGAATAGAATAAACAGAGTTGGAAGGGACCTTGGAGGTCTTCTAGTCCAACCCCCGCTCAGGCAGGAAACCCTATGCCATTTGAGACAAATGGTTTTCCAATCTCTTCTTAAAAACTTCCAGTGTTGGAGCATTCACAACTTCTGGAGGTAAGTTGTTCCACTGGTTAATTTTATTAACAATCAGGAAATTTCTCCTTAGTTCCAGCTTGCTTCTCTCCTTGATTAGTTTCCATCCATTGCTTTTTGTCCTACCTTTAGGTGCTTTGGAGAATAGCTTGACTCCCTCTTCTTTGTGGCAGCCCCTGAGATATTGGAACACTGCTATCGTGTCACCCCCTAGACATACCCAACTACAGCAACCGTTCTTCATATGTTTTAGTCTTCAGTCCCCTAATTATCTTTCTTGCTTTTCTCTGCACTCTTAATGACTCTGGAGGCCGCACAAGAGCATGGGACTTCTGGAGGGTTCTGAGGCTGCGCAAGATCACGCTCCATTCTTGGGTCACTTCCATAGCCTCCAAAAATCACGCAAATGCAGTCTGTTCTTGCATGTTTTTAGGAGGCTCCAGAGGCCACATGATAGCATGGCCCTTGCACGCAACTTCCAGATGTTCTAGCGCAGTGTTTCTCAACCTTGACAACTTTAAGGCATGTGGACTTCAACTCCCAGAATTCCACAGCCAGCAATTGCTGGCTGTGGAATTCTGGGAGTTGAAGTCCACATGCTTTAAAATTGTCAAGGTTGAGAAACACTGTTCAGGCGGATGCGCAACAGCACATTCCAGTCTTGTGCCTGCCTCTGCATCCTCTGCAGATCACAGAAGAATGGGGCATGCTTTCAAGAATGGTTGTCAGGTATTGGTGAATGTTAGCATGTCACCCAAAATGTTATGGCAAGTCATCTTTGACATGTGTGTCATAGGTTCATCAGGAGTGTTTTAGGATCAATATATCAATCTTATTAGCATGAAATATTTATTGGAAAAAAGTTCCCATTGAAAAAGCAGACAGTCCCCAAGCAGAACTATCTTACAAATAGACACTCTTTACTGATTTGTTGTGACTGAAACTGAACTTGTTTAAGGGAAGAGACAGCACTGTCCATGGCTATTTAATCTCATGGCAGAAGATACATGGACAATGCAGTGACTCATCTTATTATCTACAGGGAACAGAGACCGATAAGTAAGAAATCTCTGTAGCTCAGTGGTTCTCAACCTTTTTATACGGTGACCCTGGACATAAGCAGGCGCCGCGCATGCGCATGCGCAGCGCCACCTCCTGCGCGGCACGCATGCACAGTGCCACCCCCATGCACCGTCCCCTGCGCAGTGTGCATGTGCGGTGCCGCCCCCATGCGCGGCATGCATGCACGGTGCCCCCATGCGTGGCACGCATGTGCGGTGCTGCCCCATGCGCGGCACGCATGCACGGTGCCGCCCCCATGCGCCGCCCCCTGTGCGGCGGCGCCCCCTGCACCGGCTGACAAACAAAATGGTGGATCGCATTGTTTGGCGACCCCCGTGAAATGGTCGATCGACCCCAAATGGGGTCACGACCGACAGGTTGAGAACCGCTGCTGTAGCTGGTTCTGAAAGTTTTAGTCTTACATATATTGCATACTATTATATACAGGTAGTCCTCGACTTACAACTGTTCATTTAGTGACTGAAGTTACAACAGCACTGAAAAACTTATGACCGTTTTTTACATTTACAACCGTTGCAGCATTCCCCCATGGTCACAACATTTGGACTCTTGGCAACTGGCCCATTTTTATCACAGGGTCATGTGATCACCTTTGTGATCTTCTGACAAGCCAAGTCAATGGGGAAGCCAGATTCACTTAACAACCGTGTTACTAACTTAACCACTGCAGTGATTCACTTAACCCCTGTAGCAAGAAAGGTCGAAAAATGAAATGGCGGAAAATTCATTTAACAGTTAGCAACAGAAATTTTGGGCTCAGTTGTGCTTGTAGGCCGAGGACTACCTGAAAAACAATTATTTGCCAATATTAATGTACACTTTTATAAGAATCCAGTACTTATAGTTGTCCTGAAAGAAGAACAATGAATTCTAAACATCCAGTGAGGTATCCTATCTATTGGTGTCTTGTCCCTTTCTTCATGTATGTATCCTAGGAACATGATTCATTTCCCAGCTAGGTGCACGGGGGGGGGGGAGTGGCTCTCCCCTTCTTCTCCTGCTTGTGAGCAAAATGATTCCTTAGCTGAAGTTATTCAGCAGCTACCGCCCCTTTTTAAAGGTGCTGCACGTTTTTTTGTTTCGCTATTAAATGGCATGATCCCCTCAGCTTTCATTTCCCGTTATAAACTTAGTGCAGCGGACTTTTTAGGGTTAAAAAAAAGAAAAGCAGAACGCCTCCACAAGGAATAAAAGAACTTACTGAACACGCACTCCCCTCCGCCACACACTAAAAAACTTTGGTTCGCTTCCAAAGTGGACTGCTCTGCTTCTTGAATCCTTGGCTTTCATTCCAGTATGATACTAAAGCTATGACTAATAACCCCCTGCCTGCGCCTGCTGATAATTTCACTGTTGAGTAGCTATTCTGGTTCATCGTAGTATGTCCTGAAGATGTCAAGACATTTTTTTTTAATTAAAAAAGGCTCAAAGATAAAATGTTCACAGGTCTCTAGCACTGTGAATACTCTTCTCTCCCTCACCCCCATCCGATGCATTTAACATCCTTGCTGCTGTGGGCAGATGTTTTCTAGGATAGTTATATTCTTAAATGCTGGCTAAGACAATGGCTCCCTCTATCCCCTTCCTCTGTGTCTCACATATACATTTATTAATTCAAACCAGATTTGGGATTGTTCCCATCTTTTAAAGCAAACATGCCATGTATCACATTGGGCTAGTTCAGTCCCTGCGTATGTTGTATTTCACGTCTCACTATTCTCAGGCAAGAAGGTTGTTTTTCAAGTGTGCAAAAGAAAAAGGCTTACTTTTTCTTACTTTTCCCCTTCCCCCTCTTTGGACTATTTTCACTTTCAGCGTGACTTGAGCCTCATTTTACAATTGGTTTAGATGAGAAACATTGGTAATGTTAATGAATTCTGACTTTGGAATTAATCTTCAGTGGAAATTGAGACAAAATAACTAACTTGCAAAGAATTCATTTTAGAACTCTAAATTCTAAATCGGTGTTTTTCAAACTTGGTAACTTTAAGATGTGTGAATTTCAACCTCTCATGCTGGCTGGGGAATTCTGGGAGTTGAAATCCATACATCTTAAAATGGCCAGGCTTGGAAAATACCGTTCTGAATCATTAGAGTAATAGCCTGGGACTGATTAACACCTGCATGTTCATTAGCTGGCAATATTGTTATTAAGTAACAACATGTCCACATGGGAACGAGCCATCATAAGTCTAATTTTTATAAGAGGAACATCACAATCCCTGTCATAATACGGCTTCTTATAAGTCATCTCCCCACAGCAAAGCCAGTTTATACATTCAGTTGCAAGACATCAAATGTTGTTTAATTAACTCCCATGCAGGCTTCTCAACTTCTTGCTGAGACCAATGCACGGCAAATCCTTCCTTGTCAGCCACATTTCGGAATCAAAGGCAGACACACAGCTGCGTGATTATATACAGGTAGTCCTTGACTTTCAATCAGAATTGAGCCCAAAATTTCCAGTGCTAAACAAGACAGTTGTCAAGTTAATTTTGCCCCATTTTTATGACCTTTCTTGCGACAGTTATTAAGTGAACCACTGCAACTGTTAAGTTAATAACATGTTTTTTCAGTGACACCAGCTTCCCCATTGATTCTGCTTGTCAAGGGTTGCAAAAGCTGATCACATGACCCCAGGACACTGCAACCGTCATAAGTACATGCCAGTTGCCAAGCATCCAAATTTTGATCAGGTGACCATGAGAAGGCTACAATGGTTGCAAGTGTGAAAATGGTCAAAAGTCGCTTTTTTCAGTGCTGTTGTAATTTCAAATAGTCACTAAACGAATAATTGTAAATTGAGGACTACCTATATCCTGGCCTTACTTTCCCTATGGCAAAAAAGACAGAGGTATCTATCTTCTTATGGCCATGGAACTGTACAGTCTTACAGTCCTTCAGACAACAGATAAACCTACCAACTTACTGTGAAAGAGGGGTGGCTGGTGCTGTTCTTATGTTTTTAATGTTTAAAAATTAAAATGTAAGAACAGGGACTGACACATTTCCTTTTCTGCACCTCCCCTTTTACCTAGAGTTACCTACTAGCAGAAAAAACACCACTGGTTACTATCCTTAACTATAAGCTTGGGTGACTATGGAGAATATTGGGGATAGAGGCTTGTCTAATGCTCTTGTGAAGAAGGCCACATCAGTTTGTTTTTCAAAACCTGTTTATCATGCTTCCGAAAGACCACCAAACCTATGTCCCACCCCCCACTTCAAATAATAATAGCCTAAGGGCCATGGATTTTCCTGTGTCCTGCTGCTGCATGTGCAATGTACCAGAAGACCCAAAAAAGGATGAGATAGATGTTCAGAAACAGTCCAGTTAGCAGTTTCACAGGTATAGTGGAGGAATTCAAGAGAGCTTCCTGTCTCTTTAGCCAATAAATATCCCCTATCATATATATATTGTCTCTTCAGCCAATAAATATCCCCTATCAGACACAGAGTGAAATGAAAGGAAGTCACCATCAATGCTGCAAGGAAATGGGTGGACTGAGATGTTCTGACTGGGAGTACATTTTTTCAACAACTGTGATCTGTTACTTGGCTTTAAAGAACTCCTGTCAATTTCACTCTGAGTTTCATATATCTCAGACTGCTCAGTGCTGCATGAGAATGGCAGCGCTGGCATCACATGGATGTGAATGGCAACAGTATGAAGTAGTTATATACATAATAGCACTGCTTGCTGGGGAATTTTGGAAGTTGAAGTCCACATGTCTTCAAGCTGCTAAGGTTGAGAAACACGGCATACACTATTCTCCCCTTTCCCCATAATAAAACCAGTAGAAGGTACAGCTGTGCGTAATTCCTTGCTGCCAAAAATTAAGGGTAACCTACAATATACACATTTGGAACACAATCAACAATAAACAGCTCTCAAGTGGCAGTGCCTGTGTCTTTTTCATGGTTTAAATCAACTAGAGTTTCAGATTTGTTTTTTTAGGACAGGTCTATAGTTCTTTCAAAAGACTGCTAAATGCACTTAAAAATAAGTGTAGCACTCTTTATTTTAGCAGTTCAATAGTAATAGCAATAGCCCTTAGACTTATATACCGCTTCATAGTGCTTTACAGCCCTCTCTAAGCGGTTTACAGAGTCAGCATACTGCCCCCCCCCCAACAATCTGGGTCCTCATTTTACCGACCTTGGAAGGATGGAAGGCTGAGTCAACCTTGAGCCAGTGAGAATCGAACTGCCGAACTGCTGGCAGCCAGCAGTCAGCAGAAATAGCCTGCAGTACTGCCATCTAACCACTGCATCACTACAGCTCATTTTAAGCCAAAATGAACATGGAAGGCAGTGCATATGCCCACATAGGGATAAAGCAAGCAACAGAAGGTGTGCAGATTCCAACTCTGAGCTCATTCTCACTAATATCATCAAAGAATCTTCACAGATTATTTGTATGGCAAGACTTGTTTTGGGAAAATGTAGAACAGCTAAATAGAAATGTAAGGTACCTCTGCAGTGGGCTGGGTGTTATGTTGAATGGAACATTATGAGGATATGTCCTCTAAAAATGGTTCATGGGACCTCTTAGGTCAAGTCATTCTAGGTGTGAACTACCCTACTACAGTGTCCCTCCCAGCCCCCACCCTTTGACAATTATTCCCCTATTAACTTAGTAATTTTTCTGTTTGGCAAAACTTGTGTTTATCTTCAAACAGATGGCCAAAATAAAAGGCCTGGCCTTGCTGTAAAGTCTGAGGAAGCCTCTGAGACTGCATTATTTCTATGCACCTATGAACTGTTTTGATCATGAGGGCAAATGCTAGGAGATAAATTAAGGCAGGTTTTCACACTTTGTGTCTGTCTCACCTGGTTGTTAGTTAAATGAGTGTTAGTTAAATGAGAGAAAAAAGAACATATCCTCTCTCTCTCTCTCTCTCTCTCTCTCTCAGATGTAGTCTACACAGAAAGGAGGTTTTTCAATCACCATATCTTTCTTAATAGACCTATTTTTAATTCAAATATACTGAATATTTATTAGCATATATCAAAAGCTAGTCCAAGGCAACTATATGAGTATTTATCTTTTTTTCTAGCAGGACATTCTACAACTTAATTACTTAATACTCTTTTAGCCCTTTGCTTATGCTGAGAAGCATACCCTCTAACAATCCCTACCTCCATTAGCTTCATTGCAAGCTAAATTTAGATTTATGGAAAGTTTAATTGGTTAAATTTTATGTTTCATGTTGTTCTGAAAAAAAAAAAAACCCTAAATCATTTCTCTCTCTTTGATTTTCTCATAAATGCTGTCTTCATCAATTTGGCCACAATAGTGTTTCCTGAGGTTCTGGCATGCTGTTTTCTGGGGTGACACTATGTGTTCATAGTTTCTCATTTTATTTTTCAAAGTGAATGAGATGAACCCATTTTTTAAAGGTGTGGAAGACATCATTAAGCAACACAGCAACTGAAGTATATGCTTATCACAAATTATTACTGCACATTCTTATATCCACAAAGGCCCAACAATGTGTAAATCTGTAGAGAGATATTTTATGGCAGGTTAGTGACTCTGTATGGTGAACATTGTATTAATTTGCCGCATGTTAAATTGCTTGAGTCATCTGGATTCTTTTACTCACTGCTGCTGCTTACAGTAGAAATGTACTTTCTTCAGCCAAGGGGCTCCATCCAAATAATGTAAGATTGCAAAGAGACCATACTGAATGGCCAACATCTTGGCTATTCCCATTACATTCCTGTTATTATTTAGGAAATGCCCCTTAAGACTTCTTAGTTTGGATAGACCAGGGGTAAGCAATTCCATGCTGCTCAGGAATTCTGGAAGTTGAAGTCCACGAGTCATAAAAGAGCAAAGGTTGCCTACCCCTGGGATAGACCCTTGTGGAAAGGGCATCAACCCCTCCAGTTCTCAGTGTGCTGTGTGTACTAGGTGATGTTCATCCACATCTAGTGGGATTAAATGCTGTCATTAATTGATGGATAAGAATTGGGCAGGAGGATCTCGATCCTCTCCCAGCTGTAAACCTCCAATTTTCATTACTTCTACAAAAGCAGGATTTATGGCATAAACAGGGTAGGAAATATCAAAGCAGTGCAGCCTTTTATGACTGAAGCTGTTCTCCCTCTTGTGATTTTATCTTACAAGCTTTCTTTGAACCATTGCTGTTGTTTTGGAGCAGATAATATTTCAAAAAAATATTCACATTTCTTCACACTCCAGAGGCAGAATAGTCCAGGGGATTACACTTTCTAGTAGTGTCCCCACACTACAGGACTCCCAAAAATGCTGTTTGATGCATTGGAATGATCTTTTTCTTAAAAAAGTAAACCTCAAAGACTTATTAATTTTATTACTCCCTTCATAAATATAATTTTAGCAGATACAGCCTTTATTTCTTTTATTTATGCTACTGGTATACAGCTTTTAGCATTTAATAGTAAGCTGGTAATGGACTTACTATAAAAGATAGGATAGAAATAAACAAAGCATCTCACACTTAAATGCTACTACCATTTCTACCTAGAGTCTTTTTCACTGTGGCTTCTGCATACATGACTATGATGAAAGTTTCCAAATTTGTTGCTTTCTCTTCCCAATATTGTCATCAGACTAGGCTTTGGGGTGTGGGGGGGAGAGAGATCACTCAATAGCCAGTTTGGCCTAGTGTTCAGGCTAGAAAATGGGAGACTGTGAATTCTAGTCCTATCTTAGTCATGAGAGCTAGCTGGGTGACCTTGGGCCAGTCACTCTCTCTCAGCCCAACTAACCTCACATGGTTACAAATAAAAACAAATAAACAATAAAATAGAATTGCATAGAGAAATGTAGAATACAACAGAGCTTGTTAGCTACCTTTTAAATTGAACTGTTACTGTTTAAAGACAGACCATTGTGATCCATAAGTTCCAAATAAAAGTAAATGGAAACAAGTAGTAACATTTAAAAAAAAATCAGATTCTGCTCTGGGACACAGGAGCACCTGTGGCTTAGGTCTTCAGCCCTTTAGAAAGAATGAGCCAATGCATAGGACACTCTCATATAGTACTGGAATCCTGATATGATGAGATAGGATGGAAAAAAGCTATCGTACAGAGTTTTTTCTATGTATCTCGGGCTAACATGAGGCCCCAAAATGTTGCAAGAATAACTGCAATCTTTTTAAGGCAATATTTAGTCCATCAGTTTATAGAAGAACAAAGTGCAGACACTCAAAGGATGCTCCATATGATTTCTTGAAGAAAGTGGCCTGAGGACTCCCATAAAATATATTGGAAACTTAATCATCTGTTTCTGTAATGATAATTGTCAAGGCTGTATTTTCCATAGCCCTGCATTACCATGTGTTTCCAAAATATCTCAGAAGCAGAACTCCTGTCTCTTTTATGAAGCAAGAGACTAATAATTTACATTATTATGAAACAGACTGCTTTGAAATGCTAAACATAAAATTCATAACAACGTATGAAACATTTTACATCTCCCTAACTGTGGAACAAAAAGGCCCTGGTAACTATTTCCGTGTGACACAGCCATTTCCTTCATCTCATACACAGATTGTATCTTGAGATGTTTAAAGTTGGCTTTAACTCTTCCAGTTTTAGTGGCTTTTTCTTCCTTTTTTGGGGGGTTGTAGATTTGCATCACTGTTGCTAATGAGATCAGGAGCGGGATCGGTCCAGCAACTGAGGGTCACTCAGGTTACTGTGAGCATGACCTTTTATCTCTGGTCAGAAGCCCTCCATGGCCACATTGGCTTGGGCTGCAAGACAACTTTAGACAGGAACCCGTCTGACTCGTGTCTTCTGAAGCACTGGTTAGATCTTACATAGGCTGTTTATAAATGAAGCTTCAGCACTTTGTTAATTGTTGTTTTACTGCTCTTCAGAGAACACTAGTCCAGGGCTCCAAAGAAGGTTGATTGAAACTAGGAAAAAGAGCAGGTTCTTCCAGCTGTGTGTGTTACAGGTTCAGCCACCACTTAATACATTACAGATTTTCCTCTGCATCTGCCAACAAGAGATTTTGCATGACTATAATTTTTACTCTGTTTATTACTTGGGCTGTGGGGGAGGGCTTTACTAACTCATTTCTCATTCCTGGTGCTCTAGGGGCTACTACAGGGTGTTGCCAACAACAAGAACAACACTGAACCCACTGCTAGTAATCCTATTTCCTTGTAGCAAGCCTGAATCTGATCAGCCATTCTACTTTGGACATGGGATCAAAAATGTTCCTTGAGAAGAAATAGGCTAACTTGCCATGTGGCTATACAATCAAATTAGCTTTTTCAAGAAGCAACTGGACTGAAAGTCCAGTTACCTCTTGAAAAAGAAACTTTTAGGACAATCATGACCAGGATGACTGAGAATCTCCATAGACAACCAAACATGTTGTTTCAAGCACTCACATTTCACGTTAGGAAGAGTGTTGATGGCTGTTTTCCAACCAGAAGGTGATGTTTTGTGGGAGGGAAAATGAAGCTGGGAAATCCACCAATTGCTTTCATTAAAACAGAAAAGGAAGTATCACTTGCCAACTTCCTTACTGTGATAGGATAGGGCTTGACAACCAGGGCAGCAAATTTTCTGCCTGGTCAGGAACAAGGAGTAACACTTTAACAATGCTAGCTACAAATTGCAAAGAAAAAAAAAAGTTGCAATATAATCTAGAAATTCTGCCACTGGCATCAATGGAAGGCACTTCTATTTTTTATAACAACAGTTAACAAATTTAGCATATTGAAGTAAAAGCAGCTTGAAATAATGAATATTAGCTTTTTGTAAATAGACTACTTCTGAACCTGAGATTTTATGAAGCTGTTGTTTCAATAACTAAGATTAAATTAGACTCAAGGAAGAACAGAAAGATTACTATATGGAACTATATCAGATTAAAAAAGGTATAAATGATTTAATTAAATGTGATATGAAGAGACACCCCACTATTACTTATTTGTCCAATTTATACAGCTGTCCATCTCACCAAACAAGTGGCACTGGGCAGAGTGCAACAAAGCTTTTATGTTGGCTAAAATAGGTTTTAAGATATCTTAACATGTTTGAGCAGACGGATATGTCTATCAAAAAAGAGATATACACAGTAAGAGCAAAAATGGTTTGAAAGTCACTTTCTGGATTTAACTACAGCAAGTTTCTGGAAATAAAATTCAAAGGGAAACTATGCAAATCTGAATGGCTGAACTATTTATTTAACTCCACACAAGCATAGCCCAGCATTTGGCTAATGTTTTCAAGGCTGAGATTGGCCTTAAATTTCTTGGTATCAAACTATTACCTCCTTCTCTCTTGAAAAATATTAAACATTTCCTGTATGATACAGATTTAATTTTCAAGGTCCAAGTGGAGTTTTTGAATTGTACATTTGAATAAGGTTAATTGTATGAGAAAATTCAAGTGAAGATTAATCTACATTCACGTCACAACTATATCAGTCTTCCTAAACATAGGCCACTGGAGCAATGTTTTTATCACTGCATTTTTCATTTTGTAAAACTGCTTCAAGATGCCTTTACATATGATAAAATATAAAAATGTTAAATAAATTCTACTGTTGCCAATCCATGTGACCATTGGCTATACCGGGCAGGAATTTAAGCAGTTAAAGCTCAACATATCTTGAACAACAGGCTGGAGAAAGTTGACTTAAATGGCCCTTTTCCTCTTCTTTTTAAAAGAATAAACTGCTTTTTTCTTTTAACACAAAGAATTTGGATCTAGTTATTGTTTGGATTTCCAGCACCATTTGCCTACTTTCCCAGAACGTTTTGGATCATTGGAAGGTTAAATTCCCGTCTAACAATGCATAATCCGCCAATAGAGGCTTGAAACCATCTCTCCTGTGCACAGCAGTGATTACATAATAGAAGAGGTCAAAATTAGGTTTCGCTCCTCATCTCCCCCAACTGCAGTCTATTTACAGTTCTATGGCTAATTTCATTATTGGAACAGGCTTGTATATCCAAGCTGAATAAAGAAGCTTTCCATGTGTAGAAGATGACATGAACTTGACCCACAGGTCACAAGTGCTTGGGTGCATACAGTGAACACCTGTACTAATTAAGCCTACTATTAATGTGGGGGTTACCACTTACGGCAAAAGTTTTAAATCAGCTACTACAGGCCACAGACAGTATTATATTACTAGCACCATTCCTTAACAATAAGGAGAAAAAATAAATAAATCTGGAATGAGCTACAGAGCAAATTGAAATGCTAGGATTCAGCAGTTACAAAATATATTTATCTGTATGATGCAAGGCTACCAAAATGGTGCCTGAAAAACATGAGGTGGATTTCAATTTTTTAAAATTATTATAAGCCACCATCATTTTGAATTAACAAATTATCCCTATAAGCTTCACTTGCCACAATACAGTGCACTGTAATAAGGCTTTGATCAAGCACAGCAGGTGAGTTGTCCCACTGACATAATGTGTGACCATGAAGCAATTCATGCATGAAATATGCAACTACCCTTCCCTTAAGAGGCTCATTGCTTTTCAGCTTTAAACATATGCCCAAAATGAGATACAGCAGGCTGAAGTCTATTCCAGTAGCAAGGAAACATTTGCTGGGTAAAAACAGAATTTTGCAAAGCCAATGGAGATGATAGGACTGCTTTATAAAAAAAACAACAACCAAGACATGGACTGTTTTGCAAAAAAAAAGAATTAGCTGGGAGAAATGCTTTGGCTGAACAAAGCAAGCATTAACATCAGTTAATGCTGCAGACATTAACATTGGTTAATGCTGCAGACGCAGCATTCCACCAACCAAAATTCTGTACCATATTCATATTCATGTTAGCTGATTTAAGGATCTGGAATCCAAATTCTTGGATATTTTGAAAAACATTGTCATAATGAGATCAGACAAATGAAAATCATTGGCAAGTTAATGCACAGCTAACTAATTCAAAATCAACTAACATTAAAAATCTTTAAGGGGTTCCAAATACTTCACTGAAATAAAGTCCCCAACACTGATAAACTGCTTAGCAAAATCTCTTATCTGAAAGTGAGAGAGCTGCAGAAAAAAAAATTAAGCTCAAACTGGAAATCAGCCGTACTTTTTCCATTCTTCCTCTTCTGGCACACAAATCTGGCAACTGAGCACAAAGAATCATACTGAACTGGGCAGAGAGCCATTGCCAGGAAACAGCACTCTTCCTTCATAAAAACTGCAGAGAGAACATTTCTTTTGGTTACCTTATTACCTGTCCTAGTTATCTTTCCTCTGCCATACCCAGATCCTACCAAACAGCAGGACCAACCAGGAATCAGTTCCCCAAAATGGGCAAATCAAAAACTTGACTAGACAACAATCAGATTGGTACTCAGCTGTTTAGACTAATCAGAATTCAGCACAAGCAAAGAACCAATGAGAGACAAACTTGGCTAAAAACCAATTAAGAGTCAGGACACTTGGTTACAAAGATAGGAACCCAATCAGTCCCCATTCAGTTGCTTGTGGTCTGTGTAATAGCCCATTTTGCCTCTGAAGACACAGTTGCCAGTGAAACATCAGGAAATCTGTTGTCTAGACCACAGTCACTAAAGCCTGAAACCCAACAAGATACACACTGTGAAAGCCTAAAATCAATATATTCTCTTAGAAAAAAATTTCTGACCCACCTTCCCTCTTGTTCTCTTGCACATGGGAGACCAGGAAGGAAGGAAGGTACAAGATCTGAGAAGTGGACATCAGATTTTTATTGAAGTGGAGATATTTTGCAATACAGGATTCAAAAATATGTGGAGTCAGCCCTGAATCTGGAAAGGGGGAGAACCAATGCAGCTTAACTCTCTGTAAAGAAATTCCACAGCAATTATGGAATCAAAGCCTTTTTTTAAAAAAATGTTTGCAATGCATTTTAAACAAAAACTCTGGAGGCAACATTTTAAAGCCCCAAGCAGCAAAACAATAATGAGTTTATGACTTAGGATCATAAATTCTCCATTTCATATTGTGACGGATATCACCAAATATATATGATTAAGTCAGCAGTTATGAAGACATACAGTGCAGGCCACTCAACTCTCAGAACTGCCATTTATCATTTCCTGAGAGAATAACTTCTTGGCATGGGTCCTCTGCAAACACAGCATAACAAAATTCCAAAACAATCTCGCCATTCCAGCAGACCCTGAACACCATTCTAATTTGAACTATTTTTCATATCAACTAGATTATAAGTTGGTTTTCACTTAATGATGGAAGCCCCTTTTCAGATATTTAAATACATTTTAAGCAATCTACAGTGACCTTCCCCCCAAATGCTAAGCACTGAAATAAAAGTGAAGGAGAAGAATTAGTTATGAAGAATAAAATGCCTTGAATTAAAGTTGTTTCAGTCATCTAGAATCTGTTTCAATGCATTGAGTTTTGCACTGAATACTTGTTCTTAAAGAGTCCACTCTTGATACTTCGGAATTAGGAACCTGATACCAAATCTTTTAAATCCTAGAACAGTCACATAATGATTCATTACTATTATTTTTATTACCATTAAGGTGACCAACTTTTTTACAATGAAAAGGAGGACACAAATAAATTGAAGGAAAAAATATCGTAAATAAAAGAAACATTTTATTCATTGCAACAATAATACAGACAACTTGCATGTGCAAAGTTTGCCGACTGGGTATTTTGGCATGCTCAGCAGCAATTCCTATTGGCTTTCAAAAGCCAATAGCAGGAGTAGCACAGCACATGCAAAAGTTGAAAAAAAAAACCCATCAAAAAAAGGTGCCGGAACGCCGTTCTGAGCATTCTATGAGGAAAAAAAAAGTCCTGCAGATTAATCTTCAAATATCGAAAAGGAGGACATGTAGGAGGACACATTTTGAGGGAGGACAGAACTTACAAAAGGAGGACTGTCCTCCCTAAAAGAGGATGGTTGGTCACCTTATTACCATAAATCTTCCAGGCCAACTACAAGATTCAGGCCTATAAAAACAAAATATATAAGGATATAGCAATTTCATGCATAACAGGCTTTGGAAGACCATGTTTATGATTGCAAAAGTTAATTAATTGCTTCTTTCTTAACTATTATTCCAGGATGCTCCCCACTATGGCATTGTAATATTAGAGTTAGGTTTTTCTCTTTCAAGAGGTGCCAGCTATATATTTTTTTGCTGGCCCTTATTTCTGAATCCACTTATGTAGTATCATTTCCCACACTCATACCATGAACACCACAGCACAATGAGTTAACAAAAGGCTGTTGGAATCAACTTCCTTTTTGATAGCTCTCCTTTACAGTTCTAAAACTGCACCTATTCATTCAGTGAGCCTTAGCCTTTTCCTTTAAAGAATCAGGCCAAAAAGCCAGTAGATGAGAATCAAAACAAAAAGGAAGTACAATGCTGAAAGAAAACTCAACATAAATAAAGCTACATAAAAATGTGCAACTGTAATCTCCATTATTGAAGGGCTAAAGCAGTATTCAGATGTGTGGATTTTAACTCCATGCTGGCTGGGGAATTCTGGGACTTAAATTTGCCAAGTATGAGAAACACTTGGCTAAACTAACCTGTGGCCCTGAGGCTGGATGTGGCTTTTGACTTTAGCTCTCATGTAGCTCTCATCCTGGTTTTGGAAGCCCTTTACAGGAGGATCAGCTCAGATTTCTGACACGAGCTATATCTCTTTTCCCTTTAGCTGGCTATACAGGAGAGAGTAAAGACAGTACAAGGTTTGGAAAAGATTATCTGGAAGATAGAAAAATTGTGTATCAGTGGAAATTGGTTTCAGAGGACATAGTTTTAGAGAAAACTTCAGCTTTCCATGCACTTATTTCTGCTATTCTTTAAATGACCATCTCTTGTTTTACAGTAATTTGGCATGAACTGTGTTATAAGTCCACTCTCATATTCAATTTGCCCCGCAGAGTTGGTATGCTGGTCATTTAACAGATCAACGATCACTGGACAAGTCCATGGACTGCCTATAATTTGATTATGGTCACATGGATCAAAGAGTCCATGGCATTAAGAATTAAGAATCAGGTTAGCTGTATTATTTCATTTGTAGTCTCGCATGATAGTAAGGACTAATTCCACCCCAATTCTCTAGTACCTAGGGCAATTCCTGCTGCTGCAGGCATCTGGGAACATTATCATCTTGTAATCAAAGAATCTTCTCAGTCTCTTTTAAAAGCCTGAAGTCAAATTTAGAAAAATGGCAGAAAGAACTGAACATTCTGGCTGAAATGAAAAGCAGGGAGGCTAAGTGAGAAATTAAGGGGAGTTGGAGAAATGCAACTCCAAAATGACCCATAAAGTTAATGCTTTAAGAATGTTTGACCTTTATTAGACAATAATTGACAGGCCAATTGACCAAATCTTGTTTTTTAACCTATCCATTGCCTAACATTACCTTCACTCCACAAAGTGCAATTGCCTATCTTCAGCAAACCAAAGCCTTAAAAAGATGGTGACGCATGCAGTAGAATCAGGCTTGCCCAATGTTCACAGATTCTTCTTGAGCAATATTTGCTCTTTCTCTAAATGTGCTTGGTGACATCACTGGATTCTAGGAGCAGGGCATTACATTCAGCCCCAAAATAGAGCAGACGTGACATTTCCAGGAAGTTTGACTTCATTAAAAAAAATATCTATTTGAAGTGGTATTCCATTTTCAAGACTAGCCCTAATTTGTTTCAGGAATGTTTTTGATAGTTCACGGAATGTTTTGAACTTTATATTCTTCTTTATGTACTTGGCATTTTATAGTGGTGATGCTGAGGTTAAAAATTAAAAATAAAAACTTTAATTCTTTTACAGCATTTGCCTAGATATTTTTTTTTTAAGTAAATCTCACTTGCTGGGAAGACATTACCATGATCAGCTATGAAAATATTCGCTCCCTAAAAGGTCTTTGAAAGAGCAATGTTTTAACAATCTTCGTAAAAATAATCAGTGAAAACAGAGGAAGGGGGAAAACATTTCCAGAAAAGGAATTCCCACCTCTCCTATTTTCTGAACTGGAGGATCTTGGAGCTACTTACTTCAGTAGCTCTTGGAATGGAGAAGTGGAGTAGAGGAGATTCTACCTAAAACAGATTATCACAAATCTACCCAGGTCCCAATTCAAGGAAGACTTTGTAGGTGACAATCAGCACTAGAGTTATACACAGAAGCAAACTGTAACCAGTGCGACTCCATTGACATGGAAATAGCTGGTGTCATTCATTATTAGATTTCCCTAATATTCCATTTTATACCAGCTGCAGATAATTCTACTTTACATGTAGGGTAGTAGTGTTAGGAAATGGGATCAATCAAAATACCTGCAAAGGAGTCTTTCAAACTGTATGACTTCTCTGTACAGAGTTATGCATACTGAAATCCTGAAGCAATTTTCTATGGCCTAACCACAGTTTTGGAGATGCTTTTTGCTTCAAAGGCCCAAGAAGACATAGATGTCTTCTGATCTTTTATGTTCAGAAGCAGGTTTATCTGTGTGAAACTGATTCTAACAAGTGGCCAAAGGTTTGACTTTGTACACTGTGGATAAATGCTCTGGTGCTCTGAATTCTCCAAGGCAGACTTGGGAAGCAAGAATTGTACCTAAATTTCTGTGAATCTCTTTGTGGCCAGAGGATATTGCAATAGCATCTTGAAGGCTTATCAAAACAATTCTCTAGCTCAATTTATACTTAGCATACTTAAGGTAGAGTTTTATATCTAAGTTTCTTTCTCACATTTCACTCTTTCCCAGAATTTAAAATCCTCCCCTCCAGCTACTTCTATAACTGTCATGCTTCCTTCTTCTCTTTCCTAAGGTTTGTTAGACTTCCCTCCAACAAATAGAAACAAGAGTATATGATAGAATTAATATTGTGAAATCTATATATTATCTTACATGTACACACAAACAAAACTTGCATCAAATATGTAATTGTCTTCATTTTCCAGGGACCTTCTAATAAGGAAATTAAATCTTTGATATCACTGAAATTCTCTAATTTTCTAAATCCAAGGAAGTGAAGGAATATGGATGATAGTGGCGTCTGTGGCAACATAACTCATAGGATGAGTTATGACAACTACTGATGTCATAAAACATGTCGTAAAATACCAAGAAAGAATACATAAAAAGACTAAAAAGCTCTGAGATGAACCCATTTCAAGATATGACACAGCCTCTATCACTAAGTGAGTTAACAGCTTTGCAGAAGAATACCAAACAGACCCACAGATGTCTTGAAGAATGCAGATGAGTTATGTATGAAAATAATAGGGGAGGCATTCCAA
The DNA here is from genome assembly GCF_016545835.1 of Crotalus tigris. Lineage (NCBI taxonomy): Eukaryota > Metazoa > Chordata > Lepidosauria > Squamata > Viperidae > Crotalus > Crotalus tigris. The sequence continues at coordinate 1,208,648 of NW_024096961.1, read as the reverse complement.
CAAACAAAATGTAAAGTACTGCAGATCTGGAATAAATAAACATAACACTAGAGCAAACATCAGTGAAAAACTAGTAATTCACTGGGTTTATACTATTGTCAGTATAATTTTTGAACTAATCCATCAGTAGGATCGAATAAACATATTAGTGATTTGGATATATAATGCATAATCATTGTACATTAAGCTTCTAGAATTTTACAGATAAATTTCATGCAACAAAGCAACTAGCTAAGTATTCATTTATACTTGAAGCAATCTAGCTAACATCAGCTAAAAGAAAGGACATCTTTAAAGTATTTTTTTCTTCTCTACTCATCGGTAAAATAAAAAATGGAATTTCCATTCTGACCTAGACTAGTCTACCAACATCCTGTGGGATTGGCTGGACAAAGAGAATTGGTTTAGTCTAGATTTGAACATAGTGTTTACAATGTAGCATAAACTTATTCTGTTCCAGCAGACTGGAATATTACAGCAAATTGGTTTTTTAACTGTCTCCAAATTATTTTAATTATTTTATTTTTTCCCCTTGTGAAAACTTTGCAGTATGCATACAAGAGTCAATAGATATTTTTAGGCAGCAACAGAAGAGTAATTGCAAAATCATGTTCTGCCTTCTATGGACACCTAAGAAGATTCAAAATTACACAGGTACTGATGCCACTTGGGTCTTTATTGAACCTTGAAAATTCAGATTGGTTACTGTGAGACATGCGTGCCAGGATTATTTGTGTCTACACACTTACATTTTTTTCTAGTCTTCTAGAATATTCTCAGTTTCTTCCATGTGTTTTCCCCTTACAGCTTTAGTACCATTAGAGAGAAGAGGCTGAATAGCTTCACAGCTTCAAGCATGAGGAACATACCACGTGACAGCATCTGCTATATGTTTCTTGAGTCAATACATCTTTATTCTTTCCCAACCCCATCTGAGTTTTTTTAATGGCTGGCCTGAAATGGCCTTTGGAGCTTTCAGTGCAACTATAGCATAAACCTTCAAATGGTATAAACCTATTATCTCTTCTTTGGAGTCACAGCTTATTCTTGGTATTGCTTGCAACTGCTAGTAAGGTATATTCCTATCTCCTTTCTTTAGGTACCCCTTACCCTTTTCATCACATTTTCCTCTTGCTTTATAAAATTATTAGATTCTCCGGGAATCCCTTCATCAATTGCAAATCAAAGATAACGGATATTCAGTACAAAGATGAAACGAAAGCTTGGTTTTATTGCTTTCCCTCTAACAGCATACATTTTAATGTTCGGTAACCAACATTTAATAATTGTTTTCAGATCTCTCAGTATTCGTCTTTCCTTGAATAAATAATTTTCCATAATAAATTATAGCTGAGCTAGCTGGAAAAATCATAATGAAATATGGCTATCGTAATTGGCATAGAATCAGACTGCCACTCATCCTTCACAGGTCATATATAACATATATACACAGTTCTGGGAATAATTCTTTCGAACCTGGACTCAGTATTGGGGGAAATGGCAGTGCTACTAGTAGGCAATAATTAGATTCAATAGAAAAGAAGCATTATTCAGAAGTAGCAACATTTTATGTAAAATGCAGTTTATCATGAATGACGATGCAGATACAGCTTCTCTCGAACTGTTAAAGTTGCATGGCTTTACCTCTTTCTATGTCTGTCTAGGTTATTGTGACCAAAATTGATCTTACATGTGCAATATGACCTATATTAGCAACTGAACATTTTTACATATCATTCTTCCATCCATGTTTTCCTCTCTGCTTTACGACCACTTTATGTGTTGCATAATTCTGTAGGCAATATAAGCATCTACATGTATTCATAGTTATCTTGGTAAGGCCACACTTGAAATACTGCATCCAGTTTTGGTCACCACGATGTAAAAAAGATGTTGAGACTCTAGAACAGGGGTGTCAAACTCAATTTCATTGAGGGCCGCATCAGCATTGCGGTTGCCCTCAGGGGGCTGGGTGGGTGTAGCCAGGGTGGGTGCGGTCTACTGGGTGGGTGTGGATTGAGTGGGTGTGGCCTACCTGGGTAGGTGTTCGCGTCAAGGGTGCCTGTGGGGACCTGGGCAGGAGTGGGACAGATATGAGGGTCTCTAGCAGAAGGGGATGGGACCAGTGCAAGTGCCAAGGCATGGTCCACTGGAGGAGCCTCACTGTTCCTCTCAGGCCATGCGGGGGGCTGGATGGTGGTGCGGGCTGCCTGGAGCCCTGGGCAGCAGAAGTCAAATGCCCAGCCTGGCCCTTGAGCACCCTTGGTACCAAGCCCAGCCCCACTTCCTCAAGGCTGCTCAAGGTTCTCCTGGTTCCTTGCTGTTTCCAGACAGCCTTGTGGAGCTAAGACTGAATGTGTTTCAGCATAGATGGCCACCATAAAATTGTACACTGGCTCCCAGCTGGCCTGGGCCAAGGCCAAGGCAGAGGGGGACGTTCCCTCACTGTTTCCAGGATGGCTTCGCGGGCCACATGAAACCACTTTGCGGGCCACATCCTTGTGTTTGACATGTCTGTTCTAGAAAGAGTACAGAGAAGAGCAACAAAGATGATTAGGGGACTGGAGGCTAAAACATATAAGGAACGATTGCTGGAATTGGGTATGTCTAGTTTAACGAAGAGAAGGACGAGGGGGGACATGATAGCAGTTCCAATATCTCAGGGGCTGCCACAAAGAAGAGTGAGTCAAGCTATTTTCCAAAGCGCCTGAAGGTAGGATAAGAAGCAACAGGTAGAAACTAACCAAAGAGAGAAGCAACCTAGAACTAAGGAGAAACTTCCTGACAGTTAGAACAATTAACTAGTGGAACAACCTGCCTCCAGAAGCGGTGAATGCTCCAAAACTGAAAGTTTTTAAGAAGAAACTGGACAGCCATTTGTCTGAAATGGTATAGGGTTTCCTGCCTGAGCAGGGGGTTGGACTAGATGACCTCCAAGGTCCCTTCCAACTTTATTATTATTATTATTATTATTATTATTATTATTGATCATCGCACAGTCAGCCAGATGTTCAGACTGGATTTGGCATTTTCTCTACCTATGAGTCCTTACCCAGGACCTGGGATAGGTAGATGTGGATGTTTGATGGTATTACAGATATCGTCGCAGGATGGAAGCAGTTTCTAGTAAGGCTGCCTTTTGCAATTGACTAATAGCGAATTTGTCAATGCCAATGGTGTTCAAGTGGTGCTCCAGTTGTTTTGGGATTGCACCCAAGGAGCCTATGACTATTGGTACTACCCTTGCTTGCTTTTGCCACAGTCTTTCTATTTCTATTTGTAGGTCTTTGTATTTTGTTATCTTCTCCAGTTCTTTCTCTTCTATTCTGCTGTCTCCAGGCACTGCCACGTCCACTATCCAGACTTTTTTGTCTTTCTTATCGACAATTGTTAAGTCTGGGGTGTTATGTTGCAGGTGCTTGTCTGTTTGAATTCTGAAGTCCCAGAGCAGTTTAATTTTATCATTTTCTATGACTTTCTCTATTTTATGATCCCACCAGTTTTTGCTTACAGGCAAATGATATTTTTTGCAGATCTTCCAATGCACAATTGTTGCTACTTGTAGTCAGTCTGTGCAATCTTCTTGCTACTTGTAGTCAGTCTGTGCAATCTTCTTGCAACAGCTTACCAGGTGGTCCACTGTTTCTTCAGCTTCTTTGCATAGGCGGCACTTACTGTCTGTTGCTGTCTTCTCAATTTTGACTTTATATGCATTTGTCCTTAAGGCTTGGTCTTGTGCAGCCAGAATTAGTCCCTCGGTCTCTTTCTTCAATTTTCCTGCTCTTAGCCATTGCCAGGTCTTGTTATTATCTGCTTTCCCAGTTATTTTTTTATGTATTGGCCATGTAGTGCTTTGTCTTCCCATGCCTCTATTCTGTTCTTCATTTGGTCTTTCTTGTAGGCCAGTTTGGTCTCTCCAGTAGTCAGTAAGCCTTCCTGATATACTAATTTCAGTGCATCTTCATCATTGTTCTTCAGATATTCTTCCAAAGCCATTTTTTCTTCTTCAACCATCTGATGTACTTGTAGCATTCCACGCCCACCTATTTGCCTTGGTAGATAAAGTCTGTCAATGTCACTGTGTGGATGAAGGGCATGATTCATTGTCATTATTTTTCTGGTCTTCCTATCGCTTTTAGTTCTGCTTGAGTCCAGTCCACTATTCCAGCTGTGTACCTAATGACTGGAATTGCCCAGGTGTTGATTGCATCATCATCATCATCATCATCATCATCATCTATAAAGCATGGAGTAAAGGGAAGATTTTACCGTGTCTCTTAAAAATAGGGACAGCCATCCTGTTTTCTTTGGCATTATAAATGTTTTTTCTTCTTGCCTTATCTGCTGAGTATTCTTCTTTTCTTTTCTTCCTTTTTGAACATCTGAAAAATGCCCACTATACTTCCATTTTTTTTCTTTCTGTTCAATCATGTCCAATTCTTGGAGACTGCCTGGACAAGTCCCTGCAGTTTTCTTGGCAAGGTTTTTCAGAGGTGGTTTGCTATTGCTTCCTTCCTAGGGCTGAAAGAGAGTGACTGGAGCAAGGTCACCCAGCTAGCTTTGTGCCTAAGCTGGGTCTAGAACTCACATCTCCCAGTTTCCAACTGAATGCCTTAACCACTACACCAAATAAACTCTTATTCTTCAAATACTAATGAACAATTAGTAATTAATTTGTTGTGATGTTCTGGTAGTTAAAATAGTAGTCATAATTATATTCAAAGCAACAAAGATGTTCGTATGCCATAACTTGTAAAAATTCTGGCACAATCAACATGGCCCATTTTTGTGGCTCTTCAACCTCTGGCTTCGAAAGGGTGCTGGATGCTGGATTTCTGAGTGAAACAATGTCCCCTGAAGGGGCTTTGGATGAATGTGAATTTTACCAGGGCCTCAATATTGCTTATTGTTTTAAATGATGCATTTGTTTTCAGTATGTTTTTGTTTTGTTCGCTGCCCAGAGTTCTTTCTGGCAGATGGGCAGCTATGTAGGCCTGTTAAATGCATACATATATAAAAATGCTTAAAAAAAAATCTACAAGTAAAGAGGAAAATCTTTGTTCTATCCTTATGCATGTACTTTCCATCATTCTACCTACTGGCTCTTGGCTCCTTCAAAATATTGACTGCCCCCCCCAATTCTATTTTCAAATGAATCAATCTCTTGATACACCTAATTTTGGCTAAGACTTTTAACTTTCACATTTGTGTTTACGTAAAAGAGCTCAATTCGTTTGGACACTATTTTGTGCAGAATGTACTTATTTGTTACTACATGTTTTTCCAAGTGTCCAATCTGATGTGTGAAGAACTATACAACTAACATAGCAGAGTTAGGTATTCATTCCATGACTTGTGTAAATAAATATAAACTTCTTGGCAAGGGGTATTGCCCTGGGGAAACATCTTCTGAACACGAGCAGTTAATCTGGCTGGAAAGATTTTCTCTCTCACACTTAGTTCATGAACCTGTAACAATTTGTTTACTGAGAAAAAACAATGCAATTTCTGTTGTTGAAAAAAGCAGAACATTCGAAGTGTGCAGGGAAGTGGAGAGAAAGAATAGCTGCTCTCATATTGGTTAATACTGAATAATTTTGTTGAAAACTGTTATTTCATGGGATAATTTATAGTAAGGGGAAATCTGATATAAAATATGTTCTACTTTGTGTCTTAAGCCACTCTAGACTTCCCCAATCTGGTGCTCTCAAATTTGCTAAACTACAATTTCATTAATTCCCCACTCATTATGATTATCTGGACAATTCAAATCTAAGCCATTCAGAGGATTTCAGATTGTTAGGGCTGGGCTATGTATCCTGTTTCCAGGTATACATCAAGCTTACATACATAAACTCTCATTTCCTAAGTAGCAAAACAGTTTTACTCTCTTAAGTTGCTTTCTTTCACAGAATCCTTCTAAGACCTCTTCAACACACCCGTGGTTTTTGCAAGAGCAGAGAAGCTTCTAACAATTCTCCCTACATTCTTTTCTTGCACTGGCCATCTCTTCCTTCAATCAAACAATGTAGGAGTGCCAAAACCAGGATGCAGCCAATGTAGAGGCTTTCTTATTCTCACCATCCAAATTCTCTTTTATTTTTTTGACAAGAGATGAGATAAAGAATGGAAGTAGCTATTGTTGGGTGAGCAGCAAACCCATTTCTTCAGTCAGCAAGAAAGAAAGGGTGGGGGGTGGGGAGAAGGCAAGAAGAAGAAGGTGTCAGGAAATCTTGACTTCTTGAGAAATGGAGGAATTTCAGAGCCAAGATTTTGTACCAAAAGAAAACTGCTCCACTTGCAGCTCCAGGGAAACAGCTGTGACACAGTCCTGGCAGCCCTCCCTCTAGATGAGAAGCCAAGCCAATTAGCTGGTGAAGTTCATAGGTTTGGCTTCCGAAGACATCCAGAAACCCCATGGAGTCATTAGGACATGGAAGGGCAGTGCACATCCTTTCCATGTAGAAGGAGCCTCAGTCTGCAAAATGCAAAGAGAGCTTTTACAGAATGGAACAAAAACAAAAACAAAAAACCCAAACCAAACATTAGTTTTGGTAAGGACATCTGTCATTAAAACATTTTCTCTCTATTTTCATTGGTAATGCCCTGAGATTATTGGAAGACTGATTTGCTAAGAGGAAAGATAATTTTTCACTTAGGAAAACTGACATCCTTAAAGGATATAACAGTATTTTCTATATACTGCTCCTGAGTTACATCAATATTTTAATGCTGACATGATTAAAGAAAACTGGAAAGCAAACCTAATGATATAACTGTCCTTTTTATTCATTCTCTGCTGAATGCAGAGTAATTATGCCATTTTTATAAATATGGCTTCTTTTAAGTGTCTTACTATTTTTTATTGGTGACAGAATATAAGTGATCAAGAAGGCAAGAGACAATGGCATGGAGACTTATTTTACGTTTAAAATTCAATTTTTGTTGTACACCTTTTCCCACAATTGAGTACCCCTCCATCCAGTCAATCTTATGCTGGCCTCAGCTGTTTGCTGTTCCCGGTGCCAAGCCCTACCCTGCCTCCATCACATCTGTTCTGAATCACTGACAAATGGCTTGTCCTGATTTCTGAATGAACCACTGGATATAGGCTGTGTTGCGGCAGCTCAGCGGTTAAGGTTCTGGGCTTGTCGGCTGGAAAGCCAGCAGCCCAGGTTCGAGACCCAAGCACCACATGACGGGTTGAGCTCCCATCCTTGCCCCAGCTCTTGCCATCCTAGCAGTTCAAAAGCAAGCAAATGCGAGTAGATAAATAGGTATCACTTCAGTAGAAAGAGAACAGTGCTCTGTGATGTCATGCTGGCCATATGATAGCAGAAATGTCTTTGGACAGTGCTGGCTCAATGGCTTTGAAATGAAGATGAGCTCTCCCCCATAGTCAACAACGACCAGTGGAGTAAAATCTGCAGGGATTCCTTTACCTTTACCTTTATTGCAGCGGTTCTCAACCTATGGGTCGCGACCCCATTTGGGGTCGATCGACCATTTCACGGGGGTCACCAAGCAAGGCTGTCCGCCATTTTTTCCCCTTTTCTGGCAGGTGCCTTACCTCCCTTGGGCTGGGCCAGCTGGTGGCCCAGCCAGTGGTCGGCCTGCTCCATCTCTGCCGCTTGCCAGCTATGCCTCGGCCGGCGCAGGGGGCGGCACCACGCATGCGCAGCGCCCCCGGGCAGGGAAAGTCCTCAACTTACGACCGGTTTAGTCCTCAACTTACGACCGGTTTAGTCCTCGACTTACAACTGGTTTGGGGTCGCTGCATTAAAAAGGTTGAGAACCACTGCTTTATTGGATCTAACCAAGGTGATTAACTTTGCTTTGCCCTTCTGCCCTTTTCAAAGTTGGTTTGTCTATAACTCCTTACAACACCATTTCCAAGTATCCACCAAATAAAGGGGGGGGGGGGAAATGAAATAATTAAATCTAGAAGGAGACCCCAGGGCAGAAACAATCCTAAGTTAAAACCCATATAGCATGATAGATAACTTAAACTGACTGATTGTTTGACTATTTCTCTTACTTTGTGGAGATAGGGGGAACTGACAAACATGTAATAAAAGCCAATCATGACATCCCTCTTTTTTTTGGTCTTAACACTATAATAAGAACAAGCCGGGCTGATGTATTTGAAGCTAAAGTCCCTTCAGGGACTAATGCCACTTCAGGAACTACTGTTAATTGGGAGCTCTGCTCTCGTTTGTTGGCTGCTTTTTATCTTTCTCAGACAATCATTTTGTGAAACCTTCCCAGTCTCCTATGTACTTCTAGAATATGAGAGTCTACTTCCCTTCAACAGAGAATTTTATTTTTAACAATCTAAATCCTTCTGTAAACTCAGTATAGTTAATATGAAAATTTTGTTTTTCCTTATGTACTGCTGCTACCAGAGAATTATGTTAATCCTGAGTCACCAGCCTGTTCCACTTCTGCTTTGAATCCTCTTTGGGAACATATGGAGTGAATATAGGATGTCATGTAAATAAAAAATGTCTAAGAATTTTGTTTTAACGTTACACTCAAGGTATGGGTTGACTGCTACAAGGGGACTGGTTAACTGACTAGTCATCTGTATAGTTTGCTGTAACAGCTCTTCTGTAGTTTTACCACTTTTCCATGAATATTTAAATATTTATTTAAAGATTAAGCCCAGGCCTGGGTGAAACCTCAAAACAGAGCTTCACTTTAATCAAAGCCTCAAAAGGTCATTCAGTGCTACTTTATAAAATGCCATAGCAGCCCTCCCATTTTTAACTGGTGGAAAAGGGCAATGGCATTGCTTTACCAATTTAAGAGGGTTTGGTGCTTCCCCCCTTTTCCACTGTATCCCTGTTGCTTTACTCAACTCATTCCTTTCTTGCTCTCCTTCCCCCCCCCCCCCGAATTTGATGATTTGACTTCCTAAATCAGCATGTCCAACCCGTGGGGCCCTGGATACCTAATAATATGGTCCCACAAGATAATAAAAAGTTTAAAAATAAAGCAAGTTTGTTATTTATGTACATTAACTATATTATATATTTTATATGCAGCCCAATATGTATATAGTCAATATATGAAGAGCAAGTATAAGAGTAAAAGCAACAAGGAAAGGAAACATGCACAAAATAGTTAATTGTGAGAGAGACCTTAGAATCTTAGTGGAAAATTACTTAAATATGAGCCAGCAGCGTGCGGAAGCAGCCAAAAAGCCTAATACAATCCTTGGTTGTATAAACAGAGGCATAGAATCAAAATCATGTGAAATATTAGTACTGCTTTATAAAGCCTTAGTAGGACCACACCTGGAATACTGCATCCAGTTTTGGTCACCACTTTACAAAAAAGATATTGAGGCTTTGGAAAAAGTGCAGAGAAAAGACAATTAAAAATCTGGAGATTAAAACACATGAAGAACGGTTGCAGGATTTGGTTATGGCTAGTCTAGAGAAAAGAAGGACTAAGGATGATATGAAAGCAATATTCCAGTATTGGAGGGGCTGCCACAAAGAAGAGGAAGTCAACTTATTTTCCAAAGCACCAGAGGGCAGGACAAGAAACAATGGATGGAAACTAACCAAGGAGAGAAGCAACTTAGAATTAAGGAGAAACTTCCTAATAGTGAGAACAATTAACCAGTGGAACAGCTTGCCTTTAAGAAGAGACTGGACAATCACTTTCTGAAATGTTATAGGGTCTCTTGCTTGAGCAGGGGGCTGGACAGAAGACCTCCAAGGTCACTTCCAGTTCTATTCTGAAATGAATTGACTAAGGATATTGAGACTTGACATACAATATACTATAACTGGGGGGAAAATGGAATGGCTAACATGGGCAACTTCAGGCATTCAGCTTCTACTGCACAAGGATGCTTACAGTATATGCTAAGATTCCACAAGATTTCACCCATCCTCTCTTTTCTTTCAACACACAAGGACACACACACACACACACACACAAAGAGAGGGGGGGGAGAGAGTTTAATAGCAGTCAGATCATGATCCAGATAAGTAAACCAATTCAACATTTTTGCTGAGATGAACTTACATTTTAAAAATAAAAAAATAAAATAATTAGAATAGATTTTTGTAGTCAGCTATTCCCTGTGATTCTATCCTGAATAAGGAAATGCACCAAGCCCCTGATCTGTTAAAGTCTAAATCCCAGATGGTAGTTATTTAGAGAGCTTAATGTAGAAGATTAACCATATAGAAATCAGATTATACTAAAAATAGAAAAAAAACCAAATAGGTATGATATTGTACAAAGAAGAGAGGTTAAAAGGTCAAATACTCTAGTAATTAGTTGTACACCATTAATTAATCATTATTTGAGTACAGTAACAGTAGGATTTCATTCTGCACTTTATTTTTCTACACCAAACCTAACATATTTACTATTAATTATGTGATTATTTCTCAAGAATAAAAGAGGAGATTAAGGAATCTCTAACTTAGGTTCAACCCTGCCTCCCATTCATTCTGTGAATGTGTAAAATAAATCAGAGTTTGAAGTAGTTTATGGCAATTGTGTCCTGGTTTAGTAGCAATAATGGACCCTACTGAAATTATTGGGCTGGGAGCGAGAAGACAGTCATTCAGCAAGTCATTCATCACATATGCAAGGCTTTCTACTCCTATTCACAAGTCTTTTATTCATATAAAACACTCTTTCATTAGTTGTATGAACATACAAGAACTAAGCTGAAAATAATTGGTGGAAAAATATTTTTTTTCCATCAATTGTTTTTTTTCCCCTCATTTTTTCCCCCTGATGTCCAGCTGAAATTTAAGATTTCTCTCCCTTCAGGCACTTTTACATGACAGCTTTTCAAAGCCTGTCTTCCTTTGGTTTTTCTGCTCCAGGCTCAGCATATCCAATATGTCCGGTTCACTTCAGCAATACATCTGGTTACTGAGCAGTTCAAACCATTCCCATTGGTACTATTGTATATGTACTTCCAGTATTCCTTTCTCTCTTCCTGGCCCATATCTTTCAACAGCTCCTTCAGCCTCCTGCCCACCACTTCATAGTCCCTTGTAGGGTCTTGAAGGCTGAATCATTTGTTCCTACATGGATCAGTACAAAAAGCATCTGTCAGAGGGTCTAAAGAGCCTTGTGACTTTTGTTTTTCAGATCTCAAAGATGTGCCCAAGGAAGGCTGCACGCTTCTCTTCAAAGGCTGACAGATTAATGTTTCACTACATTTGAATAGGGAACTTCTGAGTACCACCATATGTTATGTGTGCTTCTCGGGTTTTCTATGAGACTTGTTGGTGGCATTGACCCTCTAAAGATTCCTCAGGGTCCAACTCAACAATTGTACATCCTTCTGATAAGCTGAGAAATGGGGAGTTTTGTTTCTAGCCCCATTATCTTCTCTTCCAGTGGAACGATCAGTTGCTCTTGTAACAGTTCTTGTCATTGTCAAGGAAAAAAACAAACATGCCACAGCCCCCTGCAGGTTATAAGACCAGTTATCTCGGTCTCTATGTTCCACAAATAAACAGTAAACAAGAAGGGCCTCCTTCTTGTCTTCTTCTGCTAAACCTGTTGCTCTCTCAAACCCACTCTCTGGGACACTTGCTTCCTCATCGACATCTTACACGTGCCCATCTATAGCTACATATATAGATGAGGATCACAGAACTGGCCAGACTATAAGAGAAAACATTAAGATTCAGGAGCATGAGAAGCCTATAGCTACAATTCCAGGAACAACAAAATCCAGGTAGGTAAGTATACCATTTTAATTCTCTTTAGGCCAGTGGTTCTCAACCTTTCTAATGCCGTGACCCCATAATACAGTTCCCCATGTTGTGGTGACCCCCAAATGGGTGTGGCCACCAATAAGAGGGAGTAGGACAGCTAGGGAAAAGGGAAAAAGATGGCGGACAGCGTGGTTTGGCGACCCCCGTGAAATGGTCATTTGACCCCAAATGGGGTCCTGACCCACAGGTTGAGAACCACTGCTTTAGGCAGTTATCTTGATTATTACATTCACAAGTATCTGGAAAAACATGAGTTCATATTCCTATTTACTATTTAAAGCCTTGGGCTAGTCATTTTTTTTAGCTGAAACTATTTAATACAAGAGGCCAGATTTGTTTTCAGTCCCCCAAGTTTCCAACATGGGCAAATACTTTTCCAACTGATGATGTAATCATCCCACAGTGAAGAAAGAAATAGGTGTCTACACTCCTTATATTCCTTATCTAGAGCAGGGGTCTCCAAACCTGGCAACTTTAAGACTTGCTGGCTGGAAAATTCTGGGAGTTGAAGTCCACAAATATTAAGGCTGCCAGGTTTGGAGACCTCTGAGCTAAAGCACCAGTTCTGGTAGTGTATTGCATTAAAGGGAGACTATTCATAATAAGATATCCTTTAACAGGAAACATAAACTTATCCATTTATCTCACCATTTGTAACTTAGAGAGAACACCCCCCTCCAAAAATCTGTAGTTTTAGAAACAATGCAGGTTCAAATACTGCATACAAATACTGTAGATTAACTTTCATCGTTTAAAACAAGTAGACAAAAAGAGAGAGAAATAGAGCTCGGGTATATTTGGGTGTGAAAAAAAGCCACGTTGGCTTTTAAGTTTTTGTTGCCAGACCTTGACATAAAGAATTAGCTCATTCAATCAAAAGAAGTTCTGATTTAATCTAACATGGGCATTCAGTGGCTGTCGTTCTTTTCCCTCCATGTGTAGTCAAGGGATCTCAAGGCAGCTGTGTTTGCAGAGCAAGACACATTAGGTAACTGAAGAAGAAGTGTTGCCAAAATGTGCAATGAAATCAGTCCCACCCCAAGAAATGAATAATTAGATTGCCTTTTCTCTTTTTAGAGCAACCTTTCAAAATACATCTTGGGAAGAAATCTTCTCGCAAGAGGAAATAAAAACATTCCAGAAGAAGAAACTGCCAAAAGAATTCGGTATTCTGCATCCTTGTTTCTATTTCCATTTTCTTAGCATTCCAGAAATGCCATAAAAAGAGGAGGGCAGGTGGTTCAGACTACCGATGATTGTTCTTTTAAGAACACCCACATTTTCAGTTAGATCATGGATTAGACCAGGGGTAGACAACCTTGGCTCTTTTATGACTTGTGGACTTCAACTTCCATAATTCCTGAGCCAGTATGGCTGGCTCAAGAATTCTGGGAGTTGAAGTCCATAAGTCATAAAAGAGCCAGGGTTGCCTACCCTTGGATTAGACACTCCAAGTAGTTAGGTTTCTGAATCCCTATATGGGCTTACCTAGAAGATGTGAGTGTGTACTTGTGTGTACTTAAGTTAGGATACATCACCCCTTATTTTTAGAAAAAGAGTGAAGGATTCTTATACATATATATATATATATATATATATATGTAGGTCTTTGGTTGTTTGGGTTTTCTCCCGCGTAAAATTGGAAGTGTCTTGGCGACGTTTCGACGAAGTCCCATTCGTCATCTTCAGGCTGGTGTTTTCAGCTTCGTGCTTCGAGCAGCAAGCAACGAAGCTGAAAACACCAGCCTGAAGATGACGAATGGGACTTCGTTGAAACGTCGCCAAGACACTTCCAATTTTACGCGGGAGAAAACCCGAACAACCAAAGACCTACATACAAATACCCGCGAAAACCTCAGAAAACATATATATATATATATATATAATATATATATATATATAGGTCTTTGGTTGTTCGGGTTTTCTCCCGCGTAAAATTGGAAGTGTCTTGGCAACGTTTCGACGAAGTCACATTCGTCATCTTCAGGCTGGTGTTTTTAGCTTCTTGCTTTGAGCAGCAATGTGTGGTTTTAGCTGTTTCTTCCTTTTAACTGCCAGTGAGGGTATGAACTGATTGGATGGGAGCTTGGCTGTGTTCTGATTGGGTGGAGGTGTGTTCTGAATGGTTAGGGGCTTGGCTGTGCTCTGATTGGCTGGGGGAGTGTTCTGTTTGGTTGTGCTCAGGTTAGTCTGAGTTGCAGAGGGGTTTAAGATTTTGGGGTTAGGGAGTCGTTTGTCAATAAGGGCAGGTTTCCAAATGGCTGGTAGGCGGGAGGTATCATCTCGCTTGTTCATGCTGTGTGGGCGTTTTTCTATCTCGATGGCTTCTCTGATTATTCTGTTATTAAAATGTTCACTTTTGGCAATGGTTCTGGTATTTTTAAAGTCAATTTCATGTCCTGTGGCTTTAAGGTGTTGGACCAGGGAAGATGTTGGTTCCTCTTTTTTGACTGAGTTCTTATGTTCTTCAATGCGTGCACTTATTCTTCTGTTGGTTTGTCCGATGTATGTGGTGGGACAAGTGGTGCATGGGATTTCGTATACTCCTTGATTTTCTAATTCAATTTTATCTTTGGGGTTTCTAAGGATGGTGGATATTTTTCTGTTTGTGCAGAATGCTGTTTTGATGTTGTGTTTATGAGGATCTTACTGATTCTGTCTGTGGTGCCTTTTATGTATGGGAGGAGGGCTTTGCCGTTTTCTTGTTCTTTGTCTTGGATTTTGGTGGGGGTTTCTTTTTGGATTAGGTTTGTAATCTTATTTCTATGGAATCCATTGGATGTTAGTACATTGGTGAGAGTGTGTAGTTCGGGTTTTAGGTGTTGTTCGTCAGCTAAGCGTTTTGTTCTGGAGATGAGTGTCTTGGCTACAGAGTTGATCTGTGCTGGGTGGTGGTGTGAGAGAGCGTGCAGATAGCGGTTTGTGTGTGTTTTCTTCTGGTAGATGGTGTGTCCTAGGGAGCCATTGGATTTCTTGTAGACTAAGACATCCAGGAAGGGAAGTTGGTTGTTAGCTTCTGTTTCCATGGTGAACTGTATTTTGGGGTGTAGGCTGTTGAGGTGTGTGAGGAAGTTGTCCAGTTTTTCTTTCCCATGTGGCCAGATTATGAAGGTGTCGTCTACGTATCTGAGCCAGAGTTTGGGTTTGTGATCCGATTTTTCTAGAGCTTGGGTTTCAAAGTGTTCCATGTAGAGGTTGGCAATGACAGGTGAGAGGGGTGATCCCATGGGTGCTCCTTCTGTTTGTTTGTATTTTTGTCCATTATAGATGAAGTATGTGTTGGATAGGCAGTGGTTGGTCAGATCTAAGATGTGTTTGGGGGGGTTATATTTGTTTTGAATAGCTGTCAAGGCTTCTTTGATAGGCACTTGGGTGAAGAGGGATATGACATCGAAGCTCACTAGTAGGTCGCTGGGCTGTAAGCTTTGTTTCTTTATGATCTCTATAAACTGGAATGAGTTTTTTACGTGTGAGGTGATGGATTCTGCATAGGGCTGTAGTTGTTTGGCGAGAAATTTGGCTAGGTTTTGTAGAGGTGAGCCTATGGAGCTGACTATAGGTCTGAGTGGGGTTCCTTCTTTGTGTATCTTGGGGAGACCATAGAGTTTAGGGCATCTGGATGATTTCTCTCTGGGAATGATTCTTTGCTGGATCTCTTCGCTAATGGGGGAGGCTTTTATCTTGGTTCTGGTGGTTTTTTCCAGGTAGGTGGTGGGATCTGTATTTAGGGGTTTGTATGTGGAGTCTTGGAGTAGGTTGGTTAATTTGGTTTGGTAGTCAGATGTGTTCATAACCACCGTGGCGTTGCCCTTGTCTGCTGGTAGGATTATTATGCTGGTGTCTTCTTTCAGGTTACGTAGTGCTGTCTGTTCCTCTTTGGGTAAGTTGCTTTTGGGTGGCTTGCTGGTGCAGAGGATGTTGGTGATTTTGAGTCTGATTTTGTTAGCGTCATCGGGGTTGATTTTGGTCAGGCTGGTTTCAACTTCACATATAATGGTTTCAGTGGGGATGTGTTTGGGAGCGACTGCAAAGTTGAATCCTTTGGAAAGGACATTGGTTTCGGCTTTGGTGAGGATCCTATCTGAGATGTTATGCACTGTTTGTTTCATGTGTGGCTGTGAGGGAGGAGGGGTTTGTTTCTGGCGTTCTTGTAGTCTTCGGAGTTTGTAGGTGTGTGTATCTGTCTTGAGGGTGGTCTGTGTTTCGGCTCTCCAGACAGCAAGTTGTTTGGATTTGTCCCAAAGTGCGGGGTGGATCTTGTTGCTGAGTTTGAGGTGGAGTGTGAGGAGATCTTTGTTAATTCGGTCTAGGAGGAATCTTTTTGTGTGAAGTTCATTTCTGATTAGGGCCAATTCTGTTCTTTTCAGGATCCGTTTGGTGGCTGCAGAGTTGGAGTGGAATTTCAGTTGGAAACATGTGGGGATTAGATTTTGATCTCGGCAGTTACGTAGGAATGCGAGGTCACATAAAATGGAAGCTCTTTGGACTTCAAGTTTTTCATAGGTCCTGGTCAGATGGTGGATTTCCTCCCCGTAGAGGTTCGATATTTGTTTTCTGAGGTTTTCGCGGGTATTTGTATATAGGTCTTTGGTTGTTCGGGTTTTCTCCCGCGTAAAATTGGAAGTGTCTTGGCAACGTTTCGACGAAGTCACATTCGTCATCTTCAGGCTGGTGTTTTTAGCTTCTTGCTTTGAGCAGCAATGTGTGGTTTTAGCTGTTTCATAATCTGGCCACATGGGAAAGAAAAACTGGACAACTTCCTCACACACCTCAACAGCCTACACCCCAAAATACAGTTCACCATGGAAACAGAAGCTAACAACCAACTTCCCTTCCTGGATGTCTTAGTCTACAAGAAATCCAATGGCTCCCTAGGACACACCATCTACCAGAAGAAAACACACACAAACCGCTATCTGCACGCTCTCTCACACCACCACCCAGCACAGATCAACTCTGTAGCCAAGACACTCATCTCCAGAACAAAACGCTTAGCTGACGAACAACACCTAAAACCCGAACTACACACTCTCACCAATGTACTAACATCCAATGGATTCCATAGAAATAAGATTACAAACCTAATCCAAAAAGAAACCCCCACTAAAATCCAAGACAAAGAACAAGAAAACGGCAAAGCCCTCCTCCCATACATAAAAGGCACCACAGACAGAATCAGTAAGATCCTCCATAAACACAACATCAAAACAGCATTCTGCACAAACAGAAAAATATCCACCATCCTTAGAAACCCCAAAGATAAAATTGAATTAGAAAATCAAGGAGTATACGAAATCCCATGCACCACTTGTCCCACCACATACATCGGACAAACCAACAGAAGAATAAGTGCACGCATTGAAGAACATAAGAACTCAGTCAAAAAAGAGGAACCAACATCTTCCCTGGTCCAACACCTTAAAGCCACAGGACATGAAATTGACTTTAAAAATACCAGAACCATTGCCAAAAGTGAACATTTTAATAACAGAATAATCAGAGAAGCCATCGAGATAGAAAAACGCCCACACAGCATGAACAAGCGAGATGATACCTCCCGCCTACCAGCCATTTGGAAACCTGCCCTTATTGACAAACGACTCCCTAACCCCAAAATCTTAAACCCCTCTGCAACTCAGACTAACCTGAGCACAACCAAACAGAACACTCCCCCAGCCAATCAGAGCACAGCCAAGCCCCTAACCATTCAGAACACACCTCCACCCAATCAGAACACAGCCAAGCTCCCACCCAATCAGTTCATACCCCCACTGGCAGTTAAAAGGAAGAAACAGCTAAGACCACACATTGCTGCTCAAAGCACGAAGCTGAAAACACCAGCCTGAAGATGACGAATGGGACTTCGTCGAAACGTCGCCAAGACACTTCCAATTTTACGCGGGAGAAAACCCGAACAACCAAAGACCTACATACAAATACCCGCGAAAACCTCAGAAAACATATATATATATATATATATATATATATATATATATATATATATAATTGTGGTCGTAAGTTGAGGACGACACACACACACACACACACGACACACACACACATATATATGTGTGTGTGTGTGTGTGTGTGTGGGTCATCCTCAACTTACGACCACAATTGAGCCCCAGATTTATGTTGCTAAGCGAGACATCTGTTAAGTGAGTATTGCCCCATTTTACAACCTTTCTTGCCACAGTGAAGCGAATCATTGCAGTTGTTACGTTAGTGACATGGTTGTTAAGTGAATCTGTTTCTGACTTTGTTTGTCAGAAGGACACAAAAGGTGATCACATGATCCTAGGACATGGCAACCATCATAAATGTGAGACAGTTACCAAACATCTGAATTTTGATCACGTGACCATGGGGATCACTTACACCATGGTCGTAAGTGTGAAAAGCAGTCACTTTTTTTCAGTGCTGTTGTAAGTTGGAATGGTCACTAAATGAATTGTTGTAAGTCAAGGACTACCTATACATTGGTAGTGCATGTAGAAAAGAAAACGTTTTTCACTTAAAGGAGTTGTGTTGGCAATAAATGTAATCCAGTTTCAAAAACAAGATGAACAGAGTATTGAATTAACATTAGGTTTTTCCACAGCAAGATTTGCCTTTTCCTTGTATTATTTACACTAGGACACCTGAACATGAACCCACAATGACAATGACACATGGACAGGGTGAAGTGTACCTAACGGGTTAGAAAATAAGATTTCAAAAGTTTTAGATTATACAGCAACCATTTGCACTCCGTTTATTCACCAGGAATGTTGGCAGCACTTTCTGCCATTTCTCAATCCAGATTTGAAAAGGGAGGTTGCAGCACTTTAATAAAAAAAAAAAATACAATTTAAAACAAAACTAAACCAAACAAGACTCTTCTGCTAGAATTTTTAGGCTAATGAGTAGGAGTGATCGACACCCCAAACAAATCCACTGACTTGGCAGGGCAGGATGAATTCCCTTTCTACGCAGCAGCTCACTGTTCTTGCCTGCACCGTGAGTAAGTCTTTAAGAGCACAGTAAAGAAAGGCAAGCATTAATGAAGGAGAGAATGTGGCCCCAGAGAAGTGATGCATTTGTGTGCCAAAAAACCAGAAGAAAATTCTTTTCTTGAAGATTCCTTCTGAATCCGTTCTACTTTATAGGTAGTCCTTGATTTGCAGACACAGCTGAGCCCAAAATCTGTTGCTAAACAAGGCAGTTGTTAAGTGAGTTTTGCCCCATTTTACAACTGTTCTTGCAATAGTTGTTAAGCAAATCACTGCAGTTGTTAAGCAACTCACGAGGTTGTTAAGTGAATCGGGATTCCCCCATTGATTTTGCTTGTCAGAAGCCAGCTAGGAAGATTACAAAAGGTGATCACAGGATCCCGGGAGTCTGTGCCGCCGTCAGAAATACACGCCAATTGCCAGTCACCTGAATTTTGATCATGTGACCACGGGGATGCTGCAATGGTCATAAGTGTGAAAAACTGCCATACATCACTTTTTTCAGTGTTGTTGTAACTTTGAACGGTCACTAAATGAATGGTTTTGAGTACTAACTGTACTTTCTCTTAGTCTACAGGCATCTCCACCATCAACTGAAGATAAAATTTCTCCTAGAGATGACCACTTTTTATGCTTGCCCTGGCTTCTACATTAGCCAGCAATAGATATAGTCTCATAATAAGCAGGTGACTGTCAGATGGAGGATGTTGGAGCAACTTTTGTGTATGGGCAATATAACTTTATGAATATAAACTGCTTATGGTAGTTTACGAGAGCCACTTTGGTGTAGTAGTCAAAGCACCAGGCTAGAAAACAGGAGATCCTGAATTCTAGTCTTGACCTGGATACAATGCCAGCTGGATGACTTTCGGCCAGTGAGCCCTGGGAAGGAGGCAATGGCAAACCATTTTCCAAAATAGGTGCTGAGAAGAAAGTTGTTTGGGCAGTTAGAAAGAGACAAGATTGCTTTGAAAGTGCATGCCAGAATATACATGCGCACACACACACACACACACACACACACACACACACACACACAAAGATACAAGATCAACTTATAGCAGATTCTTCTGCATGTTTACTCAGAAGTAAATTCCATTGAGTTCAACAGAGCTTACTTCTGGAGGAACAAATGAATCTGTGCATTTTGCTTTCTCATCCTTCCAGTTTTTATTTTGTCATTAAAAAAAAAAAGCATGAATTTTTATGTAGGTATCTCTGAATACATTTTTGCTTACAAAAGTCCTTAATATGATGCATATTTTCTGTGCAAATTGACCTAATCTAAATTTTTATGTATGCATTTTTGAAAACTGGAAAACTACATTACAAAAGTTGCCTAAGATGGAATACTGAATAAACGGTATGTTGGCTTTGTAAATGAATAAAAACCAAGCAATGTTCTTACCCTGATTACCTCCAAGAAATGGAGGGATGAAGTACACATCAAACATTTTGGAGAGTCTAACCTTAAAAAAGATGTATTTTAGCAAGTATAGAACTTGGTGTATAATATAGCAATAAAGGTAAAAGATGGATGGCAAAACCACTAAGAATTATTCTTAAAAACAGGCAAGAGGAAAAAAACAGTTCACATCTTTGTATAACTTCTCTTTTCTATATATAATGCTTTCCATTAAACCACTTTTTAAATGAAGGCTGTGTGCATTTTTTATTCATCTCCCATAGCTTCTACGTCACATCTGACATTAAAGTGTTTATATTATTTAAATGTAAAATTTTGTACAATTTTATGTACAAAATTCCAAGGTTTTAAAGGTTAAAAAGGACAATGAAATTATTATTTCCTATGTGAAATAGGCATGCATATATTAAATATAAGCCAGTTCAGCTATATTATTGAGTTTTAATTGTTAGCATTATATATGTAGTAATCCCTATATTAGGATCTTCAACATATTTGTTTTTTTTTAAATAGTCATTGTCCAATAGAGATTTAAGCATGCTAAACACCCACTGATTTCAATATTAAATAGTGTTAACTATATATATGTTATCACAAAACACCCAGGTTGACTCAAAATTATTTTCAGGCATGGCAAAATCAACATGCATTTATTTTTTCATCTAATTTCTATTGTTCAGGAAAATGACTATTACTGACAAGAAAAAATAAATAGAAATAGTGACATTGTCAGGAAGGCAATTACTGCTAGTTGGTAGAAGAAGCATTTGAAACACTGAAAAATGATTGCAATTTGGACCCAGCCAAGGAGCATCAACATTTTGATAAACATGTTTTATATTTAATTCTGCATTTTAAAGTGTAACATAACTCTTTAAAAAACTCCATGATAAAATGTATGATTAGCAAATGGTTAGTCTTTTAGATCATCCTCTTAAGTGGGCTTCTGATAGCCTTATCTGCAGATTTGTTTCATTGTTTAATGTGACTCTCTTTTTTAAAAAAATACTCTGGAAAGTGAGCAACTGCCAACTAGCTAGACATTTAATACTAAAATGAAAGACAACAAACAGTTCAAATTATATGAAAGTGTTATGAAAATCCTCAAAGCCTCTGGGTTTTTTTTTTAAACTCTAAGATTACATGGATGTATTGAGAGAACACACCCAATACTCCCACCGCTCCTCCTTCGTTGGGAATGTTTTCATAAAAATTCCACAGAAATGATGGCACTTGTGACTGTCCTTGAATTTCTTTTTTTTTAGATCGAGGGAGGAACCACGCCCTGCCCTCTGAGCAGAACAGTGCAATGAACTAAAATGCTGTCAAGCGGGACACCATCCACCATCCACTGTTGCTGTGCAACCCCATTTCAAAGGATCATGTGTGCAGATCTCTTGAACATGGCCCAAATGAAGTTGCATGGCAACCAAGCTGAGAGAGTTGCTCTTGACGTGATCTGAAGTCAGTAGCAGCCAAGAGAATGTCTGGTGTCACTCTCTAAATTCTGCCCAGGTGTCTCAGCTTAGGAACACGGCCTTGGCTGAGGGTCAGACCTTTGAAGCAATTACCATTTATTTTTTCCAGGCAGAATCTTGGGTTATACCCATGGATCAAAGTTAAAAAACTCATCTGGAAACTGAATTTCACCTTGTTCCAAAGTAAAAATCAGCAATCATTTCAAGAGCTGAATGAAGCCCAAGCTTGCCTGAAACACTGGCAAACTATAATGAAAGCTTCCACAAATTTGGATGGCGTCTTTAGGTTTAAAACAGAGCTGGAAGCTACTTAATTTTTTTGCCTAGGTTTTTCTGCCAATCTTTTGCATAGATCATTGCATTACATGATATTAAACACATTTTCTTTTCAAAGATGATAAAAGCCTCATTTTGAGGGAAACCTTTTAAAAGCAGCAACACCAATTGCCCCTCCTCCCCCCGCTTTCAAAGAAGGGGATATGTCGTTTTCATCTGAGGCAGGGCAAGTGAAAGTCCCAGCAACAGAGCCTATGTGCACTGTGAATGTCCTCAAAATCAGGCCAATCTTTTAAAAATTTGATAGCAAAGGAATGCATATTGTTTGTTTTGGCTACTTAGCACAAACTCTCCACCTGCATTTGATTCAGTTCAGCCTCTGACTCCTCCTTCCCTTTTCAGCCATGAAAGAACAGGAAGTCAAGAAGGGAACAGAGAGAGAACATGTTGTGCTAGCAGCCAGACCACTGTTTAATTTTTTTTTTTAGCCAAAAAACAAACATGAATACAGAAAGATTTTATGGCTAGATACATCAACAATCTCTGGTGTTCTGAAAACCCTCCTTACAATCATTTACTTGTTCACATTTTTCCACCTGTAGACAAGTAAAGTTATTAGCAATAGGTTTCTTATTCATAGTCGTTCTATGAGGCAGTAAAGTATCTCGCAGGGCTTTCCCATAACCTGTCTAATTGATCACTTGACTTTCATTTTTCTTCTAACAAAAAAGCTATGGTTTGGTTTAGTCCAGCTCAGAAATAACCAAAGATAGTTGAAATAAAGATGAGTTAGATGATCAGATAATAAATAAAGAAATACAAATATTTTTGCACTGTAGCAAATCTTCTAGTGAACCTAGCAATATTTAATATATTTGTCATCTTTTAAAATTTTGCTTTCATATTTTTTCTGATCTAATGAATTCTCTGCATTAGATTAATAACACAGTGGTGACTTCAAAGAAACCCCTCTTTGAAAAGCTAATAGCAGAGAACAAAAGATTTTAGCATAGTTCCTACTACTCCTAGAATTCCTGCTGCCAAGGAAATCTTCAGAGCTAGTGGTGTCAAAAGTACACTTCAAAAGTACTTTGTGGATTTATAAGCCACAAAGTATTCAACAGACAACAGAAATACAGCATTTCTCTAGTACTTCTCTAATCTCAGTAACAGGAAATTGAACTACACCACACTGAGCAATATTTCTTTGCAACTTGATGTGTAGATCTAATATTAGAATCAGGAATAGGAATGCATGTTTAGAATGTGAGTGCATGCGCATGCACGCTCGCACACATGCACGAGTTTTCTAGAAAAACAGCAAAGTTTAGAATGGGAATGCCCAGTTTTATCTCAAATACTGATAGTTTCTTCATTTGATGAGAGAAGCAGCTGTGGGTTTGGGACGAGAAGAAAAATGTATAAATAGATTTCGCTTATTACTATGTTCACAAGTACAAGACTGGATAGGCAACCTATTATTACATTTGTTTTTTTAAAAAAATCTCATTTGAAAGTCTTTCAAAAGAAAAAAACCCCAAAATGCAGTAAATAGAAAGTAGAAATTTTAAACAGAAATAAAACCAGGTTTAGATGTAATGTGTCTGCTGATAGGCACAGCACAGTTCTATAAAGTAGAACTACAGTAGAACTATCAAACATTGATAAATCTCTCTCTCTCTTTTAGAAATGTCTCTTAGGAAGAAACATTTCATTGTGGAAGAGGGCATGGTTTTCAAGTACTGTAATACAAGGCAGTTGTGCTGAAGTAGGTCAAAATATCTAGAAGGTACCAGATTCAGGAAATACAGTATGATGGGTAGTTAATGAAGCAGATCTGAACCTAAGCCTTGCTTCTCCTTTACCCAATGGTAGTGAATGGTTATATCACCTCTAGTGACAAAACACGAGAGGAAATATGGAGGCAGTTAGTTCATCCGCTTCAGATTTTCAATGAAATCTAAATGGACAACAGTAAGGGTCAAAGGTGAAAATGTTTGGATGCTAGTCTAGCTGAGCTCATCAAATGCAGTGCTGGATCACTCCAGATAAACTTTTAGAATGGAATTTAATACTGCCATCTGATCTGTGCCTACTCCAGAGTAAGACCCATTGAGGTGACTGGCCTTTATGCTGAGGAAAGTGGTATGGCATTTCACCAAATATTTAAGGATCTGTGCTGCTTCAGAATGAGTTCTTTGGCCCTGTCATTATTAACATTCCCATGGGTTATAATTTTGGGACGCTTTTTCAAAAGCAGTATTTGATTTGCTGAGTTATTAAAATAGCAGCCAACTATTCAGTGTTTTTACTCATATATATTAATTGTTCCAAGCAACATGGACTAAACAGTCATTTATCAGCCTTACTATCTACTGTCAAAAGGTTCTCATAGTTTAGCCCATCCTGAGAAATCTCTTATTCCATGATGTAGAAACATTCTGAAAAATACACCTATCATTTCAGATACAAAGATGGAAGAAAACTACATTCCCACACATCTTGTAAATATACTATAAGGTCATTTTCATTTAATATCTACCTTCACGTTGCCACTCTTATTAGAAATAAAAAGTCATATGACAGTTCCAATATATTTCTAAATTACTTATGATATTCACTATTCTTTCAGTGGTGGAAGCTTTGATGATACAGTCCTCATGCATATGCATGTGAGTACAAAAAAGGTGTGATATATCTCTAACAAACAAATATTAATAAGGTTTTACATATGGTAAGTTGACAGCCATTTCCATGATCAGACTTTCACTTTTTCCAACAGTTGCAGCTGAGATTATGAAAATAACATGCGAACCCTCCAGTTCTCTGCCCAATTAACACATGTCTTTTCACACAGCTATATAAACAGCCATTGGAAAGATGTAGCAATTTGAAAATTACAAGTGATAAACAACTACAAAACTATACACCACAGGTGAAATGATATGTGATAAACAATTTAAAATCTATCCACTCATCCACCTACTCTTCCTTCCTAAAAGAAGCTGAGAATAAAAATAGAGAACAAGCGATAAAGGTTTTTAAAATATTTTTTGGTTGTATTTTATATACACAAAACAACCCCTAAATTGGAGATACTATAGTTCCTTCTCCACTGAATGAAAATAAACTATGAATAAAGATTATTATTAAAAAGGCTCAAAATAAGAGGAATTTATCTCTTGCTGCTCAGCAAGAACTTTCATACTCTATGACTATTTTTATTAAAAACAAAAACAAAACAAACCCAACACCCAAAACTGAAATCTGAAAGTTATTTAAAGAAAACCATGATGTTTAAGATAAATGGCTTTCAGCTTGAAGTTATGATGCTCTCAGTTATCACATGACTAGCCAGAGGTCTGAAGGGATAGCAATGTTACATATTTGAGTCTTGCACCAATGCTTTGATTCCATAACCACACATAATATGCCATATTTGTAACTGTGTGGATATCGATTACTGCAAAATATTTTTTTATCAGTCTGATGACATTTCACCATCAAGGAACATAGGATTATTTGTCTGACAAAAATAGATGTAACAAAGAAAACATGGACTTCCTGTTTGTGGAATAACTTATCATGCAAAGTCAGATACAGCAAAAATTAATTTTGCAAATGATATACACAAACTATGTGTTAAGAACCTCAAGAACACCGAATCTTCTGATCTGCCAGCCATAAATTTCTGGGAATGAAACAAAACATATCACTAGGAAGCATAATGCTCAGACTTGACATGGATGCAAAGTAAATTTCTGAATAAAGAACCTCTGAACCTCCTTTGGTGGATTACCAATAAATAAGTCTAAGAAGCACATAAACACTGTGGGCTGAAAGACTATAGACATGTGAGAGAAGTGAGATAAAGATAAAACTGAACTTACAATGGAAAGCTTTACAATAACTAGAATGGTGAAGAAAATTGAGACTCTGCAAACTAGGGATTTTAATCTAAATTTCATTTGCCTTTCAACCTGCTAGTTGGTTTTCAAATTGCTCTGTTGATGCCAGATGCAGTAATAAATTTAACACAAATGATGATAATAATACAGGGTTGGTTTGCGGGGTTTCCATCCTGGGTGGGTGGCACCTAAATATACAGCCCTCAAAAGTGCCAGCAGCCATTTTGCGGTTTGATCTTGAATCAATTGGCAGTTTGAGTTGGCTTTCAAATAAATCTAAAAATGGCCAGGGTGGAGCACAAGAACAGAGAGTGCCTTATTCCTGTGGGAAGGCTATTTTTTTTTTGTTTCACCTCTTTTCCCAACTGTGGCTAGTTTTTCCTTTCACATATTAATACAAGATCAAGGACTAGACACTCATCTTCATCCCTTTGAAACTTCTGTGTGTGGTCCTTCTGGTTTTCCAGTTAAAATGGAGTCTGCATTGAAAGCCTGACTTGAATCTTTTCCCAGACATGTCACAGATTTCGGAAAAGCTTCATAATAAATTGAGGTCCCCTTCTCACTAATCAATAAGATGCCAGGGAAGTCTAAGAGGTACAACTGTGTTAACTGTTAACATCAACAAATTCACTGAAATCTTTTTGGTACCTGTTTTGTAACAGAAAATCCAAAAGATGGGAGCTTTCCTTCTATATCCATTAGTCAATTACAAGCAATAAGAAATGGCAATCATAACTGAAAGATTCAGCGCTGACAATGGCAAAAATTTAAATTGTACATGTGAGCATGTTGTTGTTAAAGTAGTTCTTTTATCCCACATGAAAGGTGAATGACAACAAAATGTCTGTGTTCATACAATACAACTTAATCTAATCTTAACCCCTTCCATGACATAGGATAACTGGATAGGATAGGATAACTATCATGCAGTAACCATTTCTTAATCTCCCCAGCAACCACCAATAAAGTCCCTTCTTTCCTAATTTCCTACAATATTTTTTCCATTCTGTAGGGCGTGCAATTAGGGATCAGCTGCACCTTGAACAGGCTGGAGGAACCTTATCTCCTCCTCCTCCTCCTCCTCCTCCTCCTCTCCCTTTACTTCTTTTTCACACTCCAAATAGCTGCAAAAGAATGTAAAAACTGCTGAGGGGACAGTTCCTATAGAGATCCTATTTTCCCAAGTCCTCTCTAGAGCATTACTGTGCCTCAGTCTCAGGAGAGTCAACTATCTCCCCAGCAAGTAGTCCATGCATTCTTTTTGTGTGTATTGTTTGCTTATTTTTTAGACTGTTATGCTGCTACAGTTGAAAGACTTCTGGAAATCTAGAGGGAATTAGTTTAGCCCAAACAAAACAAAACTGTTTGATGCTAAATTTAGCCCCCTCTGGGAAATTAATGACTCCATTTGTGCAGGTTACAGAGCTTATATTAAGACATTACAGTATTTTAACTTAATTTAACTTTTTTTCCAAAATTCATGCCATCCTGAACATTTTGTTTTGCCGATTTCATTTTTCCTCCCTTTAATGCTAAACATCAGTGACAGATTGTTCCAAAGTAATGATTACCAAAATTTGATGGAAAACTGTATCAATATGGATACTGGTACATATATGTAAGGAACTTCATTTTGGATCGCAGAAAATGCATGGGGTAAGAGGCACGTACGTTTTCCTGGACAAAAGTTGATCACCCAAGTTCTGGAGGCTGCAGTTGCAGTTGTTTGTATTTATAGTCGTTGGGCTCTACTTTGGCTGCTTTTTCAAGAGTCTTGGATGTTGAATCTGGTGTTCCTAGAGCAGGGATCCTCAAACATGGCCACTTTAAGACTTATGGATTTCAACTCCTATGCTGGCTGGGGAATTCTGGGAGTTGAAGTCCACAAGTCTTAAAGTGGCCAAGTTTGAGGACCCCTGTCTTAGAAGTTAGCTGCTTGGAGTCTTTGCAGATCAAGCAACTGCAGGAATGTTGTATTTCATGGCCATTCCTTAAGTCTCTTTAAGTGTGATACTCCAAAACTGCTTGTTATGAGCAATGTAACTGAAGGACTGTCTATAGAAATGCCTGGGACTAAGAGTAGCAGGATCATTGATTCTTGTGCTCTTGAAGCTCACAGAGTTGGAATGTAATTTTATGTAAGATATGGGAAACTGTTGTTGGAGGTGTTTCAGAATTGTGAACTCATTGGGCTTGTAGTGACCTAGAAAATGCCTTTCCTTTTTCTCTCAAGAAAGTTGTTTCTTGAGTACTCTGGCAACATATTTTCTCTGGCTTCTCTCCTGAATAGAATTACCATATCCTTGTGATTAATCTGGTCTGCATTTGACCTAATTCCAATTAGTCATTTCTACCTGGGTACACACACACACACACACAAAATCGATGCCAGACACTTCTAATCTTTAATGTTTTGACTGCTATTTGGACAAGTCTGCTCAAAGTCTCTGTCTACTCCTGACACTGTAGCTTTCGTAACAAATAGGAATATCTATATACTACTGAAACGCTTGTTGTCATGACCTTTAACTGGGCAAACTAGTGCATCATAGGGCAAGAACTTTTGAACCAAGGTATCTCAAATGGGCTTTCTTAAGAATGTGTCCAAAATCTAGGTCCCATGACCCTTGACGAAATGACATTTGGGAAAGTTGTGGCTGCTTCAGTGACAATCAGCTGCTGTTGCACTGCTGGACTGTAGCTGTGGTCATGTTATCTTCATTTCAATGTTCTGTGATGGTCAGTCTCACAATTTCTTGTTCTCTCCACCACCCAGTTTCAGACACTTACCTGCCTTCTAGGAAGGGGAAGAAAAAGAGGAAGGAAAGAAGAATTTCAGTGCTTCCTGCCAGCTTCCCATAAGGAAATTCAATGGGGAAGCAGGCAGGAAGTCAGAAATTGATCTTATTTCCACTGCTTTTCTTACCCACCCTTGGTCATTCTATTACTCTGTTTAAATAAGGTAATATTTATGAAACGATGACTCAGTGGGGCATGGGTTGGCTAAAAAATGTTATTTATATTTGGTTCAACCAGAGTAACCTATATTGTTTTAGGAATAGTTTGGGATGGCTCTTCAGAAATGTTAGAACTGGCTTTACAAATTCTTTTCATGTTAAGATAATTTAACTCTTTCTATTTCAAAGTGATAAGCCAAATAAGGAGTGAACATTTCATTTCTATAATGTGCCCTACCTTCCTGAGAATTGATATTTTGGAAAGCAAGTATTATATACTTGTATCTGAATAGGAGAAAGCTGTATATCGTGACAAAAATGTTTGCTTACATAGCTCTTACATTCGCTTCAAAAATATTTTGTAATACAGTTTTTAAAATAATTAAGCTCTCTTATGGTTCCTACTCCTACAAAGTAAGTATTTCCAACAGCTAGAAAAAGCACTGAGAACTAGCATTTTCCTTATTTCTGAAGCATTTCCTAGATCAGGGGTAGGCAACCTTGGCTCTTTTATGACTCGTGGACTTCAACTCCCAGAATTTCCGAGCCAGCCATGCTGCCTCAGGAATTCTGGGAATTGAAGTCCACGAGTCATAAAAGAATGAAGGTTGCTGGCTCAGGAATTCTGGGAGTTGAAGTCCACGAATCATAAAAGAGCTAAAGTTTCCTACCCCTGTCCTAGATAGTCAATGTAGGGTTTAGGAAGGAAGCTGAGGAGCAAGAAAAATTAATGTTACAATAATAATCATTTTAAATTCTAAACAGCAATAAGAGTTTTATAAGTTATCTTACTTCACAAACAGCCAAAACAAGACTTTTTGAATGTTCCTGTTTCAGATCCTTAAAAAACACTGATCTGGGAATAACTCCAATGAATTTAACAGAGCTTATTTTTGGAACAAGATTTATAGGAGAGTCCTATAAGTTAACAGTTAACAGTTACTAAGGAGATAGAAAAAAGACTAGAAAGAAGCAAATGACTCTCCAGCGTCCACATGAATATTAAGGTTGCAATTCTAGGCATACATACTATGAAGCAAATGCCTACTTAGCTTAATTCCATGCAAACATATAGTACTTATGGTCATGGGCAAAAGCATATCATGCTATAATTATAAATAACAAGCTATGGGTCAGAAAAGCTGAATACAAGGAAATGTTTCTGTAGAAATACTTCCAAACAAATAGTTGAAACAAAGAGCACATTTTTCAGTTAAGATGTTGATCAGTCTAATCCTATGCATGACTATCTAGCTGTAAATACCAGCCAGGCAAAAGGAACTCATATACAAGTAAGGCTGCAAAGCTACAGTATACAATTTATGAGCAAGATTATATTCAACACTGCATTACACGTCACATCATCTAGATCACGGGTGTCAAACTCGCCACGTGACGTGTTGTGACGTATCGCGACTCTTTTTGCATTGCTGGCAATGAGGTGGGCACAGCTTCGGTATGATGAAACCAGCCTGTGGGCCGGCAGTTTGATTGCCCTGATTTCTAGACCATGGGTCTTCAAACTTGGCCCTTTTATGTGCATTTCAACTCCCAGAATTCCTCAGCCAGTGTGCCTGGCTGAGGAATTCAGGGAGTTGAAGTCCACAAGTCATAAAAGAGCCAAGTTTGAAGACCCATGATCTAGATACGGTTGAAGGGGAACTGCATCTCATAAATCTGAGTCCTTTAACAGGATTTGATGGAGTGCCAAGGTGAGAAGCTAAATGGAGAAGAGAATTCTTCTCTGCATATCCTTTGCTGGGTTTCTGGAGAATCTCAAATGAGGACAGTATTGCCCCTATGGGATGGTGCCATGAAGGGATGTTGTTATGTTTATTATAGTTTCATTTTAAAATTGCTTGTTGTTGATGTGAGCTGTTTGAAACTGAGCAATAGAAAAGCCATATTAAGTATGTAAATACATCTACTTATTTGTCTGTTTGTTTGTTGTATTCCTAGCTTCCCTTTCCTCTGGAAGGCAGTATTCAAGATTTCATCACTCCTCTAATTTCTCCTTTGCAGCAGGTAGGCTGAGATTGGCCCAAAATTAATGACTTTCCTTCCATTGCTGAACATGGACTCAGATCTGAGTCTCCCGAATCCTAGTTCAATATTTCAACCACTACAGCCAAAAGCACATTTTAAAATATTTCATTTCTCCCTATTGGACTTGGTGGCTGGGTACCTTCCCTAATCAGAGATTTTAAAGGTGATTCCAGAGAGCAGCATACATGGAGAAGGAACTAGTTGCCCTGTTAGCCTGATGCATATCACAACCCTGATTCAAGCCCGTCCTAACATCAGTTCTATTTTTAGCCCAAGGAACAGTCTATTTTCTGGCACAACAAAACCAAGTACAGGTAGTCCTCGTCATATGACCACAGCTGAGCCAAAAATTTCCATTGTTAAGTGAATCACTGCAGTTGATAAGTTTAGTAACACAGTTGTTAGTTGAATCTGGCTTCCCCATTGATTTTGTTTGGCAAAAGTTTGCAAAAGGTGATCACATGACCTTGGGACACAGCAACAATCGTAAGTATGAACCAGTTGCCAAGCATCTGAATGTTGATCACATGATTATGGGGCTGCTACAAAGGTTGTAAGTGTGAAAAATGGTCATAAGTCACTTTTTTCAGTGCTGTTGTAACTTGAATGGTCGCTAAATGAATGTTGTAAGTCGAGGGCTACCTGTATAGTACAAAAACAACAACAAACTCTCCTTATAAAGGCTCCAAGTCTCCGTGTTTTTACAAACACACTCGAAAACACTCAGAATCCAGTTTCCTTCAAAATGCTGTCTCAAGTCCCTAAATTTCAATTCGCAGGGACTTTTCTTGTGTTAAAGATCGTATTGCAAACCTGATTGCAAGTTCAAGGGCCAAGTTTATACTCCCCCTTCCAAGACATACAAAGCGCAATGGCCATATAAATCACATTGCTGAAAGAAACATTTTTGAAAAACCAGCAAGGGGAAAAAAAACCCCAGGCTGTATGTATCTTAAAAGCTTGCTGCCAGATCTCTTTCTGGGGACAACAATATCTAGTTTGAGTATCTTTCATTCGGCCCTTTAAGCTTGGAATGGGGGTGGGGGAGGTGGGGGAGAAAGAAGAAGAAAAGAGAAGCTTTTGCAAACTTTTATCAGATGACTTTAATTACTTGACCCAGATATCATATTTGGTGATTTTGTGCTGATCTTTCAGTTTGACAGATCAGTTACAGTTCACTGTAAGTTCCAACTGTATTTCCATGCATTGTGTTAAGGCCTGACTCAAAAGCAGTTTTATTTGATAAAAAACAGATGTCTTTGAAAGAAGTGTATTCCTCTTCAGTTGAAAACATTATGCTTCAGAATTGAATGTACCTTACCAAATTTATAAGTGCTGCATCTCCCTCCATGGCACAGAGCAATGCTATATTTTTTCCCTGCTGAGGGACTTGGAGACACCGGGGCGGTGACCTCCAAACCTTATGAGAAATGGGAAAGCATCTGGTTCTAATTTTATCTTCAGTCCTGTCTTCATGCTGGCATGTATGTTTACAATATGGCTCCCCTTTGACCTTCCACTCACACTTACCATATTAGCCAACATATTTCAATCCCAATCAGGGCTGCATGTAACAATTAGCTTTTACATGAGTTGTTTTCCTTTACTCAAAATTCAGTGTATGGGCTTTCTAACTAGAATGCAGCAGCAGTGATCACAGTAATTCCAGGGTGCCTAATGAAACTTAAAACACTTAGAAGCAATATGAAATACAGGGAATTAAGTCTTGGGATTCATTCTTTCCTCTATTTTAGTTCAAGCATCTTGATAAGGTAGAGCAGGGGTCTTCAAACTTGGCCCTTTTATGAGTTGTGGACTTCAACTCCCAGAATTCCTCAGCCAGAGTGCCTGGCTGAGGAATTCTGGGAGTTGAAGTCCACAACTCATAAAAGGGTCAAGTTTGAAGACCCCTGGGGTACAGCCTTTGTCATTTAAATGTTAAACGGTACCATATCATTTCACAGCAAATGCTGGAGAAATGAATCCCCATTCCTTACCTAATTGCATGAAATACTTACTCCTTGTGCATTGGTCTATCTAGTTTAGTATTGTTCACCAACAGAAGAGAATATTTGTAGTTCAGGATTCAAATATGGGGTCACTGGTGGTCTCTGAGTTTGGTTGCTTTCATGCAGAAGTTTCATTACCAAATGAAAGTAGGCAACATCATCAGTGCTAATAAGGGAGATCTGTTGTTGTCTTTTCAATTCAGATCTATGACAATTTGCCGTGGCCAACTCACCACAGACAACTCACCATGGCCAACTTGTCACAGGACAACTCATTGCTGGACAAAAGTTACACTAATAACAAAGAAATGGTGGAATAGAATCATTAAAGAAAGGATGCAAAAGGAGGGACAAAATGAAATGTGATCAACAAAAACTAAAATATTTTTTAATTTATTTTAAATAATTAGATAGAATTGTTAAATTGTTCTGCAGGGAGTTGTCCCACAGCAAGTTGTCTCATTTCCTTTCAATTCTGACTTCATATGCATTTATTTTTAAGTCTTGGTCTTATGCAGCCAGAATTGGCCCTTCTGTTTCTTTCTTCAACTTTCTTTCTCTTGGCCATTGGCAGGTCTTGTTATCTGCTTAGACTGCTTGGTATTGGCCATGTAATACTTTGCCTTACTATGTCCCTTTTCTATTATACATTCAGCCTTTCTTATAGGCAAATTTGGTCTCTTTTGTATTAATAGTCTTGTTATTCTTGTTATTCTCATTTTTTTTGTTATCTCTTTACAACAATGAGAAGTCACAGCTGCCAGTTCTTTAGCTAGTGTTGGCCTTCATCAAGGCCAACACGAAGCCATCACCATCAAGTTCTTTCCATGAATTTAAGATTTCATATGAACATAGTATACTGTATGTGTGGATCCGAACAGTGTGGTTTTTTGCAATTGATCGATGGAAATTGTGTCAATGCATCTAATACTGTCCAAGATTTTTTGTTATGGCACCCAGCTGGGAATCACAATGGCCAGTTTATACCATAATCTTTCAATTTAGATTTTAGAGCTTGATACTTGGTGATTTTTCTCTCATTCTTTGTCTTCTACTATCCCCTGGTATTCCCACATCAATTATCCACATTTTCTTCTTTTCAACCAGAGTTATATCTGCTGCGTTGGGAACCAAGACTTCATTGGTCTGTATTTAGAAATCTCACAATGTTTTAATTTATGCATTTTCAACTACTTTTTCAACTCTATGTTCCTACCAATATTTCATTAAGATATTTTTACAAATATTCCAGTGAATCATTCTGATGACTGTGTTATGTTATTTATGATCAGTTTGTGTAATCATCATGCATGAGCTGAGCATATGATCTACTATTTCTTCTGCTTCTTTGCACAATCTGCACATTGAATCATTTGATGATTTTTCAATCCTAGTCTTGATTGCATTAGTTTGGACATCTTGCTTTTGAACCTCTGCTTCCTTTTCTGTGGGACAGATATAAAGAATCAACATCACTATGGGGATGTTATTATTGTAATTGTATTGTATATTATTATTGTAATGATGATGATGATGATTCTTCAATCTTTATGTTATATTTGCCCAGAGTCATACTGTTCGAGTTGGGCAGCCTTATAAATCTTGAAATAAAGAAAAAAATTAGTAAAAGGAGAAAGTGCTGTGTTTATTGTTTGATTTTGTTCATGTGGTTGCTTTTTTTTCAAAACAAAAGTAGCATTATGAAGCCTTCTTTTGCAAATATATGTTCAGCTTATGTTGTTAGGACCTCAAAAAGCCATTTTTAGAGTCCATGAGCTGATAGGATGTACTTTGTGGTTTCCGAATGACTGCACGATATACTCTTTATTCATATTAGAGTTTAATCTGGAAGTGACTCAAGATACTGTGCTATGCAATTGTTAGCAACCACAATTTGTTTCCTTCCTCTTCTCACTGTTCAACCATTAGTTTGTTCATATTAAAAGGCAGCCATTGTGCAAAATGATTTAACTGCTAATTACATAGTACCCTTGACATTTAGCTCAGGATTGAAATGTAGCTTATAATAGGACTGTGTAATACTTTTGATTTTGAGAAAGATGCTTTGGAGTGCACAGAGCTATGAACCTACCGTATATGAAACTCTTTAAAGTAGCTATGTATTTTCTTGGGATTAGATGGCAGCTGCAGAGGGAAAGTATATGATTCTAGGAAAAGATGATGCTGCTTTAATGAGTTGTAGGGAGATGCTATGTTTGCTCTCATGCATGCTCTGAAACATTTTTTTGGAATCAAAACTAAAGTGCTGCATGGCCACAGTATGTCTTTCTTAATAAAAACAGTGATAAGTCTACATGACTCACAAAAGTTAGGTAGTTTATATATTGAAAATTTTTGATTAATATTGCTGAGTAAAAGAAGAAGATTCTGCTATTACCTGGTGGACATTTTTTCAAGTAGTCCTATCTGTTTTAACGTCAATAATCCACTGCAGTAAACAGAAACAGTGTTTTCCCACTTTATCAAGAGACTTGCTTTCCATACATTACTGGTCAATAAATACAGACGTTCTTGATAGCATTCAGTTGATTCTTCAAGATACTCAAAAGGTATATTCTATTTCAAATAACAAGGCTGAATAGAAAGATTTTCCTGTTTGTCTCAGCTTATATGTGTGCTTTTTGAAAAGAAGAAATAGCTTGTAATATTAGACTTTGCCAGGATCTCAAGGGTGTAGACTGCATCATTCGTACCATTTTCCTAAAACTTTGTAAATCCTTCTTTAACTTTAAATTTTTATAGATGGTGTCTGTACCACTGTAACTGTACAAAATGTTGCATAGTAAGTTAATTTTCACAATACTAGAAATACAGGGATATTTTCCACCACCTGGTCTCTGAAAGAAAGGGATTCCAGCGATCCTGTAAAAAAGTGCCCAGCTCTTACTCAAAGTGAGTCAAAATATGATGAGGACATTATATTTCACTATCCTAGATGTAACGAAGAACTGAGAACAAAGGACAGAGAGCTTGGAAGCAACGGATCTTGAAACGGAAAGTAATACTTCATAAATCTTAAACTGATACAGTTGATTTAAAGCCAAAGAAATAGAAGCTAAGAGCAAAGAAGTCTTGCAATCTATCTTTGAAGAAATAACTGGGACTTCAAGATACTGTAAAAATCTCTGATGGTGACTTAATGTGGAATAAAGATAAGATTAATGAGCCACATGAGGGTATTTGTAGGGACACATAACATGTTTTAACACAAGGATAGACAATTGGTATCTTTTAGATCAGTGGTTCTCAACCTTTCTAATGTCGCAACCCCATAATACAGTTCCCCATGTTGTGGTAACCCCCAACCACTTATACATCACCGGGTGCCAGGGGCGTGGCCAAAGAAAAGGGGGAAAAAATGGCAGACAGCCTTGTTTGGCGACCCCCATGAAATGGTCGTTTGACCCCAAATGGGGTCCCGACCCACAGGTTGAGAACCACTGTTTTAGATGAAACCCAATTGCTTTCTCCAGGTTTTAGCTTAACAGATTGGAGATTCTGAATTCTTACCTCTTTGGTCATTTGTAATCTCTTTGGTCAGAGGTTTTTTTTTTTTTTTTTTTTTTTTTTTTTTTTTTTTTTTTTAGTGTTATCCTTTCTGAAGTAGGTAGAAATTCCTGGGAAGAACAATATAGGACTTTATTAGCCCAGTAACATACTTTTTAAAGTGTCATTAAGGGAAAAACTCTGAATAAAAGACAAAATGTCTAATAACATAGGAGCTTTCCCTATTGTCTGCATGGGAAAAGATCAGGAAGATGCTAGCTCCTTTTCTCTCAGAATTCATATCCTGCACCTTGTCTCTCAGAGCTTTCTTTTAAAAAAAATTGCTGTCAGGACATTTTTCATATTATTTTTGCAAGGGCATTATTATGTGTGGGACTGAACAGATACTGCAAGTATAACTACATAAGTTATATTTATTTTGTTTAAAAGATGCACTTTTTTGCTAACACAGATCTTATGAAATATGATGAACATCCTACTTTTCAGCAGTAATCTTTATGGAATGGGCAATTACCGGTAAATCATCTTCTAATGTTTTACTTCAAGCTATAATTCTAACATTCCTCTAATTACAATTCTTTTCCTTCTCTTTTTCTCATTTGTCAAGGGTTTTTGTTTTTTGCTCAGCATCAAGATGTCTAGCAATCTTGCATCATAGCCATAAAGTATATGCCAACAGTTCTTGAATAGCTAATGAACAGCTTTCTTGGCTTGTTTCCTCAAAGCAATGAAGACATCACATCATTTGCACTGCCACCATTGGAAACGGCCTGATGTCGAACATGTAATCCCCCACTGAGAAATAAATTCAACCAAAGTTGTCACCAACAGAGAGGTTACAAGTTGCCAGGTTTCCCATGTAACATTACAGTACTGCATCTTCATGGAAAAGAGAATAGAGGTGGGCAAACTGGCTGGTGAAATATTCAATATGTAGCCATTTGGTGGAGAAAGCAATTATGCTATAGCTCTAGGACAGTGATGGTGAACCTTTTAGAGACCGAGTGCCCAAACTGCAACCCAAAACCCACTTATGTATCATTGGGTGCCGGGTGGGTGTGGCCCATTGAGTGGGCGTGGCTGTGGTGGTAATGGCAGACTGGGTGGGACTAAAAAGTTCAATCAATCAATTCCAACTTTGCGAGATCTTTTTTTTCCCCACGAGAAGTTGAAATTGATTGATTGATTGAACCTTTTTTTTTTCACACGGCAGTGGAGGTCTAAAGCGAAAAGGTTTTATAAAACCCAGCTGAAGGCCTAGGACTGGGGCGACAGCACGCGTGCCCACAGAGAGGGCTCTGCGTGCCACCTGTGGCACGCGTGCCATAGGTTCGCCACCACGGCTCTAGGAGCTCTTAGATCAAACAAATTATCATGATCATTTAAAGTTCATATTCAGTTATAGATAGCTATGATAGTTATGAAGACAACTTTGGTTAATTTCCTAGATGATCTACATAGGAGATGGGGTACAATTCGGTTGATACATCTGGATGCCTTGTTACTCTTTCAAGGAAAGTTGAAACCAGTTGTTTATGTGGAATGTATCCACATTATGTTCACATGAATGGGAAAAGCCACATAAGATTTTATACATATGCATCTTGATTTGACCTCATATAATAACTAGTAATCAATGCATAGAATAGGAGCATGAAAAGCCAGGTTGTCTATATTATCATTTTGATTCTGGTGGGAGCATGTATCAGAAATCAGAAGAATGTAAACTGTAGGAGAAACTTCAGGCTCCTTTTAATCTCCAAAACAAATAGAATGGCTGGCTGAATCCCACTATCAAAGGTGAGCAAATGGAAGACTACCACATATTTCCTATTCACAGAAATCATCTCCCTCTGTCCAGGTTAATAGTGAAAAGAGGTGACATGTATAAATAACCCTAGTTCTATA
The DNA here is from genome assembly GCF_016545835.1 of Crotalus tigris. Lineage (NCBI taxonomy): Eukaryota > Metazoa > Chordata > Lepidosauria > Squamata > Viperidae > Crotalus > Crotalus tigris. The sequence goes on along the minus strand of NW_024096961.1, from coordinate 1,170,352 downwards.
CTTTTGAAGGTGAGTACAAATGGAATGTAATTTATTTATTATTTATTTCAGTGAACTAATGCAAGAGTTTTGCAGGAGGTCTGGAAAACAAATAGCACACTGAAGGGAAAAATAACTTCAGCCCTATAGGCTGAGTATATGTATTAAGGGGATGAGATAAAGACCTGTACTGAGAAAATTCTTTTCTGTAGGTCCACATTGAATTAATAAAGAAACAATTAGGACTTAAAGCTGGATATATTCTTTAAAGATTGCATAACACAGAGCATATTATGGTATTTTGGTCCAAAATCAGAGTCTGCCAAATTTATTGAACCTATAATGTTATGGAAAATACAATGCATGAAGAAACTTCAGGATTAAACCAAAGACTTGTGATTAGTTCAGCATTCCATTCCTACAATGACCAACAAGCTATCTTTGAAGTTAAAAACGAGACATCCATGTACTGTCATTCTCCTGTTTGTACTCCTTAGCAACTTGGAATAAGAGATGAACTGCTTCTGATATTGGAGATAATATGTAGCCAGACATCATGACTAGAAGTTATTCATAGCTTTTTACTTCCCATATATATGGAATGCCTAAAGATGAATTGCCACAAGCATAGCTGGATTTCTCACAATCTACCTAATTAGATTCTAGCAGCATAACAAGAAGGAAAAAAAAGTTATCCCAATCCTTTCACCACATTATTTATGTATTGCCATAACTTTCACCTACTAGTCTTTGTTCTAAATTGTTTTAAAATCTCTATCTATTATATCCTTTCTCATAAGATAGTTGCTATGTAGAGTAGTTTTTTTCTGCACCTGGGTAGACAAAAATGCAACTTCTGAATCTCATTGGATCAAATTTTCTTTTGGCACCTTCATTTTTTTGTATAAAATTAAATCAGTAAAGGTTTGGAGACACATGCATACAAGTATGGAACAAACATGTACGTGAAAAGAGTTCAGAAACTTAAGTCACTAAAACTTTTCATTTGCTGAATTGATCTTAAAATGAAAGCTCAGAATCAGAAGATGGATATTTTAGACTCTAATAATGTTTCCAGGTTATATTATTTAAAGGGATGAAGTAAGATATATCTTAAATTAAATATATAGATTTCCAAGATGACTCAACATCTCTACATTCATTATGAATGTACTCCTACTGTGTTTAGTGAAATAAAATCTAGAACACACACTAATCATCTGTAGAATAAATAGTGGAATTTTGAGACATCTTAAAAGTGAAAGAATATTGCATCATAAACTTTTGCAGGGATCCTAACTGATTAAAATTTATGCCATTGTACCCCCCTTCATCTTTAATATACCAGAAAACTTAAATTCTACAGCACTCATTTCAAATGTGCAATCCAGATCGTAAATCCCGTCAATTGGTGACAGTTGGGATGAGAGAAACCCAGGACAGGAGAAATGTATAAGGAAGTATTTTTTAGTCCACTCACTGAGTCCTATAGAGGATGCAATTAAGTAGTTATTATTTTCTCTATATTCACTCACTCACTCACTCACTCACTCACTCACTCACTCACTCACTCACTCACTCCATTTGCAAGGAGTCTGTAAGCTGCACCCAATTTTGAATTTTGTACATGGCCCTGGCAACCTGCTCATGGCATTGGGAGGAACCGGCTCTGCTCTTCTCACATTTATAGAAAGGGGTAAGGACATTTAGGAAATGAATAAAATTTCAGATTCCAATGATTCTACGAATACACAATAATTCTACCAGAGCAGAACATATGAATTCATGGCAACAGAACCAGAAGTAATAGAGGAAAAGTGACATAAATTCCATGAAAATAAACATAGTTAAACTGGGAAAGAATGTCCATTTTTCATAAAATGTTACTAAGGTACTAAATTAAATAAATTAGCTGTCTCGATTATGCACTTAAAATGGCTCAAAAACAGTAAGTGTAACTGAGGTTTGAGCTCCTGCTATCTGATTTAGAGCAAGAATTTGACAAATACTTTTAGATTCTACATGCAACAGATGTTGTTTTGGTCACTTCCAGCTGGCTGTGAACACAGAGTTCCAGAACTGTGGTTTCAGATTAGGTATTAGTGTGAGCTGAATTTCTTCCAGACGAAGGGGGGAAGGGAGTTTTCATGTAAAAACTGGCACACACATATTTTTTTTTTGTGAAAAAAATACCATCTTCCATTTTTTTCCATTACAGTGTTGTCTGTCCATAATTGCTTCTTGTTTTCCATTGCAGACTGCCAAATAGCAAGCATGCAAGGGCACAGAGTGAAGGAATTCCGCTGCTAGTGCTGTACTTTGTCAGTAAACAGAATGAAATAATAGTTTACTGTACTATTATAATATCAGCATGGGCTTGGAATTCTCTCTAAGTTGAAATCAGGAGGTTGGCCACAAGGGAATCATTCCTTGAAATTTGTCTAAATTTAAGCTGGAGTCCAATGCAGCTTTCAAATACCAACTTCATAAAGCAGGGGGATGGGAAATATTTATACAAACCAAGGTTTAGACATATTTAGCTAATTAGCGATTCCCTTACTGTACTGTATTTTTTATTGTTTTGAATCAAGATGTCCTATTTCTTTTTATATGCAGCAAACACATTTCTCTATTTGGTAACATGGCTGTATAGTATAGCTTCACATATGTTCCATTGTTTCTGCAGTGAGAGAGATGCACTTATTTTGTTTAATTCACTTGGCATTAAAGTTCCTTATGTCCCTACAGAGCATAACAGGAATATGAAGGAGGAGAGGAAAGAAGTTGGTGTAATTTGGGAGGGGTGGGGTGGGGTGAGGAGGGAGGGAGAGGGGGGGGAGAGGGAAAGAGAGAGAGAATATATTTATGGAACTAGCGGACAACATCCAAAAGGAACTTCAAGGTTAGTGGATTTGCATAAATTGATGAGCATCATCAATACTTTTCTATTTCCTATCTGTTGTTCATCCTAGTTATTTATTATTCATAAGTGAATAGATAAAACCAAATTTCTGGTGCTTTTTTTCATACAACTGGCCCTAGGCAAAAATGCTGCTCCTACAATCTGCCCCTATGCTCACTTGATGGGAGTATTAGTGACAAAACAGCAATACAGTATGGTTTTCTCTGGAAAACATTTATGGAAAAAGGAATTAAGGGAGTATCATCTGCTTCTGGAGTCCCCAACATAATGCCTGGGATGGTTGATGTGCCTGTCTTGGTGCCTGTCAGACTGTTAAAGATGGCTTTTGAAACCTTTAGAATGATATTTTAATTAAAAACAATGGGGGGGGGGTTGGCAGCCTGAAAACACAGGACCAGACTGCTGTAGAATCTTCATATCCAAGCATGCCTTCTGGCTCTATAAACTTTCTTAAAAACTAAAAATGGAGATTGGTTATTGTCCAGTGTTGTTTGGAAAACTGTCTATTTACCTAGAAAACAGACAAAGACAAATTGTATGGCGCATCTTCCTGCCACAAATGGTAGTAGATAGCATTCTGCTAAACTAATGCTTTGTAATTAATGAGCACCTCCTGTGGCATTTGTTTTGTGAGTTAATTTGAGTTGTGCAGTTATTTTCTGTGCAGTACCTACTGACTTTCAAAATTCCTGTTTTCTAAAAAGGATAGGTACCCCTCCCTGTTCTGCTACTTCATTCCCATCTTTTCTCTGCTTAACAGAAAGTTGGTGAATGTTGACAAATAACAGAGGACAGAGAACTTTGCCCAATGTATGGAGTCTCCTTCCTGGTTACAAGTTGAATGATAACCTTGCTCAATAATAGTAACTGTGAGAGGGATCTCAGAGTCCTAGTGGGCAATCATTTAAATATGAGCCAACAGTATGCTGCAGCTGCCAAAAAAGCCAACACAGTGCTAGGCTGCATTAACAGAGGGATAGAACCAGGATCACGTGAAGTATTAATACCACTTTACAATGCCTTGGAATACTGCATCCAGTTTTGGTTACCACAATGTAAAAAAGATGCTGAGACTCTAGAAAGAGTACAGAGAAGAGCAACAAAGATGATTAGGGGCCTGGAGGCTAAAACATATGAGGAACGGTTCCTGGAATTAGGTATGTCTAGTTTAATGAAGAGAAGAATGAGGGGGGACATGATAGCAGTTCCAATATCTCAGGGGCTGCCACAAAGAAGAGGGAGTCAAGCTATTTTCCAAAGCACCTGAAGGCAGGACAAGAAGCAACGGGTGGAAACTAACCAAAGAGAGAAGCAACCTAGAACTAAGGAGAAACTTCCTGATAGTTAGAACAATTAACCAGTGGAACAACCTGCCTCCAGAAGCGGTGAATGCGCCAACATTGGAAGTTTTTAAGAAGAAACTGGACAGCCATTTGTCTGAAATGGTATAGGGTTTCCTGCCTGAGCAGGGGGTTGGACGAGATGACCTCCAAGGTCCCTTCCAACTTTATTATTATTATTATTATTATTATTATTATTATTATTATTATTATTATATTGGACATCCTTAATCTCTGGAAGTTGGGAATAAATAAACCAAAATTCTTATCAAAGGAAGGAAACTTGTCATATGACTTTCCAAGTTCATTAGTTTTACAGAAACAGTAAGAAACGTAACAGTATTTAACAGTAACACCAAGGGGATTATAACAATTTCCTATCAATGTTATTATAAAAAAAAATGGTGCCTTCTTTACAACCACTCTTATGCTTTGCAACCATGTCTCCCTTCCCCCAAGATCCTTAAAACTCTAACCTGCTGATCTTTAGGAAGGGATTAAAGAAAATGTATGAACCTAGAATTTGTAGTGTTTGGGAATTTGCTTTCCTCTCTAGCAAGGCTGCTTTTTATTGTTTCTTTTTTTAAATTTGTTCTTATCTGTTTTTAATCCTATGTTAGCTGCCCAGAATTGATGGCACATGGATGGCCTTAGAAATATCCATTTAACTAATTATATAAACATTAACGACAATTAGAATTAGTCCACATTTACATTTATTTATTACAGCCCTAGGAACTGTAGAAGCAAAATATCTAATAATAGAACTATTGCACTAATATATATATATATATATATATATATATATATATATATATATATATAAATAAAACAGTAGCTACAATAGAATCTAAAACAATGAAAAACAGAGATACTAAAATAAATCAAAGTAAAATAGTATATAAGAAATTTGAAACCTAAATAATGGCGTGGCGTATTGTACAAATGATAGGACAAAACTGAGCAACTTCTAAGATTATTTTTGAGTCCTTGTTCAGAATTAGTTCATAATTCTATATCCATAATTAAAAAGATAACTAACCATCACTTTCTATCTAATTGCAACTCAATGTGTAGTCTAGCTACCGTATTTATTTGTTCAGTACAAGATCAAGTCACAACATTTAAAATATAGCACATTATTAATAATACACATTATTAATATAGCACATTTATTAATATATATATAAAACAGAAAGAAATTATCCAAATTACCAATTAATTGAAAGCACCAAAGAGTTTATATTTATTTATTGATTGATTGATATAAAATTTATAGGTCACCCATCTTACCTCAAGGTAACTCTGGGCAAAAAGCTTAAGTTATAAATAAAAATGCCTTCAAAACACCTAGGTTTTGATCTCATTGATGATCAGAACTAATATATCCGCTCTTGAATGTGTAACTCATGTTGAGAAGATCAAGGTGTTCTTACTACACAGTAAAATTATGCAAATTATGCTAATTCTAGCCTCTGGTATTTCCAAGTAAAGTTGGGAAAGATTCTACAGATTTTACAATCTTAGAAAGCTGCTACTAAGGTAGGCGAAAATACTAATTGTCTAACTTGGCACAAGGCAATTCTTTCTTAATGTGCAAGAAGGTCTTCAAAGTGCATTTAGGACCCTGACTACCAAATTCCACTTTAGTCAAATTCAATTTGCTTTATCCGTATTTCTGGAGAAAACTGCATTTCCAGAATTTCTACCTATTAGGTAGCCTTTAATAGAGCAGTATCTCTAATTAACAATATTCTTTGTGAGTAGACAACATACTTTTTGATTTGTAACAAAAGAGAGGCTATCTTGCACACATTCAACAAATCTATCTCCTGTTGGATTTCTACTTCTGACAAAGTTTTTAAAACACACAGGAAATTTTATTATTTGTAAGGTTTGAATTGAGCAGAAACAAAATGTTCAATATCCTTTTCTCAGTCTTACCACCCACAAAGAAACTTTTCAAGAACTAGTAACCAAAACTCAGGGCCTATGTAAGTAACGGAGTATAGTTACTGACAGTAAAATACGTGATAGTTAATAAGAGTTCATTTTCATACTTTAAATGCTTTTGAGCTGTAAATGATTTAAATATGCTGCCGATTTTAAAGGCTTCTTAAGGAAAAGAAGAGTTAACTGTGATAGTAGTTTATTGTATTAGTCCCATTTGAATTTGTCATAAAACTGTTTTCATAAAACAGCTGAATACCAGCATATTTGTGGTTGCAGTCATATGTTTTTAACTATATTGGATTTAACCCATAATGTGCTCAGAAATATATTTCCATTGTTTCAGCCAGCTCTGGATTAAGTTGTGGCACACCAAACTCTGTTGTGTTTATATATGTTGATATCATTCATACAGGGCAAAGAAAATTAGATTCCATACATTGTTAGAAAGCAATTAATTCTTACCCACAAGACTGTTACAGTAGATCAGTTACTATATACTAACTCTAATTACTTGCTAGAGTAGGTTTGGAAAGCCAAGGTCTGTTCCTATTTACACTAGTATAACTTGTAGCATTATTTTACTCTAAAACTGGAACTCATTTTAAAGTAATCTGTGGTTATTCCAATGTGCACAGTTCTATGGCTAATGCATACATAATCCTCCATACATGATTATCTTGGCATGGAAGAATGCCTAAAAATCAAAATACTGTAGTTTTCCAAAGTGTCACATTTAAACATAAATATGATTAGATGACATACTGAAATAATTCAAGCATATAATTAACTGAGCAACTTATTTTAACTCAAACTTTCGGATGAATGAGAAAATAGCTTGCCTATATACCTTCGTGCTTTTAAAAATTCAAAAGTGTTTTTCTGGTTTAATAATAAAAATCCTTCTGTTTAAATGATTAGTGTTGCAAGTGTTATTAAACTATATCCTTGACAGGATAGTGAATTATTGGTGGGCCATGTACTACAAATAAACTCAAAAATTACACTATTTGGCCTTTAGCAGACACGGTTGGATGGAAGATTTAAAGCTATATAGTATCTTAAATATAGCTTGAAGTATATTAGCAGCCCAGTGGAAAAAAAGAGTTAGGCCTTAAGGAAAATTACTGTTAAAATGTTAGCCAACTGTTTATGTGCAAGTGAACAAGGAATTTTCTCATTAAAATTAATGTGACTCTTAAAGTAATAGTACCATATTTTTTTTGACTCACATGAAAGTCCATATGTCAGGGTGCTTAATGAATAGTAGAGAGTGGCTATGCCTGGGAGAAGTTCACACCATTTCTTTTAAATTATTTTTGTATTATGCTCTATTTTAATACAGGTAGTCCTTGACTTACAACAGTTCATTTATTGACCCTTCAAAGTTACAATGGCATTGAAAAAAGTGACTTATGACTATTTTTCACACTTAATGACGGTTGCAGCATCCCATGGTGACATGATCAAAATTCAGATGCTTGGCAATTGGTTCATAATTACGATGGTTGCAGTGTTATGGGTTTTGTGACCTTTTGACAAGGAAAGTCAATGCAGAAGCCAGAGTCACTTAACAACCGTGTGACTAGCTAAACAACTGCAACGATTCACTTAACAATTGTGGCAAGAAAAGTCGTAAAATGTCTCATTTAGCAACATAAATGTTGAGCTCTGTTGCTCAACCTCCAGGACTATCTGTATTTACATCAGCAGCTGTACTAGGATGAGCAGGAGTAAAATTCTCTTTCTACAAAGAATTAGAATTTCCTTGTAGATCTCAAGTGTAGACATTTAGTGATAGAATTTAGGGCTAAATGGCAGGATTTATAAGTTGAATGGACAGCATGTATGCAGTGAGATGTAATTATTTTGTTTGTATTATTATTTGTCTGTAAAAGATCTGCCTCTTACTTACTAACACTACAATTGATCCATTAAAAAGCCTTCCTATAACTATAATACTCTATTCAATTTAACTTCAGAGACACCTACTTGTTCTACTCAATCTTTCTTTTGCCTGGAAAAAAAAATCTCCCTTTTTTCTGTTAAGTTAATTAAATAAGTGAATTATTTAATGAATTAAATAAAATTAACCCATTCCTTGGATCAGACAGAGCCATCCTCAAATTTCTGATATGATTTTGTTCTACAACTTATTCCCAGGATTCCAATTGGGATACAGGTACAATCATTCATTTAGTGACCATTCAAAGTTACAACAGTACTGAAAAAATTCATGACCAAGTGTCACACTTAGAACCACTGCAGCATCCTCAGGGTCCTGTGGTCAGAATTCAGATGCTTGTCAACTAGCATCTATTTACAATGATTTCAACATACCAGGATCACGTGATTCCCATTTGCAACCTTCCCAGCCAGCTTACAACAAGCAAAGTCAGTGAGGGATGTTGCCTCTTTGGTACATCCGTCTGTCTCTTCAAAAAGCAAACAGAGAGGAACAGATTCCTACTGAGTTCTGATGGCAATGAGATAGGGGGCTCATTAAAACCTTTCTCCCTGAGTATGATTCAGTTTTGATGCATCTGCTGTTGCGTTTTACATTGCTCATGTAAAAGTGATACTTCAAACCAAAAGGTACAAGTGGGCATTTCTTTCCCCTTAGTACCATAACTTCAGGGATTGTGAAATATCAGTAAATCAGTGTTTCCCAAACTTGACAATTTTAAGGCATGAGGACTTCAACTCCCAGAATTCCACAGCCAGCAACGCTGGCTGTGGAGTTCTGGGAGTTGAAGTCCACATGCCTTAAAATTGTCAAGTTTGGGAAACACTGCAGTAAATTAACAGGTGAGCAACAAGGGCTGACTTTTTCCCATGCAGGGAACTCTCAGTTAAAAAAATAGAATCATGGAGCTGCTATCCTCCCTAAGCAATATAAAATTTGATCTCAGATGATGTATAATTATGAGAAATTTGATCCCTGCTTTCTAAAAATATTTTATTGTCAATTGTATTATTTTTGCATTTTGTTTTAAAATAAGCTTTGGCTTCAATTAAGGCAACAAACTGGCAATAGCTCATTCACTTGTTAGATCCTAATAATCTCAGTAAAAGACAGAAGATTAAAAGTTAAATTAGTCCAGTTTAAACAAACAAACAAACAAACAAAGCCAAATACTTACCCGAAATAAAAAGCATTCCCTTCACTCTGTTTTAAGTTAAAAACTAGAGTTTGGAGAGGGTTGAAATTGTTAAGAAATCTCAGAGTAAATTTCAGTGGCCCTCACTGGAAAAAAAACAAAAAATGGCATTGCAGACTCAGCCTTATTAAGTCAATGAACTTGTACTTCTGCAGAGTGTTCATAACATTTACTCCATCTTTAAGATATTATAACTCCTGAATTCTTCTCCAGCTTAGATTTTGATCTGACTCACAGGAAAAAAAAATCCCCTTCGCCCGCCATCTTTTTTGCCTATGGTGGTTAAGATTCAATGTTTTTCTTTCACTCCAGCCAGCAAAAAGAACAATATAAGTTTTCTTCATTTCAACAGAAATTTGAAAAATGGCCTTCTGGCCTAGTACTGGTACTGGAAGGAGACTGAGAATGAGGGAAACATTTCACTTTCCTTCTTCATTATTGTTTTGTCTATATGCAGTGCTTTTTTTATAAAAAAAAAAAAAAAAAAGGTGCCGGAACTCACACATGTCATACAACCTGCTTTGCCTACCCTACAAGGTTCCATCCCAAAAAGGTGCCGGAACTCCATTCTGGGCGTTCTACGAGAAAAAAAACCCTGTCTATATGCATCAATAACAGGTCCACTGACTTAATAACTGAGTAATTAATAAATAAGGAAAGGGAACTAACAATAACAATAATAGAGTTGGAAGGGACCTTGGAGGTCTTCTAGTCCAACCCCTGCTCAGGCAGGAAACCCTATACCATTTCAGACAAATGGCTGTCCAGTCTCTTCTTAAAAACTTCCAGTGTGGAGTATTCACAGCTTCTGGAGACAGGTTATTCCACTGATTAATTGTTCTAACTGTCAGGAAATTTCTCCTTAGTTCTAGGTTGCTTCTCTCCTTGATTAGTTTCCATCCATTGCTTCTTGTCCTGCCTTCAGGTGCTTTGGAGAATAGCTTGACTCCCTCTTCTTTGTGGCAGCCCCTGAGATGTTGGAACACTGCTATCAAGTCACCCTTCATCTTTCTCTTCATTAAACTAGATATACCCAATTCCAGCAACTGTTCCCTATTTTTTTTAACCTCCAGTCCCCTAAGCATCTTTGTTGCTCTTCTCTGTACACTTTCTAGAGTTTCAACATCTTTTTTCCATTATGGTGACAAAAACTGGATGCTGTGTGACCTTACCAAGGCATTATAAAGTGGTATTAACACTTCACATGATCTTGTTGGGGGAATTTGTTGGGGGAATCTGATAAAATGTTTAGATCAACTGATGAAAGATAGAAGTCTTCCATTCTCAACCAAACTTAGATTACCTTAAGGCATAGGTGTCAAACTCGTGATGTCACGTGATGTGTCACGACATATCATGACTTTTTTCCCATTGCTGGCAATAGGCGGTTTTGGTGTGACGCATCCGACCCGTGGGCTGGCAGTTTGACCCCCCTGCCTTAAGGGTTAAGTTGAACTATTTGCAATTTGAGGAAATGCAGTTTGACATTTCCAGGGGATTCCAACATATGCTACATTACCAACAACTATCATAGGGCATAGTCTACATCTGAATAATTTCATGAGTGGCTTTTAATGCATTCATACAAGTCTCCAAAACCCCAAAACAAAATATGTTGAACATCCTTTTGCAAAAGAACAACCCTGTGAAATCATCTGAGCTCCCTAAAGTCACTCATGGCTGAGTTTGTGCTTAAATGGATCTCCCTGGTTTAAATCCAACCTACTGATCAGAACAGTATATCTCATTATGACTGTCCATAGAATATGCCCTCAAGCAATGACATGCACAGATATTCCAGAACAGGAATAATATAGCTCCTTTGTTTGAACCTTTCTTCTCATACTCGTTTCTGAAGCTAAGAAATTACAATTATTAACTTATGATTAAGAAGGCAAAGATGACAATAAATACTAATTCCTGTAGCCAACAAAGTGGACTAACCATAAGGGCCACAAACTTAAATTACTAGAAGTAGGATATGGAAAATCAAAGGTAGAAGGATTCTGTACCTCTGGACAGCTGCATTGACAGTCCTGAATAGCCAGATGCATTTGATTAGAACCATCAAATAAAATGCTTTTAATGGCAAATCTGGCTTCTTATTATGCTGATAAGGATCATTTCATGTCACATATATTCACAAGACTATTTTTTATAAACAATATATGCTAACAAAAGGATCTAATTCAGAAATCATTGAATTCATTATTGAAGAAACATACTTTATATTAACTTGGTGTAAGAAGTATTAGAGAAATTCCTAAGACCTAAAGGGAACAAACTAGCACATTTCTTTCCTTGTTAAATTATATTATTATTTTTTCCAGAGAAGAATTCTGCAAATCCACAGCCCTCTGCTGGCACTGTTGAGAATTTTATAAGCAAAAGTGTTTATAACAGAACTTGACTCCCACTATTACAGCATTTAATATGTTTCCTTTCCACTGGCACTATATAGGGGAATTCAATTTCAAAAAAATGACCTTGAAATATATTAACAATTATTACATTTAAGAACAAACTAATTGGGGAAAAAATCATAAAAATAAAATGTATATGATTACAGGATGAGAGGAGAAAGATCTTGTAAGTTTGCAAGTTGTGCTAGGAGCTAGGAAAGAAACACTTAAATGATTTGGGACTTAAATAATAAATATATTATTTATTTCACAAATATATTTATATCTGGAAGCTTCAATAAAAGCCACTTCACTGAAAGGAATTTTATAAAAATGACATCCAAAAGATATTTTGGATTAATGTAAATTAAAAATGGCAAGAAAATCTTTAAAAACTTAATTTTAAAGGGAGTCATTATTACCACCTTGGAGGTACTGGAGGATGGGAATATTTCAAGTTAATTTAATTAATTTTTTGCCTGAACAGGAAATTAGCTTTAAATGAGCAGTAAAAATAGATCATTTGGTTACAATTTTCCATCAATATTACTTTCCAACTTTAGAGAACAGAGAGAGAAAGAAACAGATACACAGATATAGTATGTATCTTTTAAATAAGCTTCCAGCTTTAACAAATATAATAAGTATTTTATTTTATGCAGGATGCCTTTAGCTGGCACTACATTGTCTTAGTGAACTAACGATGTCTACAAAAATATTGTTGATCATATTCAGTTATTATATTCTTTTATGAGCTGGTGAAGGCTTTCATTAACGGAAAGATAAAGTGCTGATTTTTCACATTTTTTTCTTTCTTCTGCAATTTTTCTCACTGTTCTAAATGGTCATTCAGAATTTTGAAGGGAGTTGCATGGAGCTACAAAGGAAAGGAAGAATCAGCAAAATGGACTTTCCTCTCAAAATGGACTTTCCTCCCACTCTTGCTTGCAGATGTATCTGCTGGATCAAAAAGACTTCCATCAATAGAGAGGACATTTTTGAACACTACTCACAGTGCACAAAAATGTGTTGAAATTTCCAATATATCATTTCATATGAAAACACAGATAAACTGTCCGTAAAATCTGTAGGATATTACCCACACTTTAAATTCATTGAAGAGTAAAATAACAATATACCCTCCCTGGTAATCAAATTTCCAGTTCCAATTTCCAACTGGTTCTTCTCAACCAATTATTCTTCCATCATATATTTATTTTGTGATTCAATTTGTGTTCATTCTCTCGGTAGGACCAAACCATTTCAATGTATTTCATTCTAAAACTCACTTTATGTTCCATCTACATTGATTTACCACCACTGATTTTTACCCTGTTACTTCTTGTTTTTACACACAAAAGATCATTTGGAGGTGGGAGAAACTTTGAATGTAATTTACCTGATTTTTGCATGGATTGCCCCTATGGCTATGTAGGGCAGAAGGGAAAAAAAAAGCTAACTACCAGATTGCAAGAACACAAGTGAGCAGTTAAACAAGGAGAAATGAACTCATTGGTAGCCTCACATTACAATGAACAAGAAGACATATTCAGTTTTTCAGGTACTATGATTGCTGGCTGAGCAGAGACAAAAATAACCAGAGAAATGATTGAAGCTAGGAAACGGGCCCTTGTCAGTCAATAGGAGTGCTGATTTAACACCAGCCTACCAGGTACTTAGGAGCCGAGGGCACTGGCAGCACAAGAAACAACAATTAACAACTTAATAGCTAGCCAGCCATCAACATCCTAATTAACAACCAAATGCCACAACCAGGCACCATATAAATACAATCCGTAGAACAGCCCAGTGCACGTATTCTGGAGAGAGAAAGATTCCCTGAGGATGAGATCTGGCATAAGCCCAAAAGCTTGGAAGAATAAACCTTTGGTCCCAGTGACTGAATCGGATTTGATCCTGCAACAATTGCAATTGCTGACATATGTTACATTACACATGTTGACACAATACTTTACATTTTATTTTTTAAAATTATTTTAAATACCTCTTATTTATTATTTAAATAATGTACGTTTGTTTTTTCTTTTCCTTTTATTATTTTAAAAGCAACAAAATATTAATAACTTTAAAAAAGCAACTCAATTCTGTGAAATATCTTACCAACAGACTTAACAAACTTAAGTCCATTGCCTCTCTACTAGCATCTCCACATCTTAAAATGTTTTCATCCTTTTCCCCATCTTTAGCAAACATTCTACCAAACATAAAATTTCATCCACTTATTTGAATTATGTGCCTTTTAGGTAAAATTTGCAGTTGTTCACTGCAATTTTCCTGTTCAATGTTAACCACCTTGCTTAAGTAGTTTCAAGTGCATAAACTTCATACATCATACAATCATTTGGGTTTCCAGCCAAACCACAATATTATCCAGCCTCTAAGCTCACTACACTCATTCTTTACCTATTTATGCATAAATACATTAAACAATTTTGGGGCATAATATGTCTTTGTTTTACCCCCTACTTAATGTTGAGCAATTTACTAAGCATTCCCTTTAATTTCACAATGCTTTATTCCAATCACGTACTCTTCCTGCATTCAGCAACTGACCTTTAAAGATGCTGAACTTGTCAGCTTTCCAGCTGACAGCCTCTGTTCGAGACCTGAGCACCATGCAATAGGATGAACTTCCATTACTGATCCCGGTTTCTGCCAACCTAGCAGTTCAAAAGCATGCAAATGCAAGCAGATAAATAGGTACCACTTCTGTGGGAAGGTAACTGCATTCCATGTGCCTTGGCATATAATGATGCCGGGCCACATGACCACAGAGGCGTCTTTGAACAACGCTGTTCTCTCAGCTAGGAAATGGAGATGAGCTAGAGTCCGCTAGAGTCAGACACTCCTGGACAGGGGAAACCTTTCCCTTTCCCTTTATATGCATAAATATATAATACACTTTCTTCAATCATACATTTCTCAAAGATTTGTTGAAGACCAAAAATCTGGCCTCCGGACCTTTGCCCAGCACAGACCTTCCCAAGTTTTGCTTATTGTCATATCTTGTACAGTTTTGGGCAGAATTCTGTGAAACACCTTATCAGATATATTTAAGAAACTAATTCCTATTTTTTGGCATTTACTTTTGCTATCTTCTATACATGCAACCTTCCAACATACACCGAATTTTCATGTCTACTCCATATACAGTACTATCCACTTTCATACTTTAATGTAACTCCAATAATACCACCTATAGTGCAACCTTATCATTTTTCACCATTCTCACAGTATGGCTTCTTTTTCATCAGCTTTTTCTTAGGTGTTCATATTTATAGTATTCATTTCAATTTCACTCTCTGATAAATTACTGACATTCTCATAAAAATCTTTAAAATTTCAATATTCCTTCAATTTCAATTCCATTTACTCAGCTGGAAGCGTCTCATTTATTCTGTTTAAAGTTTCCAATTGTTCTGCACTTTTTGCCTCTTTTAATCTTAAGTGTTCCCTTTTCTCTGGCTAGATTGGCAGATATTTTTTTCCCTATGTACACATCTTACAATATCTTTTTCTAATATTCATAGAACAGAACATTTCTTCTGTTACATGCACATTTTCCTTCAACCACAGTTTCTTTCATTTCAACATTCTGCCGTCCTTTTTCATATTTCCAGATAGCATATTTCCAAGATACTTTGTAATATAAATCTTTACAGTCAGTTCCAAGCAGATTTCAATCCTCCTTCCTTTACATCTATTAATTCTGTTGGGGGATTATCTATCTTTTAATATTTTTTCATATAGAGCCCTTTGTATGGAACTGACACTTTCTCTTCCTGTAGGCATTCTGGTTTCTTTAACTTCTTTCCCTTCACATCTATCCTTTCCCAAGTTCCACTCACAAAATAATCTGCCCCAGAACTTTTCTTTCTTTATGTCCTTCACAATTTACTTCAATCTTTCATCATAAAGAATTAAATGAATTATGCTTGCAGATTTATTTTTTCATTTCCATGTATTTGAATTGTATTCATGAGGCAGATGGTCACAAAACAGCCAACATTCCCGTCCATTTGTGGATTGCTGAATCATCCAGTCGTTTCTTCTGTACTGTCTTGTTTCGTTCCCACTTACTGTATGTTACAGTAAGAACACTGTTTCTTTTAGATTGTATTCATTCAGAATTTTGTATAATTTTCTCCCAGACTTATAGAGGGAATCCTCAAATTATGATCATAATAAATCTGGCAATTACAGCCATAACTCATGATGGTCATAAAGCAAGTCACCAAATGACTGGATATGTTTTTACATCTCTATTGCGGTTGTCACGTGAATGTGCTGGCTGTTCAGAAAACATGGCAGTCGTTAAAAGAACACAGTAGTCATTAAGCTAACCCATTATTTGCTATTGGCTTTTCGTTCCCAGAACCTAGAAGTAAATGCCGATTTCTGGCAAAACTGATGAAAATCACGGTCACATGACCAAGGTGTACTGCAAATGGCCATTAATGCAGATCACCCAAATTGCTGAGCACCCAAAATGCAGTCATGTGAACATAGAAGGGAGATATGATATCGGAACTTTGAAACTGGGTCATAAGTCAAGGATACCTGTATTTAGTTCTTCCATTTTCACTATTCGCTGAAATATTACTGCATGCAACTACAATTTTCCCACCCTATGGATTCCTACTTTCAAACAGATCCCAGCAACTTAGATGATATCAATTCATACTTTCTGACATGCATTTATCGCTTCCTTTCATAAATAAAAATTTCCCGCTATATTAAATTAGACCACCTTTATTCAGATCTACCGCATCCTTCCCCTTCTGTTTACCTTCACTCACCTACAAATAATTGATAAATCTACGAATAGGCTCCTGATGTGGTAATCTATTACAACTGTGGCTCTTAAGACTACAATTTGTAAAATTCCCAGCCAACATGGTCAGCATGTCTGTGTTGTCCCCTTATGTACACTTTATCCTGCATGGTGTCATAGGAATCTCTATAGATAAGGAAGTAAGGATAACAAGCAAAATCATATTGGTAGTTGCAAAGCAATGAAGGTGGAAGAGGACAATTTTTTGTGAATAAAGCAAACTGACTTCCTAATAACTGTGGGGAAGAAGATGGGGGTGCCTTGGAGGGCACATGCAAGAGAAAGGCGGCGGAGGGGACAACTACTTAATAAGAGGATATTTGTATTAAAAGTTTTACTACATAAATGTCAATAAATAGATGATCTTACAAATTATAGTTTTACAATTGTAGGTTTCCTTCTTATGCTCTTACGCTCTCTGCAGAAGTGAGCAAAAACAAGGTTCTTGCACAAGAACAGAGATAATGAGCTGATTAATTCCTTCAATTAGAATTCCAGTGCTGTCAGCAGCACTTTTAAAGAAGCATTTCCAACATATATATATTTTTTTGCCAACAAGCCCGTCTTCAACTGTTTAATTTGCACACCCTTAAAATGAAACTTTTGCCGCTTTATTTTGTCATATGTCAGGAAAACTGGGAGACTTGTAGCTATTGTTCTGAAGCTGAGCTTGTTAGTGAAACAAAGACCTGTTTTTTTCCAGTCAGTACTGTTTGTGCATTTACCCCATGACATATACTTGGAGTCATTCCCAGAAAAAAAAAGAGAGAGAGAGAGAATCAGAGAGAGAGGGGAGAGAGAGAGAAAGAGAGAGAGAGAGAGAGAGAGAGAGAGAGAGAAAGAAGCCAAATACATTCTTAGTATTTGCTTACTACAGCATAAAGCACTTCTTAGTTACCAGATCTTTTTGGCAGTCTTTATTTAGACCATGACATCTAAGTATGTAATATTCTCATGAGAATGAAAAGCAACAGATAAATATCATATATAGTGTATCATTCTGATATTTTAAGGATTAGAGTATTCCCTCTTGGGCTCAGCTCCAAATCTCATTGTAGTCAGTGGAAACCCTATTAAACGTGATGAATGTTCTTTTAATCAATTTCAGTGGGCTTTGGATCAGGTTTACTGAGATCTGGCCACTGTACTGTTACCATTCCTTGAAGCCAGAGGTGAGAGCTGAGGACCAGGTGGAAACCAAAGGTGAATGAATGGTGCAAAAGGGACATAACAGGCCCCTCTACCAAAGGCATTACCCTCCCTGAATACCTTATACCTCACAGGACCTTTGGTAGCCACTGTTCTACCCTGTCAAATGCCCTGAAATAGGCTGTTATCTAAAGTGACCAATACAGGCAACATGCTTAGCTAACCATCATTATTCCCAGTTTTCTTGAAATACAGTATGTAACCAACGTTCTGAACACTGCTTACTCAATCAGTTTTAAACAGCTATTTAGAAATTAGGCAGAGATGTAAAGGTGTTATTTAACACTAGTTATTGATATTACTACTTGCTCAATAGTAGTAACTGTGAGAGGTACCTTGGAGTCCTTGTGGACAATCACTTAAATATGAGCCAGCAGTGTGCTACAGCTGCCAAAAAAACCAACACAGTGCTAGGCTGAATTAATAGAGGGATAGAATCAAGATCACGTGAAATGTTAATACCACTTTACAATGCCTTGTAAGGCCACACTTGAAATACTGCATCCAGTTTTGGTCACCACGATGTAAAAAAGATGTTGAGACTCTAGAAAGAGTACAGAGAAAAGCAACAAAGATGATTAGGGGACTGGAGGCTAAAGCATATAAGGAAAGGCTGCTGGAATTGGGTATGTCTAGTTTAATGAAGAGAAGGACGAGGGGGGACATGATAGTGTTCCAATATCTCAGGGGCTGCCACAGAGAAGAGGGAGTCAAGCTATTTTCCAAGGTGCCTGAAGGCAGGACAAGAAGCAACGAATGGAAACTAATCAAGGAAAGAAGCAACCAAGAACTAAGGAGAAATTTCCAGACAGTTAGAACAATTAATTAGTGAAATGACTTGCCTCCAGAAGTTGTAAATGCTCCAACACTAGAAGTTTTTAAGATGAGATTGGATAATCATTTGTCTGGGTTTCCTGCCTGAGCATGGGGTTGAACTAGTAAACCTCCAAGGTACCTTCCAACTGTTATTCTGTTCTATTCTGTAACCAAACAAACATATTCTAAGTAAAAATAAAAATACTAACTGCTGTGAGTTCAATTTTTAAGTGAACAATCCTCTTATTTGAAGGTGTGAATAACCAAGAACTGATTCTAGTTGTCTTAGGGTACTCACCACTATAAATGAAACAGACTGTCTTACCCAAAAGTGACATTGAGCCTATTTGTTGCAAATGACCTCAAATGTATCAACAAATGTATCATCCCCACTTTTTCCCCCCACTGGAAAAAGGGCACCATTCAAACTAATACAATACTATCTAATATTAATCTAATACTATCTAAAACTACTACTAAACTAAGCTCTTAATATCTATAAATATCTTGGGTGTTTCTAGGGAAAAAATATACAGCCCGGGGAAAGTGACTCAAGATGAAAGTGACAAGAAAAAAGCTAATTACAGACTTTCAAGTTTCTTGTTAAAAACCATCAGAAATGATCAGAGTTCCTAATACTATTATATTTTCTTGAAAGCAGAGCTACGGTTCACAGCAGTACTGCATACTGACATTTTCTGGGCAATATATTCCAGTTGATTTACCACCATGAATGAACCTACCCATTCAGTGGTCATTTTTAATGCTGAAACATACTTTGATTGGCATACTTTCTTTAAGTGTGGGAACAAGGCCAGTTGTACTCAGTTGACTATCACTACGGTAAAGGTATTGATTGTTGTTGGCTAACTAATCTTCCACCCTTAGAAGGCAGTGTTTTGCCTACTTATATTTGCTTAACATGCATGACAATGTGATGACAAAAAGACTGAATTCTCTTTTTTCATCTGTCTACTCCTTGTAGGCTATTCAAAGAGCTGTCCTCTTTCATTTATTAACCTAGGATAGAAGCCTCCAAACGTGGCAACTTTAAGACTTGTGGACTTCAACTGCTAGAATTCCCTAGCCGGCATAGTTGGCTAAGGAATTATAGGAATTGAAGTCCACAAGTCTTCAAAATTGCCAAGTTTGGAGATCTCTGGCCTAGAAGAAAGACATATAGAATAGCCCCAATTCACAACACAGAAACAGAATATTCTAAATATTAAGAACACTGTAAAATAATTAAGCTCAAGGTATTTAAAGGACTAAAGAAAGGTTGTTTGATAAGCACCAAGAATTAATTTCAGGGAGATGTTTCAGTATAATTTACAACATCAAAGCATAAGCAGGACTTGGCTTCTTGTTCTTATCTTAATACATGTAGGTTTTGGTACAGCAGCTCAAGGAATTAGGCCACAGAACAAAGTTATTTTTGGAACACATGATAATGAGAGAGGAGTCTCTCTTGAGCTCCAGTGATTTATCAGGAATGTACAAAATATGCTTGTGAGGAGAAGTGCCTGTCATTAAATTTTAATGAATATGCACCAGGGCATGGATAATAAATAAATGCATTGTATGTTACTGGTATAGTAATATTACATTGCTATTAATTTTATTGCCCATGACCAAACTACATACTTAAGTGACAATATTTAACAGCACTGGGGCTAGCTTAGGAAAGTTCAATAGATATTTGGGAGTAGAAGTAGAGGTAAAGTTGCTATGTCAGCTCAAAGTGAGGATTTATAATCAAAGACACTGCATGAACTGAAATAATCCCAGTTTAAAACCAAACAATTTAAACACATCTTTAAAATAAATCATGACATTGTTTTGTAATATAAATATTCCAACTTCCTTGTCCATCAGTTTTGGATGTTTCTATCGTATACATCAAAATAATCTTTATTTAACATTCAGTGTGTGAATGATTCTGTTAATTTTGAAAATATGTGATAAGCACACAAAGGTCCCTGAAGCAACTGAATGGGCAGGCAGTGTGTGCACAGACACACATACACCCCTACCCCTTCCCTAGTTTACTCTTATATGAATATCTACATGGGCTTTGTTGAAAAGCAAAGATTATTTGCTTTCATTTTTTTCATCTCTTCTAAATATGATACAAGTCATCTGTTTATCAGCCCACTTACCCACAATTGGAAAATTATCTGAAAAACACTAAGAGCCACAGCAATTCAGTGACCTAAAAAAGATTTGAGCAATGTTTTATATATACTCCTGAAGTTTAAAAAAAATTGCGTCATCAGACCTATTACATTCTTCTTCTGCTTTTATTTATTTTGAAAAGTTAAGTAGAACATCCCTAGGGTTAAAAGGAGGAACATAACTTTTAAATTGATCAGTTGTTTCTAGACAAGTATTTCTGCATGACCAAAGAAATATGAAAATAGGATTTCCAGCTAATACAAATTCATCATAATAAATGGAAGGGCTGTCAGAATAAGAAAGTTACCCATATGATTTTTTCATTTGGTAGAAAAGAATCAGCTTGTAATGTGTGATTCTGATCCTAAGCACGCTTGCGGTCTCAGCTGCTGAATCTGAAGATGCATTTCAATATAAAATTGAACAAAAAAGCCGGTGAGGAAAAAAGGCATGTTTAAGTTTGCACTATGGTCTTATTTAGTTAAAACTATTTTTCCTTTTAAAAACTTGCAGTTTTAAATGAAAAGTTTGCATGTGTAGTCTTCTTGCAAATGGAGTGTCAAATTCTTGTGACATGCTACCTGTAATTGGCACAAGGTAAGCTAAAATCAATTCAAGGCACACTTGTCTAATAGTGGTGGACATATATTTCCTTTTATTCTAGCAAATGATGGATGGATAAGAACAGGATGAAACACAGATATAACTTAACTTACACTTATTTTCATGTATATTTTAAAAGACATCTGGGAAGCTGCCAAAACATTGCTAAGCAGTTCCCTATGATACAGGCATCTTATTTTCTACTATTAAGGAAAAGGGAAGTATGGATTAGGAAAACTTCCATATTTATTAACTTCCCAGCATACTGAAATTTACCACTTAGGCTTAACTAGTATGAATGTTCATGTACAGTATATCAACCTTCCCTAAATATATATTCATCTAATTCCAAATTATATCTTCCATGATCCTCAAACCAGGGGCGTTAGTTAGTTATAGGCCAGAGGAAGTAAAAGAAGCACAGATCCAATAAAATAAGCTTAGCACTTCATCTTTCACTTTATGTTCCATAAATCTGTGCACACAATGCACAGTCATCAGTAAGTATGACCAACATCCATGAAATCATATTGTAGGATAGAAAACATGCAAATGTGCCAAGAGATATTAATGATTATTATATTTGCATCATAGTGAAACATGAGAATGTAGTTGCTTTGCAACTAATCAGAGATCTGAAGCTTGATGCACAAAAATAGTTATCATTTTTCTGCCTTTTCTAGTCATTGTATGCCTCCTGCCTGCTCCCATCTCTGCTCCTCATGACATAAAACCCTATTTGATTAGTCATTGTGAATTAAAAGAAATGTTTTATGTCTGCTGAAGAGAAAGAGAATTATATTTCTCCAAGATTCCAGGAGAAACTGGTTAACATGTTTTATGTCTGTTGTATGCTTCACTTGGCATTAAGACTTAAGTTCCAGAAGACAAGATACTGGATACCATTTTACTTCTCACAGTAATGGACAAACATGCACAACACATTCTAACATTAGAAATATTTTGCACATTTAGAACAGTGTGTATAGGTTGTGATAAATGATGTCCATCACTATTGAATAGCCTCTAGTTTGACTGCTTTTTTTTGCCATACATAAAACATCTTTTTAAAATTTCAAGTGTTTGATATGTGTGTATTCACTACATATATATACATATACATAAGCCTGGGCTTGAAAGTCAGCAAAGAGCTAACTTTTGAGAATGCTGAAATGGATACGTTCAGTTTGTGAACATTGGCAGTTCAATGTGCTGAAAATGCAACATTTCCCTCAAAAGGGAAACAGGAATTGTGCCCAACTCAATTTAAAATTTAAAAATACATTATACTTATTTGTGAATAATTCACACACACAAAAAAAATCTCCCTGTTTTTTCCTTTCTGGAAAATACAGCCACTGGGATGGTAATTTACAAAGCATGACAAAGACACAGGAGATAAAGGAGGAGATTCTCTTTTCCCCCCAGGTATAGGCATGCAATTTGTTATTACTGTATATAAAACTATCATCTTCAACAACAAATGCTACTCTAATTAGGTTATACTTTTCTCAGATTTTAGTGCTTTACCAATACCCTCCTTTGTAGGGATTAATCAATGGCTGTTGAATCAGGTGGACCCTTCCTCGGTTTCCTAAGCAGGTGGTGAATAAATGTTGACAGCTGAGGTCCCTTCTTTATCCTGATTTCACTTAGCTCAAGGAAGCTGTTTTTTCACCACTTAATGAAGCTCATTAATATAATAGTAAAGAATAAACACTGTAGGAAAACAGATGAAATCCTAATCAAGATCACAGATGGTATAGCCATTTCCATTAATGCTACTGGATACCCTTGGAGCCAGAAATGGCAGCATAAATTATAGATGCTGCAAACCATAAAAAAAAAATAGGTCAAATGCTTATGGGCTGAGTTGGGATAAACAGCGAGCTGTCTTCCCCTTCTCTAAAGCTCAGAATTTACCTTATGGGACAAGAGAGATTCAGCCAGCACTCCAAGGATCCCCCACTAACTATTTGGGGATTAGGTTGGCTCTATCAGACCTAGAATCCTAATGAACAATAGAATAGCATGGTTTTCCCAGTCAAGATTTTGAACTGACTCACCTTAATGGTGGTGGTGCAGTGGATAGAATGAAGTACTGCAGGCTAACTCACTGTTCACTGCCAGCAGTTTAATTCTCACCCGCTCAAGATTGACTCAGCCTTTCATCCTTCTGAGGTTGGTAAAATGTGCACCCAGATTGTTGACTCTGTAAACCTCTTAGACAGGGCTGTAAAGCACTATAAAGTGGTATATAAGCCTGCTATTGCTATTAATCCTATCCCCAAGAAAAATGTACCACTAGGATTTTGGAAGCATCCTCTCTTTACTTTTCCCCTGTTTTAAGCCTAAGGGAAATTGTTGGATTTAGAATGTCTACAAAGGAATGAAAAAGGGAGGAGGTACTTTCCATCTATTTTTTTTTTCTGTTTTCCCATTTTACAGCAAATTATCAGTCAACTACAAAAGTTGTAGTGATGGAATTGGTTCAGAGAAGGGCAACGTAGATTAACAGGTGATGAGGTAGGCAAGATCAGGATACAAAAGTCAAGGCCAGTTTTAGAATGTATTTTAAAGCAATTAGGGTATTGTAACAGAATCCTGAAAGTGTCAAAATCCCTTCTCTACTTCAGCTTATACCTAACATGATCAAGGCAAATTGTTAGGGTTTTTTTTTTGACTCATGCTTTCTGCTTTACCAGGACTCAAATGTCTTTTCTGTAGCAGCTCAGCATTCTCCTCCTCTTTCTCTGAATCAAACTCACAATCCATCACAAAGGATTAGAAACTTAGAAAGGTTTATAATGAAAAATGGAGGGAGTTGGATATGTTTATTCTTAAGAAGGGGGGGGGGTATGAAAACAGTCTTCAAATATCTGAAAGGATGTCACATGGAAGAAAGTTAAGATCTGTTTTCTCTCATTCCAGAATGTAGGACATGGAATAATGCTACAGGAAAGCAGATTAAGATAGAATTTTTTTTTACTAACTTTCACACAGTTAAGAGCAGTTCTACAGTGGAACCCATTATCCAGAAAGGTGGTGGGTTACCTTTAATTGCATGTGTTCAAGTGCAGACTAGATAGAGATCTATCCTGGATATTTTAATCTGGATTCTAGCACCCAGCAGTTATTACACTGATTCATCTGAATGAGCACTCTTACCTCTATAATTCTATGGAAATTTAAGGGTCTCAGCTGTCAGAAAAAAGTTGTTAAACTCTTGTAATTACATTAAGAATAACCAACTTAATATTAATAAAGGAAAATTAAACATCATATTTTTGTAAGTATAAGCAGCCTGTTATCCTTTTGCTCCCCAAAATTAATTGTTCTAGAATAATGGTTATCCCACCATTGAGCATGAACTCTCCATTCTAAGATGTTTTTATGCAAAACGTATCTGGAAGTACTTCCAACCTTTGTATTATAATCATGGCTTCATCTCTTCATTTTTGCCTCAAAACATGTCTGAAACTTAGCTTGTAGGCTCAAGAACACAAAACTCTTAACTTTATTTGTCAATGTCTGCCAGAAAAAAATCTGGAGAGGAAAAGACAAGGTTGATGTTTTTTGCAATACAAGGACCATTTCTATGTATTTTTTCCTATGTTTTTGTTTGGTGTGTCAAAAAATTTTTGTACCACATAACCACTGACCACATGAGAGATGCACCTGTAGCAACTGAAAGGTTGGCAAGAAATCTATTCAAAATCCAGATCAATTAAAATACCTCCTTGTGACCTGGGGCATTCCTGAGCAGAAAGAAGTGGATATGAAAGTGTGTTTGTTTTACTTTGACATGCTATGCAATAAGACATTTCACCCCATATTTATTTAAGGATTTTAGCACTGTGCCAGACCTGGTTGGAGATGAATGAAATGTTTTCATAGGACTATTGCTCAAATTGTAGCCTTCTACTTTTGCATGAATGCTCAAACTGACAAAACCTACAGACTTTTGAGTGCTCACAGGTGTATAAGACATATATAATTTCTATGTTTCCATGTTTGTTAACTGACTTACAGTGGCCTCAAATAAGAGAGCACCCAGTGGAAGAAAGGATTTAGAAAGGGTACTTAATTTCATAACTGAAAGGTCTTTCGCTCAATCAGATTGATCTTTAGGATCAAACCAGCGTTGGTTGCCCCAATCATAGTGTAAATGGAAGGTGACAAAATCTTTGGAAATTGAGAAATGTTCTTATTGTTAACATTTTTAATGCAGATAATGTCCTATAATACAAGGGAGATACAAGTGTAATTCAAAGGGCTGGCTGATACCTAAAAATCTTAAATTGCTCACAGTCTGAGCACGATCCTATATAAATTTTGATCCAATTTACAGTGAACAAAACACACTGACTGAAGGTTCTCTTCCTACCAGGAGATATGAAGCAAGGGGACATGAAGATAGGCATTCTTGGTGGCTGCTCCCTTCTTTTAGAACACCTTATCCTCAAGGTAAAAAGGGAGCACATCTCATGACCTTCTGAAGAATAAGTTAAGACCTGGATTTCCCAGAGGACCTATAAAGATGATTTGTGCCAACAGAACACAAACTTAGTTTTTCTTCTGTATCCTACAGTTTTATTTTAATTACTTTATTATTTTACAAATCTCAGAGAATATGCCATGCCATTTCCCAGCAAATCACACAGTTGCTAAGCAATAGCACTTAGACTTATATACTGCCCCATAGTGCTTTAAAGCACTCTCTGAGCAGTTTACATTGCCTCCAACCATTTGGGTCCTCATTTTACCAACCTTGGAAGGATGGAGTCAACCTGAGCCCATCAGGATTGAACTCCAAGCTGTGGGCAGAGTTAGCCTGCAATAATATGTTCTAACCACTGTACCACCAGAGTTCCAAGCTTCCTCCATTTGCTTGTCCGAAGCCCTCTGAGAAGGTTGCAAATGCCTGCAACTGTCATAAATATATGTTGGTTGCCAAGCATGGGGACTCTGCAATGGTCATAAGTATGAGGATGATTACAGTATAAGTCACTTTTTTTCATTGCCATTGTAACTTTGAATGGTAGTTAAACAAATGGTGGTAAATTGAGGACTACCTGTACATTATTTTTTACCATTTTATTTTTTTCTTAATTTTGGGAGGTTTGTGTTCTGCTATGCTCTAGATTTTTGGCACATGACATTTTGTTTTTTGTATTAATATCTGAATGTAATTTCCTTTATACATGAAATCTTAAGGTACAGGGACTTCATATAAGTATAGGAAGTGTCTAAGTTTAAAAAATATAGGGCCGATGCTGCTCTTTTTGCAGCAGACTCATACGCTTCCTAAAGATAAACAGCTTTTATACAGAGCTCGATAGGAGAAGTTTACATAAATTGCAATTCTAAATGTGCAAGAAGTCTTGTGGTTTTACTTAGGTTTTCAATGCTGAAAACTGAAAAAATAATCAGAGAATATTTTTTAATCTTATTGCCAGATTGGGTAATCATCAGCTAGCACTATAAATCTATATGGATCAACCATAGATTGTTCAGAACAAATACATACTGGTTTTTGATATTTGTATGCTGCTAGTGGGTCATATAATGATTGTGGAATGTTTTATTTATAGGTTCTTCTGCTTGAGCAGGGGGCTGGACTAGAAGACCTCCAAGGTCCCTTCCAGCTCTATTCTATTCTATTTTATTTAGAAACTAGATCCTCTTTAGATCATAATATTCCACCTCTCAAATTATACTTTCAGATCCCTAACATGTTTCAAGATGATATTTTGAATTTAATTTAGTAGATGTTAGGCATTCTATTAAACCTTTTTAGTGATAATACACTTTGCTTTCTTCCGTGGTCAGAAATTATTTTCAAATAGATTATTTGCAGATAGCTGATTGTATAACAACTAAAATTAATGTGACAATATGTTACTACAATTTCACACATTGCTTTTGTTGTTGTTAAAAATAACATAAACTGTAAACTTCCCTATGATTTTATTCACTTAAAATAGAGTTTGCTAAACTAAACCACTATTTAGTTTAGCATTATATGAACATCAGGAGCTTCTTATATTCTCCACTTCTGCAGAGTTTCAGTGCTCCTTTGCTACTGTATGGGATAGAGGGAATAAAATCTGTTTGTTTGAAATGATAAAGAGAGAGGAATGTTTTCTGCTTAAAACATTCTTTAGGAGCCCTGGTGGCGCAGTGGTTAGAATGCAGTATTGCAGGCAACCTCTGCCCACAGCCTGGAGTTCAATCCTGACCTATTTAAGGTCGACTCAGCCTTCCATCCTTCCCAGGTTGTTAAAATGAAGACCCAGACTGTTGGGAGCAATATGCTGATACTGTAAACCACCGAGAGAGTTCTATAAAGCATGATCTGGCGGTATATAAGTCTAAGTGCTATTCCGTGGCTACTAAATATATTTTCTATGCTAATTATTTGTGGTGGTCTAGAAGGGTTTCTATACTTCCTCTTCCTAGTTAATACAATAACTTGAAGAGCTACCATGGAACGAGAGAGAGAGAGAGAGACTGAGACAGATGTAGATCACAATATACAGACATGTATCTGTAAATAAAATGTTGACTTTAAAACATAGGTAGTCCTTGCCTTACAACAGTTCATTTAGTTACTATTCAAAGTTACAACAGCACTGAAAAAAGTGACTTATGCGCTTTTCACACTTACAACTATTGCGGCATCCCCATGGTCATGTACTCAAAATTCAGATGATTGGCAACTGACTCATACTTATGACGGTTGCAGTATCCAAAGTCATATGATCCCCTTTTGCAACTTCCTGATAAGCAAAATCAATGGGGAAGTTGGATTCACTTAACAACCGTGTTACTGACTTAACAAATTCAGCGATTCACTTACCGAATGTGGCAAGAAAAGTCGTAAAATGGGGCAAAATTCACTAAACAAATGTCTCATTTAGCAACAGGAATCTAAGGCTCAATTGTGGTCACGTCGAGCACTACCTCTATACCATTTTCTCTTAACCATCCAGGTATTTATTCCATTAACTCTTTTTTTAAAAAAGCACATCCCTGCTCAAGATCACTAAGGAGTTAAATATCTCAGAATTTATCTTCAGCTGGCATGGCTTAAAGAAACCTCTACGCCTTGTTATGTATCTAACGCCATTACAGATGCAATAAAAGTTCTCTTCTCACATCCTTTCTTGCTCTTTCACAAGTCTGTTCTTATTAAGCTCTACAGAGAGATGCTCAGCCAAAAATGGGAGTATTAGTACATATAAGAAAGTATAAAGTGACAGCTGGCTTATCTAATTATCTCTTGGTAACTGAGTATCTGTTCTTCTACTCAAGGACCACTTACTGCCCTTTAACCAACGCAGCTGCAGAATGCATTAACTGTTATACGATGAAATTACACGATTTGATTTAAGATTGAGAAGGGGGGGGGTTGGTGGAGGTGAAGAGGAAGAGAGCAGAAAATCCTTCTGTAGCAGTTCAACATTAACCGGCTTTGACATAAATTGCACATGGCATGTACCATCTGGCTTCTCAAAGAAACCAGCGTCAGCCTGGGCTGCCTTGAGATACTCTACTGCTTTTCGTGACTGACTGTAATCAGAGCAAAGTAGGGCTTTAGAACAGAAATTTGCTGCAGGTACTAGTGCCAAAACATGTAGTACTGTGCTTGCGGTAAGACTCTGGGGCATAACCAGCATTAAAGAGGTTTGTTCCATCTGGGATGCAAATATCCTGACAACCACTAGAGGGTAGAAAGGGTTTTTTTGGGGGGGAGGTGCTTCTATTTAGTGATTGGCTGGATTTTTGCAGCAAGGTTCTGGTACCTGTGTGTGATACATTTTCAATTGTTTAAAGAGACATAAAAGTGTTTTTTTTTTTAAATTTTAATTAAGAAGAATGCCTCTTGTTTAACACAGTTCTGGAAAATAATATGCAGATAGATATACACTTCCATCTCTGAGGCACTAAAAACACAAGACATTCTTTGCAGATTTGAATAACAGTAGGAATGAATTCCCAAATGAAATCAAATAAACTATTTTTGACGTAAATAAACAATCCAAGGACAGAACTCTAAGCTTCAGGACAATGTCACTAGGTTTCTATGCTCTTTCACTCACATACTTCACTTTATTCACTCTCTCTCTCTCACACACACTAATATAAATATAGAAATATACACATCTCTGTATTATTTTTGGAACAAACAGATATTTGGGTTCAGAAAATGTTACAACAATCAAACATGAAGTCAGTTGAACAAATACTTGACACTAATAACATCATTTGCCAGGGGTATTTTTTATTGAATAACATTCACAGAAAAAGACTTGCTATATCATTTTTTCTGGGAAATAGTTACTCCTCCCAAATTTCAGCCATTTAGCACTCACTATTTTTTCCCTATATATCAGTGGTTCTCAACCTGTGGGTCGGGACCCCATTTGGGGTCGAACGACCATTTCACGGGGGTCACCAAACAATGCAGTCCGCCATTTTTTCCCCCTTTTCCTTAGCTGTGCTACTCCCTTTTATTCTATTGGCTTTTGAAAGCCAATAGAATAGACTCTCTTGAATAGAGTCTAATTCTATTGGCTTTCAAAAGCCAATAGGAATTGTCCAGGCTGTCTCTGCCCTGCTGAGCCCGCCAAAAGTCCCATTCTGCAAATGGTGCTGCACCAGTTGAGTAGTCCTCGACTTACGACCGGTTGAGTAGTCCTCGACTTACGACCGGTTGGGGGTCGCGGCATTAAAAAGGTTGAGAACCACTGCTATATATAAAAACTTCCTTGATGTTGTATGTTGATGTACAGCCAACAAATAACATTTTGATTTTACAGTAAATCTCCAACAAAAAGTGATCCTGGAAAGCATATTTAAGTATATGCACAAAAAGGGGTTTCCTCCCTTTGAAATGCATGTCTGGATTGGTTTTCAGTGCTGTTTATTCTTTATATAAAATTTTATAAGGTAACCTAAAGGATCTTCAGCTATATTATTTAAAGCACTGTTTTTCAAATTTGGCAATATTCAAATATGTAAATCTGGCTTCAAGCAATTCTATTTTATATTTTGCTTTTATCACACTTCCTCTAGAAAACTGGGCTGGTTCTAAGCATATTTGAAAAAGGATTTAGAAAAGATGGAACAAGTTCAAAAAAGGGCAACAAGGGACAAAAAGTAGATGTGTAAAAAAAAAGAGTTGGGTACACTTAACCTTGAAATAAGGTGACTGAGATATAAAATGATAGCTAGTCAACGAAGTCTGGATATGGCAGTACTTGGAGATAGCAGAGTAGAACAGAGAGAGAAGACAGAGAACAAAATACAAAGATCTGTATAAGATCCTATATAAGTAAGTAGAGCAACTGTGGCAAAAAAAAGCAAAGATAGTACCAATAATAACAGGCACTTTGGGTACAATCATTAAACATCTGGAGCCTTACTTGAGCCTCACTGGCATTGACAAAATCACCACTCACTTGTAGTCACTTACAAAAGGCAGCTTTGCTGGGAACAGACTGCATTCTGCAACAATATTTTTTAATACCATCAATCCACAATACCTCCCTATCCGAGGTCCTTGGGAAGCATGGCAGCTTTGAGAAAAGAAGGCCTTGGAAAAGACTGGAGGGAAGGTGGTACACAGATCATGTGGAGGAAGAAGGGAGAGGGGGCAAGATGTCCTACTGATTCAATAGGAATCCTCTGGATATATTTTTTTCTTGGATAAAATCCGAGACTAGCAGAATTATGTAGGGTTTCAGATGGGCTGGATTATGACCCACTCAAATCTTGGAACCATGATTGTTAGTTCTGTGTATATTTTTCATTTTGTGCAGACATCTAGTATTTCTTAGGATGGATTAATTTCTAACTAATTATTGAATCCCTGCATTCAATGTACACAGTTTTAAGAACTCTGAGTGGAGAAATCTCTCTTTCTCTTGTAAATCCTTCAGTATATAAGATGATTTGACCACTAAATGTTTAATGATCATTTTGAATGGTTTTGCTTGTTGTGAGTAATCTTTGTAAGTTACCTTATAAACCAATTATTGGCGAAAAGGGGAATATAAATCCAATAGATAACTTGATATATCAATAACCTTTTGAACATTTGAAGAGACCAATAACTGCCAGCTTATTCAAAAGTTTAATTAGGCAGTGGATGTTCATGTATATTGAAATAATATCTTGTTTACATACCCATGAACCCTTTCAAAGCCTTCTATAGGAGCTATAGATCAGATATAAAACCTGGCATTGCTTCCCAAGGCCTTGGGTAAATTACCACTATACCAAGCTTATCAATTTGACTATGACCCTCTCTTCAGCAGTTACTTACAATTGCAAAATTCCTATCTCAGCATTATGGCCACAATTTTAGTAATAGTACTAGTATTATCTTTAATAATTATTATTACTATACTCTACTGTGTAATAATATTACACAGCAATGGTTTTTTTTTTTTTTGTACATACACTGTTCTGCCTTAATTCCTCACTCTGGGATTTCTTCATTTCCCCCCCCCCACCCCTTCTTTATTAACTGGCCAGCATGTAGAATGCTTGCAACTTTCCACTTTGTGCTTTTATACTTGCACTTGCCTCTGTCCTTCTTTTCCTCTTGACCACTGTCTCCCTTTGAAGGAAAAAGGCCTTATTTTATTTGGCTACTTTACACTGTTTGTTAGGGGCTCTCCTCCCACACCTATTTCAAGGTTGCAGCTTTATTGGCAACGCTGCATGCTGAGGATCAAAGGGAAGGAAAGGAGGTAGCACATTTTTTTCTAAGCAGGCTGCTCTGGCCTTGTCTTTAGATTATCTGATATAATTCATGATTATTTCAGAAACCAATCCTTTTCTTTTTCACACCAACAAACATTGATTTTTCTTCTTCTTACATAGATCCTACTGATTTAAATCAATTGCACAACTGTTATGGGTTTCATTTTGCAATGAATGATGACTAAATTTTATTTAACCTTAGAAACTGGAAATTAAAACTTTGTGAGGAACTGGATGCTTACATTCTGATTTTTTCCCCCTTGGCGAGATATTGTTTCATTAGGGAGGGTATGGATTTATGGAGATCTCTACTCTGTTTCAAAAATGACAACTTGGATAATTTATCATTCAAAATTGCCTTTTTTAAGATGTGGAATTTTGAAAATCTGTAGTACAGATGCCTAACATTTTTTTTTTTTTTTTAGGTATCTACAGCTAGAGTATTTGTCAGATCTCCAAAGTTTCCTTCTCTTGGAATAGTGAATATTTTCTCAATTCTTGACGTGCTTCTGGTAAATAGTATTTGGAAGACAGGGAAAATTAAAAATTGTCCTATAATAATGATTTTTGTAAATGCAGGTAGTCTTTGAGTTACATCAAATGAGTTCACTTAACGACTATTACAATGGCACTGAAAAAACTGACTTATGACCATTTTTCACACTTATGACCATTGCAGACATCCCCGTGGTCACGTGATCAAAATCCCTTTTGAGCCCTTCTGACAAGCAAAGTCAATGGGGAAGCCAGATTCACTTAACAACCATATTACTAGCTTGACAACTGCAGTGATTTACTTAACAACTGTAGCAAGAAAGGTCGTAAAATGGGGCAAAACTCACTTAACAAATGTCTCACTTAGCAACAGAAAATTTGGGCTCAGTTGTAGTTGTAAGTCAAGGAGATGTTATAATTCTGTTTTCTCTAGTGCACATATCCATATCATATTTACTTCAGACTTCAGGGGTAGGCAACCTTGGCTCTTTTATAACTCGTGGACTTCAACTCCCAGAATTCCTGAGCCAGTGAGTCATAAAAGAGCCAAGGTTGCCTACCCCTATCCTAGGTGGTTTAAAGAATCAATGCTGTTTCCTGAAAATGCAGTCAAGGTTTAGAAGGAAAAAAATCATGCTACATGTACATGATAGGAATAAAGACGGATGTTCTTTTAAGAGTCAGCTACATGATTGACAAGTCATTAGAGCACCATAAACATTTCAGAAATCCAACGTATTTGATTTTGCTATTTTAAATCTCAAAAAGCACATAGCATTTGTTCAGTAACATGTTCAATTTTATTTTTGGAATTTTTGACACAGGTTTTGTCCTCTTTTACGAAGCAACAGCAAAGGCTTTGCAGTGCAAAAATACCAAACTGAAATAAACATAAAGAAATTATTTTGATAAAAAAGATGAAGGTTGGTATACTCCCAGGTGCTTTACCTATGCATAAAAGTTTGAATAAATGTATCAGTTTATCTGAGGAATGATTCTTAGTCAACTAAAATATATTTGCTTGTGAGTACAGAATAGATTTGCATCAGATTTGTATTAAGTCCTGTCATTTAATCACTCTTTTCTATTTTCAAACTGAAATAAAGATCAATTTTTTAAAAATATGCTTCCATTTAAATATCTGAACAGCCTTCCTCAGCAACAGCCTCCTTAAATATTAAGGAGTTTGTTTTTTAACAAAGTTTATTCATGGGAAGAGGCCCAAGAGTAATAACTTTATTCTGAAGTGGCATTAGAACAGTGGTTCTCAACCTTTCTAATGCCGCGACCCCATAATACAGTTCCCCATGTTGTAGTGACCCCCAACCACTTATACATCACCGGGTGCCAGGGGCCTGGCCAAAGAAAAGGGGGAAAAAATGGCAGACAGCCTTGTTTGGCGACCCCCGTGAAATGGTCGTTCGACCCCAAATGGGGTCCCGACCCACAGGTTGAGAACCACTGCATTAGAAGCTCACTGCACCCTCCAAATAAGCAAAAATGTCTAATTACAATCTCCAAATCACAATCATTAAATAAATAAGTAAATGATTGATTGATTGTAAAAAACATACCCCTGTTTTGGCAGAAGCTAATACAGGAGTGTTCCAATAGGTCAAGACTGGAAAAATTAATTAGATAACGCTGAACACAGTAAAAACAAATAAATTAAACAGGCTAGTGTCAGACCAGAATGATCAGGTCCACACATGAAGGTCTAATTAAACTGATTTATTGCTCCTCATGCCTCTGCACAGGAGTACTCTCAACTAACGGTCAACACCTGCTAGGAGTTAGATAAGGGTCAATGGAATTCAAGGGAGGTTGGATTTAGGCTGCTTGTGGTATATAGGGATTCTAGGTTGTTCCTTCTTCTACTATGCCTTCCTCTTCTACAGCTAAAGCTGAAGAGCTTTTAAATAATTTTTTCTTTCATTTCTTCATTATTTTTCTGTACTTATTCTTGGAATCTTTACTCAAATCCTCATTTTAAAATGCATTGATTTATGCCACAGGGTATGTTTCAAATGCACATTAAATTTAACTTAAAGTTTAACAATTAACATTAACACCATTTAACAATTAAAGAGATCATTTTATACAATATAAGTTGGATATAAAAAAATATTATTTGGTTTTTGAATAACTTATATTTAAAATTTAAGATAGTTTATAGATATTTTTCTTAATTCTTTATTTTTCTTTTTTATTTTTTTTTCTGTTTCTTTTTTTCTCTCTTCTTGTTTTTTTATATATATTGTTGTTAACTATTTTATAATCTGTGTAATTAATGTATTCGGATATGTTCATGGATTATATGTGTTTTAAGATTTTTTTTTTTAATTTTAATTAAGCCTGTATTCAGCTCTGGGAAGGTTGGGGGAGGGTAGGGGAGGGTCGGGAGGGTTCGTGGAAGGGAATTTTTTTTTTTAAAATTTAAAAAATTTTCAATAAAAAAAAACAATTAAAGAGATCCAGTTTGGTGTAGTGGTTAAGTCATCAGGTTAGAAATTGGGAGCCCATGAATTCCTGTCTGTCTGTCTCTGTCTCTGTCTCTCTCTCTGTCTCTCTCTCTCTATATATACACACACACATATATATATATATAAAGAGTCTCTAGAGAGATACATACATACACATATACATACACATACACACACAGAGACACTCATAAGCATAAAAAGATTAAAATAAAACCCTTTTAGATATACTTATTTACATTTATTTTGTCCTGAATTTTCAAAACTCCAGAGAAAGTACACTTCATAATGGGAGCAATGCAGGAGGACAGGGCTCTCTCTTGCGTACTACTATAAAGATACAATTCTGATAGCAATGTCATCCTTAGAAACACCTTTCCTGCAGAGTTTAACAACAGGGCAATTTTGAAATAGAAACAGACCTTCAGACAACCCAGTGCTAAGCCATTGATACTCAGTGCAAACCACTTTACATTCTAGAGCAGTGGTTCTCAACCTTTTTAATGCCGCGACCCCCAACTGGTCGTAAGTCGAGGACTATTCAACCGGTCGTAAGTCGAGGACTACTCAAATGGTGCAGCACCGTTTGCAGAATGGGACTTTTGGTGGGCTCAGCAGGGCAGCAGCTTGGACAATTCCTATTGGCTTGGACAATTCCTATTGGCTATTCAAGAGAGTCTATTCTATTGACTTTCAAAAGCCAATAGAATAAAAGGGAGTAGCACAGCTAAGGAAAAGGGGGAAAAATGGAAAAAGGGGAAAAAAATGGTGGACTGCGTTGTTTGGCGACCCCCGTGAAATGGTCGTTCGACCCCAAACGGGGTCCCGACCCACAGGTTGAGAACCACTGTTCTAGAGCCAGTTTTGTGCAGTAGTGAAGGAATCAGGCTAGAAACTTAAGAGATGGTGAGTTCTAGTCCCGCTTTAGACACAAAGCCTCCTGGGTAACCTTGGGCCAGACACTCTCTCTCAGCCATAGGCAGCAGGCAATGACAAAGTATTTCTGAAAAACCTTGCCAAAAAAACCCTTGTTCAAGCTGTCTCCAAGAATTGGACAGAACTGAAGAGGGAAAAAAAACAAAGGAACTGGAAATTTTTCAGTACAATGCATCTTATGATCCTTGCACCTTGTACCAATTAATTGCAGAGATGGTATGTTTTGGAACAAACTCAATTTCCAGACACTTTCCAAGACTAAGCTCACGTAGAGCACATTATTTTTAGTCAAGATAGTTTGCAACCAAGGCATGAATACCAGATCTGACTGTCTCAAGAAAGGTTACACTGCTCCCCTCGAGGCAACTGTACAGCAGTACTCTTTGCCACAGCTGCCTCCTATGTTTCCAGTGGCAGCTGAGCTTTAAGAAAACCTTCTTTGGGGGGTGGTGGTGGTACAAACTGGGCTGAAACTTTTAGCACTCTGAGTAAGATCCTTTTTGAAATTTTTTGGGCAAAGTTTGCTTTGAAGCCATTTTCAGTGATTACCTTTACCTCTGATTGTTCAGCTAGTATAGCTTTTTTGGGGGAGAAATAGGAGACCAAACGGGGAGAAGGAGGCAAATCTGTCAGGGGAAAACCTCTGTTGGATCAAAAGCTCCCCCCCCCCCACTAAACTAAGAGCCCTTGTGTTTTGAGGATAGTTTTGCTGGCACCAGTCCTCCGTAAGTAACTGCTAGACGTGTTTTTCAATAGCCTTCAAAAGTGATTTAGCGGACGTTCTTTAACCATCAGTGACTTTAACCAAGGAAGGATTAATCAGGCAAGAAAATCTATTTCTAACATATTCACCACTCATGAGCATTATAACACATGAAAGAGAGCTAAAAACCATATCTTAATAGCTGCCTGTTTGAAGAGCTAATTTGGAACTTATGAAACAGGAAAGCACCCTTAAGTTTTTCATAACCTGCTTGCTCTAAAACTTACCTAAAGCAAGATAGTGTGGTAAGACTTGCTGTTATCTCCTTGTTTTCCCTTGGCATTTTAGTTCCAATTCAGATCCATTCTTTGAAGATGTTATCTAGCCAATTAGACAGAGGCACCCATTTCTGAGTAATGATATGTATAGTCAATAACACTTAACTAAGGAAATGTGCTGCCTGACACAGACCAAGAGGCCTATGACAGGTACAAGGAATTACCAGCCATAGAACTCCTTGTTTCGGTTTCCTTAAAGCTCAAGAAAAATGTAAACAATATGCAGACAAACAGGACAGAACAGTAACAAGCAGGCATAATTCAGTGTTTCTCAACTTTGCCAACTCTCAGCCTTGCAAGGTTTGTACAGACAAGAAGAACACTCAGAAGTACTAGCTCTAACTTGATTGTAAGGTTACATTAACAGAATCTTGCAAATCTGAAACTACATCTCTCCACTTGCTTTTACAGTCCAAAAAACTAGGAAGGGTCCATTCTGAGACATTTGCCATGCCCCCCCCCCCGTTGCTTCTGCGGGCTAAGCTGCCTCTTATCTGACCATTTACATATCTATGGTTTGCCCCAGTGAGTCCTCCTAAAGACCAGTTCATTGCCTGAGAGAGAGGGAAAAGGTGGCCCACCACTCACTCTCAGATATGGTTTCTGACTGTTTGTGGAAGAAATGTAATGACCCCTGGAATAGTGTATACTGGTAAAAAGTGAAGAATTCTCTTTGGAGCTGACCGTATAGCTGAGCCTGTTTTCTGATCAGTTCAAGGATATGGATATCTCCATGTAGTTTTCTTGGCAACAGTATAGAAGGATTTGTCATTGTCTTCTTTTGGAATATTTGTCTAATGTCCAGTCTGGGTTATAACCTTGGTATTTCCTTATAGTTTCCCATCCAAGTAGTAATCTGGTATACCCTTGTTCAGCTTTTCAAGATCAGCCAAGAACAACTTGGTACTATCCCCCCTTGCTGGGCATTGTATAAGGTAGCCTGACCCAATTTCAATTAACTTGGAAGAATTGACTTTTAAAACAAAAGCTACGTTATTTTTCTGAATATACTTTTAAAGAAAATCTAGTAGCAGCAATCTGTTTGAAACCAAATCACATGCAGTGTTAATAGAATAGGGATGTTTTAGAAGATATAAAAAAGGAGGGCTGATGACAATTATAATGAAAGAATAGAGAGGCAACCTCAGACTGCTGCTTTGTCAGAAAAAAATAAACAAAAGACTAGCAGGGCACTTTTCTCATTTATATAGAACAATCCCTTGGCAAAGCAAAATGCCTGAGGGGATTGTTCATTTTTTTTTTGTAAGAGGAGGACATCAGATCTCACTGCAAAAATAAAAAAAAAATTCAATCAAAATATATTGTGTACTCCATGGTTTTTATCCTGTCTGAACAAACTGTTTCTGACAAAGCATCTGTTAGAGCCCAGCCCTTCTTTTAATTTTTTGTTGGCTGAAGAGCTTCCAGAAACGTAGGAAGCAGAATTTGCTTTCATAATAAAGATTTAACTGGCCATTGCTGTGTTTGGGCCAGGAAGAATTTGGGCCAGTAAGTGACCCTTGTGAACTTCGGCTGCTCCCTGTGACATAGTTTAATTAGTTTAGCCAGTTGGAATTGATTTATATGATATGTTTACTCCTTGTTCAGCCAGTAATAAAATATAATGGGCATGTAAATTTGAAATAATTCAGTCCAGGTGGCTGGGCTTTCATTTTCAGATATCTTCCAAGGTCTAAAATTTTAGATTAAAAAGTTGATGGTTATAAATGTCTTTTCAAGCATTAGGTGTCCTCTTTTGATAAACTTTACAGCCCGTGAAGGCTAATGAAATGTTTGATCTTTACATTACTTAAACAATTAATGAACATGTACAAAGTGGGATAGAAGCTTCATTTATAAATCTGATCATTCTAAATCTGTAATATATGATTATAGAAGATAATTCTATTGACATGTACTCTCCTAAAAGTACATATAAACAACTTTAATCAGCAAGTCTATTCTTTAATCTTGCCTTAGATAGGGATTTGCCCCATCTGTTTGCCTTCAAAATATTTCTATAAGCTTATCTACTAGTTTAAGATGTGGCCATGTATTACTGTATTATAACTAAGGTTTTGTAATTTCTTCCTTGCCACTTTACTGAGAACAGTAATTCCTGTTAATAATTACCTATTTCCTCCATATAGATCTGAAGTATCTTTATTTTTTTATTTAAGAAATCAATTTCATTTACCTAGGTATTTTATAATAGTAGTAAATAAGCCTTAAATAAATAAGGCTTAGACTACTTGTTTTTATTAAGACAAATGTTAGGCTTACAAAAATGTGCTAACATAGAAAGATGACTTCTCATTTTCACTTGTATTAGGGGAATTCAAAAATGTTCCAATGCAAATTATGCACATTTTAAAAATTTGGATAAAAACTACTTTATATCCTTGCTTCTTTGGAAATAAAATTGCTCTTAAAAAGTTTCCCTTTTTGGACAAGTTTCCCTTTCCTGTACAAGAAAAAGAAAAGAAAAAAGAAATTTCATAGGGGTTTTTCAGTCTGTGGATTTGTACTTCTGCTGGTAATTATTTAGTTAGTTAAATTTAACTTGGCTATGAATCTTTTAAAATTTTTATCATTAATTTCAAAAATATGCACAGATCATAGAAAGCTCCCCTTAGGCATTTTCAAATGTCTCAGGAACTTCAATTAATTTTATCTGATCCACCACGTTTATGACATAAATTAATCTTGTTTTATCTTATCTAATATAAAACATACCACAATAACTATAGGAGTTTGAGGATTAGTGTTCAGTTAAAATGTTTTGTAGAAGAGCAAGATTTCCCCCCTTACCCCCCCACATTTCTTGAGCTGTAATAGATTTATCACAAAATAAAATACACCCCCTGTAGCAATTGCTGAGAACTTTAAACTTTGACTGGTTTTGGTCAGTAATCTCATTAGCTAGAAATAATGAATAATTCTTCCATATGCTATTGAAAATCTTTTGCTGCACAATACTTAAATGTTTAAAATAGTTCTATTTTCTTTGTCACTATCCTATAAAAACAACAAGCAGTCTCTATATGAGCTTGGGCAACTTAACTGTCTGCAAGAATAAAAGCTGTGTCTAAAAGTCCACCTTAATTAAATTGAAAATAAAAGATTGATCCACTTGGAATACACTTTTTCACTCTTAAATTGCTTTTTTAATCATTGCTTCCACTCAAAGTAAAAGTTTCAGTGGGAAAAATGATTTTCTAAACTCTCTTTGAAACACAGAAATATATGGACATTTTTATATTATTGAGGTTCTCTTCCTTTTGGATGTATTTACCTAGTTTGGTTTTATTTAAGTGATGATTACCTAAGTTACTTAGCCAAGACCTTATACTGGCATCAAGCAAAAGGTGTATATGCTATACATAGTGAGAAACTGAATTTTAATTACTCAAACCTGTTAATTACAAAAATGGGGAGGGGAACCCAAAAAAACCCAAGAAACACCAAATGCCTAAGTTGTAAATTCTCTTACTATACTGAAGAATGCAACAGGTACATGAATGACTTATAGATACATATCTGTAGTGGTGGGATTCAAATATGTGAACAACTGGTTCTCTGTGAATGCCACTTCCAGAAGTCCGTTCTGGATTGGGCAACAAAAAATTAGCTACCGGTTCTGCTACAGTGGTGCCAACCAGCTGAATCCCACCACTGTATAGCTGCCATAATTTGCTTTTTTCTTGACTTTTCATTATTTTGCCTGAAGAAGAGACTTAAGAAATTGAAAAATATCCAGCTAGTATACTGTATAAATTGGCAAAATAAAGATAGTTATTTATTTTTTTAAAAAAAGCTTCCCACTCCTGTGCCATAGCTAAGATGGCTACCACTGTGTGGCTTGTTTTATTATCATCCCTGGAAATGTTGTTGTAATATTATTGAATAGTTTTTAGACTTTCCCTATTGCAAAATTATTTTGTGAATTCTGAATCAAATCCCAGAGAACATCATTATGCTTAGATTATTATTAATTACTATACTTCTTCTTTTCTTTTTAAAATGATCTATAGTCTTTATACTGTTCCCTTTTGCAGTACAGAAAAGAGTGGGAGAGACAGTTAACTTGATCAAAACAGTCTACTCAATACTTGTCTTAACAGAGGTATTAGGAGCCGAAGGGTGGAGATTAAAAAGGTACTTTGAATATACAGTAGTCAAATGAAGATCATCCTGTTCCCTTCAGTGTCCAAAGCAATCTACCCTAGGACCAATTGCATTTCTGCTGCAAGACAGGCTGAAGTTCAGACTGCTTCAACTGGCAGGATATGTTTGGTCATTCTATGGATATGGATAAAAATATTTTACTTTCAAATACTGTTCTTATTACGCAATACATGTCATTCTAAAAAGCTAGAACAAAATTGCTTTGGAAACCCATGTTCTAAAGGCCTAGCGCTAAATTTGGTTGAGAATTTACAAATCTGAATTACAACCTCTAAGAAGATTTGCTATCTGCTATCCATTAAATCTTACCTTGACGATAACATGCTAGATGCAACACACAAAATACAATAATGATATAGCAGGTAACTACTCAAACTGATTTTTTGGGGGGCGGGATATCCTAATAGTCACTACTCAACTCTTATTCAATCATTATCCGCAGGACTAATAAATTGTGTTTATTCTGAACTTCTGATGAAAAGAAGCCAATGGATAAGTCGGGTACGGGGGGGGTGGTGGTTGAGATGGGGGCACAGATATGTAACAAATGCATAATACAAATGAAAATTGAAAAAGTATTTGCCTACTTGCAAAATCCCTATCTGGAAACAGCCTCCAAAGCAAACTTTCTGCAGAGAAAAAGTTATCTTTTTGATGCATGCTTCCATTATTTACTTCACTCAATCACCTTCCCCCAAAACTGATGTGGCTTGGCTGGCTGGGAATTATGGCAGTTGCAGTCCATCTGAAGAGCATGGAGGGAAAGCTACTCTGCATGTCTTTTTCTTTTTCCTAGCAAGAAACTTTTGATTAAAAAGTTCTCCCATCACACTGTATCATAAAACAGAAAGTCCCCCCACCTGGCATCCTTCAGGGGTGCTGCACTGTAGTTGTCTCTTTTGACTGGTGCCAGGTTAGGGAAGCTGATACCAAGCTAAGGAGTTAACTTGCACATAGCTATATATAAAAAGCAAGTACACTGACTGAGTGGAAAAACATAAAGAACCAGATTATATGACTTTGATATAAACATTAGAAGTGCTGACTATGCATACTGTAAAATGCTGCCCAAGCCAGCTGCCAACAATGTCATCATAAATCAAGCAAGTTGTTAGAAATAGATCTGAAGCTAATCTTGAACAATGGCCTATTGTAACCTGAAACAGAATTATATGATACTATTTGACATTGCCTCAGAACTTTTACCTAACTTAAAATTAGAGTGAATTCTTCTCCTCCCCCCCCCCACTGTCCTGTTCTTTCTTTGCTCAATGTTGACAAAAGTAGCTTTATTGTTCAACAATAATATGCACCTGTACAAAAGTATTAGTCACTTAGAGGCTAACTTTTTGATATTACATATGATACAAAGGTGTCAAAAAACAACAACAAAAAAAACATAAAGAGATGGATTTCAATCTACAACAGTCCATTACAACATACAATCTCATTTTCTATGCATGAGTAGAAATAGTAAACCCTTTCAAAATCATATTTTTGGGGCTCTGCCATTCTGACGGGAGGAGGGAGGTTTCATTCTATTGGGAGGGAGGGCTCACGGATGTATTTCCTTTACTTTGTTCTCTTTACCTTTGATGCATCGCTTTGGGTGTGAAGAGGGGGAGGAATGTGCTAGGAGTCATCTGCCTTATCTCCGAGCCATTGTGAAAGGAAGATACAGTGCCTGAGAATTACCCCTTATCATTCCGGTTCCCATGACAATTTCACACCTGTGGATTAGCTGGAGACGAACTGGACAGTTGGACACTGGGGAGGGGTTTGTGAAGGGAAACTTTAATGTAATGATTTACGCAGGAATCCCTTAGATCTTGCTTTGCCTTTCTGTTTTCACTGTCTCTCAATAAAAGTTCCTGTTTGAAATAATGCCTGTTTCAAGATTTCAGCTTTCTTGCGAATACTAGCTATGGCAAGACCTTATATTAAGCAAGGTCTACAAAGTGGTCAACTCGGAGAGGCGTCCGCCCTACTGTGGGGACTGTGCACACCATGTCGCTCCATGCAGCGAGTAGGATAATTCCGAGTGCTGGAAAGAGTCTGCCATCAAGACTCATCCTGAAGAGAGTCCCTCCAAATGGATGGGGGAGACAGCTGCCATGGAGGAATCCACAAGACTGAGGAGGTCAGTTGGCTTGGGAAAGAGAGAGGATTGGGATGGAAAAGCCCAACATGTAACCTTCATCCGGGGCAATCGAAAACTGGGCTGGAAACGTGAGATGGAACTACTCTATGATGACAAGAAGACTGAGTGGGAGCAAGACCCTGCCGACCAGATCCCGAAACAGACAGTGCACTTCATGGTGGAAGCATTTCAGGCGCAGGGAAAGAAGTGAGGAGCAGCTCGAAGAAGCTACAGGATGCAAGAGCGAGTCAGTGACTACTGAAACTGCAGCCAGAGTAGTCAGTTCTACCAAGACAGTGGCAGCCACCCCAGATTCCCCTCAATAGGCTGGGCCCTTAGGAGTAAATGCTCCCTGAGCAGCCAGGGGAAGAGCCCCGTCACCTGAACCTGAACTGAAGCTGGTCCCCCTCAGAGTGAAGCTTGATGGGGACCCTTTGCTCACTTTCTCACCTACATGCAAGTAATAATAATAATGATAAAGTTGGAAGGGACCTTGGAGATCATCTAGTCCAACCCCCTGCTCAGACAGGAAACCCTATACCATTTCCGACAAATGGCCGTCCAGTTTCTTCTTTAAAAGTGTTGGTGCATTCACTGCTTCTGGAGGCAGGCTGTTCCACTGGTTAATTGTTCTAACTGTCAGGAAGTTTCTCCTTAGTTCTAGGTTGCTTCTCTCTTTCATTAGTTTCCATCCATTGCTTCTTGTCCTGCCTTCAGGTGCTTTGGAAAATAGCTTGACTCCCTCTTCTTTGTGGCAGCCCCTGAGATATTGGAACACTGCTATCATGTTCCCCCTTGTCCTTCTTTTTGTTAAACTAGACATACCCAATTCCAGCAACCATTCCTTATATGTTTTAGCCTCCAGTCCCCTAATCATCTTTGTTGCTCTTCTCTGTACTCTTTCTAGAGTCTCAACATCTTTTTTGCATCGTGGCGACCAAAACTGGATGCAGTATTCCAGATGTGGCCTTACCAAGGCATTGTGGTATTAATATTTCATGTGATCTTGATTCTATCCCTCTGTTAATGCAGCCTAGCACTGTGTTGGCTTTTTTGGCAGCTGTAGCACTGCTGGCTCATATTTAAATGATTGTCCACTAGGACTCTGAGATCCCTTTCACAGTTACTACTATTGAGCAGTACGGCAGGACCCTCCCCAGTGAAGACGCTAGAGTCAGTGTTGTCACCCTGGCCCTGGAAGGTACCGCAGCCCATTGGATGGTAACCCTGCACAACTCCAATGCCTCAGAGCTCCAGAATTCAATTGCTTCATGTTGGCCCTGAGGTGGCATTTCACAGATCATTTAGCCGATCAAAAGACGCGAGATTGCATAAAAACAGTCAGGCAAAGGCACTCTCTCATAGCTGAATACACAGAGGAGTTTTGAGACCTGGC
Organism: Crotalus tigris; assembly: GCF_016545835.1. Classification (NCBI taxonomy): domain Eukaryota; kingdom Metazoa; phylum Chordata; class Lepidosauria; order Squamata; family Viperidae; genus Crotalus; species Crotalus tigris. The sequence continues at coordinate 1,125,487 of NW_024096961.1, read as the reverse complement.
ATTCCGCCTCAACTGGCCTGAGGACATCCTGGTGAGCTGTTTCCAGGATGGGCTCAACGATGACCTGTACAATGCCTGAAACACTTGCGGAGCCCCGGTCCACCTACACGACTGGTGCATCCTGGCCGAAGAAGGAGAGATCGACCAGAACCACAACCAATACCAATTGGGGAATACTTGGAAGAGGTCTCCCCCGCAAAAGAAAGAAGAGGCAACCAAACCCACGGAAGCTCAACTGTGCTCAACAGCCTGCTTCAAGTGTGACAAAGAGGGCCATTGTGCTCTGGAGTGCTGCATGAAAACTCCAGCCAAGAAGGGAGACCAACTGTCCAGAGGGAAGCTGATGAGATCAATCCAACTGTCCAGAAGGAAGCCGATGAGACCTATCCGATGAGACCCTACCCCAGCCATGGACTCAGCCTGAAAACCGTGGAGGTCATGGAATTTTGCCCAACCCAGAACTCAAGAGGGGGAACTCTGACCTCACAGGAGGACAAGCCAGGGATGCAGGAGAGCAACTATGATGATGACCCCTTGGTAAGTAGGCCAATCGTGCCAATCACATTGCCCATCTTGTTCATCTTGGGCAAGGAAGAAAGAGCAGTCCTAAACTGCCCTAATACATTCGGGCTGCATCAGGTGCCTGATCAGTCCAACCTTAGTAGGGAGACTGGAGGTCCAATTAAGGAGATTAAAAAACCCCATCACATTTTGTCAACTTGATGGGTCTGTCGCAGGGGGCGTCCCAGCCAGTTTTGCCACTGTACCCCTCGGCTTAACCTTAGGGAACCACTGCAAGACTCTAACATTCATAGTGGCACCTAGAATGTAATGGCCCCTTGTACTAGGATTGATGTAGCTGAAAAAGTGGAACCCGAGGATAGATTGGTGGGAAGGGAGCTTGAAGTTCCCAAAAGAACCAAAAACCCCTCCTAAGAAACCCCAGGGAGAAAGGGAAAACCTGGATCGAGGGGCAGCAGCAGTGGTGAGGAATGAAGGGTTGAAAGGCAAACCCAGGGAGTACCAAGACCTGGTTGAAGTATTCAGCAAAAGGGGTTTAGACGAACTTCCCCCTCACCGGGCCATGGGCTGTGCCATTGAAATTGTCCCTGTAGCCAAGCTCTCCAAGCCCAAGATATATTCCATGACCCCTAGGGAATTAGAGGAACTGCAGCAGCAGCTAAGATGATTAAGGGTGTGGAGGCAAAACATATGAAGAACGATTGCAGAAATTGGGTATGGCCAGTCTAGAGAAAAGAAGGACTAGGGGGTGACATGATAGCAGTATTCCAATATTTGAGGTGCTGCCACAAAGGCACCAGAAGGCAAGACAAGAAACAACGGATGGAAACTAATCAACGAGACAAGCAACCTGGAATCAAGGAGAAGCTTCCTAACAGTGAGGACAATTAACTAGCCTGCTTTCAGAAGTTGTAGATGCTTCATCACTGGAGGTTTTAAATAAAAGATTGGACAGTCACCTGTCTGAAATGGTATAGTGTCTAGCAGGGGTTGGGCTAGAAGACCTCCAAGGTCCCGTCCAGCTCTATTCTGATTGACTGATTGATTGAATTCAAATGTATTAACACTTTTCAAATATTTAAAACAGGTAGTAACTCAGATTGTTTTCAAAGGAAGAGCTCTAACCATTACTAATCAAAAGCAGTATACAATTATGTCATCTTTGTCTCCTTAGCGTACCTTCTTTGGTAAGAAAATCAAGATGACGTAATCAAGGAGAAAGTAAAATGGTTCCACATGAAAGATGACTTGTAAAAATCCATCTAAAAACTGCACAAATAAAAGTCTTATCTGAAAGGACTTTCTATTCCATGCTGCCCTCACAAATTCAAAAGAACATTTACAGTAAACTTTTCAGTGAGGGCTATATTATAAAATAAGCTTATTTTTAATATTATTTTATAAAAACATAAAATATATTCATATATTGTATAACATAAAAAGTATATTTTCTGCATCCAATGTTCCTACAAGAATTTATCTTGTTTCTTTTGTTTTTGGTCAGGAATGAGCTGGGTTAAATATTGGGATTTTAAAAACTGGGGAAAATAAAATTGGCTTAATTGTTGAAAGAGCTTTGTTAACTTCTTCCCTGCAGATTTCTTGTACCAAGGCTGGTTACTTCCTGAATGAATACAGGCTGCTTTTTATATATGAAACCTAAGACTTCTTGGCACAACTCCAGATATTAAATAAAAAAGCTACACGCCACTGCTAACCTGCTTCCCTAAACAGAGTCACAGTATTTGAACTACTAAAGCAGGATTTTCATTTCCCAACCTTTCAACGATCTCTGATGCGGTCTTTTTAAGCACATGCCCACCCCAAGCATAAAATAAGAAATAAGCTGAAAAATATGACAATATTCCACACTAATTAGCTAACCAAACAACAATACCTCACTGCCTTTCCAGCTTTCCTTGAAGACCATAAGATCTGTGAATCTTTTCCTCTTTGTCCTAGTGTCATGTTCTGCATTAGTCTATAACTCAATTCATTAGTTTAAAAGATTAAAGAGAAGTATCTTAACTCTCTGTTTGATTATCAGCGACTGGCAACCAAATGTCATTCTATGGGAAAAATATTTCAAAATTAGAGAATGATGACAACAGAAGACCTTACATGTATATTTCCCCAAAAGAAACCTCTGCAGTGGGATATTCCCAAAAGAGGAACAGTCTGACAGTACATAATAATCATGCAGATATATAATGATATGGTTACCCCCTCATTTCTATTTTAAAAGTAAATGCCAATATCATGAATTGAGTCTGGAATACAGCTAACCTACCTTCCTTCCTTCCTTCCTTCCTTCCTTCCTTCCTTCCTTCCTTCCTTCCTTCCTTCCTTCCTTCCTTCCTTCCTTCCTTCTCCCTCCCTCCCTCTATCCATTACACTTCTACATTGCCCATCTCACCTACATGACCTGGGGTTGTTTACAATAAAATTTACAGATCTTTTAATATTGGAGACATAAAATCACAGTCCTGTTTGGGCAACCATATTTTGCAGCATTTGTAATTACTGAATAATCCTTCAAAATAACCCTATATAACCAAGGTATGAACAATAGTTAACAGATCAGATTTGATTCATAAATGTGTACTACCAGTATACAACACACACTTATTTCTGTCCTACTTTCTGTCAATAAAAATGCCTTTCTACATCAATGTTTTAACAATATTTGTATAAAAATAATATAAAAATAAATATGAAATAAATAAAATATAAAAAAGTAAAAATAAATTCAATAAAAGCATACCGGAAATAAACAAAAGAAGAAAAAGGTATCAAATGATCCACCAGAGTAAATCAAATTTTAAAGCAAAAACTGGCATGAATAATAATAAAAAGCTTGCTAATGGAAGGAGAATAAAAACAGAACCAAATTGACCTTGCATGCCATATATTAGGATTAATTGAGAATAAAATTCCTTTTAGACCTTGGCTTTGTAAAGAATTCAAATTAATCAGCAGCACACACTAAAGCAAGCTGAAACCTACATGTGACATTTAGCTTTATCTTTTGTATATAAAAGAGAATAAAAAATTGTAATTAGATTTACTATTTTAAAATAAATACTATAGATGGTTTAAACTTTAATGGATTACCAGAAAAAAATCCTGGAAGCTACTGAAAAAAAAAATATAGGTTGATATCCATTTCTATCTTTAAAGTCTATACCTAAGGTACTAATTTTTCCTCCCAGAATTTCATGATATTTTACTCCATCTCAGACATTTAAGCAAATTTCTTACAAAGTGAATGTGATTTTACTTTAATGTTTGCTGTCCTTATCAGATTATCTCTCTAATGCTAGACAAAACAGGACTTGCATCATTTAAAAGAATACCAAATACCAGCTCAGTTTTCCAGACCTTATCGCCTTCTTCATTACTTACAACATTAACATCTAGTTTGCAGAATACCAGCTCATAAATGACAGCAATACTGGTGTTTATTTCATGTGCTACTACCTTTTTAATATTTTCCACTTTCATTTTGATGATTGGTATCACAGAATTTGTAGATTTATTCTAAATACATCTTGAGCTTTGTACGGTTTGTATATAAAGACAGTTGAAAGTATTTACCACTTTAGTAGGATTCTAATAGCCTTGCAGTGTATTCTTCCTGAACATTATTTTAGTTAGTGGGTAAGCATTTACAGCATGGTAAAAAATACAAAAGAGCAAGCCAATTTGATGTAGTAGTTAAAGATACCAGGATTAAAAATCAGGAGATTGATATTATTATTCCTGTCTTACTCATGAAACCAACTGGGTAAGATCTATCATTCCTCTCAGTCTTGGGAAGAAGACAGTGGCAAGCCACTTCTGAATTATTGTCCCAAACCTACACTGAGTTTTCATGTAATTGCCAAGGGTCAGGACTCGACTCAAAAGTCCACACACATGCAGCCACATGCAAATGTAGCAGCAAAATATAATCACATCCAAAAGCAACCTTACTCTAAAAATCAGTTAGTATATCAACCTCTCCTGTGCATTTGCCCTTGATCACATATTACCTGTAGAAGAGATGATAATATAAAATGTACAAAGATGTGCAGGTATTGGTCTTATAAAAGATGAGGATGCAAAAAGCAGGATTCTTGCTTGGATGATTCTTAAAATACATATAATAAATGTGTGTACAGCTCTAAAAAAAGGAACAGAGTGAACGATATGTGGTGGAATCTGGCCAACAACAGCACAGGTGTCAATGAATTGAAATGTTATAGTTTTTTAAAAGTTCTCAGACATTTCAAAGTATATTTAAGTGATATTCCATTTATGAGTACCATATCAATTGACATGGCACTAACTATACATTGAAAATGGTTTCCAGCTGGCAATCAATGAACAACTTCCTTGTTTAGTTCAACTCATGGGGCAGATTCCAACATCCCTAAGAATGCCTGCATATGGGATACCTTTATCCAATCCATTTCAAGAAAACAGATTTACTTCACCCAGAAAGATTTCCCAGAAAAGAAGCCTTGAAGCTTCCTCCTCTCATTTCTCTCTCTCTCTCTCTCTCTCTTGCCGTTGTTCAATAGCTATAGTAAGACACCAGTTGGCAATTATTCCTCTGTCCATCAGTGTAGAGAGAAGGAAAGGGAAGTGAAGAAGATAGTTTCAGCAGTGATGATAATAAATGAGAAAGCTGGCCCTGCTCTTATAAAATTATTATATCCTTTCAGGTTCCTTTCACTTGTGTAACTATGTTGGTTCATTATGGGAAAATATTCATTGTTTTGGTTAAATTATTAGCAATTCCCTTTCCTTCTCTGTCTTGTTTATATTTAATTCCATGTCTTTTGGGAAGGATTTCTTTCAATTGTCTGTCAGCTCTACAGTGATGTAATTTTTTCCCCACTGTAATCAGAAGAAATTGCATTAATAAGTTGAAACAAGCCAGGACATATGGATAACTCCAGACATTAGACTGCATTTTAATTGCTCAATGTAACAATAACATACTACATATTCATATTAAGTTGTCCTTTTATAATGAGTAAGATAGGGCATAGTACAAAAAAAATATTTCAATTGATTTAAATGATTAAATTAATAAACCCTCAAACTAGATTACGTGCTTTAAATCTGAGGGATTTAAGCATACTCAACAATATATCTCCATTTACAGATACTGCAAAATGTTATAGATTATATCCTCCATTTCCATTTTCAAAGAATTCATTAGAAATGAAATCTTCATATGGAATTATATTTTTATTTTCTACAAATTTGCCTTTGTTAAATTGGTTGACTATGTTCATGTCCTCACAATTAGGTTGCATTTTTTTAATAATCAGGAAGGAAAAGAATGTGCTGGTGTGCTTTTGTCATGCAGTAAAATACAACTATTATTGAAAGTTTAATTTAGGCCTACCTTGTCTTCGACTCTGTTCAGCCGGGCACCAACTGTATTATTCCCTCGATCTTTATTTTTTTCTGCATAGAAAGGACACTTCTAGATGAATATCAAGTGTTACAATAGTATAGAATGAAGCCATGCAATTGTATTTAACTAGTCTAGCAGAGCTATTTAATAGAATCCTGCTGACAGATGGGTAATTTTATTACATTAACAGCAGTTTTTTTAAATTCATTTATTAGCATCAATTCAAGCCTTGCTTTGAATGGACTCAACTTCAGACTGCACCTTGAGTTCATGTGATGCTTTAAATCAGAAGAATTAGTGCATTTAATTTAATAAATTTAAATTAAATTTAACATTAGTTTACCTGAAAAGTACAATAGAGCATGAGTGAGAGTCCATGTGGTGTAATGGTTAAGGTGTTGGAATAGTCCAGGGGTAGGCAACCTTGGTTCTTTTATGACTCGTGGACTTCAACTCCCAGAATTCCTGAGCCAGCATGGCTCAGCTTGGAAACTCTCCCTTTCCCCTCAGCATGGCTGGCTTAGGAATTCTGGGAGTTGAAGTCCACGAGTCATAAAAGAGCCAAGGTTGCCTATCCCTGGACTAGGAGCAGAGAGGCCCTTATGTGCCTAAGAAAGACCAATCCTCTCTTAGGCACATAAGTTACTGTTGAGTAATTCTGAGCCACTCACATTCTCTCAGCCCTAGACTGGGAAGCTGAAAAACATCGCAGAATGTAGCAATGGCAAACCACTTCTATCTGTCAAGATTGATTCAAAAACACCAAAACAAAATACAGAACAATAAAAGTAAGAAGAATGCTGGTGTGCTTATGATGATGATCATCATCATCCATAAAATATTAATATGTATTCATGGAAAAACCAAAGAGATCATTGTCAATTTCAGAAAAGGCAGGCATAGCCACACTTCTATGTGCATTAATGATTCACCTGTGGAGATGGTTACCAGCATCAAATTCCTGGGTGTGCAGCTAATGAGTAGGCTGGCTTGGTCGCTCAACAGTGAGAAACTAGTGAAGCAGGCACAGCAGTGCCTGCATTTCTGCGTCGCATGAAATAACTCACGGTCGCATGAGTAACTCATGGTTACTTGCATGAGTAACTCACATCGCATGAGTAACTCATGGTTACTCATGCCCTTGTCACCTCAAGACTGGACTACTGTAATGCGCTCTACATGGGGCTACCCTTTAAGAGCGTTCGGAGGCTGCAGTTGGCTCAGAGAGTGATTGTGGGTGCACCAAGGTACACCCACGTGTCACCTATCCTCCGCGAGCTGCACTGGCTTCCTGTGGGTCTCCGGATGCAATTCAAGGTGTTGGTTATCATCTTTAAAGCCCTTCATGGCTTAGGACCAGGTTACTTACAGGACCGCATACTGCCGCATAGTTCCCAGAGACCGGGGAGGTCCCACAGATTGGGCCTCCTTCAGGTCCCGTCGGCCAGACAATGTCGGCTGGCGGGCCCTTGGGGAAGGGCCTTTTCTGTGGTGGCTCCGACGTGGGTGGAATCAACTTCCCCCCGAGATTCAAACTACTCCTACCTTGCCGGCCTTCAAGAAAGCTATTAAAACTCTCCTGTTCTGGCAGGCCTGGGGTTAATGTCCCCGGGGGGCCCGGGATCCGATTGGGATATGCTGTGTGAATGTATTCAATTTTAATTGTTATACTTGTTGTTTTAATTTTGAACGCCGCCCTGAGTCCCTAGGGATTGGGCGGCATATAAATTTTACTAATAAATAATAAATAAATAAATAAGCACATCTTCCTTCTCCTGTCCTTACCACTTTCTACAGGGGGATGATCTAGAGCATCCTGTCATACAGCATCACAGTCTGGTTTGGAAGCAATACTGCTTCAGACAGGAAGGCGGTGCAGAGAATGGTGAGAATGGCCAAAAAGATCATTGGCAGTTCCCTCCCTCCCATCCAGGACATAGCACAGAAGCTTTGCTTAAGGAGGGTCCGCAAGATTGTCTGGGACACTACACATCCTCTTCACAACCTGTTTCCCTTGTTACCTTCTGGGAGGAGGCTTCGTGATATCCATAGCAGAACACCCAGATTCAGCCATAGTTTCATTCTATACAGCATTAACCTTGTGAACTCTCAAGCTTCCTCCTTCCATTATATTTTCAAGATGAACAGTGTTTAATATTTATTTGTTATGTATATGTAGGGGTGTGGGTCTATACATATGTTGTATATAGTATGTTAGGTGCGTGTCAGGTATGTGTTCACTTTTGAGAGCAGCCAACTAAATTTCATTTTTGATGTGTGCCGTTGTGCCCACAGTAAAAAAAATGACAATAAAGATTATTTTATCTTATCTTATTTCCCACAAAAGAAATATAGTGATACTATGGTTTCACTATAAATTATGAAAACTATAATGATGAGCACAACTAATTCAATTGCTATATCCAATAGGGATCCAGGTAGCACCCAAAATTTTGGATGCATTCCTCAGACTTGCCAAAATAGTGCTACTGTACTATAACTTTTACAATGTTAATTGTAACTTTTAATGTGGCAGAAGCCAAACATTTTTAAAAGCATGAGAATAATTGTATTAGCTATTTTAATTAATTTGTTTTAAATTAAATTCATTCAGTGCTTTTGATTCTGTTCTGATTTTTTTTGTCATGGGTTTGTCCACTAGTTGGATAAATTGCTATTTCTATGAGGATTTTTTATTTTAGGAAAAGTAATGTATTTAAGATATATTCTGTGTTTTTCTAGGATGGTAACTTACCTGAGACAGAAATAAATAATGATGGCTTCCCTATAGATTGGTCCAATCTAGAGAGAAAGAAAAAAAATGTATAAAATAAGAAGCCAAAAGTTTTCCCCCAGGTGAAACATGGACAGTTGAAAACAAGTGTGTTTGTTTTGTGTGTTCCTACCAATAATGAAAGGTTTTACATAGTTATTGATTTATGTGCAAAATGAACTTTTTATTGTGATATTTAGAGATATGGTATGGGAGCTAAAATGCCTCCATGAAGAAGTTACTCATTCACTAAAGATTTAGTGTTGTCTATTAACACTTCCTGATGTTAACATTTCCATAGAGATATGGAGATGTTGGGCTCATGAGTTCAAAATAGTTTTTGGCTGCAATAAAGCAATTATAAAATAATGTTCTTTTTATGTAATTTGTGGAATTTTTTTAAACTATGCTCTAAAGACACTAGTTGATAAAATAAATGAGATTCTTAAATACATGGGAGATGAAAGATAAAGTTTCTTATTTGTGAAGATCTTACAATCAAGTTGAAGAAATAAAAGGAAAGGCAGAAGAAAAGTGGGATAATTTGGGTTCATGCATCATTCTAAGTCAGGGGGTCTCCAAACTTGGCAACTTTAGGACTTTTGGATTTTCACTCCCAGAATTCCCTAGCCAGCCATGGTTTGGATTAATATGTCCTGTCAATCCAGCCATTATGGTTTGTAAACATAATTTATGACTTAGCATATTGTAAGAATCCAGCCAACAGTAAATTATTCAGTAAAGCCTAGTTATAACACACCAGGGCTTCGAGCAATCCGTTAACCTTCTCAATATGAAAATACTGTCATGCCACATTTTCCAACCTGGCTTCTATTGCCCACTGCATTCTTAATTCCTTTTCCTCAGGGGGTGATCAGATCAGATACATTAACACTTGAAGTTCCATGCAGGTAAAGAAGTATTTTAGGACTGTGTGTAGGGTCATGGGGCACTCTATAATCCTGCATTTTTGTAAGATACAGTGGCAGAAATTGTTTCCACAATTAAAAATTGATGGCATTTAATGTGGAGCAGTAAGGATACCATACCGGGCTTGTTCAGAATATACATTTTTTTTAAAAAAAATCATTAAGTTTAGAAGATGAATTCTCAACCATACCTTCTTTGAAGCTCTTTTATTCGGACCATCAAGTTGAGATGACCCTGAGAATATTGTTCTATCACATCGCGTACATCATAAGGCTTCCTAGCTTGCTGTGAAAATAGAAAATAATAACCATAGTAGTATTTCAAATCCCAGTATAGCATGCCACACTTATGTGGCTGTTAGTTGAAATAAGGAAAAATAGAAAGCTAACCTTTTCATTTCCACAGCTTTTTCATGTAATTTTACATAGTACAGATAAGGACTAATGGGTGTAATTCAGGTTCTTTGTTAAAATGTTTATTCCTTGTGTTTAAGTGATATATTTAGATGGCTGTACATGCAGAAAGCCCTTTTCATAAGTTAAGGAACTAAATTGTTAAATATTTTGTCCTAATGTATTTAGAGCATTGAAAGGTAAAAAATTAGGCCTAGAAACAAACGGGAAGTCAGTGAAGTTGGTTTTAAAAAAAACCATCTTTTTTCTTATTGGTTATAAAGTTGTGAGAGTGATGATATTTTACTTAGTGGTCTCATTATCTCTGATATATTACATATTCTCCACTTATCATCTCACCCCATAAAAGGCACCATATTGATAACAACCTGTTGCAAGTCTCTCTCTCTCTCTCTCTCTCTCTCTCTCTCTCTCTCTCTGTGTGTGTGTGTGTGTGTGTGTGTGTGAGAGAGGGGCAAAGCTCTGTTGACTTATTTTCATGTAGTCTATAGTGTTCCATTAACCTGCACATCTATTATAACATGGTAAAGCAGAGATTTTCATAATTTGAACAATCCATATAAATTCAACTGGGCAGTATTCAAATATTTGGAATAAATCCACCACTGCATGTGATATACAGTATTGTTGTTCAATACACTTTAAACTCTTTCATAATTTTATAAATGTTAAGGAAAATTTCTTCATCTACTTTTAAAATGAAGTGCTTCATATAACAGACAAAAATTAGGGATTTTAGGAAATTATATTAATCTATATAAAACCTCTTTTAAAATTACTGAATGTTAAAGTGGCCTCACGGTTTCTTATGCTAGAAGGCAGCAGAATGCATGCATCTGGGAAAATAGAAGTCACTCTGCTCCAAACTGAATAACAAATTGCACAACAGAATTTAATAGCTAAAGCTATACTAAATTAGACTGGACCCCAAAGAGTGATCTCTATTAGGTAAAATAGTGTCCTGCTTTTCTCCTCCTACAATGGCATGTGGATATAGACACCCAAGCAACAAACTACTAGAAAAGGAATAATCTGAGCAGACCAACTTGCAGATCAATGAATATCCAATTTAAGCCTGAACCACAGATATTCATATTTTATTATTTTCCATGTAGCTTATTAGCAAGTTTTATTTTCCTTTTTAAGTTCTCTGCTGTAAGGATTTGTTATTCATTTTTATAATGTGCATGTTTTTGTATAAAAGAATGGCAGATGATTTTGGGGAACCAATGTAGTGGAATTCCTAGGTGGAGGATCTTTACTACTTTGAAATAAAACATCAAAACAAATTGTGACTAGTTTCTTTTAGATCTCTGTTCAGATCGGATTTCCCTGTTTCTTCTGCTCTCAGAAAAAAGTTTGAAAGATAAATATAATCATACAATTATCATACAACCATTTTAATTAAGATCATCAGGAGTTAAGTTCTAGTTACTTTAAAAAGGCAATCTGTATACTAACAAACCAAGTGCAGTTGGAGATTGGAAGCATTATCTGGCCAAACTTCTGCTTGTTTTGGGAATAAAGCTAATGAATTCTCTCATTATCCAATCAACAGTGCTTCACATGAAATTTAATCAATGTGGCCAACTTTACAGAGTCAAAACAATCTTGTAGTTCTAAGTGGGGGTGCAATGGCTCAGTGATTAAAAATGTGGAGCTTGTGAGCTGGCAGCCCGGGTCCAAGACCTAAACACCACATGATGGGGTGAGCTCCTGTGATTTACCCCAGCTCCTGCCCACCTAGCAGTTTGAAAGCATGCAAAAGCGAGTAGATAAATAGGTATCACTTCAATGGGAAGATAACAGGGATCCATGCACCTCAGTGTATAATCAGTGTTTACTTAAGCATTTTACTTAGTTGGGCTTATACTTAGACTAACAAAACAGGCCAACAATGATATTCAATAAGGTATACTTTTCTGTATAACATGAGGAAAACTCTTGTGGAAAGCACGCTAGAGAATGGCACACTCTGTTGTTCTCTATCCTTTCATGCTGAGGCATGCTATTCTTCTACCAAGTTTCCCTCAGAGTCAAAATGGAAAAGCAGAAAGGGAAGTACCAGCTGCAGGAAGTTCTGAGTAGTATAACCAAACAATGGTCAAGTCCAAGCATGTGTAACATTCTTTGAAGTACAAAGAACTTTGAACTATTTTGTTTGCCAGAAAGCCCTCTGAAGTGATTACAGAAAATTGCATACATAGTTCTTGATTGATAGCAAGGTAACTGAATTACGTGTAAAGCACTACCTAGTTTGTGGTAACACTTTGAAATCTAAAGCTATAAATAGATCAAGAGCGTTTGGTGACATCACTGAAAGCCACATCAGACACTGTTATTACTGGGCCCCTAAACTTGTACAGTAGCTTTTATTATTTATTTTAATAACTGTTCTAGTGGTCGTGTCCTGCTTGTAGATATCCCAGAGATATCCGGTTTATTACTTCAGAAAGCAGGATGCTGCATTCGATGGATTTTTGATTTGATGGGATAGGTTTCTTCTTATCTTCTTAAATAAATATTTATTAAAGAAGTGACTAAGCATACTATAAAAATATTAGACTGTAAATATACTATGAGCGTTTTCCATAACCTGTTGCCTTCAAGAAATATTAAATTAAAGCAAGATGTTCTGAAATTACTGTCTAATATATCTGAAATGTCGCTCTCTATATTGGAGAAGCTGCTCTATAAAATGGAAATTCCAGAACATTTCCACAGATTTTGGAGTTCTGTGCTCCCTGATTCTTGATGTTCCTCTCTTTCAAACATTTGGCAAATCTGTTTTAATAAATGAAAGGGAACATATCAGTGTTAAAATATCAATGTGGTTTGCTTATGAAATGACTGTATGACTTGTTTAATTGTCTTTGCAAAGAATGTATGCATGGCTGATGATTGGAAGAATGCCATTATTACTCCATTACAAAAACAGAATGTTAACAAGAGTGAATGCAAAACTACAGAAGGATTAATTTATCAAGTGCATGGCTGAATTCTGATCAAAAGCATGTAAGACATGACTGTGAAAAAACATTTTGGCAAATATAGCACAGCTTTATTCAAAGCAGGAAGTGTGCTGAGCAGATATTTGAACTTTAGCAAGGCCTTTGCCTTCTTATGTGATTGTGACGAAGTTTAATGTATGCTTGTTGATTTATAGAAAGCATATGATAAGAGATTTCAAATATGAAATATTTTGCACGAACACAGACCTGAAGTATGTTTGTGAATGAGATAACAATGCTATATGAGAGAACTAAAACATATGTGACAACAAATGGAATGCTTAGGGAATAGTCAGTTTGAAACAATGACCGAGAAAAGGTTGAGTGATATCCATGATCGCCTTACTGCATTTATATAGAGAAGTATAAGGAAAGCTTGTTATAAGGTATGATAGTTGGGGATATGGAGACAAGTGGACCTTTTATGCAGACAGTGTTGTATTGCTTGTTAAGCTGAAAGATTTCTAAATAAACTGATACAACAAGGAGTAGGGAATGAAACATTAATGAATCAATGAATAAGGAAACTGTTTTGATAGGGAATTGAGTGAAGGCTTGCAAGCTATATATAAATAGCAACAAACTGAAGCAAACAGATATTTTGTAATTTGATAGAATTTTTACTAAACATAGGGAAACAGAGAAATTATAAGATGTACAAGTACTAATAAAGAGATAGAAAGCAGTATGTGGTCTGTTAATTTTTAATTAGAGTGGAAAAAACAGGACAGATGCTCAAATGGAGAAAAAGCAGATTAAAAATGGACTGAGCACAGAAGTGAATGACCAGTGCAAAAGAAATACATTTGGTCATATGAAGAGAATCAAGGAGGACTGAATTGGAAAACAAATATGAAGGTTTCAGAGGAAAGAGAAAGAAAGGTATGGTTGGGCAGAATTCATGAGTTTGTCAACAAGAGAAAGATGAGAAATTCAAAGAACAAGAGACGATGTATTAATTAATTAAGACTTAGTGGATATCTAAGCATGGAACAGTATAATAAATAGTGTTGGTATAAACTAGTTTTAGTTAAATTTCTTTCCCCTTACCTCCTGCCTTTTATTATTTTGTTATTACTTTATATTAATTTGAGTGCTTAGCATAACGTTGCTTATCCCCAAAAGAAATAACACAATAGATAGATATTTATAGGATGATTCTTTGAAACTCTACAGCTCCTTGAACACTTAAGTCACTATTTCTGATTACAGATAGGCCTCATTTTGTGGATCAGATAGAAAACAATTTTCTGTTACTCACTAGAGAAGAGATATTTTAGTAATTTTTTATTAATTCCAAATTCCATTTCTTAATTGTACTGATTGCATAGCTTTGCATGATTAATGACTATGACTGCAAATAGCTCAGCTGAATTTTAATTGGAAAGATGGAAAAAGATGTGAAAAAACCTTCCAGCATAAATTCTATTTTGCTCAATTAAATCAATAAAAAGAATATATGTTTGGCATTTGTGTAAGAAAGAACTTGATGATATTGACCTTGTAGTAGAACCAGTGGTATGGCTCTTCTTCTCAACTCTTCCTCTGATGAAGCCAGATAGAAGGAAATAAATTACTTTACTGGTCCTGATCATACCAGCTTCATTTCCTCCCCCAGTAAACTGAAGCATGCTCTAAGGCTGCAATTGTAGAGAGATGAATGGCTATACAAATTGCTCTGTTGAGTTTTCTTCTCTGTATGCTGTTTCCAATCAATGATGATATTATTATTAGCCAGTTTTATCAATTTACCATTATCTAGATTAAAAACTGCTTTGTAATTTAAAAAACAAAGCCTATAAGTTCCCTGTTGTTGGAAGATGAACACAGCTGAAGTTTCTGTAAATGATCAAATGTGATCTTTGGGGATGTGTGTGGCTTCAGGTACAACCTTATCATAATCACAATAATAAAATGGGGTGCCTATTTCTGCTTAATTATTAAGAAGCATACATCTTTTTATAAGTATTTATAAGATCTTCATCAGATTAAGACCTCCTACACTTTTTGTTGAAAGCTTTCTCTAGTCACAATTTGTGGGTGCTCTGAGTCCCTAGGAGCACAAGAAAATAATCAAATACAGAATTATACTTCATATGAACATATAGTATTCTTTAAAAAGAGCAGTTTGGTTGGAAATATGTGTTTAAAAGCTTGTAGAAAATGCTCGCTGAATTTTAGAAGGTAGAGAAAAAACCTGAGTAAGATTTCTATTACTTCTCAGTGCAATTGTCTCTTTCTAGATTGGCAAAGGGAGGGGGGTGTTAGGGGAAAATAAAATATGCAATAGTAATTATGTAATACTAACATCTGTACCATAAACACCTGCTTTCTTAAACTAGTATTTCAATTCAACCATTATTATTTTTTCACTCGCTGAATCATGCTAGAATAATAAGCTCACTTACTCATTCTTTGCTTGTTTGCTTGCAATAGACATGGTTTTGTCTATGCTATTTAATTCCAAGGTAAACAACATTAGAAAAATTCAGGACAATATGCCTATAATCCTAAGAAATGTTAATTTTAGTTCTAGGCTTTGTATCAGGATATCAGCTAATATGAGATAGAAACAAGGTTAAGGTAGAGTTCTAATCTCTAGGTCCATTAAATCAGCAGGACACAGCTCAGAATTAATGAAGACATATGAGAATGTTTGCATTGGAAGGAGACAGAGATAACAAAAGGGGAAAGGTCAAGTCCATTAGTAGAAAATAACATTTTAATTCAGGCTGCATTTCAGAAATTTAGCCTGTTCCCATTGCATCCACAGTTGAGTAACTTGCTGATAAACAGTCACCCTATTGAAGAACAGAGAGAAGAGTAAGAATAGCTCTCTGATATTAAAATGGATTTCCCTGGCTTTTCCTTGTTTAAGACTTAAAAGAAGCAAGAACTAAAAAAAAAAGGAGAAAAAAGGAGATTCTTTTTAAAAAAAGTACTTTTTCAACAACTCACCTGAAATTTCTTCTTTGCCACAAAATACTGCATACGGCGTATCACTTTAATGGCAGAACGGTGATGTTCTTTCAAACTGTAAAGAAAAGAAGAAGAAGGGTCATGAAGGCAAAGCTAAACAATCTACAAATTTATGCTACAACCGAATATCTTTCATGAAAAGTCATGAAAAAAGTACAACATCCTGGCCCAATTGATCTTCCCTACTCTTTTTCAAGTCGCCATCGGTTATGCTGAAAGGGCAGGGATTTTGGATGACTGTTGGTTGAGGCTAAAGCTAATATTCTTTCCATGATGCATTAGCCAAATATCTGAAAGCTCTAAAGAGAAAAGGCACATTGATTTCACTAGAATCAGAATACTCCACAAAACTAAGAATATAAAACCAGCTATATCAAGAAATAACATATCAGCACAGTACCAGATAGACAAAAAGTATACTTTGAGAATATGCCATTACCACTAATCCCAATTGGATTACTAGAACAATTAATTTAAAATATTGGTTTAATAGGGATGCCTCCATTTTGTGCCACATGCCAACCTGCTCCAGCCCTCAAGTGAATTATTGTTTGGCACCAAGTATGGAATCATATTATTAAAAAAACCCTCCCTATCATACCTACTCTAACAAAAGGGAACTGTCTTTGCACGGTCTTCTAATATGCATTTGGCTGGATGTGTGTGAAGCAAGACTATTCTATTCATTCAAAGTAATAATCTTTGCTTCACTAAAGTCAATTTAATATTGATGAAAGACGAGAGAGAGGCACCTACCTATTAAAGAGACCAAGTCACAGTAGCAACCCTGTGCAAATGTTCTCGGTTCTGTTACTGAGTAAGGACAGTTTCGTAACATTCAAATGAGTTGAAGGAATACCTGATTCAATGTTACTTTGACCAACCCTTCTCTTTCTTCTCTACTGGCTGAGCTTTAAATACTGCTCCAGAAGCCTCCATCGACTTTGTCCATTACAAATGCTTTTTTCCATATCTGTTCATTTATCATACTTCCTAGTCCCCACATGTCCGCCATTGAATCCACCAAACTCTAAGTAGTCTAGTCTTTTCATTATTGGGACTATTTGGTTTTCTATTAATGAAGGAACTCCACCTAAACAAGGCTCAACTCGATTAAAGTGAGCGTCCAAATAATTTATTTCAAGTGTTTTCTCAGTCCATGTGGATTTTAATGCAAGCACAAGCATAACAACTGCAGAGAAGATACCCTAGTTCAGGCATGTCAAACTCGCGACATCATTTGACATTGCGCAACATATCGGGCCAATTTTGCCATTGCCGGCAATGGGGTGTGCGCGGCTTCCATGTGACGCGTCAGGCCCGCAGGCTGGCAGTTTGACACCCCTGCCCTAGTTGCTTAGAGACCCACGTAAATGTTTAACTCTCTGGATGCAAAAATTAGCATTTCTTCAACTAAAACAAACAGCATGCACACAAGCTGTTTGCTTATGTATCTGAATAATGAGCCCCAGACAAAATCAGTTTAATGCTTAGAAACAATGGAAGTATACTTTAGAAAAGTATCATGTGTATTTATTATTTTAATATTTCCCATACATACATTTGTATATGTATACCTGTATGTATGCATATCTCTGTGTGTATGTATATATGTGTGTGTATATATGCATATATATAATACATATATACATAAATAATTCATTACATCAAACAGGTTTTGGAAAATTCTTACAAAGCTACAATAAAGTAATAAATTTCATATACTTTATATTCCTATTGCATAAAATAAATTTGTCACACCAAAATTAAAGGCAGGACATTCCAAATATGTATACTTTGCTTAAAGTTTGAATTCCTTATTTTGAATGATCTTAATTATTGTCTGGATGGAATGTGTTAATTTTGTAGATCATCTTCTCTACATTTATACGTTTATTAAATATTTTTGAATTAATTTGCTTTCTTTTCCTGTTGTGCTTATATATAGGTCTGCATTTATGCATGTAAGTATATATATTGTCATTCGGAAACAAATATAGGGATTTTTCTAAGAGGCAATATTTCAGAAAGTTATTTAATATTCACCCAAAGAACATAATTTTCAGCAAGAAATTATTGAATTTGTTTAGTTACTTTTGACTTAGAGAAATATTCTAAAGCTGAATACTGTAATCATCAATAAATACTTTCCACAATTGTTTGCTAGTTAGATCCACTTAAAGATAAAATGTTACTTTAACCATGCCACTTCAGTAAAGGAATGAATAAACCTAATTATATTTACTAAATAAAGTAATGCTATACTATTCTTAATTGCTGAAACACTTTTTTTTAAAAAACCCACAATTTTAAAAACTCAATATATGAAGAAGAAAAACAAATTAAACTTATGCAGAAAACCCCAACTTTAAACACATGTATTCAATATCTTACCCAGAAAGAGATTTGTATAAATAAAAATAATCCATAGAAAAAACTTTGAAATACTGATCTGACTTGAATAAAAGCACCTTAATTGTAGGAGTCTTTGAAATGTTTTACGGCGCTGTTAACTTTCAGTCCATGCAAAGTTTAAATTTTTTTAAACACCTCAGTTCAAACTATACTAGTTTATTTCAAACTAAATATTCTTTAGTTTGTGTTAAGAAATCCAACAACAGAAATTGAAGTAGTTTTGAATGTTGCAACAATTCATAAATGTGAGAAAAAATATATAGTAAATCAATTATAGGATTAATTACTGAAGGCCACTGATGTCTTGACTTGTTCATAAATTTAAGGCTAAAATGAGCTTATAAGGCATTATCATAGAAATAATTTCAGTCTAATTTTAGCAAAATTTCCACAAGATTAAATATAAATTTTGTCTCCTTACCTCAGATTATTTAATACAGGTAGTCCTTGACTTACGACCACAAGTGAACCTAAATTTCTGTTGCTAAACAAGGCAGTCATTAAGTGAGTTTTGCCCCATTTTATGACCTTTTTTGCCATATTTGTTAAGTGAATCGCTGCAGTTGTTAAGCTAATAACACAGTTATTAAATGAATGTGGTTTCCCCACTGACTTTGCTTATCAGAAGGTCACATGCAACTGTCATAAATATGAGTCAGCTGCCAAGTGTATGAAGTTTGTTCGTGTGACCATGGGGATGCCTCAGTGGTCGTAAATGTGAAAAAAAGTCATCATTCACTTGTTTCAGTGATGTTGTAACTTTGAATGGTCACTAAACGAACTGTTGTAGGTCGAGGACTACCTGTAAGGGAGGAGTGAACCAACAGAATCTTTAGTTTAAAAGGCACATTTGTGACAGCCTTGAGCTATTTTATTAGTGGAAGAGCTATACAGCAGATTATTTTCTTGAGTCAAGTAGACTTATACAAACATAAAATAGAAGGTTAAAAGTGGCTTTGTTTCTCCTTTTAAAAATGGCACATATATATTTATGTCTATATGGATTTATTTCTCATCCTTGAGCGAATGGAGTTGATCTGTGCCACCTGGATTCTTTACGCAAGGCAACTGCAGATTTGAAAAAAGTAAGATGTAATGCCTAGAAGATAAACTAATAAATGAAATATAGAAGGGAAGGGGGAAATGATTAGAAGGGTGAAGAAGTTCTGTTTACTGACTCCTTGCTAATTTTTGCCTATAAACATAAACAAAATTAAAGCAACTTTTCTCAATACAATACTAATTAATATTTTTAAAAAATTAAACAGAATCCAAGTAAATAAATGCATGCTTGGATAATGTTTAAAACAACAACTTTCTTGAGGATACAAGTACAGAATTGTTGAAAAGCAGACTATTTTAAAATAGTTCGAGCATACTCTGCTATTCAGCCTATTCTTTCACCAAGTTTTATTTAAGCAGTTTATCTTATTGAGATTAGGATCTCTTTTATAAAGAAATACCTGGTAAAAGCAGGCCTCTGGTTTTGAATGTCAGGCTATATTTCAGTGAAGGAGGGGGGAAGGGGGCTTTTAATAGCAGAATGCTTTCTCAACGTAATCTTTATCAGGCAACTGGAGAACTAATGCCAACACATTAGAGATAATTCCTCTAGCACTATGGATCATCCAAAGACAGTTTGTTTATTGTCTTGAAGGCTCCCATCCTATTATCCTCGGTTTTTATCTTGGTTTTTTTTCAGTTGGGCCTCCTTTAACATGATGTATTGAAAGATACAAAGAATATGCATAAGTTTTTTTTTTTTTAAACCATACAACTCATGCAAATGCATGCAACTGGAACCCAATAGCCCTTTAGGGAGGTGAACTTGTAAGACAAGAGAGATGCAAGAAGTATTGTTGGAACAGGAGAAGTGAAAGTACGGAAAAAATTGTGCCCATCATTCTCTTTTCCCCATCAGTCCAGGTCTGCTAGTATTTCTTTTGGAGGGGAATGTTTGGAGTTAGGAAATTGTTCGGACCATCCTAAAAATTATGATGTAAACATTTTAAAAAAAAATCATGATTAAATCATGACATGCTTGTATTCTCACCCTTGACCCAATAATGTTGTATTGAACTGGTGGTTGCAACCTGTTTTGATAACTGACAACTAGCTGATCTGAATCAAGGAAGAGATTTTTATGAGGCAATTTCTGTACACTTGCATCACTTTTAATACATGAATCAGATTTATTTAATCATGCTCAATGAATAAACCTTGAATAAGCAGGGGAGATTTAAAATGGGCAGATTTGTTTATGGATGTTTAATCAGAACTTTGTTAATGAAGGGACTGCAGTCCATGTAGCATATATTGAATTTATTTATTTATTTATTATCTATCTGAAATGACTTATAGAACATTTCATATGACTGATAACTACTACTGAAGTAGTCACAAACCTAAATTTTGAGAAGTCTGGAGTTTGACAGTGATCCTTCCTAAAATCAGTTCTTCTGAATGCCTTCACCTCAAATTGTGCTCTTTGACCTCTTTAAACAACAGCAAGTATTATTATTGTTGTTGTTATTATTATTGATATTATTGTTATTATTGTTATCATAATTATATTCCTTTCTAAAGTGTGGAATAAAATTAAACAAGAAACCCACAATAATTACAAATTGATCAAATAAAATTAACTCAGAACCCAGCAAACCAAATATTAACATTAAAATAAATAATGTAACAGTACAATTATAAACAATGCTGTAGAACAAGACTTAATGTACAATAATTGAAAACAGCTGCTAACTTGGAATTGTCAACTAAATAAAAGTAGAGTGTAGAACATGATCCTATGCTATGCCAATAATCAAATAAAAAGATCTTTAATCCCTTTTTTTTAAAGGACCATCATATTTCCACAAAGATTAATGGAAAAAAGATATAATTCCCAATCATGGGGACAATTCCCTCAAGACCTGGACTTGGAGACTAATCCTGCAGCATGAAATTGAAAGAAGGTCCTGTTCACACAAATATAAACAACAAATAGGATTGTAGGGAGAAAGAAGGTGAGACAGATACCAGGGAATTTGTGACCAGGGGGCTCTGAACACAAGAGCCAGCTGCTTAAATTGGATTCTGGCTTAAATAGGAAGCCAATGAAGTCCCCTTCATTATAAAAAGACATGCAAATAATGTGGAAAGTCCAGAGCAGACCTAAAAGTATTGTGGTATACCCAGATCAGGAAGTAGAAAGAAGAATTGAGGACAGCCGTCAGGAGACCATTGCAATAATCTAGGCATTATATAGTGAAGGCATAAATCAACCATGTTTTCTGTCTCCTCTGTTAGAGACTTAATGAACAATAGTCGCCGAATTAAAATTAGCAACCTTAATTTCAGAATCAGTAAAAAGGTACAACTCAACTGCTCAAGGCGATATAATGGGATATAATATATGGAAAATTCTCCACAGTTTATTGAATGTCATTCTTTTAAGACAGGTATAAATTCAGAAGTGGGAGTAGAAGAAAATAAAGGGAATGATGGAAGATGGCTCAATGGAGGAAATCTATTGTGAAGAAGACTCTACACACTAGAGTAGATTTAATGGCTGCACAGGAATTACAGGGAAAGGGAGAATCTGCCTCAGTAGAAGAGTTAATTCCAGTAGATGGGGGGGGGGTTGTTAAACTCGCCATGTCACGTGACGTGTTGCGATGTACCGCAACTTTTTTTCCATTGCTGGCAATGGGGTGGGCACGCTTTCAGCAAGATGCATTGGGCCTGCGGGCCGGCAATTTGACATCCCTGCAGTAGATGGTCTTATTTGGGTAGGGGTCTCCTGCCATAATTCCAACATTTCTACTACGTGAATTGATTTATCACACTGAATAACACAAAACCCACAATCACACAAACCCCATATCCTCTGAAAGGGGCTTCAGAGAATTAGGGAACTCTTCTAAGGAGTTTTTGTGAGCAGAAGGCAGGTGAAAAACCAATACTTCTACAAGCAGAGGTGCTTGTTTCTCACAGAACATACAGATAGTCCTCGTCTTACAACAAATCATTTGGCTACTGTTCAAAGTTACAGAGGACAAAGTGACTTGCGACTGGTGTTTGCACTTACAACCACCGCAGCATCCCCATGGTAACATGATCAAAATTCTGATGCTTAGCAATTTGCATTATGATGGCTGCATTGTTCCCGAGGTCATATGATCACCGTTTGTGACTTTCCCAACTGGTTTCTGACAATCCAAGTCAATGGGGGGGGGAAGCCATTTGCTTAAGGGCTGCATGACTCACTTAAACAACTGGAGTGATTTGCTTAACAACTGTAGCAAAAAGATAATAAAATCAGGCATGGCTCACTTAACAACCACTTTACTTAACAACAGAAATTCTGGTCCCAATTATGGTCAAAAGTCAAGGACTACCTGTAATTGTTTTGCAACCAAAGCATGAAATACCTACATTTTATCACTTGAAGAGAAGCTTCTTTTTACAACATTGTTTTTGATTACTACTAGAATAAGATTATTCTCTCCCTCTCTCTCTCTCTCTCTCTCTCTCTCTCTCTCTCTCCCTCCCTCCCTCTCTCTTTCTCTCCCCCTCTCTCTTTCTCTCTCTCTCTCTCCCTCTCCCCCCCTCTCTCACTCTCTCACACACTTTTATAGTCCAAGATGAAGCTTAGTACAGGGTATTAAAAATGTAGAAAGAGTAACAAAACAGGTAGTTTAAGCATAAACTCAAGGCTCATAATATGCCATTATACAAAGACATTTCAGTACATAGAATCCATAACTAGAACCTGTATTCTCAAGATAACCAATGTGTCTAAATTCAGAGATCCCTACACCCAGTTTTTAAAAATCAGTCTTGATTATATATACAGTATAGCTGTTTTCTTTCAGAATCTGAAGTAATGAATGGTTACACGAGACTGAAAAATGTAGTCTTGGCATATAAATAGTATAATTTTGCCAGCAAAAGATTTTACAGTGCAGGTTGGACATAATCTTTCTTTCTCCCAAGAGCACTATAGTGTTTCTGGGCAAAGAGAAAGCAAATTCTAGTAACTTTGTGAAAGAAACACTTGCAAATGATTTTAATACAGAGAATATTTTCCTCTTTTGATTTATTTTTTTCCCCTTATTTGTTAGTGCTTTTTTTCTTACTTAGGCAAGATTTATGTGTAAACAATCAAAGCAACAATTTTCATATTAAAATGATGAGCCATTTTTCTACCCAAGCTTTATTGTAAGATAAAGATTATCCTGGATATATCAATGCAAAAGTAAAATAAAATAACTAAAATTATGAATAAATAAAATGTGATTGCTTTTATTATGTTATTTTTGCCTCAGCTTGTTTAGAATAATGGGAAATCATGTTACTTCAGGATATATACTTATTCAAGTCAGGATATAAATTTTTAGACTATCCATAATGTAAATATGTACATTGAAAATAAACCTGAAGAAAAGATCGCATTTTTAAATTTTTTATCCTGAATCTAAAGCTAAAGATAATGAAATGCCTTTATACATTTTACATTATGCCCTTTCTCAGAAATAAGCCCTGCTGAGTTTAGTGGAATTCACCGAATCATGTTATTTATTGGTCTTATTTTAATTAATTTATTAAACTATTAATGGGGCTTTCAGAGACTCCTTACCATTTTAAAATAGTTTTTAAGCAAAGCGCAATGAGCCTTTAAAAAAAAACAAACCCACAACATAATCCTACAAAACAAAAATAATTCCAGAATTAAAAAGACTTCAATGAGTGGTTTCGCCCTTCCCAGAATGAGCTCATTGTACAGGTTGGGTGATCATTACCTCTCTCTTGAAAGCAGGGGACTTCCAGTTACTTATCTGAATTAAATGGTATGTGGGTGATCTCACTCTCTGTGTGTTTACCTACTTTATGTAGGTTACATTCTTCTTCATGAAGCAGAGGTGTTTCAGGACCTATTTCTACAGAAATGTCCAAACAAATTCCATTATGCACCAAATCCCTGTAAAAGTGAAGGGGCCTCTATTTGAAGGGGCATCTTTTCCAACATAAGCCTGGCCCATGTAAAGTATGAAGTTTTGGTGACATGGCTGGTGATGTTTGGCATAGTTGCTTTGTTGATTCTGAATGTACCTTTTCCTTTTCTCTCAGAATAAAATCTGTGTAATTTTATTCTGCTTTTAATCAGCTTGTTAGAACCAATTGTTCAAACATTCCATTATTTTATTTATCAGATACACTGAATATATTTTTGAAGGACAAAAATAAATTCTAGTCCAAATAAACATAAACACAGATTTTATTTATTTTACTTTTTCAAGAACTTACTCACTGCCCTTCAAAACAAGCTTTTTCCAGGGTGGCATACAAAATATTTCTGAAAAATGTAAACTTAAGGCAGCTGTATAAATTGAATTCCCAAAGCAACTAAAATACATATATAAAAACAGTAAGTTAAACAAACAATTAAAGCAACCACTATAAAGCAAAAAAAGAAAGCAGCAGAAATATAATAAAAAGGGATCTGTACCAGCAAGACAGTTGTTATTAAATAGGCTGGGAAAACAAAAAGTGGGTTATTATTATTGTTATTAATTGCGAAGTCGTGTCCGACCCATCGCGACCCCATGGACAACATTCCTCCAGGTCTTCCTGTCCTCTACCATCTTCTGGAGTCCATTTAAATTCACACCTACTGCTTCAGTGACTCCATCCAGCCATCTCATTCTCTGTCGTCCCCTTCTTCTATTGCCCTCAATCTTTCCCAGCATTAGGCTCTTCTCCAGTGAATCCTTCCTTCTCATTAGGTGGCCAAAGTACTTGAGTTTCAACTTCAGGATCTGGCCTTCTAAAGAGCAGTCGGGGTTGATCTCTTCTAGGACTGACCGGTTTGAACGCCTTGCAGTCCAAGGGACTCGCAGGAGTCTTCTCCAGCACCATAGTTCAAAGGCCTCAATTCTTTTGCGCTCAGCCTTTCTTATGGTCCAACTTTCACAGCCATACATTGCAACTGGGAAAACCATGGCCTGGACTATACGTACTTTTGTTGGCAGGGTGATGTCTCTGCTTTTTAGTATGCTGTCTAGATTTGCCATAGCTTTCCTCCCCAGGAGCAAGCGTCTTTTAATTTCTTGGCTGCAGTCCCCATCTGAGGTGATCTTGGAGCCCAGAAAAATAAAATCTGTCACTACCTCCATTTCTTCCCCATCTATTTGCCAGGAATTGAGAGGGCCGGATGCCATGATTTTGGTTTTCTTAATGTTGAGTTTCAAGCCAACTTTTGCACTCTCCTTCTTCACCCGCATCAAGAGGCTCTTTAGTTCCTCTTCACTTTCTGCCATTAGAGTGGTATCATCTGCATATCTTAGGTTGTTGATATTTCTCCCGGCAATCTTAATTCCAACTTTTGATTCATCTAGCCCTGCCTTTCTCATGATGTGCTCTGCATATAAGTTAAATAGGCAGGGCGACAGTATACAGCCTTGCCGGACTCCTTTTCCAATTTTGAACCAATCAGTGGTTCCGTGTTCAGTTCTCACTGTTGCTTCTTGACCCGCATATAGGTTTCTCAAGAGACAAATGAGATGGTCTGGTACTCCCATCTCTTTAAGAACTTGCCACAATTTGTTGTGATCCACACAATCAAAGGCTTTTGCATAGTCAATGAAGCAGAAGTAGATGTTTTTCTGGAACTCCCTAGCTTTCTCCATGATCCAGCGTATGTTGGCAATTTGATCTCTAGTTCCTCTGCCTCTTCGAAATCCTGCCTGTACTTCTGGTAGTTCTCGATCCACATACTGCTGGAGTCTAGCTTGTAGGATTTTAAGCATAACTTTACTAGCATGTGAAATGAGTGCAATGGTGCGATAGTTTGAACATTCTTTGGCATTGCCTTTCTTTGGAATTGGAATGTAAACTGACCTTTTCCAATCCTGTGGCCACTGTTGAGTTTTCCAAATTTGCTGGCAAATTGAGTGTAGTACTTTTACTGCATCGTCTTTTAAGATTTTGAATAGCTCAGCTGGAATACTGTCACCTCCACTAGCTTTGTTGTTGCTCAGATTTTCTAAGGCCCATTTCACTTCACATTCTAGGATGTCTGGTTCGAGGTCAGTGACCATCTCATTGTGGTTATCTGGGATGTTAAGCTCATTCTTGTATAGTTCTTCTGTGTAGTTTTGCCATCTCTTCTTAATCTCTTCTGCCTCTGTTAGGTCTCTGCCATTTTGGTCCTTTATCATGCCCATCTTTGCATGAAACGTTCCCTTCATATCTCCAATTTTCTTGAAGAGATCTCTGGTCCTCCCTGTTCTGTTGTTTTCTTCTATTTCTTTGCACTGTTCATTTAAGAAGGCATTCTTATCTCTTCTAGCTACTCTCTGGAATTCTGCATTCAATTGGGTGTATCTTTCTCTTTCTCCTTTGCCTTTCGCTTCCCTTCTTTCCTCAGCTATTTGCAAAGCTTCCTCAGACAGCCATTTTGCTTTCTTGGACAGGTTATAGCAGAGAGTTCTGACAAAATGTGATCCACTGGAGAAGGAAATGGCAAACCACTCCAGTATCTTTGCCATGAAAACCCCATGGACAGTACTAAAAGGAAAAAAGATATGACGCTGGAAGATGAGCCCCTCAGGTCGGAAGGTGTCCAATATGCTACTGGGGAAGAGCAGAGGGCTAGTACTAGTAGCGCCAGAAAGAATGAAGCGACTGGGCCAAAGCCGAAAGGACGCTCAGCTGTGGATATATCTGGTGGTGAAAGAAAAGTCCGATGCTGTAAAGATTTTTTCTCCATAGGAACCTGGAATGTAAGATCCATGAATCAAGGCAAGCTAGACGTAGTCAAAAAAGAGATGACAAGAATGAACATAGACATCTTAGGAATCAGCGAACTAAAATGGACAGGAATGGGTGAATTTAACTCAGATGACCATCAGGTATACTACTGTGGGCAAGAATCCCTCAGAAGAAATGGAGTAGCCTTCATAGTCAATAAAAGAATAGGAAAAGCAATACTGGGATACAATCCCCAAAATGACAGAATGATCTCAATTCGAATCCAAGGCAAACCATTCAATATCACAATAGTCCAAATCTATGCCCCAACCACTGGTGCTGAAGAGGATGAAATTGACCGGTTCTATGAAGCCCTACAGCACCTTATAGAATTAACACCAAAAAATGATGTCCTTATCATCATGGGGGACTGGAATGCTAAGGTAGGAAGCCAAAAGATAACCGGAATAACAGGCAAGTTTGGCCTTGGAGAACAAAATGAAGCAGGGCACAGGCTAATAGAATTTTGTCAAGAGAATACGATGGTCATAACAAACACTCTTTTCCAACAACCCAAGAGACGGCTCTACACATGGACATCACCAGACAGTCAACATAGAAATCAGATTGACTATGTACTCTGCAGCCAAAGATGGAGAAGCTCTATACAGTCAGTAAAAACAAGACCAGGAGCTGACTGTGGCTCAGATCATGAGCTTCTCGTTGCAAAATTTAGGCTTAAATTGAAAAAAGTAGGGAAAAGCACTAGGCCACTCAGGTATGAACTAAATCATATTCCTGATGAATATACAGTAGAGGTGACAAATAGATTTAAGGAACTGGATCTGATAGACAGAGTGCCTGAAGAACTATGGATGGAAGTTCGCAACATTGTACAAGAGGCAGCAACTAAAACCATCCCAAAGAAAAAAAGTGGGTACCTGTTGCTAAAAGGATAGTAATAAATCCTGAACATATTTGTCTTTGGAGGGGGCCACCAGAAAGAAGGCACATTCCTAGGCTGTCACCCAAAGTTGTTGGTTGAAAAATAGACATCATGCATTGGAAGAAGTGTCCTTCAGGATCCTATAGTGTAATAACTAGCATCTTCTTGACTTGAAACAAATTTTGAGATTTTGATGCAGTCTGAGATTGTGAATTACATTGGTACAATAAAATCATAACATCCAATTCCAATTTATGAATACATTTTCTTTAGGAACCCTGTTTACATATGTTGGTTCTTATCTTCTTCTTATACCACTCCATCCAGCATCAGTCAAAATAGAATTACACTCATTCAATGGGATTTCACACCTTGTCCTATTTCTCTCAGATAAACACAAGCACACTCCAATATTTCCAGAAGATATTTCAATCCCCTGGACCAGAGTAGTTTCATGCAACTTCCACATTTACCCCTTGACCTAGGCTCCTAAGTGTTAGTTTATTGTGGGACTACAATATAATATGTACACTATACCAAGGGTCCCCAACCCCTGAGCCATGCCCACTACCGGGCCGCGGCCTATTCAGAACAGGGCTGTGTGAGAGTCAGATCGGTGTGCATGTGTGCGTGCAGCTCAACTCTCTCTCTCGCATGCACAGCTCAACTAGCGTGAATGGTGGGCTAATGCGCATGCAGTTGAGTTGTGTGTGCATGCGTGTGTACTCCGGCCCACTGCTCACACGAGTTGAGCTGCACATGTGGCCTGATCTCCCTCTCCCTCTCCCAGCTGGCTGCTAAGCTGCAAAAGTTGGGGACCACTGTGCTATACTATATTTTGTATTATATACTGTACTTTCTTTTACACAGACTGGGACCATTACCCATAAGAAAGATAAGGAAGTTCACTGTGTATTTTTGGACGTGTAAAATGCACTTCAATCTTAAGAAAAAGTATGGGAACTTCAGTTCTTTCCTATCAGAGAGAGAAGTAACAGAATGAGGGCTACGTAACATCACATGCTAAGTTGTGAATCTTCACTGCATATTTTTAAGTAACTAAGAATCATGTCTATTTTGCACAGATCACTGAATCATGACTTCCCTTGTCTTATAAGGATGAGGTCCAATTGGTAAACAGTTCTTAATCCATCATATGTTTAGAGCTGGACTTAGCTCAGCAAACAGAAAAGAGATGTTCGCTTCAAATGTACACCTTGGCAGTTTCAAATTCTAACATGGAAATCTTCAAACCACTACAAGGAGCTGTGTTGGTGGAGTGGTTAGAATGCAGTACTGCAGGTTAACTGCCCACAGCCAGGAGTTCAATCCTGATGGGCTTGAGGTTGACTCAGCCTTCCATCCTTCTGAGGTTGGTAAAATGAGGATCCAGATTGTTGGGGACAATATGCTGACTCTTTAAGCTGCTTAGAGCAGTGGTTCTCAACCTGTGGGTTGCGACCCCATTTGGGGTCGAACGACCATTTCACGGGGGTCGCCAAACAACGCAGTCCACCATTTTTTCCCCTTTTCCTTAGCTGTGCCACTCCCTTTTATTCTATTGGCTTTTGAAAGCCAATAGAATAGACTCTTTGAATAGAGTCTAATTCTATTGGCTTTCAAAAGCCAATAGGAATTGTCCAGGCTGTCTCTGCCCTGCTGAGCCCGCCAAAAGTCCCATTCTGCAAACGGTGCTGCATCAGTTGAGTAGTCCTCAACTTACGACCTGTTGGGGGTCGCGGCATTAAAAAGGTTGAGAACCACTGGCTTAGAGAGCGCTGTAAAGCACTGTGAAGCAGTATATAAGTGCTATTGCTATATAGTCTGAGAGGTCTCGAGTTGTATGCTTACAAGTAGGAGTTGTTGGAAATTCAGGCTTAGTATTGCTCCAGAGCAGACCCAACCCCTAGTGAGAACTGATGCATTTCAGCTTAATAATGCTTATAATTTTTGAGATACAGTTCACCACCTGAAGATAACCCAGGTTTAGAAGCAGCTTATTTATTTTCAGTACTACAGCAACTGACTGTGTGGATCCTTGTACTGTACTCTAGGACTGAATCCTTGGTATTTTTAAAACCACTACACTGCCCTGATCAACTTTTGATGTGTTGAGCTGTCTTTATGGATTCAGCTGACTCTGGTACTGATATTTGACACTGTCTCTGTTCCATTACTTGACTACTTTCTTTATGTTTAAAAGAAAGGATTAAGCCTAATAAATCACATCTGCCTGATCTACATAGAAGAATTGTTGTAATTAATGCAAGAGTGGGAAATATGTGACTCTACAGATGTAACTGAACTACAGTTCCTATTATTTCTAACCACTAGCTATGCTGGCTAAAAGTTGGTGGTCTGATGGCTAAAAGCTGATGATCAGCGATATTGATAAAAAAACCATTGCTATCCAGATTATGCTATATACTTTAAAAAATTGTTTTGAGTGACAATTACTAATCTATGTAAGGATACAATTCAATGTTCCTGAATAAACTGGTTTGAGAAAGCTTTCTTGGTACCCTATAGCTTTAAGACATCCATGGCGATCCCTGCTGTAGACCACAGCCGTTTTATTTAATGCAAAACTTTCAATACCATTAAGCACACTCAAAATTAATATCTTTACTAGAATTTGTAATATTTCAAAACGCAAATATTTTGAAATAAAGGAATCAAGGAACATGTAAAAAAAATCTATCTTGTGGCTACAATCTGTTCTCCGCAAGACTATTCTTTTCAGTAAGTGGGAGAACTTTGTTGAAATGTCATGCCTGGTTGTGGTTTTCAATAGCACAACAACAGTTTCAGCAGGCACTAACCACTATTATAAATCAGAAAGAATTCACCTTATGGACATAATTACTTTGATATCAACTTTAAACTTTTTCAAAATCTTGCTGCATATAATTATTTACAATCAACAATTTAATTCTTCAAGAATTCATGATATTGAATCAAACACTGTTGTTTCACTCAAAAACACAAATTAAATGTAATACAGAGATTTATATCAAGTACATCTTTATATTAAATAATAATAAATGTGTAAATGTATTTATATCAGAAAAATAGAAGAAAATCTCTGTAAATCATCTTTATTTTGTTACAAAATCAGAAATTTGTTTCTGTAGGAGCAGAATGAGCTTAGAAGTTACCCAAATGATTTTGCAGCATCCCATTTAGAAAAAATTATGAGAAAAGTTGTGTAGGCTGTCAAACCTTATTAAGTTAATGGAACTAGTAAATTGGCTTTTTTCCAGGACATGAAAAAGAAAAGTGTTTTTAGCTAAGAGTGAAGGGGATCCAATTTCATCTTGGCTGTTTTCAAGGCGGTTACAAGCTATAAATAGTGACCGCTATGAATAGTTTTGTAAATTTCATACATGTACATTCACGGTGCCTCATGAGCTGCTTGTATAGAAAAGCAGAGACAGCACTTTTAATACATGTGATGTTCCTTAGCCCTCATGGATCCCTGCTAGTCATCAAAGGAGACACATGCATGCAAGAATAGATCCCTGCTAGTCATCAAAGGAGACACATGCATGCAAGAATAGATCCCTATGTGGAATTTTTGAATGAAACAGAAAGGAGGCAAATAAAAGAAAAGCAGTCGAAATTCAAACAACTAGTAATAAATGACAGGAGCTCTTTACCATTTTTAGCAGAGATATATCACTTGTAGTTTGTTGCTTGGCAAATATCTTTGCCAAGTGGTGGTGCAGTGGTTAGAATAAGTAGCCTTTGTGGCGCAGTGGTTAGAATGCAGTATTGCAGGCTAATTCTGCTGACTGCCAGCAGTTTGATCCTCACAGGTTCAAGATTGATTCAGCCTTTCATCCTTCTGAGGTCAGTAAAATGAAGGTTGCTATGATACAGAAAATGTTCCAATGGAAGAGAGCCAACAGTGCATGGAGCTATGCTCCAGAAAATGAATTTATATTTACTATTGTAGTCCATGGTTCTAATAATGCTATATTACAAGGGGGTATATATGGCTAAGAGGGGCATGATGGCTCAGCAGTTAAGGATGCTGTACCTGTTAGCTGGAAAGTTGACAGCCTGGGTTTAAGTCCTGAGTGCTGCCCAATAGGGTGAACTTCTAATGACTTATCCCAGCTCCTGCCAATCTAGCAGTTTAAAAGCATGCAAATGTGAAAAGATAAATAGGTACCACTTCAGTGGGATGGTAACAGTGTTCTGTATGCCTCGGCTTATAGTCCTGCTGGCCACATGACCACTGAAACATCTTTGGACAATGTTGACTCACTTGGCTAAGAAATGGAGCTGAACACTGCCTCCTAGAGTCAGAAATAACTGAACAGGGGAAATCTTTACCTTTTATGTATGGCTATTTTGGGCATGAGACTGTCACTACTTTTTTATTTCAACTCTACTCTATTTCAGATACTAGAGATTTCAATTTACTGTTGATCAAAGACAAATTCAGAGAATTTACACACACACACACACACACACACACACACACACACACACACCATAGCATTCCTTCTCCATTTCCATTCCCCATATATGTATGTGTCTGCATTTGCTTTGCAATTACTGGTGACTGATTTGTGAATTCTGCCAAAAAGGCAAACACCAGCTTCTCTGCTTATGAATGGAAGCTTTATCCCATTACTGGGCATTCAGCACAGAACCAGCCAGCTCCAATAACCAGTTCAATCAAATGGGAAAAAGTATGCATTTGTGCACTAATATACAACTTTTGGAATAGATACCTGGAACAGCAAGTATATCAAACATGGACTACCAGCTCCATTTCATTTTGGCCAAAGAAATATTCTTAAGGGAGAAGCCTATCTCATATGTGAATAGATGCAGTCTGAAAAACAAATGGCTTTTGAAATTTTGCATGGGGAAAAGCAAAACAGAATGAGTGATTTAGATGCGGAAGAAGGAGGTTGCGAAGGCCTTCTGTTATACCAAAACACTGCTGCAATTTTAGGCACATATAACTGGGGAAAAGTCTCTCTGAACGGACTGAGACTTCCTTCTGAATCAAATGCATAAGACTGTCCCCATGGTGAATGAATGGTGAGATAACCCTATCCAATACAATAATGAAGGATAAGATCACACATTTTTCTGTGTGAACTCTATCCCAAAACATACTATGTTCACATATCTGAATACAACTGAGTCTATGCAGAATGTCACACTAATAGGAGCCATATTTTTGTATATAGAACTGTATCAAGCAAACTAGAACTGAAACCTTTTTCTATGAAGATATATAAGGAGGGAGGGAAGGAAGGAAGGAAGGAAGGAAGGAAGGAAGGAAGGAAGGAAGGAAGGAAGGAAGGAAGGAAGGAAGGAAGGGAAAGACAGACTATTCTATTTTGATTTTCCTTTATAATTTTAGAAATATGTAAAAAAATCAGCTTCATGCTGACTCCAACCATTTCCACTTGGCAAAAACATCCCTTCCCATTTTTCTTCCAAGCAAAACTTTTTTAAAAAGTATTTTGCTTTACTTACTTTTTTGCAATTTCTTTGTATATGCATAAAAAGCTGCTGAATTGAAATGAATGATATACTTATAAAAAGGAATATTATATAAATATTTTAATTTTTTTAAAAAAATTATGTGACATTAATCAGAAGGCAATCTGATATATTAAGTGAAAGCATATGGTTATAGCATCCTTGCATGAAAGCTAAGGAGTTCTAATTCTGATTTGGGATTTAGTAAGAGACCATTTGGGAATCCAGTGGAAACTGTTTCAGATCCAAGAATGAAAAGGGAGATATAAGTGTAACAAAAGGACAAATTCTCTGTCATGCTCTTTCTTTCACAGGCAAACAACAAAAAAGAGCTCACATTTCTGAAATAGGCTGAAAACACTATTTCATTATAATGTGTACTGGGAAGAGACCTTGTTTTCTTCTGTGAAGGGAGTAATATTGTTATAGGTTAGAACACTCTCCTTATTGGACAATTGAATGAGGGGCTAATAAGGTTAGTATTACCATTGTTTGTAAAGGAATGAGGAAAGTAATCCAGCAGAGACTGGATTACATTTACTCTTTGACAGTGCTCTTACTAAATGATAACCTATTTGCAAAATTTTAAAGTAAAAAAATAAAGGTCACCCTACAGATAGCTAAATAAGTTTTAGGAAATCTCTGCTTTTTACAAATTACGTAACTATTATGTCAGTGGAAACTACTTCCAAGTAATTATGCAGAGAATTTTAATTATACTCTAAAAATATAATGAATTATATAAAAACATAACAGTGTATCCATTTATACATGGTGATCATAATTTGTTGTAGTACAGTATGACTTAACCTCTAGGTGAAAGGCTGGACAAACTCTCTTCCAGAAATCCTGAACCCCTTAGTTGTTAATTACTATAGATAGAATAAGGCTATGGAAATCAGCCGTTCTTTCTTCTCCCTCTTGAGAGGCAGATCAATCCACATGAACTAAATAGAATAAAACTTTACTGAAAAGTGAGAGGAATATATATATATATATATATATATATATATATATATATATATATATATATATATATATATATATATATATGTGTTTTCTGAGGTTTTCGCGGGTATTTGTATATAGGTCTTTGGTTGTTCGGGTTTTCTCCCGCGTAAAATTGGAAGTGTCTTGGCAACGTTTCGACGAAGTCACATTCGTCATCTTCAGGCTGGTGTTTTTAGCTTCTTGCTTTGAGCAGCAAATCTGCTGCTCAAAGCACGAAGCTGAAAACACCAGCCTGAAGATGACGAATGGGACTTCGTCGAAACGTCACCAAGACACTTCCAATTTTACGCGGGAGAAAACCCGAACAACCAAAGATCTACATACAAATACCCGCGAAAACCTCAGAAAACAAATATATATATATATATATATATATATATATATATATATATATATATATATAAAAAACTTTAATCACATGAAAACATTCAGAGAGAGAAAAAAAGTTTAGGACTGTTTAAATTATAGAATTTTAAATAACTCTCCAATTTAAAAAAAAATGGGCAAACCATAGATGAAACTGAACTAAAACCACTGTGGCCATTACTTTGTCCAATTGTATGAGAGCCATCATGTAATTTCAAAAAGCAAATCAGAAAATTACTTAATAGCAAAACACACTTTAAGGCACTGGTTCTCAACCTGTGGGTCGGGACCCCATTTGGGGTCGAACGACCATTTCACGGGGGTCGCCAAACAAGGCTGTCCACCATTTTTCCCCCTTTTCTTTGGCCATGCCCCTGGCACCCGCTGATGTATAAATGGTTGGGGGTCACCACAACATGGGGAACTGTATTATGGGGTCGCAGCATTAGAAAGGTTGAGAACCACTGCTTTAAGGACATCTAAATTGTAAAATATTTCACTAGTTCCACGTAGATGAAAATTTACTCGTTCCCAGAGTTGTTTTTTAAATACATATTTTGGACAAAATATTAGATTTGGCTTGTTCCCCAACATATTATCAATGGCTTTGCTGAGCAACATAAAAAATTAAAGTTTTTTTCATAGGATATATTATGCGTTATCTAAAACTTTCATAATATCGTCATCATCATCATCATCATCGTCTATCCACTGCAGCATGAAGGCCTTTTCTGCATGTTTCCAACCAATATGGTCCTGAGCTTTCTTTTGTCAATTATAATGAATATAAATGTGATACTTAACTTTTATGCACATGGATGGCATTAGTCTTTGTATCTCAGAGTAAAGTCAGACACTATCAATGTAGCAAGAATTAACAGCTATAAAACGTTTATTTGCTTTATTTCTTTTTAACATTTATGTTTTCTGAAGATAGCCAACATGACTTTTAATACAATGTCACATGGGATGAACTGTAAGTTTGTGTGAATCAATCTTGATTTTGAATTGAAGTTTTGATATATAAAGAGAATTTGATTTATTTTGATTTTGCAATTCAAGATTCACAGACATACCAATCCCATTTGAGCTGCTTCAAGGTTTGATATTTGTTTCAAATATTCTTCCATTGGGAAGCATTAAAACACCTGTTTCATATTTGCCTGAATCAGATGAAAATGTTATTATTATGGTGCCAGAGACATCCACTTCCTATCACACAAATACTTTTTATTTGTTCATTGTCAATGTATGCTGCTGAAAGCTCCAGGTGGCTAACTATGTCAACACATAAATAATGGCCCCAGCAAACTACAAATATAAACAAACACAGAACAAGAAAGATGAAAACAAAACAAAAATAAAAAAATTACAAATGACACATGCCTACAAACCTACCTTCCAATTGCAACATAGATTTGCACAAAATATCATTACCTGTTATAACCTCTAGAGCAGTGGTTCTCAACCTTTCTAATACCGTGACCCCATAATACAGTTCCCCATGTTGTGGTGACCCCCAAGTGGGTGTGGCCATCAATAAGAGGGAGTAGGACAGCTAGGGAAAAGGGAAAAAATGGCGGACAGCGTGGTTTGCCGACCCCCGTGAAATGGTCATTCGACCCCAAATGGGATCCCGACCCACAGGTTGAGAACCACTGCTCTAGAGCAACTCTTATGTCAGGACACATCCTACGTTTTATAGTTTTGAATTCTGTTTTACCACAGCACATCAGCACTTAGTTAAGAGTCTTTGAATAACAATATTTGCTCACAGCCAGATGTGAACATTCTATGCTCACTTTGCAATTAATTTCTTGTACTAAAACTGCTTGTGATGGGTGAGGATGGATGGAGGGTAAAAATAATTGCCTGATCAAATTTCACTCCCTCCTCAACCCAGGTAATGTTGCTGCTTTATTATCCCAATTCTTTTAGATAATCCTTTAAAGTAACAGCAATTACATAATAATATCCCTTTGCTTTTTTATATCATAAAGTTAACCAACCAAAATCCATTTTTTCTTTGTCTAAATCAAATATATTATTTATAGAATCCTTTTAGCATTTTAAAAAAGTGGCTAAATGCCAATCTAATCAGATCAATATATCAGTTAGTATGAGGCACATAACTCTTTTCTGACTCATTTCAGAAAGTTTGTTTTCTTATGGTATGACAGAATAATATTTTTATTTAAGGAGTTTCCAGGCACACAGTAGTTGTGGGAAATAAGTCTTTTGCAAGGAATCAAAAAGCTTGATCTATCTTTGAAATGATTTCCTTAGAATAACTGGATATTTCATTCTAATATGGATGATGTTTATGCATATTTACTTGGGAGGGCTTGACAGAGATAACTTCATGATTTGGTAGACTATATTGTGGTATGACAAATGATGTAAATGTACAGAGCACATCCCATAAGGTTTCAAAATGAACATATTTTCTATTTCTTGGTATCTCTGGTAAGGTGCCTCCATAGAAAAAGTTTTTGATATACAAGGTACAAATCAAATGTCACCATAAAATCACTTACAGCTTCAGTCCAGAGTACAAATAGTCCTCCACTTACAATCACAATTGAGTCCAAAATACCCACTGCTAAGCAAGACAATTGAGTTTTGCCCCATTTTTTGACCTTTCTTGCCACAATTGTTCAGTGAATCACTGCAGCTGTTAATAATACACTTGTTAATCCAGTTTCCACTGACTTTGCTTATCAGAGGGTCGCAAAAAGTGACAACACAATTTTCAAGGTTCTGTGAAAATTAGAAAATGATAAAAACAGCTAATAGTGACAGTATTTCAGTTTTTAGAAATGTATATGTAAAGATTTAAAATCTCCCCTTGTTTTCTTGCATTTGCTTTCTCCTTAAAATTATTGCTTTTCCTATCTCTCTGAAACAATGGATCCAGAATACCCCTTTGTTTATTACAAAGAGCTCATTGTTTTCAAAATTAACTCTTTTTTCTACCTGCTTCTTCTAAACAGGCAAAAAAAAATGATCCATTTCTTAGTATTCAGTAGCATGAACAGAACAAAAAATGTAAATATAAACAAATGTTTATTAGACAAGGGGACATTCAATTTTGCTTTATTTTTAGTATTATTTGTTCTGCTTTATGGCATCCCGAGAATGAAAATAAATTACTTCATTCAGTATGCATTTGTGCACAGTTTGGAAATAAACATAGATGAGGGAAGAAAAACAAAACAAAAATGTAAAATATTTTAAAGTAAACTTCATCAATAAATGTGCAACTATTGTCAGAAGAAACTGTACTTTTATAAGCAATATACTATATATAAAACACATTTCATAAAATAACACATAATGTAATGGATAAAAGGGAAGTAAGACTTAAACACTGCCTACATTTTCATTTTTTCCCTAAAATCTATCATTGCCAAAAAGATACTAAAACAACATTTGCTCATCCTTATGCCTGATCAAGAAAGCTGTTTGCAATCTTCAGCAAGTGCCTTCAGCCTGCTTTCTGCCAGATGGCTAAGATGACTTATTATCAAACAATTCCATCTCATACCATCCTTCTCATTACATAGAATAGAATAAAATAGAATAGAATAGAGCTGGAAGGGACCTTGGAGGTCTTCTAGTCCAGCCCCCTGCTCAAGCAGGAAAACCTATACCAGTGGTAGTGAATGGAATGAATGCCAGAGGCGGCACTTGAAGCCCTCTCTGTGGACACAC
Source organism: Crotalus tigris (assembly GCF_016545835.1). NCBI lineage: Eukaryota > Metazoa > Chordata > Lepidosauria > Squamata > Viperidae > Crotalus > Crotalus tigris. Next base: position 1,086,735 of record NW_024096961.1, on the reverse strand, counting down.
ATGCCATCCCCCCAGCCCCCTCCACACCAGCCCCTCCAGAGGAGAGTCGTCCCCAGGCATGGCCCGCCTGGAGCAGCGCAGCCAAGGACATGGCAGTGGGGACAAGACTCCACCCTTGTGCCCTGTTGCAAAGAGATGATGCTGCGGGGCACGGGTGGAGGGCATGGCCACCATGGCGCTACTGGGCCGCCTGGGCGATCTGCAGCGGGCCGTGGAGGTGGTGGGTGGCCCTGCGGGTGGGTGGGACCGGGTCAGGGGTGGAGCAGGGGTGGTGTGGTGTGGGGCAGTTTTTGGGCACTCAGTGTCTAAAAGATTCGCTATCACTGACCTATATCATCTCAGACTAGTAACTGTCTAGCCTCTTTTTAAAAATCTCCAATGATGGAGTACCCACGAAAGATTTTGGAAGTTTATACATTAAAGATATCATTTACAGTCAGGCTAAAGTACTTAGGCACTCTAAGCCATTGCTTTTTGCTTTCCTGGCACTCTTGAAAATCATTCTCCCTACCCACCCCCATTTCCTTACTGCATGGCGATAATTCTGGCAACAGCTATTGTGCAGCCCTTTGCAGTTACAACATGTAGTCAACCATTTTTAAAAGAATTGCTTTGAATTGTGTTCTTCACATTAAATTTAGGGAGAGGAGCATGCATGCTGCTTAAGAGATGGATTGGGACGTATCTAAAGCACCTTTACAACTTCGCACATTTTGTGCAGAAGCCAGCATTAGGCTTTACTGAATTTGACAATGCTGCTTTCTTACTCTGCCTTGACATTCTCTTGTACACGTATATGTATATACATTCCTTCTAGTTGTTGCTGTGAGAACTCCCCATCTGGTCTGCAAACTGTAGAATTTCCTTTCCCATCTATCTCAGAAATATAGTCCCATGACCCAAGAGGTCACCATCTGCTCAGTTACACTGGCACAATGCCTAGTATGCTCGAGGTAATGCCACCATCCTTTCCTCCAATTGTAAGCTCCCAATGAACCAGACATCTACCAAAGTGTTCACATACAATGAGGCAGCTCCTGGCGAGATTAGAGTTAAGACACCCACAGAAAACTCCCTTCATCTACAGTAGCCTAGGATGTGGGAATGACCAAAGACTCATGCAGCTTCTCTTAAACAAAGTCATTCTTGGAAACAAAGGTTTGTGTGATGTGCTAGCATCATGATAGCACAATATAAAACTCTCTCTCTCTCTCTCTCTCTTTCTCTCTCTCTCTCTCTCTCTCTTTCTCTCTCACACATACACTTGCTTGGGTCCAGCATGTGTGATTCCCCTGATACTTCTTTTAATGATCTTTATGCACAAATGAATACTGAATCTACTCTCATTCTTAGGATGCCCTAGAGCAGAACAAATAAAGCAAAAATGGAGTTTTCATTGAATACTATTAGTACCATTTACAAACAAAGTTCTGGTGTTACGTTTCTGAGCTATCAATGGCAAAATCAAGGCAGAAAGGTATGCCCCTTTTATTTGGCATCTCTCTAATATGTTCTAGAAAACCATTACTAATGTACTGTATTTCAAATACATTAAGAACATAGTAAAAAAGAATCATGAAGAATATATTTTTATACTTTGAAATTATTTAATAAAAATCCCATATAAATTTACCAAGACACAAATAGTTCAAAATCTCAGTTCACAGAGGACTCCTAAATAATTAAGTTAGGTTTTGAGCTTTTTATGCAGTTGTGTAAAGGGAATGCATTGGTAAAATTCGGTAAGATTCAACTTGTTCTATTTGAAGGCTTACAGTTATACCTATGCATGTATTGCCTTTTCACCAAAAATATTAGCAATTCTAGCAAATATTTCTAAAGACTTTTTAAAGCCTTACTAAGATTTATTATTAGAAATCTGGCTCCTAAGCAAGTAGCACCAGTGTGGCCAAACCAATAAGTGGTCTTTTATGCCATCTAGATTATGCCATCTAGATTACTTAATACAATTATTTTACTGAGTTCAGTGGAACTGATATCCTCAGATAGGGATAAACATGAAGAACTAAAATAAAAACAATAAGAAGCAATAATAATATAAACAATAATTTAAATTTGTGTGTCTTTCAGTCTTTGAGACTTACAGTGGGTTATAATAATATAAATACAATAAAGTGTTTGTCGAAAAACATTACCCACAACCTCAAATAACATAATACAAAATTTAAAGAAATGAAACACCAAAAGGACAGTTATAGAATACAACAAATAAACAGTTTTATTTAGGCCAAACACTTACTGAATGCCCTCTGGAAAAGTTCAATCTTTACTAACTTCTGAACGGTGTCAAGAAATATGGGATCCTATAGTTCTATTTTTTCACTGCCCTCCCAAATGCTGTATTAAAAGACAGATGCAATTTTCCATATTTTTCTACACATATGAACCTGGGGCAGGCAGTAGTCCGTCTGATCCTGCATAGTCTATATAAGTATAGAATTGTAACTTGAATTTTCCAGTTCATGTTTATACTGATAGCATGAGTGTATGAACTGTTGGGTATAATTTTTGTTTTATACTGACTGCATTCATACATAATGTTAAGGGAAGAGGTGGAATATGGACCCCAGATTTCTAACGAATAGTTGTAATGGTTTATGTTAAGGAATTTTTAGATTTTTGGAAGGGGAAAATATTTGCTTTCCTTTTTTCTCTATGGTGTTTCTTTACTTGTAAGAAAATCACATAACGGAAAATGTCACTTTAGACAACAATGCTAAAAAAAGATGGGTTAATGGCTGGAGCCTTATGATGAACAATGAACAGTTTATAGCTTTCTGCTTGTTTTCTTCAAATTTGGCAATACAATTATAAAAAGAGCAACAGAGAGATGTGACGGGGTGGGGTGGGGGGGAGGGGCAAAAAGACAGAAGCAATGACCAGTCTTCCAAATTGCTTTAAAATGTTTCTGATCCTGAGAAAACAGCATACCAAAGAACAATCAACAATATAATAGTTTTATACTATATTAGTTAAAAAAACATTAATGCTGGAGACTTTTGATATAACTGTTCATTGTGGTGCTGTTTTTTTTTTAAAATGATACCCCTTTTTCCTACCTGTTCTCCGTAATTTGGACCTCTTTTTACATGACAGTCTCTGAAGAAAAGTGTTTCAACAAGCATATTATTTTGGGTTTCTATGGTGTTCTAATCCTCAGAACAACACCAAAACAACAACAACAACCAGTCCATACTTCAGAGGAGCTGCACTGCAATTCAAACATCTTGTGAATCTTTTCAAATCTCCTCAGTTCAGTTTGGGATTTGGTCAAATTCAATACATATTCCTAATGATGACGAATGAACTACTATGCCCATGGCACAAAAGATTCCTTAAACATGTGTAGTATTTTTCTTCCTTGCTTGCTCCTACAGCGGACTAACAAAATATTTTCACTTGTAATCTGCATCATCTTTCTTTCCACTGACAGAAAGCAAAGCTTTATTGTCCCCTACTAAGAATAAAATATAATTCATCATGCCTATTTAAAGAAGGATTAGAGACTGAAAATACACAGCAGCTGGTATGAGGAAAATCAAGAAAAGACATGTAATACAGAATAAATATTAAAACAGGGGTTCCCAACCCCCGGTCCACGGACCGGTACTGGGCCGCGGCATGCCAGCAACTGGGCCATACACACAAGCAAAGGCCCATCTCTGGGATACAGGCAGCACACAAAACCATGCCCGCTCTGGTCCACAGAAAAACCTCTCTCCGCATAACTGGTCCCTAGTGCCCAAAAGATTGTATTAAAAGATCCTTGCTACAATAATAGATCACATGACCAATTTAAACGCTTCCTCAATTTTACTGAAAAAGTCAACCTTCTGTCATTCCATTTGACAGAGAAATAGTTGCAAAATTTTCAACCCCGAGCTACAAATATTCTCTTTTATTGGTATATTTTCTTTTGTTAACATCTTTGTTTTTCCTGAACATGGCTTGTTACATTGAAGGAAGGTTGAATAATAAATTTGGGAGTTTTGTATCATCTCTCTTTGTTGGTCTTTAATGTCATCAGCTCATTTTCAAACCTATCTAATTTTCTGTGCAGAGGTTCAGCCAGGGTGCAAGAGAGACAGGGAATTAGAATCACACTGAATGCTATAAAGCAGTGAGAGAAGTTAGCCCAGAGAAGGAAATATTAAAAGGGCAGAAACATATATATTTTTCCTCAAAAGGATTTTTAAAAGCAGAAACCAAACCTGGCCCCAAATCTCTTTGCCCCAAGCAGGAGCCAGCCCTATACAAATGCAGATGTAAAACCATCAGAAAGCTGAAGCCAGAGAACTCAAGAAGACAAAGAGCAAATCAGCACACCCCACCCAAACTCTAGGAGTCATTAGCCCCATCACCAGGGAAGCAGGATATGACTTTTGGGACATAATAGGACTAACCCATTACCATCAAGTATACCAGAGAGGCACACCTAGGCTCAGGTCAAAATACGTGACACAGGAAATAGCCTCAAAGTTCATGCCACAGGAACAGGAAACTTCCAAACAAAAGGCTAGAGAGGGTATAAAAACCTACTGCCCATGTGCTCAGTTTGCTTCTCTCCTCTGCTCTTTCCTGAAGAACCATCTTTCTGCTTCTTCAATAAACTTAACCATCTTCCCAAAGCAGTCACCATGTTGCTTATTTATTCCTGGCTTGGATGAACCAGGATGAAGACTTACTTCTAACAGCAGTGGCATGCTGGCTGAGGAATTCTGGGAATTGAAGTCCACAAGTCATAAAAGGGCAAAGTTTGAAGAACCCTGCTAGAAAGCATGGTTGGGGCTGGGGAATTCTGAGAGTTGATATCCACAAGTCTTAAAGTTGCGGAAGTTGGGCACTCCTGCTATAAAGGTTATCTGTGGGACCATCTTTCCCTAATGACATCTACACATATTACCAGCCCATATAAGGTGATCATGCTTCTAGTCCAGTGGTTCTCAACCTTTTTAATGCCGCGACCCCCAACCTGTCGTAAGTCGAGGACTACTCAACTGGTGCAGCACCATTGGCAGAATGGGACTTTTGGTGGGCTCAGCAGGGCAGAGACAGCCTGGACAATTCCTATTGGCTTTTGAAAGCCAATAGAATTAGACTCTATTCAAGAGAGTCTATTCTATTGGCTTTCAAAAGCCAATAAAATAAAAGGGAGTAGCACAGCTAAGGAAAAGGGGAAAAAAATGGCGGACTGTGTTGTTTGGCGACCCCCGTGAAATGGTCGTTCGACTCCAAATGGGGTCCCGACCCACAGATTGAGAACCACTGCTCTAGTCCCTTCTCTTAAGCATTGCCATCTCATGGGATCTAGCATGTGTTCCTTCTGCATGGCAGCCCTACCCTATGGAATGCCCTTCTCCCTGATATTTGGCAGGCCTTTACTCTTCTAGCTTTCCAAGATCTGGCTTTTTTCTCAAGTGCCGGGATAGGGTGGAGGACTTTGGAAATTTAAAATTTAGGTTTTTGTTGTTTATGCTTGTAATGGATTTGTGTTATGTTGTTTTTACTGATGTTGCTTTAATTGTTGACTGGGAGCTGCCCAGAGTTTGACATAAGATGGGCAGCTATATAAAAGTTTCATATAAATAAAATAAAAAATCAAACTCCCCAAATTCACACTTTTAGCCTGAGGTGAAAGTGTTGGAAAATTAATGTGACAATTTCCCACTGAGTTTATTACCCTTCCAGTCACTCCCTATATCCAAATCACAACAGGCATACACAACCCATTCAGTTTAGCTTGCAAAAAATATAGCTTGATGTTTATTTATTAAATTTCAGGAAACATTATAAAAATGAAATAGCAACACCCAGTGCTTTTTTTGTAAAAACAAAAAAAAGGTACCGGAACTCACACATGTCATATAACCTGTTATGTCCCGAGCCTTGCAAACGGCTCGGGCGTTTGCAGGCAGTCCCGGGCAGGTGCAAAGCTGCCCGGGACCAGACAGGCTGTCGCCAGCGCTGTGCGCATGCGCGGGTGCTGGCGCGGGAAAAGTAACACATTTACCCGGGAAGCTGGGAGGTTTGGGGAGCTGCTGAAGCCATCTACTTGTAAGCTGAACGCTGAATAAAGGAAACTGAGAACTTCAACTGCTTCTCATGTCTGCTTCCCGCCAAGGACTCAAAACTGGCGACGAAGGTGGGATGCCTTGCACTACCTGGAAAGGAAGAAGTGTAAGCTTACCCAAGGAGTCCTGAGCGGCGGAAAGGAACGGCGTCGACTCGGCAGCTGCCCGCCAATCCGGTGTGCATTCGGGGGTAGGCTGGCTGATAGACCCGTCTCCTGAAGATTTGAAGATGGCGAAAATCGGAAGGCTTTCGGAATTCGACGTCTCACATCCAGAGCGGTGGGAGTCCTACGTAGCCAGGGTGGAGAACTACTTCAAGGCAAACCAAGTGAGGGAAGAGAGCTTGAAGGCTGCCACCCTGCTTTGTGTTTGCGGTCAAGACGCATTCGACATCGCAGAAAACCTTGCAGCACCTGTTCCAGTAGAGTCTGTCAGCTACGCAGATCTGAAGAAGCTACTGAAAGAGCACTTCCACCCCAAGATGTCCGTCATCGCATGGCGCCACACCTTCGAGCAGAGGGATCAACGGCCCGGTGAGTCGGCCAAAGAATTCATCGCCGCATTACGGAAGGCCGCCAAGCACTGCGAGTTCAAAGACCCGAAGAACGACTGAGGGACCGATTCGTGTGCGGGTTAAGGCATCGAGATCTACAACAGAGACTTTTCGCTAAAGAAGAATTGTCCTACCAAGATGCCTTAAGGGAAGTCACCGCAGAAGAAGCAGCAGGCGGCGCTATCAAGAACATGCGGCCGATCAGAAACAGTCCAGAGGTTGCATCCGTGCACCAGGAAGATGCCCAAAGGAACTCCGAGGAGGATCCGGACGAGGAAGTCGACCGTCTCCACCCCACGACGGAAGAAAAACAGAAGGGAAGCTCTTCAGCTCCGCTCAAGTGCATCAGCTGTGGAGGTCGCCACAGGAGAACCGACTGCAAGTTCCGCTCCGCTACCTGCCGGGCATGCGGCAAACAAGGACACATTGCAGCTGTGTGTCTGGGCCGACGAAAGGTACAACCTCAGGAAGAACCGCACCTGAAAGGTACCAGATTCCCCAGCCAGAATAGGGTAGGGTTTTGTGCTTCGCGAAGAAGCATCCTTAGGACAGGCACACACAAGCCAATTAAGAAAAAGCTGTCACTCAAGGTGAAGCTACAAGGGGTTCCATTATCTATGGAACTAGACACAGGGTCTGCCTTTTCAATTATCTCCTTGCATACATTTAGGAAGATTTGTTCCGGTAGTGGAACTCAGGCCAAGTTAAGGACATTGTGTTAACAGATTTTCAAAATTCAAGAGTGTGTGTTAAGGGGGAGGCCACCCTTAACGTGCAATACAAGAGTTTTGAAGGTCCACTAGACTTATTAGTAGTAGGGGGTGAACGAACGAGTCTCATAGGACTCGATTGGTTTGAGGCCCTGGGGATACACGTCACAGGACTCAACAGTTTACAAACACTCGACCTACAGGAAGTCTGCAAAGAATTTGCAGATGTTTTCAGCCCCCAGCTGGGCACATTCAAAGGACCCCCTGTGTCCTTAAAGCTAGACCCCCACTGTCACTCCCATTAGAATTAAAGCAAGAAGGGTCCCTTTTGCTTTAAAGAGTAAAATTGACACTGAGTTAGACAAACTGATTCAACAGGGAATCCTAGAACCTGTTGATTCCAGTCCTTGGGAGACCCCCATTGTCACGCCTCTAAAGGCAAATGGGGACATTCGCATTTGTGCTGACTACAAATGCACTCTGAATAAGGCATTGCAGCAACATGCCTATCCTGTTCCTGTGGTCAGTCATATTCTGGCCTCCCTCAAGGGGGGGCGCGTTTTTGCAAAGCTTGACCTAGCTCAAGCGTATCAACAGCTGCCTGTTGATGATGATGCTGCTATAGCTCAGACTATTGTGACCCACAGGGGAGCCTTTAAGGTAAAAAGGCTACAGTTTGGAGTGAATGTCGCTCCTGGGATTTTCCAAAGCGTAATGGAAAACACACTACGGGGCATACCGGGGGTTTGCCCCTACTTTGATGATGTCTTAATTGCAGGAGACTCCACACACATTCTAGCTGAAAGGCTAAGGGCTGTTCTGTTAAGATTCAGGAAGTCAGGCCTCAAGCTCAAAAAAGACAAATGCAAGATTGGGGTGCCTTCTACTGAATTTCTGGGGTTCAAAATTGATGCTGCTGGGATTCACCCTGCTGAATCCAAACTGACAGCTATTTTAGAAGCACCTAGGCCAAAGTCCAAGGCCGAACTTCAGGCCTTCCTGGGCCTCCTGAATTTCTACAATTCTTTTCTTCCACATAAAGCTAGTGTAGCTGAGCCTCTTCACAGGCTACTAGACAAACAAGCAGTGTGGCAGTGGTCACAGACGCATGAGGCTTGCTTTAACAAAGTCAAGGCCTTGCTCACTCCTAACAGTGTACTTGCACATTTCAACGAATCTCTTCCTGTGTGCATCGCATGTGATGCATCCCCTTACGGGGTAGGAGCTGTCCTGAGCCACCTCAGGTCTGATGGAACTCAGGTTCCTGTTGCATATTACTCCAGAACATTGTCTTCTGCTGAGCGCAACTACGCTCAGATAGACAGGGAGGCTCTGGCTGTTGTCGCTGGAATTAAAAAATTCCACGATTTTCTCTATGGCAGGCATTTCACGGTCTTTACTGACCATAAGCCTCTGCTGGGACTGTTTACCACACGTAAGCAGACTCCCCAAATCATTTCCCCTAGAATGCTTAGGTGGTCTATTTTTCTGTCTGCATATGATTTTTCTTTACTCCACAAGCCTGGGAAAGAAATGGGCCATGCTGATGGCCTCAGTAGATTGCCTCTGCCAGTAGTAGAAGCTGACCCTGCGCCAGCTGTCAACATTCTATCAATCCAAGCCTTGCCCGAGCTCCCTCTTTGTGCCAGGGATGTTGCCGCTGAAACAGGTACAGATCACACACTTTCACGTGTCCGTTCCTGGGTTTTGTCCGGTTGGCCTGAGCACTGCCCTAGTCCTGAGTTTCAGAGTTTCTGGTCCAAAAGAAACGAGTTGTCCCTTTCTCAGGGTTGTCTGCTTTGGGGAAACAGAGTTGTCATTCCCTCCTCAATGAGGACTAGGGTCTTAGAATCCCTCCACGAGGGTCATCCTGGCATTGTTCGTATGAAGGCTCTTGCACGCAGCCACTTGTGGTGGCCTGTTTTAGATAAGGATATTGAGGCTCAGGTGCATGCATGCCACCTGTGCCAACGATCTCGCCCAGAGATGCCCCAAGCTCCCGTGCATAAATGGGAGGAAACGCAGTCCCCATGGTCTAGGGTGCACATTGACTACGCTGGGCCCTTTCAGGGCCAGTTCTTCTTGGTCCTTGTTGACAGCCATTCAAAATGGCTTGAGGTTGTACCTGTCTCTTCCACCACCACTGCAAAGACTATTCAGGTACTGAGGGGGATTTTTGCTGCACACGGGCTTCCAGATGTCATCGTGTCTGACAACGGCCCTCAATTCACTTCCTCCGAATTCCAAGCTTTCTTACAGGCTAACATGATTCGTCATGCCACGTCTGCACCCTTCCACCCGTCCACCAACGGTATGGCTGAACGCATGGTCCGCATCACAAAGGACGCCTTGAAAAGACTCACCTATGGGGACTGGCATCACAGGTTGGCTGACTTTCTCCTTTCTTATCGCACCACACCGTCCACTTCTACAGGGAGAAGCCCAGCTGAACTTCGCTGGGGGCGTCAACTTACTACTAAACTTGACCGGTTGCATCCGGACAGACTGCCTTCATCTACCTCACATCCTAGGGCACCTAGACAACTACTTGTGGGTGCCCCGGTTTGGGCTCGCAATTACGGGCCTGGTCATACCTGGGTCCCCGCTTCTATTTCCAGGGTCACAGGTCCTCTCTCCTACGAGGTTGCCCTGGACAACGGTCGTGTCCTGCGTCGGCACATCGACCAACTCCGCCCTAGGCGGGACTTTTCAGATGAGACTCCTGGGTCTTTTCCAGGGGGGGAGGGGGACCCTTTGGAGCAAAGGGAAGGGCACGAGCTGCTGCCCATCTCCACTGATGGAGCCACAAACGGCCCATCCCAGGGTTCCGCAATTGCTCCGAAAAGGAATTCATGGAGCTTACCCACACAACAGGCACTCACGCCTACTCCAGCCAGGGAGTCACCCCGGGGGCATACTCACCTTCCACACACATCACACAGCACTCCAGTCACGGAGGATACCCGGGGGCATCCCAACAAATCATTCCCCGCAAGAGAGCTGGCACACAATCCCCAAGGTTGGCCTGACCTTACCCCAAATTCTACAGGGGGTCAAACATACAGGGAGGTGGTCGAGGAACCAAGTCCCGACTACAACACCTCTAGCCCAAATCAGGGAGTAACTGAGTTTTGGGAAAGTACAGGAACCCACACAAGCCCGGACACAGAACGGGGTTCAGGGAATGGTCAGCCTCCTGACAGGTCTTGGACGGACCTAGGAGGTTCAACAGAGACGCCCAGCAGTGGCTATCACTTCAAGGGGCCCGAGGGTCTACAGCTAGGCAGGTCAACCAGGTCACAAAGTGACAGAAGCCCTGGCCTGACGAGCCCGGTGGGCAAGCAAGCAGGCCAGGCATTGGGGCACAGTCCTTGGAAGGCACCAAGGCAAAATAAGGAGAACAGGCTCACATCTCCCTCCAGTCAGGGAACTCATGCTAGTAACCCAGAGCTGAGAAGGTCACAGAGAGCAAAGAAGTCTCCTAAATACTTAGAGGATTACATAACATTGCTGGCTAAACAAAAGCCAGGTAACGATAGGAGCACTGAGAAGCAGAACACTGCATAAAATAAATGTTTATATGTTGGTAGTAGTTTTAGCCCGGGGGAAAGGGGTGTTATGTCCCGAGCCTTGCAAACGGCTCGGGCGTTTGCAGGCAGTCCCGGGCAGGTGCAAAGCTGCCCGGGACCAGACAGGCTGTCGCCAGCGCCGTGCGCATGCGCGGGTGCTGGCGCGGGAAAAGTAACACATTTACCCGGGAAGCGTCTATATAAGAAGCTGGGAGGTTTGGGGAGCTGCTGAAGCCATCTACTTGTAAGCTGAACGCTGAATAAAGGAAACTGAGAACTTCAACTGCTTCTCGTGTCTGCTTCCCGCCAAGGACTCAACATAACCCGCCTTGCCTACTCTACAAGGTTCCATCCAAAAACGGTGCTGGAACTCCATTCTGGGCGTTCTATGAAAAAACAAAGCCCTGGCAACACCAAATAAAAAGCAGGCAAGGACAGAGAAACATAAACAGGCAACAATTTAAGAATTATATTTTTATATCTATCACAAGGCATGAAACATGTCAGAGAAACAATATTGTGGGTAATTAATATAGATTGTCCCAATGGGAGTGATTATTTGATTATTCCAGCTTTAAACTAGCTTTTTGTTTTTGTACAGAACAGCTGCAGACTAGAATTGGAAAGGAGGACATTAGGTGATCTTTCTCTAGTCTGCACTATTAAACAAACAAGTTTGGTAGATCGCGATAATGTATACACAGTAACAAGAGTCAATATATATTTGTTAAAAGAACAAGGAACAAATCTTCTGAACATTTCAGGACTGTCGGAAATCAAGCCATTCCCACAGACATAAATATTGACTATTTTGTTTGAATTCCCAAGCTCCTAATTAGCTGGCTGTGCTGAACAATCAAACTTTATTTTGCAATATTCCAAATTATATGAAAACACATGCTACAATTCCCTGTGTTTTATCCTATCCCTTTAAAAGTTCCTTAGAAAACAGAACATTTTCTGAAACTATACTTTTCCTCCCAGTTAGACAAAGCATTAAAAACTGAAGAAAATTTGTGAACCACTCTAACTTTGCAGCTTAATTTATTATAAAGCAGTGATAAAGCCTGCTGGGAGTCAGCAGTATTTATGGAATTGCAAAGCTGAGCAATTAATGCTAAGCCAGTTTCACCTCCCAGAGGACCATTAGAGACAACACCAGCAGTCTTCTCTTTGACCTAGCAAAATTTATGGCCTCCCAGGTTGGGTCTCTGATGGAGCCAGAGATAAAAATCAACAAAACACCTGGCAACACGAGTAACTTTGTGTAAGAAAGTATGCCCACCGGCTATTTTTTTAAAAAAGGTTACAGAACGTTTTTTTTTATTCTTCTCCACCACAAGATTTTCAGTATGCCTGGTTTTAAACAAACAACTATTTTGGTTAGGCAAGTTATATATTTAGATGATTCTGTACTGAAAAGTAAGTTTCTTTCCAAACTTTCAGAAAATGCCCAGCCCGTCTTTTATATGTACACACAAACATTCACATGGGTGGTCTCTGGTATATGCTGTGGTTAGTGAAGCACCAAGACTTTGTGCTTTACAAAAGTGGCCATTAACAAGAGAAGGGTCATTAAAATATATAAGCAAGCTTCACTTTTTTTTTTAACAAAAGCATTTTGTAGGACTTTGAGGAACTTGAGATAAAACAATAGTCTTTTTTAAAAAAATTACTCAGATGTTTTATAATTTTAGTGGATATAAAATTAAAGTACCTATGTGAAAATTTTTTTGTAAACCAGTAATGAAAGAAACTCCTCACCTTGTTTTATAGTTTGGAGCATTATGATAGGAAGTAAAATATAAAATTATCTATAGTAATAGATTATTAATAATAATAAGTAATTATTAATAATAAGTAATAAAATAATCTATAGTAAATATATGATTTCTTATATGTCAGTTGGTAGTGCCTAGTAGATAGAAGCAATAAAAAAAGATCTTAATCTATTCTGAGACATTACAAAATTATTGTACTATGAACCTGTCATAAATTTCAACTTGCTTTCATAAGGTTTTAAAATTAAGAAAAAGACAGAATGATCCAACAAATTTGCATCTACTTACTTAGTGAAGTGAATAATTGGACTTGAAAACTGGTTTTTTTAATTGGTTAAGGCATATTACAAATTTTATCAATGTGTGTTTTATTGCATATGCTGAAAAGCTATAATGGACATTGTTTATCAGTCAAAAAAACCCAAAGCAAAATAAAATTGGCTCATCAAACTTTAATCTCTTCCCCCTCCATCTCCTGGGATAACCAGTTAAGTGCTCTTTAAATGACCCCAGTGTCAATATTAACAACTTTCATGGGAACCCATTCCAGATTACTGTTATGACTCCCTTGCTTAAAACACTGCTCGGTTAACATCTGTTCTTAATTTGTACTTTTTGTTTTGTTCTGTTTATGCACCTTGAGCCTCTCACCTGTAATTAGAGCTCTTAAGTGGCAACATCAGATGGGTTTACATATGTATGAAATTGCAGAAGGCAAAGAGCTGGGTTCTACAGCTGTCTACCAAGTTAACTTTCTTATCCTTTGTGCAGGAGACACTGCTCATTTATGAGAAAGGAATTGAGTGGGCAGATAGTTAGTTTTTTTTTGTTTTTTTGTTTTTTTTTGATTGGTAGGACAGGTAAATACACCAAATAGACTGGAGCTATTGCAGACTTCTGCAGAGCAGGGAGCTGGCAATCACCAGATCAGGGATAGCAAAAAATGACCACTTGCTTCATATGGAAGAAAGTCATATGAAACAAATGTATGTCTGTGTGGGACTCCTAAGGAATATACTTGTACAAATCTATTTGGGAGTTTTTAGGGCAAGGGTTCATGAGTTGTAGGCAGGAAAGAGTAGTTTTCTGTTATTAGGATATCCCTAAACTGAATCCTGCTTCAGTTGCCCAAACAGATCACTTGCCCCAGAATCCGATGTTTCAGTTTATAATGTAGTAGATGGAATGCCCTCTGATCAATTACGACATGGGTGTCAAACTCGCCCCGTCACGTGACATGTCACGACGTATCGCAACTTTTTTTGCATTGCTGGAGCTGGGATGGGCACGGCCTCCGCATGATGCAACCGGCTTGCGGACCGGCAATTTGACACCCCTGAATTATGACATTGAAGAATATAGCATAACCTAAACAAAGTCTTAATTCATTACTGCACCACTCTCCATAATAAAAATATCAGCTATTCAAACATTTCATTTATACTGTGGATAAGGAAGAAAGTTGAATTGCCTTTTAGATATGACCAGGTTTATCCACAGAGAAATGGGCTGGAAAAAGTAGCCTTGATTTAAGCATGTCTCTTCACCTGAGTCAAAATACATTTGGGGATTTGGGGGATAAGTGTTTCCTTCTGAACGTGTTCAGATACACTAAAAAGGTGACATGGCAAAGACAATATAAACAACTGTCTCTTCCATCTAGAATTTATAAATTTATTTAGAAAATGGGCACTAATTCTGTATCTGAACGGGTAAATGTGATTGCATAGTTTCTCTAAAGAAAAGTAGTACCACTTGCCAGCTGAAGGAAAGCCCCTCTTTGAAGGAAAGGCACAGGCAGCAAAGCGCTGAAAGAGGAAAAAAGGATGTTCAGTCTTGCCTCTATACTTCCTTGGCATGGCTCTGATTGCAGCACAGGCGGTCAATACCGGCATGTTTGTGTGCAAATAACATTCTACTGAATGATGTCTGCACCTGTGTCAACTGACATCAGTATCTATTTATTAAGTTTATTTAGGCGGATCACAAGGCACACCTGCACTGGCTCCAGCACAGAGCAACGTCTCTCTTCTAGCTAAATGAAACAAAACATCCTTCAAGAGAGTGTGTGTGTGTGCCTGTGTGAAAAGATGCTTTATTTTTTCCACACAGTTCAATATTTTCCATTTGGTCAAACATAATTTACTTAATGTGGTTTTAATTCCAATAAAAATGTGTTAAACGTAAGGTCTCGTGCAAAACATAGCAAATTTCTTGACGATACCCTTCCTTGCATGATTAAGAGGAAGATTGTTCTAAAAATAAATCTTGGGAGGTGAAAATGGTTTGAAACAAGGACACTGACTGTGCTGGGCTCAGTCCCCCACTTCTGGCTTTTATTAATTGTTTTGGCATATATATAGCATTGTGCTCATATTTGAAAAACCTGGTAGCCTAGAGGAACGCTGAAATATGTGAGTTGCACACAATATCTACACATTCTTTTGCTTGTCCCCTAACTAAGATTAGAACCACACTTTACAAAGCAATCATGGAATTAATAACACTAAAAAGGAATGTTATATTTATAGATGAGAACCAAAGGATTGGAACAGGATAATTTTAAAGAACATCTTTTTATTTGGCACCAGAAAAATATTTGCTGGAGAGAAGTGACACAAACACAATCCACCACTTGGTGATTCTCCCTACAAAAATACCGACAAGGATATTATTGTGACAAATTTATCCTCAGTATATTATGTTTATCTCAATAATTCACCTTCCCGTTGCTACCATCTTTGAAAAGATCCAGTGTGGGGAACTGCACAACAGCAAGAACTGAGGTAAAATGTTAAGTAACTACTGATAATTTGGTGATCAAGAAACAAGCAGAAAAATTAGATCGGACCTGTCTCATGTACTTTTTAATGTCACATTTCCTTCTGAACTGTTGTGAGTTCCCATTTCCCTGGTTACAGGAGTACCAAAATATTATTTCCATAGCATATGCAGATTCTGTTGAGTAAAAAACATGGAATGTGTAGTGGCAACACCAATGTGTCTATTTTCTATCTTAATCCTCAGAATGACATTATGCCTGCATGCTAAAACATCTGTCAGTGGTCTCTGTCGGAAGCTATATTGGGTCATCAATTGTCAGTGAAAGCCAATGCACTCTACTGAGTACACAACAGATGTTGCTGCTCACTTTTCTTTGTTCAACCGTTAAGTATTTCTTACTGAGCACAGCATAATAAGGCTGGAAGTGACTATTCTTATGATGAAGAATAAAGCTTGTATGTCACAACAAAACACTATGCATAAAGCATGCTTGCTACAAAAATAATATAATAAATAAGCCAATAGCCATATCAGTAAATAACAGTGTCATAAAATGGTGAAAAAAAAGCAAAACTTATTGTTTAATTGAATAGCTCAGATCAGTTATTATAAGCTTCCAGAAAGGGGCCAGTCTTGTTTGAAAGAGAAGCTGTTCCAGAGGATAGGCACCACAATGGAAAATTAGTGCACTTTGGCTTCATCTTTACTGAACAACATCTCACTGAATTGAGATACTGCTAATTGTTTATCCTTCAGGATAGCCTGACCTCCCAGTACTCCTCCCACTCACCATATAGCCTGGGTGGTTATGTTAAATCACAACAACAACAACAACAACAACAATCTAGAGACAGCAGAATAAAAGAGAAAGAACTGGAGAAGATAACAAAATACAAAGATCTACAAATAGAAATAGAATGACTATAGCAAAGGCAAGCAAGGGTAGTACCAACAGTAATAGGTGCCTTGGGTGCAATCAGCTAATTTTTAAATGGGGTCTAGGATCTGTATGCCATATTTTATTATTATTTTTTCATTAGCCAAATCTTTTCTCTTTGAGAGAGATGGGCAGTTAAGAAATAGGAAATATAAATAAATATAAATAAATAATCAAAACCACTTTTGTGCTTTTATATTTCCAATAATACTGAAAATCACAAAATAATTTATAGAAATAATCATAAGCCAAAATGTGAAATAAGCTTTAGTGTGAGAAAGTCATATAGAAGGAAAACATTGTTGCTGAAAAACTAGAGTTGCAAATAGATATCAAAATATTCACTGCATAAAAATCAAGAAAGAAGCTCTACATGAAGCTCCACAATGAACAGATTGTGAAGCTCTGTTTTGTTTTGTCAGAAACAATGTGCAGCTGGATAATTGGGGAGATAAGAAAATTGGAAAAATCCAGGGAAATTCAAAGAAAGCATAATGAGTAACTGTAAAAATCTGCTTAAAACTTGCTGTATTTAAAGACATAGGCAAAGACAGGTAGTCTGCTATTGCAAGGAAAAATATAAAAATACACATTTTTTTGCAAACTTTTCTAACTATAATTGTTAGGGAACCATGAGACAAACGATTGCTGGTAAGTACTACAAATCTGAAGAATAAGCTAATCATAATAATTTTATGCTTTAAATAAAAATATTTGCTTTCTCTCTTATTATAGAAGTCTGCAACATCAATGCAATTTTGGAATAATTATATCCAATTATTTCATAGAATAATCAATAATAATACTCAGAGTTAGTCTTTCATAATCTAATCTAACATTAATCCTGCTTGATTAAAAACCAGACTTTTATTGACTGGCCAGGATATATTGTTTTATTCTTTATTTTATACATATATTTGTATGCTATCTACTCTATGGAACTTATTGTTTGTATTCCCAAACAATAAAACTATCAAACATAAGATATACCACACTATGTTATCAGCTAATCTTTACTTCTCTCAGTGAATTGCAAGAAGCCTCAATAGTAGCATTGTTTTCAAATAACTCTGTTCAGGAAATATACCCAAATTTATTTCCATCTAGGAGAGTACTGCTTCTGAATTCATGCTTAATTATATAATGTTATTTACTGATTGCAGAGGTTTGTTTCCCTTGTGCATACAAGTCTACAAGTTAGAACGTTAACTTGGCCCATCTCTAAAACAGACCCAGCAGTCATACACTTCGTCTTTTGCTACCTTGTTAAATGCAGGCTGTAAATCTATTAAACATTAACATTATGAATGAAGTGCTCTAGCAAAGAGTTAATGAGATAATAGGAATTCTTTACGCAGTAGAAATGGTATAAAAAAGAAGTGAAATAATTTATTTTAACCTGACTGCATTTATCCTTAGCTCCATTTAACAACTTTATATCATTATAAAGTGTCTGCACTTATGGTATGTCCAGTATCTATCTCAATATTTCTCAAGCTCAGCAATGTTACAAGGTGTGAATTTCAACTCCCACAGTTCTAGCTGGGGGAATGCTGGAAGTTGAAGTCTATACATCTTAAAGTTGCTGAGGTTGACTTCATTTCAAGATTCTATAATGAGATAACCCCGCCTCCAGAAGTTGTGAATGCTCCAACACTGAAAGTTTTTAAGAAGAGACTGGACAAGCATGTGTCTGAAATGGTATAGGTTCTCCTGCTTGAGCAGGGGGCTGGACTAGAAGACCTCCAAGGTCCCTTCCAGCTCTATTCTATTCTATAAAAAGAAAGAATAGATCAGTTATTGCAGGTTTAGATGAAAGACGCTTAAACTTAATGTATGAGTATACCTTGTTATTTCAACCAAAAGTGTAGAAAACTTCAATGAACTGGATATTTTGCATTTATAAAAATATATAGCATATACAAATAATAAATATAATTTTTTACCAACTCTTCCATCAAGAACATTTACATATGTTTCCAAAACATGGAGATTGTGATAGCTCTGTAATCTTAGTTCACTGGTTATTCCTTATGAATTCTTTTAACTATCACAGATGGTTAGCTAGCTATCCATTACATGAGTCACCATGTTTCACAGAGTTGAATAGTACCTTTCAAAGAAGTTTTAATGAGATGGCAAACTTTGAAAACACTAACTTAAAGCTCTCCTTTCAGGTTCTCACATACAAATCCTTTGTGTCATGTAGAAATAAGCCTTGTCAGTTTTAACACATTTTATTGGTAAGTTGAATCTAACTGAAATGCTTGCTGACAGATGTTTTACAGGTGATGACAAGATTCTACTAATGCCTTATACAGGATCTCCACATTTTAAAAAAAACTTATTCTAAAATTAAAGTTTTGATTGCTAAATAATGCTATAAAAATATTCTGTGCTGAAATGTAGGAAAGAAGCATGATGAATCAGAATTAGATTTTAAGTTTAACTGAAATTGCTGGGAAAAGTTAGTGATGAATCTCTCACTTTAAATCCAACTAATCTGGTTCCAACTCATTATAAAACATGTATTCAATATCCAGGAGAGTTCATTTACATAGCTATCTTATTGCACTCCTATTGGTGTTTATTACCCCAGATAATAATTAATCAAACACAGTTATTTTGAAGCTTTGTTAAATTTGTTTTTTAATTTTCACAAAATAAAAAGAACTTGGAAAAGTCTCAATAACAGCTCAAAGCTATTTTAAAAATCAACAGAATAAACACTGAAATCATATGTTTTAGGACAATACCTTTTGTGTCAGTGCATAGAAACACATACATACATCTCAGAAAACTTACAACATCGGTATGCATTTATTTTCAATATTTTCCTGTATAAATTATTTGTACAATGTTTGTTTATGTGAAGATATTAGTAAGAACATTATTATCATAAGCCTGAAATTGACTACATTTGTTTTTCACGGGAAATAAAGACCATCAACCAATCTGAAAGATTTATTATAAACCATTCTTAAAGGCTCTTCTCAACTTGTTCAAAAACGTTCAACCAAACCCATTAATTGGCTTTGCCACCAAAGATGAAATATGTTCCAACTTGTTTATCTCCTTGCCAATACAAGCTTGTTCTGTTAGTATGTAGGATAAAAAACAAATAAACACAGTACCTACTTCTTTCCAGGTGAAAATAACATCTGAAAACATTAATCTAAACAGGATTTTTAAAGCTGGGGAATAGCCTGAAGTTAGGAGCAATGATCATATATTCTGAATTCAGATCCTAGTATATACCAAATAGTCAAATTGGTGTCTTAAACCTCAAAGTCCAAAGCTGTAAAGAATCACAGCACTGAGATGTGCGAAGAAATAGAGTTTTTGGGAAGCCTCCCCCGCCCCCATTGCTCTTATATCGCAAAAGATAATGAATACCAAATTGATTTCCATTAATTTGTTCCCCTAGCAATCTGGGAAAAATCAGTGTGGCAGAATGTTAAAAAGCAACTTAGTTGACACTTTTATTGCATTGAGTGTATATTGAACCAATGCTGTGACATCTGGGACAGATGGCAGGCTATCCTCTATCTGAACACCTTCAGGACATGAGAGCCATCTTCTCTCTGGGTGATTAGATCCATTATCAGAATGTCTATCAGACTAATTTCTAGGCAGAATCTTGCTTTCTCTAAGTCTAGTCCATTATTTTATGTGACACATCATATGATGATAAAGAACTTCTTTCAGGTACTTGAAGAATACTACTCAGTTTTCTCAAAAGCTATAGTAAATATATTTCAATCTGTTTTCATAGGTCTTTGTTTCTATTTCCACTGTCCTCTGAACTTGTTCTAGTTGCATGAATCATCGTTAAATTGCAGTAATCTAGAACTGGATACAATACTCAAGATGAAGTCTAAAGACTACATCGTGGAGTTATTTAATCTCTGGATTTACAAAGTGTACTTCTGATGACACTACTTAAAATGCTGTGGCTTTCCTGTAGCCACATCACAAAGGATAAACTATTAATATTAAATAATTGTAACTATTGCAAAGCCATGTAATTCCTCCCCCTCCTATCCTTCTATACATGTATATTTAATTTCTGTTTCCTAAATGAAGAACATTTATTTTTGTTGAACTTCCTTCTGTTACTTTCAGCCCACAGAAGTTTGTGACATCTACAAACCTAATAAGTATGTAATCCCACTATATCCTCATGTAAGCCATTAATAAAAATATTGAAGAGTAAAGAGCCTAGGATCAAATCATTTACTATTCTCCTTGATACCCCCCTCCACTTGAATGTAGAACAGTTACTGAGCACTGTTTGAGTATGACATATGCCTTGATATATAATAAATAGTTGATGTCAGGGTGGGCAACTATGGTCCTTAATGACCTGTAGACTTCAATTTACAGCTGGCTGAAGAATTCTGGGAGTTGAAATAAATAGGTGGTAAAGGGCCATGGGTTGCCCACCCCTGGTTTATATGGACAGATGCAAATGCTATAAATTAATGAAGGCAAGGGCTCTGGCAAACTGAAGAATGACTAGAATTACATTTTGCCATATCATTTTCAGAATTTATTTATACAATTATTTATAGCCTGCTCCCTCCCAAAGGATTCAAGGATAGAGTGCAGTAAAGGTACAGAAATTTAAACCATCAACTACCAGAACTAGCTAATTAAGGCACCCAGTATTTGTTTTATTTTTAGCTATTGAAAAACGTCAGCACCATTCTTACTGGAGGCTAATCCTGTTTTCCTTTCCATTGTTATCTGCTAGCCCTGTGAGAGGACCGGGACATCTCTAACATGCCAGTTGTCCCATCTGTGGCTTTCCCTCCTATCTGCCAAGGTCTTTCCCACATACCATTAGAATATTTGAAATCTTATGTACTTTTTAAAGAACCTGGTTACATTAACTGCAATTAATTCCTATATCTTTACTTCTTTTCAAGCTTTGTAAGAGTAAGAAGACTTTGATAGGAGGCCCAATTATCCAGAGAGGTGATAGACTTTCCATCATTACATGTGTTTAAGCAGAGGCTAGGATCTCTGAGATGC
This sequence comes from Crotalus tigris, assembly GCF_016545835.1. Lineage (NCBI taxonomy): Eukaryota > Metazoa > Chordata > Lepidosauria > Squamata > Viperidae > Crotalus > Crotalus tigris. Next base: position 1,065,272 of record NW_024096961.1, on the reverse strand, counting down.
ATTAATTTAGATTTTTGACCAAAAGGTTAAATTTGATGGTCTAAATATTCACTTCTGGCTCTGTTAGTCAACATTGTTTTTCTAAACCATCTTTCCACAACTTACTGCCCAACATGCATACTGGATAACATGTTGGAAAGGAAATGATAAAAGTCGTATTCTGTCATTTTACTGGGGATGGGTAGGGAAAATTGCTGTAGTTAATTAAGGGTGAGAACAAGTCTGTGAAGATTCTCAGTCATCCAGGTCAAAAAATAGAACAAGTAATATTAATGCACATGAATGGTATTAGTCCTTAACTGCACTTGAGGAGTAACGTATTTATTCAAGTTGCACAAACTCCAGCATTTTTATAATTTAATGATGTTGGAAACCATGAGCTTGAATGGAGATTAAGTTGATTGGTCTTACCAGGTTGCTAGTCACAAGCTATGTGGACTTTCCAGATTCAGAGAGTTACCATTTCCTTAGATATAATAATGGGAAGGGACTATTGCATTCTAGGTTTGAGCCAAACAGTTGGGTTGAAAAAGTTAATTGTTCCACTTTGCCTCAAATTGAAGAATCAAAGCAAACTGACTTGACTTAGTTTGTTACTTCATTCCAATGGAAAGAGAGTTCTGCAAAAGCCCTTTTGTTTGTCTGATGGTGCTTCACTCCAAAGAGGTACTTCAACTGAATAGTTTTCTGATAACTCTGCAGCACAGCCCTACTGTATCCATGCCCTTGCTTGCAGAAATGCTGGATGTAATATGCATTTGGTCATCATAGAAACAGGATGGTAGACTTGGTTAGACTAGCACTGATGATGTTACCTAATTTGGGTAATGAAACGTTTGCAAGAAAACAACCAAGCTCAGAGAGCACCAAGGACCCCTCAGCTTTTAATTGAGATTGTTTTAGGTTCTTATTTCTTTGAAACTGCAAAGTTATTCTTTTTATTGGCACTTGAACAGTTAGAAGTATTTACATTAACCTATGCATCAAGTATTATCATAAAGCAGTCATAGAGCATGTGATGCTAAACAGGTCTAGCTCAATTACAGCTTGGATAAAAGACTGGCTGTCTAAGCTATGCTCAGTTTAATAAAAGGATAACACAATATGGATAGAAAAGAATGACTTAATGAAAATATCACTATTTTAAAGAATGGATTATCCTGGCAAGTAAATCTGCAGAAAATATATACAAAGCTGTGACATGAGACAGATACTTTTATGCTGTGCCGATGCTGAATTTATTTGTTCAAGCAATGAAACAAATCTTGCAAGCCTGACGTCAAATAAAAGCCTGTTTTCTCTTAGTACATTGGAAAAATTGTTCATGCTTACGTAATGACTGCCCTCGCAGTACTGCCAAGGTCACTGTGCACATAGATTTATTTCCATCAAGGAATCAGTAATGCCTAGAGGCTGCTCACATTTATGCCAAAGTCATTTAATTTGTCCCAATGTTATAGTCAGATTCACTGTAAGAATGCTATTCATAACTTTTGCATTCGGTATATCATTGCAACATCCTTTGTGGGCCATAAATTCTAAAATTAGCATTAGAGGGGGAGAAAAAGAGACACTAGAAATTTCTAAGCCAAGAGAAAAGAAAAACCTTCGCTACATTTGCCTGGGTAATCTAAATACTCTGGAAAGGAAAAAAACAATAAGAAGGAAAGAAAATAAATTAAGTATGAGGCTTTTTTAAATCTGTGACATGACTTCAAAATACTACTTTTGCAGCGGTGGAAGAAGTATTTCCAAGTGGTGTCATTGTTATATGGTGGTTGGCTGTGAAGATTGGCCTAGCCTCATTCATTCAACCTCTCTCTGGTTAGTGAAAGTGTTTTGATGAAGTCACACAGTTTAGACAGCAAGCATCTGCTTGAAATTTCAGAGCATCCCTGTCTGCTTATGCCAGATAGCAGAAGTAAATAATACTTTTACTGAATACAACAAAGGTGTTTTCAAAGAATATCACAGCTTTTAAAATATTAGCTGTCCTTACAATAATTTTGTACTAAGAAAACTCTTGTTATTGTTTATAACAATAAAAAAAGGCTGGTGGTTGTAGAGGTCGTACTTACAGCCGAGTTTTGTTATAAAGTGGAGAAGAAACCATAAGAAACTGTGCACATATTTATATATTATACCAATCTTTATCTTTGCTACCCAGAATATTTTCTAAAGAGCATTATAGCAGCGTTCGGCAAGGACTGGTGGACAGTCACGATTAGTTTGACATCATTTTAAAGCATGATAAAACAATACAAAAAGTATTTAAATATGACACAGAGAGATTTAATACAAGTGTTGCTTACCTCAAGTAACATACTATAAGTATGGCTTAAAGAGAAAAGTTATTTTTAATGTTCATTCAGTCATGCCCAATTCTCAGAGACTGCCTGGACAAATCCCTGCAGTTTTCTTGGTTTTTCATAAGTGGCTTGCTATTGCCTCCTTCCTAAGGCTGAGAGAGAGAGACTGGCCCAAGGTCACCCAGCTGGTTTTGTGCCTAAGGCAGGACTAGAATTCATAACCTCTATAGCCCAGGGTTAGGCAACCTTGGCTCTTTTATGACTCGTGGACTTCAACTCCCAGAATTCCTGAGCCAGCCAAGGTTGCCTACCCCTGCTCTAGCCTGATGCCTTAACTGTTATGCCAAACTCTTTATTTATTTGTTCCTGCATTAATATAAATCTAGTTTAAAATATTTTTAATTTTAGTACTATCCAATCTTTCCCAAATAAGAACCAAGATTAATTATTTGACTGCTCTGCATAATAACCTTCGATCTTTTAAGTAGAACTTTTCCTCTCATTTTCCAAAAATAAATTCACATTGGCAGTTTGGAGTTTATAGGCCAAAAGCCAAGAATTTATAATGGAAAGTGCTAGTCAAATTACTGTTTCTGTCTAGAATCCTGTTTAAAGCTTAATATTAGATCATATAACACTGTGATGAAAGGTTTGTTTGTAAGTTCTAAAGTTCACAGTTGCATCCAAAGTTTAATACTAGCGATGAATATTTTCTTTTCTTTCTTTTAATACTTAGAGAAAAAAACAACACATGCCTTCCTTTAAAATTCACCCCAACAACAACAAAACCCCCAAACTTTGTTGCCAAATAGTTTTAGGATAATACAGATGAATTGACAGAGTATCTATGAATAGATAGATAACCTTTATTGTCATTTTTTTTACTGTGGGCACAATGGCACACATTAAAAATGAAATGTAGTTGCTTTCTCTCAAAGTGTACACATATATAACACACATTTAAACATACTATATACAACATATGTATAGACCTACACCCTTACATATAAGTAACATATAAATATTAATCACTGTCCATCTTGAATACATAATAGAAGGAGGAAGCTTTAGAGTTCACAAGGTTAATACTATATAGAACAAAACTGTGACTGAATCTGGATGTTCTGCTTCGGATACCACGAAGCCTCCTCCCTGAAGGTAATAGGGAAAATAGATCATGAAGAGGATGTGTAGTGTCCTAGACATAATAATGCTAATTCTATTTATAAGTTTACCTTTCATGAATTTAGCAACTACTACCTTTAGGAAAACTGATAGAATATGTTTCAATTTGAAAAGAAAATGTGCATATCAAGATGGAAACAACAGGAAAATAGAAAAGAACAAAGAACAAAAAAAGTTACAATTCATTGTGACATATGAATAGCAATAGCAATAGCACTGAGACTTATATACCGCTTCACAGTGCTTTATAGCCCTCTCTAAGCAGTTTACAGAGTCAGCATATTGCCTCCCCAACAATATGGGTCCTCATTTTGCCGACCTCAGAAGGATGCAAGGCAGAGTCAACCTTGAGCCGATAAGAATCAAACTGCTGAACTGCAGACAGATGGCAGTCAGCAGAAGTAGCCTGCAGTACTGCATTCTAACCACTGCGCCACCACGGCTCATGAAGGCTGACAGAATTCAGGTGGTTATAATTTATAATTAAATGGACTACATTTGCTTTCTGGTGATTACAGTAACTGATGATCTTATGCAGTTAATTCAAGGGGCAACCTGCAATCATCCAGAACATGCCCACTAGCCAAGTTGGTCTATGGTAGGTTATGGATAGTATATAGATAAGAATATATGTTGAATTTAAGTATGAGAAGTCAGTTTAGTTTGGAATTGAATAAAACTGCGTAACTCTAATATTCTGGGAAACCTGAATAAAGTTTCCCTAGATAGTGCTAACTATAAGATAACAGGCTCTACTCTGTGGTCTTAATTAGTTGATTAGAATCCTACCAGCTTGCACCGTTGCCTGAAATTGACAATATGTTAAGTAGTGAGTGCTCTCGCACATTGGGAACCACCAGTCATTCTGATGCTAGAAAAAGTAATTTCATATACGGTACATATAGGTACTATATATAGTATCTTTTCTTTTTTGCAGTTTTTCATTGTAATTCTTGTGGGTTGAAAGAACGCTGTAGAGTTGGTGTGTCATCCTCCCATTTGTCCCCTTTCTAATTATCTGAGTCTTCTTTTGCCTGTTCAGTTATTTGGTAACCCTATTCTTGAGTGACTTTAGGCCAGTTACTATCTTTTAGCATTGCTTATTATAGTGTTTTGTTGTAAGGATAAAATGTGGAGGGTGGAAAGTAAAAAGAACTATATATGTGTGTCACTTCAAGGAAGCTCCTGAAAAAAGAAATAAAAAAATCTATGTAAATAAATATTGATAAATAAGAAAAGATGCTATAACAATAAAATCCTAAATAGGGTTGGCCAAGATAGGTAGGAAACCAAATAAATACAGGTAGTCCTTGACTTATGATCAAAATTGAGCCTGACATTTCTGTTGCTAAGCAAGCCAGTTGTTAAGTGTGTTTTGCCCTATTTTATTACCTTTCTTGCCATAGTTGCTAAGTGACACGCAGTTGTTAGTAACATGGTTGTTAAGTGAATCTGGTTTCCCCATTGATTCTACTTGTCAGAAGGTCGCAAAAGGGGATCACGTGACCCCAGGACACTGCAACTGTTATAAATATGAGCCAGTTGCTAAGCATCTGAATTTTGATCACGTGACCACGGGGATACTGCAATGGCCGTAAGTGTGAAAAATGGTTGTAAGTCACTTTTTTCAGTGCCACTGTAACTTTGAATGGATACTAAATGAACTGTTGTAAATTGAGGACTATCTGTAATACCTCTAGACTGGGACTGAGGGAAGGAAGATCTTAGCTGGGGACTTCTTGTCTCATATAGCAGCTATGATTGCTCTTCCTATTTCTATACTCTTTCTTGACAGCAGCCTCCTTCTTCTGCCCAAGTACCTTCTAGATGTTCTTGCGTCACCCAACATGTCTGTTCTTCTGGCTGGAATTCTGCAATGTGGACATCAGAACCCTAAGGTACTACATCTCACATGGCATGTCCATTTCTCAAAATTTAGTATTCACTTTAAGGAAATTAGAAGCAATACAAAAGAACTACACCTTTAAACAATCAAGTAACAGTTCAAAGTCAGCCAAGGGGGGAGGGAGAGACGGGCCACCAGAACTAGAATAATAAGTATTCTATGAAAAACAGAACTATTGACTTGACCAGGTCAACAGGAAAAGCAACATTTCATTGTAATGCTGCTGTTCAAAATGCCCTGCTCCGAGCTGATTGTAAGACTTCCTCTACAAAAGAAGACACACTGGAGTAGACAACCGTTCAAGACTGGAATATCCAAAGGCCAAAAGGCATCCTCTCATTATTTGAAAATAAAAATTATATTAATTTCCAGAAGTGTACAACATTAATAATCTAGTGAATTGTTCTCTTATTATATTTCTCATATAACATGCATGTTATTTAAACTGAATATTTTATCATTCAGAAGTTGAAAATGCCAGTTTTACAAAATACTATGGTATAAATATTAGACAGAAAAGAGGTTAAAGTGGGGGGGGGGATTAGAAAGTATGCATCATCAGTTAAGGTAACATCTGACTAAAACCCCAGGAAATAATTTCTATTATTACAGGGTTCTTGGCTTCTACAAAAATGAGCAAAGAAACCATTGCAGGGCAATAGGAAAAAAAAAAAGAATTAGAAGGTTTTGCTTTTTGTTTTTCGTTATTTATGTTTAATATGAGTCTAGTAGCTTGAAATCAAAGCACAAACTCCAAATCTTTTGATCAGAAAACAAACAGAGCCATGTTTGTCCTTGTACTGCTGTACTTTGATATCTTATGATTTCTACAATTATTTAGAGGGTAAAAAGAAAGAATTGTAAAAAGCGCTAGGCAACCACAAATGACATCATCTTAACCCTTGTTACTGAGTTCCACCCTCAGGTCAAATACTTATGAGTCACTGTCTATTATAAATGAATGATGTCATCTTCTATTACCTCTTTGGGAACAAAATTCACCGTCTTTCAATTGTTTTTAAAGGACTCAGTGCTACTATGCGGTGTAAGCAAGATTTTAGGGAGGGGATAGAATCCTTGTCCAAGTTTTAAAGAATTAGAATCCAGCAAGCAGAACTATACAAAATGTGAACTTAGCAACAATGTTAAAAAAAGAAGGCTAGTGATAAACACAACCATAAACCTTATGCATATCTATGCTGAAGTTAAGAAGTACTGAATTCAGATGGATTTGGGGAAAATGGACTTCAGGAACATGTTTAAAAATATATTTAAAAAAAAAATCATTAAAACAAAATCGTACCAGGATAACAGGTAATAGAATTGGATGTAGAAAGAAAAAGCAAAATTAATCAAATCCCCACAGAAGAAGACATTATTCTGAATCTCTCATACCATTACGACAAAAAGGAATCTGCCAATTGTTCCAAGGAAAGAAATTTTACAATTAAAATGTAGCAGCCCAAAACATACAATATATTTCACAAATCCAATAGTGTTATAGCATATGAACAACAGTGGTGGAGATACTGGGAAAAGATAAGTAAAAATAATACGTAATATGTCATATATACACACACAGTGTTTTTCTAAAAAAAAAAAAAAAAGGTGCCGGAACTCACACACGTCATACAATCTGCCTTGCCTACCCTACAAGGTTCCATCCCAAAAAGGTGCCGGAACTCCGTTCTGGGCGTTCTATGAGAAAAAAAGCCCTGTATATATATATGTATGTATATCCCCCCCCCCACACACAAAGGAAGAAAAGTAAAATATTGGTGTTACAAGACCAGTTAATGCAAATCTGAATTTATGGAACATTACTGAAATCTGTGTAATAATGGTGGACAAATCCATATATATCTGTGCAAATTCAGGTTTTATTCTGCAAGGATCAATTACACAAATTCCTAATTCTCAATAGAAGAGTTTTTCAAATGAACAGGATTTTAAGAACCCTACATTTTGGTACCTTAATTTGCCTGTAACAAGATTATCTACCTTGAAGCCAAGCTTTTTCACAAGCCAAGACCGTTTCACATTAACAGAATTTACCCTGAATCTTAAATCATACAATCTATTTTTGCCCCCTTATCTCTGTGTTTCCTGAGCAATGAACTCACTCTTAATTTAGAATGTTTTCTACTCTCATCCATGGATTCTCTCCAATTTGGCTTCATTCCACATGTAATGTTCTGGCTTTCTATGGCACTACTTTCTACCGAGTTATTCTACCTTCGGCTAGAGAAGGGCTCTTTCATTTCGGTGCCAGATTTCCATGATCCTTAACAGCTAAGATGGACAGCTTTGCTCTGCCAGCATTACATGTGAACATGCAGAACGAACTATTCATGTTTCTCTTACAGCATACAGTTTTATTGGATACAGCTTCATTATTTAAAAGCAGAAACAGGGGGGCAAGTTTGCATTTAAGTTTGCTTTCAGTCATAATTCATTTAAAACAAGGTTGTTGTTTTTTAATTCCTTTGCAGCTATTCTTTCTTCCCAGTTAGTCTAGGTCTTGTGAATTCCAGGTTCAAGATCAGGAAGCCATGGAAGTCAATTTGGCCAATCCTTTTTTCTCAGTCCAACCTAACTGGCAGAAAGCTGGGATAAAACAACACAAATTCAGGTAGTGCTCACTTTCTAACCATTCCTCCAGGAATCATTTGTAGTTACAGTGGTGCCAAAGAAATAACTTTATAGTCCATTTGCAACCATTTAATACCTTTGTAGAGTCCTTCAGTCATGCCATTACAGTTACAGTTGGTACCTGATATCCTGTGTCTGGCCTGAGTCTCTCCCCTCCCCCTACATTGGAGAGCAGAGAGATTGGAGAGAAAAAGATTTCAAGGGAGTAAGCTGCAGCCCAGGACTGGGAACCATGGCCACGCTAAACAAACAGCTTACAATAGTTTCTGTGCAATCTCTCTATTTTGGGGAGAAGAAAAAAAAGCAACTAATTTCTAGAGGCAATTTCTCCTTTGCCTGATTCCTCTCTCTCCTTTCTGGTGACAGAAGTGGAGTAAGCAGAGGGTTGAGGACTTCCTGGAGGTGCGGTGGGTCCTCTGCGCACTCTGCAGCTTGTGTTGGAAACGCTCTTGGAGAACAACCACAATCTGTGAGAGGGTAGAGATGGGAGGGAGATCGGAGGGGGGGGGGAGGAGTTGAAGCAGAGCAGTTTGCACAGGACATGAGAAGCGTGGGTTCCTTGCCAAATTACCATGTGGTCCTGGCTTAGCAACCACAATCTGGTCTGTTGGGACAACGTGGTGCAATTATATGACATTTCACTTGATAACTGCTTGGCTTAGCAATGGAAATTCCAGTGCCAATTAACGTCCTAACCCGAGGACTACCTGTATTCCATTGCAAAGGGCTCCAGCCAATCAGCATTACTTTCCTTTGTGGCATTTCATTCCATATTTTTCCCTTCCCAATAATTGCACTCCAATCCCTTAAAAAGAGGAGAACAGGAGGCAACTCATGAAAGGTAGTTATGTAGCCCTGTGGTCTGCGTATCCCTGGGGTGTGTTGTGATGTTGTCACAGGGGGTTTGTGAAGGCTCGAAGACATGTTATGTTTTAAATCTTGAGTTATGTCTTGGGAATCTGTGGCCATGGTGCGTGCCCAAAAAGGGCATTTAAAGGGGATCCATGGTAAAGAAAAGGTTGAAAACCACTGGTGTGGTTTATGTAGCATGTCAGCAATGTCATAGCAATACTGTGAACAGATGTAATTAATGATATGCCACATGGGTGAAGCTAATCATGTCTGCCCGCAGCCCATCAGTATTTCATGACACATAATAGCTTTAATCTTCCTTGGATAATTTCCTGTCCAAGATCCATCTGGTTCAGCTTTTTTGACATATTTCAGAATAATTATAATAAATTATGAAAAGAAATAAAGATTTGGATAAGATAGAAAACCCCCAAACTTTCGAATAACGACAGAAAAATACGACAAGGGAACAATCTACCTGCTGCTACACATCCTGACTGCAGCTAGGCTTCTTTAGCGCAAAAATGGAAGAGCAAGGAAATTCCCACAGAGGAAGAGTTAATACATAAAATATTAGCATGTGCGGAAATGGACAGGCTCACAATGATATTAAAAGAGAAATGTGGATCAGTTTATTATGAAACTGATAAATTTTACCGCTGGAGGAATTCGAAGAAGACGGTTGGGATTAAAGATGAATGTTAAGATAGAAATATATGTTATTTTAGAATAAGTATTGTATATAAAACTTAGATGTATATGTAGAGATAAATAATTGATTGTAAAAAGTGGAATAATCTGATAAGAATGTATATACTGGAATGTCACGTTAAATACAATGTTTGTTTCTTTTTAACTGTATTATAAATAAAATTTGAAAAAAAAGATATAATATTTGGAGCAATGAATAAAAATGAAATTTGTTATGCATTTTAAAAAAAAGAAAAGAAAACCCCCAAACTTGCTTGGCTAATAATGCTTATTGTAAGAAGAAAAATGAATACATAATCGAAGATGAACTTCCCTTCCAAGTGCCACCAACTCAGAGAAAAAGGTAGGTTTGGCAAAGAATAATCAGATTTATATGGAGTGGGAGGAAAAATCAACAGGCTGCAAAACTCAAAAGTTCCCCTAGGAAATGAAGCAGTTCCTGCTTCTGTTCAAACAAGTGATCATATCACTTTCCTTATCAACCATAGCTTCTGCACATCTCCTACCATTACATACAAAAGCCACCATTTAAAGGGTGGATGTATTAAAACTGAAGCAATCTTGTCCCACTTTGACATTTGAAGTAAGAGCAACATGCCTTTCTAAGGGTCACTTTGCTGTGGCAAAGCAGCATGACTAGAGAAACTTGATTTGTGGAGCTTTTGGAGGGAAGAGGTATTTATCAAGTTCAAATTGACATAATTGATGTCATTTGTTCCATTTGCATAATGACATGATGCTTGTATTTTGCATACATTTGTGTCATTTGCATAATGACATGATGCTTGTATTTTGCATACATTTGTGTCATTTGCATAATTACATGATTACACAAATGACATGCATTGACACAAATAATATAAAACGTGATTGTGCAAATGGCATATGTTGACACAAATAACATAAAAATCAGCTGCGCAATCCCCCCAAATTACGCAAACAAAGTAAATTATGTCCATTGTTCGCACTGCTTTAGAACTAACCGACTTTCTATAGTTTGGGGGTGAAATCTTAAGAGAAATGTCTGTAGCATCTCAAATCCGCTAAATAAGGATCTGGAGAATCAGGGTTTTACTGGATTAGTACTGTTTTGTTCTGTAAACAATTGCAATTATGTTGAACAGTAGGGGGGAAAACCCACAATTTCTAGAATGCAATCTGATGGATTACTCAGCTGGCACTGCGTGGGCAAGACTGTTAATGTTCTGCTGAAAGAGATGAAAAGAGCAAGGAGGAAGTGATCAAAGATTATTACAGTGAGCAAATATATAAATGTTGTGTTTAGAGACAGTGTATCTAGGGGGGGAAAGCATAATACTGGTATGATGCATTTGATTCACTCTTGCAATTAAAATACAGATTTGGCCAAACTGAACTTACTCCATGTAATACACTCCAATAATGGATGTTTTTAAGAATAAATTGGACAGACATTTGTCTAAAATAGTATAGGGCCATGATGGTGACCCTATGACCAGCGTGCCACAGGTGGCACGCGGAATCGTCTCTGGTGGCACGTGAGCCATTGCTGGCCCAAGCTGCTCCATCCTCCTCTCCGTGCATGCATAGCTTTCCGCAGAGCTGCACATGCACAGCTCTCCACACATGCGCAGTCTGGGAATAGGCAAGAGGCTATAAAGGGAGCAACTTTCGGCGGAAGCAGGCACGGAAAGCAAGGCAACAGCCCTATGTGCGTCCCCATGCGCGAGCATTCCCCTGCCCTGCTAGGCAAGCAGAGCTGCGGCATCTTCGGCAGATAAGTGCAGGCAGGCAGAAGGCACGAGGAGCCCCAATTCCAGCACAGCCCCTCCTCCCCTCCTCAGAAGAGCTGCGGGACTCAGGAGCCTCCCCCCATGCCTCCCCACTCGCTGAGCAAGATGCCCTCCTGCCCCCTGCACTATCTGCCAGAGCAACATCGAATTGGCCATGCCCACCATGGCCACGCCCACCCAGTCTACCATTTCCCCCATAGCCACACCCACCTGGCACCCAGCGATATGTAAGTGAGATTTGAGTTGGAGTTTGGGCACTCGGTCTCTAAAAGGTTTGCCACCCCTGGTATAGGGTCTGGACTAGAAGACCTCAAAGGTCCTTTCCAACTTTGTTATTCTGTTACTATTTAATCCAAAGAAAATTCCCCAATAAGAAATTATACATATAAAAGGATCCAGTGAGCCAATTAAGAGCTGAGATTAGTGTGTTGAAAACTGATTTCAGGGACATCCAGGTTCCACCCTCTGCCCCAGAAACTGAGTAGGTGATTTTGAGTCACTCACTTTTTCTTAGTCCAACCTAACATACAGGTTTGTTATCGCGGGGAAATAGAAGGTGCGTATATATGCTATCTTGAGCTCTTGAAAAGATTGGATATAAATTTTACTAAATAAGAATTCTATGGGTCAGTCTGTCTTTACTGTAGCATTACACATTACCTTGCCAATCCCACCAAGACATTATGCATTCTATGTAAGCAAATAAAAGGAAGTCTGTGAACATTTATTTTGCAAGCTGCTGTTTTGCAACTTTTGCAGTACGCCAGATTTTGGGATAAACAGAACCCTAAAATCATAAAAAAAAACCCCAGATTTTTAAACTCCAAGCTGGGGAGATGAAAACCTATTTGGAATTTTCCTGTTCTTCCTGGGATTATAAATTCAGCCAAATCTGATGCATATACACAGATTATTATAGGTAATATGGTTATAAAACTGGATTTGCTAGAGAAAAATTGCTTTGGATCTGAACTGGAGCAGAATTTTATTTCATGCCATCAGTGAGACAAAGAAATACACATTTTGTGCATATTCTTGTTTAATCCACAAACAACAACTATCAACCTGTTAAGTATGGGTTAAATGCATGGGCATTTTTTTCTGTTTAATATGTGCAATAATGTTGTAATCATGGGTTTTTTTGCTTCATATCTTAACTATATTGACAATATGCTGATATTTCATTTTTATATCCTTTTCTGTAATGATACCTTAGAATCATTTTCACCCTTTTCTCATCTTGTTCCAGTTTAAAAAAAGTCCTCTTACTTTAATTGCAAAGACAAAAGACTTGCTTTTTTACAAGTCTGATTTTCATGTCCCTCAGTGGGTACTTTAAAAATAAATTGTAAATCAGGAAATAAAAGGACAGGTTCAAAAATACAGTACCATGTATAAATAAGACTGTTGTTTAAGGGAGAATAATTTAAACACTGTAACTTGGTAGTTAAAAAAACCCAGACAATTGTTTCCATGAATAGGTTACTCTGATAGCAATCAACACTTTATCATTAGCATTAATCACCACAGTCTTGAAAATAAAATAAGCATTTCTCAAAGCTTTGACTTTGATTACATACAATCTTTAGAATAATGGATTCAATCTTAACTTAAGTAATGACAAAGGCCTAAAATACTGCTTGAATTTCAATACATAATAGTTTTATTGCAACACCCGGTAACAAATAACTATAAATAACATTTTCCCGGTATTTTTTTTTCTTTATTATACCTGATCTACTACCATGTATAATACCAGGATGAGGAAGTGAGAAGGGTACTGGATCCAGTGATCAATATATGTGACTTCAAATCATAGTGATTCTTGAAATTAGATAACAAATGTATAGTCAATCAAAGTCTTCTAACTGTATCTAAATATTTTAGGAGAAATCATTAGTGATTTTATTATGCACCCACACTCATTGTCATAAATAAATTAGCAACCTCACCCAGATTAAGAGATTAATAATCTCTTACTCAGTATCCATTCAACCAGCACAAATTATTTCTGGAATTCTGGACTGGGTTTTCAAACTGAACTGTATACTTTCTTCATTAAGTATTGTGACAAGGAACACTATCTTTCAGTTCACTGGGATTCTGAAACTACTGCTAGGGCAGCCTTATCTTCCTACTTCTTTATTCTCAAATATTCTACAGAAAACAAAGCTTTTAAACTGTGGCAGAGTGGCAAGATCCGTAGGTGGATTTAAACTGAGAATGCTGTGGGTTCCCTTTGGAAAACACTGACTACCATGTAAAATTATTCCAAACGGTTTTCTGTGTAAAGGAGGTAATTTACAAAATGGTCAGATGAAAATGGGAAAGACTCTAATTTTCACAATACTATAATTTCAGTGGATAGAAAGTTAGGTCAATGCTAAACTATTTTGGTCAACCTCGTTCCCTAGGCATAATCTCAAAGCTTTTTGGACAATAAGCATCTTGTAACACTGAATGGCTAAATGAAATGCATCAAAACTGCCATTCACTTAAAGCTCTAAAGCAGTGGTTCTCAATCTTTTTAATGCCGCGACCCCCAACCGGTCGTAAGTCGAGGACTACTCAACCGGTCATAAGTCAAGGACTACTCAACTGGTGCAGCACCGTTTGCAGAATGGGACTTTTGGCGGGCTCAGCAGGGCAGAGATAGCCTGGACAATTCCTATTGGCTTTTGAAAGCCAATAGAATTAGACTCTATTCAAGAGCATCTCTTAACTATAAACAAATCCATAAAGCGTTGGCATTTCAGTTGTGGTGTCAGCAAAAGTCCATTAAGAGTTATCAGAAATAACAACATATCTATTTTAACATTGATCAGACAAACCAACTTTATATTCCTTCGCTTTACTTCTAACAATCTTAGTCTTTAGTCCATTCAAACAGATTTTTTTTCTTGTTTTCATCTCTTTTTAAAAAATTCTTTGAAACTTTAACAAGTCTCTTTTTTAATCCATATTTAATTCTTTTCCATATCATTCTTGTACCCTGTCATTTGTAAATCCACTTTCAACTCAGTCATTTAGACACAATTTCTCCATAAAAGCATCTGCCCAATGACACTATTAAAATTACTCAGAAAATTTGTTGTATTTTAAGAGGAAGTAATAAGTTATTAAAATTGTTATACTTGTTATGCTGAAGTTGAGAAATCATCTTTCTTTCTTTTATTCTTTATCTATTTTTTTCTTTATTTTCTGCAACTTTTACTTTGTATTTTTCTTTTTTTTTCAAAATAATTTTTATTAGTTTTCCATTTTACACCAACACAGCTTAAGAACCCACGTGGAAACATGATGATCCTTTTTTTTAAAAAAAAAAAAAACAAGCAATAACATAGTACATATATACCCAGTATTTCTTAAAAAATTCCCTCTCTATCTATATAGAATATTATAATCAAATTAATACATTTTCAAATGAATTCATTCGTCACTATATCTAACCATCAACTGCATTAATCAATAAACATTTTAATCTATAAAACTACATTTCTTAAGAACATTATAATCAAGTCAATATCTTTCTAAAACCAATTCATTCACTAATATAACATTTCATCCAAGTCAGTGGTTCTCAACCTGTGGGTCGGGACCCCATTTGGGGTCGAATGACCATTTCACGGGGGTCGCCAAACAACGCCGTCTGCCATTTTTTTCCCCTTTTCCTTAGCTGTGCTACTCCCTTTTATTCTATTGGCTTTTGAAAGCCAATAGAATAGACTCTCTTGAATAGAGTCTAATTCTATTGGCTTTCAAAAGCCATAGGAATTGTCCAGGCTGTCTCTGCCCTGCTGAGCCCGCCCAAAGTCCCATTCTGCAAATGGTGCTGCACCAGTTGAGTAGTCCTTGACTTACGACTGGTTGAGTAGTCCTTGACTTACGACCGGTTGGGGGTCGCGGCATTAAAAAGGTTGAGAACCACTGATCCAAGTTATATAATTAAAAATAAACTAACATTCTCTGTCTATTTATGTTATTATAGGCTTATTAAAACATTTCTAAAACAAATTTTCATTGAATATGTCACTCTATATGAATTTCATTAATCAATAAAAGTTTACAAACTCGTTATCCATCCCAAAAATCCTGTATTATGTTTTCTTAATTTTACAAATATTTAATCTTAAACTAACATATTCATTTACTATTCAGGTGCCCCAATTGTTTTTTTATTTAAGTATTATTAACTCCAAAAATAAATTCTTATTGTTCTCACCAATCTTCTATTGTTTTTCACTATGTCTCCAAATCTCCAATAATTAATTCCATCATTTGCCATATTTCAGTTCTTTTCTCATTATACCATCTCTAATATTAAAAACATATAAAACCTTTTTAACAAAATCCAAGTCCAACTCAGTCCAAATTGCTATAAGGCCTTTACCACATTACTATAATCAGATTTAATATTTGTATCTCATTCTGGGTTTCTTTCTAGTCCAAACAGGTTTCCATAATCGGGCCTCTGCCTGCCACACTATACATTCCAAAAAGAAAGCTCCCCTTATACTTTTACTTTATATTTTTCTATTTTTAAAGTTTTCATTAGTTTTTACTCTTGTAATTATAATCTTTGATAAAATTTCTATTTTTAAAAAAGCAAAAAAAGCTTTACTAGGTATACAAAACAAGTATTATTAATAGAGAAGAAAGGTCACCATCATCTTTCCTCGCAGATCTTGAAACATACTGTGAAACAGAAGAATAAGAGAGAGAAGACCACACAGTCTTTATAAACATGCAATTCAACTTCTAAGATACTGTTCCTGATTTAACATATTTGCCAAGACAGCACTTTTTCCTGCGGCTGCTGATAAAAACAGGATCGCCAAAGTCTGATAACGGATATGGCACAAGAAGAAGAAGAAGAACTTTGCATATGCATTAATAGTACAAAATATTTGGGTAAATGTCTACTCTAAATTATGGAATTCTGTTTAGGTTAACACAAAGGATAGCTGGGTGCAATCCTAAGAAATACTGGGATCTGATTTCTAGAAATGAAATCTGAGTTAGATTCACTCTGCTGAAAATGTAATTGAGCAGACATTTGACCTCATTCATAAAATAATACTTGATCTATTGCTATAGAGGTGGCACTTGTTCATTATTATATATCACAAATCCCCAACTCTCCAAACAGCAGCAACTACGATTAAGTATATAGAATCTCATTGACTTTAGAACTCTGGGATCTCTCTAGCCAGCATGAAATTCACATTATCTTCACTCCCCAACTGTGAAAATGAACACTTCTGCTGGGTCTAAAACATACATACATATATATCAATTTTCACTGGCAGCAAAAAAAAAAAAAAAAAAAGTCCCGAATGAAATAGAAACTGGCTCAATAGTTTATTTCAACTAAAAGAAATCTTAATGACAAAAAATCTGCACAAATGAATAATCAAAACAGCAGTATGATAAAAGTTTCTTAGAAATCACATCAGCCCAAAGTAGCGTATCAACATCTGTAGCTGGATACTATATTGTGGCTAAATCTCCATCATGTACTTTCATCCTTTCACTAGTAGAAAATTTAAAGTTTTGATTTCATTTGCAAAAGCTCTTCCACAAGTAGTTGTACTAGTTGTATTGGTTATTGTCAAACTGATGGATAATATCACTGTGATAAATGATCCTGTCTATGCTAGTTGTCAAGGTTGTTTCACTAGAGGGGCTTTTCCTCTTGCAGAATAACATGAGTAATATTCACAACGCTTTACATTTTTTTTCCCTGAGGCCTTGATGTATATTTTATCAGATCCCTGGTAGATACAGGAGAGCAATTGAAATCTTATCCTTCAACTGGAGGCCACATGAGGTGAAAAAGTTAAGCGATTACACTGGTAAAAGCACAAGAAAGATTCTATTAAAAGTGCAAGCAGCATAGCATGATAACTGCAAGGGCATAAACAGTATTTTTATGAAATGCTGTTAAAGTGTCAAGACTCATTCAAAACTATGTTAGAAGAAAGAATAACAATGATGGGAGATATTAGAGGCTATAAAACAACAAAAGAATGGGAAAACACCAGGCCCAGATGGGCTACCGGCGGAACTTTATAAATATCTACAAGATACATTAAGCGAACCACAGAAAGATGTTTGTAATGGACTATTGTTTGAGGCCAAACTTCCAAATACATGGATAGAAGCAAATATTACCTTGATACCAAAAGAAGATTCAAACTTGACGTATATTAAGAAGTATAGACCGATTTCATTACTCAATGAGAGATTGAAAAAATACTTAGTTGAATTTATACATCCAGATCAAAATGGCTTTTTACCGAAGAGACAAATTAAAAACAATTTAAGGGTGATAATGGATGTATTAGAATATTATAAATTACACCCAGGAAAACAATTAGCACTAGTGTTTTTAGATGCCCAAAAAGCGTTTGATAACGTTTCCTGGTAATTTATGGTTCAGCAATTACAAATAATGAATTTTGGAAAGAATTTTACAAATATGATAAAAACAATATATAGCAACCAGATAGCAAAAGTGATAGTGAATGGAGATTACACTGAGAGCTTTGAGATAAGAAAAGGTACGAGACAAGGGTGACCACTATCTCCATTATTATTTATTTTTACTTTGGAACTACTAAATAGAAGGATAAGACAGGACACAGAAATTAAAGGATTGAAAATAAAAGATGAAACATATAAGTTACAAGCATTTGCTGATGATTTAATGTTTATCTTGGAAGAACCTTTAGAGATGATTCCTAAACTATGGGGAAAGAGAAGAATATGAAGAAATGGCAGGACTAAAAATAAATAAAGAAAAAACTAAAGTAATAGTAAAGAACCTCACAGATAAACAAAAAAGGCAAATACTAGAGAAAACAGAGGTACAAATAGTGAAAAAAGTTAAATATTTAAGTATTCATCTTTCGGCTAAGTGTTCATCAATAAAAGAAGGCAATTATATAAAATTATTGAAGCAAATAAAGCTAGACTTGGAAAGATGGAAAAATCTGCAGCTGTCAATATTAGGAAGAATTCCTACAGTAAAAATGAATGTGTTGCCGAAGATTTTATTTCTATTTCAATAAGGTGACCAACCGTCCTCCTTTAGTGAGGACAGTCCTCCTTTTTAAAGTTCTGTCCTCCCTCGAAAAGTGTCCTCCAACATGTCCTCCTTTTTGATATTTGAAGACTAATCTGCAGGGCTTTTTTTTTTCTCATAGAACGCTCAGAACAGCATTCCGGCACCTTTTTTTGATGGTTTTTTTTTTTAACTTTTGCATGAGCTGTGCTACTCCCCCTATTGGCTTTCAAAAACCAATAGGAATTGCTGCTGAGCATGCCAAAACACCCGGCCAGAAAACTTTGCACATGTAAGTTGTCTGCAGCGAAGGTGAATTGGCAGGAACTTTGCACCTCTCCCTGCTACCCAACTACACCATCTCCTAGTTAGTCCCTAAGATACCTGGAGGAGACTGGAGTGGCAATGCCACAGTAACTTTCTCTTGATCTTCGGCCCTGCTAGGGCAATAATGGCTGCGGGTGCAAGAGGCAGGGGCAGCGGGGCTGCTGCGGGTAGGGGTGTGAGGGGCGGCGGTGACTGGCTGCCCCCCATGCTGTGAGAGCCGCGAGGCCTGCTCTACATGGGGCTGTGCAGGGTGGGCGGTGGTGCTGGCGGGGCAGCTGCAGGTAGGGTGTGTCAACGGTGGGCTGCCCCCCCGGGGCTGAAGCCGGCACAGCTGGTGCTTTGGGAGCCGTGGGGGCCCGCTCTATACGACAGGGCAGCAGTGCTGGCGGGGCGGCTGGGGGCGTGGCATATAAGCATAATTACAATATAAAATGTTATTGTTACAAATGTTTTTATTATGCATTTATCATATTATAGTGTATTCTGTATTATTGTTGCAATGAATAAAATGTTTCTTTTATTTACGATATTTTTTTCTTCAATTTATTTGTGTCCTCCTTTTCATTGTAAAAAAGTTGGTCACCTTAATTTCAAACGATTCCGATAAAACTTGAGAGATAATTCTTTCAAGATTTAAATTCATTGGTTTAAACTTTATTTGGCAGGGGGAAAAAGCTAGAATTAAGATGAAAACATTACAAGATGCTAAGGAAAATGGAGGTTTTGGGTTGCCGGAATGGACGTTGTATTACCAAGCATCTGTGTTAACATGGGTGAAAAGTGGATAACAGTTAGAAATAAAAGGTTACTGTATTTAGAAGGACATGATTTACAATTGGGGTGGCACGCTTTCTTGTGGTATGGGAAAAACAGAGTCCATAAGTACTTTCAAAATCATTTTATAAGAAATGCCTTGTCAATAGTATGGGAAAAAATTAAAGCTAAAATATATTTAAAAATTCCAGGATGGTTATCAACAATGGAGGCATTTATACATCCAAACTTGGTAGACTTTGAAAAAATATGGACATATAAAGATATTCTAGATATTAATGGGAAATTAAAATCTAAACAAGAACTGGAAAATCAGAGAATTAACTTGTCCTGGTGGGCACATTTTCAGATACAAAGTAGACATGAAAAAGATGTAAAAATGTATGGATTTTATAAGGATCAAACTGTGTTTGATAAGATTTTGTTAACCTCAGATGAGAAATTAATCAAGAAAATGTATAACTTTTTGTTAATTTTGGATATGGAAAGTGAACAAGTGAAAGAAACAATGACAAGATGGGCAAAAAAATTTGGCTATAATATAGAATTAGAAAAATGGCAAATGTTATGGGAGAGAAACTACAAATTAACAATGTCAATCTCATACAAAGAAAATCTGTATAAAATGTTTTATAGATGGCACCTGCTGCCAGCAAGATAATGTGGTAAGGCAAAGGCCTATTGGAGAAAGATACATATGTGGTTAGAAAAAATATTGGGTGAACAAGTGGATTTTAAACCTGAATTTTTTTTTTACTAGGTATTATGCCTGAAAAGACTAATAAGCAGAAATTATATTTAATCTTATACATCACTACAGCAGCGAGAATAATTTTTGCACATTACTGGAAGAATGAAGGACTGCCATCAGAAGAAGAAATAATCAGGAAAATACTGGAATGTGCAGAGATGGACGATTAACTATGAGGTTGAAAGATAAAGAAGATACAGACTACTATCAAATTTGGAACCTATTTTATTCTTGGCTAGAGGAAAGAATGAAGGATTAGGAATTGAACATGTATTAGCATAGCAAACTCCAGACAACTTGTTGATTGGAAAAATTAACATATGTTGATGAAAAAAAAAAAACAATAAAATCTTTACTCAAAAAAATAAAGTGTCAAGACTTATATGTGAAAGCTCTATCTTTAGGTTCTTCTCCAAACATCTGACACGAAGTTATAAATCACAAATCATGACATATGTTTTATTCTCCCCCTTCCATAGACTCATAAAGATCTTTTCTAGTATGGAAGGATCAGTTTTTCTCCACCTGAAATCACTTCCCTTAGTTCCTTCAATACCCTGGAATGTAATACATCTGGTCTTGGAGATGAGAATTCATTTAAATAAGCTAACCTTTCTCTTACTCTCTCCCTATGTATCCTACATTGCAGCTTTCTCCTTACACCAGCAGCTAATCAGCTGGGGCGCCATTTTTCTTTGGAGAGAAGACAGACATAAAATGGAAATTTAAAAGCTTTTGACAGCGGTACATTGATTTCCAATTAAATACTTCCTCCCTGCAATGGATCTACAGTATATCCTCTTTAAATTTCTAAGCAGGGGGAGGGGGATGTTGAGGGCAGTATCTCTCATCGCATTCTCAGCTTTATCTTTTCTGACAACAATTCTCCAGTTTTTGGAGATTATCTTGTATCCTTCTTTGGTTATATTTCCCTTTTCTTCTAAGTGTCCCTTTTCTCTTCAGTTCAGAGAGTTCTGTGTATATCTACACTTGCCCTTTTGCTTTCTCCCATTTTTCTTCTTCTTGGGAGGATTGTTTGTAATTATGAGTTGTGTGTCTCATGTTTTAGAATTTTTCATCCTTCCTGAACATTTTTCTGCTTATGGCTTTATGCCACATTCAGCTTGACCTATCTTCCCTCAGAGTTCATGAAAATGTACTCTTCTGAAGTCTGACATGATGGTTTCTCTCTCTTTACCTCTGGATATTGCAAATTTAAAGATACATGATTCCTTTCCCTCAAGTGGATAGTTACTTTCATGTCTTCTGCCAGTTCTTCCTTCTGCTCCAGAATAGCAGACCCCATGCTTTCCTTTCTATTTTCTGGTAAATGAGGTTCCCAGCAAGAAAGGAAGAAAACACTGTTGGATCTGAGTCTTAACAGAATTAAATTTCCGGCAATTGTCACAATAATTGAAAGCCACATTATGGACTACAAATATAATTGTCCTTGAACTGTCCTTGAATTGTCTTAAAAAACTGCATCACCGTTTGCTGTGGGGGTAGCAGTGCCTCAGATAGAAGGTCCATGCAGAGAGTGGTAAGGACAGCTGGGAAGATTGTAAGAATCCCGCTTCCTATTATTCAGGACACCACTTATAAATGCTACGTGCTTAGAGCATGAAGCATTGTTAGAGACCCCACACACCCACTTCACAGTTCGTTTCTGTTGCTCCCCTCTCAGAGGAGGTTTCAAAGTATTTCTAGCAGGACTATCAGATTCTGTAACAGCTTTTTTCCCTATGTTCCCCTCTGATAAACTTGCAAGATCTGTTTTTCTCGCCATGTATATGTATACATCTGAACTAGACTGTGTTGTTTCTCTGTGCCACATTGTGTGCATGTGGGTATATGCATAATTTTTATGTATGTATGTATGTATTTATTTATTTATTTTTATTATGTTTATGCAGTGTATATTGGAGGTGGCAATGAAATCTCATTCTAATGCATGCTGATTATTGTACATTTAACCTGAAAATAAAGTTATTATTCTATTCTATTCTATTCTATTCTATTCTATTCTATTCTATTCTATTCTAATGTGCAGATAATAATGTAATGCTCAGAGTCAATTTTGTGATTTGTGAGATGAGCAGCTATATAAATCTGATAAATAAATAACAGATGTGATGAGTTGGGTAATTAAACAAATGCAGAGACAAAAAAATCCAAACCCAAACAAAAAACAACAACTCCTGGCTCTCCAATCTGACACTTGACTAGGCTCACACATTAAAGCCTACATTATAAAAGCATATTCCACTGAATATACAATTGTCTGGAGACATATTACTTGGCCATCAACTTAGTTAAAAAACCAAAATCACTGTTCTCCCTTAATTACCTATCACTTTTTATTTGATTGTTTGTCCAGTAGACATATCCTACATTCCCACTCTGCTTATCTAATGACAGGCATTTGACAGCAAATTTAAATTGTTATAACAGTGGAACTTCTAAAAGATCCTGAAACCCAGATGGGGTTTTGTACAAAAAGAAATGGTATCCCTGAACTTATTTCAAGAGTTGGTTCTTCCTGTATAATAAATGGGATATTGGGGATATTTCCATGAAGTTACTGCTATAATACCAAGGCCATCTATTTGCATTCATATGACATGCATAACAATTAGATCAAATTGTTTCACCCTTTCTTCTTGATTAAGTTTTATAGATTGACCACCTTTGAATTTCATATCTAAGAGATTCAGCTCTGAATGAAAAGTGGGTTTTATTTGCGCCATCATTAGTTTTGACTTGTGACTACCTGGACATATCCTTGCAGTTTTCTTGAAAGGTTTTTCCAGAAGTGGTTTGCCACACATCCTTCCTAGAGCTAAAACAGAATGACTAGCCCAAAGTCACTCAAGCTAGATTCCTGCCTAAGAGTTCAGTTCTAAGCACTAGAACACATGGTTTTCCAATTTCCAGCTTGATGCCTCTACCATTATGCCAACAGGCTCTCAAACTGAAGGGCACACCCAAATAACATTATCAAGTCATTGAAGTTCATGAAATGCCCTTTAATAAAGCTAAGATGGAGCCCAGTAAGTGATGATCTGCCATCTTTGTAATTTGTGGGACAGAATTTGTATCTCTTTGTGGTGCATTCAAATCTCCAATGATGCAAACAGCTCTACAGTAGTTTAGACCAGTTTAGGTTAGTTTGTATAAGTTGCCTGATTTCAAGGAGTGTTGGAGTTGAACTCAGTTATATTAGTACTGCTTTTGCAGCTTTCAGTATAGGGCAGGGACACCAAGTCAATTAGTGAGGCAGTTGTCTTATGTACTGTGGTTAAAGTTTGCATAAGTTCCTCTAACGTTTTTTAATAAATCTTCCTGTTCACAGCTTGGCAAGGCTCCAAAGGTGTCAATTAATTTTGCCTCCAGCAGTTCAGCTGCAATCTGTCCTCCTTTCTTTGCCTAGAATTGCTTATCTGAATGAACTTTTTCCTTGTTTTAAAAAAATATTTTTTAAAAATAAATAAGTTTATTAAAACTTTTACCAAGTAGGTAAAAGCTAATACGAACTAAGAAGCAGAAAGCATGGAAGAAGAAATAAATAAAAGAAAAAGCAAAAAAGTGTAAGAAAAGGAAAAAAGTTAAGAAAAATAGAAAAAAGAAAAGAAAAAAGCATAAAGTGGCTTCCAATATTTTTCACAGCAGTGAAAATGCTTAGAGGGATATTTAACCTCTCTAAGTTACATCATTTTATTCTTATTTCTATAATCTCCTATAATCTTTGTCTGATTATCAAAACTATAAGTCTCATTCATTTTTTTATTTTTCTACAAAAAAAATCCAGTTTTGCTTCCAGTCAGCAATAAATATCACGTCTTTTCTTTAATAACAGAAGATAATTTATCCATTTTAGCAAAATCTGTCAATTTCGCTAATCATCATTTTATAAAAATTCTATTGGAATCATAACACAATATAAAAGTCAATCCTTTTAACTATATATTTTCTCTTTGACAACTATATCTTTCTGCTAGTAATTGTTCTCTTGATTTGAGTTTACAGTTCCCTTGATAATTTCCCTTAATTTCCCTAATAAGCCTCAATACAATAGCTATTTATTTTTACCTGCCATTTCTGCTTCTTTAGTTGAGATCCATAAAAGTGTTTTTAGGCACAATCTGGGTTTAAGCCTTTCCAATAGATAGGACACATCTAATAAAATTATTTTTGAAGTCAACATTAACTTTAACACACCATAAATACCCATGCTATACCAAATCTCAGGTTGTGATCTTCTAATTGTAAAAGTCTCTTGTTTCTCAGCAGCATTCATTATTTCATCCAGACAAAAAAACAAGCAGTGAAATACATTTTAAATCCAGTAAACCCAATCCTTCTCTTTCCTTTGCATCTTATAATATTTTATATTTAACTTTTGGGTTTTTTTTTCTCCTTGCCATATAAAATTAGATATTGTTTACATCCATTGTTAAAACAGATATTGTCTGAAACAAAAACATTCTTGGAAAACATTCTTTTTTAATTACCCAAATTTTCCCCAACAGTGACAGTTTTAAGTTCTCTCATCTTAACATGCCTGCCTCAACTTCAGTCCATCTCATACCATAATTATTTTGAAATAACATACGATTCTCATTTTTTGATAATAATATACCCAAATATTTTACCTTTTTCTGATCTTAAAATCAGTTTTCTCTATCTATTTGATCTTCTGGTTTCATATTTTTTGTTAACATCATTGTCTTTTGGTTATTAATCTTGAAACCTAATTCTACTTACTTAGAATTGTCTATATTCTGTTTATGCAAATACTGATCCATTTCTTTCTGAAAATTTCTTTATATAAAGTACTACTTTATATAAAGTAGTATTGTACAATATGGATGAAACACTTTTTGCAGATTCACATTATCTGTTATTACAGTATTCTCTTCTTGTAACTTCAATAGCAATTTTTTTCTCTTTTTCTTTTCACAGCTTGTATGTCAACCATCTGGTTTATTTTCAAATTCAGAATTTCTTTGTTTTGCATACTTCAACTTTATTTCCATCTCTCTCACTATAAACATAGGTATTTGCTCCTGTAAAAGCCCGATTTAATGAGTGGTAGTTGGTATCCCTGGAAATTTTTAAAACTATTCTTTCTCTTTTTTTATCTCATCCAAAATCATTTGCATTATATCATGCCTTTTAAATTCACTATAGCACTGTAGAAAATAATATCTTACAAAAGCTTTACTTTCCTCCCAAACTACCCTCACTTCTGTACCTTTATTAAGATTTTGAAAAAAAAAATCCTAAAACATCTTTTTACAACTTGTCACCAACCATTTGATTTTGTATTAACAACTTATTCAATCTCTACCTAAAAGATTCCTTTTAAAACTTAAAGTCACTGGAACATGTCTTTGGTAATATCACCACTTTATAATCATTATTAGCTAAAGTCTTATAAATTCAAATATGTCTATTCTTGAAAAAAGATATGTCTTTCAGAAAAATAAGTATATTCTTTCAATCACCATTTTTTGTATTTCCATGCATCAACAAGGCCCCAAATATCCACTGAATAATAATAATAAAAAACCTTTAGTAGTTTACCTTGTGTTATTTTAATATTTTTTTCTCAGAAATTCTATCCTTTTGTGGAGAAACCACTCCATTCCAATCCCCCAGAAGACACCAATTTTGATATGAAAATTCCAAAAGTTTATCCATAGTTTTATCCTAGACAGAATTTTCTGCTGTTTTAAGTTTGTATGTTGGGAAAAAGTATTCTTTTCTCTTATCTAGCATTTTAATTGGGATTTCCTTAAGAACAATTACATCTGTATTGTCAGTCCTCAGTCTGGTATTTAAAATGCAGTTGTAGAACTTGATAAAATTTTGTCTTTTTCCTGACTAAGTGTATAAAGTGTGCATTTTTCTAACGGAGAATGATCTGAAAATCATAGTCTTTTTATCCCTCCCTATTTATATTACTAAATGTTATCAGATCATATAGTTCTTCTTCATGTTATGTCAGGAAGTTCCTTGTATTGTTATTTTGATGCTTTTTTTAAAAAAAATAGAAGATATCAAGAGGTGGGGCCTCATTTTCTTTTACAGCTACCGTATCATTTTGGGTGGCTGTGGACTAGCTGGCTATGGTGTAGATCCACCACCTGATCAGCTGCTCTCAGCTTCTTCTGGTTGAGCTTGCTGCATACACTTCCTCTCCTTCTCAGATATATGTAGGGATATTCTACCCAGCTACCTACCTGCCCAAAGCCAACATATATAAAACAGGGAACAAATAATAGACAATTTTCACTGAAATGCGAATGATAGGGATGGCTCTGTCAAGTACGGTAACCAATGTATAGCCCTGCATGGATAACACACGGAAATAACTATATTCTTTTTTTCAGATAAATAAATTATTCAGTATATTTAGTCAACATATTAGCCATAGTACTCCTACCTATTTCCAGTTAGTCACAATATTAGCAAAAGTGTTTAAGAAACTTGAAATCCAATACATTTTCCTTATCTAAGTGACTATTCTACGGATTATGTCCAGATTTTGATAAATGGTTACTGGAGTGCATCCTATTTTGTTGCCCGTGATTTATGTTCTCCCTTAAACCATGCAGTTTTTTCTCAGTGCGTATAAACACAGAAATTACACAAACAACATTCTTAAACATTAGCATAATGGCAACAGTCACCGCACTGTCAATTCATCATGCCCCAATCTTAATTTCCATAGAACTGCAAAGAAACCTTTGTCATTCTATGAAGGGTATTTGAAGAATCTTCCAAACTCCCATTTGTGACATTGCAATATTGTCCAGTGGCTTGATCTTGCCAAAGTTCAAGACAACTGGTGGGAAGAGAAAAATTCACAGTCAAATCAGCCCATACTCTCTTTTCATCAGCAGCTCCAGTATGATAATGAGCAAATAGAGTAGGATGCTGGTAGGCAGACCAGGTACAATTATGCTTCACATGAGGCTATGATCTCATAGCTGGACAATTTGAGGTTTGGGTGTTGAAGAGGGATACTCAAAGTGAACATTGCACCCTGTTGTGCTTCATAAAGAATGTAACTTGTGAGTGGGAGAAAATAATAAATTGAAAATAACAATTGCCTTCCTTTTCCATCACATTTCCATGTAGGGGTACAAAATAGAAAATCACATTTCTTATGAAACAGAGAAAGAACAATTGAACAATTTTCCATTTCTTGACATGGGGCTTAAATACCACTTGCCCAAATAAACCTAATCTTTTTTTTTTCCTTGTACCCTTGCATTCCCCACTCAAGAGTCACTATGTGAAATGGGAGGCTATGCAACTATGATAAATATATAAAATAAAAATATACTGATAAATACCTTGCAGAGACTTTATTAACTTAGATTAAAATCACCTGTTCCATGCTTTATGCTTATACTACTGTAAGAATAACAACAGTAATTATTTCCTGTTCCCCCAATTCAAATTATATTACATCCAGTATTTTCCTTCAGTGCACAAATAAGCCAACATTTTATTATATGGCAGAATATTCTCTGTAGGATCATGGCATCTTGCATTGTGTTGATTCTGGAATATGTCTGTATAATATATTGCCTGTGTGATGTAATCTTGGCACTGTTAACAGTTCTTTCAATGAATTTGCCTTAAGGTAATTTCCCATTTGTAATTTTAGCAGCTATCCACTTTAGAAATGGCCATTTAAAACTTAATAAAGTTACTCTGGCCAACAGCCGAAAGAAACCAGAAAAGTTATTTTGGACCAGGATCACGCAGTGAAGATTAATTACTTTCCACCACACATGGAGTAATGCAGCAGTATCCAAATTAGTCTCTCCCAGGAATATTGGACTTCAGTTCCCAGAATGCCTGGCCATTAGGCCAAACTAGACAGGAATTCTGGGAATATAAATCCAATATATCTGGAAGCTAACTGGCTGGGAATAATTGAAATAATTCACATTTGTCTGTATGCATGCATACCTACACATATAACATACATGCAGAGCACTGAAAATATAAAAAAATCTACAATAGTATTATAATCAGGGAAGTATAAATATCTCTGGGGAGATTACAGTTCTAGAAACTATTACCTATTGTTCAACATCAGTAAATAAAACAAATTTCCCTAAAGGACAAGTATTTGTGATACTTGTTATATTTAAAAAAAGATACGTTTGGATCAATCCTTTATCCCAATTTTGATTTCAGTGTTTGCTACTGTCAGACATAGGACATGTGCGGTACATTCTATTCTGAACAATGTGTAAATTGCTCAGCATGTTACAACTCAAGTGGGTATCTCAACAGGTGAATGGCTTGTTTTCATTTTTCTCTCTTGAGGAGGGCAACCTGGCCATAACATTAATGTAGCTCTCAACCTTTTATTTATCTATTTATTACATTTATATATCACATATACTTTAGTAGCCAATGGTACTGTACATATGACTTACTTACCCTATTTTTTCCACAACAACCCCACTCTGTGAGGGATGTTGGACTGAGAGAATGACTGGCCCAAAAGCCACCCAAAACTTTATATAAGCATTCTCACCCACTTGGAAGTAGCTTACTCATGATGCAACACAGCTATGAGTCAATGTGTTGCTTGATAGAAAAAAGGTAACTTTTTTCTGTCTTGATATATGTTTCAAACTAATGTGCCATCAAGATATTCCACCTTGAAAATCTGATCCATTATCTTTATGACACTCTTTATTTTTTAATTAGTGCTATGAAATCTTTGACTGCACTGTGGATCCAGTTTATTTCAATTCCCTCTGATGAAATAAAACAGAAACAGGATATAAACTTTGGAAGCATAATAACTTGAATAAAAGCATCTGGATATACAACACTGAACTTACAGATTTATATACATTTCATTTGACTCCACTTTATATCCTAAGGAAGATTTATATTAACCAGACTAACCATTTAAAAATCATTAGCACTGTACTTCCTTCTAGAAAATTAATTTCTCCAATAAAGCCCCTATGAGCCTCTTAGCCAGGTTTTAGTGGGTCCTATTGAATGCAGTTAATCCTTTCATTCTGATATTCCAAACAAATCTTCCAGGCAAACATTTCATTTGCAAATACCTCCAAGCTTATCCAGTTTGTCTCACATATTATTATCTACTTTGTTCCTTTTGATATTAATAAGAAAAAATATTTTTATACATAAAATACTACATAAATTAATTTTGTTACTGAAATAATATAATTTGCTTTGTGCTCTTATTTGCTCAGCTTCCCATCTGCTTTCTAACTATTATCTCAATGTTCTTTATGGAAAATGCATCACTGATGTGTGGATCCAATAAAAGTAGAAAAACCTAAAAGTAGCAAAATTACGAAGCTGTAATTCCAAAAATATTTAAGATATTTAAGTGTGTATCTGAAACTTCTTTATACCTTTCACTCTTCTTGACCTTAATGGAACCTTCTTTATTGCCCCCATCTCTAGTAACGCTTCCAGTATTTGAAGCAGAACCTGGAGAGAATCTCACTGAAGATGAGAAGACCAGAAGACCAGAATCTTTTCTGAGATTTCTAGGATCTTTTGATCTTTCATTATTAATCAATGTGTAGGCTAAAGCATCCCCTATTCATGAACAATCTATCTGATCAGTTATTTTGGCATTTATCCATAGTTATGGCAATATGTGCCTACATTCTAATTCACAATCTGAAATTTCCATGTTCATCTATAGGTCGTTTCTCTGGCAATGAATAAATAAATGTTCTTGATCATACACATTTCTCCTAGTTATACTTTCCATGCCAAATGTGGCATGCTTCCTAATCCAGTTACAATGTTTAGGGAAGTCTATAAGGCATTTATGTGTTCTCTGTTTTTACATTCCACTGTTTATGAGCACCACTACTCAATGTATTTTAATACAATTATCCTCCTAAATACAAGCAGGATAAGAAACATTAATTTCAGTGTGCCAGTAAGCAACTGTGATAAACATAGGCTTGAAATTTTGCTCATCAAGACCACCAAAGAAGTCTATTATGAAAGATAATTCTTAATATAATATATAGAGTCTCAGAAATCAGTGTAGGTGACAACCAAATTTTTATGTTAGTTTTATTGCTACAACACGATCAGCTAAGTTTAATGGCAGCTCTTTACCTCAGTAGGGACAACACCTCCATTCTCTTTTACTTCACCCTTTTACAATTCCCAATTCTTCAAATATCAAGGAGAGAAGCAATCTAGAACTAAGGAGAAACTTCCTGACAGTTAAAACAATTAACCAGTGGAACAACCTGCCTCTAGAAGTGGTGAATGCTCCAACACTGGAAGTTTTTAAGAAGAGACTGGACAGCCATTTGTCCAAAATCGTATAGGGTTTCCTGCCTGAGCCTCCAACGTCCCTTCCAACTATTATTATTATTATTATTATTATTATTATTATTATTATGGATCATCGCACAGTCAGCCAGATGTTCAGACTGGATTTGGCATTTTGTCTACCTATCGAGTCCTTACCCAGGACCTGGGATAGGCAGATGTGGATGTTTGATGGTGTTACAGGTATCGTCGCAGGATGGAAGCAGTTCCTAATAAGGCTGCCTTTTGCAATTGACTAATAGCGAATTTGTATTATTATTATTATTATTATTATTATTATTATTATTATTATTATTTCCAGCTGAAAATGATATTACAAATATAATTGTATTCATTTCAGTAAATAAAAGCTTGAATGAAAATACTACGGTAGCTACAATTAGGTGCTTTTTTTGTTTAAGGAAGGGATTCTAACTTAATAGCTGCTTTCTACTGGAGGTTTCCGTGTAAGAGAGATATCCACCTTTTGCTTTTATCACTTCAGTGCTATGTTGCTTATTTATGAGTCTTCTTTATCAAGTTGGCAGAAAGATTAGCTGTGGAAGGTCACAGGGCTCTGTTCGAATAATTATGTGTACAGCCTTTGTGTAAAATTAATGAGAACATAAAGGGGATGCTTATCAAATTTACAGTTAACATCAAGTTGGTGGAATAGCTACAAATACTGGGAGAAGACATAATCCAGGTGTAAAACAATTTTGAGAGACTGGAGCAATAGACTGATAATAAAATAGATAAAATTCAAAACAGATACACGTAAAATATTGTTGTAAGTAGTACAAATAAGAGGCATGGGTTTACAAGAGGGAAAATGGCTTACGGGATCAGAAGCTGAATATAAGCTGACAGCACAACTGCTAAAAGCCTTATCTTATCATCTCAGGATGCATTGGAAATGTATCGTAAGAAGTATCATTATATTTTGTGCTCTCCAAATCCAACAAAGAAATGAGGCTCTTTTAAACCAAGAAAGAGAATGCTAGGGATACACATTATTTTAGGTTTCAAATGTTTAAAAGGCTATTATACAAATGAGGGTACAGATTTGCTCTCTGTTTCTTCAGGAGACATATCTAGAACCAAAAAATAGAAATAGAAGGAATAAACTATCAGGTGTTTGTTCACAAGATTCTTCACCACAAGTATTTAAACAGAAGCTGGGTTGCTATATTTCTGGGATGCTATTCATTATGTCCTGCACAGAGGATTCTGCGTTGATGAGGAATTGGATCAGATGCCATCTAACAATTCTGAATCTAAAGTGTGGAAGTAGAATTAGTGAAAATCAACCTCCTATTTCAAGCAACACCAGCCAATCTGCAGAGTTTGCACACAAGCATTATATGTCATTGAATTTACAAAGATAAATAGTCATATTTCTTCTCAAATATTGAGATTGGGTAATAGAGGTTGGATTTTGAACAAAAAAAAACAGTATATAGCACATAATCAGTTCTTATACAATTATTGGGGAGGAAATGGGAAACATGGAGACAAAAAGTAAGGAAGGGTACAAATAATCCTTTATTTATGTTGGATTGCTTAATGACCATTCAAAGGTATGACAGATCCTGCAAAAGCTACTTATGATCTGTTTTCAAAGTTATGCCAGCCATACTCCCCCCCCCAAGGGTCATGTGGTTGCATTTTGAGCACTTGGCAATGGCTCAGCTTTGCAGCATCCTGGAGGCACATGACCACAATTCGTGATCAGTTTCCAATATTTACTTACAGGTTCTGGCAAAAAAGTGTCCATTGGGAAAATTGATTCGCTTAGCAACCATGGTGTTTGTTTAACAACTGCTGTGTTTGCTTAACAACCACCAAAAACATGTTGAAAGATGGCATCCAATCATGGTGCCTCAATGTATGACTGCAATGACGTATGACTGTAATTCCAAGCTCAATTACAGTCATAAGTCAAAGACTACCTATGTGCTAAATCCTGAAAACTAAAACATACTATGTAAGATTTTGTTGTTGTTGCAGACAACAAAATGTACTCCAACTAGACTGAATTACAATGTTACCAAATCTATTCTTCCATGTCCTTTCCTCCATTACCTCTTTAGATGACAATAACCACATCCACCCATCCTTCTTGGCCAAAGAATCAGAGGATAGCTATGAGCATTTGTAAGCATTTGGGCTGGGAGGCATTTCTGGAGTTGTGAAGACCTTCATCAAATGTACCAGTGAATGCTATCCCCAGAGAAGAGTCATAGGCTTCTCCTTTCAAGTCAGCAAAGAGAACATTTGTTTAACAGCCATGCAGTGTTCATATTATGCTTCCAAACAAAAGTTACTTCTTGCATCAGATGTAAATTGATTATGGAGGTACAGGCCATTTATGGCTTCTGGTCTGCATCCAGTCCAAGAGTGATCTCAGTTCTTAACTCTTTTGGATACTCATTGAGTTTTGGGCCCCACCAAAAGACCCACTACTAATTCCTAAAAGCCTTTGAGATACTCATAATTGATGCATTCTAACAGTGTGGAGTATAAAGAAAAGCAGCAGCTCTGTGGTTTGGATCCAGAGAAAGAAAGCAGATGGATCATCAATAAAATATAAAATATCTTTGCTTTGCAATATGCCTACTTCCTATGTAAAAGGTTGGGTGGGATGGACAGCCTATGTTATGATACATAGAACATAAAAACAAATTGAACACAATTAAAACAATATATAGTTCACCAAGTAGAACTGTAATCACTGATGATAGTACAGCCAAGAATTGGGCTCCATGTAAAACACACTGAGGTAATCCAGATAAAATGTCACAAGGGACTGAATGACTGTGAGCGATCCAGGAATGGGTGCAACTGGCTTAAGGTGTACAAAGGCTCTCCTGGTCACAGCTACTACCTGCTCTTCTAGCAGGAGTTGTAAGTCCAAGAAGACCCCAAGATTGTACACCACATCTGTTTATGGTATCCCACTGGGCATATCTCAGAAAGAAATCCTCTTCAGGTCTTAGTAATGCATGCTATGGCAGCCTGTTCATTGATAATCAAGTTGAAAATAAGAATGGCCTTATAACAAACTGACCTGATTTAGCTGCAACAGTAACCTAGAACCCAGGACTTCTCAATTTCCATCTGGGCCCCAGGAGTAAGTCCAAAGGGCTAGAACAGTGGTTCTCAACCTGTGGGTCGGGACCCCATTTGGGGTCGAACGACCATTTCATGGGGGTCATCAAACAACGCAGTCCGCCATTTTTTCCTCCTTTTCCTTAGCTGTGCTACTCCCTTTTATTCTATTGGCTTTTGAAAGCCAATAGAATAGACTCTCTTGAATAGAGTCTAATTCTATTGGCTTTCAAAAGCCAATAGGAATTGTCCAGGCTGTCTCTGCCCTGCTGAGCCTGCCAAAAGTCCCATTCTGCAAAGGTGCTGCACCAGTTGAGTAGTCCTCGACTTACGACCGGTTGAGTAGTCCTCGACTTACGACCGGTTGGAGGTCGCGGCATTAAAAAGGTTGAGAACCACTGGGCTAGAACATGTGGCTTGTTCCCTACGAACATCTCTCCCTACATCTCTCATCATACCGCCTCCTACCCATAAGCTCTACCCCCTACATGCACACATATACACACTCTAGCAAAGAATTAAAATGCTGAACCAATCAGTAAAATGAACGCAACAGCTTTGTTAAAACAAGTATTAGATTCACAAGTAACTTCAAGACATTTCAAAAGTTTACAGTTTACCTTATATGGTCATGTCACTTCCAGTAATTTACAATATAGCTCCCTTCCCCTTGTCCCAATTCAGATTGATCTTATCCGTGTGTGCAAAGTTCTTAACCCTATCCTCCTCCATCTCCCCAAAATCCCAAGTCAACCTTTTGATCTTTGCAGTATTAGCTTTTGTTAGCCTAAGAATGATCCTGCTGAGGGATAGATACTTTGGAAATCTTACTTTAAAATGCTACACGATACAGTTAGGAGGCTGAGTCTAAAATGTGAAATGTTAACTTTCATTTATATGACATGCTGTAGTATTTACATAAATAAGTGAGAGTTAGCTTATGTTTTTGATATTAGATTCAATGCCCCTTAGAGAAGCCCTTGCTCAGCTCTTTTCTTCTGGCCTTGACTAAATAAATCTACATTTTGACTCAAGATGCTGCTGCCACGTAAGCAGTTGGAAAGTTAAGTCTTTGTTTTCAAATGTTTCCAAAATTGGAAGCTATGGTTCTTTCTTTCTTTCTTTCTTTCTTTCTTTCTTTCTTTCTTTCTTTCTTTCTTTCTTTCTTTCCTCTCTCTCTCTCTCTCTCTCTCTCTCTCTCTCTCTCTCTCTCTCTCTCGCATCTAAAGCACAGAGGCACATGAGATTATTTAATTATTTCTTTCACATCTAAAAGCACAGAGGCGCATGTGATTATTAAATTATTTATTTAATTTCCAGTTCTTTCCAGATGGCAAGAGGAGCCCAGAAGACTCTGAGGCTTCGGTTGCAATACATATGAATGGTCTTTAACAATGACTTGCCAGCACAGCTGTCTGGCAGGACTAAGAACTGTTTTTATATAAGCAAGGCTGAATCCACCAACAATCTATCTCATGTGGAATGCGCCTGCTGGGGAGAAAAAAAAAAGTAAAAGGCTAAGAAGTTGCAGAACAAGATCTCAGAGAAGGAAAACAAGCTTTAAACAAAAAGATAAAAGTTAAACAATAACAGAGAAGAAAAGGCAGGCATTTTTTAAAAAAACCATTTCAGAAAGAATCAGTAAATGCTTCCAAGGAAGGCACTTTAATTCCCATGTAATGCATATAAGTCCAGAATGTCCATTCCCCCTCCCCCAATATCTTTGCAAACAAAATGAGCTCAGATGGGCATTTAATGCTATAACTACTGCTTCTGGAAAAGTCATCACTGCCTATATCCAATTTTAGTCACCACAATGTAAAAAGAGATGTTGAGACTTTAACAAAAAGTGCAGAGAAGAACATAAAGATTAGGAGACTGAATGCTAAAACATATGAAGCATGGTTTCTGGAATTGGGTGTGTCTAGTTTAATGAAAAGAAGGACTGGGGGTGACAAGATAGCAGTGTTCCAGTATCTCAAGGGCTGCCATAAAGAAGAGGGGGGTCAACCTATTCTCCAAAGCAGCAGAAGGCAGGACAAGAAGCAACGGATGGAAACTAATCAAAGAGAGAAGCAACCTAGAACTAAGGAAAAAATTTCCTGACAATAAGAACAATTAATCAGTAGAACAACTTGCCTCCAGAAGTTTCAACACTGGAAGTTTTTAACAAGAGATTGGACAACGATTTGTCTGAAATGTATAGGGTTTCCTGCCTGAGGACTAGATGACCTCCAAGGTCCCTTCCAACTCTGTTATTCTGTTATATGAATGGTTATAGCAGTAGTTCTGGGGTGATATAATATTTTCCAAAACGAGATACATAAAAATAAGAAAAATATAACACCCATATACTAAACACCTTGCACACCAACAAAGTTTGTACTCTCTCATGATATAAATAAAATTAAAAATGTTTAGTTAAATTGGATAAATCAGTATTCATCCTAGGAAGATAGAAATTAAACTGACCATCTGAAAGAAAAATAAAAAATAAAAAAGCTGTTCTTGAAAACAAGGTAATATTTGGAAGAATAAATAATCAATACATTTCCTAAGAAAATACACTTCTTGTTAAACTATTTCTTGGCAGTTCAAATATTGTATTTTATACACATAGGGGTAGGAGCAGAGCAGTGCAATATGGAATAACTAAAGCAGTTTTGCATTACTATTGTTAACCAGGTCCTGTTCTATTTTAGAAGCAGCATTTTCTAGGGGGACAAAGGAAACAATGGATATTAATTACTGCAGGCTCATTGGCAGCATAACTTACATGCATCTTTGATTAACTGACTTAAGCAAAGCTTAATGGATCAAAGATTGTAATTAATTCACAACAATGATTCAGTACCATTATCCAAAACAATGTTCTCAGCAACTGTATGTAATAACCAGTTCCAAAGGTAATTTGCACACATAGTTTATAAAGAGCCTGTAGCTCTTTTAAACATATGTTTCTTTGATTATAAACAGCTGATGAGCCACAGTAGGTTCAATTTTTCCAAACAGAGTTCCAAGAAAGAAAAAAAAGATCACATTTACAGCATAACGAGGTGAACCAACCCACATTGTCAATTTCATGATATGCTGTCAGTCTAATTTTGAAAGTGCTAAACTGCAACTGTTTAGATTGTTTGGCATCATACACCCTTTTGCAAAGCACATAGCTCATGATTAAACTATATCCACTATGAATGACTATGCAAAAGCCTTTGATTGTGTGGATCACAACAAATTGTGGCAAGTTCTTAAAGAGATGGGAGTACCAGACCATCTCATTTGTCTCTTGAGAAACCTATATGCGGGTCAAGAAGCAACAGTGAGAACCGAACACGGAACCACTGATTGTTTCAAAATTGGAAAAGGAGTCCGGCAAGGCTGTATACTGTCGCCCTGCCTATTTAACTTATATGCAGAGCACATCATGAGAAAGGCAGGGCTAGATGAATCAAAAGTTGGAATTAAGATTGCCGGGAGGAATATCAACAACCTAAGATATGCAGATGATACCACTCTAATGGCAGAAAGTGAAGAGGAACTAAAGAGCCTCTTGATGCGGGTGAAGAAGGAGAGTGCAAAAGTTGGCTTGAAACTCAACATTAAGAAAACCAAAATCATGGCATCCGGCCCTCTCAATTCCTGGCAAATAGATCTGGAAGAAATGGAGGTAGTGACAGATTTTATTTTTCTGGGCTCAAAGATCACCTCAGATGGGGACTGCAGCCAAGAAATTAAAAGACACTTGCTCCTGGGGAGGAAAGCTATGGCAAATCTAGACAGCATTCGAAAAAGCAGAGACATCACCCTGCCAACAAAAGTGCATATAGTACAGTTGCAATGTATGGCTGTGAAAGTTGGACCATAAGAAAGGCTGAGCGCCAAAGAATTGAGGCCTTTGAACTATGGTGCTGGAGAAGA
This sequence comes from Crotalus tigris, assembly GCF_016545835.1. Lineage (NCBI taxonomy): Eukaryota > Metazoa > Chordata > Lepidosauria > Squamata > Viperidae > Crotalus > Crotalus tigris. The sequence continues at coordinate 1,027,579 of NW_024096961.1, read as the reverse complement.
CTCCTGCGAGTCCCTTGGACTGCAAGGCGTTCAAACCGGTCAGTCCTAGAAGAGATCAACCCCGACTGCTCTTTAAAAGGCCAGATCCTGAAGTTGAAACTCAAGTACTTTGGCCACCTAATGAGAAGGAACGATTCACTGGAGAAGAGCCTAATGCTGGGAAAGATTGAGGGCAATAGAAGAAGGGGATGACAGAGAATGAGATGGCTGGATGGAGTCACTGAAGCAGTAGGTGTGAATTTAAATGGACTCCAGAAGATGGTAGAGGACAGGAAGACCTGGAGGAACGTTGTCCATGGGGTCGCGATGGGTTGGACACGACTTCGCAATTAACAACAACAACAACAGATTCAGGCAATTTAAAAAAAAAAACTTTCATGAAGAAATGCAGTAGTTTGAAAGGTATTTCTCTGTGAGCAAACATCAAGAGATAAACCTTCTGAATATCTAATGTACAAAGGCACTCCACTGCCTGAGGAGGGTGCACAGCCCCCAATATACCGCAAACACTATGCCAGTAAGTTAGATTCCTTACTTGTGACTTAGATTCTTCCCACTTGCCTCTTGATCATAGTTACTGATTGGCAAGATACAGAAAAGGTAAAAAAAGAAAGCCATACCAGCCTAATTTATTCTATTTGCTTTTATCCTCCTATATGTAGCCTCTTGGTGTCCTCTAGAAATGGAGAGCAGTTTCAAAAGTCTCATTCAATCAATGAAATATATACATAAACTTATAGCAGAGAGAAACACTTGCAGGATGTGCTCAAGAAAAAGAAAACTAGTTTTCTAATGAATGCAGTTTCCTATTGCTATTCCTATCACTGTCCGGGAGCGTGTGCAGTGAGAGTGAGAGAACGGTTGCATGATGAGAAAGAGGCAATTAGCCAACAAACAATCATTCCCGACCCCCCCCCCCCGAAACCCAAAACAGCGATGATCCAGCAGCATCAGGAAAGAAGGAGGATGGGACCGGCTTGCCCTGTGATGACAGTCCATCAACGGAAACAACAGAGCGCCAATCGGAATGCCCGAGAGGATATAGAGATCAAGAGCAGTGTGAATGGGGGGGAAATGCAAATAAGGGTAGAATGTGATAGAAACTGTAAAAAAGATCACTGTGTTGATGGAGGGAGGGATATAAAGGAACCAGGCATACATATTCAAAAAAGGAGGGCACACAAGGGCTTGTGTGAGGAGGAAGGAGATATTCAAGGGATTCAGTCTGACATGGAGTCCAAGAACATTAATAATGGGGTGAAAGAGCAAGTAGATGTCAGACGGAATGGCAACGACAGAAACGGAGTTTATGCAGCCAAAGAGAGGGAAATGGAAAGCAAGGGATGGGGAGAAAGGCTGAGAGTGCGCCCCCATGGACTGAGGGATGACAATTGGGGAGCAAGTAAAGATCAGAAGAAGGAGGAAGGTAGGAGACACGGAGGTGTGAAGAGGGAACAACTTAGAGATACGAATGACCAAAAAAGGGGAGGAAAGAACCTCCCTAATTCAAGACAGTGGGAGGTAGAGGGGAATAATGACACACCCACAAGCAGTAAAAGCAAGAAAAGAGGAGTCATCAGTATGGAAGCCGTAATTAAAAAGCAGTTAAATCAATTAGGACCTACGACAAGATCTAGGAGCCGTGTGCAAATGACGGCTCACCTATAAAGGCACTCTCCCACAGACCAGCATTAACCCTGACGATGTCAGAAGTATCTGATGAAAGCTTGGTGATCGGTGACGGTATTAAACTTTTATAGTTTATTAAATTCCTGGTGTTCACGTTTTATTGGTAATTGACTATGGATTCACCCAGGAATCATATTTTTATTTTCACTATTCTTATTAATATATATATATACATATATATATATAAACTATTTACAAGTACAAAGCAGTGGTGGGATTCAAATATGTGAACAACTGGTTCTCTGTGTGGATGCCGCTTCCAGAAGTCCATTCTGGGGCTGGGCTACAAAAAGTAGCTACTGGTTCTGCCAAAGTGGTGCGAACCGGCTGAATTCCACCACTGGTGCAAAGCATTAAAAGACTACTTCACTTTGATGAAGGTTCAAATGAAGCACCAACTCAAAGCTGCACTAGAAAACAACATGATCCCTTCGCTTTGCTTACTTAACTTCATTGTAACCCAGAGAACTTGCACTTTGTGGTAAAGCTGAGAGGTGCTTTACACTGCTCATCAAGTTTTAGTAAGCAGTCTACTGTGCTGAATAACATTACTCCTCTCCTCCAGACTACTCACCAAAAGCTCCACACACTGAATAGCTCTGGCACAACGTGAGAACAATCCCACAGAGTGTCACAAAGCCATCCAGCCTTGGCAGGTTTAGAAGGTCTTCCAGGCTGAGAGGCGTTGGTGTGCACTACAAACAATTTAGAAGCTAGTCAGTCTGGAAGCACAATGGTCAGCACTGGAGAGGACAAGGCAGAAAAGAACCTTCTGCAGAAGAATTGGTGCAATGTTTCAAGGCCAGGGGGACTAGAAGTCAGTATTTTGGTTTCTAGCTGCATGCCTTAATCACTAGACCAAATATTAGTCAACAGCAACAGTACAAAATATAAGAATGGGTTTGAAAGATTTATGCATACACAAATTGATGTTTGTTCTGGCCAAATAGGCCAGAAGCCAGCATAGAGGTAGATATGTTTTTAAGCCTGTTGAAATCAAGGGGATATAATGATCAATTCCTTCTTAGATTCTGACCCTGGCAGTTTATCTTACAAGGTAAAGCTTCCTTAATCTAGAGCAGGGGTGTCAAATTGCCAGCCTGTGGGCCGGATGCATCATAGTGAAACCGTGCCCACCCTATTGTCAGCAATGGAAAAAAAGTTTGTAATACGTCGTGACACGTCACGTGACATTGTGAGTTTGACACCCCTGATCTAGAGCTTGGTTTCTGAAGGCTACATGAATGTGTCCAAATGATTTTCTATGCCAGAGGTCACTAACCTTTTCATGCTGGTGGCCTGGAGGCAAAGGGAGCATGCACATGCATGTGGAAATTTGCACGCATCCACATGCGTGCGGAAACACGGCCACGTTCATCCACATGGCTCTAGCAGCCCCATTTGCGTAGATGTGCAAATGCTAGCTGCTGCTAGCCCCACGCACATGCACAAATGGGCTGCACAACCTGCACGGCGCTAGCAGCCCTCATTTGTGCAGGCACACAGGCGCTAGCCACCACCACCACTAGCCCGTGCACAGGCCCAAACAGACTGTGCAATCCATGCACATGCTAGCAGCCCCCGTTGCTAGCCACCAGCCCCTAGCCCCGAGCACAGGCGCAACAGGTCCACGGGCGCTAACGCAAGTGAGGGTGAGTGCGTGCATGTGTGTGCCGTACTGGCTAGCTTGTCCTGTAGCCTGGTGGCCAGTAGTCCACGGCCCAGTAGTGGACCGTGACCCATAGGTTGGGGACCCCTGTTCTATCCACACTTGAGTGTACAAATCTTTATTTCTTCCTCTTCTGGGTTTTCTAATTCCTGATGGAACACATCATAATTTTTGGTTAATGATTCTGTTCCTGACAGTAAGTTATAAAAACAAGCAATCTGTTTTGCCGAACCTGAGATCCTAAAAGCGATTTTACTGCTGATTTGTCGACACTGCACAGATCAGAACTGCCTCTTCTGCATACTTTGCTATTTTCCCATCAACTTATCTGGAAAGCAAAGTGTTAAACAATTAAAAAGCACAGTAATATATGGTTGATTGAAAAACTGTCACACTCTTGTAACACCCACACAGTGCTGGCAACAGAAGCACAACCAAATCTGTTAGACTATTTGCCAAAGTGTCTAGACCTCAGTGGAATACTTTTATGCCTATCAGAATAGAATAAAGCAGTCTTTTCCTCTTTCTCTCTTTTTCGTAATTCATACTCTTGTGCATTCACACAGACACACACAAAAACCCAGCCTGGCTTATCTGAATCACATAATGATAAAGCTAAATGAATCAATGATTGAAGAGTTGCTGCTAATCCAGTTCAATTAACTATGGGTCTAATAACATTTCCTTAAAACAAATGAAAAAGATACGATTTGCTCTGTGTTCCTAGGAGAGAAACATGCCCTAGCTATGACCTGATTGTTTCCTATGGCTATGCCAGGAAAGAATATACAATAAAGTAGATGGGTGGAAGTGGAGAAAAAAAATATGTTCTGAATCTATATTACAGTGCACACATTAGATACATATTTTAAGGACTAGTTCAGTGGTGGCAAACCTATGGCACGGGTGCCAGAGGCGGCACTCGGAGCCCTCTCTGTGGGCACACATGCCATTGCCCCAGATTTGCCTCCCCTGCAACCCCCTCCTTACCAGCAGCCCCCCAGGAGGAGAGTTGCCCCCTGAGCCTGGCCCACATGGAGCAGTGCAGCCAAGGACATGGCAGCCAGACAGCATAGACAAGACTCTGCCCTCATGCCCCATCGTGCACAGTTCATGCTGCAGGGTGCGGGCAGAGGGCAGGGCTGCCATAGCGCTGCTGGGCAATCTGCGGCGGGCCCTGGAGGCAGTGAGTGGCCCTGCGGGCAGGCAGGGGCAGGGCAGGGGCGGGGCAGGGGGTGGAGTGGGGGCAGGGCCAGTTTTTAGGCACTCGGTCTCTAAAAGGTTCACCATCACTGGTCTAGTTTATACGTATTGATAGGGATTACAATCAGAGCCTTTGCTCACTGATTCAGAAATAAACTTCACTGAGGCTGGATTTTCTTCCAAATACAACTCAATTGGCCAAACAATATTTGATATTATAGTTTCTGTCAATGTTGATCACAATCAGGAAAAGTTTAAGATATATGAGGTGACTTGTGCACAAGAGAAATAATTGGCATGAGATAGAGAAATTCCTCCTACACAAATACAGATGGTTCTCAACTTACAGCCATTTGTTTAGTGACCATTCAAAATTACAGTGGCATTGAAAAAAGCGACTTACAGCCTTTTTTCACACATACGACCACTGCAGCCCCCTCAGAGTCATGGGATCAAAATCTGGAGACTTGGCAACTGGTTTGTATTTATGATGCAGTGTCCCAGGGTCATGTGATCACCTTTTATAACCTTTTGACAAGCAAAGTCAAGAGAGCAACCCGACTCGCTTAATAACCGTGTTCCTAATTTAACAACTGCTTTGATTTACTTAGCTGCAGCAAGAAAGCTCATAAAACTCACTTAACAACTGTCTCGCTTAGCAACAAAAATGTGGATATAAGTCAAGGACTATCTGTATGGCGTTTTTCTTCACAAACTTCACTGAAAAGTGTATTTTGTGCTGACCTATGAATGAAATCCAATGTCACAGATTTCCAATCTTGTTGACTCTTTCCTCCCTGTCCTATATGCCCCCAAGATCTGCACTGAAGATATGGAAGATGTTTTTTAGATAAGCTTTTGAGGGCTTGATGCACAGCAGAACAAGTAGAAATTGCTCCATTCTGAATTTCCCTTCCAAAAGCAATCCTATCAATAGAAAAATCTCACCGGGTCTCCTCGGTATTTTTTAACTTCACCAATTTCAGGAGACTTCATGCATCTTTGATTGCACCTGCTACATAACAATGAAGAATCTCATGTAATCTTAAAAGTTAAAACTTAGTATGATATTTGATAATCCTTCATTTCAGATACATGCAGTGAGATTCATTGTTGCCAGATACTATACATATAAATATCAGTAGAAGCAAATTGTCCCATCCTCAACAATTATTGCTGTTTTAATGTGTTTTGAAGTGCTTTTACTGCACTGATCTTAAAAGTTAAGTAGAGTTGATCTTGGTTAGTGTTTGGATGAAAGACCAGGAGATTCTAGGGTTGTGGGACAAACTGGGAAGTCAAAGAAACATCCCCAGAGAAGACAATGACTAACAGTGCTGTTCTGTTGCCAAGAAAACTACATTAGTATGTCTATGAGGCCATGAAGAGTTAAGCTCAAATTAAAGGAGCCCTTACTATTTTTTTTTTAAAAAATTGAATATAATCTTGGTGGTGGTGATGCAGAGTTTGACACAAAAATGTCTACCACAGTGTTTTAAATATCTGAAATGTAAAAACCTTAGCATTTTTAAAAATTGACAAATGTTTATAGAAAAGATGTTTAAAATCCAGAATGACTCCTGTTTCTGCGCCTTCCATTTACATCAAATACTTATTTTAAAAATGCATTCCAGCTAAGTTAATTGTAAATGTATATGTGCAATTTATATGAAACAATGGATAAGAAAAATCAATGATAAATACTGAATTGCAGATTCAGATGGTTTTGGCTTACCTCACTGGGAGTTACTCTTTTTCAATTGAAAATCCAATTCTAAATAAACAATACTGAAAGCCGTGTAGGTAGTCCTCAACTTATAACCATTTGTTTACTGACTGTACGGAAAAAAGTGACTCACAATGGTTGCAGAGTCCCCATGGTCACATGACTGTGATTTGAGTGCTTGGAAGCCTGCCAGCATCCTGGGTTATGTGTGACCTTCCCAACTAAAGAAAGCCAATGGGGAAAGCTGCATTGGTTAACAATTGCACAATTCACTTAACAACTACAACAAAAACATTCATAAAATTGGATGCCACTTACTTAACACTATGTCACTTGGCAGTAGAAGTTCTGGTCCCAATTGTGATCATAAGTTGAAGACTATCTTATTTAAAAAAAACTTTAAAAGGCATGAGCAGATTAATAATTTTATTTTCAGGGAATAACACTGCAATCGAATAACATTGCAAACACTGCAATGTTTTTAGAAAGAAGCCCATTGACAAAAGATAAATTTCAATTCTGCTACATAAATAACCTACTTAATCTCAGAATTTCCCTGCTATCACGGGTCAAAATTTTGTTGTACATGATCCACCACATTAAAGCATAAAGCACTCTAAAACAGACCTTTAATTCTATGAAGCAAGCTCTTCAAATTATTTCCATCTTCTCTGCTTTTCACTAAGTTCTTTTAGCTCCAATGTGGAATTATTTTTAGAGATAGCTTCTCAAACATATGTCTTCCTCCTGAGAGAAACTTGTTTGTCAGGGTCTCCCTGACCCCACTATAGTCTTATTATTTATTACTAAATCTCTAAGCCTTTGTGTCTTTCTTTCATACATTTTTCACTATCCACTTTCTCTGGATCACAAGACAGTGATTATACGGCTATTGGAAATCAGGGGGCAGTGCTACCTTGAAATGAAAGGAGAAGCATCTTTGAAAAAAAAAATTAAATCAAGAGTTTAATGAACACTGCATTTTATGATAGGGAAGAAAGAGGGCAGATATACCTTCAGACAGGAACAGGTGTGAGTTATTGTTGTTATGTTCCTCTACTGTGATAAACCCTTGATTTTAATGATCCCCAATAAGCTTCAGAGCCAACCTTCCCACTCCTGGCAGCTGCATATCAGCTGGGATATCTGTTTTGCCTTTTTCCCACATACTTGAAAACAGACAGGGAATGTAGGGAGATGAAGGCCCCCATCTGTTTACTCAGCCCTTGCCTCGCCTGCCTCATTAAATCAGCCAGGACAAGAGTGGCCCCATAATTAATCTTGGAAATTTATATAGTTTTATGTCAATCTCAAATATTCTGTTTCTGTAAACAGTGACAAATACGATGGAGATCCTTCAGCTCCAAATACTTCTGAATAATACTGAAACCTTTCAAACAAGGTTTCAGACAAGGTTTCAGATGGGAGACATCGGTTGTCTAGAATGTCTCTATTGTTCCTTATTACCCTATTCCAAGGAAGCTGTTTATATCCTTGAATACTGTTTAAATTCATTAACGGACTAGATGAGAGAGAACAAGTTAAAGTTATATCCAAATCAAAGGAGGTACATTTGATAGACAGAAAGTGAAATTCAACAACTGAGGTTCAAGCTGTTTGGGATATCATTGCAATCCCATAGAAAGAGCAGGTTTGCATTTGGGAATACTCCTTAATCTTCAGCTGTCACTGGGTTCACAAGCTGTGTCTGTGGTGAGGAGTGCCTTTACACAATTATGTCAAATATGTCAGCTGTGTCCCTTCCTGGCCTAGTCAGGTTTAATGATAATTATCCATGCCTTACATGGTGTGGCATGATGATTATCCATGCCACACTATTAATCTTGTCTTGATTACTGCAATGCACTCTACAGGGCTACCATTGGCGACTGCCTAGAAGAGGGGTGTTAAACTGCCGGCCCGTGGGCTGGATGCGTCATGCCAAAACCACGCCCACCCCAGCTCCGGCAATGGGGAAAAAGTCATGATACGTCGCGACACCTCACATGACATTACGAGTTTGATACCCCTGGCCTAGAAGACGCAATTGCTGTAAATTGGGCCAGCTAGATTGCTTACTAGTGGAAGGTTCAGAGATCCTATGCTGATTGTATTAACAAGTATTTGTTAATATAATCGTCAATCATCATTTTATCAGATGACAATTTAAGGCAATGAATGAATGACTTAGCGTAACTGACTCCTATTATGAACTGTTGGCTTGTTAAGATCTGAAGGAGAGGCCTTTCTGAAAAACCTCTCCCTGTCAAAGAATCATCTTTCTACTAATAGAAGAGAGTTTCTGTAGCTCAGGGTTGAACTGCAGGATCCTTGGCGCTCTCTGAGCTTGGTTCTTTTCTTACAAACTAGGTAACATCATCAGCGTTAGTAGAGACAACAAACTGCTCTCCCTACTAGCATTGATGATGTTACTTAGTTTGGTAATGAAATGTCTGCAAAAAAACCAAGGTCAGAGAGCACCAAGGATTCTGCAATACCTTTGTAGCAGGCAGCAAAGGTATTGCTCTCAAACTATAGAACTTACTCCATGAACACTTTTTCAGTGCCTAGGAAATTTGTGAACATTTATCTCTTTCAACAGACTTTTAACTGTTAGATAATTCTTTATTGTTAATATTATGTAGTAATAGTTTGTGCTCTGCTAAGAGTTACTTGAGCTGAGTGGAGCAGTTGTATAAAATAAACAAATAATGTTTTATGTTTTATTTTGTGCTTTTGAATTTTGTTAGCTACCTTGAATTTTCTCAAGGTAGCTAACAATTTATTCATTCATTCGTTCAATTTTTATAGCTGCCCAACTCAACCAAGTGACTCTGGGCGATTTACAATTCTAAAACTGTAGAATAATTAAAACAATAAAAATAAAACAGTAAAAGCATCCAGAAAATAAACACAAACAGCAGCCAAGATAATTAACCGAAGGAAAATATACAAAAATTAATAAATACTGTATATGGCACTTCTTTATCAGTACAGTTCTTTAATACTCTGAAAACTAGTTGGCAAAAGACGCAGGTGGTTTCATGACCAAAGAGAAGCTTTGGTTTCAACCATAAGGACTGACCATTCTGTATTGTACTGTGCAAATCTGTTTGATTCCATGAAACAGAAGACTGCATTTATCTGCTTTGAACTTGATTCAGAGCAGAAGGTGGGCATTGATTATATAATTTAGTTGGTCCAGAACTTAAGGCAGACATGTCAAACTTGCAACGTCACATGACGTCGCACAACGTATCGGGAGAGTTTTGCCATTGCTGGCAATGGGGTGGGCACAGCTTCCGCATGACGCATCCAGCCCGTGGGCCGGCAGTTTGACACCCCTGACTTAAGGCATCAGGTTGAAGAGCAGGGATAGAAAAAGAAGCAGGTGCATTGAAAAGTAGTCTTCTCATAATGGACAGCTTGCCTGTACTGCTGCAGCCATTTCAAGGATCAAAGTTCTGGATCACACATTACCTAGCATGCATTTTTGTCCTGGGTTTTTTATTCCCAAACAGAGCTATTCTAGTAACTGGTATTTTATCTCATTAAGAAAATACCATAGTATTTTTGCTAAAGTCACAGTTCTTTCATCTTATGAGATACCTCTTCATGGTTGAGTCACCTTTATCTTTGTATGTGGTTTCAGAGTGTTGAGAAAGTTTGCAAGCTTCTGATAGAGACACTTCCGTTTCAGCTCTGAATTAAACTATCTGCCTTTGTGTCGGCTTTCTTCAGTGCTTTTGTCTTAGAAAAAGTTAAGCCTTTTTTTTCTAGGAAAAAGTTATAAGACTAATTAAAATAACAGATGAAAGGACTCAGATACTGCAATAATCGTAAATGTTCAATGTAAATTATAAGTATTTAGCTTTTGGTCAATGGCTGGTAAAACAAAAGCAAAAGAAGGGAGAACTTGTTATTATTCCCCCCCCCCAAAATTATGTATTTATGCTTAGTAGTTGTTTCTCTTCACTTTATTCCACAGTCACTACCTAATGTTGACTTTTTTTTGAATATCACTATTCCAACAATAAGAATATCTTTTTGAAAAAATAAAGAGAAGGGAGGTGTTTTGACATATACACATATCCACAGGGTTAATCAAATAGGCAACATTTTTATCAGAGTTTTACAAAAAAGGAAAAAGTGCATTTAAAAATAGGATGATGATTTTTGTCAAATACCCATAAGAAAACATTTTTAAAAAACTGAAGAATAAATCATAATTTAAATTTCAGAAAATAAACAATGTCTGTTTATACTCAGAAAAAAATCTAAATAATCTAGTGAAAACAGTTTTCAGGTATTGCAAATTGCTTACAGGGGAAAGGGGAGGTTAAGGGATTTCTTAATTTTAAGGAGACAAAATTAACAAACAGTTGCAGGAATTGGCTATGTCTAGTTTAATGAAAAAAAGGATTAAGGGTGACATGATAGCAGTGTTCCAATATCTCAGGGGCTGCCACAAAGAGGAGGGAGTTAAGCTATTCTCCAAAGCACCTGAAGGCAGGACAAGAAGCAACGGATGGAAACTAACCAAAGCAGGGGTGTCAAACTGCCGGCCCACGAGCCGGATACGTCATGCCAAAACCACACCCACCCCATTGCTGGCAATGGAAAAAAAGTTGCAGTATGTCATGATACATCATGTGACGTTGGAAGTTGGACACACCTGAACCAAAGAGAGGAGCAACCTAAGACTAAGGAGAAATTTCCTGACAGTTAGAACAATTAATCAGTGGAACAACCTGCCTCCAGAAGATGTGAATGCTCCAACACTGGAAGTCTTTAAGAAGAGACTGGACAGCCATTTGTCTGAAATGGTAAAGGGTTTCCTGCTTGAGCAGGGGATTTGACTAGATGGCCTCCAAGATCCCTTCCAACATCGTCATCATCATCATCGAAGAGAGGGTCAATCTATTCTCCAAAGCACCTGAAGGCAGGACAAGAAGCAATGGATGGAAACTAATCAAGGACAGAACCAACCTAGAAATAAGGAGAAATTTTATGACAGTGAGAACAATTAATCAATGGAACAACTTGCCTCCAAATGTTGTGGGTGCTCCAATATTGAAGATTTTTAAGACGAGTTTGAGCAAGGAGTTGGACTAGAAAACCTCCAATGTCCCTTCCAACTCTTTTATTCTTTATAGTTTCTATAAACGACAGTTCCTTAACAGGTTCAAGACCATTTGGAACAAGCTTCTACTCTGGAAAACTTCCCACCTAATGCATCATGTTTATAGTGAAGATTCCTTGTTAGAACATAGAATAACAGAGTTGAAACGGACCTTGGAGATCTAGTCCAATCCCCTGCTTGAGCAGGAGATCCCATACTATTCTGGACAAATGAATGTCAAATCTCTTCTTGAAAACCTCCAATGATGGAGCATCCACAACTTCTGGAGGCAAGCTATTCCACTGATTAATTGTACTCAGGGTCAGGAAATTTCTCCTTAGTTCAAGATCTCTTTAATGATCTTCCACCCATTACTTCTTGTCCTGCCCTCAGGTGCTTTGGAGAATAAGTCAACTCTCCTCTGTGACAATCCCTCATATATTAGAAGAGAGCTATCATGTTATCCCTAATCCTTCTCTTCAATAGGCTAAATACACAGTATCTAGTTCCCATCATATAATTTAGCCCCCCAACCCCTTATCTTTGTTGCTTTTCTCTGCACTCTTTCTAGAGCCTCAGTATCTTTTATATATTGTGGTGATCAGAATATTCCAAATGTGTCCTTATTAGTGTAATATAGAAAAATACTGTCTCTTGTGATTTTGATGCTATTCTTTTGTTGATGCATCCTAGGACTGCATTGGCTTTTCTGGCAACTGCAGCACACTACTGGCTCATACTTAAGTGGTAGTCCACTGGGACACCTAGATCTCTCTCACAGTTACTACTGTTGAGCCAGCAACCACCTATTCTATACCTGTGCATTTGATTTTTCCTGCCTAGGTGCAGGACCTTACTTTTCTCATCATTGAACTGCATCTTGTTACAGAGGGCCTAATGCTCAAGTCTGTGAAGACCCTTCTGAATCTTCCAAGTGTTGGCAATTCTCCCCAGCCTGGTGTCATCTGGTGTCATCCCCAGCTTCTATTCCCTTGTCTAAATTAATGGACAAGTCTAAGTTATTATGAAGATGGTGAAGAATATCAGGCCTAAGACAGAGCATTGAGGTACCCCAGTGCATACTTCCCTCCATGTAAATGAGGTTCCAACGAGGACTACATTGTTGGAGAAACAGCACTCAGCTAAGAACAGATGCTTCTGGAAGTCAGTAAGTTTTGTTTGAGATGCCTTCCCCTTAATCCCAAATGTAAACAGGGATGGCTGTAATTATTTCAACAATAAAGAAAAGAAGCTTTGCATGTTTGCAAAGTCAAACGTAGATTTACTGTGACTTATGAGTTTAGAAGTACAAATTTAGGTAGAGTTCAAACTTTGGGCTGCAAATTAGAAATATACATTTCAAATATAAAACCATTCACCCCCAAAGAGCTTATATCTGAGTAAACCTGATGAAAATTGTGTTCTATGTTATCTCAGTACATTAGAACAGATCCTGAACATAAGCTTCATCAGAATAATGATAGACTGGAAACTTGGAAGAGCTGCCTCTCCCTGAAGTCCAAAGAAGCTTGCAATAATTTCCATTCATGAGCTACAGACTCAGAAAAGGATCAAAGAGCACGATATCCTGCTTTAGGAGTTTAAATGTTCTAAACATGTTGTGTTTCAGGAAAGGGTTAACCAGCTGAATATAAGTGTGAGGCTTTTTGTTTGTTTGCTCTATCTTCACTCCTGCTGGTAAGCAAAAGAAAAGGTATGCAGTAGCAGACAGATTTTCTCTGTTGGGTTTTTTTTTTTTTTTTGTAAGGGGGCGGGGGAAGGGGAGCAGCATACCAAGCTTTTGCCAACCTGAAAAATCAAGCATCACTTCAAAAAAGAAGGGGGGGGGGGAAAGAGCAGGACAGAGAATTCTGGTATCAACCCTTAAGCTTTTTGGAAGCCCTTGCTGGGACATGGTGAACCAGGTGGGGCAGAATCTCAAGGAGTCCACATTCTTGGCATTAATGACTGCATGGCTATGTTTCCAGCACTAGATTTTCTCTTATCGTGAGCTCTCTTTGTCTTTCCAGTTCTTCTCCTATGAGTGAAAGTGTCTGCAGAGCTGCCTCTTACAGAATTGGCAGGAAAACATTTATTATCATTCCACACTTGCTATAACGGGTTAACGAATATTTATTTATTTATTTTTCTTTAAAATGGATTTGGATTTTTCAGAGAAAGGGAAAGTTTGCAGCTTTAAAGTAAAAAAAAAAAAAATCTAATCCAGCAATCGTCCCAAAGAAACCGTTTTTCAGAGGAGAAAAATTTACTTGAAGAAAGGACCATTAACAATATGGAGAAAACTCGCTGCTAAATTTCTATGAAATGAATCCACCCAGGATTGTCAGATTACTGTATGCTGTTCTGAACCAGAGCTTCTTTAAAACAATTAGAAATAACATATTTACAATTTTCAGATTATGATTTTGTGTCTAAATAGTTAATGCAGTTAGTTCTTTTGTGTGAAGCAAAGGCAGCCGGGCTCAATGCAACTCTCATTTCTGTCTAGCTGTTACGCATATGAGCATGTACTCTTTGGCTGTACATCAAGAACAGCTGCCTGAAATGTAAAACAACACAAAATGTATCTAGTTACAATCTGGAAGAGGTAGTGCTGGACACACAATACAGATCTTTTGCTAGCAGCAAATGAAAGCCATGCTTGCCAGCTTCAGACTTCACAACAATTTAGTCAGGAAGCAAAATTATCATAGAACTCTTAATAAAAGGTAGCAATCTCTGCTGAGTTTTCAACATTTTACTTAAAATCTAAAAGAAGGGTACCTGCTATATTCTACAACAGAAACCATAAAGCATAATCTCCCATAATAAATATCGTAATCTGTTGCTAACTTGGAACAAACGTCCTCTACAGTAACCTACATTGTACTTCTAAAGCATAAGCTGTATCAATGACGTACACTGAGGCCAATACTGTTAATCCTTAAGGAATTTTTGTTTCATTACATTAATCATGGTTGCATTTGTAGGTTATTCTGAGCTGGGATTCATCTTTTCAACAGCTGACACATATTTAAAAATATACCACCCAGCCAATTTAGACAATGATCAGGAAATAATTCAAAAACAAGGAGGAGAGCCCTATCTTTTTTATACCTAGACACTTTGGAATTAAGAAGCACAGCCAAGAGTCAACTTACCAGCTTGCCCAAAATAAAATTCTACTTTCTATTAAGACCCTTTGAATAACCTGGCTTGGTCAGGCTCTTAGTTGCATGGAGGTTTTGCAAAACAACAAGTTACTAGCACAGGTGAAGTGAAGATTCTGCCTCCTAAAAGGATTGCCTCCCTTTTGTCTACAGCAGGATCTTTCAGCAAAAAGTGAAAGGGGGACATTCAAACATTCAGCAAGGAGACATTACCATTTCAGACAGCAGACAGTCCATTTATGTTACTACTATCCTTTGAGAAAGTAGCCTTGCTTGTTTCCCTTTCCTCTGCCACATCTACCAGAACAGTTCAGATGGATGGATAAAGTGCTGCCCTATAGACAATAGTACTTTTGTTGCTTAGTCCTTTTAGCTTCTGATAACAAAAACATGAAGAAAACAGTCTGACTGATAACCTTTGGGGTAAAAGGTTGCTCACAGCACCCAGGAACACTGTATAAACAAAAGCTCATTAACTAAAGAGACCGTGTATCAGAAAGCCCTGGGATGAAACAAAACGCCATTAATGATTCAATATGGTGTCCCCCAAAGTACATGTTTTAAAAATCATCTACTGGTAGTTAAATGCTTGAAGTATTCTCTTCCTACACTCATTTCTTCCCCAAGCCGTGAATCCCATTCCCGAGATCCTTTGGAAGCTTTTTGGTCTTCCCAGCTCATGAGAATGGGCATGCTATTTGGAAAAGAAATGGCACACACAATTTGGAGAATGAAGTCTTCCAAAACACCGTGAGAATGGAACTCCTGCCCTTCTCCAAATTGTGTGCCTGTTCTCGCAAGATCTGGGGAAAAAAACAGAAGGTTTTTGAAGGATCACAAGAAGGGCATGGATGACTTAGGGAAGGAATGGGAAGCCCAGCTTGAAGAATGCCACGAGGAGCTGAAGGCCAATGGTGTGTGGCATTTCTCAGTGGCAGTCTTGCTGGGCTGAAATAGAGGCCTAGTGGGAAGTGGCACCTGGCTAAGACTGCTGAAAGCCCCAGCCCTCTACTTCAGCTCCAGCCTTGGAGCTGCCACTGAGAGCTGCTCAGCTCCAGCCTTCGTGTAAGATGGCCAAAAGAGTGTAGATCAGGGGTGTCAAACTCACAATGTCATGTGATGTGTCACGGTGTATTGTGACTTTTTTGCCATTGCCGGCAATGGGGTGGGTGCGGTTTTGCTATGATGCATCCGGCCCGCGGGTCAGCAGTTTGACACTCCTGGCATAGATGGAGAAGGATAGGCAGGGTGGGTGGGTTATAGTGCAGGCAGGCTGCCAAGAGCCCAAATTTTGATGATGTGATCATAGAGGTGCTGTATGAAGGAATTGCAACAGCTGCAACTTTGGGCGTGGCCATAAGTCCACTTTTACAGTACCATTGTAATTTTGAATAGTCACTGAATGACTATTATTCATAAAAGAAAAGCATCCGTTTGGGATGGATAAAACATGATGGCCTTAAACCTTCCAACAGATTGCCGTCCTAACTTTGGAAACATTGTCAGGTTCTGTAAAGCACCTCTGCTGAATGTGAGTATAAATTTTTCTCACTAATAATGAGATTAGATACTTTTTAAAATGCTTTGAATTCCTAGCCCTAGTGAGTTCATGAAAATAAGAAGCATACAGAACTAATCCATCCAAAGAGTACTGCTGAGTGGATACTGATGGGGACTTCCTATTTCCCAACCATTTGAGAATTTATCTGACACTAGTCTTTGAGAACTGTGGATGTATGCTATATCTTGTAAATTTCTCTCTTCCTTTGCTGTGTCAGGAGGCCTAAAAGTATTGACTTTCTCTGTTATGACAAGAGTCTCTATTTTTCTCTTTTTGCCTTTTTCAGCTGACCACTGAATAAAGTGAATCTCTTCTTGAATCTACAGTAGTGGCCAAAATTGTGGAAACTTTTTGGGAAAAGTGTATTTTTGAGGTTTGATGGCTAATAACACCACTTTTTTTGGAGTAGTACTATAAAATTATATATCAATGAAAAGATAATTTAATCAAGAATGTAACGCAACATAGTTATTCAATTATCTGTACTGTATTCTAGCCAAATAACCAGAAAAAAGAAGCACAACTTGCTTAGGTTGGTATCAGGTAGCTTTCCTTCATCTGATTGTAGCCAATGAGCACGAGTGTTTAGAGAGTCAATCAGGTGTCATCTTGTTTTGGCAATGAGCCAATCAGATCACAGTAGGATTCAGTTATTGATGTCATGTACTGAAGCTGAGAGGAGGACATTTGTCAGTGTGTTATGTCAGGGCTTTTCAACCTTTTCACCCATTGTACCACTTTTAGGATATGGCAATATCCGAGTACCACCAGTCGCCTAGCAAGGTGTCAAAAACTTGATGACCAAAAAAAAAAAAAAAAAAGGAAAAAAGTGATAAAGTACAGGTAGTCCACGACTTACAACAGTTCGCTTAGTGACTGTTTGAAGTTACAATGGCACTGAAAAAAGTGCCCCCCAAGCCACAGCCGAGCAAGACACCTGCCTGCCTGCCTGCCTGCCCGGTGGCGCTCTTTCTCCTGTCCGAGGTTTTCATGAGCATTTCTGTTGAAAATTGACAGCGGGGGTGGGGTGGGGGGGTGTTTGGTTTTTATCCCCCCCCATCTGCTGGGTGGTTGCAGCAGGTTTTGATCACTTCACATAACCCTGGGACACTGTGACCGCCATAAATATGAATCAGTTGCCAAGCAACTGAATGTAAATCACAAGACCCTGGAGATGCTGCAACATTCCAGTTGATCGGTGCTTCTTCTGGGTTCAGCAGAAGTGCCAGGATCAGTGCTGCTTTCCAGCTGATTGGTGCTTCTTCAGGGCTCAGCAGAAGCACCAGGATTAGCACCGAGCTCCAGCTGGAGCCTGGCGCTGATCCTGGTGTTTCCACTGAGCCCTGACAGCCCCAAAGAAGCGCCGATCAGCTGGAAAGCGGCATTGATCCTGGCGCTTCTGCTGAGCCCTGACAGCCCTGCAGCTCCAGCCATCTCTCACTCAGGGTTGTGTGGTGCTGCCACCGGTTTAGCTCATTCCCCTCCCCCACTACCACTTTTCTAGGATGGTCGCATATCACCTGCCAGGTGCCAATGTACCACATTTGGTACCTGTACCACTGGTGGAAAAGCCCTGTGTTATGCCATTGCTATCAAGTTGGTTGGGTTTTTTTTCTTTCATTTAGTGAGCTTGTAAAATGTAATAAAATTAAAGTAATCATGCAAAGAGTTGACTGGTTGCCCAGAAAGCGATGTAAAATAGTATTATTAAGTGAACAAGGTTTCAGTTATAAAGAAGAAAAATTGGTGGAAACTTAACCAAAGGTGGCATTTCTACTATACACTTTTCCCAAAAGGTTTCCACAATTTTGGCCACTACTGTACCTACTCCCTCCCCTTGCAGATCTTTAATTTCCTGTTTTATCTTTGTCTGATTGAATTTAGTATGCTATTCTTTGAATGTCATCTTTTCTTGACTGAATGGAACACTTGTTACATTACCATAATTATAAATTGCTTATTATTTGATTGTGTTATAGGTAGTTAGCCTCTAATATACTTTGTGCTAAGTTCTCCATATCTAAAATTCTCTTTTTTTCTTCTTGTTGACAATGAGTGATATTACTATCACTCATATTATTGTGTTTTGTTTTTTAAAATTAATTTATAATAATGTTTGGTGTTCAGTTTCCAACAAAACTGGCACTGTGGGAGGTCCTACATTGTAATACCTATAACAATCTCTGCTATTATGCATATACCGGTAGTAACACAGAATATAACTTGTTGGAAAGAAGAAGCTTCAGTAAGCCAGATATAGCGTAATAACTTTGAGACACATTAGATATTTCACAGGAATTACATGCAGAATTCTACACCACCCAGGAAACTGCAAAAACACAGATTAATCCCTGAATTTCATGTTCTGATACAGTTAGTCCTAATCTGTAAATTATGCTTTACTGTAGGTCTTAATGGCCAAGTTTCAAAAATCCCCCCCCCCATTATTTATTTGTAATCTTTTGTTCCTGCTTTGAAAAATCTTAAGGTACTCAACTGCATTAAGACAAGAAAGGTTATAATGATTCACCATTATTTTTGCTCCATACTTGTTTGATTAAAAACTGATTTTGCACATAGTTTACTTTGCTGGAGATATTCAGTTTATATCCTGAGTAATAAAATAGCTTGAACCATTACCATCACTGTTAAAGTCATAAACATTAGAATGGAATGGAAGGAGATGGATAGGATAGGATAGGATAGGATAGGATAGGATAGGATAGGATAGGATAGGATTATTTGGCCAAGTGTGAATAATAATAAACCTTGAAATAGCATAGTAAAAACCTTTTGAAAATATTCTAAAATAGTGTGTTCTTATTCTGTCCTGAAAATGAGATAACAAAGTACCTTTCAAAAAGCACCTCATTTGTGTTTTTCGTTCCATTATTAAATCATTGTTTCTACTGTTATATTATTGTTCGATGGGTGTATGTTTCCAAAGAGAGAATTCCCAGCAAATATTTGGAAAAAGTCGACCAAGTTATGAAATTAACTGTAATATTCAAATAAAGCACTTCAGTATTTTCCACTGAAGCTTTATAACTACTTTAATTTATACAATATGAATCCTTATTCTAAAGGCAGCTTCTGAAAAGCAACTCTCATCCCAATAAAGGGCAAACACATTTAGCTATGAGAGGATATAAACTTCTATGACAGGTTCAAACAGGTCTACGAACCATACCTTGCAAACCACAGGTGCGAAATAAAACTCCTAATTTTTCAGCTCATGAAAAACACAAAAGGAAAAGGATATAATCCAATACCTGAAAGACCACAGTGCCTGGTTGGCAAGTCTCATAGGGCTCCAAAATTGAGACTTGCCCAAGCCTGCATAAAAATTATCCTGGAGGAGACCTATTTGTACCAGGTAGATGTAGATGAAACAATTAGTTCTGAAAGTTAGAAGGCACTAAAGGAGTGCTAAAATGCAAAGGAATAAGCAAGGCATATTTAACTAAAAATGGAAACTCTAAAACAGGCCGGCACAATGCATCAAGGGCAAAGGGCCACACAGATATACAAACTCTAAAAAAAATAGCTAGTGTGACTGTCAGTTGTTCAATGGCTCATGGAATGATAGCGCTGATTTGTTTGGGATTTGGTACCGCAATGCTTGGCCGGGTATTTTTTGTGGCGATAGCAAAGTAGGGTGGTGGTGAATTTATTGAATTCTTAAAAAACGTTTGTGGGCCCACACAAGGCTGCTCGGTGGTTCACACATGGCTTGTGAGCAGTATGTTTTGTAAAGCGATAACAGAAACACCAAGGGGCCTGTAGGCAAGCCTTGGTCACTATCATAAACAAACTTGCTGGCTGAAAGAAGGATTGGCATATATAGGTAGTCCTCAACTTATGGCCACAATTGGGAGGCAGAATTTCTGTTGCTAAACAAGGTAGTTGTTAAGTGAGTCACATCCAATTTTACAACCTTTTTTGCCATGGATGTTAAGTGAATCACTGCAGTCATTATGTGAATCATGGGGTCATTAAGTGAATGTAACTTCCCCACTGTCTTTGCTTGTTGAGAAGCAAATAGCAATCAGGATGCAGCAACCATCAAAAATATAGGCAGGTTGCCAAGCACCCAAATCTCAATCACATGATAACAGGGGCACTGTAACCATTATAAATGCATGCTGGTTGCCAAGCAGCTGAATTTTGGCCATGTGACCACGGAGATGGCTGCAACAGTTTTAAATGTGAGGATTGGCTGTAAGTCATTTTTTTTAGTGCTACTGTATCTTTGAAACCACTAAATGAATGGTTGTAAGTCCAGGACTAACTGTGTTTACAGCATTCTATTTGTAGGTTTATTGGTGTAATGAGGTTATTTAAGGCTACTAGTTATGCTGGAGATACATTATCTTCAGTAATAGTTGCACTCCTCGGTTAGGACTTGATCATTAGCAGGAGGACATTCCTGTGTCTCTGCTATTTATACAAAGATCTGGTTACTCATGTGGCAGCAGAGGGCTAGATTAGGTGGGCTTTTGGTGTAATCCAAGACAGTCTTTTGTGTGAATTAAAGGAATGGCTAAATAGCCGTTCAGGAATGCAGGAACCTATAAAAAATATTCCTTCCTTTTGATTCTACACAGTAGTTAAAAAGCAGTTATTCTCATACGATCTCTCCTAGCAAGGTTCGTCTACTATAAGGACAGTTTGAAAATGTGCAGGGCTGATCAATTTTTTTGCTCCCTGGAAGCAAGTGGTAACGAGCAACAATGACTCACCTACATGTTCCAACATGTGCTTAGCCGTTGCAGACTTGCACTTTTTCCTGAATAAATATTTCCTCTTCACTCTTATTTCAATCACTTTCTAATTCCCCCCTCCCCTCCAGAAACATTACTGTTCTTAAGTATTGGTGCTGACTGCAGCTAAGCCAAATACAGCCATTCTACTAAAAGCTTTTGACAAATTCCTCTATTTTTTTAAGTGAAGCAGAGGGAAGGAAAAGGACTGGGTTCAGCCAGAGATACATTTCAGGATGTAGAGTGTAACCTTTTTTTGTAAAGTTAATGCTGGAAGACAAAGCTTTTCATTTTTTAATGAGACGTTATTTACAGTGCAGCAGAGAGCCAAGGGTAATAAAAAGGACTCGATGCAAGCTTCAAGGTTATCCGCAGCTGCTAAGAAGCTTCTAATTATAAGGAGCTGTTTCAGCCAGGACTTGGATTCAAGACAAAAAGAAAACTGTACCGTGTTCTTTCATTCACCCGAGGGTATAACATTAGCAAAAGATCCCCTCTTTCCAACACCACTAAGGTTCTGCATCCCTCGGCATGTCTGGGAGACTGAACAATTGAAACAAAAATCTATACTAAACATATATTCTGCCTCCCAATAGACGTAAAAAAGAAAGTTGAAGTTAGGAAAGACTCCATTCTTATTGGGAAAATTCTCTGTGGAATCTTAGAATTGACTCTTAACCTGAAACTTTCTCTGTAGTATGTGTTTTTCTAAGAGCTTACAAGTTTTGCTAAATCAAATTTATATTTTCCAGTCCTGCTTTCTAATTTTTTAAATTAAGATGAAAATTTAAACTATTTGAAGGATGGGGTTATCTCTCCCCAAATTGGCATTAGCCTTACATTTACTGTCACTTATTGTTAAGGACTGCCATGTTTTAGTGTGTACCTTTTACTGTGGGCCATCTTCCATGGGAACAATGAATATCATAATTCTTGCTGATGAGTTTAGGGAGCTCCTCATCAGGCAGAGCCAGGTGATACTGCAGAACCTCCTAAGACAATAAATCTGAACAATATTTCTTTAGAGTAGAAATAAATACCTGATGATTTGTTGCATTTTGTCGGCATTCTCAAATGGATGTCATCTGCCTCTTAGAAAGGGTAGAAAATATATTGCCTCCTCAGATGAACCCATGGGACTTTTGTTGCTGGGGTGGGGCAACTGAGACATCATTTTCATTTGCAAAATCTCACATTTTCTGTAATTGTTCTTTTCAGTGAAAAAAAATGGCTAAAGGGGAAAAGCCAGATTGATGCACGATGCTATTGGTATAGTATTGTTAGTAATGCTCCATCTGGAAGCACATGTACCTCATTTATCTCAGTCATCACCTTAAAATGGAATTAGGGTAGATCAGTGCTTCTCAACCTTGGCAACTTAATTACATGTGGTGTTCAGCTCCCAGAATTCCCTAGACAGAATTTCCCAATTAGGGAATTCTGGGAGTTGAAAACCACACTTCTTAAAGTAGCCAAAGTTGAGACACAGTGGTGAAAAGCTATTTTAGAATAACCATTCAATCCTGTTCTTCTGTATGAGTTTCAGAAAAGGTAGATGATTTCACCATCTTTTCCCCCAACAACTTTCAACCTATTTTCCAGAGCTACATTAGAAGTTACAAACATTCATTCCTTTGATCTGCAGAAAGGATAAGATACTATTTGCAGACAATGGAAACTACTAGTTCTACTTACACCCCATCAACCCTGTGCTGCTTGTAAACCATCCTAACTACCATCAAATTACAGTCTTGATAACAACCAGAAAAAAGCAGTATTTATTGCTCAGCAAGGGATATCTTCACAAAATCAATTCAAAAAGATCTATACTCTCATCTATATCACATGGATTACAGTACACTTATATTTCAATACCTGTAAATTAAATTGTAACTGTTTCAGCAAAGCTTTAAGTCAGGCATGTCAAACTCCCAGCCCGCGGGCCGGATGCATAACAATGAAACTGTGCCCACCTCATTGCCGGCAATGGGGAAAAAGTCCCGATACATCACACGATGTCATGTGACATCACGAGTTTGACAGGCTTGCTTTAAGTAGTTTAAAGTAAACAATATAATTTGCTGAGGGTTACAAGTTTTATTTTAACTATTCAAATCTTTTCCCACTGAATATCCCACTAACTAAAAGGCTAAAAATGACCACTGCATAACAAATAGCAAACATGATGTATTAATTGTTGGGTCAAAAAAAAATAGTATCAGATAAATATTAGACAGTTTGGAGCGGATAAATTTAGACACCAATAACTTCCAGGAATTCAGTTTCTTTTAATGAATTTTGAGGTATCTTTTATCATTGCATTTGGATTTGCATTTTTTAAGAAATCCAAGCAAATTGGAACAAAGTAATAAATCTAGGAATGGTGATTGTTTTTGGTGCTGTTCAAGGAAGTCACTCACACAAAAGCATGCATTTCATTCACTTACACCATGCAGCCTCCCATTCAGTGGTGGGATTCAAATACCTGAACATCCAGTTCTCTGCATAGATCAGGGGTGTCAAACTGCCAGCCCGTGGGCCAGTTTCATCATATTGAAGCCGTGCCCACCCTATTGCCGGCAATGGCAAAATTGGCCCGATACGTTGCGCGACGTCACGTGATGTTGTGTGTTTGACACCCCTGGCATAGATGCAGGGCTAGAATGGATTTCCAGAAGTGACATCTTAGGCCTAGAATGGATTTCCAGAAGTGACATCTGTGCACATCCTGTGGGCTGTTCTAGGCCTGAGAGGCCTCCTCCAGGCCTCCAAGACCTAAAACGGACTTCCAGAAGTGACATCAATGCACTTCCAGTGGGGTATTCTAGGCCTGGGAGGCCTCCACCAGGCCTAGAATGGACTTCCGGAAGTGACATCCACACACTTCTGGTGGGCCGTTCTAGGTCTAGGAGACCTCCTCCAAGCCTCCGAGGCCTACAACTGACTTCCAGAAGCAGCATGGGTTCAGCTGGTTTTCCGAACTCAACAAAATTTAGCTACCAGTTCTACCGAACCGGTGCAAACCAGCTGAATCCCACCACTGCTCCCATTTAGTCATGACAGATCCATGCATAGAGATAGCCTTTGACTTACAACCATTTATTTAGTGACTGAGGTTACAGCAGCACTGAAAAAAGTGACTTATGACCGATTTTCGTACTTATGACCATTGTAGTATCCCCAAGATCACACCAATAAAATCTGGGTGCTTGGCAACTGACATGTATTTATGACAGTTGCAGTCCTGGGCTCATATAATCACCAACTGTAATCTTTCCAGCTGGCTTTCAACAAGCAAAGTCAATGGGGAAAACAGATTTGCTTAACAACTGCATGATTTAACAACTGCAATGATTCGCTGAAAAACTGTAGCAAAAAAGGCCATAAAATGGGACAAAATTCACTTAACAACTGTCTTGCTTAGGAATGGAAATTTTGGCTTTTATTGTAGTCATAAGTCAAGGACTACCTGTATATGGCTATCTGCAGAAGCCAGTGTCTTAATACAAAATTGTTTGTTCTGTCCAGTGCTGAAGTTACCCTGGACTTGTAAGAATAAACAACCTGATCAGTTCCAGCTTATGGTACAAAACATTTAAATTTAAATATATGTTAGAAAACAACATGAAAAATTTAGCTTAATCAGATTTCCTAGTACAGTGATGGCAAACCTTTTAGAGACCGAGTGCCCAAACTGCAACCCCAAACCCACATGTATCGTCGGGTGCCAGGTGGGCATGGCCCATTGGGTGGGCGTGGCTGTGGTGGTAATGGCAGACTGGGTGGGACTAAAAAGTTCAATCAATCAATTCCAACTTTGTGAGATCTTTTTTTTCCCGCGAGAAGTTGAAATTGATTGATTGAACCCCCCCTTTTTTTGCACATGGCGGCAGAGGCCTAAAGCGAGAAGGTTTTATAAAACCCAGCTGAAGGCCTAGGACTGGGCAACGGTGCGCTTGCCATAGGTTTGCCACCATGGTCCTAGTATGATTGCAATTGGCCAATTTTGGGAGGGGTAGGACAGGACTGAATCAAATCAAATTAATTAGTTTTATTTATTTATTCAATTTCTCTATTTAACCATCTCAGTCAATGATTCTGGGTGGCTTACAATTGAAAAAAAAACCATACTACAATTAAAACAGTAAAACATTTTTAAAACAATGAAAATATCCAAATTAAATATACATAGCAGCTGAGATTCTTGGTCAATTAGCCAGTAAAGCCAGGAAACGGGGTCCTGACACATTTAGCAGACTTGGAACATTGTCAGGTTTTTAGGCCTAATGAAAGGCTATCAAGGATGGACCATTATTATTTTCCATTATTTCTTTTTTTATGTTATTATTACCATTATTTCAGCACTTCTGCATTTCAACAATTCTTAATGGAGTATTTCTTTAAATGAAGATATCCTAATTAAAAGATAGATTCGTTTGAAAATTCATAAAAATATAATTCTCAGTTATTAATAACAATATACCCAAAATACAATATTTCATCTTATAGGAAATAAGATAACTTGGAATGGATATGGGAAACAGGATTTCCACGTAGCTACATAGAAATAGAAATCCAAAATGGAAAATAAAAATATATTTCTGTTCCCACCAGAACCAGTAAAAACATGCATTAGAAATAAAAACCTAACACTCCACATAAATGTTTGAATTGTTATTTTTACTTAGCAGATTAAAAAGTGTCTTTTCAGAGAACTACCGTATATGCCGGCGTATTAGGCGACCTGGCATATAAGACGACCCCCATCTTTATAGCCGGGCCGCATTCCTAGAACGTCGTCTTATACGCCGGAAACTACCAGTATTTCCGGCGTATAAGACGACTTGGCGTATAAGACGACCCCCGTCTTTGGCGCCGATTTCAGCGCTCGCGGAAGTCGTCTTATACGCCGGCATTTACGGTATATCCAAGAGACCTCTATTGTTATTATATAAAAACACAGAAAACTGATGGCAGAAAAAGACCTAGTGGTCCATTGAATCTGCCCTTTGAGATTGTGTTGTTGTTGTTTTCTTATTTATTTATTAGTTTTAATTAAATATATATATATTTAAAAACAGAATAAACCTGAATTATTTTTTTTTTTATCAAACCAGAAAAGTACACATTCAATTTGGTAGGTCTACAGCTGCTATTTGCAGTTTTTTTAAAACCACACCATACTTTGTCATCCCAATTTGGCCCTGACTCTGAATGTTCTCAGTCATCCAGGTCATGGTTGTCCAAAAGGTGCTTTTTCAGGAGGCAAATGGACTATCTTGTTTTTTTTTTTTCTTTGAAGACCTTTCGCTTGTCATCAGAAGAAGCTTCTTCAGCTCTGATGAGGCTTTTGTTATATCTTATAAGATCTATCAGGAAGGCTGTTTTATTTTACTAATATCTGTTTCATTAAGTTAATAAAAAAAAGAAAGAAAATGTGTTTAAAAGTGGGAAGATATCAAACTAACATTTGCATAGGATGCCTGTCATGGTCCCGACTAATGAAACACTTCAAAGAACTTCCAGGCATGTTTATCCTAAAAGTCATTTATTGTTACAAAATGTCGGCACAGGCACAATGTAGGGTTTTTTGCCAGAATCTGAATTCCTCTTGCTGGCATCTAACTTTTCTTGCTAAACCCCTCCCTTATCTTGCAGTCAGTAGTCACATCTTCCAATTAGCCCAGAGGGCAGAGATTCACTTCCGTTCCTTTTCTCTGGCCTCTGAATTAACTCTAAAAATACCAGACAGTTCTGCATATTGTCAAAAGCAAGAATATACAATATTTGCAGCGTTGACAATGCCTTCTGTACTGGTTAAAACCATCTTCCCTTTACAAAAAATAATAATACTTGCAATGGGACAGGGAAAACATCTGTGTACAAGTTTCATTTTCATTTAATCAAAAAGAGCTCCTCTTTGAGGGAGATAGGAGGTTTAGCCGCATGAAATATAAATAAATAAAAAATAATAAAAACATTAAAGATGCACAAAGCAATGGCCTTTTAATATCTTTCCCAAATTTTACTTTGCAATTATTTTACATATAGAATAATATCAAAGGACCTAGTATTGGGAACAGGCTTAGAGTGATGGTGATAGTAGAGAAAATAAAGAGTAGCAGGAGCAGTCAAAGATATTCAGCTTAGCACACTAGATGGATGTAGCCCAAATCATTTTTTCAACAGTTGCATTCTTCATGTTGGTTGTTACACTCCCAGAATGGCTGTTATATAAATTTTATTAATCACAAAATGGGTACATGAATGCATGTCATGAAACAACCAATCATAAGAAGGCAAATTAGCTTCAGGATGCTACTTATAATCCCAGGATATAGAATGAAGAGAGAATCACCTTGAGGGACAGAGGAAGGCAAGAAACTTGAAGCCAGAACAGGAATGTGACTTTCAAGTGCAGGAAAACCAGAAATCCAGGCAGTTTGAAGGAATATAAAGATTTATTGCAAGCTTATGCTCTCTAAAAGAATCTGAACTACTAACTGTGACAAAAAAAATTGGTGGTAGATAAGAGCCGATGGAATTCAAGGTGGGCTGGACTTAAATTTGGGTGTGAAGGGACTCAAGACTGATGACGCATTTGACCCTTCCCTCTGACACAGTCTGCTCATCTCCTACAGTGACAAGTATAAATGTCTCACACAAGCCTCTCTCTAGTTTGCACAAGGATAAATGGAGGAAGTAAAGGAGAGGGGGTGCTCATTCAGATGTGCAAGATTTTGTTATTAAAACTTTACAAAAAAAATAGTATTGATCTATATGACTTTGTTTTCCTAATCTGGTCTACTGTGAAGGACTGATATAGAGATACCTATGTAAAAATTTTCATGCAAGTAAAGCTACTATGCTTTCAACGTCAGCTTCCTAGTTTTTTTAACATTAAAAGAAGTTTTAAAAATTAGATGAGATAGAAAACCTGGTGAAACTGAGGGAGATAACCTGGGAAAAATTGTTGGATGCCGTATTGATACTCTTGAGCTAGAGGAAAGATAATAAAGCCCTTCTTGCCTACCAATTGCTTCTGACAGTATCCCTTAAGAGTGTTTTTTTTAAATATTCCTCTACAGTCCAATTTATTACCCATGCCAAGCCAATGTGGGGAGCTAAGATCTATTCATCTTTGTTCTTTCATGTGCTCAGTTCTGAGAAATGCATAGCTACAACCTAAACACCCTTGTCTCTAATAATTTGGAATGACAGCTGCCAGAATTTTTAAGCTAACTACTACATCTGTGAGTTGCAGTTCCAATCTATCTGAAAGGCTAAGTCTGATTGGGTAAGGATGATCCAGAGACCATTATTCAGTTAATAAAATGTATTCATTGCTCATTTGCAATGCATCCAGATGGTTTACAATAGAATTTTTTAAAAAAAATATGAAAAAGCTGTTTGTGTGAGTGTTTAAAAACTAGAAACTTTAATACTCTAAAAGACTTAAGTAAGAAGAAGAAGAGATCTTGTCAATTCTAGGAGCATTGTAGAAAAAAAACCAAGAATTATACTTAAGTTAAAAGTTTTTCGTGCCTATCCATATTGAATAAAGAGACCATGTTGCTAAGATTATTAAAAAATCTAAGTTTATATAACTCTAGAAAATAAATGAATTGGAATGTAAATTGGGTTGTAGTTCACTTCAGTTCTAGATATATAGACTGCCTTTGTGCACTTAATATATGAATCTCAAAGATCCCAGAACAGTTGAAAGAAAAAGTGATTAGAAAAAGGTCAAAAATTACCCTTCTGAATACAGTTGTTTATAGATTATGCAGTATAATCTATTAAGTTAAACTAGACAAGATTAATTTAACAAGATTAATTTGTACATGTATCAAGTAGAGTAGAGTAGAGTAGAGTAGAATTCTTTATTGGCCAAGTGTGATTGGACAAACAAGGAATTTGTCTCCAGTGCATAAGCTCGCAGTGTACATATAAACAGCAAGTAATACTGTAGGTCATAAATCATAGTTACAATCATTAATTATAAGTTAAAAACAACAGTTAATAAGTCATAAGAAACCAATAGAAGATAGTAGGAGACACATATGCATACTGTATATTGATATGTACAGTATATTAAACTGTATATGTTTAATATACAAGGATATGAGAGAATAGAACAGCACACAACCTTCAAACACCTGTACTTTGGTATTGAGGACAGCTGCTATAGCTCAATTCTTAATACCTACTGCCAGGCATTTTACAATCCAGTGGCTGCTTAAATGCTGACTGAAAGAGGACCTTTGCATAAGAGAGAACATGTGTTTGCATGCAGTCAGATGGCAAGCTTAAATGAAAGCAGCAGTAAAAATGACAGTAAAATTAGGTCCCACAGAGTAACTTAATGACCACATTGCTTAGACTCAAAATTCTGGTACCAGTTGTGATTATAAATTGAGGACTACCTATAGTCTGCTTCATATCCAGAACCTCTTATCTCCTTTATATTCTTCACTATTTTTTGAAATATTTCATCATGAACAATGAAATAAATCATGCTTTTATATTTAAATTGGTTCCTTGTTAAATGTGCCTTCAAACAGACTTAGAGTTAAACCATCTATTTAAAAGAGGGAACTTTTTCTAAGCAGTTATTCACCAGTCACCATTCTCACTCATTCTTAGGCCTCTGAATAACTCATTCATAAAAAGAATTATTAATGTAGATATCCAGAATGTTTTGTATACATCTGGATAATCTGACTAAATAGCAACATCAATAAGAAAAGCAAAGAATGCCTTTTTAGCACACACATTTCTTGGTATCGAGTAGTATTACTATGGCCGTTCAAAAAGTAGAAAAAATAATTATATATTGACAGTGAAGGAGAACAGATGCACACAATAAAATATTTGATTCTTGTTCTTAAAATATTTACTAATTCTGAAAATGGAAAGGCAACGATTAGTGGCAGAACCAAATCAGCTTTAATTATTAGGTATGACCAAAGGTGTCTCAAACTTCCAAAAGTACTTTACATCAGCAATTATGAAAAATAAATCAGCTTAGAAACAGAGTTTAGCAAATGTACCGGAAGAGAAATAGCACATGCAGTGAATAATGAACACGTGGTACTTGTACAATCCAGAAATCTGTCCCAAATGCATTGGATCTCTTAGTCCTAGAATTACCTTCAGCCATGCAGGCTGAGAATACTTGCCCCAACAGATTAGCAGAATAGCAGTTTGGGAAAAGTTACTTTAAGGGTCTCCTCTGCATAAACCTTCCCTAAAACAAATGGTAATATGGTAATACTACGTACCTTATATTACACACTACGTACTATATTTCAGTTTATTTCAGTGCAACTTGTGTTGGAGAATTTTGTGGTGAATTGTATCAAAGACATAATGGTTCACTAAATATAGTAGATCATTGAGTCACTGCGTGGATTCTGAATCTTGCTCTGAAGCCTCATTGACACATTTGCTTGGCCTTCCTCCCTCCCTCCCACCTGTCCTCCTGGGTTTAACATTCTCTTCATATTCTTTTTCCAAAAATCTTTATCTGTATATAGAAAAGGGACACTGGAGGGGAAATTGCTTCCCACCCAGATGTAGGCCATTTAGGTTACATCAAAGGAGTCTTACTCAAGCCTAAATCCATAAGCAGAGTATACTTCAAATGATTAAAATAGAACATGTGGGATTCAGATTCTAGCCGCATTTGCATTTCTCTCTCTGTGGATTCTCATCCCAATTCAGTAGTTTAAGCTTAAACCACTAAAAAAAAAAAATTATTTGCTAATGTTGTTTATTGAACTAAGCCAGAATATGATTTGGGAATATATTTCCAAGCTAAAGGAGGCATTTATTGTTTTGTTTTTCAGTCTTCCCTAAGGAAACTATTTTTAGGCTATAATACTGTAACACAAAATACAAATGTTTGGCAAGAATAACATTAAAACTTGCCAGTATCAATGCTCTTTATTCCCTAGACATTTATTATTTGGAAGTTTAACATAGCTATACTTTCTTCACTTGCACTTCCATAACATGACAGCAATGAGAAATTATACTAGGTATGTGCAAGCATATTCTTCTAGGAATGGAAGTTTCTGGAACACTCTGGGGTGTTATATTCCTCTTAACGTCATGTGAATCTTCCCATTCCTGTCAGTATTTAGATTTTTTTCTAGAAGTTAATTGTTTGAACTAGAAGCAACTTCTAGAGATTTTATTTGGACTTCACAGGTTCATTTCAGGCCTGGAATGACTGGATCACTGTGATTCCAGAACAATTGATTCTGTATCTTCTTAAATATGCTACGAGGAAAAAATAATGTACTATTTAAAGATAAAGAAATACGTATGGGGAAATCTGAGTTCTAGTCCTCCCTTAAGCATTAAGCCATCTGAGTGTCTTTGGGTGAATAACTTACAAATGTTGCCAAGGAATCTGCATGAACTTGTCCATATACAGTAGTCACCATGAGTCAGAACTGCTGGGTCGAAGGACCATAACAGACACCAGATATACTACACAAATATCACACTATTAAGGGACTGAATACCAACTGGATATAACTGTGGAGAGATATCCATTTGCACCATAAAATCCTCAAGAAGCCACTTTGTTGTTGTTGTTGTTGTTGTTAATTGCGAAGTCCATCCAGCCACCTCATTCTCTGTCGTCCCCTTCTTCTTCAGCATTAGGCCCTTCTCCAGTGACTCCTTCCTTCTCATTAGGTGGCCAAAGTATTTGAGTTTCAACTTCAGGATCTGGCCTTCTAAAGAGCAGTCGGGGTTGATCTCTTCAAGGACTGACCGGTTTGAACGCCTTGCAGTCCAAGGGACTCGCAGGAGTCTTCTCCAGCACCATAGTTCAAAGGCCTCAATTCTTTGGCATTCAGCCTTTCTTATGGTCCAACTTTCACAACCATACATTGCAACTGGGAAAACCATGGCCTGGACTACATGCACTTTTGTTGGCAGGCTGATGTCTCTGCTTTTTAGTATGCTATCTAGATTTGCCATAGCTTTCCTCCCCAGGAGCAAGCGTCTTTTAATTTCTTGGCTGCAGTCCCCACCTGAGGTGATCTTGGAGCCCAGAAAAATAAAATCTGTCACTACCTCCATTTCTTCCCCATCTATTTGCCAGGAATTGAGAGGGCCGGATGCCATGATTTTGGTTTTCTTAATGTTGAGTTTCAAGCCAACTTTTGCACTCTCCTTCTTCACCCGCATCAAGAGGCTCTTTAGTTCCTCTTCACTTTCTGCCATTAGAGTGGTATCATCTGCATATCTTAGGTTATTGATATTTCTCCCGGCAATCTTAATTCCAACTTTTGATTCATCTAGCCCTGCCTTTCTCATGATGTGCTCTGCATATAAGTTAAATAGGCAGGGTGATAGTATACAGCCTTGCCGGACTCCTTTTCCAATTTTGAACCAATCAGTGGTTCCATGTCCAGTTCTCACTGTTGCTTCTTGACCCGCATATAGGTTTCTCAAGAGACAAATAAGATGGTCTGGTATTCCCATCTCTTTAAGAACTTGCCACAATTTGTTGTGATCCACACAATCAAAGGCTTAAGAAGCCACTATACAACAACAAAAAATTCTCACCCACAAACTCTACAATATCCAACCAGGTAACTTCTTGCATGTAATCCCCTCTGTAGGTTTATATATTATTTTTAAAGGTTTTTTTTTAAAGTTCTTTGACTTCTTTTTATTGTTAGCTATCCAAATTCCCCTTGAGGGAATAGGCAGCATACAAATAAAATAAAAAAATAAATTATGAAATGGCGTGATCACCGCTGCCTTTAGATATTTCTCTAGCTATATGAAGATCTAATAGTAAGATCAGATTATCACCTTCTGGTCTTGTCTTAGATCTGGACACATGGAATCTTCTCTGAATCATAATCTGTGTGAATCACCTTGAAAAGTATTTTTCATTTTTCACATCTTATCCTGTACTTGGAATTCATCACATGTTCAGCTAGACAAAATTACTTCATTTAAATAATTTGAAGCAATTGTCAAATAACTACTTTGATCTTAAAGCTCTTAAATATATGAATACTGTTGGTATTTGTATAATGTTATTCTTTGGTAAGTGGACATGTGGTCAAGCTATCTTCTCTGTGAGCTTAACACTTCCAACCTTGTAAAAGGTAGTTTTCCCTGCTAAGGTTGCAAGAAATTTTGAGGATGTTGGCCGTAGTTTCCCTTTTAAAGTTTTAAGAGCTATCCATGCATACTGATATGAGTCCATCTATGTGGGACAAATCTATCAATATTCCAGTATTATTGCACAATTAGTTCTGAGTAAGTACATCATTGTGGATTTTCTTGCTTTTTATTACACTTTCAAGAATGATTATGTGTTAGAGGTACATAAACATTTACTTAAATGTTTGCTATAATCATGTACTTAATGAACATTTACTTAATGATTGCTATTAGAAAATAGCAACCATTACGTAAATAATAAAACTAATTATAGTTTTCATATTGAGGTAGTGCTCAACTTATAACCATAACTGAGCCCACAATTTTGATTGTAAGGTGCGACAGTCATAAAACGAGTCACTATATGACCAGACCTAATTTTATGATCTTTTTTGCAACATTTGTTAAGCAAACCCCGTGGTTGTTAAGCAAACCCATTGTTTGCTTTGGGGTGTTTTTGCTGGAAATCGGAAGGAAAGACCAATTTCTGGCAAATATGTCATAAAGCAAGGTCATGTGACTGTGGGCACTACCAACAATCATAAAGGGAGGCCAGTTGCTGAGCTGTCAAAATGTGATCATAGGACCATGGAAGGGGCCTGGCATCGGAACTTCAAATCTGGATGGGAAATAGCTTTTGGAGGGTTCTGTCCTAACTTCAAACAGCCACTAAATGATCAGTTGTAAGTCAAGGACTACCTGTATATGACAGATGGCATTCTATGTAATAGTAATAATAATAATAATAATAATAATAATAATAATAATAATAATAATAATAATAATGTTGGAAGGGACCTTGAAGGTCATCTAGTCCAACCCCCTGCTCAGGCAGGAAACCCTATACCATTTTGGACAAATGGTTGTCCAGTTTCTTCTTAAAAACTTCCAGTGTATTTAAAAAATGTTGCTTTCATATTGTTCACTCAGTATCAGCCACTCAAATAAACCTGATATTTGCCAAGTTTATTTAAAAAAGTATGGTGGCACAATTAATTATCAAGTTGCATATAAACATGGTCCCTTCAACCTTCACATAAAAACTGAAAGCTCTGCCAGAGAAACCAGCTGCACGCTAAGCCAAGTTACATGCATAGCAGTTTTCCTTCTTAAGCTCTCCTTTCGAATCTAAAGTTTAATGTGTATAAAATACTACATTATTTCATGGTATATAGCAATATATAGCAATATATAAATATGAACGCTAGTTGACATCATCTCTATAATTAACATCTATTTTATAAATTAAAAAGAAGAAAGTAACCTGCAGGTGCACTTACACCATAATCGTCCAAAGGCCAGAGATAATTTACACTATCTGAGCAGCTGGCAGCAGCCGGCTGACCTTGTCTGGACTCAACAGCTAATCAGAGTCAAATCAGGCTCATATTTGCATGGGAGACTCTCAGGGCTATAGTCTGAAAAGTAAAAAAAAAATATCCCAGAAGAAAGTAATCAGATATACCAAGTCTGCATTTGCTACCAAGAAAACCAAGATGACTGTCCATGTCATCACCAGGAACTGAACTCAAGTTATGGGCACTTTTTCTAGAGGTCTTTTTTTTTTAAATAAACCTTATACTTTATGAGACATTTGATACATTTCTGCAGTAACACAGTTCATACCATCAACAGCCAATATTTTATCAGCTACAGCATGTATTCTGATTTGCAGCAGTTTATAATTGCGTCAGTTATGCTGTATTTCATATTAATGCATTACACCTGCTTGCTATGGTGTAAATGTAATATCTGTCATATGATGAATGGGCATTCTCCAAGCACTCTTCTTAAAGCATTATACATTCTCACACTAAAAAGGGAAGTTACTTTTTATAGCATAAAAATAAAAACATTAATGCCCTTTGTTCCTGAATTTCACTTCCTAGTAGTCTTTGAAACAAATGTTATCTTATTAGACAACAATGCTTGAAATGTGAGATAATGCTTCAAATGTGGATCTAATCAGTTATCCATCTCCTTCCTAGAAACTATAGTTTAGGAGGGATACTGTTCAATACAGATGCAGAGGAAGGCGCAATGATCAAGTTGACAGGAACACATTTTTCAAAATGTCTTTTCTCTTCTTATTCAACTGTCAAGGAGAACAAACGCATTGTCCAATGAAGATTATAAATGAGCATGTGTCCAGCATTTGCATATGTGTGTGTATGTGTGTGTGTACATGCAGACATAGACATGGAACATTCTGGATTCTGGAAAAAAATGTCCTAATGCTTAGAAGTAATTATCTTAATAAAACTGATATTATTATTTATAAATAATTAGAACATGGGAATAATAGTAGAAAGATCTTGAATACGAATATGGTATAATATTTAGCAGGAAATGAATGTGTTGTCTTCAGGAACTGAAGAAACAGTTACTGTACTTGTTCGACAATCTTTAGTTAATATAACTACAAAAGAAAATTCCCTAAAATAAAACATAGTATACGGACACTCTCACAAAGAAGGCAAAACTTTGAAATACAGCAACCATTCAATATTTAGAGCAAGGGTGCCAACTCTAATACTTGTGAACTGTGAACTCTCAGAATTCTCCAGCCAGCAGTGCTGATTTAGAGTTTTAAAAGTTGCAACAATGGCCTTGAATTAAGCCTTGCTCGTACAGATGGCAAAAAAAAGTTGAGTTAACAGGTTGTGGCCTAGTAAGAGCTTTGCATTTTGAACCAAATTTAAGTTCTGGAATTATGTTCAAAGGCAAGGTGAGCAGCCAAAAGCTTATTATGGCATGATTGATAGAAGCTAAAACTGGCTCTCTGTAAAGGGCACAGTTAGCACACAAATGGAAACTGGTGAAATATATTCCAAATCACCATCAGTACATTATTTTATTTATTCAATTTTATTCAATTTATATGGCTGTCCATTTTACCAAACAGCAATGAAAATAAAATACATAACCACAACAAAGTTTTAAAAAGCAGTTGAATCACAATCATCATAACTTCCTCATTGGCTCTGACCCACAAACACAGAGAAAAGCCATGTCTTCATGTCCTTGCAAAACAAGATGGAGCCAATCTGAACTGCAGGGAGATGATGTTCCACAGAAATAGCACAACATGGGCATTTAGTGGAAAATCAGATCCAAATGTATCCCCAGGTTACGAGCCAGCTATTTATGGGGTTATGTTTGCTGTTAATCTGCTCTAGATTATTAGTAAAGTTGATCAACAGGCCTTCCACCTTGAATGGAGCTTCAGTTACTTCACCCAGCATTGGTTTTGAATGCTAAATGTTTCCATAGCACTAGAAGACACAAATAAGAAATGATTGTATCCATATAGTATATTGGTTATACCTTAGCCAAAATCGCTAATTCAGCATAACCAGCATTTTTTCCCATTTGTAAATTTAGAAGCAACTAAATGATACATCTTCATATGTGACACTTCCCCAAAGCAGGAAAACCTTCAGGTGATTTTGCTCATTTAGGAATATGGCATGCTAAGTTTTAATTTCTTAAACATACAGGAACTTTTCCTACTGATTGTTACTGACTGAGCTGGAATCATAAAACTTTAAGAATGGTACAACTGTAAATAAAAGCAAATGCAGCTGAAAATATCTAAGCAGAATTTGCAAAAAGAGGATAAAATGTTATTCTAGAGCCCAGTCTTTTCTTTGCAAAATCCAATATTGTTAGCAGATTATTTTAAAAAATGAAGCTATTTTATTCTCAGTTGCACATAAAACTGAGATGGCCCAGAATCACTCAGAGTTGGCAACATACACATTTAATAAATTATTATTACTAAAGCTGTATTAATTATCCTGAGAAAGTAACATAAGGAAAACATGAGTCCAAAATCTTGGCCTTTCTTTGCATATGTTCCTTTATTCTTTGCTGCTATCATAAAAAGATGACCTGTTTTTGTTAAATGGCAGTAGTTTTTCAATCTGCTCAGATCCACGAGGTAACATTCTCCACTCCATTTTTTTCACCCAAGGGAAAAATGAAGCTTTGCCCAGAAAAGGCTGCGTTACAGATCTTTATAAACAACCTTCTCCTTTTCCTCCTCTCTATGCAGAGAGAACTATCTGAACTAGAAAAGGCTTTCTAAGGTTTAATTCATTCAACTTAAGCACCACCCAGCTCCAGTGGCTCATAATATGACAAAAAGAATAAAGCACAATAAAATCCAAAACAAAACCAGACCCAACAAGGGTAAGAACACAATAGAGAACAAGAGGGAGAATATGGTCAACAATGCCAAGATACGGTCAACAATGGTCAACAATGCCAAGATATGTTTGCTGTTAACTGCACAAAATAAAAGTGGAAAATAGTACATAATGTGGGGAACACAGAACTTGAGAAAAGAGATTTTGGCTCCTGGTGCTGCTATTACTGTTGTTGCCATCTTTTTCTAGTTCCCTCACATATCAACTGAGTGATCACATTGTCTAGATGTCATCAAAGCCACCCTTGGTGCATCAAGTAAAATCTAAACATTGTTAAAGCAATAAAACAAACCAAGCTATTATCATTCAAAAGGTTTGCTTAAAACAGCAAAGATGTTTTAATCAGATTTTTTAATAAAATAGTGAAGATACCTCTTAGATTCACATAGGAAATTTACAATGCAAATAGGAAGATCTAAGCAGGAAACAATTGGCATCACTGCATGTCAGAGAACGTGTATATATATCTGTCATTTAGAGACAGTTGCATAGCTGTTGCATTTATGCTTCTGTGAATGTTAACATTCTGGCTAGGGAGCATTAAAACAACAAAGCACAGAAATATAAAAGATTGCAGGAAATGGAAATCAGTGAGGAAGACAACTTCTTTGTGAAAACAAGTGGCAAAACAAACTAGAATTATCTGTCCTCTGGGCCCAGGGTCTCTGCTCTTTGTTTTCATTTTATTTTTTAGCCTGACGAACTTGTCTTGCAGTTGCTTCCACTTTTCTTTGCATCTGTCTGGGTCTTCCTCCAAAGTCTTTCCAATTTCCCTCCATGAATTGGCTGTTATCTCTTAGTATTTGTAATATTTATCTATTGCATCATACAAATGTTTATGTCTACTCACTTTGTCAGCAAGTCTCTCTTCTAGCTGCTCCATTTTGTCATTTGAACATGCCTTGCTTTCCACCCGCCTCCCAACAAGAAGTCAGATCAACCTATCAGCATGCAAGAAGACACGCCATAAGAGATTTGGGAGGTGTGCATATCGGCCTGTCTGTAACCATCTGCAATCTACACTTACCCATCACCCCTTTGCACTGCAGGTATGCACTGATGTCTGTGCATACTTGTGGACCAGTTTAAATCAAGCTTAAGCCAGAAGAGTAAAAGATTTCCCTCTGCCTGTTTTTCAAAAGTGAGGTATCCCTTTCCTCAATAGCCAAAATTCATTGGGAACACTTAATGAAAATCCTCCTGAGAAATTCTTAGAGGATAAGAGCCAGCTCATGGTTAATTCAGTCTTCCATCCTTCCGAGGTCAGTAAAACGAGGACCCAGATTGTTGGGGGCAATAGGCTGACTCTGTAAACTGCTTAGAGAGGGTTGCAAAGCACTATGAAGCGTTATTTAAGTCTATTGTTATTGCTATAAGGCAGTCTCAGAGTACCAGCCACTATATGCATGACTGAGAATTCTGGAAATTAAAATTCTTACATGCAAAGGACCCCAATTTGGAGAAGACTACTTTAAAACTTAGAACCATTCCTTTCAGTTGGGCCCAAAAAGAGATCAGGAGTGTGTTTTCATCATGTGAAATATGCTCTAAACAACATACATGTATAAACCCATCTCAATCATTTGAGTTCTGTAATCAACTAGAATAGCAAGTGTGCATAAACAATATCCAGTAAACCAATAAATTGCCCAGAAATACAGATGCCCCTGAGGTGTAATCCTATCTAATCTGAAATACTAAAGGAGAACATAGGAGGCAAGTCTATCCAAATAATATGTATTAAATATTTGGCAAGGCAGTGTTTCTACACATTGATATATTCCTAAATTAAATGCCAGTTAAAATTCAGCTTTAGGGCATATAATTTAACTTACGTTCCTCTAACAGTCAAACCTCTATATAGAAACACACACACTTATCTGTACACTATCCTGTTTCAAAATATATAAACTTCATCATCATCCATACTTAGGGAGCACACATGAAAAAGATCAGTTAATACAATATTAAATCACCGTCAAGTAAACAATAAAAAAATAAGCTTAATTAAAATAAAATGCAAATACGTGCAGTGAAATATTTGATCATGGGTATAAAAATGTAAATTAAAGCTGTAATAGTTGCTGACAGAACTTCAGGGAAATTTACCAAATCCTTTTAAAACTGGAATACTATTGTATCTTCATCAATATCACACTTGTGGCTTATACAACAGTTACAGAATTGCCTTATTCCTTATAATCTATGGGATAAATATTTTATGAGCAATAAAATGTACAATCCTGTTGAACACAAATGGATTAGTGATCATTTCTTTGTGTAACTGTGTATCTAATTCAAAGCAAACAAATCGACTTTATCAGCAGCCAAACTCAATTTTGACTTTTAAGCTGAACCTGAATCTTTTGTATACAGGTTTATGAATAAGTCAAATTATTATCTCACTCTTCTACTCATTTTACCTATCTGATGTGGACTACTTAATTAAATGCTAGTCAATATTCTTATATGGCATCACTGCCCCCTTGTGTTGAAATAAATACATTTTTGTTCTAGCTGGAATTTAAAAACATGCTTCACAACCAAGGTTTTTTTATTATTATTAACTATTTAAAATGATTTTAAAAGATCCTCTATTAAGCAATTAACTCCTTTTATAATGTACAATGTCTAAAAATATTCTTAAATAGGAAAAAAACCCCAAGTAGGTACTATTTTTAAAGAAGTTTTAAATTTTTAAAGAAAAAAAACTGAAAAAAGAAAAAAATTAAATATCAGGTGAACCAAAGACATCTCTATTCTCTTAATGTACTTTGATTTTAAACAGGAAAATTTACTTTGACAGAACAGAAAAATCATGGTTGGTTTGAGCTGGTCCTTTAGATCTCTCAATTGCCTTGCCACTGTAATTGAGTTCATCCATTTCTTTTCTTTTCTTCTCTTTTTCTCAACATTAGAACTGGTCATAATTTCAGCCTTTTGCAAATTTTGGATTGCTTTTTTTAATGATCCATTTCTTCCTCCACGTCCCCCTTGCCCCCCTTTTTTGGCTATCATGGTGTTCTCAGGAATGTTCTCCATTACAAAAACATTAAATACATCTTCTATCTTGCTCTTTACACTCCAACTTCCACATATATAGTCTCTCTCACACACACATGCACAAAACCATTGCCAGCATGATTCTGATCTAAGTAGGTACAGACACAGCATGACATATGAGTATCTTTTCTAATGACTTTATTGATAGCCTACCAAATGCTAATCTGTAGTAATTTTCTGGATTTATTTATTTATTTATGAGACTTATATACCGCTTTAAGTGCAAGCACTCTCTAAGCGGTGTACACCAGTAAGCAATGTATATATATATATTTACATTGCCCTCAACAATCTGGGTCCTCATTTGACCTACCCCGGAAGGATGGAAGGCTGAGTCAACCTTCAACCGGTGAGATTTGAACCGCTGACCTGCTGAACACAGTCAGCTAAAGTGGCCTGCAGTACTGCACTCTAACTGCTGCGCCACCTCGGCTCTGGTTCCTTTACTATTTATAGTTGATCCTAAAAGCAAAATCTATTTATTATATGTATTCTTCCATTCAACTGTGTCCATTTCTTGGAGACTGCCTGGACAGGTCCCTCAGTTTTCTTGGCAAGGTTTTTCAAAAGTGGTTCGCCATTGCCTGCTTTTCAGGGCTGAGAGTAACTAGCCAAAAGTCACCCAGCTGGCTTCATTCCCATAGCAGCACTAGAACTCAGCCTCCCAGGTTTTAGCCTGATACCTTAACTACAACACACACACACACACACACACACACACACACACACATACATATATACACACACACTTCTACTATGTATATATAAATATGTATACAGTTTTCATACAACAGTTTCAATAAAGGAAAACAAGTATTTCATTCTAAATGTCCACACACAACCTATATCAAAAATAACATCAGGCCTTCAATCCACCAAGCAATTGTGGCCAGAACAATAATTATTTTAATAAAGAGCTACCTCCATTGCAGCAGATGTTGTGGATAAACTGCTTGTCAATAAGCAGTTGCTTAATTTTGACATGGGGGAAAAAGTGGTTGTGATTTCTAAAATGAAAAACAGATGGTTTCCAAATAATGGCTAAATCACCAAAGGTTTACTACCCTTCACCGACTCTTCTTCTTGCACTGCAATTAAGGCCTGCCTGGCTACTTATGGGCAAGGGAGCAACAGCTCTTTGTAATGATTGTCTCACTCTTGTCAGTTCAGGGAAGGAATTCCAAATGAAAAAGTCATTCTGAGAAACAGAATGCCTGACCTGGATATGCAAGCTCAACTCCATAAAATATTCATGAATTATAGCAATCCGACCTTAATAAACCTGTACATCTGAAGTCTCCTCTAACCTTTTAATTTTATACTATTTATAAAAATTACAATGAACACCTTTAAAACCAGTTAGATCATGTGCAGTTTAAGTGAACAAGTATGACTCTCTAACTTTGGAATATGGGCAAATCAGTAGACAACTGAAATTGCTTTCTTAGTCTAGATTTTTATAGCATGCTAAGATTGAACCAAAGAGGCCTACTAGTTCCCTACAATGTAAGTGGCCAAAAAGGTTAGCCCTTCATTATATGCATTTGGTTTCATAAATCATGGAACACTAACTAGAACAGGGGTTCTCAACCTTGGCAACTTTAAGTTGTGGACTTCAACTTTCTGGGAGTTGAAGTCCACAACTTTAAGACTTGTGGACCAACTCCCAGAATTGCTAGCTGGCTGAGGAATTCTGGGAATTGAAGTCCACAAGTCTTAAAGTTGCCAAGGTTGAGAACCCCTGAACTAGAATTTAAGTCATTGTTTGGTCTGCCTGGGAACATGGTTCTCAAAAGGTTGTGCCTAGGCTAGTACACCTGTTAAACTGACAGACATTGCATACACTCCATTGCTAAGACACAACATGGCTTGTTTTGCTTGGATTTAGTCTGATGTGTGAACACAGTCTA
Source organism: Crotalus tigris (assembly GCF_016545835.1). Classification (NCBI taxonomy): domain Eukaryota; kingdom Metazoa; phylum Chordata; class Lepidosauria; order Squamata; family Viperidae; genus Crotalus; species Crotalus tigris. Next base: position 985,291 of record NW_024096961.1, on the reverse strand, counting down.
TCCTGGTTTATTCAACAAGCTTTGGTTAAAATTGTGACAATGTCTGAATCCAGTTCCCCCACTCCTTGTCTCACTCTGTATGGATGCACTTTTGAAAAACACCCCTGGAGAAACACGGCCAAAATATCTTAAATTTTCTTTTGAATTCTAATTTTAAATCTGAATTTACATTTAAACAAAATGAGATTATGGAGCAAATTACCAGTTGGTTACTAGTGCTGATCATCTGTCAGAGTAACAAAATCCATAGCCCAAATATGTTCCATGTGTTTTGGAGAATATTCACAGGGTGAGGGGTGAAAAAGGAATAGGGCAGCAAGCAAAATCCTGTTGAGCTAGCAAAAGTCAAGTTGCATAAAACTGCATGTACTTCTTACTTGCTAACATAATAAATGTAGTACTCTAAGCCAAATGCTATTTACATCACAGCCAAAAAGCCATTTCCCTCACAACAGAAAAGCCAAATCCACTGACTACAGCAATATAACTCAAATAAATAAATACAAAATGTTGGGCCTTTTCTTATCTCTCCTCCAAAACTTTTTGTGATGTCCAAAATAAGCTAATATTTCAGAACAAAGAACATCTTACATTTTGATTAGATGAGCCCAGCACTTCTGAATAAGAGAACACCTGGATAGTACTTTAATTGACACCAATAAAAAAACATACTGCTATTTAGAAAGCATAAAGCATAGTATTAATTTACACTGGGAAAGGAGCAGTGTGGTTACTACTTAAAGGAAGTGGAACATCTGCATTTAGATGTTACTGCAAAGGCCAAAACTGAATTGTTTCCTTGTTATATATGTGATGAGTGCATCACATATATAACAAGGAAACATAATCCAGTTACCTTTTAAAGGTGCTTTATGAATTCAGAAAATGGCATTTATAAAAATTTGATATTTGGGGCACTGATACAACATCAGTTTCAGTATTGATTCTAGAATAATTAATAAGCTGAACTTAATGACAGGGTAGCAAGGATAGCCCTTGCCTTTAAAGTTGCCAAGAGTCGGACACCACTAAATGGTTAAAACAACAATAATTGTACGGTAAAGTTTCAACTATAGTTCCTAATATGAATCACATTTGGGGTTTCTACTTATGAGGATGTCCTCATTCACATTTCAGCAGATACTCTTTTAAAAATCTTTTTTACTCTGTTCAATTTTGGGTACACTTTCCCCACCTTTATATTTATGTATATGTTTCTATAGCCTCCTGCCTTTCTTCCTTTTCTATAAATGAAGTAATTTTACTCATATTAACTGCAACATAGATTTAAAAAGGACACATAAAGGCACAGCAGTGACTTTATCAAACTAATGTACAGTATGAGATTAGCCTTGAAAGAGCATTGTTTCATATTTTCCCTATGTCTAAAATGATGGATGGAATATCATCATGGGGCCAAAATCCAGCTAAACAAAAAAGAGGATAAAATTAAACATGTGCTTAAAAAATTTGAACATATGATGGGAGAGTATGTCACTTCCTCCTGTGTGATCTTTGGCTGGTTGCCTGCCTGCTTCATACTTGCAAATCCTTATAGCCAATGAATGATAAAGTTGTCTGTGTTCCAACCACAATTTAAATGTTGTTAGTTGCAATGTACACAGAGAGCTGGTGACAGCAGGTCAGTCATTATATCTGACCACTTGAAAGTGAATAAGCCGTATTTGCTAAGACTTTACAAGACCTTTAGAAATAAGAGAGGAAGATAAAAGCAAGAATCATTTACAATATAAGCTATCAAGTCAGTGCAAACAAGGATCCCAGTACGCAGATAAGTACAAATGTTTGTTCTGAGCACCATGTACTTTTAAATTCAGGCACTGTCTCAAAATAACAGAAGTGGCAGGCAGCCTGCTGATTCTTAAATAGCAATAAATGTGGAATAGTGCAACAAGAATGCATTCTATGTCACTCCTTCCAAATAAATCTAAGCAACTTACAAGTCCTATATTGGATCCTCATCATCATATTGAATAAGACTAATAAAAGCACACACCCAAGCTGAAAATGTAAAGACCCACAATAAAATCTTTACTACACAATGCCTGTAATTCATTTCCCCTCCTCCCCCCCATCAAGAGGAAGAGAACTGCTTTCATCTTGGGGATACGTGATGCCAACAGAAGAACCTAACAGGAAATTCTCACTTTGGAGCACCACAACATCTCATGAGGGTTAGAGACTTTTAGGATATAATACAACCTCTATACACAAATCTTGGACAAAATATTCCATTTGGAGGAGGCAGTCCCATACATAATCAGTTCCCAAGCCATTTAGGGGATCAATCTATTCCCTAAATTTACTTCATTTGAAAATTTAAAAATAACAAAATGTAAAAAGAAAGTTTAAAAGGTAAAAAGAGAGCCCCTCTTTGAGGGAGATGGGCAGTTTAGAAATATGAAATATAAATAAATAAATTAATTTAAAAAAAAATCCTGGCATTGTCATGGACCCAACCATATTTTGGAGAGGCAACATGGCAGAAATGGGTTGCCAATGATGAATTTTCTGATGTTTTTAAACTTCTCGTTCTAGACTACAGCCCTAGGTTTCTCTGATTAGTGATAATACTCAGCTTCTGAACATAGAAATGGTCAGTAGATGTGCATGAAATAATACATATGCCCCATTAGATGAAGATGTATCGTTTCTATAACTAATGAGAGTGGGCTATGAAAAACACAAAAAAACATTTGTGAAAAAATACAAAGAACATTATTTTAGCAAGGGCATTTAGCTCACATATTTTGTTTTCAAAAAGAAATATCTGTTTTCTGAATTATGAGTCTGAATTATGAGAATAGAGCCTTTGAAGAATTCTCCTGTAAATAAAGCAAATTATACCACTCTAATCACAGACTAAAATCTAGCATGACTGAAGAGGTACTCTAAATCATCCTTTACCTGCCTGTCATAATTATTTATTAATTAATTTTGTGGAAGCATTAAAATATGATTCCCTACTTGCAATATAGCATGGCACATTCCACTCAGTCATACTGCAATAATCCACAAGAACCCAAAATGACTACATGCCACCATTACATACTTATGTTGCAATACCAGATGAAAGTACATAAATTGCAGCCTTTATATCATGACATTGTGCACATTTTATCTGTTATTTCCTGGCAGATGTCCACGTTTTCACTTCCACTCAACAAAGCAAGACCGCAGGAGATCCTAGGCCGGGAAAAATGCAAAAAATGTGTTTCCTGAAGCTCTAGTACTCACATACGCTACTAGGCTTTGGGCATTTGGGGATTATAGGGAAAAATTACTTGTGCTTCTTTCCTATTTAAATAAATTCATACATATTTGTATACCTGAAGAACAATTTTCCTTCTTAGGAATTTTGAGAGGAATATTTTCAAGGAGAAATAATAACTTTTAATTCCTATTTACATTGCTTGTTTGCCATGCTGGAGGCTCTAGCTGCACTGGAAATGAACAATATTCTGGGGGATTATGTGACACAGAGGCACCGAATATTGGATCTCCTTTTGCTTCCTCTGATTTTCCTACATGGGGGAAGTGTTAAGAAAAGATCCTTTTGCTCTATGGGAGAGGAACCATACAGCAGATAAGAGCATTCAAGCAGTGCAATTTCCCCCCAATTATTTCTCATATATTTTGCTGAAACAGAATTTGCTTTTAAGGGGGAAAATCACATTGCTCCTTCAGTTTACTTACAGAGCAGCAAACATGTGTATACGAGCGATCTTTCTCTACAATAATTTTTCTAGCAGCTTGCATCTTTCCCGGTTCCCGTGCTTTGGTTAAGCTCCAAGGAGAAACCTTATAAGGAGCACCTCCCATAAAGTTTTAGGTGAGATGGGCAGGGTTATAAAAGAGAGGGGGAGAGGGAGGAAGAATTTTCTCAGATTGAAAAGTGTGTTTTGAAAGCTAAATAGAAAACCACAGTACTAGCAGTAGCTGTCTCTCTCATTTCCACCAAGTAACGAAGCTCAAAAACTCCACACTTAAAAGAAATTTTCAAGCATCTGAAAAGAGTGGAGAAAAAGAAATGTTTCTTTTGTAGGAAAAGTAAACTTGTAAAAAAACTGCCAGGCAGATTTGAGCACGACATTACTGGAAACACCTTAGTCACTGAGCTGCTCTGAGACAACCCAGCCCGGGCTAACTATCTGTCATGGGTATCATTTCTTTTCACCTCCAGAGAAGAAGAGAAGAGGCAACACCACCTAGCTCAGGGGTAGGCAACCCCGATGACTCTCATACACAGGAATGTTGGGATAGAAGCATATGAATATTTATTTTACGTATTAATAAAATTTATGTGGAGCTTGTATGAAGTTATGAAATTTCCATGAGATAAATTTATTATCACAAGAAGTATTTTTAGTTGATGATGAATCAGTACAACAAAATGAAGATCCCTGCACTCTATAACGCAACCAAGTGAACTGGGAAAATATTTTGGGGCAAAATATAATAACATAATTTTGTCAAGTGAATTTCATAGATCTGGGTAACAATTGTTGCAATTAGCTGAGGACAGAAACGATATGCAGACCTATTAGTATAAACAAAAAACTCTCCCCGATACCACATTCCAAAATCAGGGAAACTTCTGTTGCACATTTGCACTAGTAGTCTTATATTGGATCATGCCATATATTCTTCTGGTTTCACCTTTCCAAATATGCAGCCCATATGCTTAATAAACACACCCAAGTCTGAAGCAGAGGGACTCTGGAGACTTTTTAAATCATGACATTTTTCACAAGGCTGCTGCCAGTTTACTGTTCCTTATTTTCTCAGATACCCAATGTACTTACAGTGTCACTGTCAAGTTTGAACTGCACAAGTTTATCAATCTTTTGAAACTAAGTGGAAACAGATATTTTAAACACATTCCTTAATCTGACTCATACCAGGCAAGTTTCCTAATGGTACAGTAGATAATCAATATTGTTGCCAGTTGATTTATATTGCCTGTCAAGGAGAAGTAATTTTATGCTTTCAGGTGAAACCTGTTTGCAGAAACTCTTGACCAAGCACATGCCTCCAATCCACATAGCAGCTCTTATACACACCTTTTGTGGTTATGGCATCAGTTTCTTTCATACATGCTCATTTCCAAGGTCCATGGGGCATATTAATTTATATGCAGTGCTGCAGTCCAAAACTGAACAGCACATTATTCTTACCAGCTGCAAAGCCCTTCATTTTCTACCAATAGTTTACAATGGTATGCAGCTGGCCTATAAAATATTATTCATGGTGAAGCACCTTTTATACAGCATGGATCAAGCTGTACAAAGCTGCATTTGATCTGACTTTGACATGTGAACTGGTTTATACAGGTTGAGCTGATCTTTGGGGTATATACCAGGAGACACTTTAGAATACGTCCATAGAATGTTCTATAAGAAAGCAACTTGTTAAGTTTGAAATGCTGGTTTTCAGAAGTTTAGCAGGACATGAATGAGAATTGAATGAAAGAATATTCAGATCAGACCATAAAAAAGCTTTCTTTATCAAGTTCTTTAGAACCGTGCTACTGTATTATTGCTACTCATGATACTTGAAAAACTTTCATCATGTAGAATTTTGTGATCAGTAATCACTTCTGTGTTTATTATGTTGCAAATGTGTAATCTATGCAAGGTCTGCACTTTTATATTTGTATACAGATAGACAGGTAATTCATTGCAACATTTTCAGTGTCTAAGAATATATTTATGATGTTAATAAGGTCAATCTGAAAGTGTAAGAGAGGGCAGTTTAGTCGAATGCAGCCTAGAGACTTTCATTAAAGTTGAGCAGAATATTCAATGATCACATCCAAGGCAAGTTTCTGTTTCCCCCTTACTCTTCTCATCATTGTGATCTGTAATCAATACCATTTTTTATATCTCCCAACAGATTAAAGACATCTGTATAAAACTGTGTTCAACAAAGGACAAAAACCTTGGCCAAAGGATTTTGAATACAGCATATTACAAAACTGATGTAATATGTCAGGACAGGCATAATTTCAGACTGTTCCATTTAACTAGTTTGTCCTAGTGAGATAGCAGCAATGCATGTTCAATATTAATTACATGTTCTTCATCAGAAAGCAACACAGTTTGTTTTTGCTTTGCCTAATCAAAACATTAGTTTCACATAAAAACAATATCCTAAAGATATTTTGCACAAGTTGTTGGATATGCAAGGATGCAAGGATAAAATCAAGCTGGTTCCATAGTCCCACCTGGGAAATTCTATACAAGCTTGCTCTACAATTACAGTTTATCTTCTTCTAGCTTGCACTCTAACCGGGGGTTAATGATATTCAGAATTCTGTGACTTACTGTGAGATGTGAGTTATTGGAGTCAGCAACGTCTCCCCCTCCAGGTCAAGTTCATCAGCAAAGCTGTTTGTTCTAATAAACGGTCCTGCATGTGGCTCTAAAAATGGAGAATTCCTTTTAACTGCGGAAGAGAAACAGGCAAGTAAAGGTTATCTATACCTAAGGGCTACAAAACATTTTAAAAGCTGTAAAATGTTGAGAAATAAAGAGAAAATAACTAAAAGGCAGAATCAAAGGTAAGTTTATAATATGAAGAAAATGGTATCCCTGACTAGGTGCATACAAAGAAAAGGAGGACATGAGAGTTTTTAATTATTGTTTTGGTTCTGGAATTATGGCATAAATGTCTGTCCTTGTAAACCATTTTTTTTCTTTGATAATATAGAAAACATAACACTTTGAATTATTCCAATATTATACTTAAACTAGGGCAGTGGTTCTCAACTTGTGGGTCGGGACCCCATTTGGGGTCAAACGACCATTTCACGGGGGTCGCCAAACAACGCAGTCCGCCATTTTTTCCCCCTTTTCCTTAGCTGTGCTACTCCCTTTTATTCTATTGGCTTTTGAAAGCCAATAGAATAGACTCTCTTGAATAGAGTCTAATTCTATTGGCTTTCAAAAGCCAATAGGAATTGTCCAGGCTGTCTCTGCCCTGCTGAGCCCGCCAAAAGTCCCATTCTGCAAACGGTGCTGCACCAGTTGAGTAGTCCTCGACTTACAACCGGTTGAGTAGTCCTCGACTTACGGCCAGTTGGGGGTCGCGGCATTAAAAAGGTTGAGAACCACTGAACTAGGGGCTGTCTAATAGATTATATTATTGGATATGTCCAGTAACTTGTAATACAGAGCAAGATATATTGCTTTTAGATATAAGAACTCCATGTATTAAACAAAAGCAAAGAAATATAATGAACCTTAAAAGACATATAAAAGTATAAAAGTATTTTGCTTCAGCAATTATTGATATTAGCAGGCTTAACAAGTGGTATTTTATGACAAAAATAAAAGCATAACACTTAGAATTATTCCAATGTTATACTTAAACTAGGGGTTGTCTAATAGATTATATTATTGGATATGCCCAGTAACTTGTAATACTTTAGGAACAGAGCAAGATATGTATTTTCAAATGTTCTTAATAATAGCACTTTTTCTCCAAAATCTTATAAAGTTGAGGCATGTCCATATAATAAACATAGTGTCTAGGGCTTACAAAACTTTTTTTTTTGGGGGGGGGGGTCTACAAAAATATTTTAAATTAAAAACAATGAAAATATTAAAAGTAACAACAAAGTTAAAAATAATAGATTCCACCATTAGATATATTCAATATTTACTTTTTAATTTGCCTCTAAGTCAGTCATAACTCCTGAAAACTACATGGAAGAGTCCCTGAAGTTTTCTTGGCAATTTCTTTTCACAAGATGCTTGCCACCAACTTATTTCCTAGGGCTGAGAAAAATTATTTGTCCAAAATCAGCCAGCTCATTTCTGTCCGTAAATCAGAGTTCCCTACTCCAAATCCATTGCTTTAACCACTTACTGAAACTTTACTACTTACTGTGACTGATTCCCAATAAATTGCTGATGATCATAGGTCCCACTGCTATAACCCCCACTGTCTAGATTATTATCACAACGTGATAATATTTTGGGCCTATAAGGGTTTTAATGTGATCCTGAGCAGAGGTAAGCAGTCTTTTTTTCTATCAAGAGATATACTTTCTCAGAGGTAATCTGTCAGGAACGCATAGGTTGAAATATGCAATGCACAGAGCAATTTTGACTGTGCAAGATGATTTCCATTCCCGGGGGAAAATGCAAATTTCCCCTCAAACTGTACTAAATATGCCAACGTCCAGGTTCTGAATCAAGCAGTTTAAGAGAATAAAAGCAAAGAGTAGCTGAGTTTACCTGAAGAACTGGGAGATGGTTGCTCTGTGGAAAAGGATGTCCAGGAATGCTGTCGGTCTGAATAAACAGATGAAAAAGACAAGAGGGAGCGGACAGAAGAGGGAAACAGAGAAGGAGAAAGTGATCTAGGGCCTCAGTGATGGTATCAAAGAAAGCATTAAGAAAAAATTAAGAAAACAAGAAAGAAGTTTTTTAAATTATCATTTCAGTTAAAACAATGCTAGCAAGACACATGCATCAACTGTGTCATTTGTGCATTATACAAGTGGGATTTATTGCCAAATAAATATGCATAATCTTGCCCAGCATACTCTAATAAACAGTGCTACAACAATTGTAACATATATCAGGAACTGCCTTCCCCAAGGTAACCCTATTCCTCTGCAGTAGCTTTCATGTCTGACCCTCCTTGCATTTCATAAGGCTTTGACAACTGCTCTGTTCAAGCAGACCTTTGACCTTGGATGACTGAGAGGTGGTGGTTTTTTTTTTTTTTTACTGTTTGTAGCATGCTGATATATTTAGTTGTTTTTTTGTTTTTTTTTTTTTTGTACATCATCCAGAACAGGAATTACTGGGTTGGTCTACAAATGTTAACATTCAGGGTTCTTCTCATTTTTGAAGAAAATTCTTTCATTAATGGAATCCGTAGGGGATAATTCTCCCTCTGCATCCAGGCCCTCGTGTCTCCTTGTTGAGTTTTGGAACATATTGAGGAGCTGGAAAGGGAAAATGCGACTTTTGCTTCCTCGGATAACATTTTTGGTGCAAGAACACGGGATCCTTATCCACTGAATGAACATACTGAACTGACCTACCTCTGACTTACAATTATAGGAATGAGAAAGGAACTTATCATGTCATCTTAAAAATAAACTGTTTTCCAGCCAGGTACTTATTACCATGCCTGGTGGACATGCCCTATCGCTAAGAAATATTGGTCTAAGATCCATAGATGGTTGGAAAAGATGATGAAACTACAAATAGAATTTAAACCAGAATTGTTTTTGTTAGGAATATTAAGACCTAATTATGGCAAAGAGAATGACTACTTGATATTGCATGTTTTAACTGCTGCAAGGATAGTATTTGCCCAATTTTGGAAAAATGAGAATCTACCATCTGACCAGATTATTATTACCAAAATTTTAAAGTGTGCAGAAATAAATAGACTAACATTAGAAATGAAAGAAAAAGATGACTCAATTTATTTTAGAACTTGGGAAAAATTTTATCAATGGTTAGAGACACGTTAGAATTTGAAGGATTCAATATTTTAGAATAGTTGACTGATTTTTAATCGAGTTCTAACTAACATTTTGATGATACAATTACTTTTCCTTATTTACTGATTTTCATTTGTTACTTTTGATTGTTAGGATTTTTTTGAGATTTTATTAGTAGTGTTAATAGATCAACGTATTTGTTTACTAATTGTTTTTAATATGTTACAGTTTAAGCTTTGTTAAAAATGGTTGAATATGATATTTACTTATTATTATGATCCGGACGGTTGCTTGTTGGTTGAAATATGTGATTGTACCTATCCTTATTTTACCCTAATTCCTTATTTCCTTCCCCTCCCCCTTTCCTTCCACCCCTCCCTTTACCATACCTGTATTGTTCCTATTTTTCCTCACTTATATAAATTTAATAAAATTTTGTTCAAAAAAAAAAGCTGTTTTCCTCCTTTAATGGGTGAATTACAATAATAGGAAGATGGCAAGAGTTGCCAATTTTGCTTCCTGCACTTCATGCTAAGTTAAGAGGTAGCGAGAGTGTATGGAAACCACAGCAAGCAATGTTAAAATTCAGAATCCAGCATGCCATAGGTAAAGGTAGCTTCCTTAACTTACCAAGAAATTTTAACATGCCTGTTTCTCCTGTATACTTGTAAGAGTTTCAAGAGAACAGAAGACAGAGAGAAGGGGGGAGGGGGAGAAAAAGAATAGATGTCAGGAGGAAAGGAGATTTTTGTTCCAAAACTGGAGTCAGCATCTTGTCTTGTAAATGTTAGAAGTCCCAATTAAAGGTTAGTATCAGTTGTGCATAGAAAGAGAGCTTTAACACTTTTTGACTTGCATAAGCTATTGAGAAATCCAGAACTAGATGAGAACTTGTAACCTGACACATATTCAAATGTGCCATTTTTCATAGATAATTGTATTCTGCTCCATATTTTTAAAACTATTTTTAAAAACTTTAAGATATGTGGAGTTGAAGTTATTACAACTATAATATACATTTTAAGACTCAATAACGTGCCAATAACATTGTTTGGCCTGGTTTAAATTGTAGCTTCTTTTTTAATGCATGCAAATTGTATCTGGGTCTTTCCAATTTGATGGCCATTTTACTTCTTCTAGTAAACAAATAAATAACTGAAAGTCTTACCAGAATTTTCATAGGGATCCATAGGAAAAATATCAGCTTTCCTATCCTCCAACACATGGTCAAATGTGATTTGTGGAACAGGTAAAATCTTATCAGGAGAAAGTGATCCGTTATCCTTTTCTGCTTTGGTTTTCTTCTTTTTTACCTAACAAAAACAAGTATTTAAATATTATTTTAAAAAGCAAACTCCAATCCTTTAATATCTAGCTTTAATTCATCACCATAGGATAATTTCAAATTAGAAAAAAAAACCTAAAGAAATTACAATAACTATGTAGGCTAAAATTATACAATTTACTTCCATTTTCTTTAATATAGTGATACGATTCCAATCATCATAGACAAAATAAAGACTAAATAGTTGTAATCATTATCATTCAAAAGGTACATGTTTCAGCTTTACAATTGGCATTTATTATCATGGACCTTCACTGTGCAATTATTCAGAAAAGCTCTTTACATTAAGTAATCATAGTCATTAATCAAGTCTAAATGAGATGATGACTTGACTCACTATTCCTAATACCAGTGCTAAACTGTATATTGCATATTGCTTTCTGTTACATATTGTATTTCTGGAGGTAGGGTGGGCAAGTTTTTGCATGTGTGTATGTGCATGCGTTTCTCTCTGTGTGTACATATCTATCTCTATCTCATGTACATCTATATATCTATATATATCTCTGTATATATCTCTCTATATAAAATGTATATGCTAAATGTGATAAATGTTGAATGCACACAGACATACACACAAATATATTCTTGATCAATCCATCTATCCATCCGTCCATGTATCCATTATTATAACAAAATTAATGAGAAATTACTTGTTTACCCAGCTCAATATTATTTCTGAGAATGGCACTGAACTCTTGGATATCTGATGGGAGTTTCAGAAGTTATTCTGTGAAGTCATAATCACCTATTGAGGCACGTGAAGTACAGCATGCAGGGGCCTGATGAGCCCTTAGAATTCTATGATTGTCTGGAGGTAACATACACAGTTTCACAAATGTTACCAAAGACCTATAATGATTTACAGTTTGGTTCTTTGGTGCCTACTAGTTACTTTTTACTTTATTTTGAAGTGCTGTCTTTAATCCATCTTGGAGTATTTAGATACGCCTCTATCCTGTTTTCATTCTGGGAATTTTATTTTATTTTTTAAGAAGAAGAGCATAACAAATTTATTTAGGGACTCTTTCCCCTAAAAAATCCTAAATGGGAAATACTGATACTAAAGTAGAGCTAAAATCACACATATAAAGAAAATAGAATCACCTTTTTTGAACAGTTTTTTAAGGAAAAAACCTCACCTTGTACACAATTCCTCCCTACCAACTTAAGAGATGGGGAATTCTTTGCCAAGATAGAAAGCTTTTTTAAAAAACAAAAAAACCCAAAAACTATTTTCCTCTATCCTTGCCCACAGTGTGGGGTGGAAGAGACTTCATAAATTATGTGAAAGATCTCCTAAGTCTGTTGTAACTATGTAACTGTAACTGTAACTATGCATATAGTTAAAAAGTTACCAGATCCATTCCTTTGCATTGCCAGAAATATTCTACTGAAAATCTACTGGGATCTTGGAGTCCTAGTGGACAATCACTTAAATATGAGCCAGCAATGTGCTGCAGCTGCACAAAAAAGTCAACACAGTGCTAGGTTGCATTAATGGAGGGATAGAATCAAGATCACATGAAGTGTTAATATCATTTTATAATGCCTTGATAAGGCCACACTTGAAATACTGCATCCAGTTTTGGTCACCACAATGTAAAAAAGATGTTGAGATTCTAGAACAGTGATGGCGAACCTTTTAGAGACTGAGTGCCCCAAAACTGCCATCCCCCCAGCTTGCACCCGCTCCACCGGCCCACCTCCACCATGTTCTGCCCTCACCCCACCCGCCCTCAGGGCCATCCATAGCCTGCTGCAGATCGTCCAGGCGGTCTGCAGTGCTATGGTGGCCACACCCTCTGCCCATGCCTCATAGTATCATCTGCTGCCCTGCTGCCATGTGCTTGGCTGTGCTGCTCTGTGCGGGCTGCACCCGGGGGTGACTCTTCTCCGGGGGGGCTGCTGGTGAGGAGGGGATTGCGGGGGGAGGCAGGGCTGAGGTGATGGCATGTGTGTGTGCATGCCCACAGAGAGGGCTCCGAGTGCCGCCTCTGGCACTCGTGCCATAGGTTTGCCACCACTGCTCTAGAAAGAGTACAGAAAAGATGATCAGGGGACTGTAGGCTAAAACATATAAAGAACGGTTGCTGGAATTGGATATATTGAAAAGAAGGACTAGTGGTAACATGATAACAGTGTTCCAATATCTCAGTGGTTGACACAAAGAAGAGGGAATCAAGCTATTCTCCAAAGCACTCTGTTGTTCTATTCTGTTCTGTTCAATAATATGAGATAGTTTCTCTCAAACGGGAATCTGCATATAAGGCAATCCATAGGAGAAGCCCAAAGGAAGCGAAATTTCCTCATATGTTTCTATATTCCTGTGATGTATATTCTACTGAATATACTTCAAGATTCTGGCTGAAATACAAATGTCCTTAGATGGTATTCAGATGTAGACTATACCTACATTTACTAGACTCAGGGCACTTCCATGAAGGTAAAATATTTCAGGAGGAATATTGTATCCATATTCAAGCCATATTCCAAAACATTGTAAAATAATAGTTTGCCATTGTTACCCTTTTAAATTTCCCCCAGTTTCACTAACTGCATATGCTTGATGCAGATTCTCCTAAAGAAAATCTTTTGAAGAATAACATTGCCCCGCCCCATGCGCCCCCCCCCAGTTCTGCTGGTCACCGAAACAAGAGAGCTTTTTATGTATTTTGAAGCACTGAACAAAGAAGGGGACCACAAAAGACAACACAACTCCCCATAATTTTATAAAAGTGTCATGTCAGGTAGGCAGACCAGCCTCTCAATTCAAGACTGCAACCCTACATGAAAAATAACATCTTCTGCATGGATGCTTTATTTTCGAAAGACTCTGGTCAAAATATTCATCAAGGCTACATACCAGAATACCTATTTAATGGGAAAGAACTTCATTTCCACCAGCTTTAAATGTTAAGTTATTCAATCAAAAATGTCAAATGAAATTAAAAAAGTATTCCTTACCGACACCATCCCTATTTTCTTTGGCTTGGGACTAGGAGACAACAAGTGATAACTTCTGGATGGTTTTTTAATATATATTTTCCATGTGGAAGAATCTGGGTTTTCCGATGCATAGCACCTCCAGGCTGTCTAAAATATTTGTTAGAAACACACAAAAGATGAAATTATCAAGAAAACAGACATGCATCTCTCAGGCTGCATGAATTTATCTAAACTAGGATATACTTTTGTATTGATAAAGTATACCCTAAGTCAGGAATTGTAGAAATTTCAAAACAGGGGCAGAAAGGTGGAGGGATAAAGGAAAAAAAATACATGCCAGTTATGAAGCAAATCAAACCTAATTCAGAATGAGTTGAGAGTTCAAATAAGTTACTGAGCATCCTTCACAGTTACTGTAGTTATTTAACTGATCCATTTTTTTTAAAAAAAAAATACAATTATGACTCAAAGCCTCATATTGCTTCGTTCTGTAGTAGGTGCAAATGAAAACTGGATGAAAACTGAAAAATCATCAGCCCTGTTTCATTACTGGAAAAATAATAACAATCTTTCTGACAACTTTTGATAAAATAACACCAAATCTACCCTTTTAACAGTTGTAATATATGTAAGAAAACTAGTATTTAAGCATGAAGGCACCTGAATAAGAGAAGCAGCTGCTGGAATTTGTCGGTTGAAATGCTTTTGTCTCTGTTTCTGTTGTACCTTCAGAGCAAAACCAGAACCAAGGATTCCCTGAGGAACAGAGGAAATTAGCAGAATAAACCAATCAGTCAATTACATAAATACAATTTCAAATGTGAGGTTTGTGGTAAATTCAGCTACCATGGAATTTGGAGCAAAGATATTAATGAATTTGGGCCCTTTTATTGACAGCTGCATCATCTCTGAAATATCCAATTAGCTCTACCTGAGGTGGAATATTTGTAGTATTTTATTCTCTCTAGCATTTGCACACTTAAGAATTGTACTGAGCAACTGTTGCATAAGGTAAACTCATAGCATAAAAAGTAGGTCTTATTCTTGTTGTTTGTAATATATTTTACATATATGAGTATTAACGTATTTAAGTAGTAAAGCCATGACATTCTGGGGTTGGTAGAAAAATGAACACATAAATGACAGGATCTTTTGAATTGGTTTTGGCAGTGCTTTGAATTGTTATTGCTGCAAAATGGCAACAAAACAGTGCAATTGTTGTTGCTGCTGCTGCTGCTAACATATTTTCTTGATTACCCTGAGCTTCCCTTTTTGAACAAATTTTACTCAGAAAATCCACTCAAAATTCCCTCCCCTCAGGAATTAAATAAAGTGGGGGAGACTGTAGATCACTATATATTGAATAGTTCAAGGATTTTTCACCTATGTCTGATGATTAATTTTGTAAGAGCCTCACGTATTAAATGTTTTTCTTCCTTAAGAATTATCAAAAGCATATGTTGCCATCAAATTAAATGAAGACAGAAAAAACAATTGCAGAATCTATCTATCTCTACTCTATATTACAGTTAAGTATGTGTTTGTATATATGCATGTGTATGTGACAGCAATGGAATGCAAGATCGCAGGGCAATCACAGCATACTTAAATACATATCTAAGTATATCTTCCCAAATGCTCAGAGAACTTTGAAGTAATAATTGTAACATCATGTTTTACTGATATAATGTTTATTATTTTCTATATGTTTCCTGTTTTGAGGGGGTGTCTTCCTCTCTTTAACTCAAGTAAGCTGTCCAGAGTTATTTTGGAGTTGGGTGAGAAACTAAATCTAAATCAGTATTTTTCATTATTTTGTTTTTACAATTAATATTTTAGCTTTTGCCCTTATGGCAATCAATATAGCAATTTCTTACCTCTTGTAAGCTGTATTCAGTGCAATGTAAAATAAGTACATAAAATTAATGTATAGTTAAATTATATTACACAGGAGCTAATAAAAATCTATCCTATTATATGTATGTACAGTTAAAAAAAGTTTGGACTAATATAAACAACTTACTGCAGGCAAGGCAAAAAATGATATTGCAAATACAGAAAAGCAAGATGCAATGGTTTTTCCTATCCATGTTTGAGGCACTTTGTCTCCATAACCAATGGTTGTAACAGTCACCTGAAATTAAGAAATAAATAGGATTACAATGCAGTCATCTAGTTTTGTTAATATTTCAAATTATTTCTGAAGTATATATATTATAAACTATATTTGCATATTTCTATTATGCAATAGAAATTAAAAGTACTTACCATACGTTGAAAGATGCAATAGTATTTTTTTTTTCAAAAATGTCTTTTAGGATATTCTTATACATGCAAATTAACTAATAAGCTTATAAGATTCACAACAGCATATCTCCTGCTTCTCCAACCATTTTGCTTCTTAGAGCCCTTCTGCACTATAGGGCTGGACTACAGGGATAAAGTGGCTGAAATGAAAAAGGCTTACGAAATCCAGATTTCCAGATTTCAACCCCTTTATTCACTTTGGTCATAGTAATATCTAGATCAGTAATACCCCAGTCCTTAACTAATAGATTATTTTTTTTATTTAAACAGCTCCTAGACCAGAGAGAGGGAGGGTGGGAGGGAGGGAGGGAGGGAGGGAGGGAAGGAAGGAAGGAAGGAAGGAAGGAAGGAAGGAAGGAAGGAAGGAAGGAAGGAAGGAAGGAAGGAAGGAAAGACCAC
This sequence comes from Crotalus tigris, assembly GCF_016545835.1. Lineage (NCBI taxonomy): Eukaryota > Metazoa > Chordata > Lepidosauria > Squamata > Viperidae > Crotalus > Crotalus tigris. The sequence continues at coordinate 968,801 of NW_024096961.1, read as the reverse complement.
CTGAGTTTTACCCTCTTTCCTATTACATGGGCTGGAAGAGGCACATGGAACAAATCTGCTCAGTTTTAGCTCATTAAAAACATGAAAAACAAAAACATAAATTCACTTAAAAAATGTCCTGTGTGCCATCTTGAGTTATTTTTATAAATAACTCAAGATGGCACACATACCTAATTCTCTTTCCCCTATTTCTCCCAAAGTAAAAATCATGTGAGGTAGGTTGGGCTGAGAGAGAATATAACTGGCCCAACAACACCCAGATGGCCTAAAATGGGACTAGAACTCCAAAGAGGTCTTCCTGCCACAGAGCACAGTAATCAGATAGAATCGAGGTGTTTGCCTACAGAGTATGCAATCTGGAAATCACCACTTGCATCAGCTCAAGTGAGAAAACCCTATTTTTGCCTTAAAAGTTGCCTTCCTGATAGGCGGTTGGTGGTGAGAAGACAATGTCATGTATTCTGCCTTCAAGTAATGCTAAATGGCTGTACACATACTGGAGCAGGTTGGTCATGTCCATCAACTTCCATTAGTCTTTTAAAACCCTTCTTTCACAGTTCGTAGTTCAGAGGAATCTATCATACACAACTCCATGTATAGATATCTAGCTTTTAGTGTTCCACATTCAAGGAAGTTTGGAAAGCTGAATTGCCACTTTCTATAACAGAATTCAGAACATGCTTCCAGTACATGTTCAGTACAAATGAAAGCCTCCATACAATCATATTTCAACATCATAATAATGTGGTTTTAATAATATGTGAACAAGCCTACCTACTTCCTGGGCTTATGCATTCCATCTTTTCCTCCTATGTGATCCACAGAAAGTATCTGGAAGCTATTATTTCCTCAGGCTTATAACAGATCATCTTTAAATTGTGGTTTGGTTTTATAAAAAGTAACTGCAATTTATAAATCTGATGATCTGGGTCGCGATGGTTAACAAAAAGCAGAAGGAAACATACCAGAATGATTCCTCCTAGATGGGCAGAAACAGGGAGAATGGAAACCTGCAAACTAAGTGGAGTGTGCATAGGACAGATTCACAAGGCTGTTCAATAGCTAAACAAAGCCAATATCCCTCCCCTTAAAAATTATTAATTTCCAATATTTATGGGCTACCATAATATAAAACTCTAGATGTTCACCAGATATAAAAATACTTGTAGTTGTAATTATACTTATGCTAATACTAACCAAGTTCACATTTCCAGGCCTTATCATGATTTTTCCTCATGTAGTGTTCTGTATTCATATTTCATTCTCATTTTTATCTTTCTTCTGCATTAGCACTGTAAATTTATGATAAGGCATTCATTTATTATTATGCTACCAAGCAGCATAAAACTCTAGGGAGACAGATTTATGTCCTCCTACGATACAGTGCAGCATAAAGAAGCAAAAGGTTTTTCAGCCAAATGGCCACATAAAAACTAATTTCTTGATTCCTATCCCAGTCCTCTTAACGTTTCCCTAAAATAGCTCACCATTCCATCTCAATAAACTCTTTTAGATTTCCAGGCCAAGTATAGTAAACAAAATAAGTAACCCAACTAATCAAAGTTGGGTGCTGGTATCTAATTTGTACATTAAAATGTTTAGACAGCTGTTATGTCAGTTATTTGTATACCCCCACAACCTCATGCGTCTGTGGGGTAAGAAAGAAACCTATCATTACACTGTCACAAATGGGAGAACCTTAATTTAGGGGAAAGAAAAGTGCATAGGAAATGAAATTAGAAAAGAGCTCATGTTAACATACTGTAAATTCAAAGCATTAATTGAAGCCTTCATGACTTGGAAAACTTTACAATGCATGAAGTTTCAGGGCATCCAGCCCAAAGTCTACTCTTCTCTATAGAAAAAACTGTGCCAGCTCCAATCCAATCATTCTGGGTTTATTTTACTGTATGGAAAGATCTGTATACAAAGGAATCCCAGTCCAGGTGAAAAATGCTGCAGGGAAGATTTATGTAATAACAGAAAAAGTAGTCAAACAAGCTAGGGATAGAACCATCACTGGTGTAGGTGATGTAAATGAATTTAATGACTGAAATAATTCTTTAAATTGGTTCAAACGTTTATTTGCAATACTCAGGATGTTTATGGCAGGACGTAACAAATTTGTGAGAAAATATTTTCAAAATGTTCATTTGAACATGCACTGGAATATTGTTTAAATGTGTACTGTCGTGGAAAATATTTTTAACACTGCAGATTAAAGTACAAAAAAAGACAGAACAAATATACAAATAAGGTTCCCCTGATCTTTTATTCGTACATCAACCATCTTGTGATAAAAATGAGTAATTTAGAGGATTATCTCTCAAAATTATCTAATGGGCATTTTGCAGCCTTATCATATGCAGATGACATAGTGACAATATCAATTGGGCTAAAATGAACTCTGAGGACTTAGATGCTTACTATTCTGAAGAAGAACTTGAGATCAATTGTAATAAAAACAAAATCTTAATTTCTGCAAAGTGATCTAGACAGCATACCTATTGGTTACAGAAAATACAGTTCTTTAAACATTTGGCCATGGTCTTTCATCAATTTATACCAAATGCAGTATAGTTATAGTTATACTATTTTCCACTTCACCGGAATGGTACAGCATAGACCAGCACCATTAAAGATTTATTTGGCTATTGCTGTACCATACTGTATATACTGCATACAGCTTCTGTTTGATGCTCACTTGGGGCCATCCTCTAGAAAGGATTGAGTCCACCTTTTTTAGGGCTATATTTCAAATATGTGACTAACACGGGGCAAAGGACGGAGACAGGTTTGAAGTACAGATGGGCACATTGTTTGTACTGCTGCCCATAGGTTAAAGTTACTGTATTTTTCAGAATATTTGCAGACTTGGTTTATTGTAGACAATTATACCTCAACATGGAAAAGAACACTCCTTCAAAAATTGCAACACTACGGACTTTCCAGAGAGGTCATTCTATTTATGGGTACTAACTGCACTTAACGTAACATGTTAGAAAGTCAAACTGGATTAATCTACTCTACCCAGAAAGTGTTCCTGAGTAGCCATGCCCCCTTTTTAAGGCTAGCCAGATACCAAAATCAAATAACTGACTCTAAATTTCAAAAAGCAATAACATTTGCACATTTTAATATTTTCCTGATAGCTTTCTCAACAAATACAAATTAAGATAATCTTTTGGAGAGAATTTATTATATCCATACATCACATTCTTTTATACTGCTTACTCCATAAGGAAGAAGGTCCTGCTTTATAACTCAAATTCTGGGCAAAGTACCCAGGCAATTCTGAACTATTTTATGTAGAATTAGTTTAACAGACCAGTCTAATATCATTTCCTTGAATATAACTACATCAGCAATAATTGTTGCTGTGATTGCCTCAGTTACTTGGCTATAATTTTATGTTGTGTTATTTTAGTCAAAATAGAAACTGATATTTAATTATTTGACTACATGTAGAATTCTGGTCATTGACTGTAATAAAAGTTATGTTGTTGATTATTCTTATAACATATCAAAGGAACCTCCAGTTCAGTCTTTTATTACTAACACTGTCCAGTTAAATGTCAGTTTGAGCATTTTTTTTAAAAAAAATAAAGTATCTAAGGGATGGATTCTTTCAAAACAGAAAAAAAAATCAGCCATTTTGTTTTCAATTAAAAACTTCAATAAGTGGAACTATTACAATACAAAGCTATCTGTTATCTGTCAAGTAGATCCAATATATATCTGCAATCGAGTTTTCTTTACAAAACAGAAGAGGTTTATATGTAAGAAGTTATTTATTCTCTTTACACATGTCTATGCTATTTCAAAACTGGAATTGTAACATACTAAAAGAGGAGGCAATGTTTGAATAGCTTTGTTTGATCAGCTGGATAGTTTTACAGCACTATTATGTACAGAACACTGTTCTTGCTTTCCCAGCAAGCTTAGGGCCAAGCATCTGGCAATAGTGAAACTTTGATGATATCACTGCCTCACAAAAGCTGGTTAGAGTTGAAAGTTACAAGAACACAAATCACAAAGAACAATGACAGCCCGAACAAAGCCTGACAAGAGAGAGGAGTGATTTGTAAACAAAAGAATGATGTTGTTTAATTAAAATGTTATGGTCTTGTTGATAGATGATCGCTGCTATTCAGGTATCTTCCTAAGTTGGGGTAACTAGAGATGTAGTTAATTAAATATTAACCAATTCACCAAAATCAGAGGCAGTCTGGTGCTATCACATTTTATTAAGAGGCATAAGCTTTCCTGAGCTGCACAGGGTGACTTGACTGATATAGGATGTTAATTGGGAGGAGGTGGGTAGGACACGGAAAGGGCAGGTTGCACGAGGCAGATTACAAATACTTTATCAATTAACAATTGTAATGTGTTAAAAACCCTTGCAATTGTTGGGCATTTTTGAGATAGCCTGAAACCTTTTGACATATGTCAAACCTTTTAGCAATATCTCGGTGTAAAATGACTTATGGTCCACAGTATATCTGACCGCCTTTTGTATACCCTAAGACTTCTGACTTTTTTTGTAACAATTTTGGAATTTGGATTAAATGTGAGTGGTGGTCAATGGAAATATCTGCACTGACTACAATATTTGTGAGGCAAGAAAATGTAAACAAAGTTTGGAGACTACATAATGGATTTTACAATTATTCTAGGGCAGCTGAAATGGTATACAATCCACTAAAAAGTACATGCTAGCCATTACCCTTGTAGTACTAATTGTAAATCTTGTCCTTTTAAACATAAGCACTTTCAGGTCCTTAATATTTAAAGAAAAAACAGAAGCATATGAAGAATGAAGCATAATTTTTGCCCTAAGGTTTTGCTCAATTGGAGGTTTACTTATAGCAACTCAATTCACTAATCTGTTATAGTTATAACATATAAAAGAATACGTATGTAAATATATTAAACTGTATTAAAAATATTAAGGAGGATTCCAAATACATGTGTGAAAGATGAATATTACATTTTAATAAAGCTATATATGCAATACTAAAAATTCTGTTTCATTTATTAAAGAATTATATAGCCTTATTCACCCCTTTGTCATAATAACTCAAAACTAATGTTGGGCAGGAAATGTGTGTAACTCCTGAAACTTTCAGTGGCTGTGATCCTCTTTAGATCTTGCTTCAGAAGCCTCCACACAATTAGCAATTCCTTTCAGCACCGGCTTCTCCAAAAGGTTCAGTTAAAAATTTCTGCTTCTGGAAGTCATCCAAACTCTTAAGAAAGTGCTATTTAAATTTCATGCGCAATATCTTTTTTTTTTTTTTAAAGGAAGAGTTTCTCAAACCTGTAATTTTTACAGTTGAATGTTTTAGATGTTATGATTTTCACTAGTCTTTTCACATACAATATATATGCATTTAAAATGGTTTCTGGTTTCTGTATAAATGGAATTATTTATAATCTTCATCTGAGTAAGTTTCAACAGGAATTCAGGTTGTTTTTACTTCTGCCTATAATTTCTGTGGCACATTTGTTTTATCTGTTGATCTTTTAATTTGTGGTGTATTCAGATTGGATGCTTTTTAGACTGTATGTAGCATGGAGTTGTATTGATTTCACACATTTGGTTTTTCTTTTTTATATAAGCTGATTGTTTTCATTTTTACTGAGAAAAGCTTTGCAGCACCTAGAAAGCAACACTATGCCTTCTAAAAATATGTTTCTCTTAAACCCAAGAGCAGTGGAATTTTTTTTTTTTTGCATCTGCCGTTTTTAATTAAAAATCCACATGAGTCATGCTTCTAGAAACCCATACACTATAATACTATATAAAACCTTTACAAAGGACTGAAAACCTTTTAAAAAAGTAGGCCAATCAGCAATCTCATCGTATTCTCTATTTATATGTAACAACAAGGAAGTGAAAAGGGAAGGCATTTATAGACAGACAGGAACAAGGCCAAAATATTATCCATCAGTTTTTGAGCTGGCAGAAATATACTAAAACAAAATTTGCTGATCTTATTGCTGACTCCCCGTCTGCCACAATAATAAATCAAGCTGTCAGTACTATCCTTATTGTTTCAATGCAGGATAGGCTACGGAAAATGATAGGCAAATGTCCCTTTCTATCAAATATCACCTGCCGGCAGGAAAACAGTCATCAATCACTTTCCATAATATGGGGTGTAGCAGATGTAGATTAAAATAGATGAATGTTTGAAGCAGCTTGTTTTGACATCCGTCAAGTAGCAGCACTGTGCCTGTCACCTGTTAGACTATTTCTGACTATTTCTGAATATAGGTTTAGCACTGGTCTGAAGTAGCACTAAACCCATGTCTAAAAATAGCCTGGATGACAGTCACAGTTGTGGAGGAGGAATGTGGGTGAACTAGGAGCAAATGATCAATAAAGAACAAGCACTATCTTCAAGTAGTGCTGGAAAAGAATGGGTGTGCTGGTATTGAGTCTAATTCTGTGACATCAGAAAATAGCCCACAGAGCACAACTGTGTAGACAAAATGACACAATTCATCATCTTGGTACTAAAAATAGTAAAAGCTATAGCCATGTCAAGCGTCGTATTACAGAGGTGGGGAACGATGGCCCTTTTATGACTTGTGGACTTGAATTCCCAGAATTCCTGAACCATCCACTTCAATTCTGGGAGTTAAAGTCCACAAGTCATAAAAGAGCCATCATTCCCCACCTCTGTCAAATTAACAAAACCAGTGGAAAGCATTGTAAAACAGCAAGTACCAACACACTGCTGGCAGAATGTGGCTCTCCATCCTGATTTAAACCAACATTCTATGCAATACCAGACTAGCACTTTGTCAAAAAAGTTCAGTGTTTAAATAAACTGGACAAATGCTGTTTCAAAAGCACACTCACTTTGTGTTTATAAGGAGCCCACATTAAGACCTGATAAACACTTCAGCCATTATATATGGGAAAATGCTTCCACAGAAATCTGATATTTGGATTCTCCTGCAGCCCAAACCAAAATGTGAAAATGAGCCCACAGTATTCATATAAGAAACAATAGATAAGTGTATTACTTATCATTCTGTTCCTCGTTTATCAAGCAAATGGTATATAAATATATTAGTTATTTGGTAACTGGGTATGTTCATTAAACAAATCTAATTTGTGGGCACTGTCTGCTTGTGCAATTGAACAGAATGACAACTAGATGATGATTTGTGGGGTTCATCTAAGCCTGTATGATGCCAGCTGAAGGTTGTAGAACTGCCCTGAATGAAGACTGGATGAAAAAGAAATTACAGGGAATCAAAGGAAACAGTTCAGAATCTGTACACTAATCTACTTGTTCAGAACTCAAATCAGTAGTGATGTAACTCCAGTAAAGTGATATGAATTTTTCTGAGCCTTCAAATAGTGCTGGAGTCATGAATATTGCCTCTTTGTCATATTCTAGATAGAAGCCAACAAAAGTGCGTATAGTCCAGGCCATGGTTTTCCCAGTTGCAATGTATGGTTGTGAAAGTTGGTACCATAAGAAAGGCTGAGCGCCAAAGAATTGAGGCCTTTGAACTGTGGTGCTGGAGAAGACTCCTGCGAGTCCCTTGGACTGCAAGGTGTTCAAACCGGTCAGTCCTAGAGGAGATCAACCCCGACTGCTCTTTAGAAGGCCAGATCCTGAAGTTGAAACTCAAATACTTTGCCACCTAATGAGAAGGAAGGACTCACTGGAGAAGGGCCTAATGCTGGGAAAGATTGAGGGCAATAGAAGAAGGGGACGACAGAGAATGAGATGGCTGGATGGAGTCACTGAAGCAGTAGGTGAGAACTTAAATGGACTCCAGAAGATGGCAGAGGACAGGAAGACCCGGAGGAACGTTGTCCATGGGGTCGCGATGGGTCGGACACGACTTCACAATTAACAACAACAACAACAGATAGAAGTTAAAAGATTAGACTGGGGCTGACAGTGGGGCTCTTTTATGTTAATACAAATACTCAGTTTCACTTTCTCTACTTAGAAACCAGGAGATTGTGAGTTCTCGTCCCATCTTAGGTAGCAAGCTGGCTGGGTGACTTTGAGCCAGTGACTCTGTCTCAGCCGAACTCACCTCACAGGGTTGATGTTCTGGGGAAAATAGGAGGAGGAAGGAGCATTAGGTTTGTTGCCTCAAATTATTTATAAAAAACATAAAGGTGGGATATAAAAAGGTGAAGGTAAACAATTGTTGTGGAGGAAGCTTGCATGTCAGGATGCAGGCTCAGTCCCACTGCCCCTCTGAGATGTAACTCCTGGACAGATATAATCAGATGACCCCTGCCTCTACATCTTCTGGAGATAGCAAAGAGTTGGTTCTTTTAAAATAAAGGGGATAACTTTGCAAACAGCCATGAAAAATGCAGGAGGAGGGTATTCTCAAACTCTGGGAAAAGAATAGGCAGTTGTTCAAAGTATGGCAAATGAAGAACAGATGGACATTTCAACCTTACCTCTTAAGCAAGGCCTTAATCCATTAGTCTTACAGAATTTATGGAAAGAAAATTTAAGCAGCTCTTAGAAACCTCACCTTAACGGGTTTCTTATTTTTCACGACCAAATTAAGATTGCAGTTTTTCTCATTTAGTTTCTGAGATTCTATAATTTAAACTCTTCTTTCTGATTAATGAGGTGCTGCATGAGTTTTGCTTCCTTGGTCAAGCATCACCATTATGGCATTGACAATGAAACTTTCTATTTGAGTGTTCTGCCTGAACTCTCAACTGTTGCTAACCCTAAATGTGATTTGACAACTGTTTTTAATAATCCACAGTTAACATGAAAACTAAAATGTTTAATTTCAAGTAGCACAGTGTTTCTCAACCTTGACAATTTTAAGGCATATGGACTTCAACTCCCAGAATTCCACAGCCAGCATTGCTGGCTGTGGAATTCTGGGAGTTGAAGTCCACATGCCTTAAAATTGTCAAGGTTGAGAAACACTGAAAGTAGCACAATAAGCTCTAGTTGTAGAAACAAAACCTTCCCATTGAAACTAGTTTGGGTGATCCATCTGATACAGGGTTTAGGAATCTGCACTTTTCTATTCTAAGTTATTTGTGGCCTTAATAGAAGGAAGCAAAAACACCAAAACCTGAACCTGACTTGTCATGAAATTGTAGTTTAGACACAACTGTCTGAATAAGAACACAATGTACTTTTTCTTCCAATAATTTAGATAGTGACATATTTCCTATATTAAAAATATAGCATATCACGTTTGATACTTTCATACTTACTACTCCCCACCAAAGTGCATCAGCATAGCTGCTAAATTCATGCTCGCCAGAGTCATTCACAGCATCTTTTTCAGCCAAATACACGAAATATGAAGAAAAAATCAAGCCCAGAAACCCAATATACAGGGTGGTTATCAATTCCTAAAAGACGGAAAAGAACCAATTAGTGAATAATTAATCATACAGAGAATTCTGCTGTCTTCAGAAGCTATTTTGAAAAAATAATACCTGATGCTCACGTTCATACTTCAATAGACTTATTATATTTTCCAGTAATACTAATTGGGTAACATCCAGATAGAGGGAATTTTAAGTGCCAGAAAGCCTAATTCTGAAACAGCTCAATCTAAAAGACCTCATTATGAAAAAAAATCCTAATTTGTGCTGAAGGAAACCTAAATCTAAATTAATTTGTATCAATATTAGATGAAAATAATAAATTCTACATAATTTTAAAAGTTATCATCTTCATCTTGTTTAATGGCTTCAATCCATTCCTCGGATTGAAAGCAAAATGGTTGCTAAGCAAAATGGTCCTAGGTTAGCATGCAGAATAAATAGCATTTGGTGATTAAGACTAATTGTCAAAAGCATCATGTTAATAGGCATGGATGAATCTTGGATTTCAATAAACTATAATATTGAATCGTAACACATTTAACAACTAAAACTGACACTCAATTAAAGAACATTGTGTCAGTTTAATAATATGGGTGTTAATTCATTGATTAAATCGGCATGTGCATAAAACAAAACTTCTGATACGAAAAGCATATATCTTTTATTCAAGGTATACATAAGTCACAGCATGTTATGCGAGACAGAAGTAGAAATTACTTTAAAGTCAGATCTAGTCATTGGGAGGGCTTTGAAATATTTTTTTAACAATATAGGAACTGCTTCCTGATTTATCAAAACGCTTTTTAGTAAAACTTCTTTGGCAAAGTGTTTTGCATTTCCAAATGATTGTATCCAATATGTACATAGAAATTATTTTAATAATGTAATCTCAGACCTATCATCCACTGGGAGTTTCAGGAAAAATATGTTTCCATATATTCCATCTTTCTATAAACTACTAGACTGACTACATTCTGATGATTATTTCTAACTCATCAAACCAAGATATGCAAAAGATTATTGAATCTGCATGTAAACCTTTTGCTCCACCCTTTGCCACAACCTCAATTAGACAAGAAACCCCTAATTTTCCAGTTTCCATTCATTCCAGATTGGGAAAATATAACTATCAGTTTCAAATATGTTCAGAGTATTAATGGCCAAACCACATGTCATTTCTTATTCTAGAGTAAACATAGTTAATCCAACTGGAAACCTTAAGGAAGCAGGCTGTGACTCTAGTTCTTTGTCCCATATTTTTAACTCTAATCCAGCGGTGTCAAACTGCCAGCCCATGGGCCGGTTTCATTATATGGAGGCTGCACCCACCCCAGCTCCGGCAATGCAAAAAAAGTCACGATACGTTGTGACACGTCACGTGATATGGTGAGTTTGACACCCCTGCTCTAACCCAACCGGAAAACTTAATGAATTGGGTGTAACTCTAATTCTTTGCTCCATAGTAAGTTCATGAGCTAGATCAGTGTTTCCCAAACTTGACAATTTTAAGGCATGTGGACTTCAACTCCCAGAATTCCACAGCCAGTGTTGCTGGCTGTGGAATTCTGGGAGTTGAAGTCCTCATGCCTTAAAATTGTCAAGTTTGGGAAACACTGATCTAGATCAATCCTTTCATACTTCAATTGACACAGTCAAGAAGGGAACTATTGTTTGGGCAAATCAAATGACAGGAACAGTTAATCCAACTTGTTTTGGGACTACAGTTTTAAATGTTCCTTTTCCAAACACTACTAATCTAAATCACACACACAAAAAACCATGCTGTGTTTCCTGTACAGGTAGTCCTCAACGTATTCCTGTCCTCAACAGTTCCTGTCATTAAGTGAGACATTTGTTAAGTGAGTTTTGCCCCAGTTTATGACCGTTCTTGTCTCAGTTATTAAGTGAGTCACTGCAATTGTTAAATTAGAAATACAGTTGTTAAGTGAATCTGGCTTCTCCATTGACTTCGTTTGTCAGATAGTCACAAAAGGAGATCACATGAACCCAGGACACTACAACCGTCATAAATATGAGGCAGTTGCCAAGCATCTGAATTTTGATCATGTGACCATGAGGATGTTGCAATGGTCGTAAGCATGAAAAATGGTCATAAGTTACTTTTTTCAGTGCCATAACTTTGAATGGTCACTAAATGAACTGTTGTAAATCGAGGACTACCTGTACAATGAAAACAAAATATACAGTTGCTGACTACCAGTCTATGCAGTGAACTGAGTAATTCAGAACAGATTTTCATTTACCCTTAGAGGAATAGATGAACCTGAACAAACTTCACTTCAGCTCTGGATTTGTACAAAACCAAGTCAAAAATGTATGTATGTATGTATATTTATATACTGTCTATCCTCCAAGATCTCAAGTAAATGTATATGGCTCTTTCCCTATATTTTATCTGTGTCATGGTTCCGACAGACAGAGATAAATAAAGCAGAACTCCGAGGCTTGCAAATTCCTCAAAGAACCTGTTTATTAGTTATAAAGTATCAGCTTGGTCAAGAGTGAAACCAAGTCTGGATACACAAGTAACAATTTTCCAATACAAAGTTAAATGTCCCACCCATAACAGTTATGCAAGCAATTACATTCCCCAATATGATTATTTGGTAGGCTTTTTAGGCAACGCCCAATCCCTAGTTGCAGGAGCAGCTGATGACCTTGGTTTCCACGGGACAAAAGATTATTTTGACTAACGAAGCACCTGGGCAACCCCCCTCTCTCCGTTCTATGTGGCAACCTAGAATGAGAAGGAAAATGGCTGCAGCCATACTCATTTGTAGAGTTGACAATCTGTATATCAGCTGTAAAATTGATCCAGCTGAGAGATAATAAATGACCTAACCAAATCCAAATAATTGTGCAGTCAGGTGAGATTTAAATTTCCAGTTCCCAAATTTTAATAGAATCTTTTATTTTAATACTTAGGCTTGAATTAAATACAGTAATTACAGTTTCTCATAGTTCAGACAAAACAGGAAGCCACAGGCAACTACTTTCTGTTCAAGTGAGGCTCATAATAAAAAGCAAAGGCACCAATTCTGCCTTGTTTATTAATACTATTATAATTCCACGTTTATCTATTTTAAAGATGTGGAAACACTCTTAATGGTTATGTAGGGGAACAGGGGCAATTGTTCTGTGTATATACACAAACACAGAGAGACACATGAAAGAATTGCATTTACTTTAAAAATGTATAAATCTATGATACTCTGCAATAATACAGTCAAAAGAAAAAATGTAGAGCAATCTATTATGGGACATAAGCCTATTAATTCAGCATATAGTCAACTAAAAGGACAAGAGTTCATTTCATGTTATTTTCAGGCCAACCATTCATTTAGTGAATGTTCAGATGACTTACTATTGGTCCTACTGAGTCTTGGAGAAGACTCTAGACTTCTCCAGAGTCCAGAAGTTCCTCTGCAGACTCTACAACCTATGTTAGGAAGTCAGAGGATGTGTAGGCAAAGCTACATAAAACATCACTTCCTGGCTTTAATTCATGTTATATTTTTGGGGAATGACACTTTTGGGTGGCTCTAAAAATAATGTGAATCTGGACTCCCAACAATAAAGAAATAAATACTCACATTTCCCGTCTAAGGTTTTGCATACCTGTCTATGTATGAACACTACTGATCCCAATAGTCTCCAGGTGCCACCCTGCCGATCGACATGAAGCATGCGCAGAATTTGCAGAAACCGGATGCCTCTGGGGGGGGGATTGTTTATTCAAAGAAAATGAAAGGAAACAAATTAAAATGAAGTTTTGAAATAGTAGTCTGTTTATGGAAAGGAAAAAAGACAGGGAATAATATATGTTCACAACTGTACAGGTGGTTCTCACCTAACGAGCATTAGTGTCATTCGAAGTTATGAAAAAAGCACTGAAAAAAGTGATTTACAACTCCTGCGGCATCCCTGTATTCATGTAACTGCGATCTGGGTATTTGACAACTGGTTTTCCCAAAGATGCTTTTTTACGAGGCAGCTGGACTTTGTTTTTCTCTGAAGATGTTTTGCTAGAAGCTGAAGAAGCTTCTTGGATGAGGAACGAAACGTCTTCAGAGAAAAACAAGAAAGTCCAGCTGCCTCGTGAAAAAGCATCTTTGGGACAACTATGACCTGGATGACTGAGAATCGCCACAGACATTGACAACTGGTTTGCACTTATGACAGTTGCAGTGTCCTACATTTATGTAATCACTACAGTATTTGTGATCTTCCCAGCTGGCTTCTGACAAGCAAAGTCAATAGGGAAGCCAGCAAGAGGTCACAGGTTCATGTGACGTTTTGCTTAATGACTGCGGGTGATTAGCTTAATGATCATGGCAAAATAGATCATAAAATTAATCATCATCATCATCATCATCCTGCAACGATATCTGTAATAACATCAAGCATCCACATCTGCCTATCCCAGGTCCTTGGGAAGGACTCGATAAGTAGACAAAATGCCAAATCCAGTCTGAATATCTGGCTGACTGTGCGATGATTAATAATAATAATAATAATAATAATAATAAAGTTGGAAGGGACCTTGGAGATCACCTAGTCTAACCCCCTGCTCAGGTAGGAAACCCTATACCATTTCGGACAAATGGCTGTCCAATCTCTTCTTAAAAACTTCCAGTGTTGGAGCATTCACCACTTCTGGAGGCAGGTTGTTCCACTGGTAATTGTTCTAACTGTCAGGAAGTTTCTCCTTAGTTCTAGGTTGCTTCTCTTCTTGATTAGTTTTCATCCATTGCTTCTTGTCCTGCCTTCAGGTGCTTTGGAGAATAGCTTGACCCCCTCTTCTTTGTGGCAGCCCCTGAGATATTGGAACACTGCTATCATGTCACCTTTCTCTTTGTTAAACTAGACATACCCAATTCCAGTAACCGTTCCTTATATGTTTTAGCCTCCAGTCCCCTGATCATCTTTGTTGCTCTTCTCTATACTCTTTCTAGAGTCTCAACATCTTTTTTACATCGTGGTTGTAGTCAGGTGATGCTTCATTTAATGAACATGCCACTTAAGAATGAATCTTCCAGGCCCTATTGTGGTCTCAAGTTGAGGATTACCCATATAAAATTGCAGTTAACATATTTACCTGATAGCTGAGGTTGCAAAAACTTGACCTTTTGAACCAACACATAGTACAATCATGGAGGCAACAACTACAATAAGATCTGGAAATTAAAAGCATATAAGCAAATAAATGTAGGTTAGAAAGTTTATGTGCCTTGCACATATTTAGATTTTATGCTAAAATATTGTACTTCTGTTTGGATGGTGTGCATTCATTTCCTCTTGAAAATTAATATTTGATTATACAAATCAATCAAATTATATAAATGCTATTTTCCTTTTGCTTTGCTTTTATTTTTATAAAGACTTCATGCACTTATTTGCTGAGATATAGAGGATCTTCATTTTTTTAAAATATAATTTTAAATTTCATTATTTTAAAAAATAAATATACAAAACAAAAAAAGAAGAAATAAGAAAAGGCATAGAGGATGGAAAACAATATATTAGTAAATACACAGAATTCTTAGTTATCATAAAATTTAAAACCTTTATTTCAATGATTAAATAATTAATTGAAAATATAAGACAACTCATTTGTCATCTTGAGAACTAATTATAAATCACTTCAAAACTCCAACTTTAGTATTTATATTGATATCACCATTATTCATCATTATCTTAAAAATGCACATGAATTTATAAAAAGGAAAAAAAAGAAAACTACTAAAAAGAGTAAGTAAAAACAATATTATGTTGTAGAATTCCTGGTGATTACATCAAATTATATATAAATATAATAATTGCTTCTGGTTACTGTCTTTATGTCAGATATTTCCCTCATAAAAATGGTAATTGAAGTATCTGAGTTTGACTTGTGTGGCATGTAATATAAATGGAGATCATGTTTGCTTAAATTTAGTAAAGCATGTACAATATTACAAATGTATACGGTTAATTTGCCATAGCTGTGTATGCTCCAAGTTTGATTTCCCACTCTTACACTGACGATAAATTATCGCTTTTCCAAACTTGGGCCAAATCTGTTCTTGTGATTATCAGCCTATATCCTAATAGAATGTGTGTCAACACTGCTAACATCGGATGTTCTTGCTTGACAACAGATGGCATTGCAGCCATTTTCCTATATTGCTTTTAGAGTTTGTTGGTACTGGGAGGGGGGAATGTGGATAAGAGTCCAGCTAGTCATAACAATAATAACTCAGTCGTGGGAACCCAAGGTCATTGGGCCCAGAGATGATAGAGTTTTGGCAAGCTGGAGAGCTGGGGAGAAGGCCCACGCTTCAAGCTAATTGGGGAAAGTGATTAATGACTGTTTATTGGAGGAGGGAATAGTGCTTTGTTACTTTGTGTCCAGGGGAGGGGAATTTAGTTTTTGGTTTCGGCTATGTAGTGCCGATACTTCGTTTCTTGAATAAAAGATTCTTTAAGGTAAACAATGCCTCGAAGTTCTTTTGAAGAGTTTCATCTGTCAGAACCATGACAATGTGATTTTTTTTTTTAAAAAATGTATTTCTTCTGAAAAGATTCCTGTAAAAACAACGCTGGAGTTTCAAGATAATATTTGTTTTTAAAGTTTTTTAGTAAGGCGGTGTATTAATTTCCAGTATCTTTTGAATTTTTACTTGGCCTCTACATATATTTATTCTATATCACAATGTTGATTATTAAC
Source organism: Crotalus tigris (assembly GCF_016545835.1). NCBI lineage: Eukaryota > Metazoa > Chordata > Lepidosauria > Squamata > Viperidae > Crotalus > Crotalus tigris. Next base: position 952,713 of record NW_024096961.1, on the reverse strand, counting down.
ATGATTTATTTATTTTTACAATTATGGACAGAGTTATATACCATCTGTAAAATGTTTTGTACCAATTATCTCTTCCTCATATATTTTCTTGAGAACATTTATTACTTAATCATGCAACACTGGTGGAGCAAGGATGAATTCTTTGAAAAAAATAATGAAGATAGGAATGCCCTTTCATCAATGTGTCAAGTAAAGCAAAGCAAAGAAAGAACCACCTCCAAAAGATGAAGCGATTTAATCTTCCCACCTGTGTGTGTGTGTGTGTATATGTATATGTATTGCTCCAGAAGCACGAAGCCAAAAACACCAGCCTGAAGATGACGAATGAGACTTTGTCGAAATGTCACCAAGACACTTCCAATTTGACATGGGAGAAAACCCGAATAACCAAAGACCTACATACAAACACCCGTGAAAACCTCAGAATATATATATATATATATATGTATGTATGTATGTATGTATGTATGTATGTATGTATGTATGTATGTATATATGTGTGTATATGTGTGCCATCATCGTCAGGGTATAAACCAGCTAGTGGGGAAACTTGCTTATAAATGTAGCTGTGCCCGCATTCGGGTCATGGACGTCATGACGGGTCCCAGCTGACTGATTCTTGCCTCATTTACAACATCTGATGATTCCTCCTTGTATCCTTTATTTACATTACTACCCTCCTCCCTATTCCCTTTTGTTCTTAAATCAGGGGAGGAACGTCCTGTATTTCCCCAAGTTAGAGTGTCCTTCACATTACTAGATCGATTCTTCTTCCTGTGCTCTTCGGGGTATTTTTCTCTTCCACCCCTCCGGCACGCATCATAATCACTGGTTCTATCATTTCATTAATATAGGGATGAGTAATCTTTTTAAATTCTATCATTTCTCTTTTTATTGGGCTATCAGGAACTATACTGTGAAGTTTTTTATGACTAGAATAAAATGGTTGGAACCAGATCAAAAACTGAATTTGATTTGATATTTTCCTGCCACATTAAAAACCACAATTTAATTAAATCCCCGGAAAGTTTTGAGCACCTTATCCAAGATTTTATAGTTAACTGGTTGTAGAACTACCCTAGCAAAAAAGAATGGAAAGGATAATGGCAGCACCCACTCTCCTTGACTGATTGCCCACAACCAGTGTTCCTAACTTCAGCGACTCAACCAGCCTTCATTAGAATAATTTTATATCATGATCGTACATCAAATCTATACTTGTGATTAGTCTGTAATTCAAAACAGAGACAATCAGCTTTTCTTGGATAATGCAGTGCAATATTTTCTGTTTTCTAATTTAAAATAAATCATACTATACAAAACCACACATACTCACCAATGATAGAAATGGGTTTTCTAGCAAAACGAAGCCTTCCCCAGAAACCAACATATTTACTGCGGCATCCTGAAGACCACAACCGAACCACATACTCAGTTCCAAAAAATACCACTAATACAATTTCCTAGAAGAAATAGATAGGGAGCCTGATTAATTTAATATGCTATTAATGGTTTTCTTTTTAAAAATATATTTTATTGATTTTTAAACCTAGACACCTTAATATTTGGTAAACAGTTTGTTGTCTAAGTTTATATTTGAAAACAATCAATAACAGTTAATTTCTGTAATTCCATAATCCACATAGTAGCTTTCTTTGATTTTCCCTTCTTCCAATAATATTCTCTTTTACCAACCTTAAATTAGTACATTTCTTAGTATTTTGATAGATAACAATTGAATATAAACATTTTTCTAATATTTAATAACCACATCAATATAAAGCTTCTTTTCTAAATAATCATCTTAATTACCTTGTCATAGATCCTGTTTTCAAAGTTCTTATTTAGATTGGTTTTCCCCACAATGTTCAAAACATTCTTAGCAGTTAAGATTTTCTCAGAGTTAATTACACTTAAATAGTTAAGTCTTTTTCCTCAAACAAGCCATCCCAACAATTGTACATTTCTCATATCTTTAAAAAACAAAACAAAAAAAGAAGAAAAGAAAAAAGGAAGGAAATAGTATATTACTTGAGAAACATGTCCTGCTTAGCTAAGATACATTTACATCCAGAATTTTTCTATTCTTTTTAACTGTACTCAAACAAATGTTTAAACTTTAAATATTCCATCTACTAAATCCAATCATCTAATCTTTTGAATCTATTCAGAACATTTTTATCAATTGAGATTTTCTCAAGATCAATTACACTTAGGTATTTAAGGCATTTCCCTCATATAAACCATCCCAACATCTTTATATTTCTCATATCATAAAAATAAAAATAATAATAAAATACTATGTTACTTGAGGGGCCCATCCCTCTTAAACTAAAATACATTTATATCCAATTTTTTTCTGTTTTTTAACCATATTCAAACAAGTGTTTAATGTTTAGATATTCCATCTGATAAATCCCATCATCTAATTTCTTAATTCTAACTTTAGCCCTTTTTTTTTGCCAAATATCTTTCCTAATTAGTATGCTCCGCTGGGCCAAAATGTCTTCTCATAGTCTTGTGGATGTTGTTGTAGGTATAGGGGACAAATCTAGTAAGATGTTTTTGTGGAAGGGGTCCGCCCCTTCGTATTCATTGAAGATCTTTTTCTTTCTTTCTCTCTTAATTTCTCTTATCATTTTTTGTCTCTCAAGTTCTCGTAGTTCTCCTGACAGTGCTCTAATCCATTTTGTCAAATGTTTTTTCTTGTCCTCAGACTTATTTTGCAATCTTGAAGTATAGGTTATTTTTTCCATGTCTGATATTTCCTGGAAGTTTTTCTCTGCCTGGTTTAAGTCATAATTCCTTCCATTGTTGGGTTCCATCTTTAAATCTCTTTCCTCTGGTTCATGTTCCATTATCTGCTTTATCTGATCGCTCTCTATTTTTATTTTCTGAGAGGTTTTTTTGTTGTAAGATTAAATTGAAAATGTGTTCATTTATATTTTCAAAGTTGTTTTTAATTTCTTTGTGGTTTGAAATCATTGCCATTTGAATCAATTGCAACATAGCATACATTTCCTCCTGGAAAGTATTTGTTTTTTCTTGATATGTTCTTTCTGCAGATCTCTGATGTTCCACAATAGCCAAAAGTCAAAGTTTTCCTTTCTCTGCAAACAGTTTTAGAGTCACAGTTCAATAAGTATTTATAATCCAGGAAGGTTCATTTTTTTTAAGGTTTATAGTTCTCTCCTTGTAGGTAGCCCAAAATATTTTCTTTTCTTTGTTACAGCTGTTCTCTGTTTAGTTAAGACATTGAAGGTCACAAAAACAAGTTATCTTTTTCTGGACTTTTTGCCAATTCCTATATTAGAGCAACTGTAGTTGTATATTTTCATCCACCACTAGATGTCAGCACCAGTTTGTTTTTTCAGTTTTCAAAACAAACAATTGTTTTCTTCTGTCTTCATCAATAATTTTTTGAAACAAAAATCTTAACAAATTCCACCAATTTCAAATTGATCCAGATGTAAGTCTTATATTCATTTCAATATATTTCTGTCACTCATAAAAGTTTAATTCGCTGCTTCCTTCTGTGGGAGGGTGGGGCAAGAACCCCCCTCCTTCTCCCTTTTGGAGGATTTTTGCTTCTTGGGTTTTCCCCCCCAGGAAATCAAATTATCAAGCAGAAGAGAGAGAATCGATATTCTTACCCAGTTCCAGACACGTTGTTTACGATCAGGCTTGAATTAGTACTTTTTGGCTTCGGCTGCTTGTAGCCTGGGCTAGACTCTGGAGTGAAGCTAGCTTTTCTTCTGCTGGTTTCTGGAGGGCTTTCCCCAAATGACTGGATCGACCGCCATCTCTCTGCGATCGGCGGGGCTCCCCTCCTTCTTTGCTGCCTCTCTGGGGTGACTTTAGGCCCATTTAGGATCCCCTAACAGAAATAAATTGGCCATAGGGTGTTGGACCCTGTGATCCCTTGGCTGCTGTACTACTGCACAAAACCAAAAGCTACCTTTTAATGATTTTCACATGCTATTTGAAGAAAATGAAACATCAGGTCTAGGAGTCATACAATAAATTGTAACAATCATCTACCAATATGGTGCCCCTCCTGATTGGAAATTCTGATAGCTGTAGCCCCCACTCATTTAAAGAATAATAATTGCAGAATGATAATCTTCAACAACAATCAAGAACACAATTAAAAATTAAAACTAAGTATTGTATTTTAGTCACATTTGATCACCATATCTTACATATGGATATCTTACATATGCCTGAAAAAGTTGAAAAGGCTTCTACATTAAAGGATAACATGGATATCTTACATTTCCTGCCTGAGCAGGGGGTTGGACTAGATGACCTCCAAGGTCCCTTCCAACTTTATCATTATTATTATATGCCTGAAAAAGTTAAAAAGGCTTCTACATTAAAGGATAATTATGCATGAAAAGTCCAAAATTAACCAAGTATCTCAGAATACTTGGAGGTAGAACTATACCTTAAATTTCAATTTTTAAAGTCATATTGGAAAAGTAGCTACAAATGCAACAACAAGAAACTACAGTTTTATATACCAGTTTTTCAAATTCTTGGAAAACTTTGTAAAAACTAAAGCTTCTAGTAGAAATAATGCCAAAAAGAATAAGCAAAATTTTAATAGAGTAATATAATAGATTCTGTTTTCTTCTATTACATTCATGTTTTTATTTAGTAAAATATTTATCAGTGAATTGTTGTATAAACTTGTATGTAGATACCTGGAACCACTACTAGCACTGTAACTAAATTTAGCTTTAAAATGTGTCCTTTTTTCTATATATGTGGAAATGTAGGTTCCACACTGCCCTGCATGAAAATACCTAGTATGCAGATAAAGAAGCCATCTGGTCATGTCTTCCAAAAGAAATAACATCAGAATGTTTATACATAAATTATACTATAGTTCCTCTGCAAAAGAAACTTTTCTTCGAACTAAGAAAATGTATGACAACTATAATTAATTGACTCTGAGACTAGGTATAGTGAACCAAAACTTCCTATATGCAAATTAGACTTTAATATTGTAAGCAGGGTAGGAAAATAGAAAAAAGCAAGGGGATAAATTATGGGTGCCTTTAGAGTCACAATGCGTGGGTTTGTGGAATAAGGGAATAGCATGCAGGAAATTTGCATAAGAGCTGTGAGTTTTTAAAGACCCTCCATGGTTTGCTGGATAACAGGAACGCTGACAAATATGCAAATCTGGGCTGCTCTAGAGACAATGGAACAGACATACAGTCAATGGTTACTGTCATCCAGTTCTTGGCATGACATGCAGAAGCTTAGAGAACATTGATTGTTCTATAAACTCCTGCAAGTGGAAAGAAGGACCAGTCAGCTTACACCAACACACATTTTTCACTCCTGACATTTTGATAAAGGCATATTGACCTAAATGAGACCCATGTTTTTCTGGAAACATCAGAGGTGAAAGGGCACAAGCTGTTCTTCATGGTCATACACAAAAATGCCAGGTAACTATTAGCAACTGGCAAATTCCCCTCCCCAACCCTTGGCTTGGTGACACACAAGTGGTTTTTTTTTTAAATATCTTCCTTTGTATAAGCCCAATAAATCCACTGCAGGAGGAGGAGGCTGATTGATATTTGTTGCTATATTTAGAGACAGCTGTCAGAATAGCCCGCTTAAAAGCTGTTTACATTTACAATAAAATGTGATAATCATTAGAAAGGTAAATAAATAATTCTTCATGAACTACTTCAGTATACCCTGCATACCATTCCTCAATAAACTGGAATTTCAGTAGTTTCAGTACGAAAAAGGCAAACATAACAACAACAACATCAACAACAACTGCAACAACTTGTATGCTTCCCAACTCTCAATGAATCTTGATGGCTCAAATAATAATGAATCAAATAAATTACAACCAAATCAATAAAACATAAAGGATAAAAAGAAAAGATGGCAAATATGATGAAGTGAGAGATCTTATTCTCCCTCACCAAAGGCCTGGGGGAAGAGCCCCCAAGAAGGTGCACTTCCAATAGATGACATTGTTTGACCTTCAACTCTGTTATTCTATGTTCTGTGTTCTACATTTGTTAGATTAGATTGAGGCTGGAATTGTAAGCATGCAGTAGTGGCCAAAATTGTGGAAACCTTTTGGGAAAAGTGTACAATAGAAATGCCACCTTTGGTTAAGTTTCCACCAATTTTTCTTTTAATTTCTTTATAACTGTAGCCTTGTTCACTTAATGATACTATTTTACATCGCTTTCTGGGCAACCAGTCAACTCTTTGCACCATTACTTTAATTTTATTATGTTTTACAAGCTCACTAAATGTAAGAACACAAAAAACCCAACCAACCTGATAGCGATCACATAACACACTGACAAATGTCGTCCTCTCAGCTTCAATACATGACATCACTAACTAATCCTACTGTGATCTGATTGGCTCATTGCCAAAACAAGATGACACCTGATTGGCTCTCTAAACACTCATGCTCATTGGTTACAATCAGCTGAAGGAAAGCTACTTGATATCAACCTAAGCAAGTTGGCTTCCTTTTTCTGGTTATTTGGCTATAACTTTTCATAGAATACAGTACAGATAATTGAACAAACTATGTTGCATTACATTCTTGATTAAATTATCTTTCCATTGATATATAATTTTATGGTACTACTCCAAACAAAAAGTGGTGTTATTAGCCATCAAACCTCAAATGTACACTTTTCCCAAATGGTTTCCACAATTTTGGCCACTACTGTACATAACAAGGAATCTATACTAAATTATCAAGAAAGGAGAAAAGTGATCCTATAGTTACAGAAGGTCAACTACTACAACATGATACACCTTGAACTGCCTTTAAAGTTGATCCAGAAAGTAGGACAGAATACAGTGACTCAGTTACTTTAGGGACTAGTTGATCAACATCTGGATGGACTCCAGTTTAGTGCCAGATATAAAATGCACTTTTGGCCTCAGTTTAAAATGTTTGTTTGATTCTGTTGAAAGACCAGAATGGGTTTGGGACTAGATTGTTTGAAGGATCATCTGAACCCATAAACGTGCTTGATCTCTTATCAGTATAAGAGTTCCGCCTCAGAATACATAGGTAAGATCTCCCATGCCTATCTTTGCCTGGAAGAAGATAGATCTGTTTAGGAAAAAAATCCTTGTCATTCTGGAATTTCCTACTACATGAAAAGTGAATGTCTCTCCTTGACCATTTTTAAATGGCCTAAAAACCTTAGATATACCTCTTTAGTTTTAACGTCTGTTTGTAATGTGTAGATTTTACTCCTGTTGCTTTTAAAAATGCTTTATTCCATTTGTTATTTTGTATATTATGTTATTCATTAAACCGTTTATCTTAAAAATTGCTTCAAGGCGGCTTTAAAACCAGCAGAAAATATTTAAAGAAATATATATGTAAAAGCTGCTTTTACAATAAGTATTGACCTTTTATATTGATTAAATAAAATAATAAGAATAAATGTTTCTCCTGGATGCTTTACCAAAACTCTCCATAGGATTAATTCCAGTGGTTCTGGGAGTACAACTCTAAAAGGCAACCCAAAGTAATCAAGTAACAATGTAAGATCACATAAATGCTTAATTAATCCCTAACTATAATACTGTAACTATAATATTTATAGCAAACAGTTTCTGCCAGCATCTGCATTTAACTGAGCATAAACAATGGTATGACAAAGTAGCAACAATGGATGCATTGGAATATCTGCAAGAAATATCATTTGCCTGCAAGCAAGAACTGGTGGGACTATAAAATACATACAAAATGAAAAAGCTAAAGTGTTATGGGACTTTAGAATTCAGATAAATACCTGCCACATAACACCTCAGCCTTAACAATTGTTGATAAGAAAGACAAAAAAGTCTGCATAGTAGCTTTTGTGGTACTTGGAGATAGAAGAATTAAAGAGAAAGAACTGTAGAAAATCACAAAATAAAAAGACCTGCAAATAGAAGTAGAATGACTATGCCAAAAGAAAACAAAGTATCAACAGTACTAGGCACTTGGGTACAATTCCAAAACATCTGAAGCACCATTTGAACATTATCAGCAGTGACAAAATCAACATCAGTCAATTGCAAAAGGCAGCTTTACTCAAAACAACTTACATCCTGCAACAATACCTTCAACACTATCAAACAACATTTGCCTATCACAGATCCTTGGGAAGGAGTTGACAGGTGGATAAAAATTCCAAATCCATGCTACACACCTGGCTGACTGTGTAACCAATCATAATAATTCCATATTAATATCACATCTGACATGGAATATTATCAAAACCACAATCTTTCCAGGCAGCTAAAAATAAATATAATAATAGCAGCAAATTCTTGGCAGGGTATACATTAGTGTCAAACACATTTGTATTGGATATATCACGGTGGCAGAAGTTTTCTAACACACCTGCTGCTCAGTATGCACATGATAAAGAATATAAAGAAGTAGCAAATATAGACCTTTCCCTACTACTGTGTTTCAGTGCCTTCAACCTATCTTTGAATCAGCCAAAAGCTACACTGGCATTAAATTGATTGTCTGTATTGCCAATTCCTATCTTGCTTCCTCTCTTCCGATCCTATCTTTATTGTCATTATTCCTAGTCACTATCAGTCCCTGGCCTTCCTCCAAGAAAATGGGTGACAAAGCTTAACTGTAATGAACTTCTCAGAGCCTAGGAAAGAACATGGTAAATCGCAAAATATTACAGAGCCCATCTGCACATTACTCTCATAGCAAGGAAGCGAGAGTCAATTTTCCCACTGCTTCCAGGTATGGTTCTGAAAGTGGATATCCCAATCCCTAGAATACAGGTACTAATAAATAGGGCATTAAAATATAAAAACCTAGTTTCCAAGCTTCTGTAATCTTCTAGACCCTTCCCTTCCACTCAATACATCTAATTACCGGTACGTTTCTATGAGAATCCAAGCTTGTTAACTGAAGGAACGAACAGGTTATATAAACCTTGAGGCTGCAATCAGCCCTAGTGGTGTCATTAAAAAAATAATACAAAGAACATTATTGTGCAATGTTTTTATTGCACAAATTGATGGAAGGATATAATATACACCATTTATCTAATGGCATTTAGGTTAATACAATAGGCATTTCATTCTAAATGACACCATTTCATCCACGGTGTCCAAAGTTGGTTGTATCAGGATGTACTAAATCTAAATTTCATTTTAGATGGCTTCTCAGTGCCTGTAGGAAACTCCCTGGCTTGATCTTTCCTGCTTAGCTAAGTAGATTACACTTTTTATTTCCTTCATTAAGCAGATTACACCTGAATATTTCCTTCATTGGTTCAACTTTTCCTATCAGCATTCTACAAATTAATGTTCTAAATCTAAAATGCAGTTTGGGAGGGACAGATTTTTAAAGAAAAATGCGATCAGAAGAAGCAGAGATTGAGTTTCATGGAGGCAATTGTTACACTGACATAGCTCACCTTGTTTCATAATCAATTAATGAGACTGGCTTTTCAAAGTTTTCCTTCCCACCAATTGTCAACTGAATGTTTCCTTTGTTAAAGGGTTCAGGAGTTTTCTTTGGAAATAATTTCTCTCTTTCTATAAATAATAACAAGATCTCAGTATTACTGTAAATGCCTAAAAAGTTCTTGGCTACAAAAAGATTGGAAATTACATCTGGTAACAAAACTAATTAATCAAGTACCCGCTTTTCAAACTTTTTCCGTTATTAAACTAAAGCTGCACGAAGAACTATCAAATATTTATTTCATCCTTACGAACTAGCAAGCAAATCAGAAAGCAAAATCAGAATAAATCCCTTTCTGTTATTTTTTTATTCTACTAGTTTTTAAAATAAAATAAAAAATAAAATAAAGCATTTGAACATTCCTTTAAAAACTATGAAACATTGTGAGTTGAGACACATTATTTGGGTTTGAGACTTGCATTTACACAATATTCCCTGTCAACCTATTTGAACTCTCTCTCAAGCCTGAGTCACAGTGCTCCATACATCTATAGCAGGGGTGTCAAACTTGCAATGTCATGTGATGTGTTGTGACGTATCGCAACTTTTTTTCTATTGCTGGCAATGGGGTGGGTGCGGTTTCGCTATGATGCATCTGGCCTGCGGGCTGGCAGTTTGATACCCCTGATCTATAGTAATAGTAAGACTGAGGTTTGTAAGCAGCACACATCACAGAAGCGTGCTAATAGTTAATAGTAATAACTTTCAAATTGTAAGTGTGCCAAGCTCATTTGCTCAGTATTTACCATTACCTTCAACAATTAGCTAAGCTGGATGAAAATATTTTCATTCAAATGAACTGAGCTGAATGAAACACAGGCCAATTTGAAGCATGAATTAGCTAGTTAAGATTCAATTACTCAGCAAAAATAACACCCTTCTTTACTTGATTTATTACTGAACCTTTAAAGACTGTGTACAAATGCTCCCATTGTGTGTACTGTTTGATATGCTTAAGTTGAAAGTCTCTTTCAAAAATAGGGTTGCTTATAGCTTGTTGTTCAAATATATTCCAGTTGCTTTATCATCAAAATACTATGCCCTCATTTATATGCTGGCTGAAAAGAGAGAACCCACTGTCAATATTTCCTTTCCCCAAGCTGTGGCCTCCAAAAGTGGCAGACTACTATTATAGCCATAAGTTGGCAATTTTGGAAAGTATAGTCCCAGCACATTTAGAAAACATAAGGATGAAGAAATCTTAGCATACAATATAAACGATGGGGATTTTCCCCTCATTATATGATATTCCCAAATTACGGAAGATTGTAGGGTGGATTCTTCTTTCATTCAAAAATTGCCTTTCATAATCACATATATTTGAAGACCCATCCAAAGAAACTGCTTTCCAATTCTGGCATTTAATGTACTTCTTTCTAACCTATGTGATATTAACAATAGCTCATGGGAGAAAAGTAAGATGAGATCAATGGAGAAGAAAACAAATAAGAAATATATGTATTATTTATACATATAACTGCAGGAGATGCAGTGGGGAAACATGGGGAGAATGAATGTTGGTTGTAAAAAAAAATCTAAATTAAAAAAAACTGAACTTGAGACAAGATTTGGGGCAGTAACTTTTCTAGTTGCCATGAAGTCTTATTGAAGAAGTGAATAATGGGCAATACTTTTTTTTTTTTTAAGATAACCATAAGGAAGAGTGTTGGGTGCCATTTTGAAATCTTCTCAGCATTTGTCAGCGTATTAACATATAGTAGGCTATCTAAGGACAATGGCTCAGAACTTATAACTAGAACATCAGGCACGGTTATTTTCTTCTCTCTCCCTCAATATGTTTGTGTCTTTTGTTTACCACCTTGCTCTGAGATTTTTAGGAACAAATGAAACAGATAAAATATAGCCTGGCATAAAAATTATAATTCAAGGTTGCTGATCCTTGCAATACTACATAAATGGCTCAATTACAATTACATACATCACTAGGAAGTGCTTTGAACCTTTGCCTGGCAGAGGTCATAATGTTACATCATATTTCATAATCGTGGTATTATTTCACTTGTCTCAAAAGGTCGAATTCCTACAGCTGGCAACACTGCCTTCCTGTTTGAAGCAGGCTTCTGATTCAGAGAATATTACAATTAGTGTATTTATTATGACCAGCAATGAGCAAAAACTGTTTTTGGAGCAGTAAAACTTGACGCAATAATGTTAAGCATGCCCCCAAATTCTGTTCAGAACTACAAGTAGTATTTTCAGTATGAGAATATTTTGATGCATGATAATGAGGGATTAATATTTTTTCATAGATATATTTATCCCTTATATTTCTTTACTTTATACCACAGACTGTGTATATATTGCTCCTCCTCCTATTTTTCTCCACAAAAATAAACCCATGAAGTAGGTTGGATTGTTCTCCAGATCCATCATCTTGTGAATTCTATAATGACTCTGAAATGCTAGCTAAAAAAAATGACTTCTTAAGTATTTGAAGGAAAATAAATATGCTATTAATGTGCTACCCTTGAGATATTTTAATATTTAAAAATAAATGTTTCCTATGGAAGTACTAACTGAAATGGTTTTTGTAGAAATCTAATTTTAGAATCAGATGCATACAAACACATGCACCCACATACATACAGGTTCTTTTACTTTCCAGTAATATACTGGGCTTAATTTTTACACAGTTACTCAACAAATACACATTCTAACTCAGTGGTTCTCAACCTGTGGGTCAGGACCCCATTTGGGGTCGAACGACCATTTCACGGGGGTCGCCAAACAACGCAGTCCGCCATTTTTTCCCCCTTTTCCTTAGCTGTGCTACTCCCTTTTATTCTATTGGCTTTTGAAAGCCAATAGAATAGACTCTCTTGAATAGAGTCTAATTCTATTGGCTTTCAAAAGCCAATAGGAATTGTCCAGGCTGTCTCTGCCCTGCTGAGCCCGCCAAAAGTCCCATTCTGCAAACGGTGCTGCACCAGTTGAGTAGTCCTCGACTTACGACCGGTTGAGTAGTCCTCGACTTATGACCGGTTGGGGGGTCGTGGCATTAAAAAGGTTGAGAACCACTGTTCTAACTAAACTTTAAATTTATCAATTTCTAAAAGAGCACATATGACAAAACACTTAAGAACTGAAGAAAGAGTAAAAAGCTAATGTCAAGATAGATCATTTATCTTTCTATGTTAGCAACCAAATTCTCTAATTTAGAAGTTTTCAGACTTATAGCTGCTAGAAGGAAACTAAGGAAAAGGGAAGGGAAAACAGATGGTATTGTACATTGTTCCAATTGCCAGACTTTATTATTCCAAAGCCTCATACCACAGTTTGTAAAACCATATAGCAAGTATTACATTCAGGTAAAGACATGCGTTTTGGAAAGACTGAAGAAAAACACAGAGGCAACGGATAGAAAAACTAAACTAGACTGTAGTTCAGAAAGTTCTTCTTTCTTTATGAAAGAAGTACAAAGAATGGTCTGCAATGCTGGAAGTAACTTTGCCATCACAGGAAAACTTACGATAACTCTAGAGCACAAATTGCTAGACTTCCATTATGCACTCTGGCCACACTTTCGAGAATTCAGAGATGTTGATCAGCCACAATTACCTAAGCGCCCTCCAATCTTACATGGGAAATCCATTTATGCTCTAAAAAGAATTCCCTCTCAAACTTTGATGATGCAGTTAGGAGGGGAAAAAAAAATCTTTTCTTTCCTCTTGAAGATGGCTTTGGCTGCTCACCAGTAACACAGCTCAAGTTCTTTTACTTCACTGGTGGCCCAGATGTTATCATCAAACCACAATTACAGTATCAACATGACTATGAATTCGTTTAAGTCATTGCTGATTTTACAGGTAGTCTTCATTTAACAACCAAAATTGGGACTGGCAACTTGGTCATTAAGTGAAGTGGTTGCTAAATGAAACCGTGACTGTGCTTATATTTTATTTCAGCTTTATTTTTCTATACAGACCTGTGAAGGTCATAAATGTGAGGATTAGTTGTAAAGGATTAGTTTTTCATCATGGTCATAACTCCAAGCAATTGCTAAACCAGATCTGTCTATAACATGAAGTAGAGAGTCACTTATTTCATGTCCATAGAAACCAAACTGTCAAGCACAGGAAATCAGGAAGCAATGCAATTCAAATAAATACAAGTTTATTGCATGCTAACACTCTCTACAACAGGGGTCCCCAACTCCTGGTGGATTGGTGGAGTGGTATCGGGCTGCGGCATGCCAGCAACTGGTCCGCACAAACAAGAAAGCCCCATCTGCGGGATGCAGGCAGCACACAAAACCACATCCCCTCCAGTCCGTGGAAAAACCTCTCTCCACGGAACCAGTCCCTGGTGCCCAAAAGGTTGGGGACCTCTGCTCTACAAGAATCTGAACTACTAATGGTGAGAGCAAATTGGCGGTGGATAAGAATGAACAGAATTCAAGGTGGGCTGGACTTAGGTCACTTGTGGGCGTGAAAGGACTGAACTCTGATGATGCTGCATTTAGCCCCTCCCTTGGGCTCAATGTAGTCATCTCCTACACAAATAACTTGCAACCAATTTGATAAACAAAATCCTATTCAGCCATAAGGATCAAGTTTACCAATACAGGTAGTCCTCGACTTACAACCACAATTGAACCCAGAATTTACATTGCTAAGTGAGAAATTTGTTAAGTGAGTTTTGTTCCCTTCTACAGCTTTTCTTGCCGCATTTGTTAAGCAGTTGTTAAATTAGTAACACGGTTGTTAAATGAATCTGACTTCTCCGTTGACCTTGCTCGTGAAAAGGTTGCAAAAAATGGTCACATGACCCCGGGGCATTGCAACCATCATAAATATAAACCAGTTGTCAAGCATCTGAATGTAAGTCACATGTCCATGGGGATACTGCAACAGTCCTAAGTGTGAAAAATGGTCCTAAGTCACTTTTTTCAGCGCTGTTGTAACTTCGAATGGTCACTAAACAAACTGTTGCAAGTCAAGGACTACCTGTAGTAAAGCCATCATAGAAAAAAACTGTTAAAAGTAGGCAATGAGCAATTATGTAGACTTTTAGCTAGTGACCTAAGTGCCTTTAATGTGACCAGCATAACATTCTTTATCTTCTTTTTTACATAGCCACCAAATTCACAAATTCTGAGGAGCCAAAACTAAACTTCTTTTTCTTCTTCACACCTGTTTGAAAGACTGAAATTATTCAACATATTATCTCTTGCCCCAGTAAGTATGTGTCCTCCTTTATTAAAGTATTGTATCTGAACAATGATGTAAGATGCTGTATTTGAACAATGATAAATTGTTCCTTAATACAAAGCAAGCAAATATAACTTTTATAAACCTGTGTAAATATAGTAATTGGAAGAATTTGTCCTTAAGGAACTAAGGATGTCAGGCATTTAATCCAATTATTGCATATACAGTATGAGATTTCTGGAAAACTATAATTTAGGTTCACTGGATAATCTTTATCAAATGTTCTTTTGTTTTGGATGGTTTTTTTCATCACTGAGAGACAGATTTGCTTATTTAAAACTTTAAATGTGACTTTGCAAAATGTCAAAAATATATTTAAAAACTTTCTGTTAGCATACCCCCTTTTGTCAGAACAAATTATATTTTTAACAGTCAAATCATTAAATCCTATTGAGGAGGCATTTACCTAAAATCTCAGTTATAAGAGTTTATCTAAATGTATGTCAGTTCTTACTTTTAAAAATGTTGAGATGGTCTCCTATGTCTCATGTTCATTATCACACTATAAAACAGAGTCAGATGTTTCTATATGTACTATCAGATGAAATGAGCTAATTCCCCTTGAAGTTTATCTGCACTGACCAGATGACTTTTCCACTAAGCACATCCAATTCCTTTGTGGTTACTATAGTGACAATTTTTCCCATCCATTGTGCAGCCATCTTACAGTAGCTACCAGCTGTTGTCTAGTCATATATTCCATCACAGGCGAGTTAGGTTAAAAAAATGGGAGACCCACAGCTGAGTTTGTCCTAGCCACTGTAACTGAAGCTTGAACTGTAGTTTTCAATTTCCAGCCTCTTTGCCACTTTCACTAATCACTATTACTGAAAACTCTAACAATGTGCCTTTATTATTAGTGTTAGATATAGGCTGATATATGTATTCCTTCTGCCATATATTTTGCCCAGAAGAAATACATATAAGAATACAAATAAACATACTGGTATACTGTATTTATAGTGAATACCACACTGGATGGCAAAGTTTTTCTAAAATTAAGCATATTTAATTTCAGCAGTAAAGTAAATGCTTCGTACCTCCCTACTTATTATTTATTTATGGCAATACAATATAGGAGATAAAATGTTACATTAAAATAAAACCATAATAAGATCACCCTAATAGGGAGCCATAGAATTGCAATGGGATGGAGGTTATAATTCCTTCCTACTGAAATCAGTGGAATTTAAAACGCCATCCTGATTGCGTCTTTAAGGTTCTATCTCAGTGTATTGTTTAATTCAGACTTTCAATTATTTTCACTCCAGGCTGTTGAGAGGGGGAGGGAAGACTTTCAGATTATGCTTCTGGTTCTTTCAAAGCTCTTATACCTTGTTTCAGTCCATTAATTCATCCTTCGGTACTAGGATGAGTCACAGAGAAGAAAAACAATTGCAGCCACAATTTTCACTCTTGCATTCTTCTATTTTAAAGGGACTCAAGTTCAAATGTTTAATTATATCTTTGAAGAGTTAATAATCAATTCAACAAAGGCTTCAGAATGTCTTTGAAGCTTTAAGAACAAGCCAGAGATGATGGAGGAGGAGGAGGAGGAGTGGGGTTACAGTGTTAACTCCATAGGGAATTTAGATAATAGGTTGTAAAAGTTGAGAGCC
Source organism: Crotalus tigris (assembly GCF_016545835.1). NCBI lineage: Eukaryota > Metazoa > Chordata > Lepidosauria > Squamata > Viperidae > Crotalus > Crotalus tigris. The sequence continues at coordinate 936,358 of NW_024096961.1, read as the reverse complement.
TGGATTATGTCTTCCAATTAATAAAGTTCCGCAAAACTTGTTGCCCTGTCTTGGTGCCATACTGCTTCACAGAATGCCAGTAAACATTATATTATACCTTTGAACACCGATGTTCATTATCTTATTATTCAAATACAAACAATTATTGCTCCTGCAGTAAACTGAGTCGCCATGCTAGTTTAGCTATGCTGGCAGATAAAAAGTGTAATCCTCTTGATTCTTCCAGTTCTTTTTGGAGTATTTATCCCCAGCATCTATGCTTTCCTTCTTGTCTAAAAGTGTGGTGGTTCTTCTTTGGTTTATTACACTTATGCTCTTCCTTGGGGTGCTGTTCATACAGTTAGTTACCTAAGGTCTCACCTCATCTTGCATACTTTTTAATATCAGACTAAAAATGATGGGATAGATTTTTCAGAAATTTGGTGCAACACATCGTTACCACGATTGTAACATTCAGCTCAACTTCTTTTTATCAAGATGGTCTCAGATGAGATAATAGCATTTTTCTGTACAAGGCTATATAGTGATGGATTGAATGGAAGGGTATAAGTGGTGTCTTAATCCAGCCAACACAAAGAAGCAAGATACTGATAACATGTTTGATTTAGGCACTAACAGCATTCTAGTGGGAGGTCACACGCTCTATGAAAAATTAGGCATTTGGGGTGGGGGAATACAGTTACTTCCAATGGTAATCTCAGAAAAGTAGGTAGCATTGTCAAAACTTAGAATCATCATAGAAAAAGATAACATGGGCAATAGCTAATCTTTAGGGAAGCAAACCCAAATCTGGACTGTTTCTGAAGACTACGAAGAAATTAGAATAGTCCAAAATTCACTTGCTACAATAAAGCAGTACACGAGCATTTGTGTAAACTGCAGTAATAAGTTTTGCAGAAATTTGTAGCAGAATAATGTGAAATGGGGATATTTTTATATCTCCAAAAGACTCAATTGAAGGCATGTATACAGACCCATTTTCGTTCAGTAACAGACAGTGACACTGTATTAAAGACACCGGACTGGCATCAGGGAGACCCGAGTTCAAGTCTATCCTCAATGGCTCATTTTGGGCCAGTCATTCTTTCTTAGCCTAAACCTATCTCACAGGTGGTGATGAAAAATGGGAGGTGAAAACACTATGTATTCTATCTTGTATGTTTGAAGGAATATATATGTGTGTGTGTGTGTGTGTGTGTGTGTGTCTCTGTGTGTACATACATACACACACACGTACACACACACACATATATATATGTGCATGTGTGTGCACGCATACATATATGCACACATGCACACGCGCACACACATGTATATACACACACATACATATACGTGTTTGTGTGTGTGTGTGTGTGTTTTGTGTGTGACAGATTGCTTTTCCTTCAAGAGGAATATATAATTCTGAGCTAATAACCAAGAAGGCTCCTTAAATAGAAAAAAACCTGCACAGATTAAGTTGAGCATTTGTTTGGGGGATTTGAACTGCGGATATATTAAGCAGAAAAAGCCTATGGCAATAGCTAATTCCAAAATCTATCTTATTTATGCATAAATAGGCTTGCCACATTTATGCTATGTCCTCATAGCATCCATAATAAGCAATTTCATAGTTGTTGTAACATTCGCTTTTATTTCTGAGTATAATTCAAACTGACAAGCTTAGTTTTAAGCTTAGTTGAAGCAATGATTTTTGAAAGACTGTAATCTCATAACCTCTTTTGAGATGATGATTGCTTTGAGTTTTATTTTTATTATTATACCTCAAGAAAGAAAAAAGTAAAACACACACTAACACACACACACACACACACACACACATACACACACCAGATATTCACAAAGCAACTCAGGGATCAAATTCAGAAGAGTTGCTCTGGTTTTTTTTTAATTCCTTGCAATGATATATTCCCTTGTAATATAGAATAATTCTTTGGTTCTTTCCTATAAAAAAAATATAAGCCACCCACCTGAACAATAAGCTGGATGACTGGATTATGGGCCTGATCTGAGAACAAGATGGTAATAATACACTGTCCCTTTTGGAATGCAGTCTCGTAAATTAAAGAGTCTTATAAATACATGCCTTCATCAACTTAAAACATGATATTTATTTTTTTACAGAGGACTTTTAAACTCTGTTACCTTGAAGCAACTACTGTTTTCAAGTGGTTATACTGAAAAAGAAAAAAAAAGCTCATCAGTCTAGACATATACATTGCAGACTAATAGAAATAAGTGCATCTTTCATGAGATTTATTTTTATAAACAAGAGCTAGACCACCAGGTATATTCAATATGTTTTCATGTTTCAACATTCTTGTTAACTGCAGCTCCCCCTTCTCCACTTTTCTTTGATCCTGCTTTAAGGTAGGCATCAATCATCTTCCTCAAAGGAGAATATATATATATACAGGGACAGCCCCACCAAACATGCAATGAATCTATTGCCTCTTCTTGGATAAAAGGAGAACCCAATCTACACATCAACTTGACAGGAAACCTACCAGTATATAAACATTAAAGATACAAGGATTAGTTTATGAAAGGAAGATGGAGAGAAGCAACAGATTAAAAAGATATAGCTGGAAAGTTTTGCAAATATTCAGTGATGGACTTTTTTTGCTTTCATATTTGCTTTTTAAGAAGTATTTATATATAAAATTAATAATCAAACTCACTTTGTCACTCTTTACTCAGGATATAAGTGTGGCCAATTTAAAGAAACAATCTATTCCTTGGATTGAAACCAAAATTGAAGCAACTAAGTCAGTACGATCTTCTTAAGGCATATACGTAGCTGATATAAGGCCCAGCGCAGTAACAAATAGCAGATGGCAGATGGCAATTTAAGGAGGAGTTTGAGAATTAAATATGAGGTTGCCAAAGCAACTTATGACCACTGCGGTATCCCCAGGGTCACATGATCAAAATTCAGATGCTTGGCAACTGACTCATATTTACGACGGTGTCCCGGGGTCATGTGATCACCTTTTGTGACCTTCCGACAAGCAAAGCCAATGGGGAAGCCAGATTCACTGAATAACCTGTGTTACTAACCGTGATTCACTTAACAACAGTGGCAAGTAAGGTTGTAAAATGAGGCAAAACTCACTTAACGCATGTCTCACTTAGCAACAGAAATGTTGGCTCAGTTGTGGTTGTAAGTTGTGGACTACTTGTATTGCAAAGGCTACCTCTATTTTTTTTTCACCCTGTCAAGACTGTAGTGAGGGACAGCCAGAAATTAAGTTGGGACATTCATTTTATCCAACACCCATTTCTCCTCTTTCTCCTCATACACATGATTTTCGCCTTCCTCTGGGAGTACAATATTATTTTTGGCTCACTGATTTTTTTTTATCAAAATTTACTATGCTAGACTTTAGCGCTACCAAATGTAATCATTTTGGGGGGTTAAGTAGAACTAGGGATACATCCTTCAAACATGTCACTGTCTAAGATCTTGTAAGAAAATGCTTTAGTTTCACTGCTACTCAGGATCTGGCCAACCAGGCTATCTTCTAACATTATAGGAAGGCTTGCATTATTTCAGAAGAGTCCCTAAAATATTGGCATTTGTAGTTATCCTAGCATATATAGGGAGCAGAGTTGGGTAGAAGTCAAATTTCTCAATGGCTAAATCCACGCTCCAGTTTATACCCACATATTCTAGAAGAAAAAGTGGTACTGAATGAAAATTATTTGAGGTTAATGGCAAGAACCTATATATTGAGAAATCCTCAGCTCAGGCATAAATTCAGTTAAGTTTGCTGGTTTTAACTTTTTCAATTAGTGATGAAGGAATCCCAGATGCTGAGGAAGTGGGGGGGGGGAAGTAGAGAAGAGCAGCAACCAATGTGAGGGTTTGAAGATTAAATTATGTGAATAATGGTAAAGGGTATAGTATTTTTAACCCATAGAAGAGAAGGCTAAGAGCAGATACAGTATCAGTCTTCAAATACTTGAAAGCCTTTCAGAGGAAGAGAGTATGGATTTAATCTCCATATTCCTAAGATTGGACAAGAATCAATGGGTCAAAATTTTACAGACGAAGATTCACCTTCAAAATTAAGAAGAATTTTCTAACTGCAACAACTATTAAGCACTGGAATAACCTGCCTCCTGGAATCCTGGATTCTATATCAATGAAGGTTTTTCAGCAAACCTTGAACAACCAATTCTCCAGGGCAGTTTGAGGATTCCTACCTTGGACAGGAGATTACACTAAAAGACCTGCAAGGTATTTTTAGTCCTATAATTTGTGAGTTTTTCTCACTCTACATTTGCAATTCTAATACAGCATGCTACACCCAAAAATCAGAAGTAAAGAATACGATATGCATGCAAAATATCCCCAAGGTTCAAAACTCAACATTCCAAGATAGAATGAGAAAAAAAACCTCTTTCATAAAGCAGAGTTCCTGCTAATTAACATCAACAATATCAGGCTGGATAAACCAGTGATCTGACTCCTATTATTTATTCCCATTGGCTTTGCCTGCTGAGACTGATCAAAGTCCAAAAACATCTAGAAGACCACAAGTTCACCCCCCAACCCCCAGTTTGGTTTATGGTGATAACTGCAACCAAGCTTAGGGGTGAATTGTGCGCAGCTAATTTCAGTTATTTGGGAAGCATCTGTTCTGCTGGAAAGAAAGGATAAAAACCAAATGATAAAACCCAGTTTATCACCCTTTTTGATATATCATTTATTGGCAAAGTACATTTTTGGCAGCTAATTGCAATTACAAATTACACATTTGCCTCTTTCTGATTTTTTTTAAAAATCAGATTCCTCTGAATTTAGGAATTAAGTTTAAAGCTTGAGGTTTAAAATGAACAGATTCTTGCCTTTTGATAATGTTAAAGTAGTAAAAGAGAATTATTTCTCAACTGCTAAGCAGCAGTTCCTACTGTGCCTCTTGAAAAAGAACGCCTCGTACAGAACAAATGATTTAGAAAACTTGAAACTAAAGTAGACAGCTGTCGAACAGGAACGGTGCACTTTCTTCCCCTTAAAAGAAATAATTTGGAGAAGAAAAAAGGAACACAAATACAGAGACATATACTGAACAGTTTATCACCTATTATCCCATGGCCTTTTGATTTGCAGTTTGCTTTCTCCCCATTTTTAATATTAGAGGCAGCACCATCCATTCACATTTTATTGCAACTGACTGAGATACAGTTAAGATGTATTTTCCCTGGGGAGAAAAGGCTTTCTGACAACACCAGCTGCATAGATGCCCAACCTCTAAAGCAGAGACAGAGTCATCACACAGATGAGAAATTTCTGGGAAGAAACAAAAAGATTGCCCTGAAGGTGAAAAAAAAAAAAACACCCCTTTTTACCTACCACATAAAAACACAAGTCTGGGATCCAGATGCTGCAATTTGAACATGGTAGCTTCACTGTTAAATACTTGATGTTAAGTGACAGATGATATTATATGAAGCTCACTGTCTAAAACTTGAAGAGATTTAATGATTCAACTGGCTAAAATAAATAAACATAAATACATCTCAAAAACAAAACCAAAAAAAAAAAATAGCCAACAGTGTTTTGAACTTTGCCTATAAGGGTTTACTAGAATAAATACAGACACAAGGCCTAAAGTGTACTAGTAAAATTATGTTGATTTAAACTGGGTTGATTTTTAAATGTTGTTTATTTATCAGATGAAGAGTAAAAGAAAAGGAAACATTGCAGGCTCCATCATGTCCCTTATGAATTATTTTAGTACTGACTATAAATCTGTCATTGTACTTTCTTCTAAGATATATTCTGCAAATGCATTTTTACGGTAAAGCAAAATACTTTATTTTCCAAATTAATTTCCCACTCAAATTTAGGTGTCCTATTATGTTAACATGCTCCCCAGCTTCTACATGTCCATGTTTCTTTCTATTTTTAGAGTGTGACATAGATTTGTGGCTATATAAATATGAATAAGTGCTTAGTCTAATCTATTGCATGAATAAGCAGATGTTTTGCATTAAGCCTGCATTTCTTTTTTTTTCTTTTGGTTTTTTGTAAAGCTTAAGGCACCTATCTTGTCCTTCAAAATCTTCTAAAAGAGTCATCCTTCTTAGGACATTAGATCATCAATCTGTTTAAGTCAGTCCAGCTTATAATGGTTCTTCAGAGTTTTAAGGAGAACTTTTCTTAGCTTTCTCTAGAAATGCATGCAATTTACAGATGCCTTCTTTTATTTTTTGTATCAAATTCCATTGTCAGATGGAAGAGGAATTATGACCGCAATTCCACATGAGATTTAATATAGCAATGTATGCCCATTTACAATTTCATAGCAAACTGAGATAAAACACAGACGGAAGACTTAGAAAAAAAACCTGATACAATGTTTACTTGGATTTAGCTTTTCTAAGACCTGAATTGAGTGGTAGCATGCAAGTCAAACGCTATGTCAAGAGTAATGGCACCGCGCAGCAAGCTGATCTACTGAAAGAAAGAGAAGAAGAAAAAGAGGAAAAGGAAAAGGAGGCAACAAGATTGTCCCGTTCAATGGATCAAAAGAGAATTCAATAGTGCCTAAATCTAGGTAATCAAGTAGGTCAGTCCAATCTGGTTAAACAAGATTGTTAAAATCAGGCAGACATAGCACAATGGCATTACGAGACAGGACAAGAGGACATATCAGCAGGAAGCAGGACCTTGGAGAGCTCCAAGAAAGTCCTACTAGCTGAAGGACTCCCCATTAGGGCAATAAAAATCTGGTTCACAGCAACCGTTTCAAGGCCATCTGAAGACTAGTGTATGGTAAATTATAATCTGCACTCTTTCCAGTTACTTCCATTCCTTCCAGAACTGTTAAAGCAGAGGTCCCCAACCTTTGCGGCACCACGGACTGGTTCTGTGGAGAAAGGTTTTCCCACAGACCGGAGAGTGTGTGGTTTTGTGTGCTGCTTGCATTTCATGGATGGGGCTTTGCTTGTTTGTGCGGATCGGTTGCTGGTATGCCATGGACCAGTACTGGTCCATGGACCGGGGGTTGGGGACACCTGTGTTAAAGGACCAGCAGTTTGAACGTCAGGCTTATGCAAGGGCGAGAAGAGATCTTGTTGGGAATTCACTCTGTGAATCTGAAAACAATAGCAAGACCTTGTTTTTTAGCTGGGGGAATCCTAAAAATGGAAGTGACTGTCCTTTCATTGGAAAAGCGAAGCTGGACAAACTACTTTGCTTCTCTACATATACTTCCATTAACCATTGTGAGAAACGCACAGTTGATTAAAAAGGCAGCTACAAGTAGTCCTCGGCTTATGATCACAACTGAGCCCAATATTTATGTTGCTAAGTGAGACATTTGTTAAGTGATTTTTGCTCCATTTCACACCCTTTCTTGCCACGGTTGTTAAGTGAATCACTGCAGTTGTTAAGTTACTAACACCGTTGTTAAGTGAATCTGGCTTCCCCATTGACTTTGCTTGTCAGAAGGTTGCAAAAGGAGATCACATGACCCTGGAACACTACAACCGTCATAAATACCAGTCAGTTGCCAAGCGTCTGAATTCTAATCACATGGCCATGAGGATGCTGGACTAGTCATAAGTGTGAAAAACGGTCATAAGTAACTTTTTCAGTGTTGTAACTTCCAACGGTCACTAAGTGAACTGTTGTAAGTTGAGGACTATCTGTACTAGTTTGCTTTCTTATCCACGTGTGAAAGCATCAATGGATTGTCTTCTTGAGTATGACACAGTTCCTGATGCAGGAAAAATAAATGATTTCTCCTGTCTTCTTTGTTTTTACTGTTCTGCATCTCCTTCCCTTGAAACAATCCTGATGTATGAAGTTATTTCTCCTCACAACTTTGTTATTAACTTGCATTTGCAGAAGTAGCAGCAACAACTCCTGGAAGATCAGGGAAGCATGCCATTGACCAAATGTATCATGTGTTGGCTTTAATTTCCCATCTTCCTTTTCTGACCATAAACATTCTTGAAAAGAATGCCTTCTTGTTTTAGGGCTGCAATTTCTTGGTTCTATTACAGCTATCCTCAAACTAGTTTGCATATAGTGGGCCATGAAAAAATATTAATGCAAATGCAAATATTACTAGAATTTCATTGCACTACATTGATCTTCCATAACTACTGCAGGAGGAATTTGTCAATTTATTACTTGATTACAGTTTGCTCTTTTTAAATGATCAAGGCAGGGACAGTTAAATGTACGTTTTTGTGCTGGAGAAGAAAAACACATCTTTCATTTTCTGACATAAGGAAACCCTATTAATTTCCTTTCTCCTACTACGAATATGTTCATCAGCATTTTGATTTCCTATGCTTTTGCTTTTGCAGAATGTCCACTTAAAACAAAATTCACTTAACAGTACTGCATAGAGATATGACAACTCAAAGTGAACAGTTGGAAACATAAACATTGGGGGGGGGGAGTTATATATTTTTCCAGGCCCTTCTCCCTCACTATTTTGTTTTCTACTGGGAAAAATGGAAATTTGAGGATATTTGAGGAAATGAGAGGATGTCTTGTGCATTGTCTCAATATATATATAAGGTGTCATTGCATAAATGTTCATCTAAAGCAGTGGTTCTCAACCTTCCTAATGCTGCAACCCTTTAATACAGTTCCTCATGTTGTGGTGACCCCCAACCATAAAATTATTTTCGTTGCTACTTCATAACTGTAATTTTGCTACTGTTATGAATCATAATGTAAATATCTGATATGCAGGATGTATTTTCATTGTTACAAATTGAACATAATTAAAGCACAGTGATTAATCACAAAAACAATATGTAATTATATATTGTGAAATATATATTTCTAATTACAAATAAATGAAATTTTGTCTTGAAGCATGGGTGCCGAATCACACCTTCAGCTGCTCCACCTATGGCTCTGAAGGAGACCTGACCTTTCTCTTCTCCTCTTGCCCTACAACACACACACATACACAAACACATTTTCCAGGGTCATGTGATCGCCTTTGGCAACCTTCTGACTAGCAAAGTTAGTGGGGAAACCAGATTCACTTAAGAAACATGTTACTAATTTAATCTCTCTCTCCCTCTTTCTTTCTCTCTTCCTCTCTTTCTCTCTCTCTCTTTTTCTCTCTCTCTCTACTTCTCTCTCTCCCTCTTTCTCTCCCCCGCTCCCTCTATTTCTCTCTCCTCTCTTTCTCTTTCCCTTTCTCTCTCTCCCTCTCTCTCTCCCTTCCCCCGTCCCTCTTTCTCTTTCTCCCTCTTTCTTTTTCCCTATCTTTCTCCCTCTCTTTCTCTCCCTCTCTCTTTCTCTCTCCATCTCTCTTTCTCTCCCTCTCTTCCTCCCTCCCTCCCTCTCTGTCCGATCGGGGATCGATTTGGAGGTGCGGAACTTTTGACCAGTTCCAACCCTCTGTTGTGGAGGTTATTGACTGGGTACGAGCAGTCGGGGAGAGTTGGGCAGCCCAGCCAGCCTACAAAGGTTGGAGGAGAACCTGGGACGGAAGTCCACAAAGCCCCGAGCCTCTCTAGCTGCCAAGTAAAGCAAGGGTGAGCAGACTGGCCGACCGGCCGGCTGGCTGGTGCAAGTGGGCGAGTGGGTGGCCCACCATCTCTTAAGTACACTGGCTTCCCCGGGCGAGCGGTGGCTCTCACCTGCTGCTTTCTTCAGTCGGTGGCAATAAAGGTGGGGGTGGGGGTTAGTCTCTCTCCCCCAGTGACATTAAAAGGCAGAATCGTCACAGGGGAGCAAAAAGGGTGAGGCTGGCTCACCAAGCTTGGAGAGAAGGAGGCTCCCTCGCTTGCTCCGCACAGCCCTGCTGCCCTCTCGGTCCAGTGCGAGGGGAAGTGGTGAGGCTAAGTAGCGGGTGTTGCTGCTGCAGGGGAAGGAGCCAGAGGAGGCAGGTGCCGACGGGACCCCAGATCAGCTGGAGGGTGCTGCAGTCGCCCCCAGAAGCCTGCGGGAGCGGTGAGCTACCGAGGGCCGCTCAAGCAGAAAGACTCGAGGGCTGCAACAGGACGGGACGGGAGCCCCCCCAATATTCTGCCTTTGGATTGGCGCGACTGGGAGCACTGAGGGGCAGAGTCGCCCCACCTGCCCTCCAGCAGTCGGCGAGAAGCTCCTGCACCAGTGTAGTCCGGACAACGGGGAGGGGGCTTGGCAACCCCTGTGAAAGGGTCATTCGACCCCCAAAAGGATCACAACCCACAAGTTGAGAACCGCTGATCTAAAGCAATCTATTAAATTGGGAATTAACATTTCTTCGATTTGTAAACATAATTTACCCCCACATCTTCATTCAGATTTTTATAAATAGATGTAAAACAAGATTACCTATGGATATATACAGGGCACATAAAAAATAAAATAACATAAAAAAGCAAACAATTCTACGGAAATTGATATTTAGAATTTGATTTTTTTCTCCTTTTCAAAGACTAGTTTTTATTAGACAAGGAAACTTAAAACGGCAGAATTTTCCAGAAGTAATCTCTAAATGTTTAATGTTATAATAATGCATTTAATGTAGTTAATTTCATTTATAAATATTATATAGGTAATCCTCAATTTACAACAGTTCACTTAGTGACCATTCAAAGTTACAACAGTAGTGAAAAAAGTGAGTTATGATCATTTTTCACACTTACGACCATTGCAGCTTCCCCATGATCACATGATCAAAATTCATATTTATGACAGTTACAGGGTCATGTGATCTCCTTTTGCAACCTTCTGACAAGCAAAGTCAATGGGGAAGCCAGATTCACTTAACAAAAGTGTTATTAACTGAACAACTGCAGTGACTCACTTAACAATTTTCTCGCTTAACAACATAAATTGTGGGCTCAATTGTGGTTGTAAGTCAAGAACTGCCCATATTAATATTATTAAAATGTACTATTGAATGTTTATATATTTAGAAGCTTTAGCTCAAGATCCAGATTTACCACCAAGTATATAATTATTGTGACCTATTATCCAATTGTTTCTTTTAGATATTTTTATCCCATCTTTATGATTTTTATAAATAACTCAATACTAAGGTGACCAACTTTTTTACAATGAAAAGGAGGACACAAATAAATTGAAGAAAAAAATATCGTAAATAAAAGAAACATTTTTTTTCATTGCAACAATAATATAGATAACTTGTATGTGCAAAGTTTGCCAGCCGGGTGTTTTGGCGCGCTCAGCAGCAATTCCTATTGGCTTTTGAAAGCCAATAGTGGGAATAGCATAGCTCATGCAAAAGTTGAAAAAAAAAAACATCAAAAAAAGGTTCCGGAACATTGTTCTGAGCGTTCTATGAGGACAAAAAAAGCCCTGCAGATTAGTCTTCAAATATCGAAAAGGAGGACATGAAGGAGGACACTTTTTGAGGGAGGACAGAACTTAGAAAAGGAGGACGGTCCTCCCTAAAGGAGGACGGTTGGTCACCTTATCAACACACAAAATATACTTCTTAATCCTCTTGCCTCCTATTATCCCCACAACCACAGCCCTATGAGATGATTTGGATTGAGAGAGAGTGACTGACTCAAAGTCACCCCCCTGGCTCTCACACCTGAGGAGAGAGTGGAATTCCCAGTCTCTCAAGTTCTTACCTGATGCTGATTTTATATTCCTGTCCTGGATTCTTTTCAAACTTAAACTAGAGCAGGAATGTCTAACTCGCAACATCATGTGACGTGTCGCGACGTATTGCAACTTTTTTCCCATTGCCGGCAAGGGGGTGGGGGCGGTTTCAACATGACGCATCCAGCCTGCAGGCTGGCAGTTTGACACCCCTGAACTAGAGTGATGAATGCATCATTTGTTGCTCTTTGTACAAACTTAGTAGCAGCCTGATAAAAGGCTATGCTCTTTATAGTCAAGCTATTTTGACCTCTAGAAAATGTTATTTATTTATTAAATTTATATGCTCACTACCAAGCAACTCTGGGCAAATGCATCAGCTGCAACCTAGTTAGACTACTGTAATAGCTTTTATGTGGCTGCCTTTAAAGACTAGAAACCACAAGTGGCCCAGAATGCAGCTACCCAGGTGTCAAATGGCACCTATCATTGGGAATATATAATCTAAATACTGCAGCCATGCACTAACGACCAATTGGTTTCCCTTTCAAGTTCTGGCTTTAACCCTTAAATCTCTTTTGGTTTGGGATCTGGGCACCTGCAGGAACATTTATTCCAACTTACTGGATAGCTCAGGGTGAAATTCCTGGTAGTCTCACACTTCTGAAAGGAGAAGGGAACCGAAGCTAGGAAGTGCTAACTGTCAGTGATAGTGCCACCACTTTAGAATAGTTTCCTGGTAGAAATTAAACTGATAGCTTTCAACATTACGTTTTAATTATATGATTGAATAATTATTTTTTCCTTGTAATATATGGGATGCCAACAGTTGTCAGATTTTGGCTAGGTGTAAATGCAATTTAAAAGATAAAGAAACTTCCTTAATTTTTATTTGTAGTTTAATTGTAGTTTCCAACATACTGTTTCTCACTGAGCTTGGGATCTACAGATAGACTAGCAGCAGCACATTCTATATACTTCTGCCAACAATTTCTAGTTGTACTAGAAATACTGTGTACTCCAACCCAACAGGCTTAGAGGGGGTATTAATACTGTTATCAGAATATAATCTATCCAACTGGACCTGCCAGCATATATTTCTTAACTACCCCTTAATGCAAAATCTGAGATTCCTCTTCCCATTTTTGAACCCCCACCTCTTCAAAGCAGGATAAATATATTAAGTCAATGTAAGCAACCCAATGGGCAGAAGCAGCAAAAAAACATCAAAAATGGCAATCACATGACTGCAAATGGCAGAAAATGAGAGCTGGTTGACAAGCATTTATAATGCAATGACGTGACCACAGGGGGTATGTGTAGCCTTTGGAATTTCAAAATTAGGTTATAAGTACCTTTTGGGTACTGTCTGTTATTACATTGAACAGTCACTAAAGGACCAGTTGTTAAGCAAGGACTATCTGTAGATCCCAAGCTTACAAACTCAGAGTGTAAATAGTTTCTTAACTCTTCTTATAAGCATGTGCTAGTTCATTTAATCCATGATGTTTAACGGCACTCATCATGCCACATAATGCCACGATTACAAAAGTCATCTCCCAAATCCAAAACCACAGATAATTGTTTACCACATGACATCAAGCACATGCAACCCTATGGCAAAGTCAGATTTGGTCTAGTGATTAAAGAACCAGGTTAGAAAGCAAGTGGCCATGAGTTCAAGTCCCACATTAGCCATGAAAGCCATCTGGGTAACCTTGGGCCAGCCATTTTCTCTCTCAGCCCAACTCACCTACAGGGTTATTGTTGTGAGGAAAATAGGAGGAAGGAGGAGGGTTAGATGTGTTCACCACCTTGAGTTCTTTGTAAAAATAAGAGAGGGAGGGAGGGAGGGAGGGAGGGAGGAAGGAAGGAAGGAAGGAAGGAAGGAAGGAAGGAAGGAAGGAAGGAAGGAAGGAAGGAAGGAAGGAAGGATTTTTCAGGTACATTATAAAGGTCAGTGTATCACATTGATTGGATAGTGCAGACAACCATTTTTCCAGCATAATTGCCAAATAGCAAGAGGCAACTAACTGACAAATTAATAAATTATATATCTCTAGCACCTCCTGAAATTATTTTCAGTGGTGGTCTCATATTACGGCACTTCCCCTTACAACTATATCTGTGCTTGAATATACTTTCAGCCAATTTAGCAAATCCTTTTCTCTTCTCTCAAACTTTCCATACTTGCTGCTTTATTGTTTCACTATTGGCTGATATACAGGAGGTTAATTAGCATAATTAAACATTAAAACATATTTATATCCTATAATTGCTATTTCTCATTCACTTAAAGGCAGACATAATCAAGAGTAAGAAATTTAATCTTCATGGAAATCCACTTGCTGTGACTATTAGTCTGATCTGATCCAATGCATACATTATTTATTAGCAGCCAATAGTGCTGAAAGATTGTAATATCTATGTGAGCGGCCAAAAAGTCAGAAAGCTATTTGCAAATATAAATACACAGCACAATACAACAGATGCATGTCTTTAACGTAAAATCTTCAGTTCCTGGCTTGAAAATTAAATACATGAAAGAGGGCACTTCCTGGTGAAAGGTTCTCAGATACTCAAAATTTAATGTTTTCTATTGTAAACTATAAATAGAATTGCATTAAATTGCATTTCGTATCTCTGTCTCATTATGCCCCATCTGGAAAGGTGGGTCACACAATTTTCCACTTCAGGCAAATTGGGCTTAGTTGCAAAGTTGTTTCTTAGGTGACTCTTCTAAAATTTGAGAAGCTAAAAAGCAGCTGCATTTGGATTATGTTTTCTTTCCTATTATTCAATATTGTTTCCCATAAAAGTATTTTATCCACATATTAAAGCTTTTCATTACTGTACTATAAACCCAATGTGCAAATCTCATAAAACAGGTCTTTTTTATACTTGCATAAAGTATGAATATTGAGAGAAGTATGTTTATTTGAATCACATTTATCTGTAGAGAAGAATTTTCCCTAAAAAATATTTTTAATTTTTTTCCAGTTCAATGGTGGGGGTTTTTTGTTTTTTTTTTGTTTTTGAAAACTTGTATCTCTAGTTCCATCCACATAATGGACCAAACCTAAATGATTTGGATTCATTCCCTTTTACATCCCTTATGGTCACAATCCATTTTTTCTCTAACATACTGAACTTCAAAGTAAAATCAGTACAGGAATGATTTTGGTCAATCAATATTCTGCTATCTCCTGCATGCACTATTGCATGTAGGAACCTTTTAGAGACCGAGTGCCCCAAAACTGCCCTATCCCCCCTGCCCTGCCCTGCTCTGCCCCCTCCCCTTCCCCGCCTGCCCACAGGACCACTCACCGCCTCCAGGGCCTGCCCCAGATTGCCCAGGCAGCCCAGCAGCGCTATGGTGGCCACACCCTCTGTCCGCACCCTGCAGCATCAACTGCATGATGGGGTGTGAGGGCAGAGTCTTGTCTACGCTGCCTGGCTGCCATGTCCTTGGCTGCCCTGCTCCGTGTGGGCCACGCTCAGGGGCGACTCTCCTTCAGGGGGGCTGCTGGAGAGGAGAGGGTCACGGGGGGAGGTAAGGCTTGGGCAACAACATGTGTACCCACAGAGAGGGCTCCGAGTGCCGCCTCTGGCACTCGTGCCATAGGTTCGCCACCACTGCACTATTGCCTTTATGCTCTGTTGCCTGATACCTTGAAACTACTGCTAGCGTGTTCAAAACATGGTTCATTCAAAGTCCTAAAAATACAAGTTGTCCTCATTTAAAGATTGGTCACTTAGCAACTTTTCAAAGTTACAACAGGCCTCCCCAATCAATTTTACAATATGAACTGAAAATTTGCCAGCTTTATTTTTTCTAAGTTTGTTGAATTTCATGTTTGAACAAAATGTGTTTCCTAGATTCAACAGATTCTAGATTCTGATTTAAGATTCTAAATTCAACAGAATATGTTTCTTAGATTTATTCAATCTCCTTTTTTACCCAATCTGGGCCAATAATTTAGTTACAATAAATGAAAACTGACCAATTTAAAACAGGAAAGGAAAAACAACCAAATATAAGTATCGTCTAATTAAGTGGCCGCTCGCAGTGAAACTGGAAGATTGGGAAACTTGCTCATTTCCAGAGAAAGGGAATGCTCAGGAAGTGATTTATTTGCCGAGAACTTTGTAGAGAGGGATGGCAAGGGAAATTGCTAAATGAAACAAATTATTTCTTTTAAATGTTTTGCAGCAAAAGCAAAACAGATTACAGTGCTTGCTATGCTAGATACAGAATTATTCAATAACCCAACAAGTAGGGACAAGGATAGAAAAAGGAGAGGAAAAATATATTCCCAAGGAAAATCCTCTTCCTGGACAACAATGGGATATTTTCTTACTCACACTTGCAAAAATATTGTGCTGTTATAGTAATGTTACCCTCCTCACTGAATTTTCCAAAGTAAGGTAAAAGATGAGAAAAATACAAACAAAATGCAAGTTATGCAACTTGTCAGTGATAATGTCCAGATTCCCCATGAATTTATGGCATAAAAAGAAGAGAACTTCACTAGAAGTCCTGAGACTGGATATACCTTCATATCTGATTCCATAAACTTTCAAAAATGTGTATTAGATTTATTTATTTAGCATACGGCACAACATGCATGGACTTACAATATATATAAACATTTGGCTTAAATTACAAACATAGTACAGGTAGCCCTGGACTTACAAGTTCACTTAGTGACCGTTCAAAGTTACAATGGGACTGAAAAAAGTGACCTATGACCATTTTTCACACTTATGACCATTGCAGCAGAAACTGGGCCACGCAAATAAGAGAAGGCCCATCCGCAGGATGCAGGAGCACGCAAAGCCATGCCACCTCCAGTTCGCGGAAAAACCTTTCTCCATGGAACTGGTCCCTAGGGCCCAAAAGGCTGGAGACCGCTACTCTAGACCATCTAACCATTGAAGTGCAGCATCATTTATCTGAAAAAAAAAATCAGATCCTGGATTGCTATATGCCCTCGGCTTCCAGCTGGTCACAATGTGATCTACAGTTTAACGTGGGAGTTACAGTGACGGGAGGATGCTATGTCCCATTTATAATGTAAATACAGCAGATGCCTATTCAAGTTTGTCCATTGCTGTACTAGATTAACATAGGAAAAAACAAAGACTTACTAGTTTTGAGATCTGAGCAGAGCAGACTTTTACATAAAAAGTTAATAGGAGGAAGAGTTATCCCCAACCGATTCCTTCCGGGGAAATCCACACTTGTACCTTAAATCTGATTTACAAGCAAAACATGGAATTGGAACATTGCTTCCCTTATAAAATCTAATTATAACTAAAAATGCACCAACCTCTCCCAATAGATAGCTCTTAAAGCTGCCTTAAGAAATCAAGCCACTTTTATTTTTAAAAGAATTAAAAGATTTTGGACAGATTTTGCATATTGTGTATTAGACAATAAAGTATCTAATGCATTTATTCCATATATCTTCTAAAATCAGCCCATCAGTATTCATTGCAGTTATGCAATCCTACCACACCTGCAACTGCAGACCATCTCCCCCCCCCCCCCCAGGAGCCACTTGAAGCAATTCAATAGCAAGTGACAGCTGGCAAGCCCAAACCTGGCCCTGGTAGTCTATCATATGTAATCAATTGCAAACAGAGCATCAGCAGGCTCATCTCTTTATTTCCTGGCTAATTCCCCCAGGGAAAACAGAAAGCAGCTCTCCACTTTTGAGTCAGGGTGCTGTAATACCCGTCCCAACCTCTCCATTCCTTTTGCCCTTCATTTTCATCAGTTCACCAGGCTGCTTTGGCTTTTCAGCTTGATACCCGTTATGTTATGTCAGCTGTTACATTACGCTAAAGACAATGGATTCCAGCTGGCCGAGGTCAGATGTAAAAACAAGGACCTAACAAAGCCTTGGGCCCTCCAGTTATATTGAAATTGAGATACACACTGAATGCAGTACTTAATGACAAACTACTTCCCAGACTTTGGACAAGGCATAAAGGAAACACCTGTCACTGTAAGTGCTACATGCTAATCCTGATAAATTGAAAAATCCTTTTCAATGCTCAATTCTGCTGTGCGCCCATGTTCAGCTTTCCTCTCCTACCTCGAGAACCAAAATAGCCTTCCTCTTCTCCACTTATTAGATATTAGAGTGCAATCTTGAATACACACATTTTAGAATATATACATTATATATACGTATACATATACACATACATACATACATACATACATACATACATACATACATACATTCTTCTTCCCATATTTGGGCTGACCGGGTGCATCTCCAGGAGAGGTATAAACCAGTTGTTTATTGCTAAAAAGATATTTAAAAACAATAGCCAACTTGCTGCCACCAACTCATCGCGGGACAACTTGCCACGGAACAACTCGCCACAGGACAAGAGTTACACTAATATCAAAGAAATAGCAAAATAGAATCATTAAAGAAAAGATGCCAAAACAGGGATAAAATAAAATGTGAATGACAAAAATTTAAATAATTTTTACAATTATTTTAAGTAATTAAATTGAACTGTTGAATTGTCCTGCAGCAAATTTTACTGTGGCAAGTTTGCCATGATTAGTTGTTCTGCGGCGCGTTGGCTGCGGCGAATTAGCTGTGACGAGTTGGCTGAGGCGAGTTGTCCCATTCCGCCTTGATTGCTTTACCAAGATTATTGGGTGAGAAGCAGCCAGTAGATGACAATATGGCTTTTATGAATGAAGGCAAATATTTGTATCCCAGGATAATGTTGCAGGATCCAATATGGGTCAGTCACAGGAACCAGAGGTTTAATATTCCAGGCTTACTGACTCATCCTTAGAGACCTTCTCTCTAACGGAAGTGCTCAGTTCTGTTAATATGACTTTTGTTAAAATGAAACTCTGCAGGATTGCAGTGTGTATTCATATAAGATTTTGGCTTGAACCAGAATTAAACTGAGTGTGTCAATTTATGTGTGTGTAAGTGAGGGAGGGAAGGAAGGAAGGAGAGAACAGTTGGGGACCCCAATACTAATACACTGTCAGCCACAGAAACTAACCGGATGGCTTTGGGTCAGTCCTACTTCTAAGTCCTACTTCTAAACCCATTCCAGTAATTGTGGAAATTATTGCGGGTAAAAATAGAAAGCAACAGTACTATGGACACCAAGGTGGGATCTAAATCTAACCAATAAGAAAATGAAATTAAAAAATCAAATATCAATTCGCATCAGAAACAACTGTTAGTACTTTTATCAACTATTTTAGGGGTGTTTTGTTAACCTTACAACAAACACTCTTCGACTCTTATTATGCTCTTATTCTATTTTACATTCTAATCCTGCACATTCTTTTCAGGGAATTTAGGACTGCATACATATGATCCATTGCTATTTTATTTTTATAATGAGTGGTCATGGAGTTACTCAACAAGTATTCATGGCTCAGAGAGTATTTGAAGCTGATCTCCCATTTCCTAGATCACAGGTCGGCAACCTGCGGCTCCAGAGCCGCATGCAGCTCTTTGAGCCTTCCCCTGTGGCTCCCAGCCTCCTCTGCCTTTGCAGAGAGAGACAGAGACAGAGAGAGGCAATTGCGCGTCCCTGCTTCTCTCTCTCTCTCTCTCTCTCTGTGTGTGTGTGTGTGTGTGTCTGTGTGTGTGTAAAAGAGAGTGCACTCACAGTGTTCTCCGAGGAGTTGAAAAGCTTACTGGGCGGAGCTCCTCCCTTTGCTGTGTCTCTGCAGGAAGCAGGAAGGGCAGGAGAGAGCTAGCTAGCCCAGCTAGGCTGACTCAGGAATTCTGGGAGTTGAAGTCCATGAGTCATAAAAGAGACGAGGTTGCCTATCCCTGAGCTTGTTGGACAACAGCTTGAAGCTTGCCAGTTGAGCAGCAGATAGGAGGGGGGGGAGAAAGAGAGAGAGGGGGGGGAGGGAGGGAGAGAGAGGGGGGGGGAAGAGAGAGAGAAAGAAAGAGAGTGGGGGAAGAGGAGTGGCAGACCAAGGGCAGATAGAGAGGGAGGGAGAGAGAGACCCTTTTGACATCTAAAATGAAGATAACACTGAATATATCCTTTTTTTACCTGTGTGTGTATGTAATTTTATTCTCTTAAAGCATTCTCTTGGTGATCATTGTTTTAATAGTATTGATATTCCCAAGAGTCATATTTTTACTTTTATTTTTAATGTGTATATATACATATACATATACATACACACACACACACACACACACACACACACACACACACTATAATAAAGGTAAAAAAGGATATATGCAGTGTTATCTTCATTTTAGATATCAAAAGGGTTTTGCGGCTCCCGGTGTTTTGTTTTTGGTGGGAAACTGGTCCAAGTGGCTCTTTGAGTGTTTTGGGTTGCCTACCCCTGTCCTAGATCAACATTCTGCATTATATTGTTGCTCCACAATATTAAGGAGCACTAAATTCTCACTACAAGAGCATTCCATTTCATCCCCTAGTGCTACAATCTCATTTAAGACTGACTGCCTGCCTGTATGTAGGCAATCACACATTCAGCCTCCAGAAATATAGGTCAACATGTGAGCATCTACAGCAGGGGTCCTCAACCTTGGCTACTTTAAGACTTGTGGACTTCAACTCCCAGAATTCCTCAGCCAGCAAAGCTGGCTGAGGAATTCTGGGAGTTGAAATCCACAAGTCTTAAAGTGGCCAAAGTTGAGGACCCCTGATCTACAGGATATGGTTGGCGGAGTGGGATTACCTGGAATCCCAAAGATGCTTTTTCAAAAAGCAACTGGACTTTCTTTGTTTTTCCTTGAAGATGTTTTGCTTCTCATCCAAGAAGCTTCTTCAGCACTGAAGAGGCCTGAAGAAGCTTCTTGGATGAGAAGCGAAAGTCTTCAAGGAAAAACAAAGGAAGTCCAGTTGCCTCTTGAAAAAGCACCTTTGGGACAACCATGACCTGGATGATTGAGAATCTCCATAGACGATTATCTGGAATGTTCGTACACTAAACATTCCAGATCCTTGAATGGAGCTCCTGATTCTACCAAATATGATTGTTTTATACTAAGGCATTTTTCTCCCACTGAAGGAAAATATTAAGGGGCTCTGCACTCTGCTGGTTTTCATACAAATACCAATTGCTGCCTCTTTCTCCCTCTGCCTCCCTGTACCTGAACCTCAGCCTAAGATCAGATCATACCAAAAATCAGGAACTGAGAATATGCTAACCTTTGCAAAATACGTTTCACTACATCTGAATATTTACAGCAAACTTGCCAATCAGCTATTTAAATTCAACCCTCTTGCATTTGCTTCTCTGTGCAGTTCAACAGTGCCCCCTTTAGATTTTGGATATGCATTTTCCCTTCTCATTGCCAATTTGTAATTTAAATGCAGCAGCAGCACCGCATGCAATTTGGCTTATTATTTTCTTGGCAACCCAAATATTCACTATTCCTGAATTTTCTTTGGAAAGTTTTGCTTGAGCTAGGGCATTTCTCTAAATCTACTCAATACTCTTACCTGGAAGGCATTTTTACTATGGTTAGACACCACTTTGCTGCTTTTTTTGAAAGACTCTGAAGCCGTGGTTTAGTCAGTGGGCCTGGGGACCACAAAGGGAGCCAATCAAGCAGTGATTAAATTGTGTTGCTGCTGCCATAGGAGGGTGGGTTGGGCTTTTATGTTGTGGGTTTTTTTTTTAATGCTGTTAAACCCCTGGAGTTACCTGTGTGTGATTTGGGCAGCCATATAAACTAGTTTGGTAAATAAATAAATAATAAATAAAAATCAAATGAATCGACATGTTACATTTATATCCTGCTTTCAATCGGGATCTTAAGGAAGCATGCATAGTATTCCTTCCTCCCACTGCTCACCACAAAAGCCCTGGCGAGATGGGTTTTATTGAGAGTGTGACTAGTCCAAAGTCTTCTGGTCAGCTCCCACTGGGAACTCAAACCTAGGTTTCTTGGTGCCAGTACCACATCTTGTTGAGGAGCATGGTGGCTCACATATTTAGGATGCTGGCTTGACAAGAGCAAGCTCGTGTTTGAGATCCGAATGCTGCCGTGGGGCAGGGTGAGGTCCTGTCCTTCGCTCCAGCTCCTGCTGGGGTCATGAAAGAAAGTGCCAACTGGGCATTCCCCTGGCAACAGTGATATCCAGCTAATCCTTTCAGCCCAGAAGTGGATTGGTGCTTCTGACACAAATGCAGTCCGAACACCTTATTCCCTACCATACCAGTTGTTTTCATATAATTAACTAAAATTCTCTCTATATACATACATACATACAGACATACATACATACATACATACATACTAGAATTTATCTTAGATAGGGAGTTATAATGCATTCCTTGATTAGAACTATTCGTTTAGTGACCGTTAAAAGTTACAACAACACTCAAAAAATAACATACAACTGTTCCTCACAACCGCCACAGCACCCCCACGATCGTGTGATCAAAATGTGGGTATTCGCCAACTAGCATGTATTTCCAACGATTGCAGCATCCTGGGACCATGTGACCCCCATCTGCCACCTTCCCAAGCTGGCTTCCAACAAGCAAAATCAGTGGGGGAAGCCAGAGCTGCTTAACGACCACATGATTCATTTAACTGCAGTTAAATTTAACAGCCATGGGGGAAAAAAGTAATAAAATTGGGTGTGACTCACTTAACAACTGCCTTGCTTAGCAACCAAAATTATGGTGGTAATTGTGGTTGTAACTTGAGGACTATCTGTATCCTCTCATCCACTGGTAAATAGAAATGAAGTCTGCCCACATATTTCACAAGGCAGCAGAAACAAATAAAAGGTTCAGATAAACTCCAAAGCATCCTTTTTGCTTCAGGAGTAGAAATAAGAACATAAAGCTGGAAGGGACTTTGGAGGTCTTCTAGTCCAGCCTCATGCCCTGAGCAGGAATCCTTATTCCTTAATGCCTTATTATATAGGAATAGAGCTCTAGCGATTATACACAATGTATGTTAAATAACGCAGATGCTTTATCACTTTTCCTTCTGAAGCCTTAATTATTATACAGGAAGGTATCTTCAAGCATCCTTTAAAATTTGACTCTGCCCTAGCTTCTCTTTTAAGAGTAGTGGAAACAGCCATCTTGGCTAAAATGATCATGAAAGAGTAAAAAGGAGAAAGGCAGAAATGTGTAGACCTTTCAAAACCAACGTGATCTCTCTCTTTTTTTGCAGTCCAGTATGAGCAAGAATTAAGGCTGTAGAAGGAAAAGTGATCTAACACCTGCACTATTTAACATAGATTATACTGTATAATCTCTAGAGCTCTAAGACCAAATCTGACAACAAAATGAGATTCCTGCAAGAAAATAGCTTTTTCAGGCACACTAAATATCCTTCTGTTCAGAAGAATGTTTAATCCACTTGGATCATGTGCCTGGATTTTCTTAGAGCATGCTGAGATAACAACATTCCGCTGTGTTTTGGCACCATAAAAACATTTGCTTATAAAAATAAAAGAAAAATATAGTCTCACGGGGAGAATACCTCATTTAATTTACTTTTTCCATAGTTTAAATATTGAACTTTTAAAAACAATTTTTAAATAAATATGCCTCATTCTCTTTGTGGGTCATGTCCAAACATCTCTTCCATTAATATCTTAAATCTGCCAAGGTACATACATAACCTTTCTACATGATAATCACTTATTCAGAGTAGACTGAATAATTGCAGGGGAGGGAAGGGGGAGAGGGAAAAAAAAGACTTAAATCCTTCTCACACCTCCACCTAGTGGTATGAAATTAATTCTGCATCCTATTTTCAATCTCACAGCAATAAATGTATAGAGTATTAATAAATGCTGTATCGTTCTCTAAGTGTTAAAGCATACACTTTCTCCAGAAAGTGGGTGCTGTGAATGCTTAATTGGTTGTCTGAACCTGTGTGCCCATTCATATCCGCTTCACTTTGCTACTAATTTCACAGGAAATATTGTTTATGCATGCACACAGATGCACAGGCAATTAGACAAAGTGCCTTTTTCGAAGCTAAGCCTTTGAAAGAATGCAGACACATTTATGCTTGAACAAGGGGTGCTTACCTCATGCTAATTTGCTTTGCATTCCCTTTGTGAATATTTGCCCCAGTCTTAATCCTGACTACAAACATTTGAGAGCAATCTAGTCTGAATTAAAACTCACTGATATCAGTAAGATAAAGGGTGTTCTTAATTCTGTCATGAAAATAATTATAAAACAAAACTATTTAGCATCATGTTCTTGATTATTTCAAATGTGGCTTTGCTTTTATCTGGAAGCATTTCAAATTAGTACCCAATTGCTCAAAATATATAATGTTTTTAATAAAACCCTTCTACTTTAAAATTCAAAAACTAGAATTGCTAGTGTGGAATTTCCAACATCTAAGTACTGACTTGTTGAAAATCAGGAAACAGAAATACAGATCAGAGTTTGTGGGCTCATATTCCAAGGCCAGTTAAGTACCTGATTCCTTTTTAATCTCAAAAGAACTTCATTTATAGAACAAAAGTGAGCAAATATTGGCTTTGCATTTAATCCCTCAGAACTAAGAAGAGATTAAATCTGCAAACTTCAATTTCACTTACCTTTGCATATTTATGCCTTTCCAAAAATTAACAGGACAATTTGCTCACATTTACATCTACTTATATCTTTATGCCCATTTTCTCTAACATACACTTTCCCTACGCAATTTCCTAATAGAGCTTTTAACATGCTATTTCTCTTTATAGGCATTGTTGTGCAAACGCATCCTGTATGCATTTTAAAGCTACAAACTGTATTATAAAATTTGAAGAAGTATAAATTGGAATACACAGATATTCTTATTTTCTTGTTAAGGGAAGAGACATTAATATAGCAAATATATATATAAAAACTCAGAAGGAATAAATTTTCTTCCTCTATTGATAATATACTAGGGTGATCTTGTGATGCATGCCTTTACATTTAAGATGTAAGGATGTCAACATTAAAACATATCCTGTTTTCTTTTTCTCATATGGTCAGTGATACTTCTGCTTATGCTATAGTCTATAATTTTTAAGATTAAGGAAAAAAAATAAACAGCCCTTTTCATACTTTCAAGTCTTACTTCAACTCTTCCTCTTAATTCTTCAGCAAAATTATGTCATTAGGCTCCCTTTCTAATGCTGAGGTGCGTAGGCTTTTTAAAAGAAATAATCACACTAACTCTTGAATATTTCTCATTTCACAAGCCTTATAGCAATAACTACAGTCTCTTTGCATTTATCTATTCTCTTCAACAGTCTCTGCAGGATTGTATTCGGCAGAAAAGGTAGACAATTTATTCAACTGGTTTCCATCTTGTACAAATTGAAAAAATAATTCATTTTCTTTACATTACACTTTCTACTGAATTTAAACAGCTGTTTTTCAAAGAGAATGAAATTTTCATTCAAAGCTTCTTAAACTCAGAAAATCCTCAGTAATTGTTAACAGTTATTTTCCTCAATTTATTGAATAAATATTAAAGTCATCCAGCAAGAGGACAATTATATAGGTCCAACAAAATAAAACATGCAAAACAAAGTTTTCAAAAATATATTTCTAATTCATAGGGGAAAATATTTTACTCAAGAAAAGCTACTAAAGTACTCAGAAGAAACATAGATATATTATTTAAGGAAGTAATAATGCAAAAGAAGATCACGTATATTTATTGACAAAAGCAAATTAACATAAAGAGAAACATTTTACTATATTGTGTAAAAAAGGACAATTCCCCTCAGTCCTTACACTCTCTCAAAATCTGAACCACAGGCTTCCCAGGTATACGTGAAATGACTCCTATGCCTTTGTATTTCTGCCTCTAATAGGGGAACCATTTCTCAGCTATCAAATTTCAAGTGGCCGTTAAAGGGTAGCAAAAATTTCAAACTGTCTATATTTCTTTAGATATCACCTAAAGGTCATCTGAAATTTGGTTACTCAAATAGCTCTAACCTCTGAGACTACTAGACTTCCTATCTGTGCATAATTGTGTTGCTAATTAATTAACAGGAAAAATAACAGGCTGCCAAGCAAAGCTTCAATTTCTAGCACCACCTTCCAAGGATACCTCTGAATAGGTTCTAATAGGCCTTGTAGGTGTTCTTCTTATGTTCTTAGATTTCAATCTAGTACTTTGTTTGGAAAATATGCCCCAAATAGATGATAGTATGCAGGGATGGCAAAGTACGCCATCAGTTTGTCTTTTGAGTAATGAATGTAATAGGCAGCCATTTTGTGAATGGTAAAGCTCCTCCCACAAAAACTGCTCTGTGAAATAAGTTCCACACTTGTTCTCTGGTCTACAAGCCTGTCTATCAGTGAAGGACAACAAAACTCTTATGTAGGAAGAAAACTATTCAGGGGAGAACAAAATGATAAAGTCCTGTCATATGGGCAGAAATCCATTCATATGACATTAGATTTATCATAAAACTTAAATTAATTTAAACTATATCACGTTGACTAATCTTAAGAAGCTAAGCAAGACCAGATTTGATTAGTACTTGGAGGCCCCGAAGCAATCCTAGGCTCATTGTTAAATTTGGGATGATCAAATTCCACAAAGCAATGGAAAATCATTTTCATACTGTGCCATGAAAACTAATTTGAAAATATTTCCATAGAGTAGAGAGTTGGTCTCTGACAGAAGGCCACCTGAAGAGACTAGAAGCATTTGAAATGTGGATTTACAGGCGGCTGTTACGTATAAGCTGGGTTGAAAATATCATAAATGAGGAGGTGATAAGCCACCTGGGAAAGCCAAGGGAAATCATCAAAACAATTAAAAAATGAAAATTAGAATATTTTGGATATGTGATGTGACACACAGAAAAATACGGCATACTCCATTTAATCCTCCAGGGAAAGACTGAAGGCAAACAAGGTCCAGGCAGAAGAAGAACATCATGGCTTCAAAATCTAAGGGAGTAGTTCGGACAAAACTCAGCAGCATTTTTTCGTCTGGCTGCTGATAAAAACAGGATCGCCAACGTAATCGCCAACGTCCGATAACGGATATGGCACAAGAAGAAGAAGAAACATTTCCATATAATTGCCAATACCTGAGCTTGTCTTTGCTAACTTAATGGCACTAATGTTACATTTCGAGGACCATCATAATCTATCCTTATCTTTGATGCTCTCCATGGCCTTGTCTTCCTTATCTTTTTATTCTTATATCCCAATAAATCGTCCCAATGGTGCTTTTTCAGGAAGCACCTGGACTTTCTTATTTTTCTTTGAAGACATTTTGCTTTTCATCCAAGAAGTTTCTTCAGCTCTGACTGGATGGTGGGGAGTGGAAGGATATATATTATTTGCAGACAGCTGGTCATTTGCATTCTTTTAGAGAGTCGTTGAGGCCACTTGGAGGTTTATCTGTGTCCTCAGGGTCACTTGAGTACTGCAAATGGGTGTGGAGCCTTCTTGGCTGCAGGATGTTTTCTGCTCTGTGCCCCTTCACTGTTGAAGACAGGTGCAGGCTGTTGCGGATGAGACTCTGATGTCTGCCTCTCAAAAAAAAAAGCACCTTTGGGACAACCATGACCTGGATGACTGAGAATCTCCATAGACATCCCAATAAACCCTTCCCCAAAACCTATTTAATCATTGTTTCTGTTGCGTCCTTGGCGGGAAAACAGACACGAGAAGCAGCTGGAGTTCTCAGTTTCTTTTATTCAGCGTTCAGCTTACAGGAAGATGGCTTCAGCTTCGCCCAAACGCCTCGCAGCCTCTTATATAGGCAACTCCCGGGTAAATGGGTTACTTTTCCCGCGCCAGCACCCGCGCATGCGCACGGCGCTGGCGACAGCCTGTCTGGTCCCGGGCAGCTTTGCACCTGCCCGGGACTGCCTGCAAACGCCCGAGCCGTTTGCAAAGGCTCGGGACATAACACCCCTTTCCCCCGGGCTAAAACTACTACCAACATACAACATTTATTTTATATGACATTTTGCTCCCCAGTGCTCCCACTGTTTACTGGCCTTTGCCTTGCCAGCAATGTTATGTAGTCTTCTAGGTACTTAGGAGATTTCTTTGCTCTCTGTGACCTTCTTAGCTGTGGGTTACTGGCATAAGTCCCCTGACTGGAGGGAGGCGTGAGCCTGTTCTCTCTATTGTGCCCTGGTGTCTTCCAAGGACTGTGCCCCGATGCCTGGCCTGCTTGCTTGCCCACCGGGCTCGTCAGGCCAGGGCTTCTGTTGCTTTGTGACCTGGTTGACCTACCTAGCTGTAGACCCTCGGGCCCCTTGAAGTGATAGCCACTGCTGGGCGTCTCTGTAGAACCTCCTAGGTCAGTCCAAGACCTGTCAGGAGGCTGTCCATTCCCTGAACCCCATTCTGTGCTCGGGCTCGTGTGGGTTTCTGTACTTTCCCAAAACTCAGGTGTTCCCTGATTTGTGCTAGGGTTGTTGTAGTCGGGACTTGGTTCCTCGACTAGCTCTGTGTATGTTTGACCCCCTGTAGGATTTGGGGTAAGGTCAGGCCAACTTTGGGGATTGTGTGCCAGCTCTCTTGCGGGGAATGATTTGTTGGGATGCCCCCGGGTATCCTCCGTGACTGGAGTGCTGTGTGACGTGTGTGGAACGTGAGTATGCCCCCGGGGTGACTCCCTGGCTGGAGTAGGCGTGGATGCCTGGTAGTTAGGTAAGCTCATGGAATTCTTGTTCGGAGCTCTCGCGGAACCCTGGGATGGGCCGTTTGTGGCTCCCTCAGTGGAGATGGGCAGTAACTCTTGCCCTTCCCTTTGCTCCAAAGGGTCCCCCTCCCCCCCTGGAAAAGACCCAGGAGTCTCAGCAGAAAAGTCTCGCCTAGAGCGAAGTTGGTCGATGTGCCGACGTAGGACACGACCGTTGTCCAGGGCAACCTCGTAGGAGAGAGGACCTGTGATCCTGGACACAGAAGCGGGGACCCATGTATGACCAGGCCCGTAATTGCGAGCCCAAACCGGGGCACCCACAAGTAGTCGTCTAGGTGCCCTAGGATGTGAGGTAGATGAAGGCAGTCTGTCCGGATGCAACCGGTCAAGTCTAGTAGTAAGTTGGCGCCCCCAACGAAGTTCAGCTGGACTTCTCCCTGTAGAAGTGGACGGTGTGGTGCGATAAGAAAGGAGAAAGTCAGCCAACCTGTGATGCCAGTCCCCGTAGGTGAGTCTCTTCAAGGCGTCCTTTGCGATGCGCACCATGCGTTCCGCCATACCGTTGGTGGACGGGTGAAAAGGCGCAGACGTGGCATGACGAATCAGGTTTGCCTGTAAGAAAGCTTGGAATTCGGAGGAGGTGAATTGAGGGCCGTTGTCGGACACAATGACATCTGGCAGCCCGTGTGCAGCAAAAATCCCCCTCAGTACCTGAATAGTCTTTGCAGTGGTGGTGGATGAGACAGGCACAACCTCAAGCCATTTTGAATGGCTGTCAACAAGGACCAAGAAGAACTGGCCCTGAAAGGGCCCAGCGTAGTCAATGTGCACCCTAGACCATGGGGACTGTGTTTCCTCCCATCTATGCACAGGAGCTTGGGGCATCTCTGGGCGAGATCGTTGGCAGAGGTGGCATGCGTGCACCTTAGCCTCAATATCTTTATCTAAAGCAGGCCACCACAAGTGGCTTCGTGCAAGAGCCTTCATACGGACAATGCCAGGATGACCCTCGTGGAGGGATTCTAAGACCCTAGTCCTCATTGAGGTGGGAATGACAACTCTGTTTCCCCAAAGCAGACAACCCTGAGAAAGGGACAGTTCGTTTCTTTTGGACCAGAAACTCTGAAACTCAGGACTAGGGCAGTGCTCAGGCCACCCGGACAGGACCCAGGAGCGGACACGTGAAAGTGTGTGATCTGTACCCGTTTCAGCGGTAACATCCCTGGCACTAAGAGGGAGCTCGGGCAAGGCTTGGATTGATAGAATGTTGACAGCTGGCGCGGGGTCAGCTTCTACTACTGGCAGAGGCAAACTACTGAGGCCATCAGCATGGCCCATTTCTTTCCCAGGCTTGTGGAGTAATGAAAAATCATATGCAGACAAGAAAATAGACCACCTAAGCATTCTAGGGGAAATGATGTGGGGAGTCTGCTTACGTGTGGTAAACAGTCCCAGCAGAGGCTTATGGTCAGTGAAGACCGTGAAATGCCTGCCATATAGAAAATCGTGGAATTTTTTAATTCCAGCAACAACAGCCAGAGCCTCCCTGTCTATCTGAGCGTAGTTGCGCTCGGCAGAAGACAGTGTTCTGGAGTAGTATGCAATAGGAACCTGGGTTCCATCAGACCTGAGGTGACTCAGGACAGCTCCAACCCCGTAGGGGGATGCATCACAAGCGATGCACACAGGAAGAGACTCGTTGAAATGTGCAAGAACACTGTTAGAAGTGAGCAAGGCCTTGACTTCTTTAAAGCAAGCCTCATGTGCTTGTGACCACAGCCACACAGCTTGTTTGTCTAGTAGCCTGTGAAGAGGCTCAGCTACACTAGCTTTATGTGGAAGAAAAGAATTGTAGAAATTCAGGAGGCCTAGGAAGGCCTGAAGTTCGGCCTTAGACTTTGGCCTGGGTGCTTCTAAAATAGCAGTTAGTTTGGATTCAGCAGGATGAATCCCAGCAGCATCAATTTTGAATCCCAGAAATTCAGTAGAAGGCACCCCGATCTTGCATTTGTCTTTTCTGAGCTTGAGGCCTGATTCCCTGAATCTTAACAGGACAGCCCTAAGTCTTTCAGCTAGAATGTGTGTGGAGTCTCCTGCAATCAAGACATCGTCAAAGTAGGGGCAGACCCCTGGTATACCTCGTAGTGTGTTTTCCATTACGCTTTGGAAAATCCCAGGAGCGACATTTACTCCAAACTGTAGCCTTTTTACTTTAAAGGCTCCCCTGTGGGTCACAATGGTCTGAGCTATGGCAGCATCATCATCAACAGGCAGCTGTTGATATGCTTGAGCTAGGTCAAGCTTTGCAAAAACACGCCCCCCCTTGAGAGAGGCCAGGATGTGACTGACCACAGGAACAGGATAGGCATGTTGCTGCAATGCCTTATTGAGTGTGCATTTGTAATCAGCACAAATGCGAATGTCCCCATTTGCCTTTAGAGGCGTGACAATGGGGGTCTCCCACGGGCTGGAATCAACAGGTTCTAGGATTCCCTGTTGGATTAGTTTGTCTAGTTCAGTGTCAATCTTACTTTTTAAAGCAAAAGGGACCCTTCTTGCTTTAATCCTAATGGGAGTGACAGTGGGGTCTAGCTTTAAGGACACAGGTGGTCCTTTGAATGTGCCCAGCTGGGGGCTGAAAACATCTGCAAATTCTTTGCAGACTTCCTGTAGGTCGAGTGTTTGTAAGCTGTTGAGTCCTGTGACGTGTATCCCCAGGGCCTCAAACCAATCGAGTCCTATGAGACTCGTTCGTTCACCCCCTACTACTAATAAGTCTAGTGGACCTTCAAAACTCTTGTATTGCACGTTAAGGGTGGCCTCCCCCTTAACACACACTCTTGAGTTCTGAAAATCTGTTAATACAATATCAGAAGGCCTTAACTTGGCCTTAGACCCACTACTGGAACAAATCTTCCTAAATGTATGCAATGAAATGATGGACAGGGCAGACCCTGTGTCTAGTTCCATAGATAATGGAACCCCTTGTAGCTTCACGTTGAGTGACAGCTTTTTCTTCATGGGCTTGTGTGTGCCTGTTCTACAGATGCTTCTTCGCGAAGCGCAAAACCCTACCCTATTCTGGCTGGGGAATCTGGTACCTTTCAGGCGTTCTTCTTGGGGTTGTGCCTTTCGTCGGCTCAGACACACAGCTGCAATATGCCCTTGTTTGCCGCATGCCCGACAGGTAGCGGAGCGGAACTTGCAGTCGGTTCTCCTGTGGCGACCTCCACAGCCGATGCACTTGAGCAGAGCCGAAGAGCTTCCCTTCTGGTTCTCTTCCTTCGCGGGGTGTAGACGGTCGACTTCCTCGTCCGGATCCTCCTCGGAGTTTCGTCGGACGTCTTCCTGGTGCACGGACGCACCCTCTGCACTGTTTCTGATCGGCCGCATGTTTTTGATGGCGCCGCCTGCTGCTTCTTCTGCGGTGACTTCCCTTAAGGCGTCTTGGAAGGATAATTCTTCCTTGGCAAAAAGTCTCTGTTGTAGCTCTCGATGCCTTAGCCCGCACACGAATCGGTCCCTCAGTCGTTCCTCGAGGTCCTTGAACTCGCAGGGCTTGGCGGCCTTCCGTAGCACGGCGATGTATTCCTTGGCTGTTTCACCGGACCGTTGATCCCTCTGCTCGAAGGTGTGGCGCCATGAGATAACGGACACCTTGGGGTGGAAGTGCTCTTTCAGCAGCTTCTTCAGGTCTGCGTAGCTTACAGACTCTACTGGAACAGGTGCTGCAAGATTTTCTGCGATTTCGAAGGCGTCTTGGCCGCAAACGCAAAGCAGGGTGGCGGCCTTCAAGCTATCTTCCCTCACTTGGTTTGCCTTGAAGTAGTTCTCCATTCTGGATACGTAGGACTCCCACCGCTCTGGATGTGAGACGTCGAATTCCGAAAGCCTTCCGATTTTCGCCATCTTCGGATCTTCAGGAGACGGGTCTATCAGCCAGCCTACCCCCGAATGCGCACCGGATTGGCGGGCAGCTGCCGAGTCGACGCCGTTCCTCTTCCGCCGCTCAGGACTCCTTGGGTAAGCTTACACTTCTTCCTTTCCAGGTAGTGCAAGGCATCCCACCCTCGTCGCCAGTGTTGCGTCCTTGGCGGGAAACAGACACGAGAAGCAGCTGGAGTTCTCAGTTTCTTTTATTCAGCGTTCAGCTTACAGGAAGATGGCTTCAGCTTCGCCCAAACGCCTCGCAGCCTCTTATATAGGCAACTCCCGGGTAAATGGGTTATTTTTCCCGCACCAGCACCCGCGCATGCGCACGGCGCTGGCGACAGCCTGTCTGGTCCCGGGCAGCTTTGCACCTGCCCGGGACTGCCTGCAAACGCCCGAGCCGTTTGCAAAGGCTCGGGACATAACAGTTTCACTAGCCTCAATGTTCAAATACTGTTTTCTCAAACATAATGCCAACTTGTGCTGGAATTCTAGAATTTTAGGTATTCCAAGTCTCAAACACTAACTTCAGAAATTTTAATTCAATGTTTCTGGAAATTACCAGGATACAAAAGCTAGTCTGTTCTCTGAAACTCAAGTAGTCTGTTATTCATGAAAGCCAATTAGTACTTGTACATTCACTATATGAAACTATTCACTACCAGATCTGTGTAAAAATAACTCTATAAATAAAAGACAAAATTAAGAAGGACTTAACCCAAGTGCTATAAACCTGTTGAGCTGCATATGAAAGACATAAAAACTGGGCCTTTTATTCATACAAACTTGAACTCTGAAAGTTGACTCTCTGGAAAAAAGGAGGGTACTGTTTTGCCTACATTAAATATTAAAACACATATAATGGGGAAATCCCAACATAAGAAACAACTGCAGGATTAAGTGCCCAAAGTGAAATGAAATATAAATGCTGGCTTGCCCTAAGGAATTAAGTCAGGTAATGCAATGCCAGCAACTTCTACTGAGATACCAGCAAGGAACATAATAGCTGGGGAGGGCTGCTTATATTACTCTCAGTATGTGTTTCATGAACCCGACACAAGTCCTGACAATGGAGAACTCAGAGGACTTGTTTACTGAATACTCTTGAACTTGCATGGAGTATTCAAGTGATTGTTAGCATTATTGGATTGGTATGGATCAGGGGATAACACTGATGCACAACAACAAAAACTACAGACTGTACAAATCTTTGAAAAGAAATGTTTGATTGTGTATTCCAAGGTCAGAATAATTGGCTATTATCAAATGCATCAACTTTAGCTTCTCAGCTATTTGCTATATGTAAAATCAACTGAGGCATCGTATTTTTTTACCTGGACAAAAATATTAAAAACATTAAGAGAGTTTAAAAAAATCTGTATATGACTGATTTTTACTTCTTGCCTTGAGAATTGCCATACATATTATTGTTCAATCACCCTACTCAATTGGTTAAACCTTGTGGGACAACCTAGAGGATACTTCCTTCTACGTAGGGATGTCCAAAACCTACTGAAACAGAACTCAGAAACAAGTTCTCTGCAACATTATTCTTCTCTTCTGAACCATACGGTATAGTCAAAAGATACTCTGGAAATTAATCCTCCAAAGTCCAAACTAAAGCTGATGTATTCTGGATATGGTCACCAAACAGAACTGTTTTGCCTGGAATACCATGTTAAAAACATCACAAAATGCTTATGGTTTGGATGATGAAAACCATTGGACCACCCTTGGAATGGTCAAATTAACACAATCCACAGTATAAGGAAAATCAGTCTGGATTTCTGCCTGAACCTAAAGGTTTTGCACAAACTTACTTCTTCCTTCCATGTTATTCATGTTACTCTCATACAGATACAAATTAGTAAAAAAAAAAAAAGATGGAAGTATTGTAAAATACGCACTGATATGTTTCTGATTATACTTGCTTGGGCATTTTAGCAAATCAGAATACATCCAGATAACATTACCAAATATATACACAGTACATTCATATAAATACATATCTATATCTCAATTTTAATTCTTCTCAAAATACATACAAATTATATGTTGCTTAAGCAAATATCCATAGGCATACCATCCAAAATAATGTCCCTGTGGCCAGAGCTGCATATTGATCAATCGTGGAAAGCACACTGAATATAAGGCAGATCAGCACTATGAGGAAACTGGGGGGGAAGAAAAAAAAACAAAAATTAAAATCACTAAAACATTTAATTAAGGTTTATCTTTAAGAAAAGAAACAATAAATGAAAAATAAATAAAAATCCCTGACCTTCAAAAGTGTAATAAGCTACAAACGAAAAAAATAAAGGTTGATCTCACTCAACAGAATGTGGGATAAAGGGACTGTGAAGGAACTTAGTCTAATTTTTAGCCTCTTTTTTTATTAGGCAACATAGTCTTTGGATAAGATTTTACAGGAGAATACAATTTAGCTTCTCCATTGATACACAAAGTTAACAGAGCTATAAATAATGCTTGCAAGGAGCTAATTGTTCATGTATAGATATACCTATACAAGAAGCTGCTTGCATAACTACATGGTTAGTGTGTTGACTTCCCCTTACCAATTCAGCTGCTGAGGGTGAGTACATGTTGAAAGTATAGTTCTTTCAACAAAAATGATATTTTCTCACCAAAACAACTATTGATAGCAAATGAAGTCATATAAATAAGACCAGAAGTGATATCAGACAAGAATTTAGAACTTTCCATTCTAATCATCAGTCCCAAGCAAGCTGCCCAAGAAGAAAAACACTGATTTCTACTAAGTTGAAAGGGGTGGAGAAAAGGTAAGGATCTTATTGAATTGTTGCATTACCCTTACAACAATCTACCAGACGTTAAGTATATAATTAAAATAAAAAGTGATGATACATATTATTTCTGTATTTCCATAAATATAATTCTTTGCATATGTGTGTATACATAAGCCCAAAATGTTCATTTTGATGAACATTTAAAGGCCAAGTAGAACAGCACCTTAAATCTAATTGCACAAAACGGGAATTTTTGCAGCTCAGATGCTATTTCTCAAACTGCAAAATGTCCTGATCCCAGATATGCCGAATTTGCTAGAAGATGTTATGGCTGTAGGATACTTCAATCACTTTGTCCATCATATCCTAATTCTGTCTCCCTTCAGCTATGCTGGAAGATATATAGTTAAGTAAATACCATTTTTATCTCTGAACTGGAATTCCTGAAATCTACAACATTTTCATCCTTTTTAAGAAAGGTTAGATTTTAAAGTATTTTACAATGTATATTGGTAGGTTTCTAATTACATACTGCAGGGTTTGGGCATTTTAGCAGATCTTAAAAGGATAGATAGAAGGATCTCATTAAGTAAGACATCTAAACAGGATACACAGGAACCAACCGAAGCAAGTACAGACAGCCTCTCAAAGTTATGACAGACCCCCTCCCCCACAAAACCCAGTTCCAGAGTTTCATGTTTGAACACATCCCAGTGGTCACTTGACCATATTTTGGACGCTTGGCAACCAGTTCACCTTTACAACCGGTTGTAGCTTTCCCTAGTCATGTAACTATAATTTAAATGTTTTATACACAACAATCTAGACAATTTTGAGTTTCAGCCATCTGAGAATTACATTTTATTCTATACATGCATGTGTTTATATTCTGCCTTTCCTTCAGGAGCTAAAGGTAGCAAGCATACTACTCTCTCCTCCATTTTTTCCCCCTTAACAATCATCTTCTGGGGTAATGTCTGTGTTTGTGAGAGAGATAGACTGACTCAGTGTCAACTGAATTTCTATGGCTCAATGTAGACTGGAGTCTTCTCAGTTAAACCCTGTATCACATTGGTTCTATAATTGCTGACTTTACATTTCCAGATATATTACAAGAACTGAGCAATCAACGCCAAGATGACCATAGATTAAAGCCAGGTTTAATATCAGATCAACAATCAAGGAGTGAACAATACCCCAATCAAAGAATTGCCAAACAAGCCATCAGTAAGCAACCCAAACAAACAAAGAATAACAAGACCACGCCTGACAAGGCAAGCCACTGGAATATTAATTGAGAGCAAATCCCACTTCCTACTAGCACTGATGCTTTTACCTAGTTTGGGTAATGAAATATGTGCAAGAAAACAACCAAGCTCAAGACCACTAAGATATCACTTAATCTTCAGTCAGAAAAATATGTTAGATGTTCTTGCAAAAGTGTTTGGGAAAGTGACCTGCGTAAGGAAACATACAGTACAAAGGACAATGCTGCCTGAACTCTTACACAAATTCTTGTATAAGCATTTGTGGAAAAGAAACTCTTTTCCTTCTGTTCCTTGGTCCCTGGATCCATTCCAGTATATACAGTTATACAGATTCCTAAATAAAGAGCAAGTGGGGGGGAGGGGGTTTAAGAGTCTACATCCATTTATGTTACAGTACTAAGCTCCTTAATGGGTCATAAATATTATAGAAAAGGGGGAAGAATGAATATTACACTCTAGTAAAACCAGATGTCTGAATTTGGTAGCTGCTGCTGTTCAAGAAACTGTGCTAAAATCTTGTTGGAAGCCAAGGTCAACTGTGAAGGTAGCAATTGATTGTTACTTTGAATTAAGCAGTAAATCTAACCACTAGATAGCAGCACATCAAAACTCATGACATTCAAGTACAGTATTATAAAAGTGTATGAGAGAAACGGATATATCAGGTGAAATATAAGATAATCTATCTACAGAACTGAAAAACATATTCATTATCAATCCATATAATAAAGATGCAAAAAAAGTCTTTTTCTCAAAAAAAGGAGTCCAGATACTTTTTAAAAAATGGCTTTGGTACCCCAATGACCATTGTATTATTATTACTATCAGCCTGCTCGTAGACATAGAATAGAATGAACACACATACAGAGAAGAAGAATGAACATGTGATATTTTAAAAGACCGAGCTATATTTTTACTTCCATTACGTTAAATTGAAATGGCTGGTTCCATCATAACATTATTTCCAAAAGGTGTAATTTATACCTCTTAATCAGTGGAACAATCTGCCTCCAGAAGCTGTGAATGCTCCAAACGCTGGAAGTTTTTAAGAAGAGACTGGACAGCCATATTTCTGAAATGGTATAGGGTCTCCTGCCTGAGCAGGGGGTTGGACTAAAGACCTCCATGGTCCCTTCCAACTCTGATATTCCATTCTATTTCATACCACTTGAAAATTATCCTGAATCTTTTCATCAATGAGTCTTAGAATACCCAAATGAAAATTTTTAAAAAAAAGGGGGGGGGGAGGACTGAAAATGCTAGGCAGAAGTGGTTTGTATTTAGTACAGATATTCTAGTTATTCTTATAATACCGGGAAACCACAGTTCCAGAGAAAAAAAAATAAAAGAAAAAAATCCAGTGAATAGAAGAGGACATTATATGACATTTTAATATAATCAAAGAGGGTAATTGCTTGACGTAGAAGAGATAAAAAAAAATCTGGTTTCCTGGTACCAGTGCCAGTCATTTTATGCGCACTTGACTGCAGGTTAAAAATTTAGAGAAAGTCTTATATTTCATGCATCTTCTCAGCATTGATTATGTCACATCAAGTTTGTGTTGACTCTTTAGCAATCACACAAATGGATTTTTCCAGGCTGGTCTTTCAAGTCTCTCAACAATTTATTCCTAGCCAATAAAATTGAATTCATCCATCTGGCTTCATAGCAAGTATAAACAATTTTAGTAACAACATCTTATCTTAAAACACAACAAATGATGTCTTCTTCCCATCTCCCATCTCTTATTGATAAACAAATCCTTAAAACCTCATCGTTTGTTCCCAGTCAGCAAAGTCCATTAAAGGTTAGCAGAATTAATGACATATCCTTTTAACTTTTAACAAATCAATTTTGATATTCTTTCCTTTTATTTTAAACAATCTTGATCTTTACTTAAACAGTCTTGGCTCTTCAAATAATGTCCAAGACTTTGATTTCTTCTCATTTTCTTTTGTTGCTTCTCACAAAATTCTTCAGAACTTTAACAAGAGTCTCCTTTGTAAATCCAATATAGGAAATTACCCAAATTGCTCTTTTGACTTCTTATTTGTATATGCATTTTAATTCTCAAGACATCAGGCAGTTTCATCTGTGTATTCTGCAGTTTTTCCATATCATTCTTGTAGCCTGTTGTTTTTAAATCCACTTTCAGATTTAGGAGCTAAAAGTTAAAACTCTTAACTTTTGGGTCCATTGTTCACAAATATCCCACAATACATCCAATGTTAAAATATTTTGCCTCATTCTGTATTAATAAATCACATTTAAGTATTGTTCTCCTTTAATTATAATCTTTAATTCCTTCTGGTTCCCTCTAGTGTCCAACCTTCAAAGTCCTGTCCTATCATATTTCTTTTTAAGAATTCAAAATAAGATTTTCCTATAAGAAGGTTTGTTATAATTAACTTCAAAATATTAGTTCAAATCAATCTGGACCCACGATCTGTTTGTAACTTTCCAGAATCAACATTTTAATCATTTTTAAAAGATTTGTTTAAGTCCTTAAACTTGTATTTAAAATTTCTTTCTTTCCTCTTCTACTTCCCTTCCTCTATAAATTCTAGGTGAGCAACACATGACTTTCTCTATGTCTTATCATGTGACCTAAGGTTTCTTTGTATAAACCTTTTGTACTCGGGCTGTGTCTGGGTGCTGAGTTATTTCTTATCTCTGTTGTTATAATAGAACAATTATGGATGTTTAATTTTGTTCTCCTTCAAGAATGAAGCACTGTGCAACAGGTGCATGTTAATTGTAAAGTTGCAAAGAACTGAAGAAATAAAGCAGTAGGATGTTCTTGGCATTACAATGAAGAAATTCTGCCCTCAGAATATATCAACAGTGAATCTATCATGCCACCACTATACTTTGCACCCTGGGAACATAGTGTGTCTTTCACTAAAATTTATAATCCCTACACTGGAGAACCTGCAATACCAGAAAGTATTTTCAAAATGAAATTAGGAAAATAACTGCATCTGAGAACTTGATTATTAGATTTTTTTTCTGAAATAAAAAAGTGATTTGAGAAAACTAAAACTATCCAGCAAATATGAAGGCAAAGTATTACCAGCAACTTTCATCAAGAGTTTGCCATCAAACAGCTGAAATCAAGATAGCAAGTGGACACTATGGAGTGCAGGCTTCCTGTGGATGTTTTTGTTTTTTTAAAATTGATTTGTGTGTGTGGGGGGGGGTTCTGGACCCAATCTGTTTCTGTATTTTGGTGATGAACTGGACTGTTAAGAGTTGGATTTTGGGCCAGATCAGCTGAACCCCAGGCCTTGAATTTGCCTCTGGTTGTAAGGGAGGAAATCTGTGGGTGTTTCCTTATTCCCATAAGTTAGCATTGGCAGTAGGAGCTGGGCTGGCAGAAGCTTGCTGGACTGTGCCTACAGGTGCCTTGCTGTTTTGTGGAAGCAAACTGGCCGGCAGCTGGGCAGATGACGGGGGAGATATGAGACTTCGAGGTGGTGCTGAAACCTCAGTGGCAAGAATGACCTTGGCAAGAATGTTTTTGCCTGCCAGAGTTTAGATCTGTTTGGCACGAGTACTATGCAGTTACAATGGCTAGTATTAACTTCCTGATGGTGCCTAGTTGGATTTCACCGGGGACTGGCAGCAGTCTAGTGCAGCGCTCTCTTTACTTCCTGTTTTAGGGATCCAAAGGAGTACAAGGATGAC
The DNA here is from genome assembly GCF_016545835.1 of Crotalus tigris. NCBI lineage: Eukaryota > Metazoa > Chordata > Lepidosauria > Squamata > Viperidae > Crotalus > Crotalus tigris. The sequence continues at coordinate 896,508 of NW_024096961.1, read as the reverse complement.
TGAATGAATGCAGTTTAGCGACAGCCAAAGACTCATGCCTGGAAACTGTCGCAGATCTTGTCTTCATCACCAGGTGTATGGAAAAGATAGCATGGCAATTATTGTGTAGTGGTTGGGCTTGCTGTCAGATTTTATCATCTGGATGGTCCAGTGGTTTTATACTGACTTATGGCTATTGCCTGGCCTTTGTATGGATGGTGTCCCCTAGCAATCTGGTGAGAGCGACTGGTGTTGATGTGACAGATGGAAGTTTTGGTAAGGGCAGTAGTTGTCCTTGTTCTTTCTCACTGAGAACAAGTGCTAAGTGTTGGGGACTTAGATACTTTCCCCTTCCTTTTTTTGGAGTATATGTGCCTAAGGATGAGATGTGGGGATCTCTTATTTTGGGTATAGGGAGGTCCTGGGTTGGGAGATGGGACCTGGGGTGGGGATTGGGGTGAATCAGTCTATTTGGGGGGTAACAATTATAGGGAGATATGGTGGGAGATAGGAGGCACGACACCCTCAGGGAAAGTGATCCTGGCATCTTATATAGTGTTGAGTTCTAACTGCCTGAACTCAGCCTCATTTCTTGGTCAACAGACCTACAGAGGTCCTTGTTTTTGGGCGGCAGCTGCTGTTGAACAGCTCAGTCTGTAATAAGGCCTTCCTCATCTGTGATTTAATCTCAATAATGCATGCTAGGTCAGCCCTCTCATCGGTAATTTAATGACAGATGAGAGGAAGGATCTGGAATGCATTATTGAGAAATGGCTGGGTCAGCTGGATTTCAAGTGTGACATCAGCTGAGACCCCAGATTAAGGGTGGGAGTATAGCAACTATTATATCCAGGAGTCTCTTAAGGCTTTCTGGAGTGCTATATCAGCCCAACACTGGGGACATGGCCTGGCATGCCAGAGCCTTAAAACTGAGCACACTGAGGTGGAGATTACAAACAAAAATAACTTATTCTGCCATAAAACTGACACAGCAAGGTCTCTTTCAAAGCCCTACCCAACACCCATTGCTGGGTTTTATACAGCATTTACCACAAGTTACATGACACAAAATCACAAGATGTTTCTTTACAGTAATTTCTGCCTCTTTACAGGTAGTCTTTGACTTAGGATCACTACTGGGCCCACATGTCCATTGCTAAGCAAGGCAGTTGTTAAGTGAGGTTGGATTTTACAACCTTTTCACCACAGTTTTTAAGCAAATCACTGCATTTCTTAAGTGAATCCAGCACTCCTCATTCACTTTATTTGTCAGAAGGTGGCTGACAAAAGGTGATCATATGACCCCAGAACCCTGCATGCTGGTTGCCAAGCATCTGAATTCTGACCACATGATCATGCTATAACGGTTATAGGTGCGAGGATCAGTTGTAAGACTTTTTCTTTGCAGTGCCACTGTAACTTTGAATAGTCACTAAATAAATGGTTGTGAATAGAGAACTACCAGTATGTTAATATTTACCATATTAAGCAGAAATGCAGTATCGTGTTCCTAAGCTAACCACAAAACTTTAATAATTCACACCTCATACTAGCATACTTCTGATTTTTTTAACAGCATGCTTCTTTTTCTAGCCGGTATGTAGATAGTTGACTGGCACCCTTACCTAGTGTGACCAGGACCCTCCATGGCAAGAGGCACCCTGAGGCTTACTTTCAATGTTGTGCTGAATAATTTGCACAGCATCCCTGTCCCAAAGGTGCTTTTTCAGGAGGCAACTGGACTTTCTTGTTTTCTTGGAAGATGTTTCACTTCTCATCCAAGAAGCTTCTTCAGCTCTGACTGGATGGAGAGGAATGGAAGGATTTATATTCCTTGCAGAACAGCTGGTCATTTGCATTCTTTTAGAGGGTCGTTGAGGCCACTGTGTCTTCAGGGTCATTTGAGTAGTGCATATGTGTGTGGAGCCTTCTTGGCTGCAGGATGTTTTCTGCTCTATGCCCCTTCACTGTTGAAGACAGGAGCAGGCTGTTGGGGATGAGTCTGTGTTGCCTGCATCTCAAACTGAAGTACAAATGGTTCCTGTACTCTGCAATGTTCACATTCCCACACCATTTGAAGGGTGTTCATCCCAAAGTGCATAGCTAAATGTCTATGGAGATTTTCATAGCTGAAGAAGCTTCTTGGATGAGGAGCGAAACATCTTTAAAGAAAAACAAGAAAGTCCAGTTGCCTCCTGAAAATCACCTTTGGGACAACCATGTCCTGGATGACTGAGAATCTCCATAGACATTTAACATTTTCAGCATGAAAAGCTCACTGGATTCATACTCAGTTGGATGCCATCATTTCTACAGGTTCTGTGGAGGTTCTTGAGGTGCGGTCTTACCCTATTGTTTGCAGTTTGTACCTGTTGGCCTGAAGAAGCAGATATGATCCTTATGACTGTGAGCATAGCCACCCTTTAGACCCATGCCCCTCAGGGCTAAGGCTGTCCAGGAGTGAAACATGGGTGGGCTCTAGTGGTGGTACATTCATCCTTGAGAAGGGGGTTGCCCTTTGCCTCTTAAACAGACATTGGTTAACCCCCTCCTTAAGAAGCCATGCTGGACCCCACCATACTAGGCAACTTTTGTCCAGTGTCCAACCTTCCCTTCCAATATCTAACCTTTCCTTCCTCGGTGACGAACAAGAGGAAGGAGGTCTAGGTTTTACAACATCATTTACAAATTAGGGCCAAGTTCTATTCTCCAGTTTCTTAAAGGTTCATTTATATTGCATGTTGCACTACCAACTCAATTGTTAATCAGCTAAAATACAATCACAGGACAAGTTTCTTTTGTTCCACTTTTTTTAAAAAAAAAAATGCCATGCATACCTGCAACACTGCTAATTAGAAAATGATACCAGTGAAAAAACAAGATTTTGCAAAATTGCCTTCTACTTTGTAATTTTACCCATTAATGGCTAGGACAAGAGGCAATGGGTGGAAGCACATTACAGAGAAATCCAATCAGGAACTAAAGAGAAATTTCTTGACAGTAAGAACAATTAATCAATGGAGCAACTTTCCTCTTGGAGTTATGGTGCTCCATTGCTAGAAGTCTTCGAGAAAAAGACTGGATGACTATTTGTCTGGGATGCAACAAGGTCTTCTGCCTTGGGCAGGGGGTTGGACTAGATCAGTGGTTCTCAACCTGTGGGTCGGGACCCCATTTGGGGTCGAACAACCATTTCACGGGGGTCGCCAAACAACGCAGTCCGCCATTTTTTCCCCCCTTTTCCTTAGCTGTGCTACTCCCTTTTATTCTATTGGCTTTTGAAAGCCAATAGAATAGACTCTCCTGAATAGAGTCTAATTCTATTGGCTTTCAAAAGCCAATAGGAATTGTCCAGGCTGTCTCTGCCCTGCTGAGCCCACCAAAAGTCCCAGTCTGCAAACGGTGCTGCACCAGTTGAGTAGTCCTCGACTTACGACCGGTTGAGTAGTCCTCAACTTACGACCGGTTGGGGGTCACGGCATTAAAAAGGTTGAGAACCACTGGACTAGAAGATCTCCTAGGTCTCCTCCAGCCCTATAATTCTATGTCAAGTTAGGTAGTTAGGTAGGTAATAATAAAGTATTTAAATCCTACTCTCTTACAATGAAATAGAAATATAAACGGAAAAGGGAACATAATTACAACTCTATAACACCCAACAAAGGTACTACAGGCACATGCAACCATAAGCAAAATCTGTAATAATACATAACCCTTGACATCATTCAAATCTGGAAAATTTGCCTCTGTGAGGACATTTGTCTTTTACTTAAGTTCATCAATAGGAAAAAGAATATTGCAGAGTTATAATTTTAGTGCTCTGATGGAGAATGGAAACTCAGTAAAAGGAAGATTTTTCAAGGCACACAAAAATAATTAATATCCAAGGCCAATCCTGAACACAGGTTCTTTGTGTATTTTTCCTTCTTCTTGCATGGATGGACTATGTGGTAGGCTAGTTCTTGGGAGGCTGTGGATTAGCCAAAAATCCCAATAATACCTTGATGGCCTCTGGGACATGGAGTGGAAAGAGGCTTTTGTAGAGGTAGCACCTCACTATATATTACTGCAAAGGGCAAAAGAGAACCTGGACATGCAGCCCACCAGATTCCACCCTTTCTAATGCCATTCTAGAGGAGTGGTGACAAATCTACCAGAGCAGAGTATGATTCATAACTAACATACAACAGCCACAACATTTCTTGTCTTTCCCTGAGAACTGTAGCATTGTGATAAGGAACACGGCTCTTATGTTGAGCCCCAGACATTGGAGAAACCCTTCAGTGTATCATACAATAGATTTTATTGCTACTAAAACAAAGAAAAAGAATGGAAAAGAAAAACGGATTTGATTGGCTATGTCACCAATGTAAGGCAAGCAGAACTGACAAGTATGCATGCTCCCTGAGCACAGAAGACTAGAACTAAGCCTCCCAAGATGAGGCATCAAACAAGTGTGTATGTCCTGCTTCCAGAGAGAACATGAAGAAGGTACTCACTCTAGGATGCCCTGGCTTTATCATAGGAAAACCAAGATAGCAACAATGACCAAGCCACATAGATTTCTCTTAGTGGCCCTATAATTTCTCAATCACAAAAGGGACTGCAAGGACATCTACCCATTGGATATTCAGAAAACCCATGTTGCCTTAGAGGCCAGACGCGCCTTAAGTATATAATGCAGTTAAGCAGCTATAAAAGGACCGGACCATATTACTTGTCTCCACCTAGAGATGCAGTGAGATCATATGGTTGCAAGAAATACCCATATAAATAACAAACAAATCTACTAGTGTGAAACTCCTGAAGTACAGCTTCCATAAATCTGCATTCAACCATTTCTCTATTGGGGCTAGGAATGAAAGAATGAACTAAATACAGTTGTAGTGTCAATACCTCAATAACTCCATTGCTCAGACAAGGGCTGACCTTGTTTTGCTGCAGGATTCATGCTCACCTGATTCCATACATTTTACAATTTTACACACCTTTATCTGTTGCAAAAAAACCCTCCAGGACCATGAATATAAGCAAATATGATCCTTTTATCTGGAGGCTATCTATTATACTTTTTTGTGTGGAATCAAAAGAAACAACAAAGTTCAGATTAACCCTGAGGTTAAAGAAAAAGAAAGGAACAGACCCAACTTCATAATGGAAGCAGGCATGGAAAATCAGGTAGCTCCATATTCCAAAGCAACTAATTAATAATTTCAGTGGTATCTTCAGTTCTGATCAGGGATGTGATTATGTCATTCAAAGGACCCTGTGTGGGCAAGTAATAACATTTTCCTTAATAAATTCTATTTTGGCATCACAAGAAAAGGTTGTGTTCTCTGCTTTGTCCTGGAAAAGGTTGGCAGCAGGTTTGGAAAAATCACAGAGGCAGTAATTTTCAGAACAGCAAAATAAATGATAAGGTGGCAGCTAACAGTATAATACAACAATATAATGCCACAATAATCACCCATAGGCATTGCTTCAATAAAGTTCAGCCTTAAATTCTGAGGGTAGTTTACTTTTTAATACAGCTATTTGGGCACCAATAGCCAAGATAAGGATCTGCATATGGTCTCATTATATTCGTTTTGCATTGGATACATAGATACAGTTAAATTTAGAAGCAGACAGTATGAATACTAGCTACAGTCCCTATTAAAATGTGCTAGAGAATCAACTCTACCAAGTTCTGTATGAAGGATCAATGAAATAGAACAAGTTAGCTCAGGACAAAGTTATCCTACTAATTCCATCCTCAACAAAGACAATAGCGAAAGTAACTGACATATAGCACCAAGAAACCTCTCTCTCCATGGATACAGCATGAAAGCTTCTATAGCAGGGGTCTTCAGACTTGGCCCTTTTATGACTTGTGGACTTCAACTCCCAGAATTCCTCAGCCAGAGTGCCTGGCTGAGGAATTCTGGGAATTGAAGTCCACGAGCCATAAAAGGGCCAAGTTTGTAGACCTCTGTTCTATAAGATCAGGAAAACTGCACAGCCAGGGATCCAGTGGGAACGCAAGACTTCATGGACACAAGTCCATACATTTTCAGTGTATACCTGCGGGCCTGAGCTGACACACACCACAATGTAAGAAGTCAGAATAGTTATCCAGGTCACTTTCTTCCAGCTCTTGTGTTTTATACATAGGCAATATGGCTTAAAAAGATTCACAGTCTACTCAGATGGAAAACTGGCTCAGTTAGTTTGTTTCATCACAGGAGTAAAAAAACCTTTCCTGTTTTAACTTGTTCTTTGGTTAACAAACTAATTTACTAGGAATATAATTTGAAGTTCTATTTGTGACAAAAAGTTAAATGCCAAAACTGGAAATGGCTTATAAATCCCTTTATAGAAATCAATATTAGGGCAAGTGGTAGAACCAAAACCAGAACTCTTTCTATTAGGTTTAACTACGCAAAAACATGACAAAGGCGTATTTTATTTAATGCTACACATTTTAACGGCCTCCAGGCTGGTTTTTGCTCAAAATTGGAGGAACAAGGAAACCCCAACGGAAGAAGAGATCCTGCATAAAATTCTAATATGTGCTGAGATGGACAGGCTTACAATGATTATGAAAGACAAAACGGAACACGAATACTTCGAAATCTGGGGCAAATTTTACCGCTGGTATGAATTAAGAACTGCTCGGACTTCAAACTAATGGTAGAATTAAAAGATATACATAACTGTACATATAATTGTATATATAATTGTATTGTATAAAAGATGAAGTTTATATAGAGGTTAAGAACAATGTATAAAATTTTTGTACTATGATAGGAACTGATAGAAAAATTCACTCTGGAATGTCATGTTTGTCCATTGTTGTTTTAATTGTATTATGAATAAAAATGGAAAAAAAAAATAAATCCCTTTATAGAAATCAATGTATTAAGCACACTGCAACACATTGTGGATTTTTTTTCTTAATAAAATGTTTATCTGTTTTAATTGAATTCTCTAATTAGTACAAATATGCTGCAAGGAAGTATTTATTTATAGTACAAAACTTCGCTCTTGTTAGCCCTGTGAGATAGTCCGGGCAAGAAGCACAGCCAGAAATACTAGCTGCATTTTTATTGTACAGTTACTTTAGCAGAAACTAAATGTACTTTATTGTACAGTTACATTAGCAAGACTAAATGTACTTCTCCCCTCCTTTCTTTTTACTATCTGAAAAATAGTCCCTTCTGAAATGTTTTCCATGCCCTCCTTCTTCCTGTGGACTGAGATATCTGCAGTTCTCGCTTCTGTCTCCCAAGATCATTCCCACATACTACTATATTCTTCTGTTCTATATTTGCTATTAAACCACTATTATTTTGAAAATCTGCAAGATGTTACCCGCTATCTTAGGATTTATATTTCCAGTAGGTTAAGTGCAATTGTGATACTTTTGTTTAGTTATTACAGAAAAAGAAAAGAAAAGGCAAGAGAATGAGATTGGTCTAGTGCAGTGTTTCTCAACCTTGACAATTTTAAGGCATGTGGACTTCAACTCCTAGAATTCCACAGCCAGCAATGCTGGCTGTGGAATTCTGGGAGTTGAAGTCCACATGCCTTAAAATTGTCAAGGTTGAGAAACACTGGTCTAGTGTTTAAGAAGCTAGGCTAGAAACCAGGAAACTGTGAGTTCTAGTCCCACTTTAGCCAGGAAAGCCATCTGGGCAATCTTGGGCCAGTCACTTTCTCTCAGCCCATGATGTCAGGCTTGGGTGACGAGACGATTGATCAATTCCTGTTGCGACCAAATGGATCAACACTCCACAGATGCTGCACTTGCAGAAAAATGCTTGAAAGGAAAAAAAAAAAAAAAACCAGGACACATCAGACAATGCCTTATCCTAATTGAATCTGCTCCAGTCATGGAAAGAGAGAGAGAGAGAGGGAGGGAGAGAGGGAGAGACTGTTGCAGGCCCCCTCTTCATCAAGTAAATCGGGTATGGATCAAGTGACAGATCTTTTCAGTGGTGGCTCCGATTTTATAGAGATAAAGTCTTTTCTCTAACAGAATTTTGAACACTAGCTAAAGCAATACTGTTTACGTGGCATTTAGTTTATTTTAATGGTACTTTTGATGTCCCTGATTGTTCATGGGATTGTTTATTGTTATTTGTGTTTGGTTTCTATGGTTAAAATAGGCCAGGAGTCAACTATTGTAAATTATGTAAAATCCATGTTTTTCCTCATGTTTTCCAACAGTTAAGACTGGATGGAAGAGAGTTGCTGGAAGAGCAATCTGGCATGGGAAAACTACTATTTCTCAATCAGAATAGAGCTGGAAGGATCTAGGAGGTCTTCTATTCCAACTCCCTGCTCAAGTTGAAACAAGTGGCTGCCCAGTCTCTTCTTAAAAACCACTAGTGATTAAGTACCCACAACTTTTGAAGGCAAGCTGTTCCACTGGTTAATTGTTCTCATTGTTAGAAAGTTTCTCCTTAATTCCAAATTGCTTCTCTTCTTGATTAGTTTCCATCCACTGTTTTTTGTTTTATCTTCTAGTGCTTTGGAAAATAAGTTGACCCCCTCTTCTTTGCAGCCCATCAGATATTGGAATACTACTATCATGTCCCTCGTAATCCTTCTTTTCTCTAGACTAGCCATATCAAGTTCCTGAATCTGTTCTTCGTATGTTTTAGTCTCTAGGCCAGTGTTTCTCAACCTTGACAATTTTAAGGCATGTGGACTTCAACTCCCAGAATTCCACAGCCAGCATTGGTGGCTGTGGAATTCTGGGAGTTGAAGTCCACATGCCTTAAAATTGTCAAGGTTGAGAAACACTGCCCTAGGCCTTTAAGTATCCTAGATGCTCTTCTCTGCACTTTTCCAAAGTCTGAACTTCTTTTTTGTAATGTGGTGACCAAAACTGGATGCTGTATTCCAGATGTGGCCCTACTAAGGCTTTATAAAGCAGTTTCCTTCAAGTATACAGACAACATATTTCAGTGGCAATGAGGATCCAAAACAATAATGGCAAGTGAAAAGAATGCTAAAGATCAGTCGGGGTATGTGTATGTGTTTCAATTCAGACATACATTAAAAGTGGTGTAGAAGAAATACATTTCTCAAAGGGACAACCTAACCCTTTCCATCTGTAAAATAAGCAGTCTTTAATTATTTTTCTTTTAACGACCCTGTAATCCCTTGCATTGGGGGGAGTCGGTGACAGAATGGAGCTGAGTTTGCTGACTGGATGCCCTTTTTGACACCTACATAGAGTTGGCAGCAGATGTTTTCTCTTTGCACCCAGAGAGAGAAATATCTGCTGTTATCTAGGATTGAACTCACAGCCTCCTAATTGTGAGGTGAGAGCTCCACCTCTAGGCCACCATGCCATTCAAAATAAGTAGTCTTTGTAAAACCGTTATAATTGTTTGCAATTATTATTATGGTTGGTTGCACAATCAGTCAGATGTTTAGATTAGATTTGGCATTTTTGTCCACCTATCAACTCCTTTCCAAGGACCTGGGATAGGCAAATGTTGTTTAAAATATTAACGGTATTGTTGCAGGATATTATAAGCTGTTCCAAGTAAAACTGTCTTTTGCAAACTGACTGGTGATTTTGTCAATGGTGATGGTGTTCAGGTGGTACCCCAACTATTTTGGAACTGTATCCAAGGTACCTATTACTAATTATTATTATACTCTGTTCACAATGTGAAATCACAGCTGCCAGTCCTTTAGCTGTTGTTGGCCTGCCTATGCATCAAGTTCTTACCTAGGATGTTGTAAAGTACTGGTGTACCATATATATGGATCCAAGCACTGTGGCCTTTGGCAATTGACAAATAGAAATTTTGTTAGTGTCTGGATTTTCCAAGTGCCATCCAAGATTATTTGGTATGGCGCCCAGTGTGCCAATAACTGCGGCCAGTTGATACCATAATTTTTCAACTTTCAGATCTCCATTTCTCTCTATTCTACTGAGATTGAATCTCTTGGTATTGTATTGCCATATCAATCATCCACACTTACTTCTCTTCAACCACAGTTAAATTTAGTATGTTATAAGCCAAGACTTCTTTTATTTCCTTTCTGTTCTACTGGAAGGATGTTATTTTCTTCTAAATAATTTTGGATGTTCTCCACTATTATGCCTGTGAGTAATTTAAACAATGTAGGCAAGCATGTTATTGGCTTATAGCTTCCTGGTATTCCTTTCACTGAGTCTTTTTGATTCGGGTACGTTTTTGCCAGTTATTAACCATGTCTCCTTTATGCAATATTTTATTATTATTTCATTCATTATTATTTTAATCATCATTATTTGTCATTAGGTAATATAGCAATGTTCAATGGTTGAAGCCCAATTTACTTTAAGTTAGATACTATCCAAACAATTTTATTTAGCTCTGCTTATATTGGCAATGTGTTGTCAAACAAAACAAAACAATATGACTCCAATCTTTACGCAAACTTGTTCTTCAAAACTACAAGACATTAAACTACAGAATCATTGGGCAGGTTGCCCTTGGAGAGAGGAAATCCTGTCACCATCATCGTTTGCCTGTATGCCTGTAACTGTTTGAGAACTTGACTCTCCAGGATATAAAGTTTACAGATGATTTTGCTAAAGGAATACAAGAGACAAGTAAATGCTTCCTGAGCTTTGACAAGAAAAAAACATGAACTTTCTCCTTGTAATGTAACAAAAGGCAGAAATGGTAACAAAATCGACATATCCTATTTTTCCATTAAAGGGAATATATTATTTATTTATTTGCCTCATTTCTGGCTGAAGAATTTCCAGGTTCTGACCTTAGAAAACAAAAGATTTGAGATAAAATTTAGCTAAGGCCAGAGAACATGTCTTATGTTCTCCTATTCTACATAAGCATGTTATAAGAAATTGCTAGAATCACCTTACAAGGGAGAGGGCGGCATAGGAATTTAATAAATAATAATAATAAACAAATTATGATAACTTTGTGATATTGTAGAGAAATCAAAACATTTATATCTTTTTGTACAATGCACAACAACTGAATGAGCAGATGGCCATGATGGCAATTGATGGACAGTTCAGGCTATCAAATCATACTTTTTCCTGTTAGCTTCCTTTCCTAGTGTTCCTCTCTCTCACTCACGTACTCTCTCTTTTCCAGCTAGGAAAAGTTAATATGGTGCCCTACAGAACAATGCTGAAGGCATTACATCCTCAACATCCAGGTACTTAACAAAGTTAAGCACTTAAATGAAGTTATTTTTCTTTAGCTAGAGGAAGAACAGAAGGAATACCAATTTTCTGCCTTCAATCATGTATGTATGAAAATAGGTTGTTTTTAACTCAGTGTGACTTAAATTATACTTACATTATGTATCTTATTCATTCAGTTTGGGTCATTTTACAGCCCATAACAATCTGCTTGGTTGTTAATACCCATGATAGCTAGTGTTATCTGTAATCCTGGACATTTTGCTGTTCATCAAGTTAGGATTGACAAGAATGGCACAGATTATTTTTTTAAAGGAAATATCAGAAAGAGTAAAGGAGGACTGATTATTGACTGTTGATGTCACCATTGCCCTGAATTGTAAATTAACTTTCATTTCAAGTTCTTTTCTACTGAACATCTGCTCTGAAGCTGATATCAATTCTATATAAATGTTTAATAAGGCTTAGGATTACAGGTTAGATTTACTGACTTGGAACCAACTTTAGTGCTCTTGTGGAAATGGCATTATTCACAGATCCAATAGGATCCTGTAAAACACAAAAACATAAATTTCTCCTTTCCCTTTCCTTTCCCTCCCCTTCTCAATATCATCTGCTATCCCACACATATCTCAAATCCAGACAGAAAACTCCTTCAATATTCAACAATATTCAATCATTGTTAACAGGCTTTTGAAATTTCAATCTTGTCTTTCTTTTATTATTAATAATAATTTTATTACTCTTATATATTATTTCTATTATTATTGTTTTCCTGTTAACTATTTTGTTAATATAGTTTATAGATGACAGGCTAACAATCTGTAAACAGATTTAGTAGTTTAAAATTCCTTTGGCCTGTTTCGCAACGGGTGGGAAACAAACTTTGTTGCATTATATCAATCAACATTCAACTAGGGAGGATATTATGTGTATATGTGTTAGTCTTTTTTTTAAGGCACCTTTTTTTAATGTCCTGCTTGTTGTGTTTTTTCTTCTTCTTTCCTTTTTAAAAATATTTTGGTGTTTTGTATTTTAACTTTCTTTGAATAAACTAAATATTATATGAAAAAAAGAAAACGTCAATATTTTGGAGCAGATTTGAGAACAGAAAAGGGCTGCTCGAGGGAAGCAAAACCGTCCCTTTCCATTCCATAGTTGAGGTTGCAAATTCATGGATGGTGAACTCAAGTTGAAAGACATCTTACATGATTGGCTGCATCCCAAATTCAATTTTTACAACACAAGAGAAGGTCCCTGAGCAGGTGAGAAATTCTTTGAGAAGTTTGTAAGTAAAGGAGGGATTTACTAGGTCCCATCAATTGAAATTCCTTCACAGATGGGACCCACAGCATGCCTATTCTTCCGGACCTGATGAGAAAGGTACAGGTAATTGGGAAGAGGTGGTCTCTCAGATAACCTGGCCCCATTTCAATTAGGGCTTTAAAGATCAAAAGCAGCACTCTGAATTGGACCCAGAAGCAAACTAGTAACCAATGCAACTTACAGAGCAAAGGTGAAACATGTGTCCTTCTAAGGCAGGGGTGTCAAACTGCCGGCCCATGGGCCAGTTGCATCATATGGAGGCCACGCTCACCCCAGCTCCGGCAATGCAAAAAAAGTCACAATACATCACAAATAAATAAACTAGCAAACATGTCTTAACAGTCATTTGATAATTATGGCTATAATATCGTAAGGCCTTATAATCCAGTCAGCAAAGAAGAGCCATTTTCATTTGGATATGATACCGTATAAATCAATTAATGAATTAATTAATCAAATTGTGCAGTAAACCAACAATTGGTCTGCATTCCTGCCAGGTTAACCTGCTTAAGCCTACTGAAATCAATGGGAATTAAGCTGGCCATAAAACAAGAAAATGAATGCAGGCATGGTAAAAAAGTCAAAATCTGTTCATAAAACTATTTGCAAAAACTTAAATCTGCCAGAACATTAAAAAACACTGGACATTCAAAGGGAGGATCAATATAAATTAAAAGAAAGATAATATTGCAGTTTCTGCTTGTAAATAGGGTAATATTCATTTCAGAAAATTCAAATTAAGTAATCATACTTCTGTGAATTGTTCTACCTAATTATCACCGCTTTTATTGTTATCATGTGTAATTTCAAATTTTATTGTTTCATATCCTGAAAGACATTTGAAGTATTGAAGTTTTTATCTAGAAAATTCACTTATTAAAAAAAACAATACTTTCATTTTGAAATCAAACATAATCTACATTATGTACATGCAATAGCTCAGAAATCAATGCATTGCTTGTTATTTTTTTTCAGTAGAGCACAAAGATATTTGTTATCTTCTTGGCACAAGCTACAGTTTATACAACTGCATAGCTTGTAGATCTTGGAAAGGAAACCTTAAACATAGCTCCTGTTTCATTAGCAAAACAATCTTTCTTTCTTTCTTTCTTCCTTTCTTTTTTTCTTTCTTTCTTTCCTTCCTTCCTTCCTTCCTTCCTTCCTTCCTTCCTTCCTTCCCTCCCTCCCTCCCTCCCTCCTTGGATTTTAATGATACAATCAGAAGAAGAGAAGACATATTTAAAGATCAGGATATTACTCAGCAAGGAAACGAGAGAGAGAAGTGGACTGAAATTAGGAAAAGAAATAAATTCCATTTGTTATTTGATATATTAATATGTTCACTATTTGACAGAGTATGCTATCAGTAACAAAGATACAACTCCTATCTACTGTGGAGGCCTTCTTCTGCTTTAAAAGAACCCCGAAGTTATCAGGAACTAGACAAAATGTGATATTTATTACAGAAGCAAACTACAAATATCTTTATTTTTATTATTGTTGCAGGCTTTTGGGACATAAACATTAAGGTGTATTTAATAAATGAAACAAAATGTTTAAAGGCCCCAATTACAACCTTGTAATTGTGAGTTAATTACAAGATGTAACTGCTCTCCTTCCTTCTTATATCTTAAAAATCCTCATTCAGAACACCAAGTTTTAGTTCTAAAACTATTGTCAGATGTGGACTGATTACCACTTGTGGTTACCAGTTTTGTTTCTGCACATCTCTTGGCTGAATTTTTGCAGGGAAGACCTATCCTGGCGTATGAACACAACTTATATTGCACTGTTTGGCTTCCACTTGTTCAGTTATAATGGAACAGTGGAATTGGACAGTCTGAGGAGGTCAATAAAACACAGGAAGAGATTCGTATACACTTGAGACCAATGGTTCTTCTTTAGGGACTGATGGATAAACAGAAAAAAAGTCACAGAACTTTTGTTTTTGCATATGATAACCGCAGCAAGATTTATTGCATGCACAAATGTGGAAAGATTCAGCACTACTCATAATGGAGGAGTGGTCAGCAAAGATGATGGAACTTGCTGACAGGATTAAATAGACTTCTTTGATCAGAGAAAAGACAATATCACTGTTTTTGTTGCTAACTGGAAACCTCCTAAGGACCTTTTTTGTGAAACAGAAAAAAATGAACTTATGATTTGGGATTTTGATTAAACAGAAAAGATTATGAAAAAGAAAATAATTTTGTTGCAACCATAGAGTAAGAGGCAAATTTATCATGGTACTTATATCTGCTGTAAAGAAAATCAGAAGCTATTTCTTTGCTATGTTTATGTTTTTCCTTTCTTGCATTTTTAATTTCCTTTTTCGCCCCTTACTTTATACTAATTTTTGTTAGTTTTCATTTTCATTTTTAAAAAATTGTTAGTAAACATTAAATATTAAAGATTTCATTCCTTTTATATTCATATGCTTAAGTTTAAATTACTATTAGTATCATGCCACAAAGAGACAGATATGAGATCTCAGTTTGAGCCAAATTTCAATATTATCCTACAGATAGTCTCCATTTAGCAACCATACTTTTGACTGAGTAACTGGGCGGTTGCTAAGTGAAACAGTGGCTCAGTCTATGGTCTTATTTAGGTTTCCTTTGCTTTACGGATCTCCAAAGATCGTAAATATGAAGATTGGTCATAACTTATAAACCCATTACTTTTTTTATCACTGTTGTAACTGTGAACTGCTGCTAAATGAGGCAATTGATAAATGAGAACAACTTTTATTGAACAACATGCTAGAACTGGGGGCAAATTTATAATTTACCAATTCTCATGAGATTTTGACCTTACCTGAAATTTCACAGACTTTTATAGAAAATGACAAAATCTCACAGGATTTTGAGTATGAATACTTAAAATAATTGCAAGAATGGGCCATGCTATTTGGAGAAAAGTGCAAGCAGCCTTGGGAAGAAGGCCTGGCTACCCAGTGGCTGCATCATATAAGGATGGCCCAGCTGTGGCGAATGGAAGTGTTCCTGCAGTTATGAGTGCCAGCCATAACTTTGGGGGATATCATAAGTATTATTTGTTCAGTGCTGCTCTAATTATGAATGGTCACTGAATAGTCATAGCATGAGGACTATCTGAATGTCATGTATACTGAAAATCACTCAGTTACCTTTTCCAGAAATTTGAGTTTGGCACCATAAATATACAGATGATTCCTTTCCCCTTTCCATCAAAATCCAAGTAAATTGATCTTGACACTGGTGTCTTACAACTGGAAGGACAAACAAGGCAAAGTCCAATCTAAACAAGGTAAAATTCTTGTTGCTCAAAACTCTGATCAGAGAATTAGAATCAGCCTATGTTAGACAGAATTACACTCAAATTTATGATCTTTGTATACTTTTGGCTTAGCTCCAAACCTGAATATCCAGACTTCAGGAGCAGCCAGGAGTATTTATTGAAACTAAGATCACTATGCCAATTGCATGTGTTCTTAATGATGTTAAATTTAGTAACCCATTCTATGTGTAACGGCCTTTAAAACTACTTGGAAATTGACATGGTTATGACCACACAGCTGACTAGGATTGCTCATACGAAGTAGGTGAATTCTTTGTACAAGAAAGAACTGTACAACTTAACTGATTCCCATGTTGTTCCTAGACACAATTCAAAGAACTAGTTAAAACTAGTAAATTATGAAGTTATATAACTTGGAATCGAGATTATCCGAAATATGGCCAATTTATAATAATAATAATACTAAAGTTGAAAGGGACCTTGGAGGTCATCTAGTCCAACTCCCTGGTCAGGCAGGAGAACCCTACACCATTTCAGGCAAATGGCTGTCCAGTCTCTTCTTAAAAACTTCCAGTGTTGGAGAATTCACCACTTCTGGAGGCAGGTTGTTCCACTGATTAATTGTTCTAACTGTCAGGAAGTTTCTCTTTAGTTTTAGGTTGCTTCTCTCCTCGATTATTTTCCATTCATTGCTTCTTGTCCTGCATTCAGGCGCCTTGGAAAATAGCTTGACTCCCTCTTCTTTGTGGCAGCCCCTGAGATATTGGAAAACTGCTATCATGTCACCCTCGTCCTTCTCTTCGTTAAACTAGACATACCCAATTCCAGCAACCGTTCCTTATATGTTTTAGCCTCCAGTCCCCTAATCATCTTTGTTGTTCTTCTCTGTACTCTTTCTAGAGTCTCAGCTTCTTTTTTACATCATGGTGACCAAAACTGGATGCAATATTCCAAGTGTGGCCTTACCAAGGCATTGTAAAGTGGTATTAATACTTCACGTGATCTTGATTCTATCCCTCTGTTAATGCAGCCCAGCACTGTGTTAGCCTTTTTGGCAGCTGCAGCACACTGCTGGCTCATATTTAAGTAATTGTCTACTAGGAGTCCGAGGTCCCTCTCACAGTTACTGCTATTGAGCAAGGTACCCCCTATACTATACCTGTGCATTTGGTTTTTCTTGCCTAAATGTAGAACCTTACTTTTTTCACCATTGAATTTTATTTTGTTAGATAGCGCCCAGTGTTCAAGTCTGTCCAGGTCCTCCTGTACCTTAAGCCTGTCTTCTGGAGTGTTGGCTATTCCTGCCAGCTTGGTGTCATCTGCAAATTTGATGAGTTCCCCATCTATCCCTTCGTCCAAATCATTGATGAAGATATTGAAAAGCACTGGGCCTAGAACAGAGCCCTGGGACACCCCACTACACACGTCCCTCCATGTAGATGCAGTTCCATTGAGTACCACACACTGAGTACAGCCCGTCAGCCAGCTATGGATCCATCTGGTGGTGATGCTGTCTAACCCACATTTTTCTATCTTATCAAGTAATAGGTTGTGATCTACTTTATCAAATGCCTTACTGAAGTCCAAGTAAATTATATCCACAGCATTCCTCTAATCTTTTAATTTATAAAAGATATTCTTTGAGAATATGAGAATTGACTACTTGGTGGTTATAGTCAATGTCTTATGAGGCTTTTCAGTGTATGTTAATTCCTGGGTCTCTTTGGTTTTCTTAAGAACTGTGGGAGGTGAAATGTCAGAAGAGGTGGCAAGAATGTCATTGGAGGGAGACAAAGTATAAACTGACCAAGCATGAGTAAGAGCTCACGTTAGAGATTACATTGTGGGAACAAAAGCAATGAAACCCATTCTTATCATTTCCATGAAACAACCATCTAGAAGCCCCTTTGCAAATGACCTATTCCTTGCTTGGGAGGGACAAGTCCAGCCCATAGGACTATTACTGAGCCACTGTGAAGAATATTCCAGGTATCTGGCAGATAAAGTCACTCAGATTTACTCATAGTTGGTCTTGTCAAGGTGACTGAGAAATGTCTTTGCTTGCTTTTATGAAAAGCTCAGCAACTATGGACTGAATCAATGAATGAAGCAAACAGTCACTGGGTGTTGAAGTTTTGCTTCTCTGAATTTTCCAATGAAAATCAAAATATAAATATCCAGTAACTAATCAGTATTACCAGTAAAGGTTTCAGTAAAGGCTGAAAGACCCTACAGTAAATCTGAAATGTGTTATTGCTTAATTATCATTTGTGACATTTCTTGGCAGGAATAAAAAAAAGTACAATTTCATACAATATTTCTAGTCAAATTCTGCAAATAAGCCTTTCCTAAATCTTCCGGTGGTTCTGCCTGGGGGTAATAGAAGATGCAGTTCCACAAACTGGATGGCACCAAGTTGGGAGAAGCTATTCTAAAAATGTGAACACTGTATATCCTGTCATGTATCAAAACTGTTTGTGCAGTTGAATAAAGGTTTATGAAAAGTTATCCAACTCTTGCCTTATGAGAATGAGCAATCTTTCTCTGTAACTTCTAGAGAACTAAATGAAACATGAAACATAGTCCTAGTGGACAATCATTTAAATATGAGCCAGCAGTGTGCTGCAGCTGCCAAAAAAGCCAACACAGTGCTAGGCTGCATTATCAGAGAGATAGAATCAAGATCACGTGAAGTATTAATATCACTTTACAATGCCTTGGTAAGGCCACACTTGGAATACTGCACCCAGTTTTGGTCACCACGATGTAAAAAAGAAGTTGAGACTCTAGAAAGAGTACAGAGAAGAGCAACAAAGATGATTAGGGACTGGAGGCTAAACCATATAAGGAACGGTTGCTGGAATTGGGTATGTCTAGTTTAACGAAGAGAAGGACGAGGGGGGATACAATAGCAGTGTTCCAATATCTCAGAGGCTGCCACAAAGAAGAGGGAGTCAAGCTATTTTCCAAGGCGCCTGAAGGCAGGACAAGAAGCAACGGGTGGAAACTAACCAAAGAGAGAAGCAACCTAGAACTAAGGAGAAACTTCCTGACAGTGAGAACAGTTAATCAGTGGAACAACCTGCCTCCAGAAGCTGTGAATGCTCCAACACTGGAAGTTTTAAAGACGAGATTGGACAACCATCTGAAATGGTGTAGGGTTTCCTGTCTGAGCAGGGGGTTGGACTAGATGACCTCTTAGGTCCCTTCCAACTTTATCATTATTATTAAACATGAAACGGGACTATTTCTGATATCTTCTTCAACTGATGATTATAGATTCACCAGTTTTCACTGAGCCTCATTTTGGAATTTAAATCTGAAATGAAATCACAATTTTTAACTAGGTATAAATTCAAAAAATCCTCAAGAAACATTATAATGTTAACGAGATATATGCTTTTAGAGCAAGCATTTCTATCACTCAGCTCATGGCCATTTGCAGCCCTGGACAGTTAGTAATGCACAAGATTGTAATAAAAATATTTTAAAAAGAAAGTTATTTATATACATTAACTATAATATATGTTTTATATGTGGCACAAGACAATTCCTCTTTATTCAATGTGACCCAGGCAAACCAAATGATTGTACAAGAATAAATTTTGTTCAACATTGGAAGAAAGACAGAATATCAACAATATCTGACTGAGAACTTAAACTTGGAAAAGATGCAGCAATGGCAAAACTAAAGGTGTATATACACAATACACACAGTTTAACTAGATTTAAGCAACAACGGTTCCCAAACACACAACATATCATGCAGCATAGCAAATATAGCCACTCACAGTTTGGTAAAGGGTCTAAATGTGTATAAACATCACACATTAGCAGATATAGGAAGAGGGGGAGGTCAGAAACTTAACAGTTATTGTTTTTAAAAAATCCCTTTTTATCTTTTTTTTTTACTTTTTGGTACAGGTGGTCTTTGACTTACAACTATTCATTTAGTGACCATTCAAATTTATAACAGCAATGAAAAAAGTAACTTATGACTGTTTTTCACACTTATGATTGTTGCAGTCTCTTCATGGTCAAAATTGATCCACACGGTCAAAATTGATCCCCAAGATCAAAATTCCGATGCTTGGCAAGTGATTCATATTTAAGACAGTTGCAGTGACCCGGGGTCATGTGATCCCCTTTTGCAATCTTCTGACAAGCAAAGTCAATGGGGAAGCCAGATTCACTTAACAACCATGTTACTAACAACTGCAGTGATTCACTTAACAACTATCGCAAGACAAGTCATAAAATGGGCAAAACTCACTTAACAAATGTTTCACTTAGCAACATAAATTTGGGGCTTAACTGTGGTAACTTGGGGACTACCTGTTGGCAATGGGGGAAAAGTTGCAATACGTCACGCGACATGATGTGACGTTGTGAGTTTGACATACCTGCCCTACAGCTTCCAAACACATAAAAGATCTTGACAGCATCACTTGGTTGTTTAGGGAGAGGTGTATGTTCTGTTCCCAAAGAAGAGGCATGGAGATGAAGCAGAGTAACAAAGAATAGTCTTCCTTTATTCAATTCACCAACAGAACAACGAACTAAAATGGCGCAGGCCCTTTTATAGTCCCCTGGTAGGGACAGTGTCAGTCAATCATTCCACGGCATTCTCCTGCTTTGCGCATGCGCGCAAGGCTGGAGATAGCCTGTCTGGTCCCAGGCACCTATGTGGTCTCCCCGGGCCTCTCTGCAGTTTTCCTGAGCCTGCTGAGCAATTCAGCAGGCCCAGGACATAACAGTGTACATTTGAGTAACATTAGCATAATGATGATACTCCACTCCATATGATGAATGACTGATGAATGACACACAGCAGCTCCATATAGATGTTAAATAAAAGTAGGGAAGGAGTAGAGATTTCCTACTAAGCTAAGGGCAGACTCCCTCCCCCAAAGAGTGACTGGAGCTAAACCCAGCGGAATAAGAATCACCTTAAGACAATGTCTCCCATTTCCAGCCTCTGAGGCAGTCCAGAAGAATACCATGGTTGATAATGTTGAAGGCCTCTATCAGTCCTTTGAGGTGGGCAAGATTAAAAAAACAGGCAAACTACAGTTTATTGTGGAAGGAGGAAATAACAGAATCTTGAAATCCTCCTGGAGTTTCTCTCTGGCCCAGTTTATGTAAAACAAAATCGAGGCAGAACCTCTCCATAAACCTCACTCATTCCTTTCCCATTCCCATTCAAATTTCCCATTCTAATCAAGGAGAAAATTAAGGAGAAATTTCCTAACAGTGAGAACAATTAACCAATGGAACAGCTTCCCTTCCGAAGTTGTGGGTGCTTCATCACTGGGGGCTTTTAAGAAGAGACTGGACAGCCACTTGTCTGAGATGGTATAGGATTTCCTGCTTGAGGAGAGGGTTGGACTAGAAGACCTCCAAAGTCCTTTCCAGCTCTATTCTATTCTATGTTTCCCAAGATCAGGTCTTCATTCTTTACACACACACACACACACACACACACACACACACACACACACACGATCAAAGAGACCCAGGCTGAATGTACTCTCCCCTCCTCCAGTTTGCCATACCAGCGCAACTGATGCCACCTTAGTATTATATCCTAATACTTTGTAGTCACTAATAAAATTTCCCTTGATTAAAATTAAACTGGATTTAAAGACAATAAAACAGTTTATCCAACAGAAACAGCATTACATAAACTCCTGTTTATACACTTAATGTACAAAATGAACAGTCATTCTCCCTGCAAACCCTATACAGCTTTCATTCCTTTAAGTTTTAAATTACCATTTACAATGTGTTTCTCCAATTTCCACTGAACACCTACAAGCTAAACATTTCAGGATTTCTACCGCATAACCCACCACGCAGCTCTTAAGACTGGGTGACGTAGAACAAACATCGATTCTTCACTGCCTAGCAATTTAAGCTGATAAGAGGCCTTGTGTTGTTTGGGAATTCTTTTGAGCTCTAGCAGGGAGCTGTGGAATTACCAGCCACTGAAGGTTTTTATGACATTGCCTTTTTTTTTTTTTTTTTTTTGAATGCACAGACTAACTAGAGCTGATAAGAACTTGCTTGGCTGGTGTTTGCCCATGACCAAGACTGTTGACAGGGGGTTCATTGTTGTGAAAGACACTAACTAATCCCCAAGGACACTCTGGAACATTCCAACACTTTTCACAGAGGTGCTAGTTTCTCACTGAATTTCACTCCCCTGATGAGCTAATACAGTGAGTGCAGGACAGAAGTAAAGTGGTAATAAAACAAGCAGCAATAGCAGTGAAACTGGAGAGCTAAGCATGTTTTAAATTCAAACTAAAAGCATGCCTAGTTTCCTTTTGACATTCCCTGCACTTTTCTCTGAAATAAGTCCCACTCAATTCAAAGAAGACTATTTCCAGGCAGGAAACAATGGAATTCTACCAACATTTGTTATGCTTCAATTTTTTTTTTCATAAAGGCCAAAATTAACTACTTGTAATGATTTATTGCAATATTTCAAGAGCTTATCATTTGGATTTTTTCCCCCTTATTGCAAAACTAAATAAGCTTTCATCAGGCATTATCTTTTAAATATGCACCAAATTACACTGTACTAAAGTTGAAATAATAATCACTTTACTGCATCCAATTTGTAACATAGATAAGCATTCATATTTACCTTTTGTTTAAAAAAATTAAGACAATCTTGGATTAATCCGTCCTTAGATTAATCAGAGGTTATTGGTTCAAATAAGTTAACTTCAATTTTCAGTAGCATTTAATTGTTAGAAGGAGAGACACAACAGGTTAGCATTGTTTAGTGTTAAAGACCACTATCTGCTAAATTTAATATAAAAAGGGATTTTGTTTCATCCTCTTTGGTAAGGGAACAAGAAGTCAATACGTCTGTCTGGCCTTCATAACTGCCAAAATTTCAAGGCTTTAGATCATTAATACTTCAAATTTACAAGTATGTGTGGCTGACAAATTTAATCCTGTCACTTAAATTCAGTGAACAATCTGCCCAAA
The DNA here is from genome assembly GCF_016545835.1 of Crotalus tigris. Classification (NCBI taxonomy): domain Eukaryota; kingdom Metazoa; phylum Chordata; class Lepidosauria; order Squamata; family Viperidae; genus Crotalus; species Crotalus tigris. Next base: position 873,752 of record NW_024096961.1, on the reverse strand, counting down.
ATTTAGACTTCAAGAGATACGTAGGGTTTTGCAATCAAAATACTACCGATTTTGCAATTCAAATGTCCATCCCTTGTAATACACATATTTTTTTACATATGTAGAGATTATTTATTAAGGTTACAATTCCTCTGGAATGGTATTATAGACACTACGAAGAGGAATTTTAAAAAATGTTAATTTCTTCCCCTCCATATGAACAATTGCAAGTGTTTGTTTAACCCTTTTGTTGAAATCAATGTTTGTTTCTTTGTATTAAAAACAATACTTTACAGAAGATACACTCACACAACCAGTTACAATAAGACTAATATTGAGTTCTGTTTTATTGATTTAGCATGCTATGAAAGCCCAGCGACTGACAAGCAAGAAGTGCTATCGTGTTAAACATAAAATAATTTATTTGCTCGGGCATATCATTTCATGAGAACATAATAGTTTAGTTTTTGTAAATTCAGATTAGGGTTTAACAGGGATTTTTCTGGGTTTGCATAAAAAAATAAAGCAGCTTCTATTTGGTGATGATCCGTTAAAGCAAACTTTGCATGGATGAGAGTTTATCTTTGCCCTGGTCCTAACTACAGATAGTCCTGGATTTATAACACAATTGAGCAAAAAATGTCCTTTCTTAAACAAGACAGTTGCTAAGTGAATTTTGCCCCATTTTATGATCTTTCTTGCCATAGTTGTTAAGTTAGTAACACAGTTGTTAAGTGAATCTGGCTTTCCCATTGACTTGGCTTGTTAGAAGGTCAGGAAAGATGATTATGTGTCCCCGGGACACTGCGACCATCATAAACACAGGCCGGTTGCCAAGTGTCCACATTTTGATCACATGACCACGGAGCTGCTCTGATAGTTGTAAGTGTAAAGAACAATCATGTCACTTTTTCATTGCCGTTGTAACTTCAAACAGCCACTAAACGAATGGTTTTGTAAGTTAAAGACTACCTGTACTAAATTCTATTGTTGTACCATTCGAAGCCTTTCATCAGTCAAAGATTTGCATTCAAATATTCTTTTAGATTCTGTACTGTTATGTCCATAGTATATTCTTACAATTAGATTAACATTAATTTCTATTTTGTTCTAAAGCAAAATGTACCTAAGAAGATGAATAGAAGCAATTGTTACTGGACAGCAATCCTGAACAAGTCCTATAAAAATGGCAAAAATAATGCAAACGATAATTGAAAACTGCTAGGATAGTACTGCAAAATCAAGATAGCTGGTTGAGAAAGTAAAAGGAGAATTTGAAAGCACAATATCTAAATAATAAGTACATCTGAGCAAATTATAAAAACATATACACAACTGCATCAGTGAAGCATCAGTCACTGTTGTCCGACACCCAGAATTATGTTTTTGTGAAATGGGTGGCCATATAAATATGATACCTACTTACATACCTACCTACATACCCGTATAAATGACTTGGAATAGTTCATTTTAAATTCTTGACTGCTTTATATTTCTGTTTGAAAAATCCAGATACTAGTCATTGCTTATAAAATAAACTCCATACGGTGGTGCAGTGGTTAGAATGCAGTATTGCAGGCTAATTCCTGCCGATTGCCAGTAGTTCAATTCTCACCAGCTCAAGGTTCACTCAGCCTGCCATCTTTCTGAGGTCGGTAAAATGAAGAACCAGATTGCTATGGACAATATGCTGACTCTGTAAACCACTTAGAAAGAGCGTAAAGCACTGTGAAACGGTATATAAGTCTAAGTTCTATTGCTATTGCTATTTTTTAACATTTTATTTTCCAACTCTACTAAAGGAACATGTTTTTAATGAATAATCTAAACATGCCATACACATACTTTCACACAAATATTAAAAACTGTAAGCCATCCAGAGTCATTTTTGTGGATTGAATAATCATATCAATCAATCAATCAATCAAATAAATACATCTTTAAAACTAGCAAATTTTTAAAACTAGCAAATGAGAGTCAGTTTTGTTTAGTGGTTAAAGCACCAGGGTAGAAAGCAGGAGACAGTGAGTTCAGGTCCTGCCTTAGGCATGGAAGCTAGCTGGGTGACTTTGGGTCAATCACTCTCTCTCTCAACCAAAACTCACCTCACAAGATTGATGTTGTGAGAAAAATAGGAGGAGGAAGTTGCATAGAATACGTTCACCACCTTGTGTTATTTGTAAAAATAATAAAGGTGGGATACAAATAAAAAATATAATTCCATAAGTAGCAAGTTGTGTTAGTATTGGGTAGATCCTATCAACTTTTCCACTTACACTGATTTATTTTGTAGAAAGAACAACTCTAATTGTGGAATTGCAAACACCAGTGGCAGGATGTTCGGGTCTACTCTATTCTGTGTGAGAGATGGGTAGGGAATTTTTTTTCCTCCACTGTTTTTAATAATTTTGCATTGGTGTTCTTCGTAAAAAAAAAAAAAGTTAAAAGAGATGGGAGGAAATTAGTTAACCTAGCCCAGGGGTAGGCAGCCTTGGCTCTTTTATGACTCGTGGACTTCAACTCCCAGAATTCCTGAGCCAGCACAGTTGGCTCAAGAATTCTGGGAGTTGAAATCCACGAGTCATAAAAGAGCTAAGGTTGCCTACCCCTGACCTAGCCTTATGCTGGTATAGATACAATTCAGAACTAGGCTAGAAAAGTGAAGTAGCAGGCTTTAGGATCAACCCCATCCTGACACTTAAATAAAACTACCACCAGTATAATTCCCATCTGCATTCTGGAGTCACCTAGAGTAGGTATGCTGCCCCAACCTCAAAACTTCTCTTCATTATTTCTGGGATCATCCCACCCCACTCTAACATACATTCCACACTGATTTTTGGTGAAGGCAATGTTTACTCTCAATTATGTTTGTGATGTTGACTTGACAGACTTTTATCTTCTACACAGCAAAACTTATTCTGTCTGAAATTATTAGTAATCTGGTTTAGCTATTTAGTAATCTGTATTCTCCCAAAAGAAACATTACTGAAAGTAAAAATGTAAACATCATAGAAAGGTAAAATATTTTGCTCCTATCTATATAAGCATTTCTTATGAGAAATACTTGAGAATGTGCATTTTACAATTTCTGACATTTCTCCTTAATCACATGTTTCTATGTTTCTATAATAATTTCAGCTACAATGGTCATACTTTTGCATTAGAACATGCAATTTTTACTCTTTTGGACCACAAGATGAAAACAGCAGGAAAACTGAGTAGTAAACACAAGTTTGTATGCTATTATATTGCTCCATTTATAACAAATACAGAAAGAATTAATTTGATACAAATGCAAAGGACACAATATGTTGTTATGCTGACTGTTTATACATTTACAAAATCTTGACCATTTATGGATTTTTTAGATAATATCACCAGCTCCATTTTAATACTGGAATCTTTTATAGTTTCTTTTAACTAAAAAATCAACTCAGCTTATTCATCTATTTACTGAGAGAATCTTAGTCAATAAGCCACAATTAGCTTTTTTGTACAGAAAAATACTTAATAAGATGTGATCTATTTACAAATGAGAAAATATTTGGATTGCCTGTCTTTTCACGTATTTCCTTCCCTTAAATTTTAATTTCATTTCTTTGCATTTCATTGGTATAAAATAATTAATTCTAAATTAAAAGTACAAAAGATATAGCCTGCAGAATGCATGCTTCAAAAATTATTCAGAAGTTTATTAGTACCTTTCTGCTGCTCATTGAAATAGCTATGCCTTTTTCAGATTTTTGCCCAAGCTTTTTTTTTTAGGTTTGGAAGTAGTCTGAAAAGACATGGCTGATGCTTTTTTGAGTAGCAGAAAGATCCTATTTTCCATACTTGCTCCAAAGCATTTCTTCCATACCATTTTCAAAGAGTACAAACTCTTAATACGTGATTCTTTGCTCACTATTAATTCTAAAAGCACCTGTCCTTTTATAATACTTTAGAAATTAAAAAAAAAGAAATAGTGGAAACTAGATGCAACCCTCGCTTGCTGCAAGAATTAGAACAGCTTTTAATTAATTTATTTTGTGTATTTATTCCTTTGAAAGACTTATATAACCACTCATCTTAAAAGACACAACTCTGGGCAGCTCACAACAATAGTAAAACCAAAGCACAATAGAAACAAAAACCTGGTGCCACAATCCTTCTGCTCCATTGCAATCATTGTCCAACCTCACCCTATCCCAGCACTTAGGGCAGGGGTAGGCAACCTTGGCTCTTTTATGACTTAGGGGAAGAGTCACCACATTTTGGCAAGCTAATGATAAGAAATTGAAAGTAAAATAAAGTTTGTGCATGGTAAACAAAAATCTATCCTCTCTTCTAAATGTCTGGAAAGCATCTACTATAGATAAATGGCTATCATATATTTATGTTGTAACATCATAAGATACAGAACGAAAGTAGCACAACTCAATACAGTATAGGGTGCTGCTCCCTAGGTAGGATGCATAATATTACCTAAATTTCAAAGTTTCTAATTATTTGGGACATTCTAAACTTTTATAGAAATTATTGTCTTCAATAATGTATTCTTTAAGAAAACAAGGAGTGTGGAATGTATGTTCACGCAGTCATCTTTAGCTATTATAGAGAGAGAGGCAGAAATTAAAATATGTCACACCAATAACTAGGTGATGAAAGTGAAGTCCATCCTCCCATTCTGCTTTTCAGATAAAATGACCAAAAGCAAACATAGAACATGGAAAAGCAATGTCCAAAATCATTCCAAAGGATAGAATGAGGGAGATAGTGCATACTTTAGTTGCTGGAAATGGACACTGAACATCTATGGGAGACAGAAAAATAAAAGAAGACTCAACTGAATACAGGGTAAGGACAACATGGGAAATCCTCCTAGTGAGATGCACACCACTCCCAAAATTTTGTGCAAACAAAAATGCCAATGTTGCTATGCTTTCAAATAAAACTGAGAAGAGGGGAAAAACAAAACAAATGCAAAGTTGATGTCATGCAATCAGGTAGAGCCAGAGTCAGATTCAAACTGGCTCAAAGCCATATGGAAATACATTGGTTTTTTTGTGAATGCAACATTTTGTTAAACATACTGCAGATCCATTCATCTGGAAAAAACACACCGACAGTACACAAACAAAGAAATGAAAATTACGTATTAAATTGGTGCCACTAAGATACAAAAGGGGAAGATATGCCTGTGATATTATTGTCTGAAGCTAATTGTAAGTGTAAGGATAATAAAGAAGGAAAAGGGCAATTCATATGTTGAAACATTGAAGATGCATTTTCTGGTATCCACAATTAGAAGGATCAGTTATGAAAAAGACCTGTTCCTAAAACTCTGGACACTTGCTGGCAATGGTTGGAAACTGACCAAAGAGAGAAGCAACCTGGAATTAAGGATAGACTTCCTAACAGTGAGGACAATTAACCAGTGGAACAGCTTGCCTTTAGAAATTGTGGGCGCTCCATCCTTAGAAGTTTTTAAGAAGAGACTAGACAGTCACTTGTCTGAAATGATATAGGTTCTCCTGCTTGAGCAGGGGGCTGGACTAGAAGACCTCCAAGGTCCCTTCCAGCTCTATTCTGTTCTCTTCTGTTCTCTTCTGTTCTATTCTATTTAGAGCACATGAGGGGAAAGTATGAAAATATTCTCACAAGTGAGACAGATTTCCGTTTTCAGTTATAACTTCTATTTTGTCAAAAAAAAAAAAGCCCAAGAGATTTGATTTGTAGAATAGGGGAAAGAGAAAGGGACAAAGGTTTATATTTATTTGCAGTTTCACAATCCATTCATCTTTTATATATTCATTCCATTTGAGGTGTCCATGTTTCCTTTTATGATAGCATAATAACCTGGCGGGTATGCAACTCACATGTCAGGCTGTACAGGAGAAAAAAAGGGAACTAAAAATACTTGCAAGTGTGGTTGCTGCTAAATGAAATGACACATTTGATCAAAGAAAACTAATTAACCAAATTGGCAATAAGAAAACAAAATGACGAGGCAATGAAAACAATGATATAACAGTAAAAATTAGAACTGAAAATAGGACACACAGAGAATTAAAAACCTTAAGAGATAATTGTAGATGGTCTTCTTTTCTACATTGCTAAAGGGTCACAAGGAAAACATATGAGACTTATTATCTCACTTTTACAGTTCAGTGACCTATTTTCACACATTTCCATTTCCCATCCTCAGAATTTAATGTTGTTCTTTTCTGGGTTTGAGGAGGCAAATCCTATCCCTTTGAAGTCAGTAAACTCCCACTGTTTTCCATTTATTGTAATCTTAAGTGCCTGCTTCTTTAACATTCTTCCATAAAAGGGGGGGGGAATCCTGTTTCAAAATACTTTGCAGGGTCTTAAAGCATTTTAAAAGAAATGGAAAGATAGAGGTTCTAGGCTTTAACCAAAGAGAATCTCAATTAGAGGCTATTTTTCTTTCAGAGAAAATACATACCACTTTCTCACTGGGTTTAATTATGTATACAATATACAGAATCTGGAGAATATAGATAAAAGCTATCAGTGTGGGGGGGAATAACCTATAATGTATAGAAATATACTGAATATGAAAAACTATGAAAGATGCATGATAGAGAAAAGGAGTTAAAAATACTCTCATAAAATAAATGCGTACTCCTTGTATCACTTTGAACAAAAATGTCAAAAAAGGCAATTCATGATCTTCTGCATACAATTAATTTAGACTAACTTTCTAAGTAAGCCTTTTCCTGCACCTTTCTGACTTGTATGGAAGATGAACAAACTCTCTCATGGGCTGGTTTTGGCATATCTTAGTGAACTATGCTTTGTTTAACCATAATTTGGCGAATAAATTACAATCTGGGAGTTTTACATGATCTGCTAAGCCAAAATCAAACACATTCTGGCTTAATGTATTTTGTGAATTCAGGGTTCTTAATACACAAGGAACATTAGGGTGCCCCAAAGTCTGGAAGATAATAAGAAGAAAATAGGAATAAGAAATCTCTTTAGGATTGGAGATGTGGCAATAAAGATGCGACATATTTTTATATTTGGTGGAATTGTAAAAAGGTAAAGGCATTTTGGATAATGATTTGGTGGAACATTCAAAAGATTTTTAGAAGGAAGATAAAGTTAACTATTTTTATTGGGCATCTTTGTGGACTTAAATGATAAGGAAACTATTTTGATGTTGAATTTATTAACTGCTACAAGATTATTAATAGGTTTATACTGGAAGAAAGATTCTTTGCCTACTTTAGAAGAATGGGTATTTAAAATATCTAGTTTTGCAGAAATAGCAAAAATTTCTGCTTATTTAAAGGATCACACACAAGAAAGATATATTACTGTATGGAGAAGATGGATAGATTATATTCAGAAAAAGTATGGAACTAAAAAGTTTCATTTATTTTATGAATGAATATTATAGTAAATATTATAGAGAATTGTCTTATAGGTTATTGGAGTTAAAGATTAAGTAAGATATTTTCTTTTTTTTCCTTTTTTCTTTTTTTTCTTTTTCTTTTCTTTTTTCTTATTATTATAAATTTTCTTATTATTAACCCTGTATTCTACTCTGGGAAGTGAAGGGAGGGGGGTTGGGGGTGGGGGGGAGGAAATGTGGGGGGTTAAGTGTAATATAGATAATGGTTGCTTATAGGGGTGCGGCCTGGGCACTCCCCTTATGCTGCGTTCATGGGTTTGATAGGGATGAGAGGTGAGAAAGTGTAGAGAGGAAGTAGGGCAGTGAGAGGAGAGGGGGAGGGGAAGAGAGTAGGATGGGAGGTGAGAAAGAGGAGGGAAGTAGAGAATGTTTTAAGAGAGGGTGGACGCGGCCTGGGGGGAGTGGGCAGGTCGTATTAATGGTTATTTCATTTCAAAATTGTATTGTACTTTTTTTTTATAATGTTTATATGGAAAAAATAAAAAACTTTTAATAAAAAAAAGAAATCTCTTTAGAACAAGTTTGTACAATCTCTTTCTGGTTGGGAGGCAGGATACGCTCTGGATTATTTTTTACTTTAAGGATTATAGTGTGGGACATCACAGGGAGAGATGCAGGTCAAAATGTTTGGCTGGGTTTCTTCATTTATTAGATGAGCTCAAGTGTCTTCCAGTTGCCCATCCATGATAGTTTCAAGCCATATCCCAAGGAATGGTTTATGACTTTATTTAATTTTGTTTATGACAACCCTGCTTTTTTTTAAACAAACAAATAATCTGCCTACATACACATCTTTTCTGATACTCTGTCAGCCCCACTAGATAGACAAGACAAGGAACTCAACTCCACAGGAAGTCTAGAACTATGTTTATTGAGATTGCCTATAATAACAGAATCTTGTATGTCTGACTGTACTGTATGTCCTCTTCCTTCTTATACCCCAGTGAATTAGGGAGGTTTCTATCTGAGCCATTTCAAAATCTTAAATGGACTTTAAAAAATTATATTTCAGCCCTTTTTGTAGCTAATAGTTTTTACATATTTCTGTCATCTCCCTTACTCTCTTACAGACAGAATCTGCTTGCCCAGACTGTGCCTACAGACAGTCAGTATACTGAGATTTTAGTCCACCCCTTCTTATCAGGTACAACAAGATGGGTATTTTCTGCAGGCATTCCCCTCTTGTAGAAAGTCATCCCACCAGATATACAAATTGCACCCTAATTTCTATCATTTGGGAAGCTTTTTAAAGCATATTTGGGGACTGAAGGCAAAATGTAGAGGTACCTAAGACTGGGGAAAATCTGATTGATGATACAGACATTGTGCTTTTATGACCTAATATTATAACTGCTAATTGCATCTTTCATTTTTGATGTATTAATACTTTTGATACTTTTGTTCTTTAGTGTATTGCTATATATTATATATTGACACTTTTGGCACTTTTTTCTTCTTTACTATATTGTTATATATATCATATGCTGTTGCTAGTAAGCTATTTAGAACCTGGTGATTGAAGTAGCATAACAATACTTATAACAAATTAATGGAGTTTTCATTTTGAAGTAATACATTGAAATCAAAGACAACGTAATTCTGATTTACTTAATTTTGTAACATCATGATAAGATACATGTCACATATTATATTTCCTTTTTTGTTATCATATTGATGTATTCTTGCGGGTGTTTTCATTGTATATTTTATTGTTCTACTATTTTACTTCTGTTCTGTTTACACATGGGACTACACCATGGCTAGATAGGTGGCAAATCCAACTACATTTTAATCTACCTTGTGGTAGAATCTAGTGTATCTTTTACTCAGTTCAAGTGTGATCAATCAGACTTCAATATTTTTAATTTTGAATTCTGTCCAATTATATACCAACTTATTTTAAATTACACAGTAAATTGACCACTCCAGAAATCTTCTCTGTCTTTGCAAAGTATTCAATACTGCAAATTAAACTAGTTATTATCTCCTATAGTTGAGTATATTCCACTGGGAGATCAAAGCATTTCCATCTATACATGGGTGGATCTTTATTAGACAAATGTGACAAGGGACATGTCTCCAAATCACCCAATCTTGAAAGACCTTTTCAGCAGCACTGGAGCTGGGACTGGAGAAATGAGGAAAATTAAAAGATGCACAATTCTGAACAGACTTAATTTAAATTAGAGTTAAGTAGTGTCTATGCAACTCCAAGGTTTATATATTATATTAAAAACATCCATTGAGCCAAGATTGCACATAGGTAGTTCTCAATTTAACGACCATTCATTTAGTGACCATTCAAAGTTACAATGGCACTGAAAAAAGTGACATGTTTTTCACATGACCGCTGCAGCATCCCCATGATCACGTGATTAAAATTCAATCACTTAGCAACTGATTATTATTGTTGGCTATTACTGGTTATTATTATTATTATTATTGGCAACTATTATTCTATGTCCTCTATTCATATTTATGACCGTTGCAGTGTCCCAGAGTCATGTGATCATCTTTTGTGACTTTCTGACAAGCAAAGTCAATGGGGAAGCCAGGTTCACTTAACAACCATGTGACAAACTTAACAACTGCAATGATTCATTTAACAATTGTGGCAAGAAAGGCAGTAAGATGAGGTAAAATTCACTTAACAACAGTCTTGCTTATCAACAGACATTTTGGGCTCAGTTGTGATAATAAGTTGAGGAATATCTGTATTGTAATAAGTGTCACAATTTGCTTTCCAGAATTCATACAGTATTCATTGTTTCCTATTTTTGATGCAGGGTTAATCCCCAGTATTCTTCTTGCCTGTAAAAAAGCTATATGTGTATTTATTCAAGCAGCATTTGTTGGAGCAATAGACTGGTGCCTCCAGTATTGCTCAGAAAATAGGTATTTCTGAAATTTAGTTACCGCTTGACTTATACCTGAGAATGTTCATGTTTGGTATTCACATAATTATACTGACCCTGATCCTGCTTGCAAAGAAATGAGAACACATGATTGGTTCCTTAAAATGCCAAATAACCCGTTTGGAACTATACCAAACCAGGAAAATAATCTTCTCCTGTGTAGTGGAATGATTTAATGACAGTCTCACATCAACCTTGCAACCAGCCAGTGAATCATATTCGACCTAATTAGAAAAGACATATTTAGTGTGCCCTGACTTGATCTTATTTCCTGAACGCAAACAAATGAAATAGGTGAAGGGTTTTCATTAGCTTTTTCTTTTAGCATTTCCAGCCTGTGAATTTTTCATGAACACCTTTGTGAACTGCTAGTTAACAGCTGAACTTTCCCATCATTATGTTGAAGCACTATTACACATGTTTCGCTATGTCACGTGGTATTGCTGCTGTTATGCAGAACTTATCTTTTTATAACACGCCACCCTCAAATCTCTTCTAGACAAAAAGTGGTTTATGCACTTAGCAAAATAAATATAAAGAGTTTGCCTTTACTTCAGAATTCAGCACAGATGGCATGAAATACGAGACATGGTTTCTAAAAACAAAGTCTTTTCTATTATATGTGATTGTTTGGGTTGAATTCCAGACTGAATTAGAGAAAAGAGATCTCAGACAATATTCATTTGGCAAAACTCCACTACAATTGCCCACAATGTGATTTGCTTTACAGGGTTGTTCAGAAGATAAATGTGACTGTGAAACAAGATAGAAAAAAATCATATAATTTTATATTTTACAGGACACATGCAGAGAACAGCTATAATCCAATGTATCTGGAGGGCACAAGATTGAGAAAGGTGTGGATAGGCTTCAACTTTCTCAAAATTTTGAGCTACTTACTTCTTGTACACAATGAATATAATTAAGCCAAACTGAAATCAGTAAGAGGCTTCACTATGAAATTCACTGGAGCCGATTATGGATCCCAAACATTTCCTCCTTCCTTAATGCTATATAATAGAAACAACCCAATTAAGTGTAAAGTGCTTAAGGATTACTGAAACCAGTGGAACTAAATAACACTTGGGTATCTTAAAGTTCTTAAGTGTTGGAGAATGAGTCATAACAAATCCAATCAGGCCTAAGTTTTGTATATATTTATAAATATGAATAAATTATGCATCATTATTTGTATTAATATTATCTTACAAACTTTGATAAAAAGTTAATAGGTTGGAATATCAATAACAATCAAACCATCTTGTCTTTGGAACTCAAGTACTTCATATTATATAAACCTTCATGCTGCCTGTTAATAATGCTCCCATATTATAGATTATACTATAGATGGATTTGTTTAAGGACATCTAACTATTTCATTGATGAGACAACCACTGAAGTAGAGACTTTTCATCTCCTATGATAGAACTGAGTCACATTTTATTTTATCTTTTTAAACAGTTTAACAACTTCTAACTATGGTCAGTATGACACTTCAGGGTAACTTTTAACAGAGAGCAAATTAAAATGAACTAAATAAATTAGCAACCACCAAGGAAAGGCACTGTTATTATCTGCTCAGAGATCTGAAGCAACTTGTGTGCATTTAAATGCATTGGACTGGAGGGCTATAGAAATACAGATCAAGTAGAACTTATTTATTTGTGTATTTATTTAGAAAATGTATATAGTCACCCATCTTATACCGAACTCTGGGTAGTTCCTAACCAAGAATTAAGACAATATCAATAATAAAGTAACACAAAAGTCATATCAAAACTATTTAAACCATAAACATTTAAAACAAAAAAACGGCACCAGGTTAAGCTTCCTACATGCAGTCACCTTCTCCTATTCCAGCGCTTGTGGGAAAAGCCAAGTCTTCAAAGCTTTACAGAAGGCTGGGAGGGGAGAGGGCTGCCGAACGTCAGAGGGAAAGGTGTTGGACAGGGTAGGGACTGCCATGGAAAAGACACACTTCCTAGTTTTCCTAAAGTGGCAGTGTTATAAGAGAAGTGATTAGGAGCATGTCCACCCTATCCAATTTGGTTGGATGGATCAATGTTCTTTGGGAAAGGCAATAGATGCCCTATGCCAGGAGTAGGCAACCTTGGCTCTTTTATGACTCGTGGACTTCAACTCCCAGAATTCCTGAGCCAGCATGGCTGGCTCAGGAATACTGGAAGTTGAAGTCCACGAGTCATAAAAGAGCCAAGGTTGCCTACCCCAGCCCTATGCCAAATGGGGCTTTAAAGGTAATAACCAGTACCTTTAACTGCACCTGGAAAGTAACTGGAAGCCAGTGCTGCTCACACAATAGAGGTTTATATGGATAAACCTAGGGTACCTATCATTGTGTGTACTGCCACATCAAGACAAGTTGCAGCTTCCTGGACAGCCCCGTGTAGAGCATATTGCAGTATGTCCAGCATTTTATTTCTCATTAACAGTGGATTTATAAATGTTCAGATCTGTCAAACTCCTTTTCCTTTCATCTCCTCACTACAGTAACTCATGCCCTTCTCATCGCCAGTCAGGGATCCTTCAGCATGGTCTACATCAGGGGTGTCAAACTGGCGTCATGCACAGGCCACACCCACCTCGGCTCCGCAAAGGCAAAAAAAACATCACAATATGTCACGTGATGCAATCGAGTTTTGACACCCGTGGTCTACATGGTGTTCCCTTTAAGACCACCCAGTAGCTGCAGTTGGTTTAAAAGTGAAATTGGCCAGTGCATATTAGCTAGCCTGCTCCAATAAGAGAATGCAACAACTGTGCTGCAGGCCCTGAAATGGTTATCAATGAATTTTCAGGTATAATTAAATTGCTGTACTAAAGTGCTATCTATATAAAGCTATAGATAGATGATCTTGATGGAAATATGCAAGAACTATTATCTAGATCAGGGGTAGGCAACCTTGGCTCTTTTATGACTCGTGGACTTCAACTCCCAGAATTCCTGAGCCAGGAATACCCCTAACTTAGGCGAAAGTATCTGAAGCACTTTTATGTCGAGATAACATTTGGAAGTGACTCAGCTAGATTTCACTGGAGTGAATCAGACTTGCAAAATTTTGTTATTATAGGCAGCCTCAGTAAAAGTATCATTAGCCTACCTCTGGAGTTGATTTTCTGGTCCGCTATATCCACTGGGGCTAACAATAACCCTTGATGGCTTGGCACCAAGTTACTTGCAGGACCCCATCATATATGTTTCTAATTTTAATCCAGCTATAGATGTGTTAATTCACATTCACATACAAAATTAACACATCTATAGCTGGATTAAAATCCCAAAAGCCTTTTGAGATTATGGAGGGAAACAAATGTAATAATAAATAAAAATAAACACATTCTCAACATCTTGCTAATCTTTCAAAACAGAAAGTAACAAAATAGAGTTATCAATCATTCGTCCTGTGATATTTTTTTCTATCTATCTATCTATCTATCTATCTATCTATCTATCTATCTATCTATCTATCATCCCCCATCTTACCTGATATCAGGTGATATCAATTCATAGAATCAGAAATTTTTGCAACCAGAATTTATGGAAGTCCCAGCTCTGGACTATTTTCCTTCATAGGATTATATAGATTTATATAACAAAGCATAAATTATATCTATTTCCAGGGCTCAAACTGTGAGTACCATTTGTAATATAATCCATTTATAAGATTATATTAAAAGGCAAGCATTCCAGAAATACCAAAAGAAAAACAACATCAGAACCATCATAAAACCTTATAACAAAGAAAATCCTAAAATGATAGAGAAGAAGGGGTGGGGAACCCATGAGAATGAAACCTGCTTCACACAGTTGCTAACTAAAGAGATGGAATATGGGGCAGTGGGGAAAGTAGCAGGTCTATGCAGTGCAAAAGTTTATTTTGGACATATAACGGGGAAGGCAGTTAATATAATCACTAAATTGAGCTGACTTTATAAACTGGATCAACAATTCAGATTGAATTGAGTCAGATGGATTCAAATCAGTTTGATAGTCTGGCAAGGCTTTTCCACTCAAAGGCCCTTTTCATCAAACTGATTAAAAAAAAATCAAATTGAATTGGCTTGCAATATTGATGTAATGATATAACCAAACTGATACGAATTCAGAAGACAGTTTTGTAAATAGCCACTTATTTTGCAAGTTCATCGATTGTCAGTGAAAAGAACCATCTCTTTGCCAATTACTGGAAAGCTATTAGGAAGAAACTAACAAAGTCTCTGGTCTAATAAATTTGGGAATAAGTTGACTCTAAATAGGAAATGGTTCATTCACCAAAAACCCATATACCCTTTCAGTGTAATAAATCTTGTTAAAGAATACCATGAAAAAACATGCTTAGAAGAATTATTTTTTGTTGAAACAGCTATCGAAGAGCTGGGCATTTGACAGGCATCTATAACTGGATGGATACAGGTATTAAAGTAGACTAGCTAATAAATCAATGAGGTTGCTCCACATCCCCATCCCTTCAAGATGCTCTTATCTCTCCGTTGGCAACCATCTACTACTTTATTGTCTAAGCATGCCTGTGGAATATGTAGGGTTCAGAGGCATTGTTGCAAATAGATTCTAATGGTGTTTTGCTGCTTAAGTGCTGCTTCTATGTTAAAAAATTATGTCCGCTCATAATATCTGAACCTACTTTCTCAAATATACACAGTGTTCTTGTGTTATACCCAAGATCCCATCTTGATAAGTGACTTGGATTAGACAAATATAACACTTCTACATGCAAAGGTTGTACATTTTATTTTGCTACTGTTGATATCTCTTGTTAAGGTCATGGCTCAAAACAGCTTTGTAAGGTTTGTAACAATTGCTATTTTAAATATATCAACATAAAGAAACAAATCATTTATGTTTCTCCTAAGCAGAATGTCAAAGGCAGCTACTGTGTTTCAGGATATACTTATGCTCTCAATTCTTGGCACACGTATAATCTGTAGATGGAGCAGAAAGAACTTTCAATGTTCTGATGAGGCTACATGTGCTCACCACTTCTAATCCTACCAGATAAATAATCAGACAAGAGGCAAAGTACAAATTATTACTGGTAACAGGAAAATGGTTAATAAAGTCCTTTCTGTTTTAAAAATATTACCCAAAGACTAATATGACAGAATAATTCTTTCCCCTTCTTTACTTGTCAGGTCATATTCACCCAATCAATTCAACGTTTATATTTTGGGAGTGGGGGAATAGTGTTCTTATATAAATGACCAAAAGTTTTGAACATAGATTTCAATCGCAATACAGAGAAGCTTCTTCAAAAGATGGTTAATTATCCCACCATCCAGTAGAGCTGAAGAAGCTTCTTGAATGAGAAGCGGAACATCTTCAAAGAAAAACAAGCAAGTCCAGTTGCCTGTTGAAAAAGCACCTTTGGTTAATTATCACAGTTTTTGTCTTCATCTGACTTGCTTCAATTGGGTTAAATGAAAGATAACAGTTGCATGTGATTATTTAAATAGCAATAGGATCAGACCTTATCACCTGCTATTCATGAAAGAGTGCTTTAAGTCAACAATCTCTTGGGCTACACCATTTTAAGTCATAATATCGCTTATAAACCATTGTGGGTTTCTATTGGTAAGCTAAACAAGCCACAAATGCAAACTACGGTCTGTGGCTAGTTTAGTATGCCAGTAGCAATAGCAATAGCACTTAAGACTTATATACTGCTTCACAGTGCTTTACAGTCCTGTCTAAGTAGTTCATAGAGTCAGCATATTGCCCCCAACAATCTGGGTCCTCATTTTACCGACCTCAGAAAGATGGAAGGCTGAGTCAACCTTGAACCAGTGAGAATCAAATTGTCAAACTGCTGGCAGCTGGCAGTCAGCAGAAGTAGCCTGCAGTATTGCATTCTAGCCACTGCATCACCACAGTAAAATAAATCTGAAAGCGTGTTGTGATCTTAATGACTGTATGAAAACATACACACACACAAAGTTCCAATGATTTTCTTTTGCTAATTCTTACCATCAGTTACTCATTCTGAACTACCATTTTCCTGACCCTTTTGGTGCAATATCCTTTTTTATGCCAGTGCATTCCAGATTCTTACTTCAGGCATTCCACATGCACATTTGAAAAGGGAAACACAAGTTTAGCAATTTTACAGAGGAAATCCAGAGAAATGCAGGGTAGACAGAAGCGAGTGACAAAGAGGCATTCATCCTATAAGTTTCAAAAAATAAGTTTCTCTTCTTTAAATATAAGGGAGAACACTATGGAATAGGAAATACATGTGTACTACAGGTAGGCCAATCTAGAGCAGAAAAAAGATGGATGGAGGAAAGGATTAAACATAGTTTGTTACCATTCCATAACTCTAACCCAGTGAGCTCAAAAATCAGTTTTTCCCTATTTCTTTTTTAAACTTAAGTATATGTGCACTGTGCAGTTAAGGCCTCTCAGCTCCAAATAATGAATTGATCAATTCTGGCAGATGACTTAAAAGTTCCTTCCCATGGACAACAAAATATTGGCTCTGGTACAACAGCAAGTATAACTTCTTAGCACCTTGTACTTTGCTTTGCTAAATGGATTATGAATGACTGGAACAAAACAAGAGTCTCTATCTGCCCCGTTCTTTTCCGTACTGTGCATGAGAGCATATCTTACAGACAGGATTTGCAGAATTTGTGCAACTGGAGTCCCGAAAGAGCCCTCAATATAGGCAGTTGCACACGAACATTTACTCATATGTGCTTTACAACTTAACCGTGACAGAAGTTAGGGCACACATTTGCACTTTAAACCCTGTTTACAATTGCCCAGGAGCTGAACTCCAGCAGACTGACTTACTGCCTGAGCGGTATTTTTACACTCTGTTGAAGGATGAAGTATTGGGCAGCCCAAATGCAGTTAGGAAACGGAGGGGGGGAGGGGGAGCGAGCCCAGTGTGTAGTTGGCCCTCCTGCATCAGGCTGCCCCCCCCCCCAAGTTCCATCTCACTAATCTCGGGGGGGGGGGCGAGAGACTCCTTTCTGACAGCAGACAAGGGGCTACGTCAACCGCGGGAGGAAGAGCTCTCCGGCTACACACTTGCGACAGAACCTCAGGCATCCCACAATCTCCAACTCCAGGAGCGGGGAGGGAGGCCGGGCTCTCGCTCGCTCGCTCTCTCCAGCCCACCCTCCCGGCGCCTTCACGCCTTTTCTACGCCAGGAGCGAAGTGTGCTGGCCTTCCCCTCTCCGTTTCCTCCCCGGACTCCGGGGGTTTAACCAGGCCACCAGGAAAGGAAAGAGGGACTTTAGAGGTCAGCCGCCGCCTCCCCGGAGCAGGAAGGGGGCGGCGGCCACAGGACCGGCCGGCGAGAGTTGAGAGCAAAAAGTTGTTGGACTCACACAGTGAAGTGATAGACGAAGCACTTCCAGCCGGTGGGTCTCTCCAAGAAGTTGTAGACCCGGCCTTGGACGTGGCTGCGGCTGAGCAGAGGTCTGCGGACGCTGTAGATGGAGACGCGCGGGTCCAGGCTGATCGGCGGGCGCGGGAAATCGGCGCTCATCACTACCGTGGCCGCTTCAGCCACTTCGCCGCTGGTCGGCGGCTCCTTCGCGCCCTGGGCTCCGGTGGGCGCGGAGACGGCAAACGGCGCGTAGTGGGCGTTGGGGGCGTGCTCGGCTAGCTCCAGGGCGGAGGGCTTCAGGCTGCCTTTCCTGGAGGAAAGGGACAGGCGCCCCAAGCTCCACGCCTTGGAGGAGGAAGACGACATCGTCCCGTTCTGGACAACCGCGGGGAAGCCAGCCGGGGGCGAGCGAGGGGGGCGAGCGGGAACGCTGCGCTCCCCGGCAGGCGAAGGCAGGCGCAGCTGGAGAGTCTCACAAACACGCACTGGCTCTCAACACTGGCTCGCCCGCTCCGTGCCCGGCGGAGAGTTTCTCCTTGGCCCTGCCCACAAAAGGGGAGGCTCCTCGGGAAAGGTCCCAGTTCTCCGGTTCGCAGCCAGCAGCCGCCCAAGGAGTTGGGGCTCAGCGCCGTCGGGGAAGCAGGAATCCAACGCGTACAGTTACCCTGTGATTATGGCGAAGTGCCAGAATGTGTCTCGTATCTCCGCGCCGTCCAAATGGAAACGATTTGATGTAGTTGCGTTTCATCCCCCTCCTTAAGTACACCCCCCAAAGAAGCCCGTCGGGTGGATTTGCCGAAGGCTACCCGCAGAAGGGCCACAGCGGATGACAGCCGACCTTGGCTGACCTCTGAAAGTAAAACTGGGTCAACCATGGTTTGGATGGAGAGATCGCTGGCAATTCTCGGGACTGGAGGCTGGACTGAGAAGTGAAGTATCTCAGAAAGAAAAAGCCTTGCAAATCGTTTCTACTGAGCTGCTCTCCCCAACACAGATACACACACATACCGGTATGAAGATATTCACATGAAGTCATTACAAGTGAAACTCAACTTACGGATCTATATGCCTTAGTCTGTCAACACAGATTTTTTTTTCTACAGCTCATTAGAAATATTCCAGTTATGGACGTTGCTTGGTTAACTCTTGTTTTAGGACTATCCAAGGGGACAATATTGAGCCAAAATAGGGAAAAAAATGACTTCAGGTTGGGTGCTTGAGGATTTCTACCAGAAGGCATATATTCCGAGTGCATGCAGGAGTATAATGGCAGATATATGCATAATGAAGATGTATGCCACATTTTTCTGTGACAGTGTCCCCCTACCTTTAATAATCAAAGAGTCCTTTCAAAGCACAGACTATGCATACAGGTAGTTCTGAGCATTATTGCAAGACAGAGGAACAAGGTGGGTAAAGCAGCAACTTGTGAAACAGGAGACCCACTATCACAAAATAATCACTTTGAATAATCACCTGTATTCTAAGTATTACAGTGGCCACCACTTCTTTAATTGCAATGGTGATTGCAAAGATAATGCTCATGAAGCACTTTGAACTCTGTAAAGTACAATAAAAAGTATGGTAAATCTTGGCAGCAGTACTGTTTCTTAAAACACACCAAGGAGTAAATTAGTCAACTATATGATTTTTCCCCTCAGCTGTAATGTCGTCAAACTTGTCCATTGTGTCCTTTTTTTTACGCAACCACTACTCAGTCCCACATTGAATAGGCTTGTTTGGGTGCTCAGAAAGTTTCAGCCCCTGTTGTGAGAAGCAAGTTGAAGCAATGCTTTCAAGCCAAACAGGAATTAGCCTGACTGCAGACAAAAGCATGTGTCAGTTAATATGCACTGAATCCAAGAAAATGAGGAGATACAGAGGTGCTGCAGCCCTAAAACAGGGATCTCGTTAAAATGTTAGAGTTCTCACATAAAATATTGCAGTCTTCTAAATTGAAATGAATACCTGTTCGTAACAGGTTTATGTAAGCACCTGGCTATCAGCAAATGTATTAACAAGTACCAGGTGGCTGTGTCAGACAAGTAAGATAGAGGGAGCTAAACATTACTGCATAATATTGAGCCATAGAAAGCTGAAGCATTTGCGAGCAATTGTGTTTTTTTTTAAAGCCATGGTCTTAGCAGCAGAAACAAGAGAACAAAAATGGATGGCACCAGTGAGATAATGAATGGGTTTTCATATTGTAGTACACTGAGGTTTGTTTAGCCATGGTTTGTTGAATAAACTAATATTGGCTGGATTTACACAATGTACTAAACTCTAAGCTATATTTAGCAAACCATAAAGGCTGGGTTCTATGTCAATTTCTCTAGGAGGAAATTGTCTAATTTTTAGACAATTTAGAAAGATACCTATATTATATCCCTTGAATTTGTATAAATATAATCTCATCTCCCATCCTTTTAAAAGCAAAGTTCTATAGTGGATAATGGCTCACCAGTCCCAAGTAATATTGAAAAGAAGAATTCAAGTAGTCTTGGTAGAAGACCATAACGACACAGTGCTATTATACCAATTTATATGTATATGTCAATAGTATTACTGAATATATCCAATTATTATCTGAAAAATAATAGAACTGTAAAAAGTGCAGAAAGCAGATATTAAAATATTCAGGGGGGTCAATCATCTTATAAGGAAAATCAAATATGCTCATGGCATCTCAGTTTAGAAAAAAAGGCAGCTGAGGAGGAATGTGTGATTGGAGAGGAATTTTTTTTTAATCAGGCTCTCAATAGATTCAATAGACTAGGATTAAAAATTATCCAGTGAAGTAGATTTGGAATGGACGAAAGAAACTTGGAGATTTGATAAATTCATGTAGGGTAGATTGGTCAAAAGCCAATAGTTTTGAAGACTCTGTGTTACTATCACACTGGGAATAGCATGCTTCCAAATACTATATGTACGGAAATGATTGGGAGGCAGAATTTTCCCACCTCCTGCGTATGAGCATTCCAGAAACCTCAGGCTGGCCACTGTGACAATCAAAAGGCTGGACTAGGATGGGCCTTGACTTGATCTAACAGGTTACTCTTATGAAAAACTAATTTAAATACATTTCATTCTGGATTTTAACCAGTTTTGAAAGCAAAAAGTAGCTAAACTCAATAATAATGAAACCCAGTGGGTCTTGCTGATATTTTTTTAACTTTTGACACTACTGACCATAATATTCTCTGTCTCTATTATCTGATTTGGAATAGGAGACCCATTACTGTAATAACTTCTACCTTATCTAGATCACCAGTCTTAAAGGTTTATTTTGCGAGAATCTTCTTTCAATCCTTAGCTTTTGATCTGCAGAGTACAGAGAGTTTTAATTTTGGGGTATATTTTCCCCACTGTTGCAAGACATGTGGAAGCATAAGTTACATATCTGTCTGTCTGTCTGTCTGCCTGCCTGCCTGCCTGCCTATCTATCTATCTATCTATCTATCTATCTATCTATCTATCTATCTATCATTTGCTTTTTTTTCTTGCATAAGAATCTGAGAAAGGTTGTGGATCTCCTGAATCAACATTTGGTACTCTTTTGGGGGCAGATAGGAAAACAATTTAAAAGTTAATCCATTTTTGTGCATTTGCAAAACAGGTTCTTCTAGATGATGTTTAAAGACAAATGCATCTACACACCTCTCCATGGATTAGATAAGGAATTTGTGGGTTCCCCTTGGGGGTTTGCTTGGTCTTGTTATCTATGAAACCCAGTGGCAAAATAACTGTGAATACTTCAAGGTAATATGTTGCAACCCTGTTTTGAATCAGGATTGTTGAAATATACTTCCTGTCAGTCTTCTCTGAGATTAGGCAAGAAAGTCCAGACAGTATAAGCATGCAGCTGTCAGATGGTTGGTACAGAACAGAAAACAGTACTTGCATCTCATCGATGTCAGTAGCATTGGGTATCAAATTGATTTTAGAGGATTTTCTAATTGTCTTGTATGAAAAGGTCTGAAATGGGATTACTATTTTATCTTACTGAAACTTGCTTGAATCTAGTTAATAGTCAGCAGTTCCACTTACGAGTCTGCCATTAGAACAGCTAGATTAGCAGAGACAAGCAACAGGGCTTTCTCAGCAATGGTCCCTTATTGCCGGAGCTTCAGTTTTGTTCTTGGTGTCTCATAGCTTTACTACAGACTATTAAAATTTATTTCATTGGCTTTAAGGTCAGGCTGGATTTTCCTGAGTAGGCTTGAGTTTAGCAACCACAACCTTGCTGTCACTAATGTTCTCGATACCTCTGAGATCATGGGAGTGAAGCATTGACTTTACACACAACCTTTGTAACAATACGATCATATTTAATACATGATCTGGCTTGGGAGAAGCAGTCTGTCAGCCTTTTTCATTTCTGTCAACAAGCATTTGTTTCTCACAATAGACCATATGAAAGCCATTTCATTTCTCTTAACATTTTCCATTTTCACACCTTTAATACAAATTCTACCAAGGTTAATTTACTTGCTCTAGTTTTCATTGCATCATACAATCTATTTAACATTTCTTGGAAATTATTTGGGTTCTTAGCAAACAACATGTCATTATCTGTATACAAATGTGCAGTACACCTATATTCATATTTGCAGCCAATTTTTGATATCATTAAAGCAATTTATAAATACAGAACCAAGAGGATATTACATAACCTTACTCCTGGCTTAATATTGAACCATTAACTATATATTGTATTTAATCTCACATATGCTTTCTTTTCATCAAATATTGTTCATATTGTATTCAGCAACCAGCTTTCAACTTCGGTGTTCAGAGAAACAAGTCAGACCTATGCACTTTATTAGATCCTTTCTTTGACTCATCAAATGCACAGTCAACTTTCTTTTCATCGTACATTTCTCAATGATCTCTTACACAGTAAAACTCTTGTCTGCACACCCCATGCTGCACTTCCCAAACGTTGTTGTTAGCCTTTCAATCAGTATTTTGCAAAATACTTTCTCAAGCAGACTTATCAAAGTAATTGCCCTTTAGTTTTTGCATTCATACTTGTCGTGTTTCCTGTTATGGAAGAGAATAATAGAATCCTTCCAGGAATAAGGCATAGATGCAGTCTTCACATACACAGACAATAATAAATTGCACAGCCACTGCATAAGCAAAGCATACCTATATTTCTATTATTCTTTCAAAGAATAATAGAATAATAGAGTTGGAAGGGACATTAGAGGTGTTTTAGTACAACTCTTGCTAAAGAGGAGACCCTATGTCCTTCCAGACAAATGGCTGTCCAATTTCTTCTTAAAAACCTACAGTGATGGAGCGTCCACAACTTCTGGAGGCAAGCTGTTCCACTGAATAATTGTTCTCCCTATCAGGAAATTTCTCATTTCTAAATTGGATCTCTCCTTAATAAGTTTTCATCTGTTATTTCTTTTCCTGCTTTCAGATGCTTTGGAGAATAGCTTGATCCTTTCTCTGTGACAGCCCCTCAAATATTGGAAGACTCTTAGATTGGACATACCTACTGTAGTTCCTGCATCTGTTCATTGCTCTTTTCTGCATTCTTTCTAGAGTCGCAACATCATTTTTGTACAATGGATGCAATATTCCAAGTGTGATTTTACCAAAGCAGTATAAAGCAATACTAACGATAGCCATACAAATCTGCAACATTCTCATAGTATTTATCATTTCCTTTCATATTTTTTTCTGAGACAGTATCTTTTATAGCATTTGCCTCAATTCCTCTCTAACATAATCAGTCACTATCATTTTCATACAGATTTTTA
Source organism: Crotalus tigris (assembly GCF_016545835.1). NCBI lineage: Eukaryota > Metazoa > Chordata > Lepidosauria > Squamata > Viperidae > Crotalus > Crotalus tigris. The sequence continues at coordinate 850,281 of NW_024096961.1, read as the reverse complement.
AAATATTCTTTGCAATATTTTTTGTTTTAGTTCCATCCCAAATCATTTCACTTTTATTTTTAATCCCATTATTTTTTTCGGTATACATCAGCTTTCCCTCATCCTCATTTTTTACAGAAAGTGATTCCTTATGTGCATTTTTCTCACATACATCTCTCTTCTCTACATTCCACCCAGCATCCTTTCCCATACATTCTATGAACATAAATGCCATTTATATGGTATTATGCAACATATATCTTTCCACTCCATTCCAACCATCTTCCACAACCTCTTTCTTTATATTCATGCTCCATTCATTCTTTTAGGAGATTAATTTGTCCTCCAGTACATTTCTCATGGGAATCATATTTTCCCAAATGAGATTCAAGCTTTTGCTTCACACTTGTTTTATTTACCACTTGTTTATTGCATCCCTCTCCTTTCCTTCCATATTTTTTCTCTCAAAATAAATTCCTGATATTACCAAAAACGAAAAGGAACATGCAGTACATCCTACTATGCCTGTACCTCAATAAAGAGATATTTCAAAGCTCCAGCAGGGTGGGCATGTTTCAGCTTCCCTCCATGAAAAAATGCTATCTAGTGGGACACAGGAGGTGTATCTTCTCTATTGTACACCTGCCCTTTGGAGTAGCACACCCCCCCAACTTTCAGAGGTGAAGGGCTCATCTTGCTGGCCTAAGCAATGAGTTAAGATATTGGATGAGCCTGTCTAAATTGTGAATCCCTTCTAGATTTGGTCTCTGTTTGTTTTGTTTTATATTGTATTGTTATGGTGCTTTCACATTTATTACTTATCTGTTTTAGTTATTAGCTATCCCATGTTAGCTATCCAGTGTTGCATTTTGTGAATTGGGTAGCCATACCAATTGTATAAATAAATAAGTAAATAAATCCTATTCACGTTTACTCAAAATATTTAGATAGGTTGAATAGCATTTGTTGTCAATAAGTTAGCATATGTATTGCAAAGCCACACATTTGCAATAAACCTCCTTATAATATTCAGAATTAATGATGGAGGATGAACACTTCAAATGAAATAGCGTGCAATCTAAATGTAAAGTGTAAACTAAAAGTATCCCGATAATTTGAAATATTGCATTATATATACCAATTTCTGTAAATCCAAATTTGAAGTTGGAGGAAGCTATGAAGCTATGTATCATATCTGAAGTTATGAAGTTATAACTTCCAATATGAAATTATGTGAGGTGAAAAATGTTTGATTTTTATATTGGCTTAAAATGTTGATTCTTAAGTCTCAGGAACGTTTTAGAAATGGGACAACTCTCAAGTAATACCTATCTTGAAATAAACTTGCCTAAGTAGCCACTCAAAAAAAGTGCTATATCATTGGCTTGACTAAAAGAAAGGTTTTTGTTCAATAATTTATATGACATGATTTGCAAAATACCAACCTCATGCACTTTCAGATGTATTCGCTTCTATGGAAGCTCTGGCTAAATTAATTCAGCTATTGTGCTGGCTAGGCTATCTAGGGCTTGGTACAAGTTTAAGGCACTGTAACACCCCGTAAAATTTTTGTAATAAAATGAAATTTTGTAATTTCATGCCTTCAGTACAATAAGCTGAAGAAGTAATTGTCCCTTGATCGGAATTCTGTTTTCCTCTTTGAGCTTATTATAGAAAAGTGCTCGTTCACAAGCTTCATCCCAGAGCTCAGGTTCAAGGGTTACACTGGTGCTTAGACAAAAATGTGGTAGCCAGATAACTTACTATGTAAAGTTAAGCACACACACACACACACACACACACACACACACACACACACACATAAAGTTATTTTCAGCTCCTGGCGAAAGTGCTTTGGAGTTTCTTCAGATGTTTAGTTTAAGAATAGTTGTTTGCTTCAGAAAAGCAATCTATAACAGAGAAGATGATTTTGTTATTGTCATGATAATATGTTCACAGGTACTCTTCAAATTTGCCAAGAGTACACCAAAAGAGTCAAATTAGACTAGGTAACTCCTCTGTGAGCAGATGTCACAAAACATGGCATTGCATCACTATGATGGTGCTATTAACACTGAGATCATAGGCGCATGTGCTAAGGGAATTATTCACACCCAGTGTTCCTGATTCTAATCTCACTTATCTTCATAACAACTCTGCATGGAAGGAGACGAGGAAATAGACTGAAATAAATTTTACTAGGAATTGAATTTGTGTAAATAGCATTTTTATCCTCAAGTCTTTCTCCAAAGAAATTTGGGAAATACAATTATTGAAGTTGTTCAAATTTTTTTGAGGAAGTATAAATGTTAAACAAGTTAATTTTTTTTAGAACAACTATTTTATGAGCAACTTGCAGGATCTTCCTGTGGAAACACTGAACATTTATAGTATACTGGAAATTATGGATGGAACGGATGGAATTCCTTCAGGATAAGGCAATACTATTTTCACATGTATGCCAAGGATGTATTTTTTCCCTTCTAGAGTAAGCAAAAGATGACCCTTCCACAGCATCAGCAAATTCATATTCCCATCATACTTTAAAGAAAACAATATCCAATACTATTAAATTATTTTCGGACAGAGTACAATCAGCTCTCTCCCTTTCCTAATATCTAAGTTAAGCAAGCAATATTTATTCCCTCTTGCTGGGCATAGTCTTGTAAAATGATGACTCACTTTCTATTCATATATAGTAAATTTGCAGGAAAATAACTCTGCCAAAACTAAGGGAATCCCAAAAGGTAATTAGATTGTCTTTAAAGGCTATCATTATGCAGATATTGATCTGAGCTTCTGTTTTCCTCTTGGGCATACCAGTGATTAAAGCTAAAGCACCTTTACCCAAGATGTATACCTTGGCTGCAAGAATAGATGAATTGGAAAAAACACAAGCAGTTTCTGCTTCCTGTTGCAGCATAGCAGATACATGAACAATCAATGTATAGAATGATATATGTATTGGCAAACACCAATCCCTCCCACTCCAATTTGGATCCGATATTTGTGTAGAAAATGATCAGATGTAATAAGGCTGTGATCTGATTTGATGAAAAACCTGAATCAGATGCAGAACGGAGTGAATCAAAATAGTTTTAAATTCATTCAAAGTGGGTTGGAATTACTTAACGTGAAATGTCTCTAATTCATTATGTTCCATGGAATTTTGCTTATGATATGGAGTTCAAAGGTTCATCCCACTGAAAAAGATAGAGAGCTATGCAGTATATAGCAATAGTACTTAGACTTATATACTGCTTTGTAGTGATTTACAGCCCTCTCAAAATGGTTTACAGAATCAGCCTATTGCCCCCAACAATCTGGGTCCCCATTTTACCAAAACCAGAAGGATGGAAGGCTGAGTCAATCTTGAGCCCCATCAGAAAGAGTACAGAGAAGAGTAATAAAGATGATTAGGGGACTGGAGGCTAAAACTTGCAAGGAACAGTTGCTGAAATTGGGTATGTCTAGTTTAATGAAGAGAAGGACGAGAGGTGACATGATAGCAGTGTTCCAATATCTCAGGGGTTGCCGCAAAGAAGAGGGTGTCTAGGACAAGAAGCAACAGATGGAAACTAATCAAAGAGAGAAGCAATCTAGAACTAAGGAAAAACTTCCTGACAGTTAGAACAATTAATCAGTGGAACAACCTACCTCCAGAAGCTGTGAATGCTCCAACACTGGAAGTCCTTAAGAAGAGATTGGACAGCCATTTGTCTGAAATGGTATAGGGTTTCCTGCCCATATTATTATTATTATTATTATTATTATTATTGTTGTTGTTGTTGTTGTTGTTGTTGTTGTTATCGAACAGCTGGCAGTCAGCAGAATTAGCCTGCAAAACGGCATTCTAACTACTGTGCCACTACGGCTCTCTATGAAAAAAAAGAAGGCTTCAACATAACACTTTTAGGTGTTTGCTAGTGTAACTCTTAGATAGAGAGGGTGATTCACAATTGTACAGGATCACCATCAGTTAGAGGAACCTTTCTTTTAAAGCAGTAGTAGGATTGGGGGGAAAACAGACACAAATTGGTTGGTTTTTCTACATTGTCTCATAGCATTTTTTTTAAATCAAGTTAATTTCTATTCTCAGTTGATCTTTCACTTAAGGTGCTTAAGATCCCTCTTGGACATATCAATGCCCCTTTCATTGCATAATTTCATCTTTCATATCATTGAAAAATAACTGTTCAGTTCTCCTTTATTTTCACTTAGTATTTTCCTCTTGTTTATTCATTTCTCTTGTAAGTAATTTGCTACAAATAATTGGTTTCTGCATTTTAATTTTGTTTTCTCTTTATCACTGTCTCCTTCCTCTGTTTCATTTGTTTCATTCTGACACTGTTGATAAGCATGTGTAGTTGTGTACATATTAGAATATTAAGCAGTGCCATTATAGACTGAAGAAGGGCAGGGGGCTATCGTAGTCAAATGTCATTAGCAAAGGATATGAGCCAGTGGTAGCGCAGTGGTTAGAATACAGTATTTCAGGCTAATTCTGCCAACTGCCCTTAGTTCGATCCTGACAGGCTCAAGGTTGATTCAACCTTCCATCCTTCCAAGGTTGATAAAATGAGGACCCAGATTGTTGGGGCCAATATGCTGACTCTCTAAACTGCTTAGAGAGGATTGTAAAAGCGCTATGAAGCAGTGTATAAGTCTAAGTGCTATTGTTATTGCTATGAAAAAGTAGGTTCTGCAAATAGTTGCTTGGTTTAAATGAATGTGTCACTTGAAAATCTAAGCAGTGGCTTCTATCACACTTATTATGCTTCATCCCCACAAAGTAATCTAGCTTTCTATAAGTTTTATCCACTCTAGTAAAAAAAAACCAAGAAAAAAATTAACAATCCATATTGTAAAGTAATATCATTTGGCAAACCTTGAACCAGTTTCTGTAAAATTGGATGACTTCATTCCTTCATAATTGTCTAATGTTTCTGGAAATTTTGATCTCCTCTGATAAAAAACAGAAAAGAATTATAAACATTTTTAAACTTTTGTGTCTTTTTCTGGGCTAGAAAATGGACGCGCAAAATTCCCAAATAATGTTGCAGAATTAGGAGTTACCTATAAGCAAGGCAACTGCATTACAAAACATAGCACTGAATATTTGATGAAGGGCAATAAGAGAAGAGCCACTAATTTGGAAATTTCTGATTCAAACTTCATTAACATTCATAATTCTTCAAGGCCATTTTTGGGGGGCCAAGAACTTCATTGTTAGGACTGTAAGGAGGTAATCATGATAAGCATCATTACCAAGATTATGATGTGTGCAAAGCTCATTTTTCTTTTTAAAGGAAAATTTTAAAACTGTAATTGTGCCACTGCTGTTTGGTAATTTGTGGTTAAATATTTTTTGTCACATATTCAAATCATTCTGGGGGCTGAAAACATATATTGAGCAATAGTCCATTGACAAATCTTTCTTTCTGTACCATATCTTTAGCAAAGCCATTATTTTCTCATTTTCAGCACTTGCTCAATGTTAATATGGGGTTAGTGGCACATAGTTATTTTACAGAACTGTTGCAATGATTATGCAGATAACGTGTATAGTGTATGCAAATCTTTTGCAATGTGTTATAATGAAACATTGATCTGGATATTTAGAACAGTCAACTATTAGCGTAACAAATGCCTTGAAAAATCTACTTTTGAAACCTACCTTATTCAAATATTTACCACTAAATTTATTTCTAAGCATCTGGTATCCTAATAAGATTGTGGTTTTATTACTGCCTTTCTGATGGATCAAAACCACCGTGGTTTCTATAGTTGACAATTAATTTCATTTGTGTTTTGCCTGATTATTTGTCATCTCTAAAACTAACAGATTGTTTAATATCAATCAGAAATATCAGAAATAATAATCAGTCAATAATATTTATAATATAATAATAATATTTATTTGATCAGTGACCAGCAAAATTTAAAAAGACAAAAAAGAGTGAAGCAAATAAATGCAATAATATACTAATAACTAGCAGAATAAATCACAATATAACATTCACTCCTCTATTACTATCTTAATACAGTTGTTTCCTGAGTGATAAATCTAATGCATTAATAGGTATAAAATAAAAATAGAAATTATATATCTACTATAATTTTTTTAGTTAAAATATAGCAAACCAAAAGTAATATTTAAAACAAAGATAAATGTGTCCTTAACCAGTTATAACTTACTTTCTTTGCAGCAACACAAATTTTAGGTACTGTTTGTGTAATGACGGATTACAGTGATAAACTGTACCACACAACCACTTTGCATATTTTACACCACTAAACAAAACCCTGGCTAATAGCAAAAGTTGTCGATTTACATCAAAGGTACAAAATTAGGGTAATTTTGTCTTTAAGTTGCTTCATAAGCTACAATAGTTATAAATGTAGCAATATTGTTTTCTGCTGTACATATTACCTCTACTACATGTTGCTATTTATTATGCAATATTTAAGTTGTAAAGTAGCATTCTTTCAATTACTAGAATAGATTACTGCAACCCAATATATCTAGTCTAGAGAAGTACAGTGAAAATAAATAGATTGATATTTTCTTTAAACACGTATTAGATTTAGTACGAGGTTGTTATGGGTGTGCTCTCCTGGAATTATTTTAATTACACAAACAATAAATATATTGCACAAATTAGCAACTATATTTTTCTACTAAGAAATACAGAAAGTATAATAAATTGATGTGCAGTAGTATTGAAAGTATTAATTATTTATAAAGGAGTACCAAAAGTACTATGCATCATCCTTTGGAAATTATGCCAGTTTGAGGTCAATGGGATTATATTAGGATAAGTGATCTGAGGACTGCAATATCCTATTGCAACATAGAATAATGATAGTAGAGAGTACTGCATGTAATATTATATAATAGATTAAAACATAGATGTTCATTTAGCTATGTATTAATTTGTCAACCTGGATGTAGCCTCAATCATAAAGTAATGCTTGGTGTATTATAGAATAGGATTAACATATCATGTAAAAAAATAACAAGGAAAATTAAAAAAAAATCAACAGTATAATCAATAGGTTGGTCACCTTCAGACCCAAGTAAGCAATACCCCAATCAAGAAACTGCCACAGAACCATTAGTAAACAGCCCAACCAAAGAATCCCTAAAACCGCCCCTACCCACACAGATTGGCAAGACACCAGAATATAAACTGACAACAAACAGCACTCCTTAATAGCACTGATGATGTTGTTTAGTTAGGGTAATGAAACAACTGCAAGAAAACAAGCAAGCTCAGAGAGCACCAAGGACCTCTCAACAGTATAATTCATGTTCACATTCCTAGCCAACCACTGTCCCAAGGACCTGTGTATTTTATAGCCCTTTTAAGGTTTTATGAGAATCATAAAGGATCAGGATAACCCATTATCTAATTACTTTAAATTTCTGCAATTCAAGTGTTGCTTTTGTGTCATAAGACCAGCCCACTGGAATGGCTGTGAGAATAGTGCTTGGCCCCAACTGTTATCTGAAAACAGTACTATTCTGGAGGGTGTTTGAAGCTAATACTATAATGCTGTCTAGAATTTGTGATTTGCTGTTTTTGACTATAGGCTTTTCTAATCTTGATTGTTATTTAGTGTTCTTTCATATTTTAACTGCCATACTGTTAGCCATCCATTAGAGATGAGCATCTATAATAAATATAGCTAAATAAGAAAAAATAAGATTCTGCATACAACTGTAATGGGGTACAAATGTGATATATACTTAAATAAATAAATATGTAGGGTCCTTGAGGACAATTATGGTAAGAATACTGACTATAACTGGGCAATATAAATATATCATACCAATCCTGTAACATCTTCACAGATTACACTTTTATCACATAAAACTATTTACTAGTTGATTGGAACAAAAAAAAATAGGGCACACATAGAAGGCGACTTGGGAGCACCAAGGTACAACTTGAGTGTGGTCAACAAACAGTATATGAGACAACTGTGTGGTATAATACATCTGCTAGAAGAGCTAATATAGTTTTGAGTTCCATGAGAAGGAAGAGGACATGAGGTGCTAAGTTCTTTCTACTTTGTACTGGTAAAACAACACTGAGAATAAGGTGTGCAATTCTGGGCAAATTTCCTGAAGGATATTTACAGATAAGAACTGATTCAAAGGAAGGTGACAAAAGTTCATACATGGATTTGGGAATGGGCTGAAGGAACCTGGCATATTCACTGTGCAGAAAAGAAAACACGATTTAGTGTTCAGAAGCACAAATATGTGATATAGGATGTTTGGAATTGCCATAGGGATTTGAGATAATCATCATCATCATCAATTTTGCAGATACCTAGATTTTGTTTCATATAAAGAGAAACTTCCTAACATTAAGATCTGTATAAATGTAGAATATTCTATTTAGGACATGGCATTCCATCTCAGTAGGTTTTTAAGAAAAGGCCATTCTCTTGAGGATAGTTTAATTGTTTTTTTTTCTGAACTTCTTGGATTAGATGATTTTTGTGGTTTGTTCCATATCCTATGATTTTATGATTCTATGCTCTTCATAGTTTGAAACCACAGTATCTCACATGGTGTGCCATATTTATATGCTAAGATCTTCTTCAAAGGGTCTGTTGAGGTACAGTGAGTAGCCATTTAGGACTAAGCTATTAATTCTTGTAATTCCCATGAGGTACAACTGATACCATCCTTATCGTGTTTTCAACCCTAGATAAATACATTTTTATTCTCCTGGGCCTTTCAAAACTCTATTGATGCTGCTGTTAACTGTTAACATTTTTATTTCTGCCTTTACTTGCTATTGTTTTGGTGTTTCTTCCTTATGTTATGCTATTGCTTATTGTACCTTGAGAATGTATTAATTTTCCGTATCTGTATTCCAGTTCATGGGCTATAGGCAATGATATGTGGGGTGGCAACCATGTCTAATTTAAAGAAGACAGCTTGCCTGGAATAATGTGACCATCCTTGATATGAAACTGGGCTTCAGTTGTATGGTTAATGTATTACCTAAACTTACTGGCATTGTCCTGATCTCTAGCAGGAAATGCTGCGTAAGTGCAGGTATGACTAAGTACAGGTATGGGGCTACACCTTCTTTATTCTACTTGAAGGTATCAATTGACCAAAATGATAGATGGTGGAAGTGGTTGTCAATAAATTGATTTGGTAAGAGCAGATTTGTAATTTGGAATGTAAGAGAAGTAGGCAGCAGGACATTAAATGAAATGGAACAAAGAAGTGTTAAGAACAAAGTTGATCTTATCTTGAGATGTGGAAGTGATGAATACATGCAGAGAAATGAAGGAGAGGGCTAAAATGGATGCCAGAGAACATGGAAATTATTGGAACAGAATGAAATTATTTATGTTACAAAACCATGTGGTGTGATGATAACGAGATATACAAAAAAGAATCTGGTAGAATGAACTATATGAAGATTGTGAATAAAAAAACTGTAAGTGTAGGTAGGTACTAATATTCAAAATGAGAAAAATATATTATAACAATATATATGCATATTGTATATGTACATACGGTATTGTGCAAAAGTGTTAGGCAATTGTGCAAAAATGTTGTAAATTAAGAATTCTTTCAGAAATAGAAGTATTAATAGTTTATTTTTTATCAATTAATGAAATGGAAAGTAAATAAACAAATAATCAAATCAATATTTGGTGTGACTACTCTTTGCTTTCAAAACAGCATCAATTCTTCTAGGTACACTTGCACAGTGTTGCACAGTACTGTATAAGTGAAGAATACACATACATATATAAATTCTGAGAATAATTATCTACAATGACAAGACTTGAATTTTGAAAATTTTTGCATAAAGGTCAAGTTGAAAGTTGGTTGTTAAACACCAAAAAAGTCTTAAAATTCTGTGGGTCAGGAGGAAAGCTACTGAATCTTCTTCAGTTATTGCTTGATATCTTCCATGGATTCTGCACTATTAGCAGACAGAAGGATATAACCTTGATAAACTCTTCTGCAATAAAAGTGTAACCATTCTAAAGGGTACTCTATATGGTTAACAACTTTTAGAAGGATGATCTGAAAAATGAAATTGCTTTAAGTCAGAAAATCAAACAATAGCAAAGGGCCACTTCAGATAGGACATCAAGAATGCAAGCCATCCTTATGCATGACCCAGTTTATCAGTCCCAAGTTCATATTCTATTTTGGATATTATGTAACAAGCCTAAATGCATCAATCAAGGTAGCAAATGCCTAATGATAATCTTTGCATGCCAAAACATAACTTCATTTACATATACATCTATATAGCTCCTATTTGGATAATTCTAAGACTGGCAGCCAATTATATAGAGTAGGCAGTTAGATATTATCTAAAATTATTTTAAGTTGCATTAAAGGAATAGTTTCTTCAGTTTATTGTAGCAACAAAGAAAAACAAGCCTTAAAAGTTAATAATTATGTTGCGGCATCAAACTTATATAGCTACCCAATTTAATCAGCTACATGAAAAAATTAGCATATAGCTAATTTCAAAGAATACAGTAAAGTATTTATTAACTAATGAGACTGATACATGGATTTAAAGTAAAACAAAATGAAAGCACAACACAACCAAATAATAAAGCTAATCATTTTTTGTTTTGTTCTGGTAATTTAATATATATAAAAGTGTCAGCTATTTTCTATAGTGAAGTGCATTTTCTAGTGGAATCTCTCTCACTATAGTTTCTGAACTATCATAGGAGTTTTATATGGCTGTATTTGATATAGTCCATTTGGTATTTACCTTTGGCTGCTGTTTTTGTATTACAGAAACCCAATTTACAGAATAGAGAAAAGAAACAGAATAGTTGCAATAATGGCTAATGCCTATATTTACCATCTTGTCATTTCTTTATAACTGAAGCAAATATTCAATGATTTGGAGTTAATTTTCGGTGTTGATTATTTCTAAAAGATCACACTTTTTTTTAAAAAATGAGTTTATTAAATTTCAAAAACACGAGTAAAAAGTAAACAAACAAAAAGAGAGAGTTGAAAAGAAGAAAAAAAATCAAGCAGAAATCAAGATAAAAGTGCAAAATAAGAAAAAGAATGGCTTCCAACTTTCTTATTTACAGACATAAATAAAAATGCATCCAACTTTTACTCTAAAATTAACAATAGTCTGCATTACTTTTATAATCCCACATTATTATCAAATCTTAAATTTTTCATTTCTATTTTTCTCACAAAAAGTTCAGTAGTGGCTTCCAAGTAAAAATGAAATTGGTCAAAGACTTCCTTTAATGAAAGCTGTCAATTCCAACATCTTCATCAATTCCATCCATTCCTCCAGTGTAGGTATTTGTAAACCCTTCCCCCTTTGTACCTGTGGAAGTCTTGCTGCTATTATCCACTCACAGTTCCATAAGATCTTTCAATCTGCTTCTCCACTAAGTCCAAAAGAAAAACCTCTGGTTTTCATTGTACATTTACCTTCAAAATCTTCATTAAAATACATATCTCTCCCCAATATTTTCTGGATTTCTTGCACACCTATCAAAGATTAAAAAAAATGAATCCTTAGAATCCTTACATTTCCAACAAAGTTTGAAATTTCATTATATGTTTTTGACAATTTCTCCAGTGTCAAATACCAGCAATACATCATTTTATTGAAGTTCTCTTTAAGATTACAATTTAGTGTGAATTTCAACCCTTTCTTTCCCTTGTTCTTCCATAGATCAAGCTGTATAATATATCCATTTGTTTGCTGAATCAAACAAATGAATATATTTTATTATTATGCCAACCAAATTTTAAAACATGTACTTCCAAATACAATAGCCTCCTATTTCTCAAAGAGATCCTGGAAAGAGGACAATTTTGCTTTATTACCAAAGGAAGGGCAACACTTCTACTAAGTATTATAGACCAATTTATTTATTGAACAGTGATTATAAAGTGTTTAATTTTGACTGACAGATTAAAAAAGGGTTTACAAGAGTTTATTCTTGAAGATCAATGTGAACTTTTACCTAAAAGACAATAAACGATAATACGAGGATTGAATTGGATAAATACAAAGAATATCTAAAAAGCATACAAGCCACATTAATTTTCTTAGACAAAGAGAAAGCCTTTAATAATTTGAATTGGCTTTTCTTGTTTAAAGTTTTGGAAGATATGGATTTTGATGAAAATTTTATTGGCAGAATTAAGTTACATCTCAGAAGCCTGAATTATGATTAATGGTGACCTAATTAAACCATGTGATATCCACAAGGGGACAAGATTGTCCTCTGTCTCCTTTATTCTTTATTCTGGTTCTCAGTGTGTGGAGTACAGACATTAGACAAGATAAAAATATAATGGAATTAAAAATGTTAAAAGAGACCTATAAATTGAAAGCTTTTGTAAATGACTTGGTCTTGATTTTACAAGATCTCTTGAAAGGGATTGAGGTTTTGATTAAAAAAAAATGATCCATTGTAAGATTTTAAGATCAATAAACAAAAACAGAAAAATATGAACATAGAAGATCGAGAAGACGTGATGAAAAAATTCTAATATTAAAAAAAGATTAAATATCTTTTATTTTGACTAATGTGAATTGTATGTTGTTTCAAAATAATTATGTTAAGTTATGTAACAAAATTAAAACTATGTTGAGCTGGGAAAAATTGCATCTGTCATTATTGTCATTGTTGTATGTGATTAAGATGAATGTTTTACCTAGAATGTTATTTTTATTTGAGGCCATACCTATATTGATGACTGATGTACAATGTCAAAAAGGTATTTCTAAATTTACTAGGCAAGGCAAGAAACCGAGAATTAAACACACATTTATAAAAATTGTGTGACTTAATAAAACATTTTTAAAAATAGGTAAAGAATAAAATGGTACAGATTATTTTTCCACAGGCAGCTGTTTCAAGTAACACTATCAGATTTCTATTTTGTTTGAAAGGCAAAATAGTATTTGTATTGGTCAACCAAAAGAGGCCTCAGGAAATTTAATTAAAGCAAAAGCAGTGGATGTAGCCAATAAATATCTAAATTGTAACAGGAAACAGTTCTAAGCTTCTTCATTATTTATGCAATCGTCTTTTTAGTTATAAATGGATGGCTACATAAACAAGGATGTAATGTGAATGTTAGATTCATGAGCACATGCATCTGGGAGTCCCAGTTAATCTCTGGCTACTTGGTGTGCATGGACAATTGCTGGGACAAATTCATGGAGGATAAGTCTGTCAATAACTATGGAAGACAATGATTATAAATATCCTCATTCAGAGGGGGGAGGGAAATCGCCTCTTTAATAGCATTCCCCCAGTTATCCCAAGGATCAGGAAACTGGATTAGTTTTACATTCACATAAAGGGATGTTTAGCAAGCATATATTAAATGCTTTGAAAAACTTGGATAGGGTTTGACAAACATTGCTGGATACAGCGTGAGCTACTTCTAGTCTAGGTGAAGTTTCATTTTGTTGTGCAGAAATACTAGATAGGTTCAGATATCATTTAATTTATAAATACTGTTTTAAACTCTGCGGATAGCTCTATTTAACAATAATCTATAAACCACAGTGGCTAGATTCATATCTCACAGTACACCATAAACAAACCATGATCTGACTTTGGGTAAGGTGTGAATCCAGCCATCCATTTTCACCAATAAATGCAGCAATTATTTTATAAGCAGAAAATCAATTTGTATTAAGCAACTTACACATTTAATGAGACAATAGGCAAGCTTGCACTTTCAAACTTCTCTGCTTTCAAACTGTGCATATATATTATGATTCGTCACACAGTCATTCAGATATGGTAAAGTTTGAAAAGAATATAAATCCTTCCATTCCCCACTATTCAGTCAGAATTGAAGAAGCTTCATGGATGAGAAGTGAAATGTCTTCAAGAAAAAAACAAAGTCCAGTTATCTTTTGGAAAAATACCTTTGGGACAACCATTATCTGGATGACTGAGAATCGCCATAGATATCTAACCACATAATAATTTCTGTGTGTGCTATTTTAACAGTATTGACTTCACCCTATTAGTCAATCAACATCAAAAAGGGGGGAAACTTTAGGGATTTCAGGAAGTTAGCCAAGGGTCAGGGCAATGATCATTACAAACAGCAATTATAGACCAAGGTTTTCCCTACAGTTATAAGAATCATTCTGAGAACAACAAGCAAAGGCAAGAATGTGTAGGAGTGTCTGAAATATTATATGTAGCCTCCAGAAGGTAGTGTTCTAGCTTCTAGGGCACAGTGAGAACACTAAGCTCCAAAACAAAAGGAAAAACATCTGCTAGAGAAAGTTCTGACTTCAAACATTTACAGCCGTATAAAAAAGCTTGCAGCCTGACACTAGACTTATTTCAAGTGAATGTATACTACATCGAATATCTGGAAATTGAGTCATGGCAACTGGACTTCTTTTCTTGTTGGCTTCAAATGATTCGCTGTTTATCCAAGTAGCTTCTTCAATCTGAACAAATTGGGTTAGGACAGGGGTAGGCAACTTTGGCTCTTTTATGACTTGGGACTTCAAATCCCAGAATTCCTGAGCCAGCCATGCTGGCTCAGGAATTCTGGGAGTTGAAGTCCGTGAGTCATAAAAGAGCCAAGGTTGCCTACCCCTGGGTTAGGAGGACCTCATGTATGTTTTCCAGGGAGATTTCATTTCTCACTAATCTGGACAGGCTCATTAGGTTGGACAATTCAACTCCTACTCTTCATCGACAACACAGAATGACAGATTTCTGAAAGTGGAAGGACAACATGAGGCATTTAGTTTCCATGATCCCCACTACATTTTTTGAGCATTTCCTATATCGTGTTGTTCAAACTTGACAATGTTAAAATGTGTGGATTTCAACCCTCAGACTCTTAACATTGCCAAGGTTGAAAAAGAAGCTACTACTTGAATAAGCAGCAAAACATTTCAAACCAAAAAGTAAAGAAGCCCATTTGCCGTGACTCAATTTCCAGACAGCTCAACCTAGATGACTAAGAATCTTTATCCTATACTGTTTCAGAAGATATGTCAATTTGCAAAAAGTTGTCTCTTCCCCTCAAGCCTGGCCCATCACAGATATTAGGAAAATAAATTCTTATCAAAAATGCATAGAAGTGAGCTTCCGGTACGAGGCGACGGCGGTGGCGGCTACTTTGTAGCCGTCCAGCTGGGAAGGTGTCAGAACCGCGGAGCGCAGCGTCTATCAGCTGGTCCGCGGCTCGGAATTCCCTTCCCGGGCAAAGGGAAGGGACAGAGAATGCAGGAGTAGAGGTAGAACCCCTGCACTCCCTCTGGATTTTTCTCCTAGAGGGGGTGAATGGAGCGTTCCCTCGGAGCTCCTGCTGATCTCCGCCTCCCAGCTGTTTTTGCTTCCTAGGAAGCAAAAGAAACCGCTGCTTCTATCTCCGTGCCTATAGTGTATTGGTGAGTAGTTTTTTTATTATAACAGACAGAGTGGTTTAAAGGATTTTTTTATATAGTTTAGGCTTTTAATTTCTTTTTATTTAGCTTTGATTATTTCTCCTTTGTTCTTTTTATTAGTTTGGACAAAGGAATTAAGATGGCGCTTTGAAAGTGTCGGAGTTTTTTTTCCTTGCCTTTTGTTCCATTTTTCTTTTTTCTTTTTAAGGACTGGATTTTGCTTTTGCCTTTGGTATTGAATTTCTTTTTCTGATTTCTTTTTTGGTTTTTTCTCTCTGGATTTCTAAGGATTATAGTGTTTTTGCTGTCTCTTTTAAAAGAAGGAAAAACTTTTTTTCTCTTTCCCCCTCCCTTCTTTTTTTGGGGGAAAGGGAAGTGAGAACTGGGTTATTTAAAATGGCTTCAAAGAGACAGCCGCCTTCTACAATATCCAAGGTGGTTTCTTCTCCTATAACCTCTACTGCACAACCACAAAAACAATCTAAACATGCACCACCGGCTCAGCCACCACCCTCCCCTCCTCTGCCAGGATTTTCAGCACAAGAGGCTAGAGGCATAATGGGAGATGCTGTAGCTCAACTGAGAGAGGAAATAAAGCAATTTGTTATACAGATTAAATCAGACATTAAATCTGACTTTAAAGAAGAGATAAGTGGGATAAAGGATCAAATGGAAGATAATAACAACATTTTGCGACAAGATATACTTGCAGCAGTCTCAGGCCTGTCCACGGTGGTGGTGAAGCTGGATGCAAGACTGGAGGAAGTCGAAGATAAAGTTGATTCTTTTGATGACAAAATCCAAGATGTGGAAAGGAAGGTGGAGACTTCACAAGAAGATATTTTGATGTTTCAGTACAGACAGATGGAGTATGCCTTGAGGATCAGAGGCCTTAAGGAAGATAAGAATCAAGATTTGATGGAGGTGGTCCTTACTGATTTAGCTGTGGTTCTGAATATGGATAAAGGAGAATTGCGTGGAGAAGTGGAAAAAATTTATAGACTTAACTCTTGGATTGCTAAGCAGAAGAATTTGCCTAGAGATGTGGTGATTTATTTTACAAAGAAGTCTCTGCGTAATGAGATTATACAAGCCTTTTATAATAAGAGATTCCAGATTGCTGCCCAAGATGTCATTATCTTAAAGGAAATCCCATCAAAAATTCTAAGAAGCAGGAAAGATTTTGCTTTTCTAGCTAATGAGCTTAAAGCTAGACTGATGCCATTTAGATGGGAAATCCCGATGGGTATTGTTTTGAGCCATGCGGGGACACGTTACAGATTGAATACGGTTGATAAAGCTAGAGAGTTTTATAACACGGTCCTGGGTGCAGGCTCAATTTTACCTGTTCAGAAATCTTTGAGTGGTAAAGAGGCGGAGCAGCAATCCGAGGCATTAGGTTTGGTTTCCGCTGGGATGCTGCAAGCTGAATGGCAACGCCAAACGGAGGTTAAAGAACAGAGAATGACTCGTGCAGCTTATAGACGTAAAGAGAAGGAGCAACATAAGAAAGAGGCTAAAGAAACTTCTTCTGAAAGTGCATCATCGCCGGTGGGAGGAGCAAGACCCAAGAGTTATGCAACACATGCAGCAATGGCAGATCTTGAAGGTGTCTTCTCCAGGCTGCGGACCAAGAGTGCTGGCAAAGTTTCTGACCTGGAATGTTAACGGATTGAATTCTCCTCAGAAAAGGAAAAAAATCTTTTATTATTTGAAGCAACACAACAATGATGTTATCTGCTTACAGGAAACTCATATTTTACTTAAGGATCAGAAATATTTAGTTAATGCTCATCTGGGATCTCACTTTGTATCTTCTGCTCCTGGGAAAAAGGGGGGAGTTGTTATTTATGTTAAACAAATTCTACCAGCTTGTCTGGTGGAATCAGATCCCCAGGGAAGATATGTGATGCTTGAACTTGGTTTATATGGTAAGAAAGTACTTATAGTGGGACTTTATGCACCAAATCAGCAACAGGAACAATTTTATAAGTTGTTACATCAAAAAATAACATTGCTGGACTATAAATCCGTGGTTTTAATGGGTGATTGGAATGGTGTCTTAGATATACAAAGGGATAAGAAAGGTTCTTCTCCTTTTTTTAAACAAGCAAAATTACCCAAAGCCTTTTTTGATATGAAGGAGGACTGGGAATTAAGGGACTATTGGCGGAAATGTAACCAAGAGGAGAGAGATTTCACTTTTTTTTCTGATAGACACCAATCCTTTTCAAGAATTGACTTTTTTTTATTACAACGGACTTGTACAATAGAGTAAAGAATGTAAAGATTTTTCCTAGATCATTGACGGATCATAGCCCAGTTTGGCTGGAGTTGACTCAAGAAAAAGAGGAGAGAAGATCCTGGAGAGTGAATGAAAATTTGTTTAGACAAGAGAAGAATGTTCAAAAGTTAAAGGAGTGTTTAAAGGATTATTTTGTTTTGAATATGTATAAGGGGACTTCAATCTCAATGGTATGGGATGCAGGTAAAGCATTTATGCGTGGTGTTTTGATAAAAATGAATAATTGTTATAAGCGAAAGCAGACTCAGAAACGTAAAGAAATGGAAGATGAAATTAAATCAAAAGAGAAGTCCTTGATTTTAAATCCTTCTGATGAAAGTATTAAAGAATCTTTAAAGTTATTAAGGTCACAATTTAATATGTTGTTAGCAGATCAAGCTGCAACTAACTTGTTGTTTATGAAACAAAATACATTTTGTAATGCCAATAAGCCAGGGAGGTGGTTGGCTTATCAATTAAGAAAGAAACAGAGACAGAGAATAATAGAGAAAATAAACTACAAGGGTAAAATAGTTTCTCAGAAGGAATGGATCAAGAAATCTTTTTTGGACTATTACCAAAAGTTATATAAATCTACTAATGTGCAGATTTTAGATATAAATAAATATTTAAGTGAGGTTAATTTCCCTAGATTGACAGAGGATCAGAAACATCAAATTAATGGGATAATTACTAAGGAGGAAATTGTGTCAGCAATTCAACAATTGAAATCAGGGAAAGCACCGGGTACGGATGGGTTAACAGCTGTTTATTATAAAGCTTTAATGAAGGAGATGATCCAACCATTAGGTGATCTTTTTAATGGTATTTTACAGGGTTCAGAGATCCCTCCTTCATGGCGTAGTGCCTTTATATCATTGATTCCAAAGGAAGATCAAGATCTTACTTTACCAAAGAATTATAGGCCCATATCTCTTTTAAATGTGGATTATAAGATATTTGTTAAAATTTTGGTAAATAGGTTTATGAGGGTTGTGCCTTATCTTGTGCATAAAGATCAATCTGGGTTTATAACTGGAAGGTATATGAAAAATAATGTTAGACAAATTATTAATGTATTAGAATATTTAGATAAGAACAACCAAGTCTCTGCAGGGCTGATATTTTTAGATGCCGAAAAAGCATTCGATCAATTGAATTGGCATTTTATGTTAAGAGTAATGGAAGAGATGAATTTTGGTGAAAATATATTACAAGCCCTTACGGTAATATATCAAAAACAAACGGCGCAACTTATTGTTAATGGAGGTTTGTCAGAGGTTTTTACAATAGAGAAAGGTATTAGGCAGGGGTGTCCATTATCACCACTGTTGTTTGTTTTAACATTGGAAATATTGTTGATTAAAATTCGAGAGTCGCAGGAAATTAAAGGAATAGAAGTTAACAAAAAAGAATATAAGTTAAGAGCCTTTGCGGATGACTTGGTTGTTACTTTGTCGCAACCTGTTCATTCTGCAGTAAAACTATTACAGTTGATTTATTATTATGGTTTGGTCTCGGGTTTTAAGATTAATGTTAATAAGACAAAAATTCTACCTAAAAATATGACTAGTCAGGAGAAGCAGACCTTGGCTATCTCGACGGGTTTTGAAATTGTTAATAAGGTAAAATATTTGGGGGTGATGTTATCTGTTTCTAATGCAAAATTATTTAAAAATAATTACGAAAAGTTGTGGGTTAGGGTACAGAATGATTTGAAGAATTGGGAGAAGTTGCAATTATCCCTCATGGGAAGAATTGCAGTGATAAAAATGAATATTCTACCCAAGTTTCTCTTTTTGTTTCAGATGCTACCGATTTTGAAGAATGAGATTAATTTAAGTGAATGGCAGAAAGGCCTTAATAAATTTATTTGGGCAGGGAAAAAGCCATGGGTTAAGTTTAAAATTATGCAAGACTTTCGTGAGAGGGGTGGACTCAAGGTACCGAATTTGAAATTATATTATGATGCGGTGGTTTTAACACTAATTAGTGATTGGTTAAATTTGACAAATTCTGAGATACTACATCTAGAGGGATGGGGTTTACTTTTTGGATGGCATGCCTATTTAATATTTAATAAAAAGATGGACTGGGTTTTTAAATCTCATATTTTAAGAATTTCTTTACTTAGGACTTGGAGAAAATATTATAAAAGTGATTTTAAAGTACCATTATGGGCTATACCTTGGCATGCGATAGAAGGAATAAAAAGAGGTGCTAAAATGGACATGGTGTCTTATAGACAGTTGCTTAGGTGGGAGGGACAAAACTGGCAGTTAAAATCACGGGAAGAGTTAACACAAGAAAATATTATTTACTCTTGGTTCCAATACAGGCAACTAGCAGATAGATGGAAGGTGGATTGTAAGGTGGGTTTTCTTAGAGAAGATGAAAATTTTATTAAGCAAGTGAAGGATCAAAGACAAACCCACATTAAGAGAATTTATGGGGTTTTAGTTGAATTGGATTCAGAAACGGAACTAATTAAAGATTGTATGATCAGATGGGCGCAGAATTTTGGTGAGCCAGTTCCATTGGACACCTGGGAAACTATTTGGGTTAGAAATGTCAAATTTACACAAGCACAGAATTTAAGGGAGAATTTCTATAAAATGTTTTATAGATGGCACCTTGATCCACAAAAAATGTCTTTTATGTACCCTGACCTACAACCTAAATGTTGGAGATGCGGGTGTACGGATGCTACTTATTACCATATTTGGTGGTCATGCAGAGAGATAAAAGCATTTTGGATTAAGATATGGTGGAATATCCAGAGAATTTTTAAAAGGAGGGTAAAATTTACTCCGCAATTATTTTTGTTGGGTATAGTTACTGATTGTGATACAAAGGAGGTTATATTGATGTTAAATTTGATTACAGCCGCGAGGCTGTTAGTTGGACAATATTGGAAGAAGGAATCTTTGCCTACACTGCAGGAATGGTTTTTTAAAGTGTCTAATTTGGCGGAAATGGCAAAGATTTCGGCTTTTTTAAAGCAACAAACGCAAGAGAAATTTCTTGCTGTTTGGGATAAATGGATAAAATTTAAAATGGATATTAAAAAATATTATATAGCTTTTTCTTAATTTTTATTTATATATATATATATATATATATATATATATATATATATATTAAAATATAATTTTTCTAATTGTTTTTTTAATTAAGCCTATATTCTGCTCTGGGAAGCTCGGGGGGAGGAAGGGTGGGTGCTTGGGGGAGGTTGGGGAAGGGAGGGTTTGTTGTGTAATGTTTAGTTTTTTCTTTGTATATGTTTTTTGTCTTTGTATTGTTTTGTTTTTTTTCTTTCTTTGTAAAATTTATAAAACTTTTAATAAAAAAAAAATGCATAGAAGTGCAGAGATAGGAAAGCTACCAACCAATATAGCAACACTGAAGAATGTTTGAGAAATAAAGAGATATTAAACACTATGGGATGCACCTATCCTGAAATCTCCATGTTTTGCCATCAGTATAGGCTGGTCATCATCCTAAGAATTTGGAGATTAAGAAATTGCCTTATGTTGAACGGCCCATTGAGCCTGAAGCGAAGTATTGTCAGCATTGATGGCCAGGGATTTTATAGTTCTTGAAACAGAAGATTTAAAGAAATCAAAGGCTGAACCTGGGGTCTTTTCATTATAAAGAACATTTTATTGCCGTGCTCCAGTCATTCTCATAGGTGTGTCTCTTGGTCCCAGTTCTTCCCTACAACTCCGTTTCCGCAGCTATTTTACTTACATATAGTTTGTTCTGTCTCATGAAATTATGTGGGAACGTTACGCAGGAGGACATGACTTGCCATAGATGAAAGAATGTAAACTCACACACACATATAAATCATCATGTCTTTTGACTGCACTTTATGAACACATTTATCCAAAAGTAAGACTAACCAGGTGGCAACACTTAATCCACTTTAGCCAATCTTAAAAAGCTAAGAGAGTCAGACCAGGTTAGTATTTGAACGGGGTATGGTTTTATGGTTACACTGGGTAGATGCTCCCTAAATGATAGGAATATTTAACTTAACTACAAAAAAAGAAGCCATGCAGATTTAAATCCCTCTAACTGAGCAATCCCCATTGGCATGCTTCAAAATGCTTCTAGGGACCCTAAAAGTTGAATCTGATGGTCTCCTCATTCCTATTTTTGCACCTCCACAACCCTATTTTCTTTAAACTTAAGTGAGTGTGTAAGAACCTTTCATAGATCTGTCCTCTGCAAAATTGTCTAATTCCCTTTCAAAGCTATTTTCACTACGTGTATCACCTTGTCTATGACAGTTTGCCAGAAACTCTAAAAATTCTTATAGCTGCAGATTTCTCCAGCCAGCAAGGGTTAGGTTAGGGTCAAGAAAAGATTGGGCATCCATTTATCTGGAATGGTATAAGAAGTCCTGTCTTAGGTACAGGGTTGGACTAGAAGACCTCAAAAGTCTCTTTCAGCCCCATGATTCTATGATTCTATCTTAGAGTTAATTTCTGATATACAGCATATTGTCTGTAGCAGTATTTTTCTGAACTTTTAAGGTGGGGAGTCCAGAACTGTAACAGAATTTTAAATGATTTATGGATTTGTGAGCCTGGAAACATTTTCAGTTCTACTATGATAAGTTTTAGCAAAGCATTTCTTTTTTTCATGACTATCATACACTTCACTGTGTCCTTAGTCTTATATAATGCCAAAGCACAGAGTGATTTATTTTCTTCTGTGATGTGTGCAGACACACCCAGTTGGATTTAAAATTATGTGCAAATCAGAACACTGTGACTTGTTCAGCAAATCATAGCTTAAAATCGTAGTTTTAAATGTATACATGGTTAAGAAATTTTCCCCACAAACAAATTTATTTACCAATGATTTACAAAAATCATTGGCACCAGTTTTTCATGATAATGTTCATTCAACCAGCTGAAAGAGTTCTTTAAAGTTGTCACTATCCAAAATAATTTGATGCCAGCTGTTTATTGTTTCTCTGCTCATCCCAGTCCCTTTACCATTTACAGTCATTACTCATCCTGCCATTGTAAACTAACACAATAAAGGCAAAGGAAGAGGATTGGTTTACTCTAAATGTCCCTGTGACCGGCCTTTCATCCAATACTGAAGCAGACATTATATTTCAGCTCAAACAATGCAATCCATAAACATCAAGTAAAAACGGTTTATATGTTAAAATTACTGACAGGGAATGGTGCTCTGAAAATAATGAATTTTCCAGCAGGACCAATCATTGCATCCCATGAAGCAGCTGTGAAAAATGCACCTTTGTGTAGAGGGGCAAGTCTGGGAAATTGATAGGATAGGGAATACAGAAGTTCCCAAAAATGTAAGGAGTTACATTGATTGGGTGCAGCAAGAAGGGATCTGATAAAAGTAACTTTAGTTCCATAATAAATAGAGTACCCAATTGACTCGGCTTACGACCATGATTGAACTCAACATTTCTGTTATTAAGTGAGAAGTTTGTTAAGTGAGTTTTGCCCCATTTTATGACCTTTCTTGCCACAGCTGTTAAGTGAATTACTGCAGTTGATAAATTAGCAACCCATTTGTTAAGTGAATCTGGCCTTCCCATTTGCTTTGCTTGTGACAAAGTCACAAAAAGTGATCACAGGACCTTGGGACACAGCAACGGTCATAAAAACGAACCAGTTGCCAAGCATCTGAATTTTGATCTCACGATCATGGGGAAGCTGCAAAGGTCATAACTGTGAAAAACGGTATAAGTCGCATTTTTCAACGCTGTTGTAACTTTGAATGGTCACTAAATGAACTGTTGTAAGTCGAGGACTACCTACATCTATCTGGAATGAAAAAATGTCCAAGAGTAGACTACGAGGAGCATTTTGTATCATCCTGTGTAATCCAAGGAGCTGCTGCCTTGCTTCTTTTTCTGCTCCTCCCTCCTTGATACGCTGCCTCCTCTGCCATCTGTATTCTCTCTTTCTAGCATTGAAGCTGGGGACAGCAATCTCTTTCCTAGCCAGATCTTAGGAACTTAATCCCTATCTCAGAGTCGGGAGAATTTCCATAGGTCATATCAGTCGGTAGTTGTCTTTGAAACCATGGCCTAAAATATACACAACTCATCTCTCACCTTTCCTTCTTTGTATATGGCCCGCGAGGACATAGATATCTTCTTCCCTGAGCAGGAGGCTCCCACTCCAGCTGACTCTGAGCCTTATCTCTTATAAACACCAGTTTATTATTTGGCAGCCCTGGAAATAGGCACAGGCTCATATCCCAACTCGCTTTGCTCTCCCTTGGGTCTTTCTTGTCTTTAGTAGGCGCCATTCCAGATGCAAGAATCATTTTCCTTTCCTTCTTCTTCATGCACCGAGCAAAACATAATTTTATAGCCAATCGGCTTTCTTTAAAGGTTGCCCATGGATGTATGTTGCCACCGATTTGTTTTTGTTTTCTTCCTAGTTTAGCGTATTGTCCATTTTCAATAGTTGCCTAATACATGTGGTGCACCTTTAAGGCTTCTTCTCCAGCAGATGTCCCTCACAGCATTTCACTCTGGTTTGCCATTAAATAAACTTTTTACCCTACCTGACTATAACATCATCCCTACTTCGATATCATACATTTCTTGGTCTCGTCAACATCCCGGCTGCTTTCAGCATATTTCTTCTTCTCCAGCCTGCATGTCACAACAACCAGATACTTTGAGGCAGCTATAGAAGCAGCAAGATAAGGAAGGTGTTGAGTTGCTGGAGTAATCTCTTTGTTGGGAGACTCATCCCCTGGCAACGACAGAAAGGGCTAATGTTAATGGGGGGCATAGCCAGAGTTTTTTAAAAAATGCATAGGTGATTCATTCTCTCTCTAAAACAGTGACAACTTTAGGATATGTAGATTTCAGCTCCCAGAATTCAAGTTCAACTTTAGAATTAGGGGATTCTGAGAGTTGAAGTCAATAGATCTCAAAATTGCTAAGTTTGAGAAACATGGCTTCAAACGATTACTTTTATCCACTTTTCCATCATGTGCAATAGGAAAGAGAGAGTGACTTTCCCAGATGTATGAATTAATTAATTTCAGTGTGCTTTAAAAATTAGTCTCAGGTCTCTGACATTAGATGGAGGGCAGCTAAAAACCTGATGGTTGCTAATGCCTTATCACTGGTATGCATTGATTGATAGCAGAAGATGACGTCTTGGCTTTTATGAGTAAAGCAAATGTTCTGTCTTTGTATTATACCTCTGAACCTCTTTAAAATAGGAAAAATCTTTTTTTTTCTTTTTTCTTTTAATGGTAGACTCCATATTCTCTTTCTTTCTGGCCTACTTGAAATATTAAAAGTGAATGCTGTGCAGTAATAGTTTAAGTCTGGACACAAAATTAGAGTAAGGAGTAATTTATACTTGCTGATGTTTTTGTCTAATTAAAGAGCCTAGCATCTCTCCTGGTATATAAAGCATGCAATCAGTACAGTATGGAAATATCCTTCTGATAGCTGAGTCACTGCTCTAACCAAACCATCCAGTGTACATTTTAAATTGGCCAATTCACAAGCAGGGCAGGGCAAATACTCATTTCGTAAAGCACCAGAACTATTGCTAAATATCAGTGTCAGCCATTAACCAATAAGAATATTCAAAGTCAGTTCTGTATTATCGTTTGTGCAATTCCCATTTCCATTCAGAACTTGGGCTACTGGGGAGAAAAACAAAAGATAATCTAGAGTTGATTTGGAACATCCTCATTGGTTAATGTAAGACATTTAATGAAGGCTGACTCTGATGGAGATAGAGTGAGGCAGATTTTACTGTAAATGACATGGAGTTGACACAAGGCACAAAAACAAAGAGACAGAATTCAAAAAAGTTAGGAAGGGAGAACATTTATAGCACAACTATCACTTTACTGTTCCAGAAATGAGACAATTGAAAGTGGATCTTCTCCCAAGGATTCATGGTGTTCTAGGATTTCATAAGATGACCTAGGAACCAGAACTGGTGGGAATGTAATTCACAAATGAATGTCAGGGTGCGTCTATCAAAACCAATGGCAGATGTTTTTACACCTATGTAGATACAGGCAGTGATGAAAATATTATGCTTGGTTAAGTGCCATTGAGGTCACAGCTCTAAAATAATGTAGCAATAAAAGAGGGAGATTCTCCTTGTACCCCCTAATCTAGATAGAGAAGATACTTTGCTAACAAAAGATCTGGATAGATATAAACAAGAAAGTCTCTGGTGACATCCTCGACTTCCTTTTGGGCAACTTCTCCCCACTGTGTCAGGCCTCAGCAAAGAGCATTTCCCATTCTTTAATTTGACATAAATAACTCTCCCTTCTTTCCCTTGTTTAGAGTGAGACAATGTTTTGGTGCTTGAAGGCCATATTTGGGCAGGTGGGAATTACAGTGGGTGGGCTGAGGATAGAAAGTGAGGCTGCATTCATGTGGGCAAAGCTTAGCTGTTCTGCTCTTTTCTGGTATTTGGGGGAGATTTTCTTGTTTTTAATTTTCTTGTTATTTTAAGTTAAAAGTGCACATTCTTCTCACTTCATAATGTTGGGACACTGAAATTCAGCCTGTGCAACTGGATATGGTTCTGGGGGCTGCAAAAACACAGGAGGGAGTGGGAGCCAAATACAGCCTTGGGACGAACTCGTTTAAGGTATTTAATCCAAAGGTAACTCATCAACAGCTTTTTCAGTCATAAGAAAGTTAGCTAGAACTACTGTTCTAATCTTGATTCATTCATAAAATTCCCACTGATAACGGCAAAATAGAACCTTCTCTTGGCATACCCTGATTCTTTGGCAAGGTCTAGGATTTCCCAGGACAGCACTTAGATAGGAATGCACCTGAGATCAGGAGCTTCCCCCCCCCAATGCTGGGAACCATACATTTACAAACTTAAGTTCGGCAATATCAAAGAATTTATATTGCACAACACAGAATAACTGGGTCAACAATTCCATCGCCTCTTGTTTGTCATTCAGCCTGTGGTCTATTTTAATATAATTGGACCAGATTACCTTACAGATGTTTCATTCCTTTATTGTCCTGTATATAAGAATGATTCATGACACCATCAAATGCAATGACAATGGAAGACATGCTGCCAACAATTCATGTTCTGTACCTAATCTTGCATTGCTACTTTATTGTTTATAGTCTACATTTCTGAAACCTCACCCTCACTATAAATGTTTCATTTCCTTGAATTTCTCACCCATGCTATCGATAACATTTTAGGGCAAGCTAACCCTGAGATCATTTGAAGGAATTTCCAGGTGATCGTTAGCACAAATGAATTATCCACCCAGCTGCCTGGACATCATGTTAGAATAATAACTTTGACTAATGAGAGAAGGAAGTAGCTAGGAGATGCATTCCAGAGGCGAGGAAGGGTGGGGCAAAATAAGGAGAGCAACAAGAACTCTTAAACAAGGTAAGGTGACAAAATTAAAGAAATTTGGCCAGGTATGACTTAAAATTGCTGCATGGAATTTAGAAATGCAGTGTCAAGATTTCTACAGAGAGGAGGAGAGGAGGAGAGAAAGAAGAGGGAAGTGGGGAAGGATTAGAGAGGGTGGACGCAGCCTGAGGGGAATGGCAGGCGGTACCAATGGTTAGGAATTTAATTGTATTTTGTATGAATAAATGGAAAATAAAAACCTTTTTAATTAAAAAAAAAAGATTTGTACAGGGGACCTAGTTCTGGGTAATGAATACAGAAGGATTGGAAAGTGAAGAGGAAAGAAGTCTGGTGTCATTGTCTTGTTTCTCTCTTGAACCCCTCTTAACAAGTAGTCTCCTAGCTACCAAGTTTTCTCCTGAACTGCAGCTGGATCAGCCATTAAATTTCATTATAAGTAATGGCTGTGATGAGGATATTTTCAATATGCTATTTAAAAATTTACTTGAACTTCAGAAACTGTTTTCAAGTTATCAACTGTGCTTGAAATATGCTAATACAGGAGTACAGACAACAGGGATTGCTTCAACTTCAGCAAGCTTCAACTGCTGAATTGCCACTAAATTTGACCAGTCCTAACTAAACATGCTCTGCTCTAGGTACATTCCCTTGGGAGTAAACCATTCATTGCAGTAGAATGTATGCAGTCTAACCTGGATTAGACTCTTAACGTAACAACGTGTTCCTAGTAACCTACTTTATAATTAGGGCCTAGGATTGCCAAGGAAGCAGGACAAAAGCATCCAACAGTGCTTTATCTAATCAGCTTGCTTTATTAGAAATCATTTTCAGGGCTGTTGCAGTCCGATATAGGATATTGCATAAAGAGGAAAACTAAAAGAGATCCTAACTTGGCACTAATACTCTATGCCAGTGTTTCTCAACCTTGACAATTTTAAGGCATGTGGACTTCAACTCCCAGAATTCCACAGCCAGCAATGCTGGGAGTTGAAGTCCACATGCCTTAAAATTGTCAAGGTTGAGAAACACTGCTCTATGCAGTGTGATATTGCACTGAAGAGCAGCCAGAACCAATTCCCCAAAATGGCTATTCCACTGCCAGTGCTTTTCCACTGAATATGCCTCCTTCCAATTTGACAAAAGAATGCACAGAACTACTAATAAAAACAGGTAGTCCTTGACTTACAACCACAGCTGAGCCCAAAATTTCTGTTTCCAAATAAAACATTTGTTAAGTGAGTTTTGCCTCATTTTACGACTTTTCTTGTCACAGTTGTTAAGTGAATCTGGCTTCCCCATTGACCTCCAATTGTCAGAAGGTCACAAAATGGGATCACATGACCCCAGGACACAGCAGCTGTCATAAATATGGGTCAGTTGCCAAGCGTCTGAATTTTGATCACATGACTGTGAGAATCCTGAAGTGGTCATAAGTGTGAATAACAGCCATAAGTCACTTTTTTCAGTGCTGTTGTATGGGGATTGTTGCCTAATGTATCCTAGCTAAGGATAGAGAAATACGTTGAAGCAGGGTCATATGAGAAAGACACCTAGTAGAAGACACCAAGGAGACTTGTGCACTGTCAAAATCAGGAACTTGAGAGGTGAGTGGGAAAGCAAGCAAAAACCTCAATGTAAGTTCATAAAAGAGACACAGGCTACAAGGAACCATCCAGCAGTAATCCAAACAGGCAAGAACATATGAAGCAAAGTGCATAGGATCTGGATTGTCACAATATTGCTTCAAAGACAGTCAATGCTAGATTAAGCCTCTTGGGTTAGAGTTGTTATAGAAACTCTCACGTGGGCTCTGCTTTCTTTTGGAGCACCATTTGGGCTTACTCCTAAACTGAACAACTTATTATTTAATAAATAACAATTTAAACTATTTTGCAAGGGGCTTGCCTTAGGTTGCAATCTCAAGCCTCTGAATTCTAGGAAGTCCCAGGGATGGGATAGGATCTTCCTCTTAATGGCAATGAAACCAACAAGCAAGCAGCAGGTAGATTATATCTAAAGCTTCCACATTAATATGATTTTAAAAATGAAGTCATCACTTTTTAGGCTGAGCACAATTCCCGCTGATTTACATGGATGTGTAAAGTTTTCTTGCCATGATGTTGAAATGGGAATCAAAGTCTTTCTATAAGATATTTGCTCAAATGGACCTCAATAATGAAAATAAACTTTGTTATGTACAGAGATGATACCATTTCAAATCAGCAGAATTTTAATATACTCTGACATCATTATTCAGAGGATCCATCTGACCAAAGATTAGTATGGACACTGAATCATACAGTATTTGGAGACAAATTACACATGGCAATGTGTCTGTAAGTAATCTCTATGAATATTTATATATGATATAAAATGCATCATAAAAGTGTATATTTCATTGCTGCTATTGTATATCAAAAGCACAAGGATTTTCTGAGCGCACATACATTGAAGTTCTTGCTGCATTTCACAGCAATGAATGTTTGCATCTATACATTTATTCGTAGGTAGGGAAGTCATGAGAAAAGAAATCTGTTAACATCAATAAGGACTTGGACAAAGGAAATGCCAAAATGATAATAGGAAACTAAATGAAAAATTGTGAACCTCCCAATGCAAATAGAATAGGGGCAAAAACAAACAAACCCGGGAAGGGATAAAACTACAGAAACATAGAGCAGAAGTACTTGAATATCTTCAACTAGAAATCCAAGTGGCCTTAATCTAGTAATATACACACTAGATTTTATGGATCAGACAAAATACTTCTACCAACAATATGGGAACTCCAGCAAGGAAGCGCAAGTCTGTTGCTGTAGGAAGTTTCCCTCATAATATAGCAATAAGAAGTTAAATAAAGTTAAATTGAATTCTGCTTCTGGGCAGCAGTAGCATTAGCTGTGGGATCATGGTAGGTAGCAGAAAAAGTTTCAGAAATGATCTTCAGATAATCACCCTGGAGGGAAGCCAGCTTCATTTTAAGATGGGGAGGGAAATATTTTGGTGGCAAAGGAACATTAGGAATATTTGGGAAGCTGGGAGCTGTAAATGGGTAAGGACTACGTTATACTTATGGGTGGTTTGGGATGATATCATCATCAGTGTTGTCATTGTCATCATCATCATCTCTGATATATCTATTTAATGGCTGAAGCTTCCTCTCTGCCCTAATTCTCAATGGTGGGAAAGTGTGTTATCAAGAGTTCAGCTGCCATGATCAGAAGGTGGCTTTGAGGACTGCAGAAAGGGATGCAAGGTCTGCTCTGAAAGAGTGCTAAAAGGTGACAGGCCACCTCATGGTCCAACTTCCTGCACTCTCTAATGCAAGCAGTCTGCTTGATGTGGGAAAGTTGCGTCCTCTGCTTGATATTATTTGTTTCCAGAGAAAACAGAAGAAAGAGCCGTTTGTCTAGAAAGGAAGGAGGGAGAGGTTCCACCTCCCGGGTGCAGTTGGGTAGAAATAGGATCTTTCTTTTTTAAAAAAAAACAAAAACAGGAACTATTTGCTCTCATTTCTGTCTTATAAAGCTGCAGGAAGTGGTCTTGCGTTTGCAGTTTGCCCTCTGCACAGTTTGCCAAATCCTGCACCTCTGCCGCAGCTTTGTGCTGCAACTGCTATTACGGCTGTTCTTGAGATGCAAGCATGGCAAGACTGAAGAGATGGAGCAGCAGTCTTCAGAGGGAAAAGGGACACAAGGGAGGATGAAGGGGAGGGTTAGATTTGGAGTCAGGCTCCTCAAATTCTGTGCTTCTAAATACAATATTGTCAATGTGTCCAAGAGTCCTACGAAAGAATAAACAGACTAGCAATCCACTTGGATGAAAATATTTGGTTTATAAGATTAATTATTTCCATTGTTTTCAGGTATTCATTGTTCGTATTCACAAAACAATATGAAGCCTGTAGAGAGAGAAGCTCCCACTTCTTTGCTAGCCTTACTTCAAGTGCTGACTCAGACTCAAAGACTGTGTAGTCTGGGCTGTATTATGTAGCTTGCTTCCCTTGTCCTCTGCATAATTGCAATTATGATTGCTACACTCTACGTTGAGTAAAAATGTGGTGGGTTAGCATATTTTGGGAATCCAGGTATAGTCCTAGCACTGTGGTGACGAACTAATGACACGCGTGCCACAGGTGGCACTCAGAGCCCTCTCTGTGGACACGCGTGCCCTCACCCAGTCCTAGGCCTTCAGCTGGGTATTATAAAACCTTTTCACTTTAGGTCTCCGACGTCGTGTGCAAAAAAAAAAAAAGGTTCAATCAATTTCAACTTCTCGCAGAAAAAAAAAAGATCTCGCAAAGTTGGAATTGATTGATTGAACTTTTTAGTCCCACCCAGTCTGCCGTTACCACCATAGCCATGCCCACTCAATGGGCCACGCCCACCCGGCACCCAATGACACATAAGTGGGTTTTGGGTTGCAGTTTGGGCAGTCGGTCTCTAAAAGGTTTGCCATCACTGTTCTAGCACATCATGTGAACCAACCTATTATGGCAAGTTACGATTTATTTCTTTGGGTCTAGTATGTTGGTAAATACAGAATTTGTGTTTGTTCCTCTAGATGTAGAGTCTGAACCGAGATATCATATAGCCTAACTGGCTGTCTGGCAAATTTATTCTGTACAGACTGCTATTATTACTTGCTATAATTCAAAGATCAAAACATGATCCATGTCCATCCTTTTTCTGTAGAAAAAAAGTCCAGGGTCCCACTCAGCAAAATGCAGACGTGGCCTTTCAAGGACATATCACATTTTAACAGGTAAAATGCAACCACTTCAATAACTCCTTGTCTTCCTCCCCACTGCCCAGAAGACCATTAGCCAGAGATGATGCACCACTGGATGAAAATATAGAACAGTATAATTAGTTTTGACCATTCAATTGTTAGAATTCCTAGCCAGGGAAAATATACTAGTTATAACTTCTTCCTTTTATAATCACACATGTTATTTAAGAAGAGTACCCCAAATCATTATTAAAGTGGTATGTCTTAATAGCGGATAACTTTGAATACCTGAAAAAAAGCAACACAGGTATTTAATATGGACTGAAATCCTCATACTTTTTAATAGTTTGAGGATCAGGATCAGGATGCTGAATTATAATAGCCTTCCTAATTTTGTCGTATAAACCAAGAATATCTGTTTAATATTTAGTGTTAGGCATAAAAAAGCCAATTTTGGTTAAGGCATCAAGCTAGAAATTTGGAAAGACCATGAGTACTGGCACGAAGCCAGATGGGTGACTTTGAACCAGTCACTCTGTTTCAGCCCTAGGAAAGAGAGAATGGCAAACCACTTCTAAAATCTTGCCAAGAAGACCTCAGGGAGTTATTCTGGTGGCCTCTAGGAGTCAAAACACTGAAGGCAGTGATGACACTAAAAATGAAATAAAATAAAATAAAATAAAATAAAGTTCTATAATTCACCTTTTCAAAATAACTTGCTAATCAAAGTTAGTACTCCCAAAATAGCTGTCATATAAATTACAAACTTCATGAAGCAAAGGTTAGATTTATAGGATTTAAAATCATGCCTTTAAACAATATGCTGACATTATCAAACATATATTACTTGTTCCTTTTATCGAATAAGCACGGCTATATTTAGCAAACTAGATTTCATTTTTTAAAAAGAGTTTTTTTGCCCACCAGTAAATTCTATAAAGATGTCTTTGAATGCATTCAGTGTGGTGTATCTGTACAACATTCAAATAAATGACTTGTGGATTAATAAAAATTTGCAGAACCTACCTGTGCAAATTTATCTTCCATTAGGCAAAACCACTTCGTATTATGAGATTTTATCACTACCAGAGGGCAAAATGGGGGGGAGTCAATATGGAGATGAAAAAGCTGTTATTGTCCTAATTCCAAAATATTCTGCATTTGAGAAAGAAATAACCATTTACTGTTGATTAAAACCTAATATCTTTTCTATTGATGCTTTAATATTCAAAGATAGCTTCATCGAAGAAATAGGGAGAATTCACTATCCCATTTAGGATATATTTAATTTTGTAATGTTTGAAGCTCATTAGAAAAAGAAGTTATTATGCAATGTTGAACAAGTGATGAATTTTGAACATAGTGGGCTCTTTTACACATGTTGCTAAATAACATTCTTGGGGATCCCTCTAGTGGCTAAAGTGGAAGAATAAAAATTCACTGTTTCGTAGGGCACAATCCATTGTTTTACATAAAAAGAAAACAAAATGCTTGACTCATTTATGATGTTAGCTTCAGAGAATGTTTACAAAGTTTTACCCTAACAATTTATACACAGGTTTGCTAGTTTATACATACAGTTTAGAATTAATTACTAATCAGAAACATGTGTCTTTTATATTTGTTAATTTTGGCTATTACTTAAGATGCACAGAAACTCTATATATAATAGAGGCTTTTTTTAAAAAAAAAAAACAACGCAGTATATAGAGAGATTAAGTGGTTACCCACACAGCTCTTTACTGCAGAGATGCAAGGACACAGCCAGAAATGAATTACACTGCAACGGTAGCCAAAAACAAAAAACAAAAAAACAACCCTCCCATAAAGAGGTTATATTCGTACCTTTTGCAGTTCCAAGAAGTGTATAGAATAAAATACCCTAATTTGGGAATATTCACCCTCGGCAACTTTTAAGACTGCGGACTTCATCTCCCAGAATTCCCCAGCCAGCACAGCTAGAAGTTGAAATGCACAAATCTTAAAGTTGTGACGGTTGGACACCCCTACTCTAGACGGAGTCATAAAGGAACCCACCTAAACAATGAGATGGGCAGCATCTAGATTTGACAAATAAATACTAAATATATAAGTAAACTTTTTCCCTAGGGGGGGAAATAGATTATAGAGGAAGTTTAGTATCTTATATAACAAAAAGAAAATTGATGGCTGAGAAAGTAGGAAGGTTACTGCCATTCTTGTCAGGAAAACTGCAGGGACCAGTTCAGGCAGTTGCCAAGAGTCAACACTGCCTTTGCAGGTACACATACACAATTGTTTCCAACATTTTTAAGAGCTCTGTTTTTATTTTTAAAAATCTATTTTACCTACAGACACAAAAGAACTATTTTTTCTGCAACATTCATATTTATAGGCAAAATTTAAAACATAACATGCCAAAAAACGGATCACTGTAGGTATAAAAGGATATACATCATAAACAACTGTGCTGAACTATAGTACACTTTTGTAAAGATCTTCTCTATGCTTTTCTTTAAGGCTTAGGAAATATAAGGCAATTCAAGATAAAGTGGGGTATTTGGGCTGTATATGATATCTGAATACAGTTTAAAGCTGGCTATGATTAAATTAATCCCTTCTGCTTACACAAAAACTGTATATACATATTTAGGCAGAACTTTCCCCACAAAAAAACAGCACTTTGGCAACAAATGTGAAATTTCCATTGCAAAGAACATAGGATTGCTGGCAAAGAAGGATGTCTCACGTTGTTTTTCCTTCCACAATGGCAAATTCAGTGTATATCTGTCCCCTTCTTTCACTATCCCAACCCTAGGAAGGAACACGTTTGCTCAACCACACCATGCAAAGAAGACATGAAAATGATAGTTTAGCCATCAGAAAAGAGATTTGCCTAAATGTCAGAAGCATCAACCAGTTTTTATGGATGTGGAAGCAATCGTCATATTGATGTTGTGTGGATAGTCCTTGTTTGGCAGCTGTCTTGTTTAGTGATGATCCACAATGGTAATGAAAAAGCAACTTTGCAACCAATTCTCACATTCATCATCTTCACAGATCTGTAAAGCAAAGGAAAGCTAAAATGAGATCGTAAGAACAGTTGTGATTTCACTCAGTCACCACTTCACTAAATGACCAAGTTGTCGGTCCCAACTGTGGTCACTAAATGATACTCCAAATATCCATATGACTGCAGCTAATGGCTTACATGGTGACTCCAGACTGGTTCAGAAACAGTGACAATGAAAAGGAAAAATAAGTGAAGCAGGTACAGTCGAAAGGTATATTTTTGGTATCCTCTGTGTGGACCACTCTATCTCAGAAACAAGGTAGGCAAGTTTCCTATTTCAGAAGAATAAAGAAAGGAGCAAACCCCAGAATATATCCTATATAGTAGGGAAGAGGCACGTATGTATAGGTATGATCCTGATCCACACCAGCCTGGCAGACCCATATCTGGATCCTTAAATCTCATATACTTCTGCCCTTGAGTTTCAGCTCTCTGGCTTATTTGGGCAAACAACTCTCAAGTCCCATAACCTGCCCTTTCCATCTCCTGCCACTCCTTGGAAAATCAGTCTTTTACCTTTTGTCAAATTTAAAACTACAGTTCAGAAGCAATTTTTTGAGGATTTTGAGCGCTGAACTCAAAAGCTTGGAGGGTTGCCTATGGCGTGAGAACTCAGGTTATCACTCTTCAAAGCACTAGCAATTCAACTGCTTTTGATAATTGGCAGTGAAACAGCTAATGGTAGTTCTTTGCCCCCTAAGTGTTTTTGGTTACCAGAAAGAAAGATTTGCCTATTTTTATTTTTATTTTGCATGTTCATTTATTTGTTTGTTCTCTGTACACCTTGAAACCAGCTATTTGATTAGATTCCTTTGCCACAGGGGCAGAGGCGGGCTATTTCTATCACCATCCCTGCCACAAGATCCAGAAGCAAAGCAAATTTGAGTAAAGCAAGAACAGCCCCACCCCTTCATAAGAGGAAAAGAAGAAAACAGGTATGTTTTAATTATTCTGTGCAGCTGCGGCATTGCAAATCATGGCTACTGAAAAAGATTGTTAACAGGTAAGACAATTAATATTTTTAACGATTTTTTTTCTGTCTTCAAGTTGGTGTTGACTCTAGTGCCTATTCAAGTTCCTGCAATTTTCGTGGTAAGGTTTTACAGGACCGCTTTGCCTTTGCTTCCTTCTTAGGGCTGAGAGGAAGTGATGGGTTGAAGGTCAGCCAACTGACTTTGTTCCTTAGGGCAGGAGCAGAACTTATGGCTTCTAGCTTAACCACAACACCAAACTGGCTCTCCAGTTTAAATATGCAGAAATTAATTAGTTTTTTTTTTTTTTAGCAGTAGGGAAGCCTTTTAGGGAAGGGGCAAGGACTGACTAAAGCAACATTGTCGGTCAAAACAAAAGTTCTGTTTTTTTCTATATGCATCACACCCTGAAGGCACATAGCATGTAGTGTGAGGCCATGACTCTGCCTTCATCATTACAATAATAGTAGCAAAACCTCACAGACGTACATAGCTTCTTATTCTTATATTTAAGAAATGTCTCATCATTTGAGCAATTTTAATAAATTTACCAACCTCACATTTACCCCTTTTATAACTATTCATAACATCTCTATTTTGATTCTATCTATGTGTTTGCCAAGAGCCCATAATGACTTGATAGCACATAATCAGTCAATCAATTAGTCATTCAATTGTTGCATCTTGCTATAGAAATGTATCAATACTTAATACTATTCTGTCAGTCATAACTAATAAAAGGTACTAGACTTGGAATATATCCAACCTTTTGTGATATTGCTTTTAACTATGTAGATATATAATGAAAGCAGCACTCTTCATAGACATTACATTATAAATAATCTATGACCTATGTTTCAATATTATCTGTGATGATCCGTGACCTATATTTCAATATTATCTATGATGGTGAGGGACTAATTTTATGTATGTATGTATGTATGTATTATTTATTTATTATGCCTAATACTCATCCAATGGCATTATAGAATAATGCTAAAGTTGCAACAGATACCTGACCAATCACTAAAAACATAGACCTAAACTAGTAAATGAGGTCAGTTACTTAATGTCCATCCATGTTTCTCCCCAAATGCTTTTCTAAAATAAATTTGTTAATTTTGATGTGTGGATTATTTTTCCCCGCATTGCTTTGGCTACTTAATTAATACATCTAGATTTCAGAATATTACCTCATTTGGTTTTACTGTGCTTTGAATTGAATTCCAAACAAAGATCATTTGCTTTACCTGGAACAGCTGACATCCTGTGATATACCTTTAATACCATCAAATAACAACGTCTTCCTATACCTGATCCTTGGGAAAGACTCGATAGGTGGATAAAAATGTCCAATCCAATTTGAACATCAGGCTGGCTGTGCGACAGACATAATAGCAATAGCAATAGCACTTAGACTTATATACCGCTTCACAGTGTTTTACAGCCCTCTCTAAGTATTTTTATAGAGTCAGCCTATTGCCCCCAACAATCTGAGTCCTCATTTTACCAACCTCAGAAGGATGAAAGGCTGAGTCATCCTTGAGCCGGTGAGACTCAAACTGCTGAACTGCAATAGTAATATCCAGTCCATGGCTTCACGACAGATGGTTATTCATGTCTACATTTTAAATATTCATTTTGAATGTTAACTATACTTCATTTAGCAATCTAATCTATTAACATGTTATGGACATCAGCCAACTAGAGTTTACTACAACAGTCAACTATATTAAAATTAATGAACATTTATTGAAGTGGCAACAACTAAATCTGTTCAGCATATTTCTGAAGCATTTCTATCTTACTTTTGAAGAAGGGGGCTTTGAGATTGCAATTTCCAAACCTGTTACTGTGAATCACCTTTACGACAAGTTTAACTGAAGAAAATAATAGGTCCTTGCTAACTAAAAATAGTAGCCTCTCAGGTATGGACATCAGACTTAGAAAAACCACACATTATGATTAAAAGTTATATAGGACAAGGGATAAAATGGCAGTATGTATAGTCATGTTAAACAGGCCCAGTGGCTTAGCATATTGTGTGAATATAGTCATATTGTCTCAGTTTGTTCCTCTTTTGATATTTCCTGGTATCAAGAAAAATTTTTAAAAATGCAGAAGGTTTAGACCAATGGTGCTGAAACTAATCTATCATGAGAAATACTAGATAATTAATAGGTAATTTTTTTTTGCTTGTTTGGTAACTACTAGTCAGAATCCTTAATGGGTTTACATTGTAATTTTGATGAAAATGTAATATTCAAACGTCATGCAACATTCAGAGTAATGCATTTCTACCAGATAGATAAGATATTAATGTTTTAATAAGCTACATTAAAAACTGATATTGGAACAGTGACTGGAAAATGAAGTAAGAGATAACGATAGTGAGGTACGAGATAAAGTTTAAACCAAAAGCCTTCAAATTGTTTCTAATGCCTGAAGAAAATAGTCAAAATTAAATGTTTCCAATTTTAATATTAAGGTAACATAATCTGATTACATACAAGACAGAACAACAGGCATTAGAACAATTTCTATTAAAAATCTCTTATTTTTTATTCTCCTGTCTTCTCATTCTTAATAAAAGAAATTGTGCACAATTTAGATAATTTACTTCTTTGAAATAACATCTGGAGTTGGGTTATTTTAAAAAGTGGTTCATAGTAGTTTACTTTGTCCTGGATATTTAAAGTTCATTTAATAGGAAAGTAATGCAAATGAATAGAAACCCAAATAACCTCAACAAATATGGGTCAATGTAATTGCACCATGGAATTAAAGTGCAATAACCTACTAACTGTTGCAAACTAGTCTAACAAGCTGGCATCAACTGGAAAACAGAACAACTCACACCGCCTACATGTGAGAACATGACTCAACATAAGCAGACCCAATCATGACCTCAATCAGTCTTCATGTGATCTGCTCATTATTATTTTGAAATAGGCCATTTGGCAATACCGATCATGTAAATAGTAAATATAAATAATAATAAATCCAATTTTGTTATCTCTCCTTATGTGAGATACCTTGTTGTTTTCATTTAATCTCCAGTTGGAGTTGGGGAGAGACCTAACCGTTTTATTTATTTCTTACAAATGTATTATATGTTCTTTATTCTAAATATTATAGAGGACTGTTGTGCCCTGTGTATATTTAGCTCAATAGTAGCAGTCAATACACAATGGCTGGCCTTGGTTCAGAGAGAGGATAGAGGCTTCCATTTTGAATGAGTACAAGTTCATATAGGCTGAAACTAGCCAGCTCCCTTTATTAGAGTTACAGAGAAGTTTATAGAATTACTCCTTCAATTTATTCTCGGCACAGGATATAAAACTAATCTCCAATTGAAAAAATATGGGACTTTAAATACAGCCAACCTTATTTTTTCAATACTTTTTCAAACTTTCTAACAAATATCGAAGATAGGTAAAAAATGAAATCAGCCTTAAATATTGCCCTTTTTCAGAACTCAGCCTGAACAATCCTATGTCTTGTCCATAAAGGAATTAGGTTGGCACAAATTGTTTGGTTGTAGTTGACAGAATGGGAGGTCAATGCCAGTTAGCTCCTAAATCCTAAATGAAATAAGAATTCTTCTGGCATTCCAGTGCAAGTACCAAGCCTGATCTCCACCCTCCCATCACTTCTCAAAAGCTCCATATGAAGAACAGCTATTTTCAAAATTAATGTTTAACTACATTCCTTTGCCCTTCTTTGGAAACTCTGTACTCTGAATCTTGAGAGAGGACTATTCATTCTCACTTAGAATTCTGGAAGCAGTCAGTGGGCCATCAGCAGTTTGGCTGTGCTCTCTCAGCAGTGATGGACAAGCAGAACATTTTCTGATGCTCCTGAAGTATTAAGGACAGTAAGGACCAGCCAAGCCCTCACTGGCCTTGTCCATCTGTTTCACTTGGGAAAAATGTGGGCATGATTTTTTAAAAAATATTTTGTATTTGCATGCCTAGGTGTGGAGTATAAATATCCAAATGCAAATACGTGGCCTCGTCATTTCTAAGAGCAGCAACTCAATACCGTATATAAAAGGTTGCTATTTGACTATGATTGTTTTAGCACAACAATGTGGTTAGATCTTGAACTCTGCAGCACAAAAGAAGTATGTGGCAGTGTGGGTCACCTGACTAAATGTCAAAAGAGTAAGGAAACTGAAATTAGAGAGGATGTAGAAGTTGGACAATTACAGAATACAGAACTAGAGACATTTATATAACTAAAAAATAATGTCTGTTGCCTTGTGCAATCATGCTGGGTTTAGACATTTTAACTTTCTCTTTCCCTCTTTTTATCTCCCAAGAATAAGGTTTTTTTCTATCACACTTCTCTTCAGGATTTCACTTGTATATAT
Source organism: Crotalus tigris (assembly GCF_016545835.1). NCBI lineage: Eukaryota > Metazoa > Chordata > Lepidosauria > Squamata > Viperidae > Crotalus > Crotalus tigris. The sequence continues at coordinate 810,036 of NW_024096961.1, read as the reverse complement.
TTTTCCTTCTCAGACCTCTTTATTCCTGTTTTTCCGTTATTAGCCACACTCTCTGAATTTTTAAATACTTCCACATTTGGTCTTATTCAAGTTCCTTCCTTGTTCTTCTCAGCAGCATCCCATTCTCCTCTTATTGGATCTTGCAGCAGGATTTTCTTTTTGATGATTTAACATTTGCTTTATACACATAGGGCTTGTATGTTTGTAAGCACACACACCCCCATGCTATTGTGTCCCTTTCCTGTGTAATTAAATTACAGAAGACTTTGTGATAATGCCTTAGAAAAGCTAATCACAGACTGTCACCCAGAGAACATGGCCATCAAGTCAGACTCAGTTCAAGGGAAACTCAACTTTAGGTTGAGAGCCTTACTGGTAACAAGCACAAAGCTGAATTTTCTCTAGAAGAACTGTTTGTCATTGTGGATCCAGGGAGGTATTGTGGTTTGCCAAACTCTTCGCAGTCTTGGCCAGTTTCACAACAATGATGGCTTCTAAATAGCATTGCAATAAAAAGTGTTATACTCCAGGTAGTCCTTGACTTACGACCACAGTTGACCCAAAATTTCTGTTGCCAAGCAAGACAGTTGTTAAATGAGTTTTGCCCCATTTTATGAACTTTCTTGTCAAGGCTGTTAAATGAATCAGTGCAGTTGCAACAATAATACAGACAACTTGCATGTGCAAAGTTTGCCAGCTGGGTGTTTTGGCGTGCTCAGCAGCAATTCCTATTGGCTTTCGAAAGCCAATAGTGGGAGTAGCACAGCTCATGCAAAAGTTGAAAAAAAAACCCATCAAAAAAAGGTGCCGCCGTTCTGAGCGTTCTATGAGGGGAAAAAAAGCCCTGCAGATTAGTCTTCAAATATCGAAAAGGAGGACATGAAGGAGGACACTTTTTGAGGGAGGACAGAACTTACAAAAGGAGGACAGTCCTCTCTAAAGGAGGACGGTTGGTCACCTTAACACTGACTCTTTTGAATAAAACAACAACCACCTGTTCTATGGGGCCTAACTAATGGATAATAATGATAGCATGAATTTTGCCTGTAGTTCATTAACTTCTATAAAATACTTTCACTTGGGATGTTTGAAAAATGGATGTGAGAACAGGAAGAGAGAGCTAAATACAATAAACCTAGAGTACTATAGAGCTATATTTCATAAGCAAGTCTGAAGAGGAAGTATATACAAATGAAATACTCTTTTGCATAAAGAAGAAAGACTGTGTACATTGAGATGACACACCTTGTTTGGGCAGCTTCCTCTGCTTTGTTTTTAAAATGGGGGAAAATCGTTGAAATCTGAGTCCTTTTGTATAGCAGAGCTTACAGTAAAAGCTGATTATACAGCAGATAAAGATACAGATATATATTACAGATATAAATATATATTGACATTGCACTTACTGAAGTTGATTGTCATGGCTTGGTTGATTGGCATGATCAGAAGGACACAGTTAATAACTTTCACAGCTAAGGGCCCCATTCCGGAAAGTGTAGAAGACACTGCAGATCATTGTGTGTGTGTGTGTGTGTGTGTGTGTGTCATGTAGAATGAATTAAATTTTAGCTATTGTTATTCGATTGTATATAGCCCTTTATTCTTTTCTATCTATCTGAGTGTTGGAATGTAATTATGGAAAAGGGCTCAGAAATTTGTTCATCCATCAGAAAGCTAAGTCTCTGAAAACAGAAAAGAACCACATTTGGTGTGATAAGAGAAACCAACAATAACAACAACAATAAAAAAGCTCAGGTTCAAAAGTGAGATGGGTCTGTGGAGGAAAGAAATCCTGAAAAAAAAATCCCAATGCATGTCTATGGGCTCAGAGAGTTGCTGATTGTTAGAAGTCCTATCAGCCAACTTTATCTATCCCTTGCAGGAAATTTTCAGCTATTGGTTCCCCAGCTTCCTGCTTCAAATCTCCAATAGGAAAATGCCCATTCTTTGATTCAGTGATGTCCATATATGTGGAAGGAGAGTCAAAAAGGCCAAGATAGTGATGGAGTTTTACTAGAAATAATAATAATAATAATAATAATAATAATAATAATAATAATAATAATGATAATAATAATAATGAGACCAAACTGGCCTACAAGAAAGACCAAATGAAGAACAGAATAGAGGCATGGGAAGACAAAGCACTACATGGCCAATACATGAAAAAAATAGCTGGGAAAGCAGATAATAATAAAACCTGGCAATGGCTAAGAGCAGTAAAATTGAAGAAAGAGACCAAGGGACTAATTCTGGCTGCACAAGACCAAGCCTTAAGGACAAATGCATACAAAGTCAAAATTGAGAAGACAGCAACAGACAGTAAGTGCCGCCTATGCAAAGAAACTGAAGAAACAGTGGACCACGTGGTAAGCTGTTGCAAGAAGATTGCACAGACTGATTACAAGCAGCGGCATGACAAAGTAGCAACAATGGTGCATTGGAAGATCTGCCAAAAATATCATTTGCCTTTAAGCAAAAACTGGTGGGATCATAAAATAGAGAAAGTCATAGAAAATGATAAAATTAAACTGCTCTGGGACTTCAGAATTCAAACAGACAAGCACCTGCAACATAACACCCCAGACTTAACAATTGTCGATAAGAAAGACAAAAAGTCTGGATAGTGGACGTGGCAGTGCCTGGAGACAGCAGAATAGACGAGAAAGAACTGGAGAAGATAACAAAATACAAAGACCTACAAATAGAAATAGAAAGACTGTGCCAAATGCAAGCTAAGGTAGTACCAATAGTCATAGGCGCCTTGGGTGCAATCCCAAAACAACTGGAGCACCACTTGAACACCATTGGCATTGACAAATTCGATATTAGTCAATTGCAAAAGGCAGCCTTATTAGGAACTGCTTCCATCCTGCGACGATATCTGTAATACCATCAAACATCCACATCTGCCTATCCCAGGTCCTGGGTAAGGCCTCGATAGGTAGACAAAATGCCAAATCCAGTCTGAACATCTGGCTGACTGTGCGATGATCGATAATAATAATAATAATAATAATAATGTTGGAAGGGACCTTGGAGATCATCTAGTCCAACCTCCTGCTCAGGCAGGAAACCTTATACCATTTCAGACAAATGGCTGTCCAGTCTCTTCTTAAAAACTTCCAGTGTTTGAAGAATAGCTTGACTCCGTCTTCTTTGTGGCCACCCCTGAGATATTGGAAAACTGCTAGTCCTTCTCTTTATTAAACTAAACATACCCAATTCCAGCAACTGTTCCTTATATGTTTTAGCCTCCAATCCCCTAATCATCTTTGTTGCTCTTCTCTGTACTCTTTCTAGAGTCTCAACATCTTTTTTACATTGTAGTGACCAAAACTGGATGCAATATTCCAAGTGTGGCCTTACCAAGGCATTGTAAAGTGGTATTAATACTTCATGTGTTCTTGATTCTATCCCTCTGTTAATGCAGCCTAGCACTATCTTGGCTTTTTTGGCAGCTGCAGCACACTGCTGACTCATATTTAAGTGATTGTCCACTAGGACACCGAGATCCCGCTCACAGTTACTACTATTGAGCAAGGTACCACCTATACTATACCTGTACATTTGGTTTTTCTTGCCTAAATGTAGAACCTTACTTTTTTCACCATTGAATTTTGATAGTGTCCAGTGTTCAAGTTTGCCCAGATCCTCCTGTATCTTAAGCCTGTCTTCTGGAGTGTTGGCTATTCCTGCCAGCTTGGTGTCATCTGCAAATTTGATGAGTTCCCCATCTATCCCCTCATCAAATCGTTGATGAAGATGTTGAAGAGTACTGGATCTAGAACAGAGCCCTGGAACATCCCACTACCCACTTCCTTCCATTTAGATGGAGGTAAGTGTGTAGTGGCTGTGAAAGCTCAGACTTAAACTGGCTCTGAAAGCTCAGACTTAGACATCTCAGAAGATCTGTCATTATGAGTTTCCACTTCTGTGAATCTCCAACTTTCTGCACATTTGACTTGGTTACTAGTTTGCTTCTTTAACAGTTTAGCCATGACATGATTCCACATATTCAATGAAAATGAAAGCTCTTTGCATGTATTATTTCTTAAATTAGTCACACATTTTCTCTAATAACTTAAAAAAGATTAACTATATTAAAGTTTGAATTATACACATATTAAGTCAATCATTAATTCCACTCACTCACTCTCATCAAAGGTTGCTCATTCAAAGTTTTTCCGATTGTGAGAATAGAAAGGATCCTACAGTAATTTCCAGCAACCTGGCGGCCCAAAAAACTTTTCGGGTCTTATGTGCAAGTGAAATACAATACTTTTCTAGGAACTGAAATTCATAGACTTGGCCAGCAGACATTTTTCAAAATATTTGAAAGCTTTATGATTTTCAAGTGCATTTCATGAAGCATGATGGTTAGAAGTTAGTGACACTAGGTGGAAGGAAAGAGAAAAAAATGGGGCTGTCCTGTTCCTGGCTATATTTTTAGATAACAAGAAGGAGAGCTTCCAGATATTCAAATGTTATCTTACCAGGTACAGAATGGTACAGAAAAAGAAATAAGCAAATTTTGACCGTCTCCCATTTCTAGTAATAGAAATTCCAGCTTTTTTCCATCCTATCAGAAACAGAATTCTTGGCTGGTGGAAAATAGGAAAGAAAACAGTTAGGCTGTCTTGAGGCTCCTTTTCCATGACACGCTAATTTTCTCATTCTCAACCCACCACAGAGGTAATTTAATTTGTTTTTTAGGTGTGTTTAGTTTTAATGGGTATTATCCCTCTTCCCTTGCCATAGGTCTTGCCTGATGAACAGCACACAACTGCTTGTTGACCATGTAGTTGATTTTTATGGTCAGGGGCTGGGACCTGGCAAGCTCCCCTTAAGCCATTTTAGGCTGTTGTGGGCATGTTTCCTTCTCTCCAGTACATTGTTTTCTAGAGGTCAGTTTGTTTTTGGCATTGGGACAATCTGGTTCTTAACTTATTAATACTCCTGTACTAAAAGGCCATCTCTTCACACATCTACCACTCCACAGACATGTAAGCAAGTCTAAAGGCTTCCAGGGCTGCAGAGAAGTAAAAGAAGCAGGAAGATATGTCTTTCCCCACCAGATCTCCTGATACACTCTATGGCAGGGGCCTTCAAATTTGGCCCTTTTATGACTTGTGGACTTCAACTCCCAGAATTCTGCAGCCAGGCACACTGGCTGAGGAATTCTGGGAGTTGAAGTCCACAAGTCATAAAAGGGCCAAGTTTGAAGACCCCTGTTCTATGGGATAGAAGATCTGGATGATTATTCCCTCCCTTCTCTGTGACAATGACAGCTGATCCTAAGGTTGGGAGGGCTGGATAGGATATCAAGATAAGGGCAGCGAATAAACTTTCTATCGAGTCTCTGATCTCACAGTGTTGGAACCATGGGATAGGGGACCTGGCAAGAAAGTTAGTTGCTTTTGGTTAGTGGCTGTTAGTCTTAGAAGTGGCTCACAAGTTCTGTTTGACTGATGTAAGAAGCAGGGGTGACTGCCCAGCACCCATAGGGTATTGGGAGACACAAATATGGGTTCAGTGTTCTTTTTATGTATGAAAATAGTTTTAAAAGCAACTCACAGCAGAGTAACAAAAGGAAGTCAGGAGCTCTCTCACTGCACTTCACAGACTCTCCCCCTACAAGCAGTTGTTTTTAGAAGTATTTTTGAAGATACATTTAATGCCCATCTGAATATTACCTAACAATATTACCTAATGAAGTGGGATCTCTCCCACGTTACTTCACTGTTGTACTGGTGCTTGACAGTTGCTCCTTGGATTGACAGTCAGGTGTGCTGAACTCTTAGCTTTATGACTACATGGATCAGCTGTAAGCCCAGTGTTTGATCCACAGGGTGATGGGGAGGTACAATTGTAATAACTATTCTGTCCTGAGTTTAGCAGTATTCCAGAATAGCACTCGACCCTGCCCAATAATGCTAAAACTATGCTGAGTATGTTCTGGGCTTTTTTTCCTCATAGAACGCCCAGAACGGAGCTCCAGCACCTTTTTTGGATGGAACCTTGTAGGGTAGGCAAGGCGGGTTGTATGACGTGTGTGAGTTATGGAACCTTTTTTTTTTTAGAAAAAAAGTACTGAGTATGTTTGAACAAAGCATATGCAAAAAAAAAAAAAAAAAAACCTAGGGCAATTTTTGAGAGATGGCTATCCTCACCTGCATAGCCATTCATGATAAGATAAGATATAAGATATAAGATATAAGATAAGATAACCTTTATTGTCATTTTTTTTACTGTGGGCACAATGGCACACATCAAAAATGAAATTTAGTTGCTCGTTCTCAAAGTGAAACACATAGATGACAAACACCTAAACATACTATATACAACATATGTATAGACCTACACCCCTACATATACATAACAAATAAATATTAAACACTGTCCATCTTGAATATATAACGGAAGGAGGAAGCTTGAGAGTTCACAAGCTTAATGCTATATGGAATGAAACTGTGGCTGAATCTGGATGTTTTGGTTCGGATACTACGAAACCTCCTCCCTGAAGGTAACAAGGAAAACAGGTCATGAAGAGGATGTGTAGTGTCCCAGATGATCTTACGGACCCTGCTCAAGCAATGCTTCTGTGCTATGTCCTGGATGGGAGGGAGGGAACTGCCAATGATCTTTTCGGCCATTTTCACCACTCTCTGCACTGCTTTCCTGTCTGAAGCAGTGATGCTCCCAAACCAGACTGTGATGCTGTATGACAGGATGCTCTCGATCATCCATCTGTAAAAAGTGGTAACGACAGGACAAGGAAAATGTGCTTTTCTCATGTGATGCAGAAAATACAGGCGCTGCTGTGCCTGCTTCACCAGTATCTCACTGTTGAGTGACCAAGCCAGCCTATTCGTTAGCTGCACACCCAGGAATTTGCTAACGAGTAGGCTGGCTTGGTCGCTCGACAGCGAGACACTGGTGAAGCGGGCAAGCAGCACCTGTATTTTCTGCATCTCATGAGAAAAGCACATCTTCCTTCTCCTATCCTTACACTTTCTACATCAAAATTCTATCTATCTGTCTTGCCCCATCCTACCTTAAAGAGAGTTGATATTTTTCCCACTTTAGTGGAAGGGCATACAAAGCCATGAGAACCCACCAATCACTTTCTTTAACTTCTTCTGTATTAAAATTGTAAGAACAACAAAATTCACTGGCCTTGTTAACTGAGGCAAAATAGGATTTAGCAATCAAGGCAGTACAATTTATATTGGGCATCTTTTTTTTTTGCTGACTCGGGGAAAGGGGAAATAAACACAAATGCAGCCATGAGGAAAAACATTTTTTTAATATAAATTAAATAGAAAGTAATTTACTTTCCATTTATAGACTTATTATCAGTACCTTACCAGGTGCTGTTCTGTGCTGCCACCTATTATCTGCTCTTGAATACTGCAATACACCAAATGAAAAGTGAAAACAACAGTGTTAATATTGGGATTGCTCATGTGAGCTGCATCTTCTCACAAAACTGTGGGGGGTTTTTGAGTGGAAAATAGGTATTTGTAGAATATGATCTATATTGTGAACTATACTATACATATAATTTATAGAGCTATAGATTTTGCTTCAGATATAAGATGTTAAATCAACATTTAGATTCAGGTCTAGAGGACAATGGTTTTCCCTTCCCCCTAAGTCAGTGTTTCTCAACCTTGACAATTTTAAGGCACAAGTGGACTTCAACTCCCAGAATTCCACAGCCAGCATTGCTGGCTGTGGAATTCTGGGAGTTGAAGTCCACGTGCCTTAAAATTGTCAAGGTTGAGAAACACTGCCCTAAGTCAACGTGCTAACATTAACATTGCTTAGTAAATGTTAACATATTCACTTAGTGGAAAATCCTGCTTCATTTTTTTGCTTTGATTTTAGCTTGTATCTCACTGTGTTCGTTTGTGATTTGCTTTGCTTTGAATGATATGGTTATCACCAAAGCCTAGTCAGATCATGGGTGAACTATAGGGCAAGGATTATGTTATGCCTCTCAACAGCTATCAGTTTAAGAGAAAAAAACAACACAAGAACAAGGCAAAGCTTTTTCAAAGGCCTACTTATAAACTTGCCTGCCAAGAACAGTAGTGTCATTTTACTTACATCTTTCAGAAATGTTTAACAAGTTATTTGGTCATGTGTATTTATGTAATCTCTAGTTCCATAAATCAGAAACACTGTTGATTTATTTCTCCCTTGAAAGGAAAAATGTTGATACAATCTACAAAAATAAAATAAAATAAGGATCCATTAGTTTGTGTTTAAATAAAGCTTGTGATTAAAATCCATCATGATTTTGTGTCATCTATCATTTGTGCAGAATGCCAGGTTATTCCTATTTTATCTTTAAGTAAAACTCATTGCAATACCTTACTCTTACCTAAACATGTTAGAATATACCTAAAGATGAGATTATCCATCTCTCTGCCTTAAATTGCAGTTCCACCCTTCCTACTTTTCAGAGCAGTAAAAAGTTCCAGGGGGCTTACTCATTTGGAAGGCAATCATTGGAAGCTTAAGGTGTTTAGGTTATTTGACACATAAATAATTTAAAGGCATAACTTAAAAGGTCTCCAGAAGACAGTAAAATCCATTGCCTTGGTGTTGGAATTTCAGAGTCTCGATAGATGGTCACACTATTTGAATGTGTTTACAATAAATCCTCATAATAAGAATTAGTCATCTTTGGCTTCTTCTAGCCTTCTTGGTTCATTTATCTACAATTTACTTTTAAACCCACCCACCCCTATGTGGCTGGGATTTATCCATATAGTTTTGGCTTCCTTTCCTTTCTTCTGTTCAGACCTTCAGTTTTACAAAATACCATTATAATTCTTAACCATATTATAAGCACATATGGTCCAAAGAAAGAGATGTTGAGGAGTGGGAGATGAAGAGATGAAAGAATGAAAGTTAGATCAAATTAAGCTGATGCTTATGGAGCAACATTCATGCATATAGTTTAAGTGAACTGAAGAGTTGATCAAACAGCTGACATTGTGAAGGCTAAAGAAAAGCAGCCAGATCCCTCCTTCTCAGGGGATTGGATCCAAATAGTCTTTTACAAGACAGAGCTATGAAATTAATGGGACTTAAAAGAAGATACAGCAGTGTTAAAAGTACTTCATCATGATTTCAGGGCATTTACATTCGGTTTAGTATGACTGAGCCAGGATTCAATGTATTAATGTATCTGGGTTCTCATGCACATAAATAAGAACAGGATGGGAGTTTTAATTCAGCATTTTAATTGTTATAAGCCTAAATTAGTAAGCCAATGACTTTTCAGAAATTACAGAACCATCACTCATTGAGTGCCAGTGAGAATATTGAAGATATAGTTCAGTGACATTTGGAGTGCCACACATGATGTACATGATTATGTATGTATGTTTGCATGCATGCATGTCTATATGTATGTATGTATGTATGGACAAATAGATAAATTATAGACACAGAGAGAGAGATTTAGGAGTTGACAGACAGATTTAGGAATTCCCAATTACATATGCATGAGACTGTACATAGTACTTTTTCACTTTGGAAATATGTTTAACAAAAAGTGGATTAAAATTGCTATAATTAAATAATTGGAAAGTTTCTCTACTTCTTATTTTAGTATAATGAATACACATTAGATCTCCAAACCTTTTTGAGTGTGTGGGGGGGAAGCTTTGAGAACCTGCATGGAGGGGGAATTTACTGCACGGAGAGGGAACTTCTTCTGTTTCAGGTGTCCATTTCCCTGGTATCCAGATACTTTTTATAGTGTGAAATTATAATTGCCAAAATATCTTATGCTGCTACAACTTGATTTTTTTTCTTTTCCATTTTCCTTAGATGTTTGTTCTACAAAGCTTTAAAAGAAGAGAAAGTATCTCAGATGAACAGTTGGTCTTGAGGAATAAAGTGTAAGTTTTTTTGTAATGATTTGAGAGACTATATTAGAAAAAAAACACACTATAGTTCTGCACATATCAGTACATACATCTATCTTGCAATTCACTTTCAGAAACACTGCAGTAAACAAAATACAGAAAAAGACTGTAGGGGTCTGGAAGAAAGAAATTGTGTTACCATGCACATTTTAGAAGTACCCCATCCCTATTATCTTAAACTTATTTTTCCTTTTTTCTGACAATAATCACATAACAAACTAGTCAGAAATAAATTTCACACACACCCATTTTAACTTCATTTATTCTTCTTACTTTTCAATTTCCAATCTTCTGTACACTGTGGTTGTCACCAAATGGATCAATAGCTATCAAGCTCTGCTGCACATCATGGATTTGGTTAACTGAGAATTTCTCATAATGCTTGACAAGAGAAAAAGAAAGTAGACTGGGTTACTAGCCTACAACGTGTGTCACTTGTAGCATTCTCTACTTCTGATAAAGTCAATATCATTTAATTTTGCCAAATTTCAGCCAAGCTCAATAGTACGCTAAGCACACCTACACTATCCTATGCAAGCTTGGATCAATAATCTAGATTCTAGAAACTATTGTTATGTTCCTACAATTACATTCATTAAAAAAAATACCACTGTATTGAAAAAGTTCAGTTACAATTTGTTATAAAGATGAGTCATTCAACCCATTCTTTTTTCAGAGAATCAAGTCAGGACAATATTTCTACAGCACTCCAGAAGGAGAATACACAGAATAAAATGTATAGTAACAAAGAAAAAGAAAGTAGAAGGGAATTACCATGTTGTATGGGAGAAATTGACTTCTTGACTACTGGAAAGAAACAGGGAAAGGTACTATAAAACCTCTCAGCATGATCAGTATTCAGTAGAATATTATTGCTATTCTATATTGTCACTGAATCATTCTAAAAGAGACCCTTAAACAATAATTTGTGTCAATGCTCATGATTTAAGCTCATTCGGGGTGCTCTTGTTCATGGAAGAGACTGAGATCCAGTAGCAATGTCACAAAAGAAAGGGAATATCAAATCATTTTGCAGGAAATTATTTTCTTAGACGATGGACCTATGTGGATACTTATGAAAAAAACAATATGCTATTTGATGTTTACAGATACAGCAAGTGGAGTGCCTTCTTTAATCCAGTGTTTGATTCAGCATGTGTTGGATCAGCTCCTGGAATTCCCAGCCAGTGTGATCTCAGACTTTGGCCTTGCAGTTTGGGAAATCTGGGAACTCAAAAGACAACATAACTGGAAGCCATCATAGTGGTTTCCATAGAGTGTGCCTTTTTTCCCCCAAGGGGTAGATAATGCATGAAGTAGATACACAGTACTGTTGCTCCTGAGTTCTTCTTACTTAAAATAGTGGGGTTTTTTTAGTCTCGCAGTAATGATAACAAAATATAAGAAGCTAAGCCCATAACAAATGCCCATAATCCACTAGTTACAATGATACCGGTTGTCTGCATTTCCTGTGTCGGATGAGGAGAGCACATCTTTCTCCTTCTGTCCTAGCCACTTTTTACAGAGGCACGATTGAAAGCATTTTAACAAACTGCATCACTGTCTGGTTTGATGGCAGCAGTGCCTCAGATAGAAAGTCCATACAGAGAATGGTAAAGACAGCCGAGAAGATCATAGGAAATTCGCTCCCTGGTATTCAGGATGCTGCTTATAAGTGCTATGTGCTTAGAGCTCAAAGCATTGTTAGACTCCCCACATGCCCACTTTATGGTCTGTTTCTGTTGCTCCCCTCTGGGAGGAGGTTTTGAAGTATTTCTAGCAGGACTACCCAATTCTGCAATAGTTTTGTTCTCTATGCCATCCATCTGGTAAACTCGCAAGATTCGTTTTTCTTGTCATGCACATGTATACATAACCTGAACTAGACTGTTGTTTCTCTGTGTCATATAATATATGTGGGTATATGCATAATTCTGTATTTATTTATTTATTTTTGTCATATTTATGTAGTATATATTGGAGGTGGTGACCCTTTGAGAGCTGTATGCAATGAAATTTCATGTTAATGTATGCCAATTAGTGTACATTCAAAGTAACAATAAAGTTATTATTCTGTTCTGTTCTGTTCTAGTCTAGCCTAGCCTAGCCTAGTCTAATCTAGTCTAGTCTAGACAGAAACTGGTTTATGGTTTATACAATCCTATTGTTTTTCATGTGTTTTTTCATGTTATTGTCTTGATTATAGTTTCTTAAGGTTCCATGTGCCATCCATCCTGGAGTTATATTTGACCTCATGAGTAACAAGTGGAACCTTCTTGCTCCCAATCTGGTTGTCTCTTTTGTTGGAGAAGAAGAATACTTTCAGATGAAACCTTGGTTACGTGATACACTAAGGAAAGGATTGGTTAAGGCTGCCCAAAGCACAGGTTTGTTTTTTTTTCCTGAAAAAAAGAGCATTTTTTTAATGATCTTGTTCAAGAGGACTCTAAAGCAGTGGTTCATAACCTTTTTGAACAAATCGCCCCCTTGAGCAAATGAAGAAGTAGTCATTGCCCCCCTCCCCCAACATAACCTCTCAATCACAATATAGGAAATAATTCTTCAATTTATGCAGGACATATCGATGCAAATAATTTATTTCCAGTCTTTTTCCCTTATCTGAACTGTGTGAAAAATTTTGGTGCCACCCGTCATTTTATTCCCAAACTTCGTGATACATGTATTTCATTATTATCTTATTTATTCAAGACACTTAAATGTAATGACCACTGAAAACAAAATTCAATTACAAGAAAATGAAATGCCCAAAAAGAAAAACAGTAACATTTAATGATTGAATTACAAGTGAAATTTAAGACGCAAAAAGAAATATAAAAAGGGCATAAGAACAAACCGCAATGCAGGAACTAAGAATTTCAAGACGAAAACTCTGAAACTAAATTAAGATTTGAGGAAAGTATATATAGTCATGTGCACTGTAAAAAGGATTAAAAAGACACAAAGAAAATATAATATCGAACTGGAGTGCATGCTAAAAAAGTACAATACAAAGACACACACAAAATGTTTTATAGAGCACAACAAAAATTTGAAAACGAAGCCGAAAACTCAAACTGGAATGTGAAATCCAAAGCATTCCCCCCTCCATCACTGCCCATTCTGGCCAATGGCGCATCACTGTATGGGTAGAGGCTCCTGTGCAACATGCATGAAGATAAGCAATGTACGGCATATGTACGGCATTCTGTACTGAAGCTAGCTGGAGGAACATTTGAAAACACAATTCAATCCACTAATAGCGAGCAATCTGATGTTTTTGTATGACAAATATACAGTGATTCACTGTACGAAAAAGTCTCAAAAGTGTCCCCCAAACTTCTCGCTCCATCACCCCCATATCGCTCCCTTTTCATTCCTTCGCCCCCGCATCACCCCTTTTCATTCCATCGCCCCTCTGAAAAATGAAATCGCCCCCTGGGGAGCAATATCACCCAGGTTAGGAACCACTGCTCTAAAGGATCAAATCTCTGAAAGACTTTACATATTAAAATATACTGAGAACCTTCAAACTTTTCGATTCTTGTTGATTCAATTTGCTAAATTTTCTGAGAAAATTCAAACCTATTAGATTATGGCACTTAAAAAGCTTATAATTTCTTTTTAAAATAGCATGGAAGGATCCATGGAAGGGAAATGAACATGAATCCTACAACTTTTCACTCACAGCTATTTGTTCCAGGCTTGAATACACACACACACAGGGAGAGGGAGAGGGAGAGGGAGAGGGAGAGGGAGAGGGAGGGAGGGAGAGAGAGAGAGAGAGAGAGAGAGAGAGAGAGAGAGAGAGAGAGAGAGAGAGAGAGAGAGAGAGAGAGAGAGAAGAATAAAATAGAATACCTAGAAACAAGCAGCTCATTTTGAGGTTCCCAGGCTTTGCTGATCTCTACATCTTGGCCAGGTTTTAAAATTTAATTTTGATTGATTGACACATCTGTACCTCTGAGAGCATTTTCTCTCCTTACATAACCTTTTGCAGGTATAAAGCAAGGTTCAGAAAAACAATACAGTTGTTTTTCTGAACCTTGCTTTGGTTTGAATTAAACTGGTCTATCCATAGAATTTATTTATTTATTTATTTTTAAAATTTATAAGCTGCCCCACTCCCGGAGGACTCTGGGCGGCTAACAATAAAAACACATAAAACATAACAAAACAAACAGTACAAGAACAGTCATCCAGGGGTCAGATTTTATAAACCCCAGGCCTGCCGGAAAAGCCAGGTCTTAACCAGCTTACGGAAAACCAACGGGGTGGGAGCGGTCCTAATCTCCGGGGGGAGCTGGTTCCACGAGGTGGGCGCCATCACAGAGAAAGCCCTCCTCCGCGGCCCTGCCAAATGGCACTGCTTGGCTGACAGGACCTGAAGGAGGCCCAGCCTGTGGGATCTAACCGGACGAAGGGAACTATGAAGTAGTAGGCAGTCTCGCAAATGATCCCGGTTAGATGAAGCTCTGCCCTAAACTCCAGATTTAATTCCTGAACCTGGATTAGGTAATGTTACATGTTTTAGTTCTTAAGTTTATCTAATATCAAGGTTGAAAAATGAATCATTTCAGGTGCCTGGATTTTTACAAGTGCTTTGCACGTTGGAATAACAAAACACATCGGGCAAGCAGTTCAAGACCACATGTTGACAAGTACTTCATCTACAGTAAAAGTAGTTGCAATAGGAATAACTTCCCTGGAGAAAATTCAGCATAGAGATCTTCTGGATAATGTCAAGGTGCCCTTTTTTCACTGGTAAAAGTATGGATACCTAAGACCATGTAATGTTCTGGAACCTTGCTAAGTAGACTTTGATTTGATAGAAATGATTACATGCAATATACAATTTAATCATGTTAACCAGATATGGTCCAGAAGAACAATTTGCTTTTGTGTGAAAAGTGATGTCTTCTTTTTCATAGAAGGAAATTCTCATAGGCCACAAAACTGACAATAAAGTCCAAGGGCCTTTGTATCCTCTTGATAACCACCATTCCCACTTCATTTTGGTGGAAGAGAGCGAGCCAGATGGGACAACAAAGCTACGGCTCAGCTTGGAGAAATATATTTCAGAGCAGCATACCAGCTATGGAGGTAGGACAAATAAAATAAAATAAAATAAAATAAAATAATAAAGATCCTTATTTGCCTTTGGTCACCATTTGAGTATTTGACATTTTCAGGGGCTTATTATTGCTTAATGATGGACAGAGTCAGATTTACCTTACTTAGAACACAATCATAGAAATCAATAAGACCAATTCATAATGTAAATTTGGCAGCTAATACTGTACCTGTATAATTTCTTTGTTTTAAAAAAATATTCAATACCTCTGCGAGTGTGTGCTCATATAGCCTATAAGCATGTACAGTAAGTCTTCATGCTTATTTTCTCATAACAGAGAAGAGAGGCAATGAAGTAATCCACATGCAAAATGCAACTGTTTTATATGTTTGAAGAAGCTAAAATAAGGAGGAAGGGATGAGATATATCTGTTATCAGCATATAAGAAGCAAAAGCTTATATTAGACATTTCACAAAATGCCATTTCCTCTCAAAAGATGGTTTTCAAGTAGTATTAGTTTCTTAATGAATTTGGTTTTTGCTAAGCATCAGCACATTGAGCATCCTTAAGCATTGAATCTTAGTTGAGTTCATGACAGCTGATGCTTGGATCTCTCTCTCTCTCTCTCTCTCTCTCTCTCTCTCTCTCTCTCTCTCTCTCTCTCTCTCTCTCTCTCTAAGCCAAAGTCAACAGCTTAGAGTGATGTGTGATCCCTACAATTATTGTATAGATCCCTCTGCTATTTTGTAGCATGATCAAATACAGATGATATTGGGCAAAGGCCAACTAGAAGCAAATAATCAGCTTAATTAGTAAATATATATTTTGAAAGTTGTGAGAGATTTATTGCATATTTTATAATATATTAACTCAGGAACAGGTAGCATTGAAATCCCAGTTCTCTGCTTACTTGTGAATGGAAGACCTCACATTCTTGAGGTAAGACATGAACAATTTTGTTGCCATAAGAATTCTAACTATGCAAAGATTCTAGTGCTGGGCAAGAAACAGAGGCCTCTGAGAACAGGTGCTTATGTGGGTAGGACTGCTTAAAAGTGAAATAAATAATACAGTTGCGTAATTCCTGGATAAAGTCCAGTTGGAACATCACAAAAAAAGAGACCAGAACATTTTTCAGTTATTTAGTTAAATGAAATAATAGGAAGAGGAAGAAATAGGCTTGATTCAAACTCTGCTGTCTAGTAGCTGTCTAAATATGGAGGAAATATTATGTAGACTTAATATTAGTCTTGGCTAAGCATCAGCACAGGGTTCCCACGGATACCAAGTTCAAACAGGGATTATCACTGGAAGCCCTTCTTTTTCTTCTAAAATTTATTTCATTTAATGATTGGTCTGAACTTCATATATCGTTTGCCACTGACTTCACTGGGATTTTTAAAAACTTCCAGTCTAGCCTGCACCTCTGCAATTTCCTAGTCTCCCATCCAGACCAGATCAGACCCCACTATTACCTGAGTGGGCTTGATATAAGTTCCACTGAATTCAATGAGTAGGTCTGTATACAATTATGTGGTTTTCTTTTGTCTGAACATATATGACCCTATTTGTTTTTTGGTTTAATAGCGAATTTGCAGGGGGCTGGAAAATTCTGTCCCTTGTCTCATCTTGGCTGGATCTGGTGGTATAGCTGATATTTTAGCTGCACTGATGAATGAGCCACACTTAATGGGGCCACAGGACATAGAAAAACAATTAAAACAGAAGTTCCCCACAGAAAATTTCTCTCGCAATGACATTGTTCATTGGGCCAAAATGGTAAGTTTATTTCTTAATGCATCAAATGCATTTAGGAAGTGTAAAAATATTTAGGGAACACCTCCATTTCTTCTATGTCTTCTATCTATCTGTCTATCACAAATCAAGTCGCTCTCTCTCCTAAATATATGACTTTTTAAGAAAAAAAATGTGCCCAAGATATCATATCTTAGGAAATATACAGATTATAAAAGATATCAATAAAACCACCATATGAAGGTAAAATATAACAGCCTTAAAAGAACATAAGCTAAAATGCTGCCGAGTATCAACACCCTGAAAATAAGAGAAAGAATAATAGGGGTCTCTCTACGGCCTTCCCCTCTGCCATAGGGGAGGGTCTGGGGGCTATGCGACAGCCCATCCCATTGCTGTGCAGTCTCCACAGCGTCCAAAAATCCCATGAGAGTGAGGCATACTTTAGAGAATAGATATTGTCAGGTGTTTGTGAACATTGGTGTACCATATTGTGGTGCGTCACCTTTGACACACATGTCATAGGTTCAGCATCACTGGTACAGGCGTCCATCAGGCAACCTAGCCCATTATCAATTTGCTCATCTAGCTGATTGCCAATTTAAGTGCTATGCAGACTCACAGCTTGTCTCCTACCAGCATCTGAGCAACAGTTTTCTGAACTAGATTTAAAGGTAGCTCTAAGCAGAACATATTAAAAGAGTCTAATTTTGGAAGTAATTATAGTAACTTCAAAGAGCTTGACTCACTTACATGCCCTGAGTATTTCCAGACAAGGCTAGTATTTATTCTTCTTTTAAGTGGGCCTCAGAAACCATTGCTTGTTTTATTTTGCCTTTCATAACCCTTGGCATGTAATATAATCAAAGCATGAATAATCTGTAATTTTAACTGTTTAACTGCTTTTAACCCTTTAGATCCAAAGCATCATCACCCAGGAGCAGCTTCTATCTATGCATGACTTTGAACAAGAAGGTTCAGAAGAATTGGATACAGTTATTTTGAAAGCCCTGGTTAAAGGTAACATACTTCTAATCAATGCTATTTGTTTGTTAAAACACAAACAAGAATCTCACTTGCTCTATGTACAGAATTTCCTACTGGGAACATAGTCCAAATAGTGAATCATACAAGATAGAAATCCATTGATTCACCAGCCAATTCCAATTTAAACTTCAAAAATATTAAGCAACTATTTTAAAAATCATTAATTGCAAACCAAAGGCTTGCTGAGATGGGAAAGTGACATAGCCATTTTTATATTCAAAAAGAACCATGAGCATTGCCGTGATTAATTAATTCATTATGTGCCATCAAGTTTTTGCATGCTTCCATGTAGTGGTTAATTAGCTGAGTTACTATTATACCATAGGTTTTTGTTGTAGCAACATAAAAATAATGTTTGACAATGTGTGCTACAAAGTCATACTTGGAATGGGAAAAAAGCACATGCTCATGCGTGGGTCAGTGTTTTTTTTTTTAAAAAGAACAACCTTTTTTCTGTATAATCACATTTTTAATGTATAAATCATCCACATACAACAAGAAAATTGAAATTAAAAATTGCACAATTCTTTCTGTACACCTTTATATACAGGAGTCTTCAACTTACAAGAATTCACTTAGTGGCTGTTCGAAGTTACAATGGCAACTGCAAAAAGTGACTTATGACCATTTTTCAGACTTAGGACCGTTGCAGCATCCCCATGGTCATGTGATTTATATTCAGATGCTTGACAACTGACTCACATTTATGACGGTTGCAGTGTCCTGGGGTCATGTGACCATCTTTTGCCACCTTCTGACGAGCAAAATCAATGGGGAAACCAGATTCACTTAACAACCGTGTTACTAATTTAACAACTTCAGTGATTCACTTAACAAATGTGGCAAGAAAAGTCGTAGAATGGAGCAAAACTCACTTAACAAATTTCTCATTTAGTAACATAAATATTGGGCTTGGTTGTGGTCATAAGTTGAAGACTACCTGTATTAACTGATTGTTTCTCTAATTTAATTTAATTATTAATCTTTCTGAGAGAATTAAACATCTACCCAACTCTGCCCCATGAAAAGACTTTAAAGTATTTAGGCTAAACCGGCAGATCTAAGACATAACTGGCAAATAAAGGCCACCTGAAACAGTAGGGCAAACCATTTTAAAATGAATCAGATAAAAAGGTACAATATAACATAGATTTGAAGCCCATTAATTCCTTGAGAGATTGAGGCTATAAAAGTTGTGTATTCTTACCTGAGATTAAGCCACTGAATTTATGGACTCTGAGCAAAACTCTACTGTGAATTTATTCTTATTTTATGTTTTGTAACAGCTTGTAAAAGTCATAGTCAGGAAGCTCAAGAATATCTCGATGAACTCAAGCTGGCTGTGGCCTGGAATAGAGTGGACATAGCTAAAAGTGAGATATTCAATGGAGATGTGGAGTGGAAGGTAGATCCTTCTTTTTAAAATATGTCTTTCAATTCTTTGTGAAATTCCAGCAATATAGATCTATCATGTGCTTCCAAACTTTGAATTGGGAATCTATGAACTGGAGTTAATGCATAATGAGTCCACCCACATTTTAATTTATTTAGTTTTATTTATTTATTTAGTTTTATTTATATGCCGCCCAATCCCAAAGGACTCAGGGCGGCGTACAAAATTAAAACAATCATCAACAATAAAACAATAAAATAATACAATCATACCGCGAGTCCGATCATATCCCGCCCCCCCCCGGGGACATCAGCCCCAGGCCTGCCGGAACAGGAGAGTTTTAACGGCTTTCTTAAAGGCCGGCAGGGTGGGAGTAGTTCGAACCTCAGGGGGAAGTTGATTCCACCAGGTCGGAGCCACCACAGAAAAGGCCCTTCCCCGAGGGCCCGCCAGCTGACATTGTCTGGCCGATGGGACCTGAAGGAGGACAATCTATGAGACCTCACCGGTCTCTGGGAACTGTGCGGCAGTATGCGGTCCTGTAAGTAACCTGGCCCTATGCCATGAAGGGCTTTAAAGGTGATAACCAACACCTTGAATTGCGTCCAGAGACCCACAGGAAGCCAGTGCAGCTCGCGGAGGATAGGTGACATGTGGGCATACCTTGGCGCGCCCACAATCACTCTCGCGGCTGCATTCTGAACCAACTTCAGCCTCCGAACGCTCTTCAAGGGTAGCTTGAATGTCTTTGATGTCTTTGATATCCACTGGGAAATTCTCCGTGATGACTCCAGTCCATTTTGCTAGATGTGCCAGTTGATACAGCTCGGGGGATTTCACCCAGGAGGTACAGGCTGCTCCATGTAATTAATGTAACCAGATAATGATGCAAATCCTCAACTTAATCATCTATGGGTGAATGTATTTACAGTATAAATCACGTAGTGAGGTTTCTCAAGTGCAGGGTAAGACATTGCCTTGAGGACTGTGTAGTCACCTGCAATATGGAATGCTCTCTGCATGTTGCATCATTAGAACACAACTTTTGTATGCTAGTACTGTCCAGTTCATAAGCTTTTTAACTGAACCTTTTTTTTACTTGCATGATGGATTGAAAAATGACAGTTGAACAGAGAATTATTTTTTCTTACATGCTTGTACCTGTCCAAATTACAACTCAGTTCAGAGTGCATGATTTGCAGTATGAAACAACTTCTTATAGTCTTTTGGTTTCCATGAAGTGTAATATGTTGGAAAGGATGATACAATTCCTATCTGTAATATCTAGCAATATTATAATGATGGCTTTTTTTTGCATTTGTTGTTATTCTAGTCATGTGATTTAGAGGAAGTGTTGATGGATGCCCTGGTGAACGATAAACCAGAATTTGTGAAATTGTTTGTTGATAATGGGGCCAACATATATGACTTCTTAACATACAGCCGACTTCAGAGCCTGTACTGTAACATTTCCCCAAAGTCTCTCCTCTATACGCTTCTATTTAAAAAACATGAAGAAAACAGACTTACTTTGGCTGGAATGAGTGGACATCACAAGGAAGTGGTGGATGTTTGCCCTCTCTTCACTCTTCATGAAGTTTCCCGGGTACTGAAAGATTTTCTACATGATGCCTGCAGAGGTTTTTACCATGACCAAAAGCCTGGAGGAAAGAAGAAAGCTGTGAGTGTTTTAACAAAAGTTGTGATGAATGATGAACACAATGCCTTTTGAGGTCTCTTATAACTCTAAGGGTACTTGGTATAAATTAAATACTTTCAGAACCAAGAACTATGTAATGGTAGGGTGATGTATTGAAAGGAACCCCAATAAAAACGGTCCCAGTGGGACCTTGAAATCCTGTCTTCAAGGCCAGCTTCTAGTGTCAAGCTCCCTGAGAAGTAATAGTAATAATTTATTGAACTTATATGCCATCAAACTCAATTTATCTCGTACAACGTAACAGAATACAGCATTGGTTCTGAAAAGAGAAGTTGTATTCATACTGCTTCTTCTTGCTTGGAAATCCCTGTGAGGCCCATTAGCCAGAATATGTAGTAGGCTATTTAGCCATGACAAAGTCATGTTGTCCAGTTGCACCATGAGAAGGCTAGTCTATATTGCACCCCACCCAACTCAATGACTTTGGGTGAATTTGGGCAGGTATTGGAAAACTGAACTGACAAAATGTATCATAACCTAAATAGGCTTCAAAAAGTACCATGACACTTCCATCGGAAGTACAGATGAAAACGTCACCCGTGCCTTTCTGCCTAGCAGAACTCTTTTACCTTCCTGCCTTGCTGCTCATAGTCCCTTGTTATTTTTTTTTTTTCAGCTACTGCAGGGGTTTTCAAACTTGGCCCTTTTATGACTTGTGCCTGGCTGAGGAATTCTGGGAGTTGAAGTCCACAAGTCATAAAAAGGCCAAGTTTGAAGACTCCTGAGCTACTGCTTCTGAGATGAAGCTGAAAATAGTATACAGAGAACAGAATGCATCAGGAAGACTTATTTTCAGTTACAGAAAAAGATCCATTACAACACTGTTACTAGCTGGGGGGGGGCTACCAGATCTTTAATGGAAAACAATAACCTGTGAATCATCCCTCTGAATTTCAGTGCTGAAATATATTTTGGATGTGTGTGTGTGTACCTGAAATAAGAGATGGAAGAATAGTTTGTTCTCAGTTAGGCCTATGCTTGTGGAAGCTTGCTGGAATTTTAATAAAAGTAATAAATTAGTGCCTGGTGGAAACTGCTTTTGTTTTTGACAGCCCAAAATAGAATCCAATGTTCCAGAAATCTAGATCCTTCACTTAATTTCCACTTCTTTACATGATGTCCCATACAGGATGTTCCGATACCTATTCCTATTTATTTAGGATACAGCAGTTGTCTTTAATTTAATGAAACGAATGGTGTCATAATCCTGTGATGTGGTATGTGTGTGTGCTAATTTTGGTGCAGATAGAAATGCTGGGTAAGATTTGCAACTGATACCCAATTATATTAGAGAGCCATTGTAATATGTAAGAACCATCAAACATACAGATGCTTGTCTCTATAAATATAGGCATCTAGAGAGGCATCATATATGTCAAGATATCTATGCCAGTTTTACCAAAATGTTTCCCCCCCCCATCCTGTTTGGAGGAAATTATTTAACAGAAATGAGAATGGCCAAAAAATTCAGGAAAAATGGATAGCATAAGTTTATTGTATACCTGAGTTCCAATCAAGGATTGTTCAAAAACAGAGCATTTCTGTTTAGTGAAACTGTTGTGTAATTTATCTATTAGATTTACATGTTCACAGTAAGCCAGCTGTAGCATCTTAGATTATAAAATGTTGATTTATTTAGGACAAGACAAATGCAAGAAAGTTCCCAAGCTTCTTTGATATGAATCAGAAAAGTGAAAATCCTTGGAGAGATTTATTTTTATGGGCAGTGCTTCAAAATAGACACAAGATGGCGCATCTCTTCTGGGCCATGGTAAGCTTCAAGAAGCAGATAATTCAACCTTCCCTCTGTATGTAGGTTTCTGTGTGCACGTTTGACTTAAAAGGCAATTGTTGTGTTTGTTCATGAAAATATTTCGACATTTATAGTTGGGCAATAATTTTAGAGGGACCAACCAAATGAGCACAAAATAATATTACGCAGTTCTGTTTCTTACCTATAGAGTTTGAACATATTCTGCTTCATATCTTCCTTTGAAGGGCATGTAATGGCTTTGTAAACATTAGATCTAAACATTGATTTATCACTTGATTTTTTGGGATAACTCTTTATAAGACAAACTATGCAAATGAAAAAAAAGAAAGCTGTAAAATTGCAGTGTATAAAATATCATAGTTGAAAACCTTAATGTGTTTCAAATCAAAACTCACAGTTCTTTCAGATACTTTGGCTGTCTGAAGCCCTTCTCTGCGTCATCCTGCATAAAAACAATTTATAAACGCTATGTGAAGAACAGCAGGCAAACATTTGTTTCAAATACCGTGAGTGGTTTATTTTTGATAAACCCACAAACGCACTTCAGTCACTGTGCTTTACTTGAACCAATGGGAAAGAAGAAGTCAATACTACCCCAAATATAGATTAGTCACATATTTGATCAGGGACTGCCAGAGTCTAAAGGACTTAGTCATTTATTTGTATATTGTTGGTGATGTTTCTCCTGCAAGCCACTTAGATTTGTATAGATCAAAATGATATAAATGAGAGCCATTTGGTGTAGTGGTTTAGGCACCAGGACAGAAAGCAGGAGATGTGAGTTCACGTTCTGCTGTAGCCATGAAAGTCAGCTGTGTGACTTTGGGCCAGTCATTCTGTCTCAACCCAACCCAACTCACATTGGTTGTTATTGTGGGAATAAATATTAGGAAGCTTTTGGATATGTTCATTGCCTTGATTTATTTATACAAATAATAAAGGTGGGATACAATAAATAAATAAAAATAAAAAGCATTTGAAATCAATAAAAGAAGTGAATAAATCCTGGAATGATCCAGTTTAGACCAAGGAAAGATACAAAATCTTCCTCCTCCTCCTCCTCCTCCCTCCCTCCCTCTTTCTCTCTCTCTCTCTCTCTCTCTCTCTCTCTCACACACACACACACACACACACACACACACACACACAATTTTTGAGATGTTGTCTTCTCCCAAGGGCCATAGTGTAGCTGCCTGATTACTTAAATAACTAAATTAAAAACTTCACTTCTTTGTAAAAATAACCAGAGAATGCCTCTTTGCGATTTGATAACCAAGCAGGAAATATTCTGGTATTTCTGTTTCTTCATAGTTAAGGGTAAAGGTTTAAACACATTGTTTCCTTTAGTCAAAAACAAAACAAAACAAAACAAAAAAATCAGACACAGTGTACACAAAACCAAAAACAGAAGCCCTATCCTGTTAGTATTTTTCAGATTACTATTATTATTTTGCAAAGCTTGGTGGCTTCTGTCATATCTCAGCAGGAGCCAACAAGAGTTTAAATTTACAGTTTACGGCAGAAGCAGAAATCTCTGAGGCAGTCTTTGAAAAGCAACCAAAAGTTGAAGGTTTTTGTAACTTCATCTTTGAAATTGTGGTTAAAAAGAATTGGCTATGTTTTTTTTTAAAAAAAGCCCTTCTAAATAGGACTTTCAGATTGTAATGGGACAGTGCAGCAAAAAGAAACCATTAAGAACAATTTGAGAATAGTTCTTTCTGGTAGCCATTGGTTTTAAAAAACCCCCGCCATCAAAACCAGGTCAGCGGCATCCTAAACAGTCCAACCAATGCTCTGTAGGGTGATAAAAGAGAGAGAAGCTATCCTTTGACAATGGGGATTTATTTCATATAGTAAAGCATTCAAAAGCTACAAATGCTAGTAGATTATTTTAGTGTCTCTATACTTCTACCTTAATATTTTAACAGATTGTGCATGAGGCTTAAGTCATCTATATCAGATTAAATATCATTTACACCTGTTAATTGTCCATGAGAATCCTAATGGCATCTGGTTGGTCATAATGAATAGCAAAATGCCAGATTAAAATAGATCTTGGCCTGACCTAGCAGAGTTTATGTTTTTCTCACTGTTCTTTATTTGGCTGATTTAACCACTGCCTCTTGTGAACTTTTCTCCTTGGCACGAGATTTGTATAGCACGAGGGTTTAACATGGCATGGATGACTAGGCCAAAAGGCAAAAACAGTTATGATCTTTACTTGTTCTCATACAAGAAAGATGTGCCGTGAAAAAATGTCAACGCTACACTTTGCCAAACTGAAAGTTCTTTGATTATGGTCATTTCAAGCTGAAACCATCTGGGGAATTTTCATGATGGAGCCCACCTTTCCTTTTCAACCCTTGACCAAAGTTCACTCTGCTGAACATAAGCATATGCTATGTGTAAGTCTTTAAAAGGCCGGATGAGATCTAGCAAAGAGACAGTTGGGTGCAGTGGTTAAAGCATCAAGATTAGAAACTAGGAGACCATGAGTTCTAGTCCCACCTTAGCTACAAAGTCCGCTTGGTGACCTTGTCTGAGTCCTAGAAAAAAAAAAGCAATGGCAAACCATGTCTGAAATCTTGCCAAGAAAGCTGCAGGAACTTGTCCAAACATTAAGCATCAACACTAACTTGAAGGCACACCCATGCGAGACCTAGTCGATTTTGCTACACTACTCACGTGAATGCATGTATAATGTTTCCTGTTTCATAAAAGGCGGGCCATTGGAACTCCGCAGTTACACACCTGACTGAATTTGGGAAATGCAGCTTTTGAGTAGTTCTATATGTTTTCTTCTTCAGGGTCCAGAAGGAGTTGCTGCAGCTCTGGCTGCCTGTCAAATAGTACGAGAGATGTCCCGCTTGGAAACTGAGGCAGAAGTGGTGCGCAGAATGAAAGAAGCAAAGTATGAGCAGCTTGCCGTGGGTAGGTAGATGCAGTCTGTCCAGAGATTCATGCCTGCACAGGTCACAATCTGCCAGATTTCCCTTCTCACAATCAGGATTGCTATATCAGTGCTCCAGATGGTAACATTCCTTAGAACAGTGTTTCTCAACCTTGACAATTTTAAGGCATGTGGACTTCAACCTGCCTTAAAATTGTCCACATGCCTTAAAATTGTCAAGGTTGAGAAACACTGCCTTAGAACGATGCTGAAGAGTACGACACAGGAATTCCAATGAATACCTTATTCTCAAACAAGGAACCTATATATATATATAGGCAATCTAAGGTGGCAGCATTCTGTTCTGTCATGCTTCTTCAAAGCTTCTAAAGCTGCTTGTCTGTTCAATAAATTACTTTAGGATGAGGAAGATGGCAAGTCCAAAAACAATTTCCAGAAGACAATCTGGGGGGGAATTATTCCCTGTCTTCCACTCTAGCCTGCCATGATACATTCTATATCTTCATTTACTTTTATAATATTTATTGGCTAGTAAGAGTGTTGCCAAATGAAACGGCATGTTGTAGTCCCCAATCAGCTTTTCTTTTTAAAGAATACGGGTAGTCCTCAACTTATGACCACAGTTAAGCCCAGAATTTCTATCGTTAAGTGAGACATTTGTGAAGGGAATTTTGCCCTTTTTTGCCACAGTTACTAAGTGAATGACTGCAATTGTTTAAGTTAGCAACACAGTTGTTAAGTGATTCTGGCTTCCCCATTGACTTTGCTTGTCAGACAGTCACAAAATCTGATCGCCTGGCCCTGGGACACTGCGACCCCTCATAAATATGAGTCAGTTGCCAAGCAGCTGAATTTTGATCATGTGATCATGGAGCATGCTACAACAGTTGTAAGTGTGAAAAATGGTCATGAGTCACTTTTTTTTCAATGCTGTTTAACTTTGAATGGTCACTAAATGAATTGGTTTAAGTCAAGGACTTATTTATTGAAGCCACGTTTATTTATTTAACCAGAAAACATCTTTTTAAAAATGAGCTGGTGGGACATAGAATTCGGAAGAGAGTATATTGCATACCTCTAGCTCAGGAGCCTTCAAACTTGGCCCTTTTATGACTTGTGGACTTCAACTCCCAAAATTCCTCAGCCAGTGTGCATGACTGAGGAATTCTGGGAGTTGAAGTCCACAAGTCATAAAAGGGCCAAGTTGGAAAACCCCTGCTCTAGCTGAAGCTCCCTCTAGTCTCCCTCTCCCTCTGTGGTTAGAAATCCAGGAAATGAAAACAGAAGCCTCACACAAAATATGTGTTATGTTGCAAAGCTATAATAGTTCTGACCATAAGCATCCCTTCCTAAGCAAGGAGGACATCAAAATGACAACTTTCCTGCCACACACTTGATTGTGAAGCTGTATGGAATTAGAGAGTTTGTGTCATTACTTGCCTCTTCTGGTGAAACCCTCCAATGTGTTCATTTGTATTTAATGGATCCTGGCTTTAATGGGATCTTTCTACTTTCCTAAATATGAGACAAAAATGCCTCTTTCTCCTTCCTCTGGACTAGCTGTTCTCCTTTCCTCTGCAATCTTTCTGCCCCTCAATGAAAGTAAAGACACCCCCTTCTTTAAGATAAGCACCGTTTCCTCCTATTGTTCATTCCAAGTTTGGAATGCAAATATTTTGAGAACTTCCTTCTTTATAAAGTAAGAAGAATTGTGTGAAAGTAATATTTAAGAACAGACAAATCTCTCCATTACAGGGAGGATGCAGCTGAAGTTTAGATTTTATAAACCATTTATTACCCTTTTTTTACAAGTAGCTTCTACGTTTACAAGCTTGTGGGATCCAGTATGAAATGAAAAATCTTCAACACCTTTAGTTTATTTCTTTATATGAGCAAATGGTCCAAGACTTTTCTGTAGAACAGTTGAGAACCACTCACAAAAGGTTCTCAACCTTTTTAATGCCGCGACCCCCAATCGGTTGTAAGTCGAGGACTACTCAACCGGTCGTAAGTCGAGGACTACTCAACTGGTGCAGCACTGTTTGCAGAATGGGACTTTTGGTGGGCTCAGCAGGGCAGAGACAGCCTGGACAATTCCTATTGGCTTTTGAAAGCCAATAGAATTAGACTCTATTCAAGAGAGTCTATTCTATTGGCTTTCAAAAGCCAATAGAATAAAAGGGAGTAGCACAGCTAAGGAAAAGGGGAAAAAAATGGCGGACTGCATTGTTTGGCGACCCCCCGTGAAATGGTCGTTCAGCCCCAAATGGGGTCCCGACCCACAGGCTGAGAACCACTGCTGTAGAAGAATATTCATATCAGATCTTCCAGATAGTGAAAGAATTCTAGAAGTTAACGGGTTGTGGGGTTTTACCAGTTCCCAAAAGTCACCAGTCTTGACTAAAATTGTTTCCATTTCAGTCTAGATGTTGCAGTGAAACTGAGATGGGTCATCTGTGTTTTGAAAGGAATGGGGAAAATGGGCCAAAATAATTCTCCAGGATCTATGAGTGGTTTTCTTCATTTTTAACTAAGGCACCTCTTTCTGCATAGTCTATATCAGGGGTCCTCAACCTTTGAGCTGTGGACTGGTACCGGTCCACAGCCTGTTGGGAACCGGTTCACACAAGCAACAGAGGGCAAGAGAGCAAAGCTTTATCTGGCATGCGTGGGATCTAAGTTGCATGTGAAACCATCCCCTCTCCCCCAAGTATATGAAAAAATTGTCTACCGCAAAACCTGTCCCTGGTGCCCAAAAGGATGGCTGGTCTATATGAAGTGGAATTAGAGGCTGGATTAGATGACTATTAAGATCTCCTTTAATTGTGTACAGTATTTATAGCAGTAGTTCAGTTTAGTAGTTTTATTTCAAAGGGAAACATAGTAATTTATTCTGTCCAGCCACATTATCTCAATTAATGTAAAGCAAAAAAAAGTAAAACATAAATATACAGTAAATATATGATATTTATAAACCTATTTTTTTCAAACACATCATTTATATATTTACTGAATATTTATGTTTTACTTTTTCTTGCTTTACATTAATTGGGATAATAGGAGCAAATAAAACGTAATATGCTTTGATTACCCTGATTGACTTTTCATGGGTTTCCCTGTTACCTATAATTCTATAATCCAAGAACGGGTGATTTGGGGAGAAAGCCTTAAAATAATAATTAGGAACAGGAGGTTTGTAATGTCTCTTGGTATCTTAGAACCACTTATAGTAGAAATGAAAGATTGCTGTGCCAGGAGAATATATGAAAGGGCATAAATGGACTCTGTAATTTTCTCGAGATCAACATCTCTTCTTAAAACATGTGTAGCTGAATTCAAAATCATAGTCCTCATTCTGTTTTCTTGATCTTCATCTTTACTTTTTCATTTGGCAGAACTGTTCAGCGAATGCTATCATAACAGTGAAGAGCGAGCTTTTGCTTTGCTGGTGAGGAAGAATCGATATTGGGGCAAAACAACTTGTCTCCACTTGGCCACAGAAGCAGATGCCAAGTCTTTTTTTGCACATGACGGGGTCCAAGTGAGTACTCTTCAAGGTGTCCCTCTCTTGAAGGTGTTGGATAATTCACAATTCAGAAGAAAGAGAACATTGTTACACATATAACCAGATTCGGCTTATGTTTACTCATTTGTGCATATGGAGCCTTTAGAGACACAGGAATCTCACATACACACACACCCCTTGCTCTCTACCTGGATTTTTCAACTAGGTGCAGCTAGAAGGTATGAAGCATAACCCTGGTCAACAGCCAGGAAACAATTAGAAATGCAGGCAGATCACTTTCAATCGAGCACTGAGGCACGTAAAATCTGACGGAATATACAGAGACCTGATAAATTCAAATAGTTACTGGTTACAATGTACATTTTCAGTGTTTATCCTCACTAATCCACCTCCTTCTCAGTTAGGATGTCCAGATAGAGGGATAGAAGCTACCAAGTCCAGACTAAGAAACAACTGAAAGAATGAATGGGCTTCAGGACCCCCTTTATTTCTCCAAGCCCTTGCTTTGATGATTCATGTGTCTAGTACAGGGCCCCCCCAATCCCCGGTCATGGCATGCCAGCAACCGGGTCATACAAATAAGCAAAGCCCCATCTGCGGGTTGCAGGCAGCAAAACAAAACCATGCCCTCTCCGGTCCGTGGAAAAACCTCTCTCCACGTAACCGGTCCCTGGTGCTCAAAAGGTTGGAGACTTCTGGTCTAGTAGCTGTCAGACTAGTGGTGGTTCCATGTGTTCAGCACCCAACTTCCTTCGTCCATCTTCTGATGATATTCTTCCTTTGATCCTTAACAACCTGATTATTTTGTATCTACCATCCAAAGTGGTGGTAGATATTTAGGTTATGGCCACCTTCACCTTTTCTCACACTCTCTCACATCTTCCTTTGAATAGTGGAATCAAATATTAGAGGAGCCTGCAGACCATTTTTTAGGAATACTGAAATTCTGAGCTTTGGAATTATAGACATCTATTATTTACTCCATTATTATTTACATCAGAGTTCCCCAACATTTTTGGCTTTGTGGACCAGAAGGGGGGGAGAGGGGATAGTTCTGTATGATCAGTGGACACTAGTGCACTCGCTAGCCTACTGCTCATGCGAGTTGGGATGCATGCACGCTCACCCACCACTTGTGCGGCCTGGTTCTGAAAGGCTCAAGGCCTGGTAGTGGGCCACAGCCTGAGAGTTGGGTACTCTTGATTTACATTATCATTTACTCCGTCTATTACAGTATGTTTGGGAGGCAGTGAGCCCTTAACTTGGGGTGACACACTGTTTTCTTAAAACAAGAACAAAATCTTTCCACCCTATAATACCTAGGAATAAAACCAATAATTGATAACCTCGCCAGGAGAAAACATTCTCATTGGAATGTAGGAGATAATGTAATTCGGAACTGTGAAAAAAACTGTAACTGAGCTATTTTTACATCTAGTGCTTCATTCAACGACTGACTGCTTCCTCAGTTATATTAACAAGGAAGATTATCCTTTGTTAATAAGGTCCATAAATAAACAAGAGAGCATTATTGTGAGTTGTCAGCTCATCAAGAATCCTAAGATAACCTGCACAAAATTAAAACACCAGAGAAACTAAGGGAGATGTTTTTGAGGACATATGTAAGAGCCATTACTTGGATGAAGAGGCTGAAACATCCTTGAGGTCCTAGAAAGCAAGAAAATATTCAGAAGTGACTCAGGCAAACACCCCCCTTCCCCAATTTGCTAGGGTAAAAGAAGGAAGGGAAGAAAAGCACAGTCAGAATTGCAGGTTTCTATTATAGTCTATCTCAGTAAAGTATAGTTCTAGTCTTCCTGGGAAGTTGATTTTCTAATTTGGTCTAGCGGGGCTGACAAACACATATACTGAATGTTTAAATACAACATTCTGGGCATTTGACAAGTTACAAAGCTATAGTTACAAAGCAACAGAAAAGCCATTTCAAGACTCTAACAACAGCAGGAGTATTTCATTTTATTATTTTAGATATTT
This sequence comes from Crotalus tigris, assembly GCF_016545835.1. Lineage (NCBI taxonomy): Eukaryota > Metazoa > Chordata > Lepidosauria > Squamata > Viperidae > Crotalus > Crotalus tigris. Next base: position 778,893 of record NW_024096961.1, on the reverse strand, counting down.
CATTAGAAAAAAAAAACAATTCATATGGCCACCCATTTCACAACAGTGACTTCTTTAAAAAAGAATCCTACCTAAAGATAGTCAGCAAATTGGCCAAATGTGTGTTCCTGTTCAGTAAAAATGGGCAGCCATAAGTATACAGGTCATGCTCAGTTCTACTTTTTGCCCTCCAAAATTATGTCATCCAAAATTAGCATTAAGTTGCAAGTTACATGAGTTTGATTTTTCACCTTTTAAAAAGAATAACCAATAAAACAGATACAAGAATAACTAAAAATAAGAAATATTTTTGTAAGCCACTCGGAGTCACTGAAAGTGAGTGGACAACCATATGAATTTTCTTAAATAAAATAAAATAAAAATAAGACCCTTAGAGGTTGAAAGAAGAAAGGATAGTCCTCAGTTACAAACAAAAGAAGTCTGATTCTGCTGAATAAAAAGCTTCATAGAGATAATGCAGGACTGGCTAGCTTAGGTGAAAAGTTGAAAAACACATTTACATTGAATAGCTTTAGTCTCTTGTGTTTAAGGAAAGAGCCAAGCATTATGATTTACATTAAAGTGTTCTTTTTTATTATAATTTTTACTGAGCAAAGTAAATGTAGTTATGCATCATTTGTGGAGTCCTTGATATTCACTGAGATTGGCTGCTTGCTTGCAAACATTTCATTACCCAACTAAATACAGTAGTATTATCAGTGCTCATGGATGTGGGTTTTGCTCCCTGTTTCTAAACAGTAGCTTACCCTGCCAATGTTGGTGTGGGTGTGGTTCATCCTTGGTAATTCCTTGATCAGGGTATTATCTTCTGCTTGATTGTTTGGTGTAATCCTTGCTAATCTAGGTTTTGGCTGCTGGAGATGTGTTCTGGTCTTTTCCTTAGCCTTTTAATTGTATTATTATAACATTTTTTTTTTGTATCTCTCTTCTTTAAATTTCAGGCATTTCTGACAAAAATTTGGTGGGGAGACATGTCAACATCCACCCCAATTTTGAATCTGATCTGTGGATTTGGGTGCCCTTTCCTGATTTATACTAACTTGATTTCATTCAGGTATGAACCAAAGAGTCTTTTGCATTAAGAGGAAGAAAAAAGGGAATGCACGCATACTGATTGTAATGGTATGTGGGAATGGCCTTGGGAGACAGGAGGAAGCACTACATCCTAGACCTTTCCAGGTTGGTGGACTGGTGGGGGGGACAGGGTTCTGTGTGAGTAGCAGTGGTGTGCATGCACTCGCCCACCCATTGTGTGGCCTGGTTCCAAATGGGCCACGGTCCAGTAGTGAACCATGGACTGGGGGTTGGGGACCTCTGGCCTAGACAATGGTCTAATAAATGAAGTTTGAATAGGAAGAAGGAAGGGTGGCAAAAGGATTTCAGAAGGGACCCTCCCCACTTTTCAGGACAGTAAAAATGTGGTCTTTAAGACTTGCAAGATTGTTAACATAACCTTACAATAAAGATAGAGCTGGTTGTGCTTCTTATCAGGGCTATTTCACCAGGCTAACAGTGACCTGCAAATACTGAAGTGGCAATAGAATATGCTCCTTCCGTATCCTGGAAATAAAATATTCTACTTTCTCCATTTAAAACATGTTTATAGAGACAACTTTGCTCTTTATATCAGTAATTAGAATACATTTTGAAAAGTATACTCAACCCAGATTTTTTTTAAAAAAAAAATGTTGCAGAAGAAAGTAAACTATCACTCACAATCTTTAGCCCTCTGCTTTCCCTTTAAAGATTACTTATTAAGGTCAAGGCATCAGTGAAGAAATTTAGAACTTCGAGGGAAATAATAGTTCCAAAAGATCATAAAAACTTTTTGTGCAGGTGAATAACTAATGCAAGAGTTCAGCCCTGCATATCTGATTGGCATTGGAAGGGGAATGATCAAGAGCTGGGTGGGAGATACCTAGTGAAAGACACCAGATTCAGATTACTTGGAAAAAAACTATTTCTTACCCATTTGGAAATACAGTAACTCTTTTATCTCTGAGTCATGTCCTTACCAGCAGGAATCAGGGTTATTTGATCTTTTATGATAAATAGAAATGTTTAGTGAATTTCTTCCTAGCATTCCAGAGAAGAAAGATCTTGTTTTAATCTTACATGTTGTGCTGTTGTTTTACTTTTTTTGCTAGGAAGAAAACAAATGGTCAAAGATACATGGTTGTAGTTCAGAATGATAAGGTTATTTCTCTGTGACTGAAGCATGCAATTATGTTCTTGGTGCAAGGGTAATTAAAGTTATGATCCTCTTCTGATTCCTTCTCACAGAAGGGCTACCTATCATCCAGCAAGTAGAGCTGAATCTATTGACTTGCTAAATGACAGAAGGTAGCAAATGTATGGAAGAACAAAGATAAATAGACAAGCAAGAAAATAAAAGTTTGCAAACAGAAAGAAACTTATGCCATTTAGTCCTGAATATGATTCCCTATTTACTAATATTACGGATACACATATTGCAAAAGATGTTAAGAGTATATTGCGGGGACTATTTCAAGAGAGGAGCATAATGTCTAAAATATTATTAATGTTTGATTCTGCAACAATTTGCAACAAATGAAGAGTTGCAAATGAATTATTTATTTATTTATTTATTAGTAAAATTTATATGTCGCCCAATCCCTAGGGACTCAGGGTGGCATACAAAATTAAAACAACAAGTATAACAATTAAAAATGAATACATTCACACAGCATGTCCCAATCGAATCCTGCCCCCCCCCGGGGGGACATCAACTCCAGGCCTGCCAGAACAGGAGAGTTTAAATAGCTTTCTTGAAGGCCGGCAAGGTGGGAGTAGTTTGAATCTCGGGGGGAAGTTGATTCCACCACGTCGGAGCCACCACAGAAAAGGCCCTTCCCCGAGGGCCCACCAGCCGACATTGTCTGGCCGACGGGACCTGAAGGAGGCCCAATCTGTGGGACCTCACCGGTCTCTGGGAACTATGCGGCAGTATGCGGTCCTGTAAGTAACCTGGTCCTAAGCCATGAAGGACTTTAAAGGTGACAACCAACACCTTGAATTGTGTCCAGAGACCCACAGGAAGCCAGTGCAGCTCGCGGAGGATAGGTGACACCAAGGTACACCCACAATCGCTCTTGCGGCTGCATTCTAAACCAACTGCAGCCTCCGAACGCTCTTCAAGGGTAGCCCCATGTAGAGCGCATTACAGTAGTCCAGTCTTGAGGTGACAAGGGCATGAGTAACCGTGAGTAGATCCTCCCGGTCCAAATAAGGCCGCAACTGGTGCACCAGGCGAACCTGGGCAAAGGTCCCCCTGGCCACAGCCGATAGATGTTGTTCCAAATTTAGCTGTGAGTCCAGGAGGACACCCAAGTTGCGTGCCTGCACGGAGGGAGGTAAATTCCCCCCCCCAGGACTAATGATGGACCATCAGAGTGACCCTTGGGGGGCAAGACCCAGAGCCACTCAGTCTTGTCAGGGTTGAGTCTAAGCCTGTTCATCCCCATCCAGACCCTCACATCTTCTAGGCACTGGCACATCACGTCGACTGCTTCACTGAAAGGACATGGGGTGGAGATATATAATTGGGTATCATCCGCATACTGATGATACCTCACCTCGTGTTGCCGAATGATCTCACCCAGTGGTTTCATGTAGATGTTAAAAAGAAGGGGGGACAGGACCAAGCCCTGAGGCACCCCATAATCGAGGCGCCTAGGGGTCGATCTCTGTCCACCTGTCAACACCGTCTGCGACCTGTCAGAGAGGTAGGAGGAGAACCACCACAATACGGTGCTGCCCACCCCCACCTCTCTGAGACGACGCAGAAGGATACCATGGTCGATGGTATCGAAAGCCGCTGAGAGGTCAAGAAGCACCAAGATAGAGGAATGACTTACAGTAAGTTTTGTTCAAGAACATTTGAACAAGAGAAGCAGTAGAATTGAAGGGAACAGCATTCAAACTATCACGCAGCAGAAAATGTTGCTCTTCTTTTTCTATTTGATGATATGGTACTAGCTGCTGTTGGCATTATAATTTGTCCATGCAAAGATAAGTAGGAATGGACTTGATAAGTTATCTGGGCTTCTAGCATCCAGATTATTTCACGCACTGACAGATCTGCCCAACAATTTCTGCTATAAATGTCAACTACAGTGGTTCTTCTCTTCCTGCAGGGTGCAGCTGCAATGTATTTATGCAGTTGTTGAATGTATGCCCTGTCTTCCTTATTTGTAGGAGCAATCAAGGCAGTTTACCGTCCAGAAAAATTAATGCAATGAAAAATTGAAAACAATTTGAATAAAAGAACATTTAAACAATAGTGAAAAGCCTGATGATAAAGATGCATTTTTGCCATTTTGCTGCAGTCTTGGACAGAGGAAAACCAAACACATTTCTTTGTCTATGTCTGTATGGTATGTGTGTGTGTGTGTGTCTATATTCCATAACTGCATCCCCTCTGCTTTTTAGGGTTCTACCTTTGGTTTTCTTGCTCAGTTGCCTTGTTTCCTCTTCCCCTAAATATCAAGAGCTTTTCTGTTAGGACCTCAAAGGTATTTCTGTCTTCCTTTATTTCTTTTTCTTTAAAATGGAGAGTTGCTTCCTGTGTTGCTGTAATGTCTCTTTTCTTTAGTTTGAGCTCCAGGGTGGCCACTTACTTCTTCGTTTATTATTATTTTTACTTCAAACATTACTACAAATCTGTACTGACAAATGTATAGCCGGACTTCAGAGTTCAGAGACACCACAGGACATGTGTACTCATTTCACTTTTGTTTCTAAAGGCACCCTCAGTAGAAAGCTTTTTATATGTTCTATCTGAAGTCATGTATCAGCATCCTGATTTGAACTTGTCTCAGGCAGAAGGCGTCCCTTTGTCTAGAAACCTGCTTGTCCCAAAACACCTCCCTGAATCTTGTGAAGCTCAGCTTCATTTTCTCAGGGTGTCATCTCATTCACATCTTGAGAACTTTCAACCTCTCTGGGCTAACTAACCTTGCACATAGAAAAGGTATCCTTCAACGAGGAGGCATCCATAGGGGTGCTGATGGTGGCGTCCAAATAGGCAAGATGGAAGAAGTGGTGTTATAATCCCAGCCTTGTTTCTTTGTACTGGTGTCTGTATTTTCTCCATTTTGGCCCTTTCCAATGCCAGTGCTTTAATAAAAAAAAACTGTCTTAGAGATACTTGCTTTGAGCTTCCATAACTAACAACCTAAGTTGTACTTCCTGTTCCTTTCCCCACTCCCCAAGTTCCTTGGACAAAAGTGTACCATAATTGCCAGCTTCACACGTATATTTTCCACCAGGCTATTCAGATGCAATATGATCTGTGTAGATTTATTTGAATTGCATATTAAAAAATCTCAGAAGGATGATTCTGCTAGTTTTAATTTGGATTTATCATTTATGAGGAGGTAAATTTGGTTTTAATAAAATTAAATTCTTGCTTTTTTTGCAATATTTTGTGATATAGTTACTCTTGTGTGCATTTATTTTTTAAAAAAGTATGGCTCAAAAACGTGCAAAGAGAACATCTGTTAGTCTAGCTTTTTGTATAAATCTCAAAAATGAAAAATGTATTGTCAGAATTGTGAAAAAAACAAATTTGGTTTTCGGTATCTTTAAGCATTAAATCTATTTCTTTGCAGGGAGGAGACACAGTCAGACTCATTCAAAGATCTTGGCAGCCTTGATACAGAAAGGACATTGCTATCCTACACAAAAAAGAAGTAAGGTTTACATACATGGATCTAGAAATATTTTTTTAAAAGATGCATTTATTAACTGCAATTGCTATGACCATCCAACCATGTTAAATATAAAGTGTAATCTAAAATTGATGAAGGATGTACTTTTCCTTGTAATGGAGAAGCTAAATTTTTATCTAGGGGTTTGAATCCTTCAGCTTGTTATGGTTTAACAGTTATTTTTATGAGCAGAAAAATCCATCTGCACAAATGCTGTGGAATGCAAAGAAAAATTCAGCATGTCAGCACACATCCATAAGTCATAACTATATGGTTTCTCCCTCTGCATATAATGAAAGGTTTTATGGGGTAGTAGGGCTTTCTATCATTAGGTCTTTAGAAGTTAGAACTGTATGCCTTTTTGTCTATGGAGATTCTCAATCATCCAGGTCAGGGGTATGCAACCTTGGCTCTTTTATGACTCGTGGACTTCGATTCCCAGAATTCGTGAGCCAGCATGGTTGGCTCAGGAATTCTGGGAGTTGAAGTCCACGAGTCATAAAAGAGCCAAGGTTGCCTATACCCCTGATGCAGGTCATTGTTGTCCCAAAGGTGCTTTTTCAAAAGGCAACTGGAGTTTCTTTGCTTTGCGTGAAGACGTTTCACTTCTCATCCAATAATCTTTTACAGTTCTGACTGAATGCTTTCTGGCAGAAATCTGTTTGCAGAGATCTAGAAGTTTTTTTGAAAAAAAAAATGAAGCAGTCCTATTAATGCTTTTCTCCGGTGAGAACAATAGTACAATTATGATTATAGATGTTTGACCATTGGGAATAATGATCTTTACAGCTCCAGTTCTCAGTGAACATGCAAATCCAAGAAACTCTTTCATTGCTTTATGAAATATATTTGTGGCTCCTAGGCTCCTCTGACATGAATGGGATATACAGCCAAACAAATATATAATTTAGGAAATGGGTGAGCTCAGCCCCTAGTTGGGATGCCACATACTTGTCACTTTTGGCTAAAATATGTAAAATCTTGGTATATTACTTAAAATTAAATATAAACAACAAGATCTAAAACCACTATTTTGGGAAGGTTGGATCCATTAAGTACAAAGAGATGGTTTATGATTTTTTAAAAAATATGCTGAAAAAATTCCCAAGCTTTAATAGTCACTAGAAGCTTAAATTCTGCTTCCCCCACTGTTTATTTAATGATGAATTTTAATACAATAACCACCCTATCCACCTTTGCTTCTCTCTGAGATTCCTGCAGTGAAATTATTGCTGCGGTTATTTAATATTACTTTGTTGCTATGGTAATGGTTGGGATGAACAGTCATATCAAATGCATATATAACTTCACTACAGACTTGCTCACCCGGAGCTCAAAGGAATAGCCCTTTTCACCATGGCTATATTTAATGTTTAACAAAAGTGCCAGGGGAAATTTAGAAACTATAGTAGGAGTTATTTCCACTGAGCTTCATTTGAAAGTTTTTTTTCTATACACATCCTTCTCCTTAGAAACAGCTTTTAATGTTCATTACCATTCACCATCAGTCACATTTACAGAAGAGCAATAGAAATATAAAATAACCAAAAGAGACACTGTGTCAGATGAAATCCATCAGAAGCCTCATTACAAGGTGTCTTAATGAAAGTATGTTATCATTACAATAGCTTGTCCATTGGAGATCATTCCATGAATCAGAGTATAATTTGGATCTTTTTTAAAAAAAAATATTAAATTTCAAAAACAAACATTAAAATTTAGACTAACATAAAAGGAAAAGACATAGGGAAATAAAAGAACAAGTTAAAAAGTGACAGGAAAAAAATCCATCAAACAGTTTTATAATCAAAATGGCCTTCAATTTTTTTCTAGTACAGAGATATTAAAACAGTACAGCAACCTCTTTCTAGGTTGTTTCTTTCTAAATAATAACAATATTTAAAATACCATAAAACACTAATCAACATTCTGAAAAACCAATACTGATAATATATTCCTCTCTTAATTTTAATCTAACACACAATAACTGGTCAAAAATGAATAAGTGTATATTTCAAAAATTGCATTATTACTCTAGTCGAATCAGATCTAGTCTTCAAATTTCAAAGTCAAAAGTTGATTTTTTTTCCCCCTCCTTATCTTGTAAGATAAGGGGAAAACAGTGGTCTCCAAGTCACAAGAAATTTAGTCAAATTATTGTCTCTAAGCAAGGCAGTCAATTCTGCCCTCTGAGCTAGCTCTAATAGTTTCAAAGTCCATTGATTTTTCCATTGTGGGCATTTTATTTGGATCCTCTCTTCTGAAAGCAGAAAACATTCAACCTACAGAGACTTCTACAACTCCCTTCTATAATCCTGGGTGCCCTGGCATCAGAGTTCCAATGTCAATAAAGACAAAGAGATGGGACTCTCTTTCACAGCAAGTTGACCTGGGCCTGTCAACTCAGAAGTAAGCTATTTTGCAATCAGGGAGAGTTATTCGGGAATATTTTAAATTGAGTTCCAGGGATAAAACGCTACTCCCTCCCCCTCCAAATTTTCATTAAATGAACTATTGTTAGTCTTCCTAAGTAGATGGACAGAAAACACAACCAGATGAGCTAATTCTAATTTATTGTAAGTCTACATTAACAGAATATTGCAAGTCTGAAAGTACAAATCTCCTGTAGTCTCTTTTGGTAGCCTGATAGGTTAGGAAGGATCCATTCTGAGCTTCCTTTTCTGCCCATTATGCAGCTGCAGATCCCTCCTCCCCCTTGTCTGATCATTTTCTAGGGAGCATCTTTCTTCACCTTTTTCCACCTCCCAAGGTCATCTCAAATATCATTTCAAATATCATTACATCATAATGTTTGTTATCACAAATTGGTTACACTTGCTCATGAATGATCATAAATGCAGATTAGAAATGCTGTTTAGATGTAAACTTATTTTCATTTCATTAAGGGACACTTTAGAGAGAATGTGATGCCACCACTATTCATAGATATGTAAATTTGACTTGCTGTGAGATTTGCGCTCATCAGTTCTTTTGATGCTGTTTGCTATTCCTAATAGATGGACTCTAGGAACTCATTCCTGAAACATTATGAACTTGTGTCAGTATGATCTGAATCTTAGGGGAAAAATGCTTGGGTACCTGTTGATCAAGTTTCCACTGGAATCAATGAGAGCAATCTAAGTCATATCAATGAAGTGAAGATTTCATTGGTTGACCTTATTAAAAAGATGTATTGAATATCCCCGTACTTTGATAAGGTGGGGAATAAAGCTATTTAAATATAGCAATTACAACTGAATTGGGGGGGGGGGGGACTTATCTGGATGCAGTTGCTTCATTTTAATGGAAGAATTGGGAAAAACAGAACGATCAACATCTCTCTAAAGCCAGTCTGAGCCGTTGGCAGACTCATGTTGAGAACTGCATTGTTTCTTTCACTTTTGCAGGGCTGATGCCAAGTTAGAAGCAGAACCTGCCTCTGGGAATATTGCCTATGCAACATTTATGTTTACACGCTGGAAAAAATTCTGGACTGCTCCTGTTACAGTCTTTATGGGGAATGTTGTTATGTATTTTGCTTTTCTCTTTCTATTTGCCTACGTCCTCTTAGTGGATTTTAAATCTCCACCTAAAGGTCCCGCTATCAAGGAGAACATACTCTACTTCTGGGTCTTTACACTAGTCTTGGAAGAAATCAGACAGGTTGGTAACACTGGTCTACAAGGAGAAAGCTTCGGAAATGAAAGTAACTAAATTTTACCAAAATTGGGTCACCAATAAAGGAAAATTAAGTCCTGAGTATTAATTGGCTCCAGTTTCCAAAATATAGCTTCAGGTCAAAATTGCATCAAAATAATTTATAAAACCCTAGTAAAGCCACACCTGGAATAATGCAGCCAATTTTGGTCATCGTATCACAAAAAAGATGTTGAGTGTTTGGAAAAAATTCAGAGAAGAGCAACTAAGATGATCAAAGGCCTGGAGACTAAAACATACAAAGAACAGCTGCAGGACTTGGGTTTGGCTAGTCTAAAGAAAAGAAGAAATAGAGGAGACATGGGGCTGCCACAAAGAAGAGGGGATCACGTTATTCACCAAAGCACCAGAGGGAAGGACGAGAAACAATGGTTGGAAACTGATCAAAGAGAGAAGCAATCTGGAATTAAGGAGAAACTTCCTGACAGTGAGGTCAATTAACCAGTGGAACAGCTTGCCTCCAGAAATCATGGGTCCTCCATCACTGGAGATTTTTAAGAAGAGGCTAGACAGTCACTTGTCTGAGATGGTATAGATTCCCTTCCTTGAGCAGGGGACTGGACTAGAAGACCTCCAAGGTCCCTTCCAGCTCTATTCTATTCTATTCTATTCTATTCTATTCTATTCTATTCTATTCTATTCTATTCTATTTAAAATTATGAGGGGGATGTACAATTATGCTCGATAACTTTTCTACAAAATGTGATATAGCACTGAGAATGGTGCCACACCAATTGTTATAAATTTATCTTTTTATTGATATCAATAACATAACTTTCCATTCATTTATTGGTTTTTTGTGTAACATTTTCAGGCTTTTTCACTATGCAAGAGGTTCCACTGTTGTAATCTGGAGTCCAGTAGCTCTGCCTTACTTTTAGGCAATTCCAAATCCCTGACCAGGTCATTTAGTTCACTCTGTGAAATTAGATGTGGTTCAGGAGGAGCATACAGTGGGCTAAAGTTTGGGTCTGCTGGCATAGACAGCTCTGGATCCGTTGCATCCTGCTCATCCTCTTTATCATCATCTGCCTCTAGAAAGTAGGATTCTGGTGGATCTGGAACTGGCAAATCCTCACCAAGGGATACAAGACGCAGTGCGGATGGAATGTTTGGACATTGCACGGTCCACTTCTTCTTTCTTGAGATTGCTTTTGCAACTGGGGGAACCATGCAAAAATAGCAGTCACTACTATGATTGGTGGGTTCCCTCCACACCATTGTGACTATGAAAGGCATGGACTTTTTCTTCTTCTTTAGCTAATGATGCAGATAAGTTGCACATGTAATGCAACAATAATGAGGGGACAAACTCTTGTTCTGATCCCCTATTTTGCATCCAAAATATAGCTGGTATGCCTTTTTTTTACCACTGCCGTCATACTGCACTTTTGAGATGCAAATGTAACCTCACCACAACTGTAGCAATGCAGAAGATATCTGCATTGTTTACATAGTTTTGCGGCATCTTGGCTTCTGAGTCAAAATATCATGCAACTGTCCCTTGGAAATGTTAGGCAATGATACTTTCACAAGGCACCAGATGTAGCTATATGATGCATAGATCTGACCGAGACAAATGTGTCTTGCAATAAAAGAACAATAAATTACAGTTAGGTAATAATCTTTAGTCTCAAAGGGAAGATAAATTTATACACTTCTATATGGTACCATTTTCATTGTTCTACCGAACTTTGTCGAGAAGTTACAAGGCATTATGATCATTAAACACTTCTTCACTTGTAGGCAAATATACTCGCCTGTGTATACAGGTAATCCCCAAATTATGAGTGTTCACTTAACGCTCGTTCAAAGTTACATGATCAGCGCCCCCTAGTGTTTATGAGCAAAGCCCAAAATTACGACTATTGCAGCACCACAGCAGTCGTTCACCCTTATGAGTGACCCCTGAGGCTCTGCAATATTCACCCTATTCTTCTCCCCGCTTCATACAACTGCTTGCCCCTCCCTTCCTGCCACACTGGATTTACCTTGCAAAATCTGTCTCCTCTCTGTCACGGTTTCTTTCTCTTTGAGGGAGAGGAGATTCTGCTTGGAAATGCTTTTTGCGCCGACAATGGAAGCTCCTGGGTGCCATAATATTGTGTGAGTTCAAACACAAATTCTCTGCAAAAGAGATCATGACCTCCCAGAAACTTCCATTCTCTGGGGGTGGAAAGTGTTTGCTTCGTTTGCATGCCTATGGGGCAAAACGTGGAATGGGAGTCAGCCAGGCGCAGGAACCAATGCTGTCCGTGGCCCAGGTGCGCTGCTCGCTCAAATGTGTCAGCTTTAGAGGGCAGGAACGAAGCCTTCAACTGAGTGGGGAAGCATCGCGGGGCCAGGTCCCTAGCACCCGCATCCAAGCCAGCAACAGCAGCAACCACCTGAGCAGCCATGATCCCCCTCCCCAGCCACCCACCCTGCCCAACCTAGTCCTTGCCTGACTAGCTGGCATAAATTTATGCCTGGCTAGCTGGCATAAATTCTCACCACTCTTCTCCTCTTCCTCACTCATTGAGCAGCTATGGCTTGAGTTTCTCTGCTCTATCTGAGTGAAAGGAAATGGAGGTGCAGAGCAGGATCGCTCTACATAAAGCAAGTGCATGCAGCGCACATGTATCTTCTGGAGAGCAATCCTGCTCTGCGCCTCTGGTTTATTCCTTCAGAACGGAGCGGAGAAACTCAAGCTGCTGCTGCTCAAACACTTTTTATCCAAACGCAGACCTGAGAGAGATTGGAAGGTCTGTGTGCCTGCAATGAGGCACTTCAAAAATGGAAAGGAATGCTCCATGTGACTGCTTGAAACTCCGTGTTACTCAGGTCTCCATTCAGATGAAAGGTGTTTGAGTGCCTATGGGGCTATTCAAAACGCAGGGATTCACTGCGTTTTGAAGAGCCCTACCAGAGCACAAACACTGCACAATCCACAATGCCAAATCCTAATCCCTACCCCACCCCAGGGCATCCACAATGCCAAATCCTAACCCTCACTCCACCCCAGGGCATCCACATTCCTTCACTAACCTCCTTTCCAGCTCCATTCTCCATGTGCAGGGCAACAAAAGAAGTTTGTGGGACTAAAAAAAAAAAAGATCAATCTGATCTTCCAACTTCTCTTGAAAAAAAAAAAGATCTCACAAAATTGGAAGGTCTGATTGAACTTTTTTTTTTTTTACCAGTAGTCCCACAGGCTTCTTTTGTTGCCCTGCATGCAGTGGCAGAGAACAGAGCTGGAAAGGAGGTTAGTGAAGGGATGCTTTGGGGAAGCAAGGGAGATGGGCAGAGTCCTGATGCTGGCAGGGTGAGGTGATGCTGGCAGGATGAGGCAGCGGCAGCCAGAGCAGACCCTTCCTCATTTGGAAGCACTCTATAGGTGCTGAAAGACTTTTTATCCAAACAGAAACCTGACAGAGATTGCAAACTCTGTATGCTTGGAATGGGGCACTTGGGGCGTCTTCTGCTCCATTTCTAAGCATGTGCTGGCAGCCACGCAAAGCTTCCAGTCTCTGTCAGGTCTCCGTTGGGATAAAAAATGTTTCAGCACCTATGGAGTGCTTCCAAACACAGGGATTGGCTGCATTTGGAAGCGCTCTATAGGCGCTGAAAGATTTTTTTATCCAAATAGAAACGTGTGCATTTTAACGAGCAAGGGAGTGATCTCCTGTGAGATACGAGATTCACTCCCATGAGTTATGAATGGAATGTGCAGGCTTCATTAAACTCATAACTTGAGGACTACCTGTAAATCTTTATTGTGAAATATCTTGAAGGCTTTAGCCAACCAGCAGCTCTACCACCTGTTTTCTAATTCATCTAATAAAAATATGGAAGAATTAACACATTTTATCTCGGAGGTCGATAATTTCCCAAAATTTGTAGACCAGTGTAATTTACTCTGTGCTGTCTGCTGTGTTGCTAAATTTATGAGGTCAGTCTGGAGGTTCCTAAACCAGAACATGGCAGGAAAAGCAAGGGGAAAAAAATGGTAGCATTTTGCCATGGACACTACTAGCATCCTGATTCACTCTGGAGCTTCTGTTCTGAAAGTTTTATGCAGCCAAAAGGAAATAATGAATCCTTCTAGATTATTAATGGCTTCAGGAATTAGAAATCTGCAAGTAGGTGATAAGAATAAATTATTGCATTATTTCAACTATTTCATATCCTTTCCTTTTCCTCTCCTTTGAAGAGAAACTGTATATATCTGCATTTTTTAAGCCACAGCTATGCAAAAAGCCTTGAGCTACAGTCAATATTGACTGAATTCATTAAATTTTGACACAGGAAAAACTGAATGGGATTTAGGACTGATTGCTGCAAAAACACCAGCAAGTACAATCCCATGCAAATGTTTATCTTAGTCCAGTGTTTCCCAAACTTGACAATTTTAAGGCATGTGGACTTCAACTCCCAGAATTCCACAGCCAGCAATGCTGGCTGTGGAATTCTGGGAGTTGAAGTCCACATGCCTTAAAATTGTCAAGTTTGGGAAACACTGTTTAGTCCAATGCTGAGTTTTAAATGCAGAGTTATGCCATCGCAGCTGTGGGAATCTGGTAGCTTCAGTGATGAATTGATCCTGAGTGTGTTACTACAAATATGGACTCACACGTATTTCAGTGATTCAGTGATGTCTCAAACTAGAATATGAAACTTTGTCAGAACACAAGAGCATTAAAGTGGTAGGTTCTCTCTCTCCCACAAAAGCCAAAGTTTCCTATAATCACAAAGCTTGATAAAATGCTGTACAATGTATAGTTCAGAATCAATGAATTAATTTTCTGATTCCATTGATCCCTTCTAGGGGTGCCAAGTATAGGCTGGCATTAACAACATCGCTATGTCAGGTGGGTCATCCAAACCCATAAAAATAATTTTCCAAGCAATAGGATGCTCAGGAATGAAAGACCTGTTAGTTATTCAGATGCATATAGGAAGCCTAGGAAAAAAAGTGATCCTTATTTGCAACTGTCATATATTTCATACTCAATTTTGAAATGTTAAACTATTGACGAAGAAATGAAAGGATTAACATAATAGATGTTAACTTGCAGAGTTCCTATACTGATGGAGGCATGAATCTAATAAAAAAATTCAAGCTCTATGTAGAAGATAATTGGAACAAGTGTGATATGCTGGCTATTTCCTTGTTCATCATTGGAATCACTTGCAGGTATGTGGCTTCAGGTGTTTCTCCCCCCCCCCTTGCCTTTTTTTTCAAAGGATGATATTACAGGTAGCAAGAGAAGAGATGATACAGTGCTGAGAAAAAAGTCCTAAAAGGCACTAAGTGGCCAAGCATGGGAGATAGCTACCATAAGTGAAAATTATGAAATGATTAGTAGTTTAGAATAAGAGATGTCTTGGCGGGAAAAACAAGGAATAACTATTCAGTTCTTGTAAGAATCAGAGGATACTCAAAGGCCAACACAATGCTAGACTGCATTAACAGAGGGATAGAATCAAGATCACGTGAAGTATTAATACCACTCTTCAATGCCTTGGTAAGGCCACACTTGGAATACTGCATCCAGTTTTGGTCACCATAATGTAAAAAAGATGTTGAGACTCTAGAAAGAGTACAGAGAAGAGCAACAAAGATGATTAGGGGACTGGAGGCTAAAACATATAAGGAACAGTTGCTAGAATTGGGTATGTCTAGTTTAACGAAGAGAAGGACAAGGGGGGACATGATAGCAGTATTCCAATATCTCAGGGGCTGCCATAAAGAAGAGGGAATTAAGCTATTTTCCAAAGCACCTGAAGGCAGGACAAGAAGCAACGGGTGGAAACTAATCAAGGAGAGAAGCAACCTAGAACTAAGGAGAAACTTCCTGACAGTGAGAACAATTAATCAGTGGAACAGCCTGCCTCCAGAAGCAGTAAATGCTCCAACACTGGAAGTTTTTAAGAAGAGACTGGACAGCCATTTGTCCGAAATGGTGTAGGGTTTCCTGCCTGAGCAGGGGGTTGGACTAGATGACCTCCCTTTCAACTTTACTACTATTACTATACCTTGAAAAATTCAATCAGTGCAAACCATAAACAGCAGAGCTATAATTCATCAGTAATACAGGGTAGATGACTACTGTACTTCTTGGTACAGTTGCCATAGCTCTTTTCCAGGGGCAACAAGGCTATTTGTTATTCTTTAGCTGTATTCATTTGAGTTTTTAATCCAGCCAGAGTCACTGTTATGCAAGATGGGCTGCCATATAAATGGAATAAACATATAAACAAATATCTAAATGGTGCAAAATAAGGATTTTATCATGCCTGAAAAACCAGCATTGGTTGCTAATTGCAGCCAACCAGTTTCTGGGCAACTGGTGATTTGTCCTGATCTTGGATAGGATTAGCTGAAGAGACTTCTATAAGGATTCCCCCACTTTCAGAGAGTATTCTTTGGGAATATGAAGAGACCATTATTTGCAAGCTATGGCCCATAAACCTTTGAAAACAGATATTTACACCTGTATTTGGAAAAGAATTTAGTTTGAGCTGTTTTATTCTGATACTAATAGTTATGCATTTGTGTTCTAATGGTGCCTTCTTACTTTATTTTTGCATCTTTTTCATGATAACTGCCTTCATCCTCTTATCAGAATGTTTAATTCAACCTTTCACGATGGCCGAACAGTACTAGCAATTGATTTTATGGTGTTCACTCTGAGACTGATTCATATTTTTGCCATTCATAAACAACTGGGCCCAAAGATTATCATTGTGGAAAGAATGGTAAGTACAGCCTTGCCGAGAGAAATGAAAACAAATGGGGTTGGACCTGGTTTTCAATCTAGCAGACTCAAGGGAAATTATGCTATTAATTTCACATTTCTAAGTATTATTACATTCATCCCCATATTTATTTATGTATTATTAAGACATCTACCAGACATCCTGTAGAAGATTTCCTTGCTCTCAGTGTGCCAGGCACACAGAAAGGACTCTTCCCCCCCACCCACCCATTGTCTTCCACTCTATGTTTAGAAACCTAGCAACTTTTTTTTTTCTTTTCTTTGTTGCTTCCTTTTACTTTTTTATCTCAGCTTTTAAAGCTGTATTTGAATCTTAATTAGCTAGCCTGGACACTGTTTTGAGGAGAAAGTCAGTATAATATTGAGGAAATAAAAAGAAATTCTGCTCTTAGTAAATGCTCATATTTATCTTCTAAATGCAATATATTTGAAGGAACCTCTGCTAGGTTGGAAGAACTAGAAGTTAAAAAAAAGGGGGGGAGGAGCCCTGATTATAGCAGAAGGAATTTTTCCTGCAAAAGATGCAAGAAGGTAACTTTTCTTTCCAACATTTGTGTATGTGTGTGTGTGTGTGTGTGTGTGTGTGCTCAATTTGACTAGACATATGACTCACAACTTTGCATTCTAACATATTTGTACAGCCTGCATTAAACAAAATTGTCCTTCCAATAAATCTCTAGTTCGACAGGAAAGAGGAGTTTTGGGAATACATGATGAGAAGGACAAGAAATCCATTGTGATTCTCTTTGAATGTTTCTAATCGAATAGCCACCAACTTGACTTTTCCAGATATCTTGGGTCTATAACACACCTGGAGGGCACAAGGGTGGAGGAAGAGATTTTAGTTCTCATTATTATTATTTTTTTTTTTACAGATGAAGGATGTTTTTTTCTTCCTCTTTTTCCTGAGTGTCTGGCTCATTGCATATGGTGTGGCCACAGAAGCTTTGCTTCATCCTGATGACAGTCGTGCTGAGTGGATTTTCAGGAGGGTCCTTTATCGTCCCTACCTTCAAATATTTGGACAAATTCCACTGGATAAAATAGATTGTGCGTTTCATTTACAGTACCTCAGCAATCCTACTTTTTGATTAAAGGGGTTTTGACAGATAATAATAAATCAGTCAACAGCATTCTCATTGCACTGTATCTGAAGTCATCTGTACTGTAAGGTCTATATTGTATTCACGATGAGGAATGGCATAATCCACTATGATAGACATAGAGCAATTCAAAACTTAACACTGTGTGCTGATTTGCACAGTATTATAAGTCCAACCACTGAATCATACCAACCAGCTAGAAACATTTAGTCACATGTGAGTAAAGCCATCATTTACATAGGATAGAATTGATAAAGGAACAGCATAGGACAGTGATGGCGAACCTTTTAGAGACCGAGTGCCCAAACTGCAACCCAAAACCCATTTATGTATTGTTGGGTGCTGGGTGGGCATGGCCCATTGGTTGAGCGTGGCTGTGGTGGTAACAGCAAACTGGGTGGGAATAAAAAGTTCAATCAATCAATTCCAACTTTGCAAGATCTTTTTGTTCCCGCAAAAAGTTGAAATTGATTGATTGATTGATTGAACCTTTTTTTTTTTTTGCACACAGTGGCAAAAAGGTTTTATAAAACCCATCTGAAGGCCTAGGATTGAGGTGATGGTGCGCGTGCCCACAGAGAGGGCTCTGTGTGCCACCTGTGGCACGCGTGCCATAGGTTCACCATCACGGGCATAGGACAAATATGAAAGCATTTTGGTTACCTGTGGCAAAAGCCTGTTCTAGTCCTTCACCTTGAAAATCAGTCTAAAACGTTTGGATTTAGGTTTAAGTTAGATTCAGTGATATCAATGAGGTTTATGACAGAGTCCTCCAAGTCCTTTGGCTGGGGTGTTTCTTCAGAAGTTCTGACAGAAATGGCAAAGTCCAGTTGTCCTCTTTTGCTACATCTTTTTGTTTCCCCTGTTAAATTCTGTTCTACTTGCAGGCTCTGATTCCTAGGCCTGTCCCTTATAGATGCTACAGCTGAGTGTCAGCTGCATCAATTCACCTGATTCCTTTGTAAAGTCAGTGTAGTAGCTTGTTTTAGCAAATCATTCTGAAGGCTTTAACAGTTTCAACCTTCCTTCCTTCCTTCCTTCCTTCCTTCCTTCCTTCCTTCCTTCCTTCCTTCCTTCCTTCCTTCCTTCCTTCCTTCCTTCCTTCCTTCCACTGCTCTTTTTTTAAACTTCACTACCACAGCATCCCGCATGGATTTTGGAAACTGCACATTGGGTCAGCAGAGGAACCAGACGGCGAGTGACTTCTCATGTCCCAGTGCCTACGCTAATTGGCTGGTCATAATACTCTTAGTCATTTTCCTACTGGTTACAAATGTGCTGCTTATGAATCTCTTAATTGCCATGTTCAGGCAAGTATAAAATGAGGGTCTATAAGAAAATAGAAGAAGCCTTCTGTCTAATAGCCACAGATAGAATAATATGCATGCACACTCTCTGGGATATATCTTGTATGTGTGTGTGTAATAGATGGAATCCACAAAAGGTTTTGCAAAGAAAAGCAGCAGCAAAATAAACACAGTGAGAGTATAGCTATGTGTTCTGAAATAAATCCTGTTGAGGAAGTGTAATGTGATTTACTTCTGGATAAGTGTGTGCTGGACTGACATATTACCTATTAGTCCTTGACTTACAACCACAGTCGGAACCAAGGTTTCGATTGCTAAACAAGGCAGTTGTTAGGTCAGTCATTCCCAATCTTGTGATCTTTTTTGCCATGGTCATTAAGAGAATCAGTGCAGGTTTTTAAGTGAATTGCATGGTTGTTAGGTGAATCCAGCTTCCCCCATTGACTTTGCCGGTCAGCTGATTGGGAGGGTCATAAATGGCCATCACATGACACCGGGACACTGCAACCATCGTAAAAATATGTTGGTTGCCAAGTGCCCAAATTTTGATCATGTGACTGTAGGGCTGCTGCGATGGTCATAAGTATGTCTTTTTTCAGTGCTATTGTAACTTTGAATGGTTACTAAATGAATGATTGTAAGTCAAGGACTACCCGTACAGTAATGGTCTGCTTCCTTAGCACTCATTTCATTGGAATTTGGGTATCCCAAGTTTGTCACAAAAAGAATTGCTGATAGAGTCAGGAAGGTTCTCAATCCATTGAAAATAAAGACTTACAGTAATACTGTTCAGCATATTATTAATATGTGTAAATACGTTACTTTTGCAAAAGTTTAAATGCTTAATAAAATTGTGCATGTTGTGCAATAGCTAATTCATGCAGGTAGTTAAATAAATAGCCCTATCTCTGGAAATAATCTATTTAACTTTATTTTCGATGGAGGTTAATAATAACTTTTTATAGCTTATGTGAAATTCTAGACATTTGTCTTCGTAAGACTTTTTATGAAGCATACTTGCCATCTTTGGGACCTTTCAAAATCCACTGAAAAATATTTACTATGATTTCATCCAGCTCAGAGATATATTGCAATATAGTTGGCTAACCTTTCTTCAAATAGGCAGGTATTCATGTGATCTATTATCTCTTCCTGATCTGGAAGTCCTAAATAGCTCATGTTCTTTCCAGTATTGGGTGATGTACTTTTGTCACACAGACCAAAAATAAGAAAGGAAACATAAACTTTGTCTATTTTAAATCAAGGGATATAACAACACTAAAACAAATACAGCCTAAAATATTCTGTAGTCACTTGAAAGAGCTATTCTTAGGTAGCAAATAAATGTATCAGATGTAGATATTAAATGTTTGATGGCACTTGAAATATAAAACAAGCTGATGAAACATACAGCTTGTGGAGAGTATTGGAAGAGATTTGACAGAATGGTGATACGGTTTCAGGTGTAGTCTCGTTTGTCCAATGAGTCAAGTACATCAATGCTTGAAGATTCACAGGAATATTTTACCGCTTTCAAGAATGTATTAATTGAGATCAAACTCAAGGCCTAGAACTGCCTCTCCAAACCACTGGAAACAGTTATTATGTTTCATACAAAATGAATTGTCAAATTCATTTTATCTCAGCAGAACCCAAACTTGTTTACTGTCAGTGTTAATCACACCAAGAAAAGCTGGCAGACCGCTTTCTCAATTAGAAAAACATCAAGAACTTTACACATCTGAAAACAATCTTCTTTTTAGAGAATGAGATCTGTTGATACAACCCTTCTTCCTTTTAAGTTACACTTTTCAGGTTGTTCAAGGGAATGCAGACATCTTCTGGAAATTTCAGCGATACAACTTGATTGTTGAATACCACGGTCGTCCTGCATTTGCTCCTCCTTTTATCATTATTGACCACATTAAACTATTTCTTGGATGGGCCCTTAAGAAGACTGAACACAAAAAAGAACATCTGGGTAAGCTGTGGGCAGAGTGGTAAGAACAAGCTGAGGATTATATACATACATACACACACACACATATACATACAGTACATATATTAATGTACCATCATAAACCGTATTATCACTTTATGCAATAGTAAAGTTCATTTCTATATAATTAGCTGTGGATTATTATTTTTAAAAATTGAAATGGATTGTAGGGGATGAATAACCTTCTTCACTATGGTGCCCTCCAGATGGTTTGTAATCCACACTATTTGGATCATTTTACATTGCGGAGGTCTGCATTAAAATGGTGTTAGCTGTAATTACATTAAAACAAATTAAAGTTAAAAACAAAATTGAATTAAACATTAATTTTTACTTAAAAACAAAAACTCACACTTTCTTAAATATATATCGGTAGAAACTATTACTGCTATAGCAGAGAGAACAAATTGATGAATATCTGTAAGATCCAAAGTTATAAATGAAGACTACTACGTGGTATCCATCTCCAAAAGATTTTCCAATTTTATTTACAAGTAGACTACTACATTTTAAATCAAAATAGAACATTGGTCTACATCGGGGCTTTGAGGAAGCATTCAGAATGGAAATTAAGGTTGACCACAAATCCTCCAGGGTAGAAATGAACATTTGTATGGGGAAACAGGGTGCAGGAGTGGTGTCCTGTGCATTTGTGAACTGGCTTACTGGGCTTCTTTCAAAATACAGCTATGAGTCAGCCATTGGACTTCGACTACGTGGTCCCTTTCCTATCCAAATTCTTAAAGTGTATTTTCAAGTTTAAGAGAGCTCTATGAAAACTAGGCATGCAGTATTACTGGGGTGCATTCAATATTCATTTGATTATAGGGTAATATTGAAACTCTATGGAAAACCAACAATAGTGATGATTTTGCTATATTTTGATATTAGTTTACCTCCCCCCCGCTCCCCTTTGGCCACTGTTTCCTTCTCCTCGTCCCAAGTCTAACTCTCCCTTCCTTCAGAAAGAGACATTCCAGAAGAACTGGATCAAAAATTAATAACCTGGGAGTTGCTACAGAAAGAAAATTATCTGGCAAATTTGGAAATAAAGAAAAAAGAAAGCAACGAGGAAAAACTGAAGAAAATGTCAGACAAGTAAGTAAACGTCTGCAAGTAAAATGTAGTTTGACATAATTAAAAAGCAAGCAGCACATTTACAGGTTTATAATTAGGTCAGCAGCAAACCTTTAATAATGGGTGGTTTTATTTACTTCATTTTCATTGCCTTATTCTTTTCCTGTTTTCCTTTCCCTTTTTGAAGCTGTTAACCCCATCCCCATATGAAACTTAATCCAACACTGTTGTTCTTCAATCCAAAACACTGCAAATGTATACAAACAGATCCTTCTTTAGGTGATATGGGAAATCCCAACATTCAAAAACGCACACACATTATTTGGAATACAGCCCTTGCAATGAAAATGTCAGGAATGGCATTAATAGAAGTCATTTTTTTGTGATAAGTTATTCTAAATGTAGCGATGAACAGCAGATTCTGATGTTAAAGCTGAGTTCAGACACCCAATGGTTCCTACAGGTTCACTAACTGAATTCTGACTAGGACAGGATTGCACAACTGTTACCTGCTTGTAGAATCTATGTACAGTACGTGGAATTTGAGTAGCAGGTAGCAATCACTCAAAATCCAAGCTAGAAGATATGAGTAGCTACAGTAAGGATATATAAGGAACGGTTGCTAGAATTGGGTATGTCTAGTTTAACGAAGAGAAGGACAAGGGGGGACATGATAGCAGTATTCCAATAACTCAGGGGCTGCCATAAAGAAGGGGGAATCAAGCTATTTTCCAAAGCACCTGAAGGCAGGACAAGAAGCAATGGGTGGAAACTAATCAAGGAGAGAAGCAACCTAGAACTAAGGAGAAACTTCCTGACAGTGAGAACAATTAATCAGTGGAACAACCTGCCTCCAGAAGCAGTAAATGCTCCAACACTGGAAGTTTTTAAGAAGAGACTGGACAGCCATTTGTCCGAAATGGTGTAGGGTTTCCTGCCTGAGCAGGGGGGGTGGACTAGATGACCTCCAAGATCCCTTCCAACTTTACTACTACTACTATTATTATTATTATAAGTGGATGAATTCAATCTTACTGTTCATTTCCTGGATCAGCAGCCCCCAACCTTTTGGACACCAGGAACCGGTTCTGTGGTTTTTCCGTGGACCGGAGGGGTTGTGGTTTCGTGTACTGTCTGCATCCCGCAGATGAGGCTCTGCTTGTTTGTGCGGCCTGGTTTCTGGCATGCCGCAGACTAGTGCCAGTCCACAGACTGGGAGTTGGGGACCCCTGTCCTAGATGAATAATTATTAATTCACAGAAAGTATTTGCAGTAGACACTATTCTAAATATGTCTTATATCAGGGGTCTTCAAACTTGGCCCTTTTATGACTTTGGACTTCAACTCCCAGAATTCCCCAGCCAGCGTGCCTGGCTGAGGAATGCTGGGAGTTGAAGTCCACAAGTCATAAAAGGGCCAAGTTTGAAGATCCCTATCTTAGATGGATGCTCTACTGAGTTCTTCAAAACCTCCTCTCTGACAATGTTCTTGTTCTGACTCTATTATTGTTGGTTCATTTTAAAACAGGGTGGACAGCCTTTTAAAGAATTTTAGTGGTCTAAAAAAGCAAGAGAAACAGCTTAGATCTTTGGAATCAAAAGTAAGAATTTCTTTTTATGCTTCAGTTGCACAATTTTTAATTTGTTCATACATGTTTCCAAGATCAATGTTCAGAAATCATGATAGGACTTCATGAATCAATCCTTTTTTTGTTTGGAGCATGCTTAAGTGAGGTGGATAAACAATAGTTTATGGCCTTCTCCAGAAGTTTACTTCAATAACAAGTATACCTTCAAAATATGTTACATTCAAAGGACATTTTAAATTCTAAACCCAATGAACAGTTCATAGATTCAAAGGTCTCAATAGAAGAAAAGAGCTAAGGAGAAACTATTTTATATGCAATTACCCAGAATCTACTGAATGGTCAAACCTTAGTAAATGGGTAGAAGGTTTCAAACTTCATTCTACAGTCGCGTTCTGATCCTATGATTATATCACACACACACAAAAAAACCCCACTATGCCATCAGGTTTGATTTCCCAGAATTTTGCTATAATTAGTATTATAATTGTAGTATGTCTCGAATAGTAATGGTATCCAAATAATTTGTTTTTATTATGCAGATTAGCTACTCCACAGATATGCTTTCTTCAATGGCAGACACTTTAGTGAAAAACAGTATATTTTTCAGCGGGCCAATTTCAAACTACACACGTGAGTAATGTGTTGATAAAGATTGGGTGGGGTGGGTGAGGAATCAAAACGAAGTAAAAAAAAAACCTAAAATCCATAAAAACAGCCTAATATTCAAAAATACACATCAGAATTGCTGTAGAAGAATCCATAACAGTGCTAAGTACAATATTGGCTGTGACCTCATACTGTACATTGGATTCAGTCATAATGAAGTTTGTTTGGCTTGGGCTGGGTTTTGTGTATCCAGCCATTTTAAATAATGCTTAACAAATTGTGCCAATAAACAATGCTTTATTCAATAAACTATCAGAAACAAGCTGTAGCCCTTAGGAATGTGTAAACCTTATTTTCTTAATCATTATATTATAAAGAAAGACACAATGATGTAATGATTAGGAATTTAAAATCTTGTCACTGCTCGACTGGCTAGGTAGTTCACAGCAATCCCTCTGAAATTCCAGCTTAATCTCCTATGTGGAAAATATGAGGGAAATGTTGGCCTGCTACACAGGAAAGTACCAAAACAAAAAAACCAAACAGCCCCTCTCCTTTGGAGCAGTCTTGTGGCATCTTCAAACATGCCTATTTCTTATAGCTGTTTCTCATTAAAATGAATATGCTATATATAATTATTAACCTTAAGATAGCACAATACTCCCTCAGCAGAAATAGGAGGGGCATTTGAATATCAAATATTATATTTAGGCAGGGCAAAAAAATATCCCAGACAGAATAGCATAAATTAGCCACATAGCTAGTTAATTTTAACAGGTATCAATGAGAACAAAAATCTCATACTTACCCAGTTATGACCATTAAGATAGCTTTGCCAAAGAGCTCCCAGATTTGAGGGATTAGACCTTCTTTTGGATATAGAAGATCTCATACCTCTTTAATTCTCATTTAAGCCAGGTTCAAATAAGCAAAAAAACTTGATAATATATGTTAAAAGTAAGCACAAATGGACTTCGTTGTAACAAAAAAACAAACAAAAAAAAAACCATGTACTGTAAGTCAACATAAAAATGGAAGTGTTTTCAGTCTAACTGGGCTCTGAAATGAAAGTATCTCTATGCATCTGAGGTAGTGGAATTTGGTCCATAACAACATGTCAGATTAATCTTCAAGGATTGCAGATCTATTGTTTTCCCATTCTTGAACAGTTCTACTAAAATACATAGAAAATATGCAAGAGTTCTTTTTTAAAAAAGACAAATTAGCTTTGATAAGTGACATTACACGAAGTAACTTGTTCATATCTCGCTATAGCTGCTCATTCTTTGTATAACCGATATTTTCATTTAAATTTTCATGTTTCATAAATACAGGCACTGATCAAATGGTTGTACCAGAAAATGAAGATAGGGGAGAGACCAGTCAGCTTGAAGATGTGATGTATATTGATAACTGATTAGAACAGATCACTTCTCAAGTGATACTTTGTCAATCCAATTACCTAATAGATATTTTCTTTTAATATCAGAGTACTGCTATGTCATACCTACATAAAGCCTTCCTTTTAGATTATATCCAATGGGTTTCCAGTAAATTATCTACTGAAATCTCAAAAATACCTCCTGTGTTAATTCCAATCTTCACTTTTAAAATAAAATTTATGCTATGTGTGACTCTGTAAATTCATTTAGGCCAGAATGTTTAATATTGTTTTTTATAACCAAGGAACATTTACATAAAATATCTTCTGAACTTTTCAAATTATTATCCTTCCTTGATATAGTTGTACATAGTAGTCACTGATCTGCTTGCCTTGTTTTGTACTTTTCCTCTTGAACTTAACTATATATTACTAATGTAGTTAGTTTCCAATCTCACTATTTTCCACTAATCAGTTCATGAGTTAACAGTTCTACAGCTACATTACCCTTATTTATTGTTATAGTAACTATTTTATAAGCCTTTTTTGTATAAAATAGACTGCATTAGGTATTTTAATATATAGTCCCAGTTTAGCAACTGCCTCAGACAATGACTGCAATTAAGACTGAGATAAAAACATAACTTTGTGACCAATCATCACGTTTATTATCTTTCAGGACTTTAAAGCAAAGGAAAGGTGAAGTAAGATAATAAGCATTGCTGCAGTTTCACTTTTGTTGTTGTTAGTTGCGAAGTCGTGTCCAACCCATCGTGACCCCATGGACAACGTTCCTCCAGGCCTTCCTGTCCTCTACTATCTTCTGGAGTCCATTTAAGCTCACGCCTACTACTTCAGTGACTCCATCCAGCCACCTCATTCTCTGTCATCCCTTTCTTTTATTGCCCTCAATCTTTCCCAGCATTAGGCTCTTCTCCAGTGAGTCCCTCCTTCTCATTAGGTGGCCAAAGTACTTGAGTTTCAACTTCAGGATCTGGCCTTCTAAAGAGCAGTCAGGATTGATCTCCTCTAGGACTGACCAGTTTGATCGCCTTGCAGGAGTCTTCTCCAGCACCATAGTTCAAAGGCCTTAATTCTTTTGCTCTCAGCCTTTCTTATGATCCAACTTTTAGAGCCACACATCGCAACTGGGAAAACCATGGCCTTGACTATACATACTTTTGTTGGCAGGTTGATATCTCTGCTTTTTAGTATGCTGTCTAGATTTGCCATAGCTTTCCTCCCCAGGAGCGTCTTTTAATTTCTTGGCTGCAGTCCCCATCTGTGGTGATCTTGGACCCAAGAAAATAAAATCTGTCACTACCTCCATTTCTTCTTCATCTATTTGCCAGGAATTGAGAGGACCGGAAACCATGACCTTGGTTTTATTAATGTTGAGTTTCAAGCCAACTTTTGCACTCTCCTTCACCCGCATCAAGAGGCTCTTTAGTTCCTCTTCACTTTCTGCCATTAGAGTGGTATCATCTGCATATCTTAGGTTGTTGATATTTCTCCTGGCAATCTGAATTCCAACTTTTGATTCATCTAGCCCAGTCTTTCTCATGTGCTCTGCATATAAATTAAATAGGCAGGGCAACAGAATAAGCCTTGCCGGACTCCTTTCCCAATTTTGAACCAATCAGTGGTTCCATGTCCACTTCTGTTGCTTCTTGACCCGCATATAGGTTTCTCAAGAGACAAAAAAGATGGTCTGGTACTACCATCTCTTTAAGAAGTTGCCACAATTTGTTGTGATCCACACAATCAAAGGCTTTAGCATAGTCAATGAAGCAGAAGTAGATGTTTTTCTGGAACTCCCTAGGTTTCTCCATGATCCAGCGTATGTTGGTAATTTGATCTCTAGTTCCTCTGCCTCTTAGAAATCCTGCCTGTACTTCTGGAAGTTCTCGATCCACATACTGCTGGAGTCTAGCTTGTAGGATTTTAAGCATAACTTTACTTGCATGTGAAATGAGTGCAATGGTGCAATAGTTTGAACATTCTTTGGCATTGCCTCTCTTTGGAATTGGAATGTAAACTGACCTTTTCCAATCCTGTGGCCATTGTTGAGTTTTCCAAATTTGCTGGCAAATTGAATGTAGTATTTTTACTGAATCGTCTTTTCAGATTTTGAATAGCTCAGCTGGAATACTGTCACCTCCATTAGTTTTGTTGTTACTCAGCTTTCCTAAGGCCCATTTCACTTCATGTTCTAGGATGTCTGGCTCGAGGTCAGTGACCACCCCATCGTGGTTATCAGGGATGCTAAGCTCGTTCTTGTATAATTCTTCTGTGTAATTTTGCCACCTCTCACTTAGTGACTGCTTTGTTAATGACTGAGTTACCATTTCCAATTGTGATAGGTAAATGAGCACTACCTGTAAACAATAATAAAAAAATTTCTTGTTCCAACCAATGTGTTCATTTATGACCAAATTTTGTGTGCCTGACAACATTCAAAGGGGAGAATAATGCTGGGGAGCTGTACAAGAGAACTTTAGCTGAATGAAATGGCATCTTGCTTCTTTATATGTAAAGGCAAGGAAGTGTGACAAGTAGAAAAGAGCTAATGGATAAAAAGGGGCACCATACAAGAGTAGAGAGAAAAATAGTTTTTCACACAAATGGCTGTTAACATGCAAGTACAGAATTTTGAACCTAATTAAGCAGTTTCTCCCAAGTTTTATTGACACCAAAAAATATCAAATGGATATTCAGCTACAAACCTTATTTTAAGCTCCTTTATTCTTACATAAACACAGTTAGGCCACCACAAATCCCTATATTTTAGAAGCTCTCATGTATGGAAGAAAAAAACTCTTCAGTTTTCAAGGAAGTTGTGGCAATTCAACAGTCTGAACCAATCAAGTCTAAGTATGGGTTAGTTGACTGCATTTTAATTTTAGAAAATATCTCTTCCAATTCCTTATCATTTTTCTTATGATCTTAACGTACTGTATGTTTACATTTTCTTGTCTCTAGTCAAACAACATAGTTGTTGTCATATTTCATGCTTGTATTTTCATTCGCACTGTTGAATAATACTGGTTAAATCTTCGCCTCAACTACAATAAACTGATAAATCTTGCACCTCGTCCACAGATGTTTTGTCAGTTATGAACTGGTAGAGATATCATTACAGTATATTGTCAAAAGTTTTGGTTTGAGTAGCCGAGCCTCCCTTCATAAACAGAAACTCTTGTCTATATTGTTGGACTATCGTATAAATGTCTTCTAATTTTTATTGCAAAACACAGCAGGATTTTGTTGGAAAGGACAAAGTTACTAGTATTTTTAGTCACAATAACAAGCATGTTAAGGAAAACAAACTGCCCGAATTCATGCAAATGATGAAGAAAATATTTTGAGTAAGCTATCACTGGATAAATATAAGGTTTCTAGCTTTTAGGATTCTTCTTCATCATTACTTTTGGGTCGGAAATGTTTCCTACTCCTTTTCTTGCTACCATGAAACCCTACAGTTGTCGTCACATTCTCTTCTTGTACCTCTGGAGAACCTGTGTTGGCTTTCTGAGCATCTTGTTCTTCCAATTTCAATGGCTCACAATCTTCCTTTTCTTTTTCTCTGCTTTCTGAGGGATCTAGTACATCACCTTTATTCTGGGCAGCCAAGTTATCCAGAGGTCTTCCTCTGGCCTCTTGGTTTGCATTAATAACGTTGGCCTCCAACTCTTCCTCTGTTGAAGCTCCTCTTTTTTTTCCTGATCTGTCTAAGCTTATCTTTACTGGTTTGGTAAAGAGAATTCTTCCTGCACCTGAGCTAGAAGCATCCTGGTTGAAAGATGGTGCATAATGTTCAGGATGTGTTGAACTTTGCTCCTTTCTACCCTTGTTCAAGCCACTCAAGAACTCCATTGCAATTGATCTGTTGGTATCATCACTATATTCTGCCACATTCTCCAAACTGTACTTGGTCCAGCGTTCTGGATGGGCCACATAATCAGGTACTGGTGGGGAACATTTATAAGACTGAATTGGCTCACGTTGTCTTCCAAAGCTTTCCGCAGGCATCTTGTTTGAAATGCTGGGTGGTGGCAGAGGGCGTTTAAACCTTCTATCAATGACATTGTCTTCAGCTGTCAAGGGCACTGCCTGTTTGGCTGCTCCTTCCAGACAATCAAAAATGTTCTGGCTGCGCTGTGAAAAGCTTGAACTCATGCCTTTCAAATGAAAGGGTTGAACAAATGATTTCTGGCTGCTGTGCAAAGAATCCCCACTCTTCTTTGATTCATAATCCACATCATCCGAAGGAAGCGGCTCGTCAGGGGACACAACATCAACTTCAGCACTGCCTGCAAACTCAAAATCTTCTGAATCTGAGTCACTTAGGGAAATTGTATCTGAGGGAAGGATGCCTTCATAATCTGTGGCCCCACCAGTCACTGTACCCACAAAGGGTTCGCCTGCACCTTCGTCTCCCATTCTTGATGATCACTTGTTTAGACTACCTTGATTTGGGTCTTTCTGCAGCCAGATACGTTTTTCAGCTGTTTCTCAGAGGGAGTTTAACACCTAGAACAAAAAAAGAAGAGTTACATGCAAATATGTAAGGATACATTACTGATATCTGCTTATTCATTTACCTAGGGAGATTTCAAGATAAAAAGTACCAAGATTTTAAAACAAAAAGAGAGAAAAAAATTAACAGAGGAAGTTTAATCTAATCTATTATCTCAGCCGGGATCACTTTTGATTTTATAAACAATACAGACATTGTGTAAATAGATTCTAAATAGATTCCACTATAAGATTTCTTGTAATAAGATGTGATTTCTTCTATTTATTTTTAAATAAATCTATAATCCTGTAACCTGCTACGCTATTATGATTTTACAAGAGTATACATTCTAACCTATTTCTGCTATACTTTCCAGATTGGATGCCATTAGTGCATCTCCTTTTACAAGTGCAAACATGCAGTAATCATATTTGTAGAGAAACTCTCAACTGGTCAATTTTTAATGTTTTAGATTTCAGCACAGAGAACAGAACTTTATTTTAATTAAGATTTTATTACAAATAGTAGGTAATCTTATCAGTACCAACCTACCAAGAATTTATATTAAAGATCAGCCACCTTAAATGAAAGCAAAGTTCTTGCTTATAAGAAATAAAATGTAAAATACAATTTGAGGAAATCTATTATCTACTGCAAAATACCACTCAAAATTGTGAGAATTAAAAACTTGGTAGTATTAAATAATACTTGGTAGTATTAAATAATCTATAATCTTCATTTTTGCTCTTTATTTAAGGACGGAGTTAATATTTAGCATAAACTAGTGGCTTCTTTGGTAAATTAGGTATTCCCTTTTGTGTATTTCTAATGTAACAATATATTTGCGCTAATGTGCAACTATTACCACTTAGAAGGACTGTGTACAAATCTGGAACGTAAAACAATTTCATTTTGTTTTGACAATTCTCTACAATGGCATCCAAAATGATGTTGGTGCTCTGAATTAATTACAATTCTGTAATACTTTTGTGTGTAGACAAGTATGAGGTTTATTGGCACAACTTCACCCTATTTCTGAAGTCTGAAGGCCTTTTTAGGTACTTAAGCATGTTTAGTAGCTCAACAGCATTAGTGTTCTTATTCTTTAGTGACAGATTCCCCATCATAGGAGAAAAGTATTTGACAAGAGTTGTACAACAAAGTACTTTATAGTGATGGTAAACAGGCATGGAAGAACCTACTAGCCACTCACCATCTGGAGTTTGAACCAGTATTCCATCCTCTGGGTCAGTAAAAGCCACCAAGGTTCTGAGATCCTGTACCCTGGCAGTAAGAGGTTGGACATATCAGCGCAATCAAAAAGTGTGGAGTTGCAATTTTCTATTATATCAATAGTACTTTGTCACTTTGATAAGTGTACCCTCTAGCTGTGCAATGTTATCATCTACGAATAATTATTTTAAAATTGGAAAGCAAAGATATTTATTAATCTAACTTATCTCTAGTGGAATTTTGGGGCAAACATATTATTGCACAATAGGCAGAGACAGCAAGTACTCTATCTCAATGTCGGACTTACATACCAGCTTATCTGTAGGACTATTTAAACCACCACTAATAACCAAACGTTAGTACGGTACAGTTAAATCACCAAGCATAAGAATATAATTGGATGAGATGAGAAAAGGAATCAAACCCAAGTTGTTTTTCAAGAACTAAGAAATGTAGATTAAAGAAATGTACGTTACAGATTGTGCCTGTTATAGGGTTTTTTTGTTTCTCTCTCTGATCCATTCATATCCTTCCCTCCTTCCTCCCCCCCCCCAGGTGGGCAGTAAACAATAAAATTGTTCCAGAGAGAAAAGACTCACAGGATGTTTGCAGCAATCTGATTGCAACATAATTCAGACACAATGGCTTTTCTGTGACAGAAGTCCCCATCAAAATCTTCCATAGTAGTCTTGGTCTTGCTATCTCAACTGTGGGAAAGCCAAAGAGCATATTATCTTTTCCTTCCCCATCAAGCTTATGCTACTGAAGTAAGTTAGGTTTTTTATTTTGATCCCACCTGTATTATTTTTACAAATAACTCAAGGCAGTAAACATATCCTTCCTCCTCCTAGTTTCTCCACAGTAACTCTGTGGAGGTAAATTGGCTAAGAGAGGGTGACTGGCCCAAAGTTAGCCAGCTAGCTTTCATAGCTAAGGTAGAACTAGAACTCACAGTCTCCCACATTCTAGCCTGGTACCTTAGCCACTAGACCAAACTGGCTCTGTTATTCTTTTTATCCTTATTTTAAGACAGATTTAACAAATATATTTATCTGATGGGCCTGAATCCATGATTGCAGCACGTCCACAGCTTTCGTATGATTTTGGGTAAGAGGAAGTGAAAAAACATTAATTGGGGGAAAGCATTCCTTTCTTACTAAGGAATGCATAATTCTTTAATTTTTTGGGAGGCAATATGGTTCATACATCAGTTACCCTCTGCTACAGAGATATTAACAGGCATATCTAAAAGAAGAAAGCAGGCTGGCTTGCCAGAAACCGGTATATATAACTTTCCATTTGATAATCAATACATCAATCACACTAAGAATTATTTTTTAAAAAAGCAATTTATAATGGAAAAATAGCACTTTCCCTATTTAAAAAGGAGAAAACAAAGGGAAAATATAAAATAAAGGCAAATTAAGGCTGTTATGCAATAGTTGTTATTTATGTGAGCACGGCCACATAATTAGGTTACCATACCGCTATTAGACAATTTGGACATTTCAGCGTGCAAAGCACGGTTATAGTTATTTACCTAGAGAGCAGGGATGTTTCTTCTCATATAAATTATTGCCTTTCGCTCTTGTGAAGTAACGATATAATAATTCAAAGCAGGTAATTTGCAAGAGCTTTCACTCTCGAGTCTTAAAAGCGACTTCAGAAAAAAAAAAAATCTGAATCCACCTGCTTAGGAAAATTCACTGACCCAAGAGGAAGGACGAAAATAATCTTAATATCAATTTCATGTAGCAAAATGAAGTGTCAGCCACGGGCTTAAAGAGAGATTAACCCACAACGTAGAGGGCAGGGCTATTAAAAAGGTCGCGGGCGGCTGCTTGGGAAACGCTCTCAGGGCTGCTGTTTGATCCAGCCCACAGATCCTCTTCTCGCATATCCTTCTCCCCACACCTGCCCCGCTTATCTCCCAAACCTCCGGGACCAACGGCCGCTTACGCAGCTACCTTTTCAGACGTGCGTAGAACTCTGCTCACCTGCAACGGCCTGTTTGTCCCACCTGCGCGCGCAGCTCCGCCGCTCGATTCCGGGGTCGACGCGTCGTTTCCGGCGTCGCTTTCCCGTTGTTTGATGGGATGAGAAGTTTTCTTGCTCCCCAAAGGCCTATGGAACTTACGCCGCCATCGAAGCACTTAAACGACCTATCCCAGAAGTCATTTCGCAACTAAATCAAAATTCGACAAAAAAAAGAGCTCTTCCTTCAATTCTTTTTCCAATGTCTTATAGGAATTGTAGTATTTTTTTTTTTTTAACTATCGCCCAAGCCGGAGTATCCGACAACTGTTAAGTCTCTTAATCGTGCAGAGAAAACTGTTACAGCTTTTGGGCTCTGTTCAGCCTCAACATAATGCGGTTTTGCTAAGTTTATTTTATTTCCTCTTATACTAGACTTTGCATCAGCACTGCAATATACTTGCAGAAAAGATAGTTTAGAAATGCAGCTTTGGTTACCATTTTTAAAACTATCAAACTAGCTAAACTATGAAACTAGATGTTTTCCATCAACGCAGTTTTTAATTTGTTATCTAGAAACTCTTGAAAGAATATGTTTAAAAGATACTTAATATCAATTTAGTGGAAGAAGAGGAGAAGATGAGGGAGACCCAGACGACACAGTATTGAATAATTGGAGGTTATATAAATATTTATAGAAGTATATACCGAGAAGGTTAGATAAATAGAAATATTAATGTAAGAGAAAATTAATCTTATTGTATATAATACAGATAGGGAAATTTGGAGAGGAGTTGCTCGGACATTACCTCTGAATTGTATCTGAAGAGGGATGAGAGGGAAGAAAGGAGAGGAGAGAGAAAAGAGTAAAGGAGGGGAGAAGGAAGTAGGAAGGTTGGAGGAGAAGGGGAGAAAGGAGAGGAGAGTGGTGAAGGAAAGAGGAGAGGAAGAAGAGGGAAGTAGGGAAGAGAAGAAAGGGAGAAAGAAGGTAGAGAAGAAGGAGTGTGGATACAGTGAAAAGGGAAATGGGCGAGCAACATCAAAAGTCATGTGTATGTATTTATTTCATTTTATTAAAAGTATATATGAATGTTAAAAGAATGTATGTTAACATCTGATAAATATCACGGTATATGTATGGGGGAAAGTTTGGAAAAATAAACAATTATTTTAAAAAAAATAGAAACTCTTGAATAATCTCAAAATATGTGAAGGGTACCAAGCTGGAGGCGCTCATCACTTGGCTAAAATATTTCCAAATAATACCATTAAGGCCTGCTTACCTTCACTGATGCCTAGTCCACTACGCTTATATGACAATCAGCAGTAGTAGAAGCAAAACATTAGTGGAAGTTTAGGGCAAAATAGGAGGAGGAATGAGTATTAGATATGTTGACCACTTTGAGTTATTTATAAGAATAAAGGGTGGATATAAATAAAGAAAAATAATAATAAAAGTTGACAGATTTATTGAATTTTTGCTCATTATGACAACAAACATGCTTCACTTTGTTGCAGTTACAGATGGAAGCCTGCAAGTGAGAATAATGTATGCTTCAGCATTTCCTTTGCCAGTTGTGCTGGCAATACTTGCTAATATCGTTGCTCCATCTTGATTTTGGTCTCTTTGGTGGATGCTTTTTATCAAGTGGGATCCATTCTGGAACTCCCTTGGTCCACCTGCCATCAGTTCTTCTTGGTATGTGCAACCAGCTCATTTCCATTTCAATTCTTTTACTCTCTTGATATCGTATACTTTCTTTTGTATAATTCAGCATACAACACTTAAGTAAGAGCATTTGGCGCAGAGTGCAGTAGTTCTTTGGGCCCCTAGAATGGCCCATGTTACATCCTTGCTCTGCGAGCTGCAGATTGCTGGTTTGCTTCTGGGTGCAATTCAAGGTTTTGGTAACTATCCAAAAAGCCGTTTATGGCACGGATCCAGGTTACTTGAGGAACTATCTAACCTCAGTGGGACTGGGACTGCCTCACCCGTGCCAACAAAGGGGCATTCTATGTATCCCTTCTGTCAAAAAAATTTGCCTAGCGGGGTTCAGGAGAAGAGCCTTCTCTGCCAGGGCTCCTGCCCTCTGGAATATCTTACTCCCTGAGGTGAGATTGGCTCCCCCACTTCTGACTTTTCATAAGAGCCTTAAAACCTGGTTTGGCCAGATGACTTGGGGTGCCAATGGGGGAACTTCATACTGGAGGCAGATGACTAAAAGCTAATCTCACCTCCCCCCCCCCCATCTATCCAGCTCCCTTCTTCTCTATCGTATGTTAATGATTTTATTTTGTCTACTCTGTCATTTTATATCCAACAATTTTAACTGTCTTTTTAATGTTTATTATGCTGTAAGCCGCCCAGAGTCATTTGAAATGAGTTGGGCAGTAACTAATTAACTAACTAAATTTCTATCATATATGCTACTAAAGATGCAAGGATACATGGTAGGGACAGGTGCAAGCAATAAGGAGAAAGAGACCTTAATAGCCTTTAAAGATTTAGACTCAGAGGCTCCCTATCTGGGTTGAGTCCTTAGCAAGTGTAATTGATTTAATTGATCTGAATTTCTAATTTAAAATGGGGGGATGTCCCTTCTTCCATTTTGAAATCAACTAAATGATGTGGGTACTTCTCTGTGCCATTTTGATATTGAAAAGCTAGTATCTGAAAAGGCATTTGATCTTTTGAACTGCTTCCGGGATAGTTAATCTCCTTGCCTAACTTCATTAAGCAAAGTTCCAAGTTTGGGTGTCACAATAGTTGAGACAAAGGTGTCAGCCCAATTCCATTCTCTAATTTAGCAGTTCATTTAGTAGGATGTGAAGATTAGTCACACCACACTTTGTAATCTTCATTTTGTTACTTTTGCATTTCTCTAGATTTAGTGATCTATATCAAGGAAGAGAAGGTTAAGAAATCAAGAGTAATAAGGACATTTAACTAGGAACTGACACATTAACACAGAATATTAGCTTTTAGTATTAATGGTAATGGTTACTTTAATAACCACACAAGTAATATTCAGAAAGTAACGGGAAGTCATGTCTTCCAAATGGCATTTCAATAAGAAAAGGAAAGCAAAAGCAGAGCCCCAAGTCCCCCAGGTTGAGATGGGCTGCCATAACTACCAGTTGTCTATGGAGATTCTCGGGTCATGGTTGTATCAAAGGTGCTTTTTCCAAAAGGCAATTGGACTTTCTTGGGGTTTTTTTGTTTGAAAATACTTTGTTTCTTACCCATGATTCAAAGGTTAAGCAAGAGTCAGACCTGATAGTTCATGAGTGAAAAAACCACCAGGGAATTCAGAACTATAAATGAGGTATGGAAGTCAGTCAAAGTCCTGAAAGAAGGCATTGGAATCTCAACAGGTCAAAGAACCTGTGGGTGGGAAGCATGGTTTCTGTTGTGGACGTCATCCCCACTCACCAAATTGTTCCCTTTAAAGTACAGAATAGAGGGGCCACTGAATCTAACTCTCCATCTCTATTCTTCTGCTATTACATACATAAAAAGGTTAAAGCTAGAACAACCATTTTTTGGGGAGCGGAAAAAAATGGATGGGAGTAAACCAATAGGATTATATTTTTATTATAGTGCAGAGATGCAGAGTATGTACCATAGATAATAACATTACATCTGTCATAGAGGGATCGCAAGGTATGACTCGGAAAAGGAGGCCCACCAAACATAGTCTTCCACATTCCATCACTTCAGATGAATTCCATACACCTCATCCAGCCCAACCTCTCCTTTTTATAAAAACGTGAACTCCTGCAAATTGATAGCACTTACTAGCTGTACTAAATTTTTCATTTTGATGCCGTTTGTTCACTTATAACAAAATAGTTTCAAATGTAGGCAGAAACAGGATTATTTCATGCTTACATATTCCGGAAATGTTTACTGTATATATTTTCTCCTACTTTCCTCCCCCCCCCCTTCAAGTGTTGATTTCTCACATACTTTGATAAAGACCTTTCTGCTCTACGTGTAACCTAGTCCTTTTAGGAACGAACCGATAAGCTTTGCCCCTTGCTAGGGAGATACCAATACCAACACAGGATTGACCATGCTAGGACTCAGGCTTTCCATGTCACTTCTCTTTTCCTATATTCCATGTCAACAAATATTTGCTCTTCAGGAAATATTTTGATGGCCCCGCCCTTTCTTTCTTTCTTTGAAGAATATAGACCACCAAAGCTGCTGTGTTTCACCGAAAATAAGCCCTACCCCGAAAATAAGACTTAGCTTGATTTTGGGGGTGGGCCTAATTATAAGCACTACCCCCAAAATAAGCCCTAGTTTTGGGGTGAGGTGCACACCTAAAAATCAAACTGGGGCTGGGGTGGAGCTGCCCTACGTGCCCCACACCTGCTTACCACTGAGGCCAGGCCTACCATGCCCTGACACCTGCTTTGCCGGCCCACTTCTTCTGCGGCTGCTTTCACACGTCATCCCTGGCCTCCATTTCGCTATCAGAGGCCTTCAGGAAAGGCCTCTACAGCAGAGAACCAGGGTCTGGATTGACGCACGTGGCAACCCCTGGAGGTTGGGGGGGGTGCTGTGCGGGTCAGTCCGGAGGTCCATTCTCAGCTGCAGTCTTTCCGGAAGGCCTCTGATGACAAAACAGAGGCCAGGGGTGACACGCACAAGCGACAGCAAGTGGCTGAAGTGGGCTGGCTGGTCGAGGCTTTCAGTATCACTGCTGCGAGGTGAGACGGGGGAAAAGACATCCCCCAAAATAAGATAATTCCATGAATGGGTGCAAACAACAAACTGATAAATAAATTTGGATTTAATGGACACTCCCAAGTGGATCATAAAACCAGTTTATTGTGCTTGGTAATCAGGTGATGAATAAATAAAGCTGGAGTTCTCCCACTTTAAGTGGGCCACTTGAACAGAATGAAGATTTGAGAATTATGTGTAGTGGTACCTGTATGCCAGATAGCTGTACACAAAGAGTATATAATTTTTGTTTGAATTTCTTGTTTTTGTATCTCAGGTTATTTCTGAATCTGAATAGAAAACCAATTTTAACACTCTTCCTTCATACCATCTTCATATCTTTCTGCACCTTCATATCTTATCCTTTTTGTTCTTTACCTCCTTCTGGAAATATTTAACACAACTGGGCTTTCTGACACAGGACATACTGAAATCATCTTACACAATACCAGGATGAAGCATATTTGAGTTTCAATATAATTTCAATTTTCACATATATTTTGGGGAATAGGAAGTGGACCTTTTTTAAACAGGAAAAAAGTATTTAAACAAGCAAAATGAAACTGGACTGCATCCAGAATGTGGGTTAGCACTAGGCCAAGAGTAAATCTGACAGGATACTAGTTGTTTAAATTATTTTTGTGTATCTTTTTTTAAGTTGAGAAATACTTTAACATTCAATAAACAAATAGGACAACAGTAAATAAATATGATTTGAGGGTGCAAGTTTAACCAAACAATAAGAGTAAAGTGGGAGGGGAAGTTGCAATTAGTTTGATTTTTTTAGATAGAATTGGGAATATGTGGCAAGACTGTCCTGCAAGAGAAACAAACTCCATTTGCAGGACCCTGATTCCATGCATTGCCCTTAGATTTGAAAGCTGGTTTGTTGTTACAGTAATTGGACCTAACTATAACAAAGTTCTCCGAATACCTACAGTTTGTCATACAAGGAAACCGACCACTTTGGAAAAATAGATGTTGCATTTACCCTCTAATTAAACATATTGGATTTGGCCATAAGTGGAGTTTATGGCTTTTCTAAGAAATAAGAATCAAATGGAAATGGCTAACAGCTATAGTGCCCTTCCTGTGTTTATGGCCTATATTTTGGCCTTGTTCTCTGTTCACAGGGCTGACTTTGCTATTGCTATGGAGATGTAATAATTGAAGTACTCAGGTGTTATGATGGACTGGTTGTAAAAAACAGAGTTTCCTAGCACAACACACGCTAGAGAAAATGTTTATTGAAATATCTGAAAGTAAAAAAAAAAAAGCCAAAGAAGAAAAGTTAACATAGCTTGTGACAGGTTCTCTTATATAAAACAAAACAAAGCATTCAGTTACATGTTGCCAGCAGCTCAGTTTGGCCTCCCAGTACAGTATACTGACTTTCAACAATGTGGTCCCCTCCAGAGTAATGGATTTCAATTCTTAGAATTCCCCAAACTACAGAGAGGAAAGGATTGAGAAGGTCTGCCTTCCTTAAATAAGCAGCCTTAAAAGGGCACGTTGATTTTGCACTGGCTTTTTATAAGAGATTTTTTTCTATCATAATTTCTCTTTCCCTCCCACCCTTCCTCAAGCATCTTAAAAAATTAAGACTGAGGCATATCCATATTCTAATTTTGCCAATTTATATCATATGGGACACATAACCAGGATGAAATTTCTTAGATCTAACACAAATTCTTGTGAAGATAAAACTTCAGTTTGTTGAACTTGGCTCCAATTGGCATGAAGCCTTCATTCTATCTGCCTTTCATCTCATTTTAGAAATGAACATTTCATTTCTCCGCTTTCCTGCAAACATTAGTGCTGTACTGAAAGAGAATTTTTCTATTCCTTTAATCTCAACATAGGCACTTTTATGGCTTGATTTTATGGCAGATGGTACCGCACATGGGATACTTCATTAGCCAATTTATCAGCCAGTTTTTGAATCTGGAAGGCATCTGTGTCTCTTTTGCTAACCTCTCAGCTCTTTGTAGACAGATTAAAGAAACAGATCCTGTCATTATTGAAAAAGGACTTAGGCACATTTACACAAACAGCAGTTCACACAATACGACTGATCAGAGACTGCATCATTTCAGACAACATGCATGTGCGTGCTCTGCTAGACAAAGGGGGGGGGATCTATATACAGGGGGGGAGGGAAATCCAATATACCAAGCAGAAGCTCTCTATCACTTGATTTTCAATACATGAATTGCACTTCTGTTCATTTGTCAGCTGCAGCTTGAAGTAATTAGAGTGGATAGCTTGTTTTCCAATGGGATCTTCAATTTCTCTAGACTAGATATAATCAATCTGATGTCTTCCAGATGTTTTGGACTGCGAATTCCCATCAGACCCAGTACAAAAACAAAGAATCTTGGGAGTAGAAATTCAAAACAGCTGGAAGACACTTGTTACCTATCTTTGTTGTTGACTAAGCATTACAAACTCCTTGTTTTGGAAATGTTGTGTACACTTACACTACTCAAGTCAACCTAATTGGCTCAATTTTCTCTTTTTAGAATGAGAATTAGATTCTACGAATCAGACTTCAAACTTGTGAACACTTTTACTTGTCTAGTTCTTACTGCTAATCTCCCAGGAGCAAAAGCAACATACTTGCCAATTTTTTTAAAATGAAAAGTACAAATAAAAAATCTAGCAGTCTCCAACATTACTTGATTTAGAGAAGTATACATTCAATCTATTTCATTTGCTCAAAAAGCATTTTGCTCCTAATAAAAACTTCTAAAAGAGCAGATATCTTGCTAAATATCCCCTGTCTCCATTTCAAACTATATCTGTTTTTCATCCGAATAGGTAGGTTTTGCCAAAAACTGGAGAAAAACTTCCTTCATTTTTTTTCGGCCTATTAAAATTTATATTGAGCCAGGACATCCAATCATCATCTACACTAGTGTTTCCCAATCTCAGCAACTTTAAGATGTGTAGACCTCAAGCATGCTGGCTGGGGAATTCAGGGAGTTGAAGTCTACACATCTTAAAAGTTGCTATTTAAAAAGTGTCCTTTGCTCAAAGCTAACTTTTTATCCTACTAATGAATGCCCTTGATCCATTTTGGTTGCTAGAGGACAGAGTAACTAACCTTCAAAAGAGAACTCTGGCTGCTTACATATCACCAACTGAACACTGAACAATATTCAAATACGATATAGGAAAAACAAGACAGAGACTATTTAGTTGTACATTTATACACATTTCTCATGGACACCCAATAAAAGGCTGTGAGTTACATATATCCATTCTGTACTCTGGTAATCCCAATGCACATGCACACATAATATATGTATGTAGATAAAATGTACATGCACAACTGATGCGTAGGATTTGTACATGTAGTGTAGTCTATTATACTGGACCATGTAACCCCAAAGCCTTTGAAAATTGGTAGAATCGCTTTTGCTTCTCGTGCATGCAAACTTGACATTCAGGGCAGTGTTGCTTTAAGGCTATTTCTAAGGCTAAAAGATGTCTTCCTTATTTCCTGCAAGCATAATCAGCAAGACTCTTGAGACATAGTTTCCTAAGGATGCCAGAAACAAAATGTTTTTGATTTGGGACAGATATTTAAAGAGCTCCTATGGAGGAACTGAATCTGTTTGCTGCTCTACACCAGAAAGTGAGAAGGAGAAGAGGCGGTGTTGGTGGGACTGAGAGAGAAATAAATGTCTAATCAGCAGATTAATTTTTCTGATCTGTCTTGTATACCCTGAGATTCTAATTTACACAGATTGTTATATTTGCTTCGCCTGCCTGAAAGGAAAATTAGTTTTTTAATTTACCTTAAAAAAGAGACAAAAATATAGTCAAGGGAGCAGTTAAGTTTTTTTCCTCCTGCTCTTTCAATAGGAAAAGACTGGTATTTTTAACTTTAGAATTGTCTTCCTTTTATGTAAATGTGGGTTGATTCGGCTCACATCCAGCTCATTTGTTCCAACTACTATTTTAAAGGACACTGAATCTACGGTACCGGAGCTGATGTGGTACAGCAGAAGAAACTAAGATTAAAATGATTTCTTCAAGAACAATATGAAAACATATAGCCATTCTATGGCACAGGTGACACTGCTATGAATATTCCCTGATTTGGGACCTTCCAGATGTATTGGACAACAATACCAATTGTCCCAGGTGATTTTTAAACATCTGGAGTTAACAGGACTGGGGAAAGAACAAAACAATTTCCAGTTTTGCACTAAAGATGGATTAGTGGAGAAGAATGGTCAGAAATCATAAGCAAATCAAAGAGAAGATCATTTTGTGAGCTCTCAGCTGGATAGATATGAAAGAGGTATCTGTCTGGAAACGTGATGGATGAGGCTATGAATTCTGGAAAACTGCCCAGCTTATAGTTTTCTTGTTCTATTTCTGGTGTGTGAAGATGAGAGAACATAGGGATCTGCAGGGGATGGGACAAACGATGAAATGCATGTCATGATGCAAAAACCCTGTGTTTTGGGTACTTGTGTCTGATGCCAGAACACAAGTATGAAAGGCTTAAGTTTGCACTGTGATTATGCAATTAAAAAAACATTTCTTTGTCATCACAATTTATATAGGTTGCCTATTCAAAGTTTTATTTGTGGCGTTCATGTTCCTATATATCTTAAGGGATATTATCTAGCTTTATTAAACTCTTTTCAATGACACAGAATACCGGTAGTTGCTTCTTTAAAAACTTACAAATAACATTTAATGAACAGGCTTCCAGAAATTATTTAACTGGTTTCCCTCAATAATTATTTTTGGCATTAGAATACTACACATTTATCAAGCAAACGTTAGGCAATATTTGTAGCGGAAGTAATTATGTAAGCAATGTGGGTGTTAAGATATTGAAAGAGTGTATATGCCCTTATTAGACCTACCTCTAAAAAAGAGAGTTATATCAAAATTAAGAGACCAGGTTGGGGGCTAAATCTTTCTTTCTGTAAATTAGTATCTGGTGAAGACTTGTCTGTGATTTGAATCCTTTGTCTCCAGGAAACATAATGGACATCAAGGTAATAGATTTATGCAAATTGGTTAAAAGTCTTTTTAATGAAAATGGGGTTATTATTATAAAAAATACTGACAAATGTGCATGTTTAGTAACAAAATAGCAAAACAGTTTCATTTTGCTCAGGGACTCTTGAATACTTATGCTCACACATTTAGTCCAAGAATCCAAGAGTTCTTACAATCAAGACAAAAAAGTTGGAACAGGAAGTTTTTACTTTATCTCCACCAGAGGACAAAATAAAGCAAAAAACTTTCCACGTTCCTCATAAGGATAAACCCCTTGAAGAATAAATTCTTAAACTCCATCTTGATCAAATGGGAACAATGGCTGAGAAGAGGGAGAGAAAGGCTATTTTTGATAAAGGCCGGGAACCATCCGCATGATAGCTTTTTTTAAACCCATAAACTGGTGTGTAACTAATTTTGCCACAAATATACAGAAAACTCCCCCTTCCCCCATCCCTTAAAATGAACAAGAAGACTTCCAAGTAAGAATGATATGCTCTGTAAGATAATATCTGAAAAGTTATATACATAATTTTCTTTGTTTTTGTTACAAGTATCTCCTGATCAGGCAGTGGCACTTCCGGTCTCATTGGCACCACCTCTTTGCACTCTTCTTCCTCTTCTCAATAGACTGAACTGTTCCTAATGCCACAGCACAGCACCATGCTCAGGATCATTTCAAAGATCTGCAGGCCGAGAAAAAAAAAGATGAGGGCAATGAGACTCCAGCCACGTTAGACCTGCAGGCAATCCCTCACTTTATTCTCTTTCAAGCAGCCACGGCCTAATGTATAAATAAGCTCTAGGTAGCAAAACTGAAATGGGCTTTAACACAAATGTAATTTATTGGTGACTAATAAAAATATTTAAAATCATATAAGCCAAACATTAATTCTAATCGTATCTTTATCTAATTATTTTTAAATACCAAACAATAAAAGACTAAACGTGAACTTTAAATGGGATTTTGCTAATGCTGGAAATGTTACAGAATTTCTAAATTGCCTTGCATTGCAAATACATTTCAACAGCAAACATAATAGCATTGGAAATTAAATGCTGCCACGCCTAATTTTAACTGGATCAAATCAAAACTGACAATCCTCAACTTAAGTCCATTCGTTCAGCATCCAAAGTTATGGCAGCACTGAAAGAAATTGACATATGACCAATCCTTGAAGTTCTGATCAGAAAGCATCCTCTCTGTAGTCATGCTTTTCACTGGCAACATCAATGGAGAAGTCAAGCAGGGAAGATCACGAGTTGCTCCAGGACATCACTATGGCATTCCTGAACTCATTTGGTGCCACAGCACCCCCCTGCCTTGGTTTCCCCCATAGGTTGTGCATAGGTTGTGCTGGGCTTCTCTGCCCCCCCCCAGCAGCATTCTTGTATTCCTTACCTGGGACTCTTGCTGCTTCCTACCCTCTGACCTGTGCATCTTGGGATTATGACAGGTGGGACTGCTGGGATTGTTGTTATAAAGTATGTGGTTGTGTGACGTTGCCTTTATTTATGTCACTTAGCACCAGCAATCCCAGTCTCACTTGCTGTCACAAACTCAAGACTACTGTAAAGGAAGTCACCTCTGAAAGGAAGCCAATATGGTAACAAAATCCATCATCTTCATTGAAAAGACAGAAAGGGATATTTAATGAGCCCTGATTCAAGAATGATGAGTCCCAGTTGTTTGTGGGAGTCACCTTCCCCAACTTTTGTCCCTTCCAGATGCATTCTCAGCATGAACTGTCCCGTTTGGGA
Organism: Crotalus tigris; assembly: GCF_016545835.1. Classification (NCBI taxonomy): domain Eukaryota; kingdom Metazoa; phylum Chordata; class Lepidosauria; order Squamata; family Viperidae; genus Crotalus; species Crotalus tigris. The sequence goes on along the minus strand of NW_024096961.1, from coordinate 734,372 downwards.
AATTCTGGAGGTGATCTCCAAATACTGAAGTCCATCCAGCCTGGGGAAGGCTGAGCTAAAAGTTTCCCTTTTTTCCCCAATCTTGCTGTCTGGAGGCCCAAGAAGGTGGCTTTTGCATGGTCAGCCTGCAGCTTTCTCTGCTAGAGAAGGAACAAATTAAGGAATATTGACCAGTGGCAGGGTCTCCTTTCTCTTTGGGATAATGCACATTAGCTTCCCCAGGTACAAAAGATTCCTTGATGGGTGTAGGAAATTATCTTCCCAGCCATCATAATAGAAGAGGGGAGTAGCATGTTTGTTATTTCTCTTTAGCAAGACTGAATATTATTCAGTGAAGACAGAAATATCTCTTTTGAGTGTCTTTGCTTTCCAAGTTTATTCTTGGCAACAAGTTCATCAGTTTCTTTGCCTTCTTTCATCTTGGTAATAAACTCCCTTCCCCCATCTAAAACCACAAACTGGATGAACAAGATAATGCATGCTTGGAAGGTCAAGCTTTCTCAATTTTTTTAAACTCCCAATGTCCAGCTACACACAATTCCTGAATGTGTGGCAATGTATTTTGCTCTTTGGGAACATTCTACTGTACACAATACAGACAGTACTTACCATGATTACTGCCACTACTATGGCAGCAATGCCAATCAAGTACAGCTTTCCAGAGAACAGCTCATCAATTTTAGCATGACAAGTGCTTACCTGAAATAAAAGAGTACAGATTTATTTATTAAATTTTAAGTATTGCTGTGGGCAATTCACAATATAAAACATGCAACAATAAGAAAATACAATACAAGTAAACAAAACCAATACATTTCTGAAAAATAAAACTATATAGACAGAAACACAACTAGCAAGGAGACAGTACCCATCTTGCCCCAACATCTTGGAGAGCAACCAGGTTTTCAAAGACATCATGAATATTTTAAGAGTTACATGAATCTCAGGGATGATTTCCAGAGAGCAGGCTCTGCAATAGAGAAGACACACAACCTGGCTCGATAGAGGGCACAGTTTAATCAAAAGGAATTGGAGTGTGCCAACTCTGCTAGTTTTTGTCTGATGGGCAGAAACTATGGGAGATACACAGTTCCTCAGCTATCTTGGCTCTGATGTCATCTAGAGCTTTACACATGCATCTTGAACATGGAATCACCCCAGTATAGCTCACAAGGCAATGATAGCACATGAGCACAATGAGGTATGCCCATGACTGCCTATGCCACTGCATTCTGGATCAGTTGGAGCATGAAGAGAGTCTTCAAGGTCAGCACCATGTAGTGCACACTGCATCAATCAAACTGCAAAATGACCAGGGGATGAGTGATCATCTGAATCTCTTGATCAAGAAGGAGCATGTGGCCCTCAAGCTGAGCAAATTCTTCTTGGCCACTTATACTTTAACCAGGAGATATGAGTCCAAGGTGATCTCCAGTGATCTCCAGATTGTGCATTAATTTTGAACAGGGATACCTAATCCAAGATTGAAACTGGAAAATCCCCAGATCTCGGGTAACATTAATATCCACAGCTACTCAGTCTTGGTAGGATTAAGTAGGAACTGGTTTAGTTTCCAGATGCTGGGACAAGACTTTAACTTTATCGCTTGTCTAACCTGGAGCCAAGAGATAAGGGGCGTTGTCTTACCTGAACGCCTTTTCTCAGCAGGATGATGTAGAGTCCAAATGGATGGGTTCTATGACGGCCTTCCTGCCTGGCAGACTGGGTAAAAACTTCGGCCACACCCCTTCCTTTGGGCGTGACCCCAGTTTTGACTTAGGCGAGAAACTTTGTTGGAATTAACCTTGCAGCTCTTTATTATATCTTTATTATATCCCTGCCTAGACCTATCCTCTGGGTGGGCTTGGACTCTACATCATCCTGCTGAGAAAAGGCGTTCAGGTAAGACAACGCCCCTTCTCCAGCAGGATGACTGTAGAGTCCAAATGGATGGGACATACCAAAGCCCTCATGTCCCCCTGGGAGGGAATGTCTAGGCTACCGAACTCTGAGCAGATACGACCTGTTGAAGAACTCTTCTGCCAAAAGCCGCGTCTGCTGCTGCTAGGGAGTCTAAACGGTAATGTCGAATGAAAACCGAAGGTGAGGACCAGGTTGCGGCCCTGCAAATCTCCTCCACCGGAGCTTGCGTTAGCCACGCCGCAGATGTGGCTGCGCTCCGAGTTGAGTGGGCAGTCACCTGATTGGGTGCTGGCAAATCCTGTGAGACGTAGGCCTGCGCTATGCAGGCTCTGATCCACCTGCCTATGGTGGAAGAAGATACCTTCTTTCCCATAGTTGATGGTTGAAAGGACACAAATAATGCTTCAGTCTTTCGGAAAGCCGAGGTGCGTTTCACGTAGAAACACAGTGCTCTCCGTACGTCTAGCTTGTGCCATCTGTGTTCTAGCTTATGTTTGGGTCTTGGACAGAAATCAGGAAGCGTAAGTTCCTGAGATCTGTGAAAGGTGCTATTTACCTTCGGGATGAAGGTCGGGTCTGGTCTAAGAACGACCCTGTCTTTGAAAAAGGTACACAGATCCTTCCTTACTGACAGTGCTGCTAGTTCTGAAATTCTCCTTGCCGAAGTAATTGCCACAAGGAAAGCTACCTTCAGTGATAGGTGATGGAGTGAGCATGTTTCAAGAGGTTCGAAGGGTGCAGATGTCAAGGCTAGAAGGACCCTAGGCAGGTTCCAGGACGGGTACCTGTGTATGACTGGGGGCTTTGTGTTAGACGCCCCTTTTAAAAAGGCATTAATCGCTGGATGTTGTGCTAGGGAAGTTAAGTTGTCGCAGGAGAGTACGGTTGAGAGGGCCGATATCTGTCTGCGGATGGTATTGACTGATAGGCCCCTATTAAGACCCTCCAATAGGTAGTCTAGGATATTGGGGATAGATACTGCGGTCGGGTCTAGGTGAAGCGAAGCGCACCACCTACAGAATCCCTTCCATGTAGCGTCGTAAATCCTATTGGTGGACGCCCTTCGTGATGCCTGTATGATCGATATCACCCCTGCAGAATAAGATTGTTTAGTTAAGCTTTGCCGCTCAAATGCCAAGCGGCTAGTTGTAGCCACTGGGGATCTGGGTGTACAAGCTTGCCCTGACTGAGTTTTACCCTGTCCGGGGGAATCCTCCACGGAGGTGATATCGAAAGGTCCACGAGGTCGGCAAACCACGGGCGCCGTGGCCAGTGAGGGGCAATGCAGACCATTTCTGCGCCCTCCAGGATCATCTTGCGTATGGTTGCCGGTATTAGTGGCAGCGGTGGGAAGGCGTACAGGAGTTGCGCCGGCCACCGGCACCTGAGAGCATCCGTTCCCTCCGATCCCGGGGACGGGAATCTGGAGAAGAACCTGGGGAGTTGTGTGTTCTTGTGGTTGGCAAATAGATCTAGGTGCGGTTGTCCGAACCTCCGGGAGATCTCCTCGAAGAGAGCCGGGTCCAGACGCCATTCCGACTGGTCCACCTTGGCTCTGCTCAGGGAGTCGCCTGGGTGTTTGTTTCCCCTGAGATGTGTTCCGCTCTGATGGAACTCACATTGGCTTCTGCCCACCGAGCCAGAACCAATGCTTCTTTCATTAGTTCCACTGATCTCGTTCCTCCCTCCTTGTTTACATGTGCCTTGGCTGCTACATTGTCTGTAAGCACGAGGACGTGTCTCCTCGTTACTAGGTGTGAGAAATGACGGAGGGCCAGGTGTATGGCCCGGAGCTCTAGCCAGTTGATGCTGTGTGACAGGTCCTTTTGACCCCACTGGCCCTGTGCTATCTGGGTCCCCAGATGGGCTCCCCATCCGAACAGGCTCGCATCTGTCGTGAGCGTGACCCTGTTCGGTTCCCTGAATATGCTCCCCTTGAGTGTCATGGGGGATAGCCACCATTTTAGTGATTTCATCACCTGTGCTGGTACCAGCACACTCCTGTTGGAGGTGCTGAGGTTCCTCCTCTGGTAGGGTAGGAGGAACCACTGCAACTCCCTCGAGTGGAGCCTTGCCCATGGGATGATGCCCATGCAAGATATCATCTTTCCCAGGAGCTTCGAGAGTTGTAGCAAGGGCACTCTCCTGATCTCTTGAATTTGGTGGATTAGCTTGGATATGTTGATCAGTCGCTCCTGGGAAAGGAATACCCTGCACTGTGACGTGTCTATCACCGCGCCCAGGTGTTGCAGTCTCCTTGAGGGAATGAGGTGGCTCTTGTTTAGATTGACCGAGAATCCGTGCCCCTGTAGGGTTCGGATTGTGGTCTTGAGGTCTGTCCTTGCTTGTTCCCGAGATCTGGACTGAATCAAGATGTCGTCCAGATAAAACTGGACGCGAACCGGAATCAACCTGAGATGGGCCGCTAGTACAGCTAAGATCTTTGTGAATACCCTTGGTGCTGACGACAGTCCGAAGGGTAATGCCCTGTATTGGTAATGTCGCCCCGCGTAGGTAAATCTGAGGAATTTCCGGTAGCTGGGGTGGATGGGGATGTGTAGGTACGCCTCTGTGAGATCTATTGAGGATAGTAGATCGTCTTCCCTGACGCTGGCTAGTATGGACTTTAAGGAGTGCATCTTGAACCTCCTGTACTTTATGAAATAGTTCAGGCCCTTCAGGTCCAAGATTGCTCTCCACCCTCCTGATGTCTTTGGGATAACGAAGAGGATAGAATAAAATCCTCTTCCTTCCTCTTCCTTTGGTACCTTCTCTATTGCTTGAATTGACAGGAGGTGATCTATGGCCGAAGTTATCAGCCTTGTCTTGTGTGCTCTTCTGGAGATGGGACATCTGATGAACCGGTTTGGAGGGGGAGAACAGAAGTCTAAGGTCAGGCCATGCCTGATCGTTTCCAGGACCCAGGCGTCGGTAGTGGTCTGTTCCCAGACCTCGGTGAAATTTCCTAACCGACCCCCGATGGGTGTATCCTGTTTGGCGTCACTTGGTACGCTTAAAGGATCTGCCTCCCGCTCCTCTATATGGGCGTCTGGACTGGAACTGGCCCCTGGCTCCCGGGCTTTGGCGATCCTGGGTTCGATCCTGTCTCGGGTAGAAGGATCGTGAGCCTCTGGGCCAGTCCCAGGATTGCCCTGATCGAAAGGGCTGCCTCCATTCCCAGGGGCTTCCTGGGCGGGAGCCCTGCCTCCGGAAGTCCTGACTGCCTCTCCTGTCTAACTTCTTTGATGGATGTACTAGGATTTTTTTCTTGTCTCTGCCTTCGCTGACATGTGGATCCAGAATGGAACCAAATAGGGCCTCTCCACTGTATTTGGACGTCGAGAGACGCCATTTGGACCTCAGGTCTGTCTTCCAGTTTTTGAGCCACAGTAGCCTACGCGAGGCCACTGTGGCCGCAATGGATCTTGCCGCATACTTTGTTGCGTACAGTGAAGCGTCAGACATGAACTGAGAGGCCGCGAGGAGTTTGGCCAATGTCTGGTGTACTCTGACCTGGTCTGGAGGCACCGTGCCCTGCAGTTCCCTCAGCCACATGATGCAGGCCCTCGCGAAGAATGATGATGAGGTGGCTGCTCTGGCCGCCCAGGCTGCAGCCATGTGGGAACGCCGGAAGGAGTGTTCAAATTTCTTCTCCTCAGGTTTCAAGACCTCCGCCATGTCTCCTGGAATCGCGGAGGTAGAGAATAATGAGATCAAGGGGTTATCTACAGTGGGAACCTCTAACATGTTAGAGAAGGAGGGAGATAGGTTGAAAAGCTTTCTTTCCGCGCTGTTAGGTGCCGGTGGGCTTGCAAGTGAGGACCATTGTTCCTCCAGCGTGGTCATGAAGACCTCCGCACATGGAATGTACTTGTCCTGTGGGACCTTTTTGGCAAACAGAGGGTTGGCCTCCTTGCTAGTCGATGGCCTCTCATCCTGTACTGATGTTAGGCTGACTGTGGAAACTGCCTTAATCAGGAGTGATTTTAGGAGCGCTGGGTTAAAGAGGCCAGAGCTCGTCTCCTGCTCAGGTGCGGTTTCCTCGTCCTCCGATAGGGGCATGTCTGACATGTCAAGATCTACTGAGTCACCCTCTCCTAGTTGAGAGGAAGATTCAGAGATGTTGGTAGGGGGTGGCCTAGCTCGTCCCTTACGGGGTGTGTGAAAGGCCACTTGCCCTTTGGAGGCCATGAATTGGGAGAATGCATCCTGCATGAATGCCTGAAATCGTGCCGACCATATGTTCTCCTGCGCTTTGTCGCTGGGGTGAGGCGCTGGAGTGTGGTCGGGTGAGGGAGAAGAAGCTGGTGAGGAGGGATTGGAGGAATCTAACTGTTCAGTTTCCCCAGGAGGAGACCAAGTCTTGAGCACTTCCTCGGCAGTAGGTTCTGTGCTGGTCGCCACTGGGACAGGGGAAACCAAATTTGTCCCATTGGCATTGGATCTCTGTGCCCTGCTAATTTGTCTTTCTAAAGCCAAATGTCTCCTCAGAGCCTCTCGCTCAGCCGTTTTAGACTGTCCCTTCTGAGTAAGGTGCTTTGTTTTAGCTTTCTTCTTCCCCCCCACCTCTGATTCAGAGGATCTGCGTTTTCGCTGCTGTTGTGGGGGGGACAATTGAGGGACCTGTGTGACTGAATACGAGACATTGTCTGCCATTGTGCCAGACACCCCGAGTAGGAAATGCCTGGGATGGGGGAATGAGGTACGCAGATCAGAGGCAGATGCTTGGGACTGTGCCCTCCTCTGCCTATACAAACAATGGCCGGACAGACAGGATTCTTTGGACCGAAGATCCTGCAAGGCAGTGACTAAAGGCCACTATGGGAACAGTTAGGGAAGAATGTTCCTCCTCACCTCCTCACCTAGTCCAGACAAGGTGCAGTTCATATGTCTCTCTCTCTCCCCCAGTCTGTGGCTGTGGCAACAGACCACGATAGGAAACGGTTATTTTACTTTCCCTCTTCCTTCCTCTGTCTCAGTTTCCTTGGGTAACCTCAGATCCTTGCAAGGGAAAAAGCCCTTTGTTTGCCGGAAAATGGAGTCCGGGTGAAGGCCCCGCCCCCAAGGGGAAACGGCGGGAAGATCAAGTTCCAAAATGGTGAATGGGGAAGAAGCCACGCCTCCCAATGGAAGCCCGGGAATCCACGAGGTTCAAGAGTAATGGCGGATCCTGATTTTTGCAATCAGGAAGACTCCTCTAGTCATGAGGGGCTGCGCCTTTCCTCTGGGTATAGGGGAATTCAGCGCCGGCTTTGCTCTTGCCGCGCTGTTAATCGCGCCGCTCAGCTGATCGCAGCCGAGCGGCGACCTGGTTTGCCGCTTCCCGCGCGGCTCAGCTTTTTCGCGCCGTGGCGCTCAGCTCCCTCGGCCAGGCTGCTCAGCTGTTGGGAGGGCCCGGAGGGCTACGCGCAACCCGGTGAAAACCCCCCCCCGCGCCGAACAGCTGCTCGGCGGGCCGGAAGAAAGCGAGCGATCCGGCCCGTTCCGAGCCTCCCCGGCTAGCCCCACTCACGAGTCCGCCGATCCTGTTCTAATCGCTGCCGGGAAGTTTCTCTTGTCAAGGGAAGAAGAGGGGATTCCTTTTTTTTTTTTTTTTTTGAGTTTAAATTCGTTTGTTTCTGAGAGCTGCCTCTCGCACTTGTACCAGGCTTCGAGACTGAGTCAAAACTGGGGTCACGCCCAAAGGAAGGGGTGTGGCCGAAGTTTTTACCCAGTCTGCCAGGCAGGAAGGCCGTCATAGAACCCATCCATTTGGACTCTACAGTCATCCTGCTGGAGAAAAACGGCTATCATCAGCATATTCAGTGGTTCTCAACCTGTGGGTCGGGACCCCATTTGGGATCGAATGACCATTTCACGGGGGTCGCCAAACAACGCAGTCCGCCATTTTTCCCCCCTTTTCCTTAGCTGTGCTACTCCCTTTTATTCTATTGGCTTTTGAAAGACAATAGAATAGACTCTCTTGAATAGAGTCTAATTCTATTGGCTTTCAAAAGCCAATAGGAATTGTCCAGGCTGTCTCTGCCCTGCTGAGCCTGCAACAGTCCCATTCTGCAAACGGTGCTGCACCAGTTGAGTAGTCCTTGACTTACGATCGGTTGAGTACTCCTCGAATTACGACCAGTTGGGGGGCGCGGCATTAAAAAGGTTGAGAACCACTGAGCATATTGATATTGAACCTTGAATTGGCAGATGACCTCATTTAATGTTTTTATGCATTTCTTGGTCATCATAGCTGTTCTGAATTAACTCCATATTGAAGAGATGGGAGATAGAACTCTTCTTTTTATTCTCACCCATCCCAGAGTCACAAGAATAGGGTAGCAGTTCAAGCTGAGTACTAACAGCAATCCAGATTACAGAACAATTGGCCAAGAAAAAGAGAGAAAGAGAAATCCTAAACTCTTTTGAAAACTTGTATTATGGAAGCTTTTGTATCACCCTCCTCCTCCTAGCCTGCCTTTTTTGAATTCAAATCTAAGTGTATCCTTCTTTTGCCATGGGGCAAGCTAATTGAAAGGAATATGAAGAGACATTCCTTCCTCCCTTCTTCCCTCCCTCCCTCCCTCCTTCCCTTTCCTTCCTTCCTTCCTTCCTTCCTTCCTTCCTTCCTTCCTTCCTTCCTTCCTTCCTTCCTTCCTTCCTTCTCAACAGAACAATTCAAATCAATTACCTACTTTCGGACAAGAGGACATCTTGGAAGAAAATTAATTTTAAGCACATCATTAATAGAAGTGGAGTTTGTTTCAAAACTGTTTTAAAACAAACCTCTTAATCTAACTTGTGTATGCCTAAACTTAATCTTATAGACAACCATGAACACAGACTGTTTCTTTCCATCTTGGTATGTAAAAATTTATGAGCTTATTGTTCTCCCCCTCACCCCAATTCACTTTTGCAGCATGATAAATCACACCACCTAAAATAGCATGGAAAACTCCACATGAATGTGCTTTGCTCCATATTTGAAACAAAATTCATGAAAAAATATGCATATCTTGCACTGAATTGGAAACTCCTGAAATTTAAGTTTGAACTATTCTGCACATCCCTACTTTGTACCACTACAACTTTAACTCAGAACCTCACTGAACTCTGCCACTTTAGACTCACTTAAAATTCTAACTGTAGGAATGGAAGATGTTAAGGCAGGAGTCATCCTACAACTAGTGCTGCAAAGTAAACAAGATAACTAGAGAAATCACATAGAAGACGGCTTTTGGAATTTTTCTCAGTCCCTTTATTAGCAATAGCTACGAGAGGTGTCTGTATTTTCTTCTGTATAACCAAGTAAAATGCTGTATGTCTATACAGTATATGTGGCTTTCTGCATCTGAATGCAGATGTTCTGGCTCACATCATTTGGAAGGGGCAGGACTTAGAAAGGAAGAGTCATCATTCCAAGCAGCTCCCCAAATTCTTGCACCGTGGGATGTGCTGGGTGATTGGATCAGTTTTCAAACTCAATCTCAGTACCGTCAGCTTCACCCATCGTATAAATTTGGTCTTATTCAACTCATATGCCAGACAGCTATCCTACTGACAGGCAGCCAATTAGACAAGAATACTAAGCCCGTTTACATGATTTCTTTCCAGCATTTTGTTGCGTTGGAAAGAATAAAATGGTGTAGTGACACATTTGTTCCAATTTGCTGTATTGAAAAAAATGGATATATCTTTATCTTTTGATAGGTGTAGGAAGTTATCTTTAATACATACACACATACATACACATACACACATACACACAGAGATGATTTTCTTACTTTTGTTACTTCTCCTAGAGTGCATTCACTGGTGACCCAAGATAAAGCTAAGGAATCTCTGCCACAGCAATTTAGCTAGAAGGATGGGGATGGTGGAAGAGAGAAAGAAAAATTAATTCTAGATATTTTCTACAAATATTTCAAATTACATTTTCCCCCCAAAGATTCCAGTTTGCATCCTATGGTGCTTGATACCTGAACTCTCCTCCTATTACTCATCAGCTGCAGTGAATTTGTACAATATCATGCAAGGATAAAGGGGAGATTGTATATCGGAATCATTATAAAAGAAAGTTTTCAACCAGGAAGAAAACCAAATCACTTGATTCTCAAAATACTCAAAAGGCCAGAATCTCAAAAACAGGCAATCCTTTCAAACATGTACACTGTGGGTGCTCCCTGCAAACTTGTTTGGGTGGGGGGGTTGAATAAACATCTTTGGAACACTTGCTGCGTGTGGGGGGGGGGAGAAGGGCAGCATACCACCTAAGGACAACTCCTAGATAAGAACAGGTTGCCTATTACTAAAAATGGTAGATGGCATTGAGCTGATTAACTGCTGAAGCCATGCAATGCTTTCAGGAACCAATGAAGCCACATGTTTTTAATATACAGCCTGTTTTCAGTGGTTCCTAAAAGCACTGTGTGGCTTCAGTGGGTCATGGTTCAAGGAAGATGCAATCTGCCATTTTTAGGAATAGCCTAAGCACAAATTCTTTAGGACAGGAGTGTCAACAACCTGCCGGCCCATAGGCCAGACGCGTCACAACGAAACCATGCCCGCCCCATTGCCGGCAATGGGGAAAAAGTTCTGATACATCACACGACGTCACATGACGTCGCGAGTTTGACATGTCTGCTTTAGGAGAAGGGATGGCAGAACCTGGAGGTAGAGTGAAAAGGGGAATCTGCCTAGAATCCCTACAAGCTCACCACCCCCTCCTTGAGTGTTGTAGATTTTTATCTACCTCTAAGCAGGTGCCAACCGTTAGTTGAGAGGATTCCTGTGCATAGAGTTTTAGTGATAAATCTGTTTAATTGATCCTTCATGTGTGGTCTTTTGGGCTTGATAAGTTTGAGTTAAATACTAAGTTACAAACTGGATTAAATACTAAGTTACAAACAGGACTGCCTGTGTACATTTAGAGGGCTTATGTAAACTTCATTGTGGCTGGGAGATGTAATATATTTTGAAAATGCAGTTTGTCCTTAAATGAAACATGCAATAGGAAAAAATGCATAGATACAGAGGTAGCTATGCGGAATTAATCATACAAATTGTGTAGAATACTTTATAAATTGCTGAAAAGTATGTACAAAATCCAGTAATAACTATTCTTGTTCACTTGTTTTAAAAATTAACTTTCCATGGCAATGACCTAGAAAAAACTCCCCAAAGCCATCCAGTCCTACTGTGAATTGTTGAGCATTTTCTTCTTTGAATTTCATTGTACCACATATAAATTATACTCTTTCTTACATTTTGATTCCTTCTGGACATGTGACTCCAAGTATTGTCCATGTACGTCTCAAATCAAGTTAAATTGCCTCACCACCCTGTCATTAATAAGGAAGGCACTTTCTAAGTATGTGTCCTACCATTTTTTGATTACAACTACTGGCATTAAAAATTAGTTGTGTGTGAAGCCATCTTAAGTTCATCACACTTTATTTTAAATTACAGTAGCTGTAATTTAGGTTGTACTTTATAGCTGAATGCCATTTTGTGACTCTGTTTTTTTAAATAGCTATTTTAGTAAGTATTAATTTTTCTATTTTCTATTTTTTAAAGAAAGGGCAGGATATGTTATCACAGATGTATGTGATAGATTAGATTCTATAATAAATGTGAGGTACGTTAATCAAATAAATGACACTTTTACATACTATTGGGCTACTTTAATGGCAGCCTACCATCTTCAGTTAAATATTACTAAATCATAAATATATACATTTAAATATATAATATATAAACGTATTGTATAATACACAAATACATGTTTATTTATTTTGGATGTTTTTATTGTTTTAAAATGTTTTAGTGTCTTAATTTTAATATATTTTTGAATTGTAAGCCACCTACAGTTATTGACTAAGATAAGTGGCTATAGAAATTGAATGAATGAATGAATATAAAATTAAATTAAATATTCCTATAAAATATGTTGAACTGGCTTTGCAAATGGTAATAGCTGTAAAAAATTCTTTATGTTTCTCCCTGAAAATTATAATTGTTTCTTTCTAGAAGAATGACAAACTAATATATATGGAAACATGCTTCAAAATAAAAATTAAATTCATAACTGAAAAATAAATCTGAATTAGAAGTTAATGTGAAAATAATTTTTGAATTATAATCTTACAAACAGGTTTGTCCCACACCCAAAATTTAGGTTTTCTTTAAGATTATGATTTGATAAGTCTACTAAACTTTATAGATTAAGCAGTACTGTAATTATTATTTCTTTATCTTCATTTACAATTTGAGTTATGCTGATTTTAGTTGCTAACTATTGCATAATAGTTTACTATTGACTTGTAATACAAATATATAGTTTCAAATTGGTATAATTGTCTTTTTGTACTTTTTAAAGCTGATTTTATAATCTTTGTAAATCTTTTTTATTCTTTTCATGTTTCTTTGATTGCACTTGCAAAATCAATGAATAAATTTAAAAAGAACAAAAGAATGAATACCAGTGGGGTTTTTTTTTTTGCCTGCTATAGATCTTCTCACATTTTATGTTTAGACTGTCATTAAGCCACACATGCTAAGCCTTGCGAAGCAGGAGCGTTAAAATTTTTTTTTATTATGCATCAGTAATAACTGCATATTGGTTGAGAATAAATTAATGATTTAGTTGCATATAGAAGAATTCTATAGATTACAACCCTAATTTTATACAGTAGAAATATACAGTGTATAGCAGGGGTGTCAAACTGCCGGCCCACGGGCACGAGGAAACCACAATGAGCAAAAAGTTCCGATATGTCGCGTGATGTCATGTGACTTTGCGAGTTTGACATGTCTGGTGTATAGTCTTTATTACTGTTAACAAAACTGGAAGGGATGGTTTTTAAGAGAATCAACAGATTGACCCAGTAAGTAAAAAATGGAAAGAATCACAAATACAGAATAATGCTTAGATAAGGTAATCATGCCCCTTAAAACTAAGCCAATGATCAATAAGAATTCCATGTTAAATATGTCCTGTAGAAACATTGGTTTCCACTTGACTACACTCCTTAGAGATTTCTCCTGGGAAAACTACAAATACTGAGGCCATAAATAATGGGGGTTAGACCCTTTGTAGTAAGACCTTTTTTTATACAGAATACACAGCTGGGCCTCAATGTTAGCTTAGCAAACATTCACAGTTGTCATGGTGATGAAAAAATAACTTTGTGACCAATCCTCCTATGTACGACCTTCACAGGTCTGTAAAGCAAAGCAAAGCAAACCTAAAGGAAGATTATAACTACAGTCAGTCTCACTTGGCGCCATTTTGCTTAATGGTCCAGTTGCGGGTCTCAATTCTGACTGCTGAACAAGGACTACCTCTAATCTAAGTTACTTCAAGCAGGTATTTAACCAACTAATCTTCAGAAAACTGAAGATTAAATTTGATTCCCAACAAAGTATACTGTACAACTTACTGTTTCTTGGAAGGTTTTCACAACAGCGTTTGCCTTTTTTGCTTTGTTCTCATCCTTGTCTTTCGATTCAACCAATGCTTGATCATAAAACTGTTTGAGATCTTTGGCAATCTGCAAAAGAGAACAGGGAACAATAGATGCAATAGATGTGAGCTTTCATAGGTGCTTTTCCCCCCATTAGTTTATTCAGCTGCTTGATCTTGTTGTTTCCAATAATTGTAATAACTGGATAACCAAACAACAAAGCTCAGACACCTGAACTGAATTTGCAGATCCATAGTCACCATTTAGTTGAAGCTAGTTGACAATATGGAACTGTGTATCCACAATATAGTACAGTGAACTTATTGTGACTGTCTTCTTTCTATTCTGACTTGTTATTCTAAAACTGGGGAGGGGGGTATAACTCTGTCAATGGGGCAATATCAGAAATTTTTTTTTAACTCCGCTTCCAGTAGGAATAGCGAAGAAATACTTACTGTTAAACATCCTAACTCTTGTGTAAAACAGTCTACTAAGCTTTCAAGGATTATGGAAACTCTTAATAAGAAGCGTTTAGTAGTGATGAGAAAATCATGGTCTACCTCCTCTACTATACTGATGAGCAGGGGGACTCCATGCACAATAAAATAAGTTAGGGCAATGTTCAGTTGTACTATGTACTAGTAATATGTAAACTTTAACATAGGAAACATTACACAGTGCATGTGTCTTATGTGCTATTTCCTGGCGTCTGGATAACGTCACCAAGAGTGTTTTTTTACCAATACAGGTCAAGTCATGCATAGCTGCTGTTCTGCACCAGTGAGCAGGATAAAAATTCAAATGAAGCTCGGTTTGGACAAAACATGCCAAAGGAAGGTGGCCTGATGACTAGACTGGGCAGAGGGCAAATTGGGTCATATTTCCTTTAAAAGAAAAAAGGTAGTGTTTTTGAAATATCTTAGATTCCAATGGCTGTTGTTGTATGCAGCGGCTTCAGAGAAAGGCAACAGGTGAAGAAAAGGAAATTGTTCCTGTTATGTATGTGCTGAAGACCCTGCATGGGAATCCTTGAAGAATTTTCAATTGCTACACTATTCTGTAACATTATTTGTATTAAAAAAAAAAAACAGCCATCTGGAATGTATTATATTAGTACTGCTTTCTCTGCCTATTATCATTTCTAGACAAACTTTGGAGTGTCATTCTTCATCTTTAAACTATGAGAATGCTTTGACAAGAGATCAGTATGTAGTCCCTTTTCAAGGAGTGATTCTTTCAAGAAACAGAGAAGACTGACCAGCGCTATGAGTAAGAGTTGTTTTAGAGATTCTCCTACAACTAAGAAACTTCTTTTCACCACAAATACAACACGTAGACTTTGTTAGTCCTTTTGGACAGATCTTGAAAGCTTTTCAGGATATGATTATAGAATACAAATTATTCCCGAAGAACCACTTTAAAAAAAAAAATCTCTTAACTCTGCTATGAATTCAGTTTGAAACAAAAAAAAGCTATAGATACTATAAATATGTGTTTCCAGACTTCCACAACTTGGCGCCTTAATGTCTAGAAAGAATATTTATATACAATCTAATACATCCAGATAGCCTCAATAAAGAGTACACTAAGATGTGTAAAATGGTTTAACACTAGATCAAAACTGTATAAGAAAAGAGGATAAATAAAACATCAACAAAAAATAAAAAGGCACTATATACAGTGGGGCAAAAAAGTATTTAGTCAGCCACCATTTGTGCAAGTTCTCCCACTTAAAAAGATGAGAGAGGCCTGTAATTGTCATCATAGGTAGACCTCAACTATGAGAGACAAAATGAGAAAACAAATCCAGACAATCACATTGTCTGATCTGGAAAGAATTTATTTGCAAATTATGGTGGAAAATAAATATTTGGTCAATATCAAAAGTTCATCTCAATACTTTGTTATATATATCCTTTATTGGCAATGACAGAGGTCAAACGTTTTCTGTAAGTCTTCACAAGGTTGGCACACACTGTTGCTGGTATGTTGGCCCATTCCTCCATGCAGATCTCCTCTAGAGCAGTGATGTTTTGGGGCTGTCGCTGGGCAACACAGACTTTCAACTCACTCCAAAGGTTTTCTATGGGGTTGAGATCTGGAGACTGGCTAGGCTACTCCAGGACCTTGAAATGCTTCTTACGAAGCCACTCCTTCGTTGCCCGGCCGGTGTGTTTGGGATCATTGCCATGCTGAAAGACCCAGCCACATTTCATCTTCAATGCCCTTGCTGATGGAAGGAGGTTTGCACTCAAAAATCTCACGATACATGGCCCCATTCATTCTTTCCTGTACACGGATCAATCGTCCTGGTCCCTTTGCAGAGAAACAGCCCCAAAGCATGATGTTGCCACCCCCATGCTTCACAGTAGGTATGGTGTTCTTTGGATGCAACTCAGCATTCTCTCTCCTCCAAACACGACGAGTTGTGTTTCTACCAAAGAGTTCTACTTTGGTTTCATTTGACCATAGGACATTCTCCCAATCCTCTTCTGGATCATCCAAATGCTCTCTAGCAAACTTCAGACGGGCCCAGACACGTACTGGCTTAAGCAGGGGGGCATGTCTGGCACTGCATGATCTGAGTCCCTGGCGGCGTAGTGTGTTACTGATGGTTGCCTTTGTTACGTTGGTCCCAGCTCTCTGCAGGTCATTCACTAGGTCCCCCCGTGTGGTTCTGGGATTTTTGCTCACTGTTCTTGTGATCATGTTGACCCCACGGGGCGAGATCTTGCGTGGAGCCCCAGATCGAGGGAGATTATCAGTGGTCTTGTATGTCTTCCATTTTCTAATTATTGCTCCCACCGCTGATTTCTTCACACCAAGCTGCTTGCCTATTGCAGATTCAGTCTTCCCAGCCTGATGCAGGTCTACAATTTTGTTTCTAGTGTCCTTCGACAGCTCTTTGGTCTTCACCATAGTGGAGTTTGGAGTGTGACTGTTTGAGGTTGTGGACAAGTCTCTTTTATACTGATAACAAGTTTAAACAGGTGCCATTAATACAGGTAATGAATGGAGGACAGAGGAGCCTCTTAAAGAAGAAGTTACAGGTCTGTGAGAGCCAGAAATCTTGCTTGTTTGTAGGTGACCAAATACTTATTTTCCACCATAATTTGCAAATAAATTCTTTCCAAATCAGACAATGTGATTGTCTGGATTTGTTTTCTCATTTTGTCTCTCATAGTTGAGGTCTACCTATGATGACAATTACAGGCCTCTCTCATCTTTTTAAGTGGGAGAACTTGCACAATTGGTGGCTGACTAAATACTTTTTTGCCCCACTTGTATTTATCTGGAAGAAGATACAAACAGAAAAATCCTGCTCTCTCTTTGCATCTGTGAGATTGCTTTGATCTCCTTAATTTTATGTATCCAGGCTCAGATATACACGCAAAAGATTGAATTCCCCCTTGTGAGTTTAAAAAAGGAAGAGCAGTGGTAAATCAATCATCCTGAATGTTGCCACCTACAATTCCAAAGCAATCATTTTATCATTGTAGTTCATGGTAGTGCAATAGTGGACATAAGTAGTGGCACAGTGAGTGATTAAAGTACAGTTTGCCCTTACGACTGACTACAGAGACACTGCAACATGCCCTCTGCTATTTCCCCCTCCCCTCCCCCATCCTGCCCTGCTGGGTCTCCACAGTCACTCGGGCCTGCTTTGCTAGCTTCTGAGATTCCACTTGCTCCTCCCCATCCCAATTCCCATCACTTAGTTATTTTTCAAAGATCTCCAGAGTTCCAGAAGCATCCTCATGGCAGAAAAGCTGAACTCTTTTATTCGAATACTGGCAAAGCTATTTTCCTTAGATCGCACGTTCTTACAGCTTCACCAGCTTCTGAATAATAATAATAATAATAATAATAATAATAATAATAATAATAATAATAATAATAATAATAATAATAGTAGCGTGGAATGCTACAAGTACATCAGATGGTTGAAGAAGAAAAAATGGCTTTGGAAGAATATCTGAAGAACAATGATGAAGATGCACTGAAATTAGTATATCAGGAAGGCTTACTGACTACTGGAGAGACCAAACTGGCCTACAAGAAAGACCAAATGAAGAACAGAATAGAGGCATGGGAAGACAAAGCACTACATGGCCAATACATGAAAAAAATAGCTGGGAAAGCAGATAATAATAAAACCTGGCAATGGCTAAGAGCAGGAAAATTGAAGAAAGAGACCGAGGGACTAATTCTGGCTGCACAAGACCAAGCCTTAAGGACAAATGGATACAAAGTCAAAACTGAGAAGACAGCAAAAGACAGTAAGTGCCGCCTATGCAAAGAAGCTGAAGAAACAGTGGACCATTTGGTAAGCTGTTGCAAGAAGATTGCACAGACTGATTACAAGCAGCGGCATGACAAAGTAGCAACAATGGTGCATTGGAAGATCTGCAAAAAATATCATTTGCCTGTAAGCAAAAACTGGTGGGATCATAAAATAGAGAAAGTCATAGAAAATGATAAAATTAAACTGCTCTGGGACTTCAGAATTCAAACAGACAAGCACTTGCAACATAACACCCCAGACTTAACAATTGTCGATAAGAAAGACAAAAAAGTCTGGATAGTGGATGTGGCAGTGCCTGGAGACAGCAGAATAGAAGAGAAAGAACTGGAGAAGATAAAAATACAAAGACCTACAAATAGAATAGAAAGACTGTGGCAAAGCAAGGTAGTAGTATCAATATAGGCTAGGCTCCTTGGGTGCAATCCCAAAACAACTGGAGCACCACTTGAACACCATTGGCATTGACAAATTCGCTATTAGTCAATTGCAAAAGGCGGCCCCTATTAGGAACTGCTTCCATCCTGCGACGATATCTGTAATACCATCAAACATCCACATCTGCCTATCCCAGGTCCTGGGTAAGGACTCGATAGGTAGACAAAATGCCAAATCCAGTCTGAGCATCTGGCTGACTGTGCGATGATCCATAATAATAATAATAATAATAACAACAACAACAACATGCAGTGACATTGATAGACTTTATCTACCAAGGCAAATAGGTGGGCGTGGAATGCTACAAGTACATCAGATGGTTGAAGAAGAAAAAATGGCTTTGGAAGAATATCTGAAGAACAATGATGAAGATGCACTGAAATTAGTATATCAGGAAGGCTTACTGACTACTGGAGAGACCAAACTGGCCTACAAGAAAGACCAAATGAAGAACAGAATAGAGGCATGGGAAGACAAAGCACTACATGGCCAATACATGAAAAAAATAGCTGGGAAAGCAGATAATAATAAAACCTGGCAATGGCTAAGAGCAGGAAAATTGAAGAAAGAGACCGAGGGACTAATTCTGGCTGCACAAGACCAAGCCTTAAGGACAAATGCATACAAAGTCAAAATTGAGAAGACAGCAACAGACAGTAAGTGCCGCCTATGCAAAGAAGCTGAAGAAACAGTGGACCACTTGGTAAGCTGTTGCAAGAAGATTGCACAAACTGATTACAAGCAGCGGCATGACAAAGTAGCAACAATGGTGCATTGGAAGATCTGCAAAAAATATCATTTGCCTGTAAGCAAAAACTGGTGGGATCATAAAATAGAGAAAGTCATAGAAAATGATAAAATTAAACTGCTCTGGGACTTCAGAATTCAAACAGACAAGCACCTGCAACATAACACCCCAGACTTAACAATTGTCGATAAGAAAGACAAAAAAGTCTGGATAGTGGACGTGGCAGTGCCTGGAGACAGCAGAATAGAAGAGAAAGAACTGGAGAAGATAACAAAATACAAAGACCTACAAATAGAAATAGAAAGACTGTGGCAAAAGCAAGCAAGGGTAGTACCAATAGTCATAGGCTCCTTGGGTGCAATCCCAAAACAACTGGAGCACCACTTGAACACCATTGGCATTGACAAATTCGCTATTAGTCAATTGCAAAAGGCGGCCTTATTAGGAACTGCTTCCATCCTGCGACGATACCTGTAATACCATCAAACATCCACATCTGCCTATCCCAGGTCCTGGGTAAGGACTCGATAGGTAGACAAAATGCCAAATCCAATCTGAACATCTGGCTGACTGTGCGATGAATGATAATAATAATAAATTGGCTTTTCTGCCATGTGGGTCAGCATCTTCTGGAGCTCTTCCAAAAGTAAGTAAGCGATTGGAAGTAAGGTGGGGAGGAGCAAGTGGAATCCGGGCAACTAGCAAAGCAGGCCCAGTAGCTATGGAGATCCAGTGGAGCAGGATGGGGGGAAGCTACTATGGAGACCCTAAAGAATTGTATGAGATATCTCAGTGGGTTGGGGGTGGTCAAGGGTGGCCTGTTCCAGCACTAGGCCCCGCATGGTCTTTCCTACTCTGAGATACCTCATGTGCATTTAATGACCTGCACATTTGATTAGCGAATCAGGGAGGGATCACGTTCATTTAACGTGATCCAATTAAATGAATCCTCGGGTTACAAATATAATTGGCAGGCTCTATTACATTTGTAACTCGGGGATTACTTGTACTCCATTAAATGCAAATTATGGCAATAAGTTTTCTGCTGCAGCAGGTTGACCAGCACAAAAGTATTGAGAAGGATGATTTTTCATGGAACTGTTTATATTACACATCAGAAGAAGAAAGCAAGTAAAGAAGCAGCAGCGCAATTTTATCTTCTATAAATGTTTAGTCTGGCAGTCAATCAAACCAACCTACTACTGTAGGAGACTGGGAAGATGAAAATAAAGTGGCTCTGAACACCTGGAAAAGCTATGCCACAATAAACATTAAACATCTAGCCCTCAAGAAATTGTAAGGCTCTCAGATGCATCATAAACATGAAAGCTATGCGTAAATTCATAAAATAAATCATCATAATAAAATGTTTACCTGATCCTTATTAACAAATCCCCAGATGCCAGCAGCCACTTCGCAAGCAAATAAGATGATGAGACATGTAAAAAACTGAAAAGACATATATCAGATTAAGGAAGTCAAGATGCATTTTCAGCAAAGAGAAGGTCTTTGGTGCAACCATCTATTTTGTAGTTCCTAGGTAGAGTACAAGGACATCAATATTTCCAATTGTGTTAAAAACAATTATTTTGATGAGAGGGTTAATTTTTTTAAATATATATTGTAGGCCAAAGAAAACAAGTTAAAAGGGAGAAAATTGGATTGAAGACATGGATTGTGAAAAGGAACAGAAGAGCCTGTAGGATGAAGGTGGATATTAGGTATGTTGTGATCTAGAAGCCCCTTTACTGTAATATGTCATTAAATATGAAAATAATTATTTCCAGGCCCTGGTACATAGTGACAGAATACATGGAGACACAATAGAAAGGAGAGTCAGAGGAACCATTTACAAAACAATGTGAATGAAATGGAACAAGCTACTCTATACAGGGAAGTAACTTTCACTTTGTCAGTGAGGAATATGTTTCTGAGGACTGTATGCAACTTACTTCAAACAGCTCTATTTTAAATGATTGAAGGAGGAAAATTACTGTCACCATTTTCCTGAAATCTGTTATCTGCTAATTCTCTGGAGCTCAGCCATGTTTGTTTTCCTTTTTCAGATTGTTCTTTCCTTAGCAGATATTTGCTCTTATTTTCACATATTTGCACTGGCATATTTTAAAATAATCAGCTGAGATACAGGCAAAGACCTTTTTTCAATGCGAATGTCATCACAATGAATGAAAATAGCATATAAGCTATTCCAAACATCAGAATTATACTTCTTCTTTTTTAAAAACAAAGGAGGACAGTCATAATTATTCCTTATCATTTCTGATCTCAGTCCTTCCCCAAATTATATCTAATATGCACGCTCTGGGCTTATACCTTGAATTAATTGACCTAACAAGTTTTCCATTAACTGCAATTTCTGATCGGGTTTCAAGAGCAGTGTCCTCTTAAAGTCAAGACAGTTGCTCATAACTGTAAGCAAGTTATGAGTAATGACTGCTGAATGTAACTAATTTAGAAAGAGACAAAACTGGCACACTGTGAGATGGCACTCCTCACCACAACTGTCACAATTGTGAATCAAGTGGTAGCTAAGGATCAAAGAACACTCCAAACCTTTTCTTTCATTGGAAGTATAACCTTTTTCAAAATAATCTGAATCTCAGACAATCTCCTACTTATAATAGCATCTCTGTGTTTTCAGATTTAATTTCAGCTTATTGGATACAGGAAAATAATAAAATAAATCATAATTACTGCTACACCCTAAGACGTTCTACTATGGAACAATAAGAGTGCCTCATGATCACTAACTCTTTCGATTGTTAACTATCATAATAGTGATCATTAAACTCAATGAAAATCTCACAAGAAAAGCCTGAAAATGTAAACAAGAATACAAAGGATCTCTTACTGTTCCCAGAAGGCACTGTGATTCTTGGATAGCTCCATAACATCCTAGGAAACCCACAAACATCATCACTGCTCCAACAGCAATCAAAATATAGATTCCTGCAGGGGAAGACGAAAGAAATGCACATTCATTAACTCGGGATGAACATATCGTATCTTGTTATGTGATTAACAGGCATGGATATTCTATGAAAGTTGGATTACAGAACTAGGCAGTGGCAGGAGGGCAACAATCCACTTCATAAATATGAATCAGATTAGATGAAACAAAAGCTGAATGATTTTCTGTTTCTAAAAGTAGTGAATCAGAAGCTCACAAAGTACCTCACAAAGATGTGCACGAAGGGATTTTCCCAGCATATTCAGACCAAGAGCGCGTCTGCAGATGGAAGCCTTCTAATTATCACTTCCAATGCTGCAACTGGTCAAATCCCCTTTTAAAGGCATAAAAACTAATAGCAATAAGAGCTATACCTCAGTTAAGCATTCTGTTGGGAAGAAAGAACCCAACTGCCCAGCTCCCATATATACTGTTATCAGCTCCGTTCAGCACGGCCAGGTTAGGGATAAATAAAAATTTTGTTCCATGCAGGTAGTCCTCAGCTTATGGTCACAATAGGGATCAGGATTTCCATTGCTAAGCAAGGTGGTTGTTAAGGGAATCGTGCCTGAAGTTATGACCTTTTTGCCATGGTTGGCAAGTGAATCACTACGGTTAAGTGAATCATGTAGTTGTTAAGAAAATCTGACTTCCCCCATTGACTTTGCTTGTTGGAAACTGGCTGGGAAAATGATGATAACATGACCCCAGGATATTGCAATCATTGTAATTACATGCCGGCTGCCAAGCTCCCACATTTTGATCACATGACTGTGGGGATGCTACCTACGATAGTTGTTTGTGGGAGGACCAGTCATAATTCACTGTTTTCACTGCTACTGTAACTTTAAATGGTCACTAAACAAATGGCTGTTATGACAATGTTTCTTTTGGAGCTGTGTCAAAAGGCTAACAACCAATAATGAAATCAAAATGCATGACTGTGGGAGGAGTGATGGTGGTGGTGTTTATATTTTGACAGTACTGTTGGAATATGAAGGGAAAAAAATAATAACTTGAAAAATACTGGCAGCACTGCAGTCAGATTTATCTTATTTCCACAAAACACCAAGGAGAGATATAGAGAACTGGCTTTTTTTTAAACCGAGACACTACAAAATACTTCTTGAAACTGGTAAAAATATAGAAGGAGAATTGATATTCAGTGATGCAATGCAGCTTTGTAGCAAAAACACAGCCTAAATCCTATGCAGATGTCCTTCCATTGGAAAGTTATTAAAATAACATTTCTCAAGCAGATAATAACTACAGAGGAGAACTGAATGCTTGATAAGGACAAAGGACAGAGATAATGAGATACCGGTATTCTTGCTCAAAATCTAACCAGACTTTTACCCACTAAAAACAACATTTTAAATTTCAGTTCGGATCCCACAGACACCATGTGGGAGAGTTAGGTGGATCATGGCGCCTCCTGGCCCACAAATGCTTTTGTTGACTCCATAGTGATGCACATAAAGTGAAAGACTGGGAATTGCTGCCATGAATACAATTCAGTAGACTGGCTGGAGGCCAGAAGAGCAGCAAGAAATAATTTGCAAAGACTTCATTTTAGTGCACTGGGTTGGGAAAGATGAAGGGATTCAAAAGAAGAGGGGTGTCTTTCAAGTTCTTTGAAATAAAGGGAGAGACTTCTCTTTCAGCCAACCTCTGGTAACACAGACAGATCCTTCCTGTTACCTGAGGTTCGCTGCATCAAGCTATGGTGAAACCAAAAAGGACATTGACTATAAGTAGTCCTCCACTTATGATCATTATTGAGCCCAAAATGTCTGTTGCTAAGTGAGACTGTTGTTAAGTGAATTTTGCCCTATTTTATTACCTTCTTGCCACAGTTGTTAAGTGAATCACTGCAGTTGTTAAGTTAGTAGCACGGTTATTAAGTGAATCTGGTTTTCTCATTGACTTTGCTTGTCAAAAGGTCACAAACAGTGATCACGTGACCCAAGGACACTACAACCACTGTAAATACAAGTCAGCTGTCAATCGTCTGAATTTTGCTTATGTGACCATGGAGATGCTGTAACGGTTGTTAAGTGTGAAAAGTGATCGTAAGTCACTTTTTTCAGTGCTGTTACAACTTCAAATGGTCACTAAGTGAACTGTTGTAAGTCGAGGACCACCTGTATTTTACATTTCTGGCTCATTCGGATCCACTTGTTTGAAAGCTAACAATACTTTCAAGGAACAGAACTGGATAAAGATACAACGGTGTAGCCCTATTCTCTTTGGTTTATGACATGTGACTTGCCTGCTCATTTATTTGGTTCTATTACTGGCCTTTTAAAAAGAGCAAGTTTGCTGTAGTGATTAATAATCTCTTAGGTTGGAAACTGGGAGACCGTGAGTTCTAATCCCACCTTAGGCACAAAGGCAGCCGGGTGACCTTAGGCCAGGGGTAGGCGTGGCTGGCTCAGGAATTCTGGGAGTTGAAGTCCACGAGTCATAAAAGAGCCAAGGTTGCCTACCCCTGCCTTAGGCCAATCACTCCCTCTCAGGCCTAGGAAGAAGGAAATGGCAAATCACTTATGAAATCTTGCCAAAGAAACTGCAGGGAATTGTCACTTAAATGAGGTCCTTTGCTTTCTCTAAACGGGGCACAATGGCTCAGTGGTTAAAGACAGCCTGGATTCTAACTCCAAGCTCCATGCAATGGGGTGAGCTCCCATTACTTGCCCCAGCTCTTGTCCATCTAGCACAGTGTTTCTCAACCTTGACAATTTTAAGGCATGTGGACTTCAACTCCCAGAATTCCACAGCCAGCATTGCTGGCTGTGGAATTCTGGGAGTTGAAGTCCACATGCCTTAAAATTGTCAAGGTTGAGAAACACTGATCTAGCAGTTTGAAAGAATGCAAATATAAGTAGACTAATAGGTACCACTTCGGTGGGAAGGTAACAGCCTTCTGGCGTATACCCATGACCACAGAAATTGTCTTCGGACAACGCTGGCTCCCTTGGCCAAGGAACGGAGAGGAGCACTGTGCCTTGGAATTGGACAAAACTGACAGGGAAACCTTTACCTTTTCCTTTCTCTAAGCAAACCTGAAAAATGTTTGTTGAACCCATCTCAATCTCTCATCCCCAACAGTGAATTAATTATAAGCACAAATTCCAGGTGTTTTATGCAACATCCAACATATTTCTTTTTATTCTTGTGCAACTGAAATGGTAGAAATACAAAATACTGTACTCGTGTAAACGTAACTTTTTTGTGTGTGTAGTTTTTTTTTTACACACTGGAATTTCAAAAGCGTAAGACAACTGCGTATTACCAATAATAAAACCACAAATACCATGAAAGGAATACAGCATCACATGGGCTGAACTTCCCTTTAGCAATCCAACTTAAAACTTATCCAGCATTCCACAGGATAAATTACTAATTTATTGCTGGCTACTTACAAGTACATACTAGAAGGGTGGTGTGACAGCTCAGCAGTTAAGATGCTGGGCTTGTCGGCTGGAAAGCTGACAGCCCAGGTTCAAGACCCCAGCGTCATGTGACAGGCTGAGTTCCCATCCTTGCTCTAGCTCCTGCCAACCTAGCAGTTCAAAAGTACGCAAATCCAAGTAGATAAATAGGTATCACTTCAGTGGGAAGGGAACAGTGCTCTGTGATATTATGCTGGCTGCATGACAGTACAAATGTCTTTGGACAGCGCTGGCTCAATGGCCCTTGAAACAGAGATGAGCACCACCTCCTACAGTTGGCAACGACAAGTAGTAGTAAAATCCACAGGGACTCCTTTACCTTTACTCACAAGTAAAGAAAAACCAATGAATTGTAGAGGCTGCAACATTTCACTTATATTAAAAATCTCATGCATTAAGTTTTATTTAATCTTCATCCAACTCCTTTTCTTATATTGGGTGGGTGTGACAGGATTTACATTCCCAGAAATCTGAGGAGCTCCAGGATGAATTAAAGTTTTCACACCAGAAGGCATCACACACCAATTCTGCCAAATTTTCAGCATAGCTTGCAAATAGCAAAAATGGAGAGAAGTGGATAGGATACAACATAATGGGAAGAGAGAAAGAAGAGATTTGATCACTTAATGGCAGTCAGGAAGTAATAAAATAATTGAGAAGCTATTGGGAGTAGAGCCAGAATTTTTCTAAAATATAGACAAATAGCCTTTATTGAGTTTGTCCCTAACAGCAGAGCCAAGCAGACAACCGGAGACTAATAAAATGAGACTATTTTATGCAATTTAATTTAAAACACAAACAATAGCAAAACACCCAAGCATGCAGTGACCTTCTACACTATTTGAGCAAATCAAAAGAGAGTGCCATAGATTTTTAATAGTATTGTATTTTCTTAGCTTTCAAATATATGTTCAAGCTTGTCTTGGCATTCAATCAAATCCATCCATCCATCCATCTATCTATCATCAAGCAAATTTATATATCCACCCAACTCTCACACAGCTGACTCAGGATAGCTTACAAAATTTAAAAAATCCATCATATAATGAAAACCCATAATGACCCCTCCTGTGACAGCAACTACAGAGTCATCTCTATAGAAGAAACCAGACAGTCTTTTCTGAGGCACCAATTCCCCGAAACCTGTATTACACAATCATTTAAGACAGTCTATTTTTGAGTGAGTGTGAAGCATCTGATAAAAACGGCTGTTGATAAAAACAAGATTGCCAACATGATCGCCAACGTCCGATAACGGATATGGCACAAGAAGAAGAAGTGAAACATCTGAATTAGCTTAAACATGGTTCCCAAAACCTGATGCTCTTCAGATATATTGGACTAAAACTCCACTAGTTTTGGATCAAATGATCTAGAAAGAGGGTTATTTGGAAATCATTAAGCTGGGGAATGCTGAAACAATTGAGAACTACAGCCAAAACAATAAAATGAAAAAAAAAAAAACAGAGCAAAAACCTGTTAAGTAGGCAATAGATGCCTCGTTAGAAATCTGTGAAAGTCACAGCCTTTCTCAGACTGTCTTTTCATCTCCCTAGTCTTGTGAAAGAAAGAAAGAAAGAAAGAAAGAAAGAAAGAAAGAAAGAAAGAAAGAAAGAAAGAAAGAAAGAAAGAAAGAAAGAAAGCTATCATATGGGGACATTTGGGAGAATATTTTTCTTATTCTCATGCAATATTCTTAGGCTTTTGTTTCAGAAAGAGAGGGAATGTAAGGTTGCAAGAGAGCAAGTGTAATTTGCACCTGATTTCTTGTTAAAATTGTGGAACCTATGTGGCAAATTTGGCATACAGTTCTGACCTCCAACCATCACTAAATGGTTTATTGGTATTTAGAAACTGCATAAAGTAGCTGCCATTAAGTGTTTGTAAGATGTATGTATGTATGTATGTATGTATGTATGTATGTATGTATGTATGTATGTATGTATTTAGAAATTTATTTGCCACCCATTCCATTTCAAAGCAACTCTGGGCGCTTACAACATAAAAAAAAATAAATCTTCAAATATAAATACATAGATGTAAGCCTTGTGTTCAAATACTAAAAAAATCTTAAAAGTGTGAAAGGAATTTTTTCTGGTAACTAAAGAATACATCTTTCAAGAAATTAATCTATGTGGCAATGGGGACTGCCAGGATTGCCATCCCTAAGCATTGCGGTCATATGATGCCACATTTTATGACCACATACTATATGACCGCTTTGCTTAGCTGTGGAAATTCTGGCCCCATTTACCATTGTTAACCCAGAACTATCTGCAGCTAGAATTAAAAGTGGCATGTCTCTTTTAGTTGCTGATTTTGCTCACATTGCTATTATGTCATATCTTATCATGTGAATTAGAGGCTGGCAAAAAAGCAGTGGAAAGCCCCTAAGCTCCTAATGCTTTCTCTTTCCCAAGAATATATTTCTTAGTCATCAATGAACACATGATGCAGCTGTTGCAACACTAACCAATCCACCTATCCAGTTACCCTTACGGTTTTTGGAGATTGTCATTAAACTGAAAACAGACATCTAAAGACGTTTACATTGTGATCAAGGGTATAATCCAGAACTACTAACTTATTAGTAATTTAGCAGAATGAGTGCCAGCATTTGTTTATTTATCTAAAATATTGGTATGCTTATTTTAAAACACAACTCTGGGAGGCTCACAGTAACAATAAAAATCCTGAACTACAAAAACCACGAAACAGTGAAATCCAACCAAATACCCAGCACCTCAACTCCTGAATGCCCCAACAACCAAGCCCCAAACTTCCTCATTCTAACCCTTAATAGTATGCGAAAATGACTTCAGGAAAAAGAAGGAAGACCACAGCTTAGGCAATTGTCTGGTAAGAGGCAGTTCAGCCTGCAGATGGGGGAAAAAAACATTGGAAGCATTTCACAAGAGACCCTCCCTAGTTTTTCAGAAAAACGAAAAAAGAGAGGAAGGGAGAAATACAAGAATCTGTTTAACAGGAGCTATTCTTTTGTTCCTGGCTGTACTTTCTTGTCTGCATTACCTTGAAGAGCTAACAACTCCCAGTGTTTGGGTATAAAGCTAGGTCTTGACAGCCTTCTGAAAGTCTAAAAGGGGGGAAGGCTGCCAGATTAATGGTGGTAGGAGGGTGTTCCACAACGTAGGAGCAGCCATGGAAAAGCATTGCAATTCTCAGGCAATTCCCAATCAAAACTAGGAAATGCCTAGAGAAATGCCAGAATTCTCTTGTGGTATTGCTGTTTTCTGTGGCTTAAGCTAAGCGCTTACAAAATGTTGAGCAAGGGAGCAGAGAAAAGGCCTCTTGAGCAAAAGCAGCCAAGCGTAAACTCCCCACCCCTGACTAGAATTTCCAAACTAAATTGTGCTTCTGAAGGTTGCCTAAATAAACATGCAGATCAGCTTAGAAAAACAAAAAACAAAAAAATGCTTGTCACTTTGAATGCCAGGAATGGAAGCCCCATCCTTGGCTCTCCTTCTTAATTTGGAAAGAGTATAAAAAGAGATGGAACAACATCAACAGCTAACACTGTAACTATAGAATCTAGCGTCTGAATGGTAAATGATTATTCAGTTCACGTCAGTTCAAAGTATTTTGTTATGGGTTGCACACATTTTAAACACATATTTTACCTGCAGGACAAACATAACTGAACCTCTCCACCCCCACATACAGGATATCCAAAAATATTTTATGTACTAAGTAAACGGCTTCACTTCCTTAAATTGAGTCATACTAATAGAGTTCGGAGAATGTACCAAGTTTACACAGAGAGAGATAATTAAGCCAAAGGGTACCTCTGCATGGCAGAAGTTGTCACTCATAGATTGGCTCCACATCTCTCTGCTCCCCAGCTAACTACAGTGTGCCAGGGATTGTACCATTAGCTAATTTTGTTTTTTAACACTGAAGCTCTGGGGTCAAGATATTATATCCCATTGTTGGATTATATGCCCCTAATCAACAACAGAAGCAATTTTATAAGCTTTTGCATGGGAAGATATCCCAGTTGGATTATAAATCCGTAATTTTGATGGGTGACTGGAATGGAGTTTTGGATATAACTATAGATAAAAAGAGCTCTTCAAAATTTTTTACTCAAACTAAATTACCCAAAACTTTTTTTGATTTGAAAGAACAGTTGGAACTTATTGACATTTGGCGAGAAAGGAACACAAGAGATAGAGATTTTACCTTCTATTCGGATAGACATCAGTCATTTTCAAGGATTGACTTTTTTTTGATTACTAGTGATTTTCTTTCTAGGGTGAGAAAGGTAAAAATCTTTCCCAGGACCCTTTCAGATCATAGTCCTGTGTGGATGGAGCTATACTTGGAAGATGGGAACAGAAGGCCTTGGAGACTGAATGAGAATTTGTTTACCTGGGGAGAGTTTGTACAAAAATGTAAAGAGCATTTAAAGGAGTTTTTTGCTTTAAATATGAATAAGGGTACATCGATGCCCATGGTCTGGGACGCCAGTAAGGCGTATATGAGGGGAATTTTATTTCATTTAAATAAAGTTTCTAGGGATAAAAGGATACAAAGACGTAGAAAATAGATGAGATTAAAATAAAAGAAAAAGCGCTTGCTCTTAATCCAACTGATAATAACTTAAAGGTTTCTATAAAGATGGAGTGGGTGGGTAATGATAATATAGACATGGTAAACGCTTGGGCATTTCCCCTATGCTGCGTTCATGTGTGTGAGAGGGATGAGAGGGGAGGAAGGAGTCGGGAGGAAGTAGGATGGTTAGAGGAGAAGGGGAGGGGAAGAGAGTAGGAGGGGAGGAGAGAAAGAGAAGTGGGGGAGGATTAGAGAGGGTGGACGCAGCCTGGGGGGAATGGGCAGGCGGTACCAATGGTTAGGAATTTAATTGTATTTTGTTTGAATAAATGGAAAATAAAAACTTTTTTAATAAAAAAAAAGATATTATATCCCATTGTCAGGAACTTTTGCCTCATCCTGCCTTTAGGCTTTCCTACTCCTTCTTGGTCAGGGAGTCTGAAACTTTATTTATTTTATTAATGTATTTGTATCTCACCTTTATTATTTTTATAAAGAACTCAAAGTAGCGAACATATCCAACACACCTTCCTCCTTCTATTTTCCCCACTGCAACAATCCTGTGAGGTGGATTGGGCTGAGAAAGCGAGACTTTCCCAAGATCACCTAGATGGCTTTCATGGGAAAGGCAGGACTTTCTGGCCTGATGCCCTAGCTACCATGCTGGCTCAGGAATTCTGGGAGTTGAAGTCCACAAGTCATAAAAGAGCCAAGGTTGCCTACCCCTATACAAGATCAAATTGGTTTTCTTTTTGCCATCACATTTGCCTTTAATGTAATCTTCAATGTGCACACCTCCCATAAAAATTCAAATTCACCAAAATGAACAATAGTGAACAATGAAAACAATACAATGCAACTTTGGGAAAGGTGGATTTATTGTTAATAATGTGCCATGAAAAAGTTCTTCACACCCTCTGGACTCTGTCTGCAAGGGAGGTACACTGAGGTACTATACACCTCAGTTGGGAAATCAGGGGTGTCAAACTATTGGCCTGTAGGCTGGTTGCATCATGCGGAGGCTGCGCCCACCCCAGCCCCGGCAATGCAAAAAAAGTTATGATACGTCATGTGACACGGCGAATTTGACACCTGGATTCTAGGGGGTAAGCCACAGACTTTTCAGTCTGGCATCTGACAGCTGTTTCTAAATTGTTCAGAAGGAAAGCACCTTGCAAGTTTTGCAGCTGTTTCTTCTTTGCAAATGCTCAGACTTTTCCAAGATACAAAGCATCACATTATCAGGCACCTTATCAGGCAGATGGGCAGCTTAAAAATTTAATAAAATAAATAATAGGAGACCTAAGAGTTCTTTCATAGAGTTTCTTTGCACGTTTTGTGCACAAGACTCTTGCCTGCCATCAAAAAAGTATTACAGAGAGATAACAATTCTCATATCACACACTTATCATTGGTGAGTAGAGGATGGAAGTTTTCATTCTCCTGCTTTGCTACTCAGCTCTGCTCTCCAGTCCACCTTCTGGAGAGGACTGTTCCTCTGCTTTCTTGAAACTCTTGATCATCTTCACCAGTAGCAAGTATGTGCTGCACTGCTAAGCATGGCAATTATTAGCAGAGATGTCTAGAGTGGAGCAGAGTTATTCAGATGTGGCTGTAACTAGAGGCCATTCCTATCCATTTGGAGTGGAGCAAGAACTTCCATGGGGTTGGAAACATCTCTGGAATTTGTGGTCATTTGCTGTCTATGCGGTAGATCTGCTTTGCTTCATATTAATAAATAGCAAACATCAAAGCGAGCAAAGACATAATATCAAAATACAGTCTTGTTTAAGGACCTCTATTTTTCTTTGCTTTTATTTAATTTTGCAATGGGTTGCATTCTGCTGCTTTCTTCATAAGCTTAACTCCCACACACATCCCTCTCTTTTTATTGGTTCTGAGGTTATACCTAATACGAAAATGTTTATGGGACACATTTCTATTAAATCCTTCACAAGCCAAGGGTGAAACAATATTTTTTTTAAAAAAGGCAAAAATAACAAAAGTAAAAAGCAGTATAAAACAAAAGAAAGGGGAAACTGGATGTGAGGATATACAGATCTCAAATGAAAGATTAAATATTGGCAGTGCATCTGAATTAGAGGTTAAATTATAGTCTAAACTTCAATTCTTTGCCAGACACCAAAGAATAATAAAGATCAATTCATAACTAACTTTATTTACACACACACACACACACACACACACAATTTGCAAAGGAAATATACAACCTGACTAAGATGAAAAGTTAGACTAAAAACTCAGAACTATGAGAACACCATAATATACCTAGCTGCAAGTTAACATGGTACGGGTACAAGGGAGAAAAGCTGGAAAGAGAGTCAAGACTGAGGTTTTAATATCTCACAAGGCAGGAGGGAAACAGACACCAAGACGACGTCACAGAATTCGTATTCTGTTACAAGAACCAAATGCCACATACATTTGATCAAAAATGAGAAAATTTTCTGGACAGGGTACCTACCCCCCTGGGGTGTTCACTTATTTTCAAAATAAATGGAAAACAAATATATTTACTTTATTTATAGTAAGGCAAATTCAATTACAGTAATTTGTTTAAAGTTATTAAATAGAAAACTTATTTTGCATTTGATACATTACTCTAGGGCTGTGCCAGTCCTTTGAAGCAGTCCAGATAAGTGCCAACCATGAATACTAACACTATTTATTGTAAGGTTGCAGTAGCAGTTTTGCAAGTCTGAGAGTAGCTCTCCCCTCCCTTGCTTTTTACTTTCCCCAAAACTAGGAAGGGTTTTTTTTGAGACACTCCTTCCACCCACCCACCCCTCCTTAGACTCAGATTTTGTTTATCAGATCATTATATAGGCTGCAGTTTTTCTCCTGTCTCACAAGGACATTAATTAAGCAAAAAAGATGACAAGGCTAGCAGGAAAAAATGAAACATTAAGATGGAATGGTCTGTACTGTACTATGCAGAGTACACAAAACTAAAGGACAGGAAAGACAGAGCCTGCAAAGAAACCGAAACTCAACATTTCTTAGAATTATGGTTTATGAGGTATTTCAGCATTTTTTTCCCCCAACTGAATAGAAATTTCACAGCAGGACAGAATATTTTAAAATACTTGCAAGATGGTTGAAACAAACCATTTCAGGCACAAAACAGCTCACTTTGAAGGTGAAATGGTTCCATTCAAAACATTTCATACACTAAATTAGCTTGAATTCACTTGTCTACTATTCTGGTTTTATTGTTTATACATCATGGTTATAATTATTACCTATTCTCAACTTTTTTAATATTGTGATTTTTTTAATACATTGTTGCCTTGGAATAACTCAGTTTTGGAAAGTAATATACCAATGTATAAATAAGCATAATATTGGAATTTTCTTCCTAAACTATGCAAAGAACTTTATCCTGCTCTAGATATCTCATAGTTTCAGGTTGCAGATTGTGTTTGATCTTTGGATCCTAGCACTGTTACAAGGGAGATGCTGCTTTTTTTTTTTTTTATGTTCCTTCATTTCCTATCACTGAATGTTTGCCTCTGCCTCACTTCCAGGAGCTCTTATTTTCTTTTCACTGACAGTAACCAGGCTCTACAGCCTGGAGGCCCATCCAGAGATAGAACAAAGAGCAACCCTTCCATTTCCTATCATGGAAAGAAACATACAGCTGCTTCACTTATCTTCCCAAGGGGGAATGAAAGCTGCTGGAGAACAAGGGAGACATCTCTTCATATTTCTTCTAGCAGGCAAGGAACTCCAGTTCAGAGAAGGGAGATGAAATCATCCAGGCCAAGTGTTTACAACCAAGAGGCCTATTCTTCTAAGCTCCTTTGTGGCTACCTGTCACTTCCTACTCCTCAGGCAGTGCACCCCCACCCCAAGCCCTGTCTGACTCTAGGGCAGTGGTTCTCAACCTGTGGGTCAGGACCCCATTTGGGGTCGAACGACTATTTCATGGGGGTCACCAAACAACGCAGTCCGCCATTTTTTTCCCCTTTTCCTTAGCTGTGCTTCTCCCTTTTATTCTATTGGTTTTTGAAAGCCAATAGAATAGACTCTCTTGAATAGAGTCTAATTCTATTGGCTTTCAAAAGCCAATAGGAATTGTCCAGGCTGTCTCTGCCCTGCTGAGCCCGCCAAAAGTCCCATTCTGCAAACGGTGCTGCACCAGTTGAGTAGTCCTCGACTTACGACCGGTTGGGGGGTCGCGGCATTAAAAAGGTTGAGAACCACTGCTCTAGGGGTTGATGCTCATCTCTGTTTCTTAGCCAAGGGAGCCAGTGTTTTCCGAAAACATTTCCGTCGTTATGTGGCCAATATGACTATATGCTGAGATGCATGGGACATTGTACCACCCACACAGTAAGGCAGGAGTTCTTAGTAATAGCTCTGCTATGCTCACTTACCATTCCCCTCAGCTCTGTGGCCTACCTGTTTTGGTTATGGTGAGCGACTTGCTCATGAATGTGTCTCATTTACCGCTACCATCACATGCCAGGATCTCAGATTCAGGAGGAGATAGAACTTCCTCCTCCTACTCTTCATCCTCAGGTCCAGAAAAGTGCAGGCTGGTTACCTTAAATGTTAGCACTAACTCTTGCAATAGTACATCACTAATAAAGGAGAATATTTGTAGCTCGGGGTTGGAATGAGAGGTCATTGGTGCTCTCTGAGCTTGGTTGTTTTCCTGCAGATATTTCACTACCCAGGCTAGGTAACATCATTATTGCTAGTCGGGATTGATTGACGGTTCCCAGTATTCAGCTCTTTCTTGATCTCTCATTTTTACCGCTTTTTTCTCTTTTTGAACTCCATTGGCAAACTCCTATTAGAAAAGGAAGTACTCCATTTTGTCTCAGTTGCAATTTAGCCTCAAAATACACACATTTCCCTGGGATGTTCAGTTATGCCAGTTTCTGGGATAAAGCCTTATGTTGGAGGAGAAAACAAAACCTTCTGGCAACAAAACATTCCATCTTGCACATAACTAGGAGGAACGCCTCTCAGATTTGCAATAACGATTCTGCATGGTCATGGAGTTAAATGGTTGAGCTCTGAAAATCTACCCAGTTATGAATTATTGGTTTGCTCTTATACTTTATTTTCCTGTGGCTGATTTCGGGGTGGGGTGGGTGGTAGGGGATCAAAAAGAGACATCCAGTCTTTTACTTTTCTTATGTTAGTCTGGAATGTATTAACCCACAATGGAGATAATTGGAGATTCAGAGGGCTCCAATCCTGTTACTCTTTGACAAAACACTGGAGTTCTACCTGTTTTCCTAGTCATTTAGGCCAGGTGGTACTGCTGATGGTGAGTGGCTCAACTGTTTATCTTTGAGCATGGGTATGTGTGTATGTATATGTGTTGTATCAGATGATGGTTTATGTTTTAATCTAGTAAGCAGCCCAGAATCATTTGTGTGAAATGGGCAACAATAAAAATATCATAAACAAATAAACAGGTGTTAAGCAAGGAAGTGGGATTTTTTGGGGGGTCAGCTGCAGACACTCCATAGACGCAAAGGAAAAAAAAAATAACAATTTGGGGTTTGATTCCCTCCCACTATGCTAGAAATCCTGGTTACGTAGCTTTTTTTATCTTACCAATGTAGAATGTATTAGGAGCAGACTGGTCTTCTAGTGATGACTGCAAGATGACTGAGGTTTGTGAATCATGACGAATCCATAATCCCACACCAAGAATGATCCCTCCTGCCAGCTGAAAAGAAATTGGGGGGGGGGAGTAGAGGAAGAAAGAGGTTTACATCAGAGATGCCATCAAATAAATGGTAGACGTTTCATCATATAAACACTTCATTAAAATATGACAAATAGTATATATAGAAATCTACATTCTGAAAAAATAACCAATCATCATATGCATAAAAACAAACTTACAAAATTAAGATTAAACAAAAATCCTGACAACTGATTTTTTTTTGTTTATCTGTAAGGTTTTTGGTTATCACTTTGGTCTTTTCT
The DNA here is from genome assembly GCF_016545835.1 of Crotalus tigris. Lineage (NCBI taxonomy): Eukaryota > Metazoa > Chordata > Lepidosauria > Squamata > Viperidae > Crotalus > Crotalus tigris. The sequence continues at coordinate 698,539 of NW_024096961.1, read as the reverse complement.
CTATTTATTTTCAGTCCTGTCACTTCTCAAAATTCTTCTATCTTTTTCAGAAGCTTGGGGCTTGTCACAAGTGGCTCTTCTAATATGAAAACCAAGTCATCTGAGAATGCTTGTAGCATATATTTTTCATCTTTTATCTTCATTCCTTTAATTTCTGAGTCTTGCCTAATATTTCTATTTAATATTTCCAGTCTTAATATAAATAATAATGGCGATAATAGGCATCCTTGTCTTGTGCCTTTTTTAATGTTAAAATTTTCTGTAAAATCTCCATTTACAATTATTTTAGCTATCTTTCTATGATACATTGTTTTAATTGTATATATAAAGTTTTCTCCAAAATCTGTTTCATTTAGTTGTTGAATCATGAACTGCAGTTTATGTTATCAAAAGCCTTCTGTGCATCTAGGAATATTAGCGCCATCGGCTTCCTTGGGTGCAGTTCATAGTATTCTAAGGTGTCTAAAACACATTCATGAGCAAGTCACTCACTATAACCAAATTCAATCAGAAATCTTTTTAATCTTTCTGCTATTATTGAAGCAAAAACTTTATAATCCACATTTAACAGAGACATTGGTCTATATTTTTTTATTTGTGTCAAGTCTTAGTCTTCTTTGGGTATTAAAGTAATATATTTGCAAATCATTTTATACTTATTTATTCTTCCTGGCTTTATTATTTTTATAACTCAAGTCAGTGAGCATAATATTCCTTCCTCCTCCTATTTTCCCCACAACAACCCTGTGAGGTGAATTCAGATGAGAGAGAGTGACTGCCCAAAGTCACCCAACCACTTTTATGCTTATGGCAGGACTACAGATAGTCCTTGACCTGACTGCTCAAAGTTACACCGACACTGAAAAAAGTGACTTATGACTGTATTTCACGACTGTTGCAGCATCCCCATGATTGCCTGATCAGAACTTGAACACTTGACAACTGACTCATATTTATAACAGTTACAGTGTCACGGGGTCATGTGATCACCTTCTGCAACCTTCTGGCTAGCAAAGTCAAGAGGGAAGCAAGATTCACTTAACAACCGTGTTACTAACTTAACAACTGTAGCGAGTCACTTAACTATGGAAATAAAGGTCATAAAATGCAGCAAAATTCACTTAGCTGTCTTGCTTAGCAACAGAAAATTTGGGTTCAATTGTGGAGGTAAGTCGAGAACTATCTATGCTGCAGAACTCACAATCTCCTGGTTTCTAGCCTGGGGCCTTAACCACTAGACCAAACTGGTTCTAATATAATTATGAAGGAATCATTTGGCAACTTAAATAGAAGCCTGTGTTAGTGACGTCTTGCTTTTGTATTAGAGAACGTTAATCCAATTGCCAAGAGACATTAAAGTACCCTTCACCAATTTTAATTTACTTACGGATGACAGAGAACAACTGCACCCATATGACTTCAGAAAGGCTAAGCAAGCTTGGACCTGATCACTCCTTGAATAGGAGACTATCAAGCAATTCTAAGAAGTTGAAAAGTTGTCCTGAAAGAGGGCAATAGCAAACCATTTCCATATTCTTCATGGATGATTTTTATGCAGGCATAGGAATCAAACATAACTTAAATGTGACATTATGCTTGCTATAACAATTAATACAGAGATGCAAATAATTAAAGTGACATAGACACTGGATAGGTTTTCCAGGCCATTTGGCATAATTTTTAAAAGACTTTATTTGACAGGATTTGCCATGCCATTCAGATATCTGTGAAGCCAATTCCATCAGTAATAAGCTACCGAACAGAATAAAATTTGCAGTGCAAATAACGTTTATTTCCCCAGCTCTTATTTCTAATTAGCATTTGCCCTGTCTTCTAATTAAGTATTACAGTATATATGAATGTTGGATAGATAGGATTACATTCCACATTTATTTTCCTTTCCTGTTCACTTATACATATACATGTTTATATTGTTTTAATGCATTGATTTTATTGTGTACTTTTCTTTCAGAAGATTTTGCACAGGAAACTGCAAAATAAACAAATAATCCTTTTTAATCAATTATCTATCAATTACAAGCCACCTGATTTCACCTTAGAGTCCCAACAATTTTTGAACTAAGGTCAATGCCTATGTCTACAAGTTACACAAAGCTCTACTAACAGTATTTAACAATCAAATTAGTTTAATTATTTAGCTAATATTTAACTATTAGTACTATAGGATTCTAGAATTGAAGAAACATTCTTAATTTCTATTTTGCATTCAGCGCCTAATTCCAAATTCCAGGTCTTGAACAGGAACTGATGTTCCTTGTCTCTGGAACTCTAGTCCCAAAATTTAGACATGGGCACAATGCAGATTTTCAAGCTCAATTTTTTTCAGTATGAAGGTCAAAGCATTATTTTTGAAGAAAGTAGAGAACAGAGAAGGAATTGATTTCTGTGCCCAACAATTGTTTGTATAGAATGCTACTTTTACATAGCTTTTTATCTATCAAATATATAGATACTGTAGATATATAGGTGCGTGTGTGTATAATCTGTGTATATACTATATATATGTATGTGTGTATGTGTACATAAACATACACACACATAGAGATATGTAGATAAAATGCAAAATGCCTAGGGGTCAGTCTATTCCAGTGATGGCGAACCTTCTAGAGACCAAGTGCCCCAAAACCAGCCCCGCCCCTGCCCCACCTCCCCATGGGGCCACTCATCACCTTCACAGCCCACCAATCGTCCAGGTGGCCCAGCAGCATCATAGTGACCATGCCCTCCGCTCGTGCCCCGCAGCATCATCTGTGTGCAACGGGGCACAAGGGCAGAGTCTTGTCCCCGCTGCCCAGCTGCCATATCCTTGGCTGCACTGCTCCGCGTGACCTCGAGGGTAACCTCCAGGGGGGGCTGCTGGTGATGAGGGGGCTGCAGGGGGAGGCAGAGCGGGGGTGACGGCACATTTGCCCACAGAGGGCTCTGAGTGCCGCCTCTGGCATGCGTGCCATAGGTTCGCCACCACTGGTCTACTCAGTGGAAACATTTTTACGGCAGGTTAAAGCCTCTGGATTATGGTTGATTAAATTGCTCATTCTGCTTGATAGTGGTTATATTAATCAGATGTTCAGCTATATCAGTGGATTCTTATTTTAATATCCATTTGTTTTGGGATTAAGACTTCTCATCTTTTGGCCCACTTGAGGAGCAAATGTATATATCTGAAATTTTGACAAGTACATTAAAATAAGATTTTCATCTTCTGCTTTGAAAGCTGCTAGATATATTTATTAATAAGTCTGTACATTTTAAGCAAAATTACATGAGAAACATTCTGTGGTACAACTTAAAATACAACAATAACAGGAAAGCTATTTTATTCGAATACCTGAACTAAATAAAGGATTAATTAAAAGCTGATTTTGAATGGGTGATTTGAATTAGGAAATTATGTTTTCAATTTGACCTACTTGCAATGGTTAAGAGTGTTTGAACAGAAACCAACAATTCAATTTTATAAGATATTAAAACATGAAAGTCAGCATTTGTTATATATTTAAATGTGAAATGAAAAATTGGAAATGAATGAGCCCATTGTGATGTTGAATTATATTTCTAAACATGGCATTATCATCTCATAAAGAACTTTGGCTCTGTCAAGCTTCGAATATGGAAAAGAGGATTATTTTAGGTAATTGGAAATAAAGTTGTCCTCCAAATGTTAAGGAATGGATCCATGGCATTAATCTGTTAACCTGTTTTGGAAAAGTCTCTGTGTTTTAAAAGTGAAAAAATGATACAACATGTTGTATGGTCTTGATGTAATGATAAGTTTCACAACTGAATTAATTTATACGGTTATTTATAGTTATTATATGGCTATTTCCCCTGTTAATTACAGATAATTTTGTTAACTTTATTTTAACCACTATATTTAGTTTCTGGCTTTTTTCCCACAATATAATCACTATTTACCCTTTTCTGAGTTGGCGACGTAGATTTCTTTTTTGGTATATCAGTCTTTTAAATAGTTTTTAAAAACCTATCTAGAAATACCAGTCAGTTTACTAACAACATAAGCAGAAACAGATACATGATGAAAAATGCTTCAAAAACAGACAAAAAAGTCCCATCTAGGTATTTTTGACCTATGAAAGATCTTTTATACATACGGATTGTCAAGTAATGAATATGTATGTGTGAATTTATCTTGCTAGCTTGGCAGTTACAATAATTAGCCCCAGTTACAGGATCTGAATAAGACCATAGAAAGAATTGAAATGCAGAGAATCATAGACAAACTGGGTCATTAGACAAGAATGCAAATTAAAATGCTAACGGTTTCAGTGACAGATTTAAATAGGAAAGTATGAAAGGTGATTAAGCAGCAATGGCACTTTACTACTTTTTATTACTAACATTTCTGTGACACTCAGACAGGCATACATACAAAAAGCCCAGAAGATTAAAAACTACCCAATAATAAATAATGTATATTGTAACAGCAAGGGCCAACAAGGATAGATAATCTAAGATTTCCCCAATTTTTTCTTCCTCCAGAACTTTTACTTCCTTACAGAAAACTCACTAAGCATGAAGATTCTTTCTTCAGAGCGACTGTATGACTTTTCATAATCTGCAAAATTAGTACTGTATAATAAGAAATGAATTGATATTTTTTAAAGGCTGTTTGTAATAATTCCAATTCTCCCTAGTAAATTGCCAGCATAAAGAACATGAAAATTAAGGGTCTAAAGCACTGGAACAGAAAAATAAAAACAACACTGTAAATATGCAAAAAAATAAAAAAATCCAAGCATCAAGCAGAAATGTTAATCACTCCATTAGCAAGTTTGCAGAGAAGTGTGGCTCCTGGACACAAAATACTTATACTGAGCTAGGTAATCTGCAACATATTTTTACACACACACACACACACACACACACACAACCATTATTTCCACCCATTTGTTTGACTTGGTGTTTTAGGAAGTTTGGCCAAAGACAAAATATACCAAAATGAACTTCTAAGCTCCCCCTCCCCAAAAAAACTAACATATATTCATCACATTAATATACTACACAATAGCTGAAGTCCTCTATGCAGTATACTGAACAAATATTAAGGGTTACAAATGTACACGATTTAAAGACACTCACACATTAGTAAAACTGGAAGGCCTATAACGTTAAAATTATAATGTAAAGTCACAGTATAAGATGAAAAATGAAGCTAAAATCTACGGATTCAAAAAGAGAATTAATCAAATCAGCGAGCTTCATTTGCAGGCAGCGCATGTTTGGCTGGCAAGTATATCAAACAATCAACCAAAATATTAAAGTCTACTTGGATTTTATTTAGATCCTTCTTGGAACTAAAGAAACTATTTAGTATTGCCATAGTAATTCCTGGTTTGTATTGTAACACCAGATAAAGAAAGAAATTGCACTGCTATTCATAAACAGGAATAAGAAAATGAAAGACTCTCACAAATTCCAAAATTGTTTTTCCATTCAAAATCAAAAATTTGACAAATGGAAAACCTGTCAATGTCCATCTTTCCAAGCAAACTGTTCTAAATGCCCTTCAGAAGATTACAAGCCCTTCATGTGCTACACCAGTGATGGCAAACCTTTTAGAGACCGAGTGCCCAAACCGCAACCCAAAACCTACTTATTTATCACTAAGTGCCAGGGCCGCATCAGCATTGTGGTGCCCTCATGGGGGGCAAGGAGGCGCCTCTGAGTGCCGCCTTTGGCATGTAAAAACCGGGGGGCACAAAAACAGCCATGCCATGGGGTGCAGATACAAGGCGCTGCATCATGCAAGAATGGGGCAGGGCTAGTATCACGCAGGCACTAGCCCTGCCCCATTTGCAGCATGTGTGTGCTCGCGGTCCCGTGCACACATGCATGCATGCATGTAAAATGCTTTCCTCTCCCTTTTCTTCCAGTCCACCAATCAACAATGGTTGGTGACCTCTGCTCTATCACCTCTACTTGAGCTTGCTAATCTGTCGCTTCACCTCCTTCGTCTGGGCGGGGCTCCTGCTCCGGGCGGCAGTGGTGGCCTGATGCACCTGCTGCTAGCGGCGGTGGCACATGTGCCAACAGAGAGGGCTCTGAGTGCCACCTCTGGCACGCGTGCTATAGGTTCGCCACCACTGGGCTACACTGAGCATATCTTTGAAAGATACCTGAATTAATTACTAAGTTCCAAAACCTGAGCTAAACAGATTTTACAGATGTCAAAGTTTTTTTAAAGAAACTTTCCCTGTTCCATCTCTGGTTCTCTTTCAGAAGAAAAAGTAACTGAATTTATTATTTATATCATGAATATTTTTTTATTTGTTTTCAATTTTAGGAAAGCCACATCTATTAAAAAGATTAAATTATTAATATCAGAATCCAAACGTCCATCATATGCATTCTGTCTTACAATGCTTTTTAAAATATGTTAGTTTTTTAATGTTTGTTATTTGGCTTTTTCATCCAGAATTGAATATAACACTAAAAAAGGCTGCAGATTATATCAAAGTATTCATTGTATCATAAAGGTTTTGGACTTATGCTGATTATGTAGTATTATGATCTCCACTGTTCCATTACTTAATGTTTTTGTGCATACTGAAAAAAGAAAAGGGAAGATAAGAGCAATTTTAGCAATTAAAATACCAAAAAATAAAGGGAAAAAAACCTATCCAGTTTCTGACTTCCTCCTTTTTGTGCTTATATTAATTTAATTGTTTATATAAACATTTGAAATCTCTTAAAAACCAGAGGGTAAATGTTTGTATTTACCATGTTGCATGTTGCATGCCTTTTTAAAGTTTAGTTAGCTTCTATTGTGAATATATATATTGTTAAATTTGCCACTGTTGCATATTCTCCGTTTAAGTTCCCAAATGTTCCTCTCACTGCAAGAAGCCTGTGATAACTAAGATATTTCAGTATGAACTGTGAAAGTAAAATGGCTTTTTACAACAACAGGTGTAGAGGTGGGGGCCAGGTAGAGGTCGTGAGCAGCAAACTGCCCCTCCAAAGCCTATGTGCCTCTTCTCTCTACATTATTTCATCCCTACACATCACCATGGCAATGTGGGAAAGTATCCCAGGCTGGTACAATGACCTCACCTGCCTGATATCAGCTAGCTTACACCAACAGGATGTTACAGCCAACTACTCTCCCTGTTTTGGGCCTCTGGCTTCTATGTTCTTAAGGATTGGTAAGGAGTTTAACCAATAAAATGCTATTGCCATGTTAAACTTTTGCTGCTTGGAAAACTGTATAAAAGAATAAACGCTGCGAAGGTGGTCAGCCATATTTGCACCCTGCAATGACTGAGCACTGATTACTACAGCTGGCTGCCCGAACAGGGACGTTTGGGACCCCCTCCAGGGAAGAGCGACAACCAAGATACTTACCATCATCTGGAATAGACCCCTAAGTGCACTTTCGTCTTCTGAGACCCGTCAGTGGTAAGTATGGGTCGCAAGTTATCTCAGCACCAGCAGAAACAGGCACAGGAATTCAGATTCCTGCTACATAAATCAGGCATAACAGAGCCTGAAGCAGACGTAAGGAAGCTGGTGGATGAGGTAGGGAAACATTGCCCTTTAGAAAGATAGGGCATACTTTACATCTTGAACCGTGGGCTCCAGTACAGATATTGATGGTATTCAGTGCTTTTGGGCAGTGGAAAAATGTGGCTCAGATGCTTCAGAAGGGCAGCAATTAACTACCAGCCCCCCTTCTGATTACAACCAAGTAAAACTTCTCCCTCTTGAAGTATCTTTAATTAGATTTCCAGCTCCTTCTGAAGAGGCTAATTCTTTTGCTTCTTCCCAGACCTCATACACCCCCACAAATAAAATATTAGAGGAACTATCTTGAAGTAGAAAAAAGATAAGGGGAATGTCAGAGTAATTTAAAGACATAAATTAACTCAAAATGTACTCTTCTGCAATGTGTTTTGAACAATTGGAATGTTTTGAAACTTCATGTGGCTGTTAAGTTTAACCCTGTCAGACAATGTCTGGTGGTGCTTTGTGTTGATGTGTATTGTATTTTGTATATATGTGTGTGTGTGTGTGTATGTGTATGTATGTATGTATGTATGTATGTATGTATGAAGTTTTTCAGACAGACTGGTCTGATTGATTACACCTTGACATTTTTAACTGCTATACTGCAGTTATACTTTTTTACAATCTCTTTTGCCTTGCAGCCCCCCAACTAGGGGCGTTAAGCAGGCTCAAGTCGCAACTGCGAAACATTTACAAATCCAAATTTCTTTTTCTCCCAATTTAGTTCTTTAACTCTTTGCCAGAAAAAGAAATTTGGATAGATAGATAGATAGATAGATAGATAGATAGATAGATAGATAGATAGATAGATAGGTCGGTCTTTGGTTATTCGGGTTTTCTCCCACGTCAAATTGGAAGTGTCTTGGTGACGTTTCGACGAAGTCTCATTCATCATCTTCAGGCTGGTGTTTTCAGCTTCGTGCTTCTAGGAGCAATGAAGCATGAAGCCGAAAACACCAGCCTGAAGATGACAAATGAGACTTCGTCGAAACGTCACCAAGACACTTCCAATTTGACGTGGGAGAAAACCCGAATAACCAAAGACCTACAAATACCCGCGAAAAGCTCAGAATATACGCACGCACACACACACACACGTATGTGTGTGTGTGGCCACCCAGAACATCATGCTTGGGCTTGGAATGGTGAGAAAAATAGGAGATGATTAAAGGGCCCTATAAAACCATGTTTGGTTAGAATCACCTCATGATTTTTCTCACTTCTTGCAGGACAAGTCATACGTTTAAATGAATGTTGTTTTAACAGTATTTGTGTATATATGTTTGTCTGTGTTGTTCTGTGTTATTTCCCAGACTTGGAAGAGGGTCAAAACCCTCTCTGATAACAACATACAAAAAGGCCTTATTAAAAAATAAATGGTTTGTCTGGAATGAAAGTATGGAATGAAATATTTGTATGTGGAATTGTTTAAAATGGAAGTGAATGAATTAATTTGCTGATATTTAAGTGTGTGTGTTAGCCCTCAAACCCCACCCCCCCACTCACTTTCTCCCAGGCTGTGAAAGAAATAGGAAATTGCAGATTTTATTGTTGTAAAAGTAAATTGAAAAGTAATAGTAAGTGTTTGCATGAAAAGAGTTATATGGAAGATATGTGAGAGAATTTATGGAAAATGCATATGAAGGAGAGAAAACTATTTTTTGGTGGTGAGATTTTTTTTCCCCCTGTCTCTTTCGGCTGGCTGTGTTGCTTTAAGAGCAAGAGACAGAAAGAAGGGGGAGCTGTTCGTTTAAAAAAAAAATTTCCTCTGCTTAGAATTGCAATTTGAGAAGGGTGGAACAGAGGTGAAATTTGATACCCACTCTTGCAGTTTCGGCTTACAAATTTTTTACTTGAAAGAGGAAACAGTAATTGTTGGACAATATTTTTTGAGGGAAAAATTGTTGAGTTTAAATTGTTTAGTTAGACCTATATATCCATCAACCAAAAGAACTGACTCTGAATTGTTTTTCCCTTTAGATTTATAAATGTTTAACCTATTTATTGGAAATTTGTTTCCATCTGAATGGAATTTGATTAAATTGGATGCCCACTCTCAGGAAAAGTTTGTATTTACTGTGCCTGCAGTGAATCATTCAGAACCTAATAAATGTTATCACTGGACAGTTTTGCCACAAGGAATGCTAAACAGTCCCACATTATGTCAGCTTTATGTTGCTGCAACATTTTCACAAACGTCATCCATTAGCTTTGGTATATCATTATATGGATGATATTTTAATCGGAGCACCAAAGATACAATCTAATTGGCTTTCAGAAATACAAAATGATTTAGGATTGCAAGTTGCCCCAGAAAAAATACAGTTGCATTATCCCTATCTTTATTTAGGGCATAAAAAGTTGCAATCTTATTCTGCCCCAGCTTTTCGTTTGAGCCTACCCAAAATTATTTCATTGGTCAATTTACAACAATTATTAGGCACCCTTAATTGGGTTCGCCCATATTTTTCTTTGCCTACAAATTTGCTCAGTCCATTATTTGATTTATTGACCAAAGGACAACAACCTGGAGATCTCATTGTAGTTCCACCTGTAGCACTTGCCACAGTGGAACAAATTAATAACATCATGAGTACTCAATTTGTGGACAGAATTCCACATAAAAATTGTCAGTTAACACTTCTGATATTTTCTACTAGTAAGCTATCTACAGGAGTATTAGCTGTGATAAAAGCACAAAAATATATTGTACTGAATGACTTTACTTACCCCACACCCCATCCCAAAATGTTTTATTTTTTATCCAGGTGGTTGCTGAAATGATAACCTTAGGACACACACGAGCTTGCCGTTGAAATGGAACTGATTTAATTAATATTGTTTTTCCTATCCCACAATCTGATTTTCAATTTTATTTTTAGAATAACTTATCTCTTTAGTGGGCTTTAACTGACTATATAGGCTGTATTTCATATCATCTGCCTAAAGATCCTTGACTTGCTTGTTTAATGACTTTTTCCTTTCCTGTCCGGCCACTGCTTTCTCCTTCTCCCTTGCCACAAGCTCCTACTGTTTTTTCCGATGGAGGGAGAACGAGAAGAGCAATTGCTTACAAGGATCCTCATGATACCTGGAAAGTGTCCTACACTGCAGTGCAGTCCTCACCACAATGCTCAGAATTATCTGCTGCTATCTTGACTTTTCACACCTTTTCTCAACAGCCTTTTAACTTAATCTGACTCTCATTATGCGTGCCAACTTATTTTTACTCTTCCAGGTGCTTACATCACGCCCGCGATTGACCCCAATCTTATGACTTTGTTTTCCCCTTTACAGCAGCTGCTACAAGACTGAAAGCATTTATATTTTATTTCTCATATACGCAGTCACTCCTCCCTTCCTGGGCCTAACTTTTTTTATGTCTTCCTAATCCCCGTGGTTTTGCCTCTAATCAACTATGGCAAATGGATGTTACCCATGTTCCCTCTTTAGCTCCCTGGAAATATATTCATTTATCTATTGATACCTATTCAGGAACAATTTGGGTCACTCCTCAATGAGGAGAAACAGCTGCACATGTTATTTCTCATTTTTTTTCGGCCATTACAGCCCTGGGTAAACCCTCTTCCTTAAAAACTGATAATGGGCCAGCCTATTCTTCAGTGGCCTTTTTGCAATTTTGTACAAAATTTTGTTTTTACTCATGGTCTTCCCTATAATTCCACGGGTCAAGCCATCGTGGAACGTGCTAATCGGTCCTTTAAGGACTGCCTTCACAAACAAATAAAAAAGGACAGATATAGAGTACCCAATTTGTCATGGGTAAAACAACAGGTTAAAAAAGTATTATTTACATTACACCAATTTAATATTTCCATTCAAAATTCCACCACTTATCAGAGACACTTTCAACAGAAAACAAGCTTTCCTCCACCTCTGGTATATTATTGGACTTTACCAGACAACGCCTGGTTGGGACCAGTCCCTCTGATCACTTGGGGGCGAGGCTATGCTGCTGTGCTTGCTCCTACAAGACCTTTGTGGATTCCAGCACATTACGTTCACCCAGCCAGGGATGTCGTGGCACCAGTCTCTGGACCTGGTCCCAGAAATGGCAAGGTGACACTACAGATGGCACAGTAACCAATACGATCCTGACATGCCAGTCGGCCAGTGATGTGGGGAGATGTAAAGAATTTGAACGCCAAAGCACAGACAGTGCTGCAGCAGCAGCAAGTAGAGCAAATCCCCGAGAACCTGTGCACTGCCATTTTTGCGGTTTTAACTGCAAATTCCTTAGCCATCATTTGTTTGTGTCTGATCGTTAATATCTGCCCTTTGGCAACAGCAGCTGTCATCCCACCCAAACAATCATTCGAGCAACGAATGAAGCAAAATCTAACATCACACAGAATGATGTCTTTTGTTTATCTGAAATGTATGACATGGAAAATTTGCTTTCTACATGTTTAGTCCCTGCACCCCTTCTGCAATAATTCAAAACTTCACTGGCTTGAGCAGAATCTTATTCAATGGGAACTTTAACTAGCTGCGGGTCACTGCCTATTATCCACCCCCTGATGCTATTGCTTTGCACACCCCGGTGGTAGCTATCCCTGCAAATATAACATGTGCAAAAATAGTTAATTGTACTTCTTCAAGTAAAAAAACTCACTGTCATCGCATTGGCTCACCTGTTTTAAACTGCACAGCTTTTGAAGAGACTTCCTTTCATTTTAACCATGTTTGGCTACTGCAAGGATGTTTTTTTACATGTGGTCAAGAAACCTTTAATTATATTCCTGCTAATATTAGTGAAGCGCAGTGTTGCCTCAGCCCGCTGATTCCTGTTTTGCTTTCCAAACAACAAGTTCACTCGAACCGTTCTCCACGTGGGGTCACGCTAGACAGCACTTGTGACTCTGAGACAGCCTTACTTAATAAAGCAGAATAGGTGGCACTGACTATGTCTCTCGTGGGTGTACCAGGACTTGCTGTTTGTGCTCATCTCAACATTAATGCTATTGCATGTAATTTAGCAAAAACAATTAATGCTACTTCTTCAGCTATGTCAGCAATCAACCATGAGCTGCAAGATTTGAGAAAAGCTATTTTGCAAAATCGCACTGCTATCGATTATTTGCTTCTGCGCCAGCATTTGGGTTGTGTAAGTTTTGAGGGAATGTGTTGTTTCAATATTTCTGATAATTCATGAACCATCCAGCACCAGATTAATATTTTACACTATCTTCAATCTTCAAAAGTACTTTCTCCCCCCACAAAACATACAAGTACCTATAGGGAAGAGTGCAATTTAATTGGTATATCTCTTTTCAATGATTGCCAAGATGGTTTTAGAAGTGAATTTTTGTGCGTTAAATCAAAAGCTTGGTTTTGAGAAAAATAATGTTTTGTTGGATATAAATGTCAAAAGGATTCATTCTCCAGCAAAATGCATTGCATATATGCTCTAAGATGTGTTTTTAATCTTTAAGCGCTACAGCATGCCAAATTTCTATTGGGAAAGCTAATCAGATTCTTACATCAGATTCCCAGATGAAGCCAACACTGCATTAGGCCTCTAAGTGAGGTGTTAGGGATACTGGATCAATTTGTTTTTTCCACTTCCATCTTCTTAATCCAAAAATGGTCTTCATGTTATTTGTAATAGAGTATATAAACAGTAAATTCAAAAAGCTGCTGGGAATATAATTCATATCAATCTGTTTGTTATAATTAAGACTAAAATTCTACTCCTGCCTATGATTAGGAAGGGCCTTCTTGATCTATTACTTTTTAAACAAAACTTTTATTAAGTGTACCGTATCACTGTTAAGTCATGCTGAGAGAAGGAAGTATATGAGGTTGTAAAGACAACATGTATTTCCTCCAGCTGTGCTTTGATTTGGAATCAGACTGGTAAATTGTTTTCTTTACTATAAAGGCCTTTCTATCCTTTTGAAATTCACTTAGATTAATATTGAATCACAAAAGGGATATCCTTTAATTTTGTCTAGACTAAAAAAGCACAAAAAAGCTTCAACGGGAAACAATTGTCCACACTATATATTTGTTAGATTTATTACATTAAACCTTTCCTTCAAAAATAGGCCCGCATACTGTTCACAGGATTTAGATACACCCACAAACATATATGCCCAATAGTATTCTACATATGTTTGGGGTGGAGGGGTAGGTGCCTACAAGTCGGTCTTGATTCATGGGGTTGCCAGAATCCCTGCAGTTTTGTAAGCATCATTTTTAGTATTGTTTTGCCATTTGCCATAGTGATGACAATGACTGGCTCAAGTCCCAAAAGTCCTCCCCTAAGGCAGGACTAGAACTCACAATCTCATCATTCTAACTTGGTACATTAACCATTGTATCAAACTGCCTCTCTATTTACAGCAGTGGTTCTCAACCTGTGGGTCAGGACCCCATTTGGGGTTGAACGACCATTTCATGGGGCTCGCCAAACAACGCAGTCCGCCATTTTCCCCCTTTTCCTTAGCTGTGCTACTCCCTTTTATTCTATTGGCTTTTGAAAGCCAATAGAATAGACTCTCTTGAATAGAGTCTAATTCTGTTGGCTTTCAAAAGCCAATAGGAATTGTCCAGGCTGTCTCTGCCCTGCTGAGCCCGCCAAAAGTCCCATTCTGCAAACGGTGCTGCAAGTTGTCTGCAGCGAAGGCGAGCTGTCTGGAAGTTTCCACCCCTCCCTGCTGAGCAACTACTAAAAATGTAAGTAAAAGAGGGCCAGGGGTGGGAGGTGGGAGGCTGGCGGGCGCAGGGAGGGTTGCTGGTGCATGTGGGGCCCGGCGGGTGCCTTACCTCCCTTGGGCTGGGCCAGCTGGTGGCCCAGCAGGTGGTTGGCCTGCGCCATCTCTGCCGCTTGCCAGCTACGCCTCAGCCGGCGCAGGGGGCAGCACCATGCATGCGTGGCGCTCCTGGGCAGGGAAAGTCCTCAACTTACGACCGGTTGGGTAGTCCTCGACTTATGACCGATTGGGGTCGCGGCATTAAAAAGGTTGAGAACCACTGATTTACAGTAAGAGACCATTTATTTCTGACATTTGAGCTTGCAAAGATGCAGCCAAATTATCAGATCCCTTTAGAATCCCAGGACACATTCATTCTATCACGGGAGGTTTAATAGACTTCAATAGATATAGGCAATCCTGCTAATGTCTCTATCAAGTTCTAGCTGGAATTATATTCCTTCAATCTACTCTTCTCAATTGCTCTTGGAAAATCTACACCAGTGGTTCTCAACCTGCAGGTCGGGACCCCATTTGGGGTCAAACAACCATTTCACGGGGGTCGCCAAACAAGGCTGTCCGCCATTTTTTCCCCCTTTTCTTTGGCCACACCCCTGGCACCCGGTGATGTATAAGTGGTTGGGGGTCACCACAACATGGGGAACTGTATTATGGGGTCACGGCATTAGAAAGGTTGAGAACCACTGATCTACACGCTTGTAGAGGGCAGAGGGAGTGACCTTGAAGGACAGGAGGAAGAGCCACTACCAAGACAAAGATCACATAAAAGGAGGCTAAGCCCAGGCCAAGAAAGTATCTCAAGTAAAAGTCTCAGACAGGCCTCTCCCTAGTATTGAACTGCCTCTGCATTTCCAATGAGCATCAATTTTCTTCTCTTTTTTCTGCAGTTAAACCTTTATTTTCTCTATTTGTTCTATTTTATTTCCTCCTCCTTTGAACAATTTCTAATCTCTCTCCATCTTTTATTTTTTTATTAGTTTCTCCTGCCATGGAATACAACTTACTATTGTATGATTATTAAAAGCTATTTATTAAAATTGAAGGTCATTACAGTAATAAGTTGAATGCCATGACAGTTGCAGGCCAGCTGTGTATATAATCTTCAGTACTGGCCTGCTTCTCCATTTCCAATATGCATCCTCCTTTTTTGTTTTTGGTTAGTTGTTTGGTTTTTTTAAAGTTACATTTGTTTCTTCTACTCTGTTTTATGCATTTCCTCCACATTAGAATAGTTTCTAATCTTTCTCATCTTTTATTTGTTTAGGATAAAATCAAAAACGGCCGATACCCTTGAATCCTCCTCTACCTTCTTTAGGAGAAATCTGTCAGCCAGGCAAGTCAGGAACTTCCTGGAGAAGACGTGCTTGGTAGAATTTGTCAGGATGTCAGGATAATTAATCTGCCATCTTTGCAAATCTTTCAATAGGGCAAGAACTAGTCATGTGCTTGGTTGGAAGTTAACATAGACAATAGTATTGCTTTTTTAAAAATCTTATTTTGTTCCAGATGTTTGCAATAGGACCACCAAACTCATTCCCATGGATTTTTATATCATCTGTTACAAATCTTCTTTATTTTTACATGAGCACATTATAGCAACCAGTGTATGCTAATAATTGTACTTCTGCTTATTTATACAGTTACCCACCTCATCCCGATATTAAGAGTTGGACATAATTTTGTTTCCTGTAACAGGAACTCCATTTTTTGTGGGCTGGTGGACAAATCTGAATCTTGAGAATCATTGTTGCTGTTAACTTGCCAATTCACCATATGACTGCCGTAAAGAGAATTAGTTACAAAACTCTGATTTACCAGAAGACAAGCTGAATTTAACCCACCCCTAGATTTGCTTGGGGATCCCCATCTCACCTATTTTTCTTTCTTGTTTTATAAGAAAGTGTATCTTCTTTTGTAAGATATACACATCTTCAAGCAAAGCAACCTATACTGCAGCAATCTGTTCATGGCATCCATTTGGAATCAGTAGGTGTTGTTAGAAATTTAAAAAAAATGCTGGACCTTTGCTTTGCAGCATGCCCCCTTCCTAATTTTTAATTTTTTAGTGTCCTTCAGCAATACACTGGGGAAGTTGATCCTATTCTGAATTCTGGTGTTTGCTTTTGTTCATTTTGATGTTCTGCATTTTCTCAATTTTCATTCAATAGTTGTACTGACCTCATTATAACTGGTCTTTCAATTCCTCCTACATGGCACAAGAATCTATCGGAATTCTTACTTTTGAATTTTCATCTCCAATTTCTCTCCTATTCAAACTTTAGCCAAACTTTTCCTAGTCCTTGTGAAAAGCAGCCCATTTCACATTTGTAGTCCTTTATCTTGGTTGAGGAAACCATTCACCTGCAGTACATGTTCCCTTTTTCTTTCAAAGGCTGGAAAGACAGACGGGAAGACTGCCAGAGATTCTAAGTTTGCAAGCTTTCATTCAGAGGCATCAAAATCTGTTATGTAAATTGGGTATGTCTAGTTTAACGAAAAGGAGGACTAAGGGCGACATGATAGCAACATTCCAGTATCTTAAGAGGCTGCCACAAAGAAGAGGGGGGTCAACCCGTTATCCAAAGCACCTAAAAGCAGGACAAGAAGCAACGGATTGGAAACTAATCAAAGAGAGAAGCAACCTAGAACTAAGGAGAAATTTCCTGACTGTTAGAACAATTAATCAGCGGAACGACTTGCCTCCAGAAGTTGTGGGTGCTCCAACACTGGAGTTTTTTAAGAAGAGACTGGACAACGAATTGTCTGAAATGATATAGGGTTTCCTGCCCGAGTGGGGGTTTGGACTAGAAGACTCTAAGGACTCTTCCAACTCAATTATTTGGGAGGAATCCTTTCCTGGATCATCTCAAGAAATCCCTTGTAATTTTTTGTAAGATATACCGTAAGTGGTAACCACTGGTTGGCACAATACTTTTGTTTTTCCTCCAAACATTGCTATAAGTCTGTACCTGCCTCAAATGGATGTCTGTTGTTTTTAGTCAAGAAATGACATATATATATATATATATATATATATATATATATATATATATATATATATATATACACACACACACACACACACACACACACACACACACACACGTATATATTTAAGACCTGGTCAGCCATTGTCTGAATATAAAGTCAAGACTGAAAATGAACATTGGGCTTACATTTGACCTTCGCTGCTATATTCTTTTTATTGTAGAAAAATCCTGAATGAAATGCGAGGTGATTGAAATGAGGCACATGTCCCTATATTCAAGCAAGAGAAAAGGGAAGATTGTCAAATTACATACTAATCAGATTGATATTAGTACCTGGGAAGATTCCAGACTAAATCATGAGGAGATCAATCTGAAAGTCTCCTGAAAGCAATTACCAAAAACATTGTAGTTTTGAGAAAAAGAAAATTTTCCCAACTTATTTTAGATGTTTTGTTGGGATTTTATAGTATATAATATATCTTGACTTCAGTTAAGTATTTAAGAAAATATTTCATAAATGTTGAACAGCAAACTAGTTAAGTGTGGGTTGGATGGCATGACAATTAAATACACAGATTGCTCAAAAAATCATAATCAAGGAATATTCATCAAACTGGATGGAAGAATCCAATAACATATGGCAGGAATAAGGTGTGGAATCTTTACAATATTGTTACTATGTATTCTGATTAAGAGATACCATTATCAATTGTAGTTAATACAAAATTGGGTGGACCAGCTAATAAATACCCTAGATGAAAGAAATAAAATTTTAAATGGTATTAAATGGTTGGGAGAAATGACCTGAAAGTAACAAAATTAAATTTAGGAAAGCATAAAGATTTTAAGGGGGAAAAAATCTAATGCACTTATTGGATTATCAATACGTGGTGTGGATTAGAAGCTGCTTGCAAAACTGAACAAGAACCGCTGATGTGATGTGGTTATAAAAAAGGCAATCACAATTTTAACCTGTCTCAGCAAAACTTTTAATTTCCAAATAATGGAAAGCAATCACTTTATTCTGCAGATACCACTCTAAGCATGTGGGGCATCACACTTTTATAGGTTCAGATAAACTGAAATCAGCAAAGAATAATCAGAATGACTATGAGACAAGAAGCTAAGATCTATAAAAAAGAACTAAAAGATGTTTGTTTTTGCCTTGAGAAAAGACAATTGAAGGGGAATATGTCATCATACCATAAACGCCTGAAGAAGACCTAGAAGATCAACATCTATTCTCTATCCATTAAGAGTGCAGGATGGGGAATAGGGAATTTATTCCACAAGAAGGCAGATTCTGACTGAAAGTTAGAAAAAACTGGAAGACTATTTCAAAGGAGAAGCCATTCTCCCAGAAAAATAATGGATTCCCTTATACTGGATATATTCAAATGGAAGTTAAATAAGCATCGGTGTGGGTTTCTTTAATCTGGATTTCTTACATAGTGGGGAGTTGAATTCAATCACCTTCTAACTCAGCGACATAAAATCTTCTGATAGTACATCTTAGGAAGATATTACAACTTATACTTCAGAGTGAAATTTTATTATTTCAATCAGTTTCAAGAGTTTAAGGGCCCTCAAAAAAGAAAAGATTTTACAAGAGGAGGCAGTTTTAAAAAGCCTTAGATAACATGGTCTCTCTTCAAATATTTTAAAAGATGTTTTATTTCACCAGTGATGACAAAAGTTACTCTCAAAATAGGAAAGTACTGTATATAATCAAACATATTATATGTACTAAAATCAGATCCTCAGAGAGGGAGGGAAACTACAAGTCTGTGGGATCTTTTTTAACTAGAACATATCTGCCAAATGAAGTCAGGTATAAAGTGTATAATAATTTAAACTATACAGTCAATTCACACAAATATCTCTCCTGCTAACTTCAAGCTTTCTGTGTTTCAACTGATTTATTTGTTGTTGCATTACTGTAACACAGCAGCTCTATAACCGATGTTCCCTTGGTGACTCACAAACACTATATATCACTAAAATGGAGTAAGAAGCAACACTGAATTAATCTGGGGAAGTGTCATTTTACTGCTGCTGTTGCTAAACCAATGGAAGCTAGAAATCCTGGTAACTTTTATTACAAATCAATACTTAGATATATATTTATAGACCATAATTTACTATCTCTGTATCCCTACTCTAGGGAGACTATGGGATTTCCTTTTTGAAAACTCACTAGGCATTGATCAGAGATAATAATCCTTTGAAAATGGCCTTGGGAAACAGAGTCAAGAAATGACGTAAAGGTTTGGCCAATCCTGCAGAGAAGTCAGACAGGAAAATGAAGGAAGGAAACCAAATTCACAGTGTTCAGATGGCATAGCCTCAGGGGGGCCGTAAAAAAGGCTTTGACCTTGGAAGGAAAGCATTCCTGAATGCAGGCAAATTCCTGTGTACACAAAATCACAGACACAGCCTTTGGAATCCCTTCCTTTCTTCCTTTTCCTCCAGCCAAAGAGATACTGTTCGAGGAAGAAATAATGAAATTATTTCTGCCTTACATTCTTATGGAGTAATTGAGCAGAGGCTGGGAAGAAATTTGACTGGGAAATATTACACAAAATACCCAGCTGGAGTATACTTGGTCTAAATTGTGATGAAAGTTACTTCCCATCTGAAGAACCAACTTATAAAAAGGAGGTTTAGGACTAGGCTATTGAAAACAAAGCTGGAAACTAACACTTGGTTTTGAATGGTGAAATCCTTTTCTCTGCAATAGATCCAAATCATTCAGTATCACAAAAATGTTTCATTCTGTCAGTACCGCTAGAATACCTCATCTGGGATCCTTATCTGACAGCCACTTGCCTTTGTATTTAGAAACTGTAGTTGAAGGAGAGTGGAAAGGAGGAAAGGACAAACTCTATCCACAGCAATCTTTGCACAACTGTCTTTCCTTCAGCAGAGCCATGAACTCAGGAAACCGCTTGGAAATAGTGTGGCTACCCCACCCTTTTTCTTCCCATCTAAACTAGATGCTTAATTGAGAGCTAAGTTGATTTAACTTTTCAGAAAGAAATATCAGGATTTAGGTACAACATTAAAAGTGTATCTGGTTGGTTTGTTTATATCAATTTATATGGCTGACCATCTTACCAATGCAATTTAAATGACTAACAATATACACAAAAATGCATGTGCAATTTTAGAAAAAAATACAGCAATAAAAGACATACTTCCTGCATCCTATTAGCTAGCACTCCAAACAGATAAACTAAAGTTTTTTAAATCAATGGTTTACTATAGAAAGCTAGTTTGGAATATGATCAAACCATAACTAAATATTTTGAGGATTAGAGTTTAAATACAATCGGTTAAAGTAGAGCCAGTTTGGTGTAGTGGTTAAGATATCAGGTTAGAAACCAAAAAGACTGTGAGTTCTATCTAGTTCCCCTTTAAGTACAAAGCCAGCAGCTAGGGCGGTGATGGCGAACCTTTTAGAAACCGAGTACCCAAAAACTGCCCCGTCCCTTGGCCCACTCCCGCCCCATCCCCCTCCCCTGTTCGCTCCGCTCTGCCCCTGGCCCACCCGCCCGTGCACCCCCCGCCTCGCAGGGCCACTCGCCACCTCCACGGCCTGCCGCATATTGCCCAGTGACCCTGCAGCGCCATGGCGGCCCCACCCTTCACCCGTACCCTGCAGCATCATCTCCACGCCTCAGGGCACGAGGGTGGAGTCTTGTCCTTGTTGCCATGTGCTTGGCTGTGCTGCTCTGTGCAGACTGCGCCTGGGGGGGTGACTCTCCTCCGGGGGGGGCTGCTGGTGAGGAAGGGGCTATGGGAGGCGAGGCTGGGGTAACGGCGTGCGTGCCCACAGAGAGAGCTCTGAGTGCTGCCTCTGGCACGTGTGCCATAGGTTCGCCACCACTGAGCTAGGGCATTCCTTTTCAGCCTTAGGAAGGAGGCAATAGTAAACCACTTCCAAAATTTTTACAAGAAAATTGCAATACTGACTGGAAGGCACCCAAAAAATTAAAAAAAATCCAGAGTAGAAAAATGATTGAGTAGAATTTTTTATCATTGATTTTAAAAGGCTCAACAGCTTGATTTGGATCTAGAGTACCTCACTATAAATCTTAACTATTTCTGCCTGATAATGCAGAGATTTATATTTATATTTATCACATGGAAGAGTTTTTTTTGTTTTACTCTAATTGTAAGTATCTGTTTTTCAGTGATTTTTTTTTGTTTTAACTGTCCTAAACTCCCAGAATCATAGGAACAGAACCAAAAATAATCTAAAAATAAATACTTTCCAATTTTTCTAAGCAGCACCATAGCCACATTACTCACCAGAAAGATTTGAACAATGTAGATACGTAGAATGATTTTAAAACACAAGAACTGTAGTATCATAGCAATAAAGCAAAAACAAAAACTTTCCTTGCAATAACACAAAAATATTACTTCTTGCGGTAACAAGCAAAACCTAGCCACTGTAGATATTGTTGTGCCTGGTGAATGTCACATCTATAATTTCAATTTACATTGGACTGGCTTTGGACATGAGTTATTACATTCTTGTTACTGGAATGTAAGCTACTACATTCAATGTTTTATATTTGTCTACTAGAAAGTAACACTGGATCACACAGGTTAACTGATTCATAATAATTATGTTATTTGCCCTCCAGATGTTCCTCAGCATGCTGGGTTGAAAATTCTGTATGTTTTAGACCAGCAATTCTGGAGCACACTGGGTTGTAGAAGGCAATGTTAAGCTCAGCAGTTTATAACTACTATACCAAGATGCTATCAAAATTCAAATTCTAATTAAGAGTTTTCCCACAGGAAAGTGTTTCAGTATACAAGTATAATCTGGCCTTCAGAAACGCAAATAAGGGAAAGATTTTTCAAACACAAAATAAGATTTGTTCTTTCCACATTCTAGACATAGAACAAGGGTCTCAAAAAGGCTGATCCCATCTACTAACTAGAAGATATCAGTGTTGCTAAAAAATACAGCATTGTGACCTCTGCTTGGTACTTCCAGATGCCTCCTCCACAGTTCATTTTAGCAAGAGAAGAAATGTAGCTCATTTTTTAACTACTTTTGGGGGAGAAAAAAGGAATAGATACGAGCATTAAATGGAGGAGAAAAGACAATAATAGATAATATGAGTTGTTTATAACTTAGCAAATGAAGAAACTAAAAGAAAAGAATGGCACTTTGGATCCCTACAGCATTTCTGATAGATGACCGACCACTCAGCTCTGTTGGAAAAACTCCAGTAAGGCAAAACTCACCACTTCATTTGGCAACCTGTTACACAGGCTCAGCTAATACATTCAGGAAGTTCCTTCTAGACCAGAGGTGTCAAACTGCCAGCCTACGGGCCGGTTGCATCATGTGGAAGCCATGCCCACCCCAGCTCCAGCAATGCGAAAAGTCACGATATGTCATGACACGTCACGCGATGTGGCGAGTTTGATACACGAGTTCCAGCCAGATATTTCTTTTTGGTAGTATCAACGCACAGGTTTTCGTCCTCTAAGGCAGTAAGACCACTTTTTCTTCTGTGTGATAAACCATCATTATCACCTTTCATTCGTCTCTTCTGTAAGTTAACATGCTCAGATATTTTTCTTATTCCTCATAGGGCTTGGTTTTCAGATCCTTCATTATCAATGGATTTGTTCCAATTTGTTACTATCATTTCTGAATTTTGTTGTAGAGAACTGGATATGGTATTCCAATTGAAATCTGACCAGGCAATAGGGTAATTGCCTCCCATGACCTAGACTCTTTACTCCCATTAAATAAAACTCTTTTCAGGAGTTATTATATATGGAATCATCATTTTCATCAATTATTCAACGACTGTGAGTCTAATTGTAGATTAATCATAACATACAGAAAATAGTAGTATCGTGAATATAAATTTCATTAAACCTTATGGGGCTTGCAAAGAAATAAGTTATAACATGAATGTAAGAAACTATGCTGAGTACATTATGAATGTGTGGATACTGTTATTTACAGAGTAAAGAAAGTGCGTACAGGGTAGGAGGGAAGTAACAGTTCCCGTTACTGGTGCCTCTGAGGAGAACGGAATATTTATCTATGAACAGATCAGTTGCTAACTCCAATACTGGCAAAGAACAGCATGCAATACAATCCAAAAATAGATGTGAATTTTAATCCTTTCAAATGGGCGACTCCCTGGACTAAAAAAAAAAATCCCTTAATTTAAACCAGAAATCATCATTAAAGCAGCAAAGCAAACCAGGAGAAGCAATAGTGATAAACACACATTCAGTGGAAATCATTCTATTGAAATAATTTGACCTTGCACATTAAAGCAGTTAGGCTCACGGCCAAAACTGCAAATTGTCCTGGCCGCTTCCAACATTTCCCTGGGACATCTGTGACAGATTTCTACAGGGAAAAACTTTATCGAATATACAGAGGCAAGCTTGTCCTTTGGAAGAAAGCAATTCATTCACCAGAAATCCAGAAACACATGTTGTTACTTTTGCTTATTAATTAATATAAAAATATAAACTATTTTTTTTTAAAAAATGATATGGTTACTTATTTGCAATCAAACTGTAGGTGACTTGAAAACACAACTGCTTAATCTGTCTGGCACATTCATTTTAAAGCATTTGTACTGAAATTTGTACAGCAAACAATTTTTGTCTTATTACCCAAAACTAATTTCTGTCTATGAAGTCAACAAGGATCAAGATCAACTTGAAGACACTTATATTAACCCAGCAAGTGACCACACCTAGCTAATGCTGGCTAATCTCAAAGAGCTAAGCAAGATCAGACAGGTTATCATTTTGATGACAGACATCAAAAATCTCAGGACTATAAATTAGATTGGGAAGTTGAAAGAGTAGACATTGGTAAATACCATGTCTGTATTGCTGTCAAAAACATTTATTAATCATTTATATAGCCGCCCGTCTCCCACAAAAAAATCTCTGAGACATGTGCACATTGTTCCTATGAGTCAAACTTGACTCAGTAAATATTAATATTTGATTTTATTAAGCTGCCTTAAGATCAGACTATTTTCTTCATCTAGCCCTATATTGTGATTTTGATAGGCAAAAGTTCTTAAGGAAGGTCTTGGACAGAGGTCTCTCACAGATATTCTGTAAGTCAACATATGACTTACTGTTGAGCTAGTCACTAAAGTCATTTTATGTTTTACAACCATATATGAAATATTCAGTGACAAAATATATTATGGAGTATAAACTCTCACTCGGGTTGTTATGAATTACTATAAGCTGAACTTGAAATGAACCTTGAAAACAAGCTGGGTTACAAGCTGCGTTAACTCAAATTGTCTGAAGAGAGGACCTGTATTATTCTTGGATAAAGCATCTAAGATAAGCAAATCCATGAATTATTCTTAAAAGAAATAAAAATCTACAATTGTCAGAGAAGAATGTTATGTTTGGAAATTAGGAAACATTAATGTGTATCCCTCAAACACTGTCATAATACGTACTGCCAGTACACTGTCAGCATAACCAAATATAATCAAACTAGATTTCAAACTGTAGTTTTGAGATGTATTTGGCTGTGAGAGTTTGTTTTTTTTAAACAGATTTGCAATAGCCAAACAAAGCCAGTAGTTCCAGACAGAAACGAACAACTTCCCCCCCACCAAGATTCCTATATATAGATTCTATAATTATTGTGGCTCAATAAATATATTTCTCTCTGCTTATTCCTACAGACCAGTCAAATGGAGAAAACCTAGCAGCCCCAAAACATCATAATATGCATCTGCACAGAGCTCTAAGAGAGTTCATTCTTCACACATGGTGACAAGATACCATCATTTTATACGTTGTATTAAGTCTTTGCTTGTTTAAACACCCAGGATTACTAAAGCCAAATTTTTATATAAAAATAAACATAATGGGTTATTATTTTTATATGCATCCTAGCTTACTAGGAAAGAGCATCATGCTTTTCCTATTCGCTCCTCCTTTCGTGCAAACAGTACTCCTTGTCTTTAACATGTCTTCTAATCTTTCAAATTTCAGACTTAGTTTGGAGCCACAAATTAGGAGCCCAAGTTTAGAATCCTCATAAATTATGACCTCCTGGTTTTATTTTCTCACACGATGGAAAGGAATCAGTTTCACAGAATAGTCCAATGAATAAAGACAGCCAGGACAAGTTTAAAAAGTTTGCTTTATCATTGCAATCATTCTGTGATGCAGAGTAACATGTGGGCCTTATCAGACTCATAGACATTATACGATTAGATTCTTCTGCCTTCTCCCCTTCCATTTTAAGAATTAATCATCAAGTACTAATAAATATAGAATTCTGACTAAACAACTTATACTATAGTATTTATTGCAAACAAAGAAATCATTCTTTGCGATAGGTCTAAGGAAAGACTTTGTGCTGTGATTAAAATAGTTTTCTCATCAACAAGGACACATGAGCTTTTATTTCTGTGGCTTTAAATGTTTAAATTAGGATAGTGCTATGCTTTTCAATGGCAGGGGTAGACATTCAAGAGCACTCCCTCAACATCAAAGTACTAGAATTCTCGAGAGAGTAAAATATAAATGTATCTATAACCACCATCAAGAAGATGTCAACTCACTTTTTCAGAATCCATCTTTTTTTCTTTTCTATATCTTTTTCACTTTATTACTACTTTTTCTTTAATTCAAATTTTGAAACTGTTTTTAATTTTGTTGAAAACCATCAATAAAAATTATTTTTAAAAAAGTACTAGAATTCTTAGTGCCCACAAAATTTCTAGAAGGATCTATCCGATGCTCCGTCAATCCCACACTGGTGGTTTAACTTCTAAATCAGCTTTTTACTGAATGGCCAAAACTTTTGTCCTACAAAAGATAATATTGAAACCTTCCTGAATCCTTGTGTGCAAAACAAAGCTATAAGAGTCAGCTAAATAAAGTAGATTAGAACTTGCAAAATTTAGTAACGTATAGTCCATCTAACTATATTGTAGATAAGTAATTAACACAACGTAGTAATAGAATATCTTGTTTTAATATCTTCTGTTTTAAAATTGACAACTAGAAAGATCATGAATGAGGATTCTAATAACACATCTTGCCAATAGCTAATCAGAATGTGTATAATCTCACTGAAATAAAAATGCCAACATACATGGCTCAAATCTCTTGTTTTATGTCTATATGTTCACAACCACAGCAGAAAACAGAAAATATATGTGTGAAGTTTCGGAGTGGAAGATTCAACAGAAATGCATTAACAGTTACTACTTGTAATTATATAACCCAGTTTGCAGTGTTAAGTACACTCTTGACCTGGAAGGCTGCCCTAGTTTGAATTAGAGACAAAGATGTATGAGGAATATTTTAGTTATCTAACAGATAAAGTTCTTTGGATTCCTTTGGAACTGAACTCTGATTAGGCAAGTCCTGCTGAGAAGGCTGAGTCTGTTATAAGGGGAAGAGACTGAGCTGAAGCTGAAGCTCTAATTTAGGGAGGTAGGGTGCCCCAAAGATTGACACTCTTGCCTCTTTTGTTTAGCATTTACATGAGGCCACTAGATAAGTCATCCATTGGTTTTGGATCAAATGTCACCAGTTGAGCTTCTTGACTGATGCAGTTCATCTTGTCCGATACTCAAGGTCTGTAAAGGTCTGGATGGAGAGTGAGAGTCAAGCTCATTTTTACAAGACAAAGAGGATATTTGGGTCACCCAAGGCAAGAAATTTTCCTTTTTGTATCCAGGATGGAGTAGCACAACCTATTCAGCACTGGGATGCAATCTACAGTAGGAATTTTCCTAGACTCATAGCTTCTGGTTAAAAAATGGCCATGATAGCCTTTGCACAGATCCATCTGTGGATTGGAAAGTCCTTCAGATACTCATGCCCTAGTTACTCCATGTGTGTAATGTGATCTAGTGATCTAGTAAAGACCACTCAGAAGTTGCAGTGGGATGGCCAAGTTACACTGTTGCTTCAGAACACGTGTCAGTTGGCTTCTGGGCAAATTTAAATAGCAATAGCACTTAGACTTAGATTCTGCTTCACAGTGCTTTACAGCCCCTTATAAGTGGTTTACAGTCGGCATATTCCCCCCAAAAAAATCTGGGTGCTCATTTTACTGACTTAGGAAGGATAGAACCTTGAGCGAATCAGGCCTGAACTCCTGGCAGTGGGCAGAGTCAGCCTGCAATACTGCATTTTCAGCACTGTGCCACCATGGCTCTTAAAGATGCAGGTTGCCACTTGTAAAGCTCTTCATGGCATAGAATCTGGCTATCTGAGGACTTGTCTGTTTTTAAGTAGTTATTATATTATTTCCCTCAACAACCGAAGTGGTAAAAGAAGACTATATGAATGGAGAGAATTGACATGGTCCAGGTCCAAATAATGTCACATTATGGGAATCTGGAAGAGGGCTTTTCTGTCACTGTACCTGCTGTCTGGATAGAATCTCCTCTATATACATTTATATGGCCTAGATCCTGACATGATACTATTTAAAAGGCTTTAAAAACCTAAATGGCCCCTCCCAAAGAGTCAAATGATATACACAAATGATATGGAACGCTCTTTGTTGTTCAGCAATTTTTTGTGAACAAAAGTAAAATTTGCTCAGACATAAGAATATGATTTGCCTTCATATTCCCTTGAAATCATGATATTTATAAAACTTGGGCTTAGATCAGATGTCATGCCGAAACCGCACCCACCCCATTGCCGACAATGGGGAAAAAGTCATGATACGTTGCGTGATGTCACATGACATCACGAGTTTGATATGCCTGGCTTAGATAGTTACGTATCTAAAATGAAAAAAAAAAAAAACTTAGCAGCATCTATTCCTCAATATATTGGTAAAAACAGATCCCTATGCCTCATATAGGTTATTAAGTGAACAATTTTCAAAATAAGGATGAATAATAGAAAATCTTGGGGTACCAGAATGTGCACAACTTGATGTTCACAAATAATTGAATATAGAGTTAATAGTGTTTAAAGAACTTCCTATCACTGGAAAGGAGGGGAAATGCAGTCATCCTTCCTTCTATTATCTGCAAGAAATCAGAGAACAAATGGGAAATCTGCTGGGTCACTAAACCTTCAACATTTGTTTTAAAATTCTATCTATTGTACTTTTCATTTTTAACTGTTTCTATTATTTATAAGCTGTAAGAGGATTTTTATCCTGAAAGTAGGGAGGAGAAAATAGAGAAAGACAATGCAGCCACATTTGGAGCAACATCCAAGTTAATATTCCAAGTTTCAAAGGAGACTAATAAAATATAAAGCAATCCAACAAGAATAAGATCAATTGGGATACTTATCTTGGAGGGAAAAATGGCTATAACAGCTTTAAGTTATTAACAGCATTAGTTTTTCACTCCAAGTTAACAATTGTAATAGGAAAACAGATTTACACTAAATAGGAAACCACAGCTGAGTAAATATTGACTAAAGAGCAGCTGAGCACTTAGAGCAAACCATCAAGTAAGGTCACATCTGTCTGATTCTTCAATAAATACTTTGACCGCTGTTTGTCAGGTATACTTTAGAAATGCAACATTGTGTTTACTAGTAAAAGATGCACAACTGGGAAACGCTTCCTGTAGCCTGATAGACCCATAGTTATTAAAAAAAAAAGTAGGGGGAATTGGAACTGCAGGAATTCTGTTCATATTTCTTCAAACACTGTCTAAAGTACAAGTATACTGGCCTTCAGGAACACAAGTGTGAGGTAACCCTCAATAACATTTCATTTACTGGAGATCAAAGGACAAATGCAGTTGCATCGATTCAACTATGGAAACAAGTGTAATAGTGGCAGTGTTAGCAGTATAGAGATTTTTTTTAAAGAATATAATCTGCCTGTAATTCTTCATTATATTATAAATGCCACATCATGAAGTAGGTTATGAATGAGATGAAAAAATCTCCAATGGAACTTTCAATACCTTTCCTTCTATAGCACCTCCAATGTTCATGAGATTTAAGAGACAGTTCCAGAGTTCTCAAAAACAAAGCGGAAGTGACATAACAGTAAGAGATGACACCTCAATTCAGACGTTGCTCCAACCATGGTTTGGGAATTAGGAATGTATCATGAGCCTATACATGCTTCTCCTCCTTATCCTCATCAATTGTCTCCTTCATTCAGGAGTCCTTATGTAAACCCATAAGCTGCTAAACAAATTTATTTACAAGCCAGTTTTACAAACTCTCTTCAGCTGTCTTGAGATTGGCACTAACAGTTTATCCAGTCTGGACTTCACAGTAAACTGCTGTTAATACAATCCAGAAATAGAGGGAAAGCAGGAGCAGCATGTATGACCACATCAAGACATTTTGCTTACCCAAAGCTAAGTAAAAGAATGAGATAGGTGGCTAGATAAATGTGATAAACAAAATAAATAAAAGCAGCTCCTCTTAATTTCATACTCAGGTGTTGGCCATACGTATAGTTGG
The DNA here is from genome assembly GCF_016545835.1 of Crotalus tigris. Lineage (NCBI taxonomy): Eukaryota > Metazoa > Chordata > Lepidosauria > Squamata > Viperidae > Crotalus > Crotalus tigris. The sequence continues at coordinate 668,802 of NW_024096961.1, read as the reverse complement.
TGTTTATTTCAGGTGTTGGCCATACGTATAGTTGGTGTTTGCTGATGGGAAAGTTTTCAACTCACCTGAAAATAATAGATTAGTTGCAATAATAGAGGTGGGACATCCAATTCTCTGTAACATTTTATCTTTGTTCTCAGGTCACTATGGGACATGATGGGACAACTGACTTATTCTGCTCAAAAAGTGTTCAAGTCTTAACTCTTGGTTTTTACAACTACAAGAACCACATGCATTTAAACAGTGTTGCATCCTTCCCAAATATATACTCTCTTGATTAATTGCAGGTTGCTCAATTTGGAAAGAACTGGAAAGATCAGTTTGAATAGACTGTAGACTTATAAATGGACAGAGCTATTTTAAATATTTTTTAAGAAGAATCTGCTGGCTTATTTACACTAGACCTTAATACAAGATTAAATTGAAAAATAGGACTTTTTGTATGATTGTGCAATCAACATTCATAATGTTTTTTCTTTTTCCATAGCCTCCAAACAAGCTTCTTACTGACTTCACAAAGCAGTCAATTTGTTGTTCTTCAGCTTCAGTGCCAGTACAGGTAATCCTCGATTTATAATCACACTTCAGCTCAAAATTATGTTGTGAAACATTTGTTAAGTGAGTTTTGCCCCAATTTATGACCTTTCTTGCCCACTGTTAAGTGAATCACTGCAGTTGTTAATTTAGTAACATGGTTGTTAAGTGAATCTAGTTTCCCCACTGACTTTGCTTGTCAGAAGATTGCAAAAGGGGATGACATGGTCCTGGGACGCTGCAACCATCATAAATATGAACCAGTTGCCTAGTGTCTGAATTTTGATCACGTGATTACAGGGATGCTGGATTGTTGTAAGTGTGCAAAATGGTTGTAAGTCCCTTTTTTCAGCACCACTGTTAACTTCAAATAGTCATTAAATGAGCTGTTGTAAGTCAAGGATTACCTGTACACAGATAAGTCAATGAACACTGAGAAAGGAATATAAAGAGCAGATTTGTCTTATGATGATTGGGTTGGAAAACACTTCTAAGGGATTCTTCTGACTCCCTTACATTTTTGTTTGCCTGGTAGCCATAGAGTATCTGGGGACATGTTCAAATAAGAATCATGATTAAGTTCTTAATCATGACTAACATGATTTGCAACAAAGGTTAACTTCTATGTCCTCAATATTTCATTTGTGCCCAGTATTCACTTTTCAGTTGCTGGTAATAATAAAAATTCTTGATTTTGTGATTCCTCCAACTGTGAATTTAGCGAATTGCACACCCAGTACAGTTCCTGCTGCTGTTTGCTAAGACAGTTCTGTTATAGGAAGAATAGATGTTTATCTAGATGTAAATCCCAACTGGCATAAAAGCACCAAGGAATGGGCTTGATTGAAATGTTATTAGCAAAGCCATTTGCAGTTGGAAATATAATTTCTCCCTGCTTCTCTTTTTTGGCAAGTGGTTGTTTATAAGAATTTGCTAACTCATTGTGCCTAATACCAATTACAGACACTCTGAATTTGCATTTATGGACTTTATTTATGCAGACTTAATGGAAATGAGAAAAAGGAGACGCATGTGTTAATATTAATGGGATCATTTTCCTAATTGTTTATTCTGGAGAAATGCAAAAATTATCACTATTACTGTATTGTTTTTCCCATGTGCTGCTTCATCACATTCAAGCTAATTTTAAGCTTCTCCCCCCCCCTCATTTTTCAAAACAGATTTTTCTTCCCATCTAAAAAGCTCCTCCTTTCCATTTGACTCTATATGATTTTGCTGTTGGTACCTTCCGGAAACCTCATTCTTGTCTGAGAAGACAAAAATACATTCCAGAAAAAGGCAAAGGAAAACCATTTCCGAACTGTGGCCAAGAAGCTGAATTTGAGGGGTCTTTAATGACATCATCATTTTTCCTAAGGAATTTGAAGAAACTAAATCGTTTTTATAAATGAGGCAGGAAACATTATGCCATTTTGTACCCAACACAAGAAATCCTCATAAATATATCTTAATTAGATCTTCTCTGAATGCAATGTTTCCTGACACCTGTGTGCAAGTTAATATGAACGTTCATACATTGAATGAATTTGGAAGTATTTAGAAGTGGGCTAATAGAGGCTGAGAGAAATGGCAATAACAACAAAAAGGGTAGTTACACTGTAGAAAAATTCTCTTTATTATTAAGCAATTGGTCACAAGGAAATGTGGAACTGAGTGGACAAACTAGTAATGAAAGTTTAAGAAATCATTACAAGAAGTTGAAAAAAAATGCCTGGTAACACAACAGTAGAAAAATCTGAACTGATTAGCTGCACAATAAATCTTACATACCTTAGTCTTCTTTTAAAATTTCAGCCTTTTCAGATTTTACCATTATAAATACTATGTCAACATACACCACCTAAAGATTCTAGATAAGGAGAAAGCAGGGAGAGATGCTGATGTTATTTTTCCCTTCCCCTATTTTGGGAGGAAGAATGGAATGATTTGAGATTACAGCAATTTTATCCATTTTGCTTTAGTCAATTCAACTAATACATTCAGAGATTCATTCCCTAGTTTTCAACATAGTGCAAATTTCTTCTCCTTATGCATATTTATTCATAATTCTCTCTCCATCTGTTCAATATCAATCGTAATAATAACTATAACTTCATTTGCAACTATTCCTTTTTTTCCCCTATCCTTCAATTCTTTTCTGGTACCGGATCAGAATCCTTTTTAAGTCCAGACTCTTATTAATTCCCAGAATATCAAATTCAAATTGAATTTTGACAGTCTAGAGCTCTGAAACAGGGGTGTTAAACTGTTGAACCCACAGGCCGGATGTGTCACGCCAAAACTGCGCCTACCCCTTTGCCAGCAATGGGAAAAAAGTTGTGATACGTCATGACACGTCACGTGACGTCGCAAGTTTGACACCCGTGCTCTAAAACAGTATTTCCCAAACTTGACAATTTTAAGGCATGAGGACTTCAACTCCCAGAATTCCACGCCAGCAACGCTCTAAAACATTGTCACACAGTTTCCACAAGTGAAGCTAAAGGGTAATTAATAAACTGCAGCTGGTGCATACATAAAGACTAATCTGAGAGCTTTCTCCAGCCTCTCCTTCTATCTTTAGATCTAAGATTCTAGGAACAGATTAAGTATATCAAGAGTGCATGGATGTATTCTTGCCAGTTTTTAGGTAACTATTTAGGTAACTAATCATAAAAAATTGTTTAAGAATGAGATTCCAAGATTACTTCAGTTTTTTCAAGCATATTAAATGTGATATATATGTACTCTGTCATCAAGTTGTTGACCTTATAAACCACACAGATATTTTCCATGGTGAACTGTCCCTCCTTGGTCTTTCAAGTCTTCCAATGATGGTGAATGTGTGTGTATGTATATTTAAGTTTATTTATACACACAAAAACAGATAACATTTTGAGAAATAATCTTGATTGAGCCAGCTGTTTAGAAATTGCTTATAAAGAATTCCCAGAGACCCCAAACCTGATGTCTGCAAATTGCCCAGTTCTTTTCACAGAATCCTGGGAATTCTATGAATCCCATTAATTAAAAAAAAAACTGATTGGGGAAAGTTGATCTACCGCATTCAAGTGTTTATATCTTGTGTTAAATTAAAGCACCGGGTGTTTAATTTGGGAAACAGGGCTTTGTGTGAAACCAGCCACTGTGATTCATAAACTACACCTTTATTTTATAAGGCTACCTATCTCACAACAGTGACTCTGGTTGGTGTAGGACACACAAACACAAACCACAACACATAAACTTGTTTTACTTATTCAAAAAATGATAATCACACTGACACTAATATATGAACTCATTTGTAATCTACCTCCTCTTCTTAATCCCTTTCTCTTTCCATAGTTTAAAGAAGAGCACAGGGCACAGATTTAAGAAGCATCACAAAGTGACGCAGCTTGGAAACAGGGTAAGTCTAGAATGAATAGGATAATAGAAAACAAACACAAATTGTCTTATTTAAGACTGTATATATGGGTTTCCAAATATGTCTAGAAGAATTCCTATAAGTTTTAGCACTGTATACATATTTTCTCAGACTTTCAACAGTATTTATAGAGAAAATTCAAGAAACAGACATATCTTGCTCTTTTAAACCCTTACTTATCTGAGATGATGGCATGTAAAACATTTCTGTACAGCTTCTTGTGGAAATGGTTTAACTGGGACAAATAGTTTCAGATGAGCATTTAGCATATACAAATATCTTAGCTCTCTTCCTCAACAAGTACTCAATATTGCTTGTATTTGAAAGCAATTAGATTTATAGACATTTTCACACAACATTCCTACAAATTTTTATTTTTATCTAAGAACAAGCCTCAAAATCTGAAGGTAAAAACTTAATTTCCTACCAATATGAATTTTAAGTAATCTGTGAAGGCCTGAATTTGTTTTCTACCTGAAACTTGGAGAAACTCAAGACCTTCTGAGACTTGGGGTGTGGTTGGTGCAACAACCAAGGAGGAAAAATGAGATCATGAAAGGCAGTCTCAAAAAATGCTGTAAGTCATCCATTTTAGACCAACATTCACATGAATATATTTCTTCTGTTATAAACATGAACACTCTTCTTCCCAATCACTTCAGTTCTCAGGCTGTCTATTACTTAATGAATTATGGAAATTATTGTGTGTGTGTGTGTGTGTGTGTGTGTGTGTGTATACACATACACAATAATTTCCATAATTCATTAAGTAATAGACAGAAAGAAGCAAACTGCTAGATTTTTTTCCTCCAACATGTTACTTTTACAAATAAATAAATGAAAATCCCTTAGACATACCCTCTTAGCTAGTGTTCCAAAACCACCACCCAAAAATCTACGGGACACAAGCTATCTTTAAAAAAAAAAAGCTGTTTAACAAACAGGAAACTGTTGCTTTCCACTAGATTTATAGAGTGTAGTTGGCGTGACCTGCAAGGGATAAGAGGTCTCTTGGAGATCCAAATCTGCTTCAGGCAACAAAGCTCTTACAACAGTCTCTTATTACCAATCTGCATTCAGGTGGGAGTTAGCAAAAAGATTAACTTGAAAGTTGGCTAAGTAGAAGTTTCAAGACGCTACAAGTACACGGTGCACGAAACGTCACATGGCATCAAAGCCAAATGAGCCTTCTCTACTTTGTATGAAAAGGAAAGAGGTAAGAAACAAACAACCGGTTTCTAAACCGGTTTTTTTTTTTTTTTTTTTTGCGAGCCGGTGTCTGTTTGGCTCTCGATTTTCCACTTTTCCACCCCATACCCAGATTCCTTTCGGGCAAACCCGGGTCGTGAGCTCTGCTGCCTCTTTCCACGCGACATCCCTTTCGGTCGATGCAGCAGCGCTTTGCAGGAGAACGCGCCCTGCTGCCCGGATGAGGCTGCCATCCCTCCACCCCACGCCGGGGAGAAATCGGGCGAAAAGGCTCGCCCGGCTGGGCAGCAGGAGACGCCAGGCAGGGCTCCTCTGGGAGCCCGTTTCTTTGTTTTGGTGGGAAAAGAAGGCGAGGAGAAAACCAGCCACACGACATTAATCACGGAGAGATTCATCCCCGCCTCCAACCCGGGACGGAGCAAACGAAGGCCCTGGAAGACGCCACTCACCCAGAAGACAAAATTGAAGACAAACAGCAGGTATTTGATGCACTTGGTACAGCCTTCCACTCCCATTGCTGCGGCGAGGATTTGGCCTCGGGTTTGGAAAGGAGGAGCCGCGCGTCTTGTCGCTGCGAGGTCGGAGAGATTTTTTCCCTTTCAGGCACACAGACAACCAAGCCGCCCCCTCTCTTTTCCCGTTATTTCCCCTCCCTTGCTTGGGTTGCAGACACCCTCCCTCTGTCCCTGGCCCCCGGCCAACTTGCTCCTCCCACCGGCTGGAAAAACGGCGAAGGGAAAAAAATCACACCGCCTCCTAGAGGCTGTGGCTCCGGGGGCCGCCGCCTCAACTCTGGGGGCTGAGGCTTGGGGATGGAGGGCGGGAAGCTTTCAGTAAGGGGAAAGAAACCGAGCCGTGGGCTTTGGATGAAATCAAACCGCAGAGCTGGTTTATATTGAAATGGAACCACAATTTATAACCAAGGAAAGAGTTCCCTTCTCTCCAAAAGGAAAGAAACGGACTTGCTACCTGCTTGTCGTTTTTTTTATTTTAAAAATAATCCACCTTTTTAATTAATAAGCGATCTGCTGCCCGGCGTCCTAATGGCAGTATCAATGACGAAAAGATTCCTAGAGGGGTCAACCAATCAAAAGGATTGATCGCTGATGCAATAAAATAATCTGTGATTGCTTGCACTCTTGTTATTTCACACATAAAGCATCCTCTTCCAGATCGGAAAACAGGTCGGAAAACAGAACTCAAGATTCAAACAACAAGTTTGTTCAGAAATGCACCAAATATTTTCAGAGCGGGGCCTTTTCTATGGAGTAAAAAGCAGGGAAGGTCTTTTTATCTTGTTTTTCTTCCTCATTTGATTTCCCTTCCAGTAGGATTACCCTTATACCTACCCTATATCTGTAGTGTAGGGGAGAATTAAAGAGCTCAAATCAAACATGTTGAACGGGGTTATTCAGGGGGATTCAGCCGGATCGCACCACTTCTGCAGAACCGGTAGCTAATTTTTTGTTGCTCAGGCCCAGAATGGGCTTCCGGAAGCGGCATCCACACACAGAACTGGTTACTCACATATTTGAATCCCGTCACTGGGCATGTTACATTGATGTCTGCTGTAAAATTAAAACGGCCCCTGCGGTTGGACCATGATTGAACAGAGTGAAGATAGGCAAGAATAAGGCATCTTTCGGTCATTTTTTCCCCAAGTGTTTCTGAGATATTTCTCAATCTTGAAGTGATCTGAGCAAGCAGTTGCTTAATTTCAAATTATGCTGTAAGCAGCATAAACATAGGACCTGTGATGGCTTATGCTGAATTCAGACTAGTTTGTGGGCTTGGCTTGAAAGATAGCCAAAATTTATGTCAAAATAGCTATTAGTGTTTTACCCCCTTGTTCCTACTACAGTATGCAAACAGCAACTTCCTCTTCTGTGCAGACTCTTGGGCTATTTATTATGACTCTCTAGCTATGTAGTGGAGGTGGTTTATAAGAGGTCCTGGTCTAAACGTACCTGTTTCTGAAATCTTTAAAAAGTCAAATGAGCAATCTGGGACTCATAAACACAGTCTGTCCTGAGCCCTTTCTTTGTGAGTCTACAATTGACTGTTGCTGCAGTTGCTGCCATTTTAAGATGGGAGCTGCTGAAAAATACTGTATAAACCCTAAATAAACTCTAAAATAGACTGTTTATTCACCCATTTAGTACGTTTGCAGGTGCGCGCACAAATATGCATTAAATGTGAGCTCCAGACATCACTTTTGAAAAATTCTGAAATATCTTTGCCAGGAATGGAGAATAGAGACAGAAGTATTGTCTTTATTAAAGAACAGAGGAAATGGAGAAAAGAATGGGTTATGTGATTATTTTGTAAACTTCTTGATGTGGGTGAAGCTCAGTACTTCCAAATTCATGCCTCTGACCTTGCATAATTTAAAGCAGACCTCTAAGTTAATGGGAAATGAACTGGGCTATTTCCAAAGCCCAGGATCTGGCTGTGCAATTGGTCAGGCTATTTGCAGAGCACTGTTGTTTTTGTTATTATTCTAGTTGCCTTCTGAAGGAAAAGCACAGATTGGCTAATGGTGTTCCTTACCTGTTTTTTGCAGTTTGAAATGAACACATAAGAAAATGGTTCCAGGCTGGCTCCAAACCATCTGGAAATTCAATGGTTTGGAAGTGTCTAATCTTAAACAAAAAGTAAAAATAGGTTCCTTTGCCTTTTAATTTTTGGATCTGGATTACCTTGTAATTTCTTTGCCTCTAATATTTGTCCAATGCAGCTGTCCCCAAACTAGGTATTCTCCAGGTATGCAGATTTTAATTCCCAGAATTTGTCAGCCAGCAAGATCATTACTAATTTTGGAAATTCAGTGCTATATATTCAAAGGCTGGAGAAAGGCTAAGGCAAGAATAAGGTTCATGTAGCTCTCCAGAGGCTTTTGGGCTCCAGTTCACATCAGTTCTAAGTGGTTCTGCTAGATTAGAGCTTCTGAAACTCAACAATAGCTAGACTAGAGGAATACTGATTCAATACATCTGGCTTGAATCATTTGGAATGGTATGAAATACTTTTTACTTACCAGATTTTTAGAAGGGAAAAAAAGTAATTCTAGAGATTTTAAATTTCCTTCTATCCAAATATTACAGGTACATTCCTTTATCTGAGTGGAGCATTGTTAGGCTCCTCTACATTTTTTTCTTCCTGAGTTAATTACATGTGTAAATCTCTCCAGTGGGATGTCTGAAGATTATGACACAGGTTGGCTTTATGATGCCACTACTACATACAAGAATGAAGTTGTGAGACCAATGTAAATTATTATTTTCACAAAAATAATATGAAAAAATGAAACCACATTTTGATATTTTTGTCAATGATCAATAAGCCATGGCTTTTCAGTATAAAACATCAGGGTTGTAGGGGGAGAGGAGCTTCAACAAAAGGCTTGGATATGTAGAAAATCCTTGCAACTTTCTAAAGGAGCTCATACAAAGTCAGTCTCTTGTTGCAGGAAGCTACAAGTAAGGAATTCATGATGAAGTGAAACAAAAACCTAGGGAACAACAAAACAAGACTTGCTTATTTGACTTGGCAGATGACTACCTAAGGAAAAATTTTCCACTCAGAATTATAGTGGAGTTTTACACAGGCCGGTTGGGAAAAGGCTGAACCAACACATTCACTGAAAAGTAGGAGCATTATAGAGTTAATAGAATGTTGTCATTTGTTAATTATAGCTGGCAGTTCTCTTTAGAGTGGAAAAAAATATTCATGTCTGATTGAGAAACATTTCTAAAGTGCATTGTCTAGTCTTTTGGGACAATTTACTTCCTTTTTGTGAAGTAAAAGCAGGCACAGAAGTTATATTTATGTGTCATAAATAGTTCTGAATTTCTGAGAATTTAACCAATTTTCTATATCTATTCTTTTAGATGAATACACTCAATATTTATTCTTTGAGCTTATCCTTTCAAAATCAAGCACTGCTGTGCAAGTTCTGAGGTTTTGCTTGATAAAAAAATACAGGAAACCAGAAGTTGCCTTTAAGCTTTACGTTTTTATTCAGCTGAACAAAGATGGGCTCCTCTAAAAGAGAAAAGCCTGGAATGACAATAAATACTTGTATTTATTCTTTCTGATTACATAAGCAATCCATCCAGCAAAGCTGACACACATAAGATAAAGATTTCACCCAGTAAGTCTGGCATACTGTAGATAAGAAAGAAGGGAGAAAGCAGAAGTAGCTACAAATGTTACCTTTTGGGTGTTTCCCTAAACACATCATACATTCCCGGGTGGGTTAGAACATTGAGTGTTTTCCTTGCTGTCCTTTCATGACCCTGCATCCATGACTCTGCAAGTGCCCAAAGACAGCAGGGCCATCTGCACATATTCACAATTGATACTTCCTATTCTGTCTCCTAATTCTGGGTCAACATAATCCCCCTTTTCATATTTTGAGCAGTGAGCATAAGTATGATCATCAAACTGGAGAGACACAAGATAAGCTTCTGCATTATGTGGGCCACATTGTTGAGGACAGGCAGAGGTGAGTAGGGGCAAGTAGTGAAAGATATAACAGAAAAAGATAACAAGGATCACCACAAAGTGAAGACCAATAAATAGTTCCCTAAACTATCCCCATCCCGGGAGACAGCCGGTAAGGAACAAGAATTTATTACTGAAGGCTCCCCATACAGCATCAGTGAAAATCTCCAGATCCTCAGGGCGATTCTTGATTCCTCCTTACATGAGATGGATGGTGTGATTAACTTGAGAGTCAGTGAAAAAAATCTGAGTGGACCAAAGCACACACCGCTCCTTTGCTCCTAGTACCATATTTAGTGTTTGGCGATTCTGTAACATTACTTTCCTTATTTCTCCCTATTCCTTATTGAATTGTGTAAATGCCTGTATCGTGTGGTTAAACATTTCCTCTGCCCAGTCACCTAATTCTATAAAAGATTTACAATTCAAACCAACCCCCGTAGCTGGGATTACTGTTCATGCAATGGCATTTCCTAGGCCAGTGCTAGCAAACCTTTTAAAGACCGAGGGCCCAAAAACTGGCCCTGCCTCGCTCCACCCCCTGCCCTGCCTGTGCTCCACCCCACCCTGCCTTCCCGCAGGGCCACTCACCGCCTCCTGGGCCCGCCGCAGATCGCCCAGCAGTGCCATGGCAGCCACACCCTCTTCCCGAACCCTGCAGCATCAACTGTGCACGATGGGGTATGAGGGCAGAGTCTTGTCTACACTGCCTGGCTACCATGTCCTTGACTGCACTGCTCCGTATGGGCCACGCTCGGGGGCGACTCTTCTCCAGGAGGGCTGCTGGTGAGGGGGTTATGGAGGGAGGCAATGCTGGGGCAATGGCACGTGTGCCCACAGAGAGGGCTCCGAGTACCACCTCTGGCACCCGTGCCATAAGTTCGCCACCACTATCCTAGGCCATGAGATACAGAACGATGTTCAATATGTTCTTTATGCTCAAGGTGATCCTTGTCTTGTCGATTGTGGATGCAGCAGTTCCAGTCACTATGTCAGATGATACAAATTGAGGGAAAGATCATTTCTACAGTACACGTACCTGACCAGTAAGCTGGCAAAGAATTGTAAGCAAACAGATCACAAAGGAGCCACCAGTCCGGGTGGTTAGCCAGATAAATGCCTTGTTTGCCTTCTAACCCTTCAGGTATAGAAGCTCGAACACCAGACATATAAGCTATAAGTCCCATTGCTGCAAACAGGCTACAAACAGCAGAGGGGTCCTTTTTGTAGTCAAGACCAAAGGTCTGATGACATTTATGCCATCCATCCCACATGCTAGTACTCACCTTCCATGTGACTATGCAAAGTGCAAAAATTCCTAACTTATCTGGAAGAAGAATTAAAATTACTAAGGCAAGCTGCTGCAGGATGCTGTATAGTTGAGCAATCTGCAGCTTTCCTGCCCCCAAACCCAGGGAGTGTCCAGCCCCTTGTGACAATGATCATGCTGAACATAGAGGCTCCTAGAGGTGTAGCTTCCATAACCAATCCATGGGTACCAGTTGGGGGTATGTGGGTGGAAATCCAACAGTCCATTACATTCAAGAGTTTAACCCAAGCCGGTGCATTTTGCATAGGTGTTGGAACCCTAAATTCCTAAAGAGGAGCTGGGAATTGGGAACTGCTCTGCCCCTCCATGATACTAGGAAAGATGGGGAAGGATGTCTGTTGCTCCTTAGGCTTTTCAGGCACAAACCTAGGTCCAGTATCAGTGTTTTGGGGAGCACCTGGCTGAAATCCTAGAGCTAACTTTTCAGGTTGGAATACTCGAGAAGGGGCATTTGGGTTTTCCGGTCCAGTATTCAGACTCACCCAAGAAGAAGAAACCGTTCTTGCCGAGATATGGGGGGGCACCAGTTATGGCAAAGCAACAGAAGAGTTCATGCGTGGAGAGTGTGTCAGATTGTACAATCTGACCCATCCTAGTCCACAGCAGCTGTCCCCATAGTCATGTCACATACCTTGACCATGACCAGAACCTAACCTTGAACCTGACCACCCTTCCCATAATCCCCCTGGGAAGCGCAGAGCCAGCTCCACAAAAGAAAGAAGAAAGAGAAACCCAGAGTATGAAGAGGAAAATAAAATAGAGCAATGAAAATGAACAATTCAAACAAAGTACAAGATGGAAACCAGGGTAGAGAGGAGCAACATAAGTAAACAGGAAGCTGGTGAGAGAAAATAGCCAGAGAAGAAGCCCTGAAGGCACAAGGATTGCAGCAACCAAAATGCCCAGGTATCCAGGTCAACGTAGTCTGTGAAACAAATGCTCCTCAGCACCAGGGGCTACAGTCCAAGCAACTCAGTGGTCCTCAGCATTGGGTGGTGGGGAAGAAGAGCGAAGGCGGGCATGATGAATCTCAGTACGAAGCCCAGTAATCTTGACCACTGTGTGAGAAATGAGAACAACGAAGGAGCCTCTTCAGCATTTAGCCAAAGGGCCAGAATCAGACCAGGACGTGACAAGCATCCAATCACCAGAAAGGAAAGGATGGAGTGGATGATCCAATCCTGGATAATGGAGGGCCTAAATAGCTTGAGAAATGGAAGAAACATCATAAGCAAGAGAGTGCATATATTCCCTGAGGGCCTGGTTCCCCCCCCCCAAAAAAAACCAAAACAAAACAAAAAAATCAGGGAGGGAAGTAGATAAGGAAAAATTAAGAAAGGACTGACCATACATGATCTCAAAGGAGGACAGGCCTTTTCCATGTGTGCTGAAAACTGGGGCCTGTAGGCCAAATGAAACTGCCAAACAATATCCAAGGCCTGAGACACTTGCTGGGTAATGTCAGAAATGAAGTGGAGCCATCGTCAGAGCCAAAAACTTGGTATGGCAAGGAAAAAAGCAGAATAATTTCCTTCAGGAGGGCCTCAACCACCTCACATGCCTTGTTAGTACGACAGGGAAAGGCCTCATTCTATCCACAGAAAGCACCCACAAAAACTTGCAAGTACCTAAAACCCCGTGTCCATGGCAACTCAGTAAAATCAACCTCCCCAAAACTAGCAGGATCCTGGCCAGCCCCAAGCCTCCCCAAGGGGAACTTCATAATTTCCACAGGATCATTATATTGACAAATCACACATTGCTTGATCATTGTGAGGGCCTTGTTATAGATCCTAGGACAAATATAGTCCTTTATAAGAAACCCAGCCATGGCCTTGTAACCCCAATGAATGCTGGCATGCAATTTTCGTAAGAGGCCCCATAATTCATGTTTTGGGAGAAGTCCTTCTCCAGTCTACATCCGTGATAAACAGCACCCAGTCTATAAGCTCTGTGCTCATCCTGTGAAATATATGTTGGACCAGCACAGGCAAATGTGAGGGTACAAGCGCACCTATATACCAAGGAGACAGGGGACCTGAAGCGGTAGACTTTGCGGTGCGGTTGGTCAAGGCATTTCCTCTTCCATGTTAGTATCAACCCTAACATGAGCCCTCACATGCATGACAGCCACCTTATGCGGGAGCAAAACAGCCTTAAAATGTCCTGTCCATATTTAATAGGAGCAGTGAGCAAACCACACTCTGTCCACAATGTCCCATGTGCATGTATAACACAACCCCCCCCCCAAATTTACTGTCTTTAAATATATTAACCATACCGTCTGACTTTTCCAAGGCCCTCGTCAAGACAATGAGTTCAGCTTTCTGAGCTGAAGTACCTGCAGGGAGAGCTGTTGCTTCTACTACCTGATCCAATGTGACCATGGCATAGCCAGCTAGCCTTTCTCCCTGTCTCATAAAACTGCTGCCGTCTGTATACAGGTCCCTGTCCGCATCCTCTAGTGGCTGGTCAGTTAAATCCGGCTGGCCTGTAAACACTACAGTAATAGTTTACACATAGTCATGATCACCATCCTGTTCCAGTTGGGGAAAAAGGTTGCTGGATTGAACCTGCCACTGCACTTGATATGAACTTGTGGGTTGTCAAAGGGAGCAATCAGATACTGCTCCAGAAGGGTGAAGAGGAAGAATCCATAAGGGCAGGGAGACAAAGGCCCCCCCCCCACCTCCCCCCTTATATCTGGACCATGATTGTAGAACAGCACCCTATAGGACAGTTAGAAAGGGAACATAAAAAGACATTCCCAGTGGCCAAATGTCATGCATATACAACACTGATCCTGTCTTAGGGCAAAAACCTGCAGTGGGAGATCTGAGGGAGGGGGTGCCTGGAATCTGGCTGACATTGTCCCATTTCTCTCTTGAGGGGGCCCTACCACTCCTCGCCATCCTTTTCTGCAAGTCCCACTTCTTCCCCCTTCCACCAGGGGCACCTGTTGCAGAGCGTAAGCCAGCAAGACAATAGTTTGTTTTTCATCCTTTTTAGCACCCCTGGTTATCACTTCTGGTCATCTCATGTAGGTTTTATAAGCTCCTTCCAACAATTTTTCTATCGTCAGCTGAAGTCCCCTCCATCTTCTGTAATTCGCACTTAACATCTGGGGCGCTGAAGGAAGTCACTGGGACTTTAAGCTGGCAACTGATGAACATCATAAATTTTGCCCAAATTTTTCTGTTTAGGAAGGGCAATCTGCAATGCAGTGACAATAATATCTTAGAAACCTTTCAAGTTGCAGGACAAAGGGGCTTCCTTTCTTTTTAGCAGCATTTTCTACCAGACACCTTTCCTCTGTTGTTAAAAAGACACCCAGCATGACTTGGAGGTCTGCCGTTAGTGGTATAAGTTCGAATAATGGACAGAACCAATTCAGAATGTTTGTGTGAGGTTTCAGTGTAAGAACTCAATCGGTCCTCCCATGCATAAAGGTTAGATGTGGAGAAGGGGGTATAAACCAGAACCTTATGAGTGTCCCCCCTTCCAGTGGCTACCTGCCCTGTGAGGGAGTAGATCCCCTTATAGGGTGGTGGAGCACAAGCTAAAGCAGGAAAAAGTGGTGCTGCGGAAGGTCACCACAACCCACAGTCTTTAAGCACCTGCTTATTCTTGTGTAAGGTCCAAAAACGTGCATATTAAGCTTGATGATCATGATCCATGCCTCTTTAAGCATAGTCTCCCATGGTTTCAAAAACTCCCAAATCTATGGATCCCCCTGTGGGCCGAACAGTGAGTATGTCGTGGTGGCAGAGTTTCAGTTAAGAGTTTCAATTTCATATCCCGATGGGTTTTAAGCTTACTAAAGTTCTTTATGACACACTCAAGGGGGCTGAGGGCACATTCATTTATTCATTCTAACAGGTCTTCCTGGGGTTGAGTCCATGTGTTCAAGTCACTCACACCACTTGCACAGCCTGTTGGGCCACAAGAGATCCACTGACCTTTGGCTAAAATCAGTATCATGCCTAGGCCTGGTCAACAGCAGGAAATATATATAAGGAGCAACCACAAACCTCACAACCCTTTGGAGCACGAGAGTACAAGGTTAGCCCCCCTTGCTTTTTAAATATCCCCAGACATGGGGGGGGGTCTAGGTGCAGCTAAAGTAAATCCTTCCGCCCAGCTCTGGTCAACAGTGGGAAATGATTTAACGAAACAAGCACACTTCTACACATACACACACACACACTCCCCTAGGCAAGCCTGTGCAACAAAACAATGTGTATCTTTGTATCTTACCTTATCTTCAGCCTTCCTGAGTATGCAGGAACCAAGTAAAAGGCAACCAAAAAGAAGAAAAAAACTGGTTCCTATTAAAAACCACAGTGAAGAGTCAAGAAGAGGGGCACCTCCAGGAAATCCTGGAGCGCGCTTGGTGCCTTTTCCTTTCCTGAGCCTCCCTAGGACCAAGCACCTCTCCTGCCTGGCTTGCCAAAAATGCTGTGCAGGTTCTGAGGTTTTGCTTGATAAAAAAATACAGGAAACCAGAAGTTGCCATTAAGCTTTATGTTTTTATTCAGCTGAACAAAGACGGACTCCTCTAAAAGAGAGAAGTCCTGAATGACAAGAAATATTTATATTTATTCTTTCTGATTACATAAGCAATCCACCCAGAAAAGCTGACACACATAAGATAAAGATTTTACCCAGTAAGTCTGGCACACTATTGATAAGAAGGGAGAAAGCAGAAGTAGCTAAAAATGTTCCCTTTTGGGTGTTTCCCTAAAGACATTGTACGTTCCTGGGTGGGTTAGGACCTTGGGTGTTTTCCTTGCTGTCCTTTCATGACCCTGCATCCATGACTCTGCAAGTGCCCAAAGACAGCAGGGCCATCTGCACATATTCACAATTGATACTTCCTATGCTGTCTCCTAATTCCGTGTCAACAGCAGTTTAAAATCTTATTGTTTAAATAGAATAGTCTTACGTTTTCTCTCAAAATCTTTGCAGTATAAAAAGTCTTAATTTTGGCAGGGACATGTTCTATGACAAATAGGAGAAATATTGTTCTAGAATTTACTGTTTCTGTTTCCTTAATTTTTTTTAACCAATTTAGGAATATTTCCCATGTGTATAATATGGGTTTTGTCAGATTTAAAGATTTATAGTTAGGAAGGATGAACCAGATACTTGTTTTTTATTTATTTATATTATTAAATTTATAGGTCATCTGAATCTAATATGACATGTTTTATGTAGGAGTGATGGAGAACAAGGGGGATGATTATATTAGAAGACTCCTTTAGGAAGACTAATTACTGTCACAATAAACATGGGGAACTTTCCAACAAGATGAGAAGAGTACCTGTGTATACCAGCAAAAAAGCAAGGGATGCAAGTTGGAAAAGAGCACACAAAAGTTAAATAAGTTTCATATGGCTTTCTGAATATTTGAATTTAATGTAATGTGCTTGCCATTCTTGTGGATTAACAAAATATGGGCTAAGAAAAGGAACCTCCTTGAATGACTTCATTTATCCTATATTTGTGCTGTACATTAGCAATTAATAAGATAAATTTCTTTGTTCTTATACCTCTTGGTCATTTGATCTGTTGGCAGCATTCAGTAACATTGACCAATGTATCCTGCTGGACTGCCTATAAGGTTTGGGAGTGAGGAGCACTGTTTTATGGTGAGTCTCTCCCTTCTTTTGTGGGTTGTTCCAATTAAAGGTAATAAGGAAAGAGCCATGAAGGACCTGCTTCAATAATGGATGCCAGGGCTTGGCTCTCTTTTGTCTGTATGAAGCTATTGGGAAAGGCTACCTGTCAATCTGAGGGGAGTTATCAATATGCTGATAATACTGTTATGGATTGTCACCCTGAGACAGGACAGAAATGTTGTTGAAGCTTTTGCCTTTTGCTACTGCTTGGAGGCTGGGAGGGACTAAATTGGACAAAACTCCTGAACTGAATCCCAGAAAGATGGACTTACTGAATGCACCACGTGCAGCTCTTCCTGGTCTGTGAGGCCATGGTGACAGTGATTAATGCTCTCATCTTCATGTACTTTAGACTACAGCAATGTGATCTGTGTAGACTATTTTTGAAGATGACTTAGACTTTGCAGTTGGAACAAAATGTGAAAGCCATGTTGCAAGATACTACTAATTTTGCAATCGCAGCCTTTTGCCAATAGGCCTTAAGTCCAATTCAAAATATTTGGTTTCACTTTAACCTATAAATTCCTTTATGGTTTGGCTGTGTGGCATCTTAGGGATCACCTCCCACAAATAGATGCTGCTTGTCCAGAAGCAGGAGACGACACTCAGGAACCTGACTTAATATTTATAATAATCCTACCAATGATAATAACATATGATTTTTGCTTGCAAATAGGACCACAAAATAGACAAAGTAATAGAAAATGAAGAAGCTAAAGTGTTTTGGGACTTTAGAATTCAAACAGACAAGCACCTGACATGATACCCAAATTTAATAACTACCAATAATCAAAACAAAAAAGTCTTGATAGTGGACATTGCAATAACTGGAGTAAGCAGATAGAAGAGGAAGAACTGAAAATAATACAAATATCTGCAGATAAAAGTAGAATTATGTGGCAAAGATAGTATCAATAGTAATAGATGACTGGGATGCAATCCTGAAACATTTAGAGCACCACTTGAACACCATTGGTATTAAATGTCTTGGCATGAAAAAATCACCTTTCTTTAAAAGCCTGCAGAATCAGTTTAGATCTGGACAAGAATTGTCTCTGGAAAGAGTTGGTATCTGGAGATTATATAATTTAGCAGTTGGGTAATATTTCCCCAAAGCCTGCATTTAGCCTCAGAATCCCTTTTGGCAGTTAACATGTGAAAGCTGAAATTTAAAACTAGGCTAGACTTAACATAATCATTATTACAAGCATCTGCATATTACATCTTCCAAAATAAATCAGAACAGTTGCAATTACCTTTAAAAGCAAGAAAAAATAGTCTATCCTTTTAAAAAAATTAAGTGTAGTTTTATCTCTACAAACACTCCCTAGCCCATACCTGGGGGAAAAAAAATCCAACATCTCAGCTTTGCTAAAGGCTCCAAATATTTTGCATAATTACCCAGTTACTGTGGTTCTTCTCATTCCAACATTTGTTATACTTCTCAGTTTAAATAACTCTTGCAAGAAAAAAATCAACCTAGCTCCTCTATGGATCTGATGAAGCAAATTGCCATTCATGAAAGTGTATGTGTTAACTGGAAAAGGTGCCACCAGGCTTTTTCTGCTGTTTTTAAGGTGACCAACCGTCCTCCTTTTGGGAGGACAGTCCTCCTTTTGTGAGTTCTATCCTCCCTCAAAGTGTCCTCCTAAATGTCCTCTTTTTCTATATTTGAAGACTAATCTGCAGGGCTTTTTTTCCCTCATAGAATGCTCAGAAGGTGTTTCGGGACCTTTTTTTGATGTTTTTTTTCAACTTTTGCATGAGCTGTGCTACTCCCCCTATTGGTTTTTGAAAGCCAATAGGAATTGCTGCTGAGCGCGCCAAAACACCCGGGCGGCAAACTTTGCATGTGCAAGTTGCAGGAACTTTGCACCCCTCACTGCTACCCAACTACACCGTCTCCTACTTAGTTCTGAAGATAGCTGGAGGAGACTGGAGCGATAAGTTTTTCTTGATCTTCCCTGTTCGGTTCTACACCGGGATGCACAGGGTAGGCGGTGGTGCTGGGGGGCAGCTGGGGGGGGTGGCTGCAGGGCCGGAGTTGGTGCGGCTGGTGCTTTGAGAGCCGTGGGGCCGGCTCTACGGGGATGTGCAGGGTGGGCAGTAGTGCTGGGGGGCGGCAGCTGCAGAGCCGGGGCAGCTGGTGCTTTGCCTTTGCGAGCCGTGGGACCAGCTCTACAGGGATGCACAGGATGAGCGGTGGTGCTGGGGGGCGGCTGCAGGGCTGGAGCCAGCTCGGCTGGTGCTTTGCAAGCCGCGGGGCTGGCTTTCCATGGAAGGGCAGCGGTGCTGGCGGGGTGGCTGTGGGTGGGGGCACGGCGGGCAGTTGACCTTCCATGGGCCGCGCCAGCTGGTGGTCTACGCAGTGCTGACCTGCGCTGCTACCACCTCGCCCTGCGCACCTATGTGGCTGTTTTGGAGCGCCTGGCTCACAACACCTGCTTCCGCCGCCCACCCCCACGCAGTCCAGCCGTGTAGAGTGGGCGCCGTGGCTCCCATGTTACTTTTGCATCTACTTTTTTCAATCCATTTTCTTTCTGTCATTAATTTTCCAAGAATAAGAAATGTAAATTGTAAGCTCTTCATAGCACAGTTCTATATCATTGTTAAAATACACTGGGCAGTTATGGACATATTCCTTCATAAATAGATTGAATTGTAACACTTTCCCCCTCACTTAAGTCTCTTCTCTTGTGTGTATACTTTGAACATAGACAGGCCATTTTTTATCAGCAGTTGTAAAGAAATAGAAACAAAATGTTTAACTTGTGTATGAATAACAATTTCTTTGCAATTCATCATCTTGTCAGTAACATGATTCCATCAATTAAACACATATATGTTGAAGGCAGCATATGCACTTGTATTAGACATCTATTATCTCCCACTGCTAGTCCTTCCAAAATGAACTCAATATATGTCATACTATATATGCAAAAGTTGTCTCCTCCTCTATTAAAGTGCAACACATTATTTCCCAAGTAGACAAAAAAAATAATAATATTACATCTTTACTATACTCACCTGCAGTATATAAACATGGGGGAGCTATCTCACAATTTTTCACCCCTATGGCAGCCTACTATACTGTCTTCATGATTAATTTGATAAAACAGAACTTAGTGTTCTAAGTTCATCATGAACTAAGTCTGATGAAAATAACTATTTTGGCGGGGATGAATTAATAGCGTGTATTTTGGGTTATGATATGATCACTTGAACCAATGTGATCATATCTTTAAAATGGTATGTACAAGTTATCAATAATGTGGTTGCTAATATAGGTAGGTCCGGCTTATGAGCTGTTTGTATTTAAGGAGATGCTCACAACAAATTCTAGTTTATTTGGTGAATGCTTGAAAGATGCATCACTTCATCTAAGCCAAAAACATGAAAAAAACTAAAGGCAATTATGAATTAAACTTGGCTCAAATCTTTAAGATGCAACATTAGTAAGAATGTCCCAAGAGTGAAATTACAAACCATCTGCAATAAATTCAATGTTCTTATTCTGGCAGGAACATTGGACAAAACTTTGGAATTTACTATCATTTGCCTTAAATACAATAATAAGTAATAATAACTACAATTTATTTGTATTTTAGTCGTTTTACTGTTCATGTGGCTACTTTAAAACAATTTTGTGAAGAAGCGAATGTTCAATACAAAAAACTTTTAGGATATTCAAAAGTTAGATGGCTTGCTCTAAACACCTGCTATAGAGCGTGTTCTACAATTATTTGAGCTTCTCCATTCATATTTTTTAAGTTTAGACAAATGTCCTAAAATCCTGGAATCGTTTTTCAATAATGAAATATCTGAGATATTAATGTATTTTGTACATAATCAAGCATCTAATTTTCACAAAACGATTCAAAAGATTGAAGGTGAACACATTTCAGCTACAGAAGTTAGTCTTATTTTGAATGACTTTATCCTTCAATACAAAACTCGATTTGAAGAAAAATGTCTTCCTTTAGTTATAAAAAGAAAATTGTCAGACTTAGAGGAATCAGATCTGGGCATAACGGAAAAGTTTATCAAAGAAGTGCAGAATTTTTACCAAACGTGTTTTCAATATATTGAAGAATGGTCTGAAACAAACATCACAGGAAATAACAGTTTTCAGTGGTGTTTTTTGACTTCATCGCAAGTATATTGGACAGATATTGAATCCTGTATTGAGTTTTTATCTAAAGAAATGACAGACATTAAAATAGACGACAATTGTCTCTTTGAAGAAATTAGAAAACTGAATGTATATTTAAATTCTGAAAAATTAATACAATGGGAAAATGAACAGGTTGAAATTGATAAAAGATGGGTGGAAATATTCAGCCATTTAAAAATGAACATATTCCATGTGAAAATTTATTCTTGTTCAATTTATGTTGTGCTGCCCTGGAACTAATGCAGCAGTTGAAAGGGTTTTTTCAATTGCTAATGATTTTTGGACAAGTGAGAAATCGAGATTGAATGTTGATACTCTAGCTCAGTGGTTCTCAACCTGTGGGTCGGGACCCCATTTGGGGTCGAACGGCCATTTCACGGGAGTCGCCAAACAATGCAGTCTGCCATTTTCCCCCCTTTTCCTTAGCTGTGCTACTCCCTTTTATTCTATTGGCTTTTGAAAGCCAATAGAATAGACTCTCTTGAATAGAGTCTAATTCTATTGGCTTTCCAAAGCCAATAGGAATTGTCCAGGCTGTTTCTGCCCTGCTGAGCCCGCCAAAAGTCCCATTCTGCAAATGGTGCTGCACCAGTTGAGTAGTCCTCGACTTACGACCGGTTGAGTAGTCTCAACTTACGACCGGTTGGGGGTCGCGGCATTAAAAAGGTTGAGAACCACTGCTCTAGCTGCAGCACTTGCCGTAAAATTCAATATGAAGGATATTTCTTGTTCAGATATTTCCAATATATTGTTAGAAGATGATACATTGACAAAAAATATTCATTCAATGGAAAAATATTCATTTAAATAATTAATAGGCATGTAAGCATAATTACAATATAAAATGTTATTGTTACAAATGTTTTTATTATGCATTTATCATATTATAGTGTATTCTGTATTATTGTTGCAATAAATCCAATGTTTCTTTTATTTACGATATTTTTTCTTCAATTTATTCGTGTCCTCCTTTTCGTTGTAAAAAAGTTGGTCACCTTAGCTGTTTTGCTACCATAGACTAACATGGGTCTTCTCCAACCATTAGCTTTTGTGTAATTCTAAGAAATTCAGGTCTATTTTCAAGAACAGAAGAAGCAAATGCTAGATGGAGCTACTAGTCCAGTCTTGTTTTTTCATGTTCCTGATGTAAGCCTGGAGTGTAATCAAACAGTTTGACATGTGAAGAAGGATCAATTCTTTGGCCCTAGAACTGCACAATGAAGCCCTAGATTACAAATTAACTCAATTTATTATGATCAAAGGTTGGGGGGGTGGGAGGCCCAAGCATTTGTCCTGAGATTACTTAGGGCACAATTCTTAGGCCTCTCTGTTGCATGCCAATGCTGACAGAGATATTTTGGATTTCTCCTCTGGATTCTCATCTTGGAAAGAAGAATTTGGAACCTGATCCTCTTTACCCTATTCCCCATGGCCTCCACTGCTGGCTGTTTCTATGTCTGAGGGGGAAAAAAAAGACAGATTCCAGATTTGTTCCTAGCTTTGCAAATAGTTTCCAGGCCTGAGTTTGGCTGTAGTTCTTGAAACACTGCTTCAGTACAGTATAATAGAAGATTTCTGGCTGGATAACTCAGGCTTCATTTTAAAGCATTCCATTAACATAGGAGAAATTCAGACCAAGGAAATGTTTTATATTTCTCCCAGATGAAGGCAGACACTGTTTATGTTAAATGGTTCTAGTGCTCCTCCTGTCAAATCTGTTCTAAACAAACAAGAGAAGTGAAGACAAGCACAGTTTGAGTTCAACTCCTGGTGATTGCACGAATATATCCATACAGTATTCTTGACCACAATCCAGAAATGATTTAGCATTGCCATCTTCTGAGATTTATGGTTTTTTTTTTTACTTCTCAGTATAGTTTACAATTCTGGGAAGGCCCCCTCCACATATTAACCAGACCCAATACTGCTTAACTCTCAAACCCAGACCAAGTTAGCCACAGGCCACCAGTTACTGAGACCAAATAACAAACAAACAGCCTGTTGCAGCAATGAGCTAAATATACTTCAGAATCTGAATAGGACTCTGATTGACCATAACATATGGAACTGGTTGCTGTTGTTACTTATTTTTGTTTTTCGGTTAGGAAAGTATTTTAAAAGAATTCATTGTTTGGCTCCAAACGTTTATCTTGATTGCACAAAGCATCTTCTTCCTGCATTGGAAAATGAGGACAAGATATCTAAAGTAAATGGATTGCATTAGCGTAGAGTCGCTGGGAAGCCAGTTTGGCATTCAGATGGGATGAATTTTTATTTCACTCTATCCTGCTCTGTATAAATGAAAACACCAGAACCAAACCTTGAGATGCCATTCACATAATTAACAATAGAACAGTGATGGCGAACCTTTTAGAGACCGAGTGCCCAAAGTGCAACCCAAAACCCACTTATTTGTTGCCAGGTGCCAGATGGGCGTGGCCCACTGGGTGGGTGTGGCTGTGGTGGTCATGGCAGACTGGGTGGGTGTTGTCACCTCGATGTTGCTCATGGGGAGGAATGCCTGTGGAGCCGGGCAGGGTTGGGGGAAATCCAGGGGGTCTCTGGCAGGTGGGGCGGTGGGCAGGAGGCTCATCCTGTGGGGTAAGGGGAGGCAAGGTGAGGCAGGGTGGGGGTGCCATTGTCACAGGGCAAGGTGAGGCAGGGGCCGGGGTGGCTGCTGCCTGACACTATCGGCCCCTGCACACAGAATCCAGTGAGCGAATGGGGGCCAACAGTATCCGTCAGCAGCCACAGCCTGCCGGACCCTCAACCGGCACACTCTGGGGCTCCACAGCCTGCCACCAGCAGGTCAGAGAAGCTGCCTCTGAGCTGACCGGCTGGCCGACAGCTGAGGAGGTGATGCAGTGGGTCGTGCCTGGGAAAAGGAGAGCATGCAAGGCCAGGAGGGATGGGATGAGGGGGAGGAAAACCAGCTGTGCTGGGATGCATCTGGCCACGTGGGACCTCAGTGAGTTAGCGAGCAGCTGGTTGAAGAGGGACGGTTGTCATCTCCGGGGCATGGCATACGTGCCCAGAGAGGGCTCTGAGTGCCGCCTCTTGCACGTGTGCCATAGGTTCGCCACCACTACAATAGAATGTTCTTTTGAAAATATATAACAAATGTGGAAGGCCTTACTGAGATCAGAAGATTAATTTGGTTGGCTTTAATCCTTTGCTCCCCTCACCCCAATATTGGTTAGAGCTCTGATGTTTGCTACTGACAAAGGAAGAAGAGCTTCCTTCCATAACAAGTGAGGGGTCCTTGGTGGTCTCTGAACTTTGTTGTTTTCTTGCAGATGTTTCATTATCCAATAAAACAAAGCATTGGCTAATGAAACATCTGCAAGAAAATAGCCAAGCTCAGAGAGCACCAAGGGCCCCCCATTTCAATCCTGAGCTACAAATATTCTCCTTTATTTTGATACCAACAAATGCCATTTCTCTCCTCCTGTCTCTTTTCCTGTATCCTGATCTGCACTGGATTCTACATACTTATCTCTCTTTTAAAAATACAGTGAGCAATTGCATGAATGACATGAATATGCAACTTGAACAAAATAGCCAATAAAAAACTATGCCAACCATTTCTGGCTCAGAATAGGCTAATATAAGCATAGGCAGTTAGACAGCCTAGTGTTCATGAGGATGAGTTTGTGTCAAAGTAAAAATATGTGGAACACTGTTTTTATTTTGATCTTACTTAAAAAGTAACTCTAGTTGTTTAATGAACAAAAATATGATTTCTGCTTGAATGCAACTGTTAGATTTTCATTCCAGAGATAGAGATTGTTGATTCTTTTATACAGAGTAGCAGAAAGGACATACACATAGCTTTTTTGCCTAATTTAGTTTTGAATTAGTAATGTAACTCACATCACTCACATTCAGCTGCAGATCAAACTGCTCACTTGTTTACATTTGCTGTTTAATATCTTTTGATATATCATGAATATATGTATGAAGAGTGTCACTTGACATTAGTATCTATTCACTTTCCTTACAAGATCATCCCCACAGATCATGTCTATCATTTCAGCAGGTCCTCATCAATACCATATCATTTGTTTTGCTTTGCAGTCTGTCAAGCAACATGACAAAAATGAAGATTAGGTTGCTGCACAGGATATTGTGTACAGCTTTATTGGCTGGAGTGTCCAATCTCTGTTGTTGAAACTGTTCTTCCCTTTCAAAGTTTCTCTATTGAATGCCAGCAAAAGTGCTTGTTTAATTTTAAGTTGCTCTTTAGCTTATTCTGCTTTAGAAATTCATTAATTAATTAGTTAGAACTTCAATACAAGCACATATGAGAAAAGTGAAACTTATCTCTATAAAAATCTTTATATCGATTTATGGATTTACCTATAGATGGGTTATGGGAAAAAGAGATATTTGCTTGTACGTTTATAAGGGGTGAAGAGTTATCAAATTTGTTTTTACTTGTTTTGAAGTTTGGAAGTCACTTTTTTCATTTTTCTTCTCTTTTTCTTTGACATATTTTTCTTTCTTTGCACTTAATTTTTTCATTCTATTTCTTTTTTTCTGAGTTTAGTCTGTACTGGCTTTTAGTATTAAATTCCTTAAAAACAAATTAATCAAAATATTTAATGAAAATTATGAAAAGTTCTACTATTTTTATTTATTTAGCATGACCAAAGCTGTTTCGGTACTAAATTCCAGCCTGAAACTTGACTGAAAGTGGTTTTGATAATCCATATCTTTCAGAGTTCTCATCAGCTGCAGACCAAACTTCTCAGCAACCTACACCAGAAAAGGTTGGAATAGTTGGTAGTTATCAAAGGCCATTGGGTCCAGAGATGGCCTCTTTTGGGAGCACCACTGCCTCTTTCAAGGCTGAAGGCACCATCCAACCATCAAGGAAGCTGATGCTGTAGCATAGACTCAACCACAGGTCACCTTCTTGGCTTCTTTTATGACTCAGAAGGGATTCAGATCCAGTAATAGGTGGCTGAACTGACAGCATGGAGAATTATGTCCATTTCCTCAGGAGTCAGTGGCTCAAACACATCCCGGATCATACCAGACCATGTCCCAGGCAACTCAGCCTACCCTGCCCAGTCAGAGTCCAAGGTGGAAGAAATCTGAATGACTTTATTTGCCAGACAGCCTGAATAATTCTCACAATGGCCCAGCATATTTGGGGGGGGGGGCTCGCCTTATCTGATAGGGACTGGTTCACCCTAAATAGGAGTGCTGGCGAGCTATCAGGGGATGCAATAAGGGTAGAAAAACATTGGCATTTTGCTGCCTTACTACCATGAGTTAATCACTAATATGAGAGCCAGTTTGGTGTAGTTTCTATGCCTAACCTGAGCCTAAGGCATAATGCTAGAAACTGGGAGATCCTGAGTTCTAATCCTGTCTTAGGTAGAAAGCCAGTCACTTTGTCTCAAGAAGAAGGCAATGGCAAGGCACTTTTGAAAAACCTTCACAAGAAAACTTCAGGGACATGGACGTGGACAAGAAGTGGACGTGGTTGGATGGAAAAAAAAAGCACACACTCTAATACAGACTCTTACCAGTGTCCAGTCAGACTGATATAATCGAAGAGATCAATAAATGATTAGTGTCAGAAATAAATAAGACAGATTAATCAAGGAATGTGAATGTAGTTAAAAATGAAAAAGATTAAATCCTTGTCTCAATTGCCATGGTGACCCAAGGACTACTGTTGCCCTCTGCTAATATATAGGTAGGAAGACTGCACACAAAAACTATAGGATATTTCATTTTTTAAAGTGTGGCTGTGAAGTGTGACAGAGTTGTTGGTAGAATTTTGACTGAAATAGTATGAGAAGTGACAATGAGCAACATATGAGGAATGGAGTATCAAGCAGAAGGTTTTCAAAGCAGAGTTTTGCTTTCCAGCAGATAAACTGAGCAATATATAAATTATTGGTTTAGAGAAGCCATTTAATAAAGTGAATAGACTTGAATTATATAATATTTTCCCAAGAGAATGGAATTGAAGTGTGGTTGATGAATGCTTCCATTCTGTAGTGCTTGAATAACAAAATTTTAATTTTAATTATTAGAGATGGTTCAATATAAGTCAAGGATTGTGTGTTCTCCTTGACGATTTAATGTATTTATGGATATATTTATGTGGATTGTTTATGGTAGCAACAGAGTGTTTGTGGGGATGTGAATGTAGATGTACTATAGCATGCAGTTGATACTGTGTTCTTAGCTGAGAACTCAAATAATTTCCAGTGAAAATTCAATAAATTATATAATGCAATGTGGAATATGAATCTGAAAATTAACACATCAAAGACCAATAGGTAAATTTGGCAGAGAAAAGGGAATGACAAATGAAGAAAAGTAAAGCAAACAGATGAATTTATGTATCTTAGTAGGATTTTTAGCTGATTATAGAAACATTTTAAAAAGCCATATGTAGATTAAATACCATAAGTTTTATGCAGGAGTTCTCCATTTTTGTAATAGCAAGATATCCCAAAAAAATAAATGAGCTTGCATGCTCACAAATTGTAGATAAAAATGAATGACATCATTTGGGTTAAGGATTTCAGGAAACCATCACACTATTTCCTCTAAGACACAGGTGTCAAAGTCGCCGCGTCACGTTACGTGTTGTGATGTATTGCAACTTTTTTTGCATTGCCGGAGCTGGGGTGCCATGACCTGCGCATGATGCAACCGATCCACGAGCCAGCAATTTGACATCCCTGGTCTAAGATGCAGAACTTTCATTATGCTTTCTTGATTTAGCTCAACATTACCATTTGATTAGTCATTAATTTTACTAACACCTTCCTCTGAAATCTATAGGGTATAGATATACTACTACATGCTACATGAGACATCACTATTATCAATAATAGCTCTGGCAAATGGCTAGAACCAATATTTTAACTATCTCTCAAAACTCATGCTGGGCTTTGTTATGTAAGCTTGATATGTGTTTGCACTGGCAAGGCCCAGTACATTTTAACGAGGGGTCCTTGGTGATCTCTGACCTTGGTTGTTTTCTCGCAGATGTTTCATTACCCAAACTAGGTAACATCATTAATGCTAATGATTAGCATTGATGATGTTACCTAGTTGAGCACCAAGGTTCCCTCATTTCAACCTTGAGCTACAAGGAGCTATTCTCCTTTATTGGTACATTTTGATAATGTTCTCAGTTTGCCTAGGCAAGTCTGAATGGGGGGGAGTCATAGCATTAAAAATGCTATGACTCCCCCCCCCAATCCTTTAAAACTGAAGGACTCCTGGTATAATACTGTGTGTGGTTTTTACTAGAATGAGATGCTTGTAGGAATCTCCAAACTTTTGGGTACATTATTAGAAAACAGTTGGCTGGTCATGATTCGGAAGCCTTGAGGTTTGGTTTCCTCTTTCTTGTTCTGCTTGGACTTTTTTTTCAGTATGTATTCATATGTTGACTTTTTGTAAGCATCTGTATCATGAACTGATAGGGCTGAGCACTATTTTGGATTCAATGGGGAAAAGGTATTTTTGCAGCACATGCGAGAACTTCATGGCCCCTGTTGGGTCCCTTAAAGCAACTATGTCTTTCCAGGATTGCATGGGTGCCTTCTAGGGCTGCAGCATAATGCTGGAAAAGGTGAAGCAGTTGCTGATAGACGCTCTACAAGTGCCTATGCATCACCAAAGTACCTTCTTTTCTGTGAATCTAAAGTGCCGTGTGCACTACCCTATCAACTGATCATTTACAAATGACAAGTCTAATATTTTTCATGCCGCCTATTAAAGAAAACCTGATATACAGTATATCCTCAGGGCTAACAGATTTTCACTTCCTATAGAAAGTTAAGAATTTAGGTTACTGTACTGAAATTGCTCAATCAATACTTGTCTTAGAAGAAAACACTGCGATTGTTTTTCATTACCTTCACTAGACACAGAGCAAAGTTGAATGCATGGGAAGTCACACTCAATTCCATAAATTTCTTTAATGTTCCAGCTTAAATAATTATTAACTTTAGATGATTGGAATGAAATCCAATGATGAGGAAACAAGAGAAAACTCAATTTCTGTCATAGTAGCAAGACTGATTAGAAAGATACTGTAGGTTATCTCCAGAGAACTTTAGTTTATTTAAATCAAGAAAGTATACAAAAATGTCAGTAGGGTTTAAATTCAGGTACTGCAATAGAATTGGCTATGCTGAAAATTGATGGACAAAAATAATAATAAAAGCAGAACATTTTCTCTCATTCTTTTAGCACAATTTTAAAAGATGCTTGCTAGTTAATGAGTTTAGAGTTGTTCTGTTTTGACTTGCTATTTTGGGGCTCCCAAATGATGGCTTTCAGTTGCCGAGCATGTTTGTGGTTGAACAATTCTTGCTGCTGGGTTTGTGTCATGCCTTTGTGTTTACAGTCAATACCTTGCGCTCCTGAGGTCCTGGCTGAGCAAAGTAGCCTATCAACAAATAGTGCAGGCTTCTTACTTGCCTGTTTGCTCAACTATATTTGGAACAGGTCATTTGTGGGGAGAAAACATGACAAGGAGAGTAAGCATCACACATTGTCCACTCACATCTATGGAAAGTCCTGGTCTTTTTGTGCAGGTCAGAAGCCAGTTTCAGATAGCTTTGCCAGGACATATTTGCCCTTCCGATCCAAATTGTTCTTACAACGGATAGAGTACCAAAGGAACGAAGTTAATATCATCCCATAAATCTAAACAGAATAAATAAAAAGGAAACAAACATTTGAACATATATAGGTTAAATAGTACATTTCTGCACTGTTCTTCCAAGCTATGAGAACAGCAGCAACAAAATACAATTAAAACAAAACCAATCTTTTGAACTAGGGAGTACTTTTTTAGACCAAGGTCCATATTTTCTCATGGATGGATGTCAAAGCCACAAGTGGGTGTCACCAAGCCACATCCACACACATCATCTATTCATGCATCCTTCTCCATGCGTGCACAGTGCATTTTATCTCCTCTCCTTCCTCAGTATATAAAAATGCTCAATCCATTCTGTAAGCCCAAACAGAATGGATTGAGCTCGAATGACTGAGAAAACAAAAGTCTTTCAAAAAAATAAACTAAAAGATAATTTTTACTTTTTCCAGGACAAGTCTCCGTAGTCCTGGAATGCATGGCCAAAAAAATCTTCTAAGCAATTGGTAAACCAACTACTGCTATTCAAACCAGCTTTCAGTTGCCCGAGAGAATAACACCTGTTGACTAGATCTCAGCTGGAGAGGCTATTTCAATGGGAAGAGGTAGTCCTTTTAAATAGAAAAAATGCTGATCAATACATTGACATTGCATACCATTTGCAGAAAGCCTAGTTACACCCTCGGTAATTCCATGAAAGATGGAAAGATTAATGCAAGGAAGGAGGCAAATGTTCTTTCCAAAGGAAAGGATCAATACTTTATGTTCTTAAAACATAATTAGGAAATGCTATAATCTTTCATCTTAATTCTTATACTACTATCCCTTCTTTCTCCTCAAAGCAATTTCCCAGAAATCCATTTCTTTTATACCCTAATGCAGCTACCAGCAATTAAAGAAACCAATAATAAAATGCAATAAAAATCTGAACGAGAAGGGAGCAACAAAACAGGATAAAGCAAATGCAGATGATGCAATTATGTGTGAATATGCACTTTCTGTCATTATATTAATCCTAAATCAGCTGCAAAATAGAATATGTAACACAAAGACTTTGATCCAATCATCATGATTTGGGGGGGAAAAACAAGGCACTAATTACAGTGGAGTTTATCTTAAGAAACTGGGGAACAGCTTTACCTGATCTCAGTGATAAAATCCAAGTAGATTAAAACAAAATATTGTTCATTAATTCATTTCTAATTATATAATTACATGGCCTGAGCTTATCTTGACATTCAGGCTGGGAAAGAAATATCTATATCAGACTTAGAAAGAAATTATATCCCAATATATTAGGGGAGAGATATGTTGTATGCATACAGTATTGATACGTAACATTTGCAGTCCAATCTTATGCAAATCTAACTCAAATCCCGCTGAATTTACTGAAGTTTAATTTTGCATACAGGTGCATGGAGTAGCATTTCTTCTCAGCTGATTAATCCATTAGAAGAAGGTCTTGATCATTTAATATGCCATATTTATTTACTGGGGAACCTAATGCTGTTTTTACTTCACTAACTTAAAGAAGAAACTATTAGCAAACACCATTAGAGAGCAGGTGTTTGCAGGTCCAGAAAAGAATGAAAGTTTTAAAATGTTGATTCATACTTGTGTATATACAAACAAGTAAATATTATTTTATAAAAGAAGTTTTTTTTACCTCTATGCAAATATATGCAGGTCTGATTATCAAAATCTGTATTTATAAATGCAGTGGAATAATAAAAGGACCATTACAAAACAGTTATATTGCACTGTGAAAAAAATTAAAATCATCTAATATCATGGATGAATGATATTTTTATTAGAGCCAATTACCATAAGGTAATACTATGGAGTTCTAATTGGTGAGTTCACATAGCACATTATGGCATAAACCTTGGCCAAACGTCTA
Source organism: Crotalus tigris (assembly GCF_016545835.1). Classification (NCBI taxonomy): domain Eukaryota; kingdom Metazoa; phylum Chordata; class Lepidosauria; order Squamata; family Viperidae; genus Crotalus; species Crotalus tigris. Next base: position 637,394 of record NW_024096961.1, on the reverse strand, counting down.
GACTAAATTCAGTGCCAAGCCAAAATTAAATAAATCGCATATTGATTTAAAATGATGATGTTGATCTAACTTTGAAGCTTCTGAAAAATCGAAGAGCACCATTATGGAAACACTTCTTTTGCTACATCTAGGACAGGGATAAGGGATAGTTAATCTAGAAGTACCTGAAGGTAGGCTGTATTTACTGGTATAATTTATTCAGAATAATAGAGCTAGAATTTCTTCTTTTCAGAAAGACTATAATAGCTGATAACCATGACAACCAAAATTATTTCTGCTTATTTTTTGGTTGGGATAAGCAAATCCTGCCATAGTGTGGGAATAACGCTAGGAAGAAGAAGAAGACTTTCTGGTTGGAATAAGAATGAAGAGCAAAGACTAGTCAAAGAACAGCCACATTCCAGCACCAAAAATTGTGTTGGATTGGACTATCCCAAGAGCAATTCAGAGCAGATTGAGTCATTTATGGGGCTCTGGATCTGATCCTCAAAGAGGATTTTAATATATAGATTTGTGTGCCACCCATCTTATTCAGAGTTAACTCTGGGCGCTTAGATGGCCATAGAGAATAAGTCTAAGTTCCAAACAAATAATTTAGCTCTCCCAGTTCTTTTGGTTTAACCAAAACTTATTTCTTACTCAGCAAAATGCAACTTTTGCAGAACTTTAGTTTCATCTTCTTGCTCAATTTGCATTTCTGCCTCAATAGGAGGCATAAACACACACACACACACACACACACACACACACACACACGGAGGAAGGGAGGGAGGGAGGGAGGGAAGGAGAAACACATAGAGTTACCATGAAGAAAATTGTGATGGTCATCAGTACAGAGACAATGTCCATATGTTTTTTCAGGAAGTATTTGATTTCTTGGAGACAATCCTGCAATGTGAAAAAAATAGGTTTAATATCCACTCACATGAGAATAAGCTCTATTGATACACATTGGAATTTACAATTCTATCAGCCTTCATGGTTGGGTTCAGCTCTATGTATTTCATATTTATATTCTTAGTCACATTTCTTGTTAATTAGGATTCAGGTTATTTTTTCCCCTAAGTTTTATTGCTACCGTATTTTCCGGCGTATAAGACGACTGGGCGTATAAGACGACCCCTGACTTTTGAGAAGATTTTCATGGTTTAGAAAGTCATCTTATACGCCGGAAAATACGGTACTTTGTAGAGTGGAAAGAAAGAGGTTTTGTCTGGATAGTGAGGTGGTTTGAAGGGAGGCTTTCCACTCCATTTCATGCACTATGATGCTCATTCCAATTCTGATCTATGCTTGAAATTAATTAAGATAGAATATAGATTTTATTGTAAGCTTTACATTTAGCAGGATGTGTTGCTTGTCTGCTACAAATTGGAAATTATTTTCTTAAGTGGAGTGCCACTTAAAATTAAATTGAAAGATTTGGGAAATGAAGTTAATAAAAGCAATTGCCAGGCCCAGAGACTTGGCTATCAAATAAAATAAATTAAAAAAATAAATAGGGAGCAGCAGAAATAACAGACCCTGACCGAAAACAGTTTCATTTATTTTTTGAAAACAAACAAGAAACCTTTAGAAGGTGCTATCACTGAGGTCTGTAACGTTCATATTATTATATCTGTATTGTTAGCTACACTTGCATTTTAAATTCCACAATTTAGAATATAAGTGATCTTCAGAATAAAAATGAAGTTTCACCTAATTTAGGTGAAAGATGCTGTGCAGTCATAAGTATTTCTGCATGACCTCAAATGCCTTCCTATACTAGAAAGGCCTGTAAGATAATGGAGAATTAATCATGATGTCACCTTATTATATTTTGGACTTTCTGTCCCTGTTCCATGCAAAGAAGCTCACAACAAAATGAAGCCAGGTTGTATAGTTTGCTATGCTGAACACCTTAAAAGGAGGAGGGAAAAACAGGGAGTGCAATGTAATTTTGCAATGGCTAATCATTAACGATGATACTCTATCTTATTCCGGCTTACAGGATAATACTATTAGTCTTATTATTAAATGTATTTGCTGCCCGTATCATGGTTTGAGGTGACTCTGAGAGGCTCAGACACAACATAACCTGGAGCTAAGAGTATACATCTTTTTTTCATGAACAAATCAGCATGGTTCATCTTTGGGCTACAATTATCCACAAACAGAAAGCAGATATAACAAGAATGGTAGCACGTCCAGATCCAGCAACAGGAGAAACCAACCCCAAAAAATAATAAAAAATGCAGGCATCTAGTTTCAGTGAGTGAAACTTCTAGCACATTCTTCCCACAAATCTTCTCTCAGAAGAGAAGAACAAATAAACGTTCTTCCAAAAAGCTTTTTCAGTACAATCTCTTTGGCTCAATCACTGAGTTTTATAGAGGATCCAGATGCCCTCATAATTCATTTGTAATGGCCCTGGGTTTTCTCACTGCTGCATCTTTTTAATTAACTGCCAAAAGAGCAGATCACTTACTTTGGACTGCAGAGTCATTTTGTGTTTTGCAAAGCAAGTCCTTTCTTCTCTCTCGGGGCTTCTCTAAGCTCACAAAACAGGAAGAGATTCTACAGAGTACAATGTCCTTATTCTCTGACTAAATATGTGTAAGATCTGAAAGTAAGACTGCAAATTACTGGAATTTGATTGAATTTTATTCATTTTTAAAATAAAATGTCAGTATGGACACTGGAATAGAGAAAACCCTACTTTTGTTTTAATGAAGACAAAACTGACATACACTTTGTTCATTTCAGCTGTTCCTTTCCAGTAGGATTAATAAAGCTATGAAGGTTTGTTTCTTAAATTCCCAGAAGTCTTCTCAAAAGATAGTAAAACAAGTTCAGCCTCTAGTGATGATAATACATAATCAACTGGCCTATCATTGTTCCATGAAAGCAATAATTTTAAAATCCTGCACTCTAGGGCTGCAAGATGGTTTTTGCACACCCAAGCTTATTTATATGCTTCAAAAGTGGCAAGAATGCCATTTTTTCTATAGTGTTGTTCATAGGTCTACTATATTTTTGGGGAACTGTACTTCACTTTCAAAGAAAGCTCAATGCCACGATGAGAGTGACAATCTTTACCCCTGTATCCTAACCTCATGAGAACTGCTCAGAAGACCTGCTTGATAGGCAGAACATGAGATAAAGATTGGGGGATGGGGGGTGGGATTCTGATGTTACTCCCATACTGAAGGGCAGGGGTGTCAAATTGCCGGCCCACGGGTCAGATGCATCATGGCAAAATCGCGCCCACCCCATTGCCAGCAATGGAAAAGTTGTTATGACACGTCACATGATGTTGCGAGTTTGATACCCCTACTGTAGGGAAAGGATCCCTGGGTGCCTGAAGAGAAAGGAATGGCCTCACAGTCCAGTGTTCTATTACCTCTTCTTCTGTTTCCAGAATTCCTGATGTACACATTTCATCTTCTATGTTGCTTCTTTCTCCAAAGGGCGACTTCTTCCCACAACAAAGAAACTAAAATAGAACATTAATCATATTGTTTTTTTATTTAGACATAGGACTAGATTGGAGTTATCACAAGCTTTTGGGAAGGAATTTGCCCACTTTTGCTTTTGTTTCTTTTTTTTATTATTCTTTTACTCAAAACTGGCTATTCTGGTTTGCTCCTCCTTGAGGTTGGTATGGTCTTGGTCCCAAGTTGGTCACTCATGAGATTATTTATTTATTTAATTTGAATGATTGCTCACTTGTCATATGATTCTGGACATCAAATTAAACACCTCAAATTCACACAGTATTAATAAAAACACACTGAACCCAGGGCAACTCATATATCCACACATGTAAACTTCTCAAATGGACTCATTTTATTTCTGGCTCAGTGCCAAAGAAGAAAACCTGATGAAAGGCCAGCAAATTAGGCTATCTGTACCTGAGATATATGTTGTTCCATAGAGTTGGTACTATAATAGAGAAGGCTTGTTTTCTGGGTCCCATCAGATGACATTGTTTAATCGAAGAGACCTGCAGCCCCTCACCCACCTTGTCATATCTTGTGCCATGAAAGGCTTTGAAGGTGAAATCAGTACAATGGTTGATGTGGAAATGTAAATATCTAAATAGACATCTTAGGCTGATATTTGGCCTTAGCATGTTATGCAAATCTTGTTAGTTGCATGACAGAAGTACATAGAAAGTTTTACAAAAGCTTTCCTTCATTTCCCCACAAAAAGGCAACAAGCTTTATCTCCACACACACCACACACCACACAGAGGCCTGGTAAGACTTCTGATCTCTCTTTGGCATAGAAACATAGATTAACTCTATTTGGGTCATTATGATTATTTAATGTAAGCTTTTAATTTTTAATTTATTCAATTCAATAAAGCTTCTTTCACTTTTCACTCAGGAGGAGAACAAGATTTATCTTATTTTTAGTTTAGAGCTGCATTTCTTAGCCCTTACATTCTTTAGTAGGACTCTTGAGTAGACAAATGTGATAGTTTTCTATGATTGCATTTCCTTAATTAGCCCAGTGCTCTGATAATTGCTTCTAGATTGTTGCCAGATTTCAGTGATTAAAGGCACCAGAGAAGGGCCATCATAAAACTATATTTTCTGGTTCCTGGCAAGCTTGGAAACAAACTCCATTTATATTTTGTAAATTCCTTAGCTATAAAAAAAAATTAGTTGTCACTGTTTTAGCAATGTGTTGCCAAAGTTCATAACATAATCTTGGATTTGCAGTTATTTCTCAACCCAACAATAACCATATGATTGTAAACATAAAATACAGCTATGAATTTTGACTTCTAAAAAAAAGTGAGTTTTGTATAGAAGGGAGGCAAGAATTGTTAAGTATAAAGAAGCAGAAATTTCTTATAGCTCTTGTTAGATATTTTAAAAAAAATCTGACAAGAAAATATTTCATTTAGTCATCTTTTGTAGAAGACTTGTATATGACTCTCATTCTCCCACAAATATTTTCTTTATCTTGCGGTATTTTTCATATATTCAGAATAGTGCTATTTTTCATGCCTCATTCATTAGCTATCCTCTCATTCAGGGTTACTACACTGAGTTGCAGATGTCATTCAGTTACAGCATGTTACATCTTTCTTCCACTTTGTTTTGTTAGTTAGCCTCTATTGTGGATAGGGTAAACTTTTCCCCCTCATTTAGAAATATGCTGCACATGTAATAGTATGGGAAAAAATAGGAATTAGTGATTGAAAAATAATTCTTTTCGCAAGGCTCAAAGAGGTGAAAGCAACTCCAAACGAAGCACCAGAGAAGGGCCAACATAAATTTGAATTAATTGCGTAGGAGACAAAATATAGCTATCTCTTCAATTCAGTGGAATTATTGATATTTCTATACTAATTATTGTTCCAATTACTAATCTATTTTCCCCACAAAAGTGTTACAAAAAGTGAAATAGAGATTTGCCTGTGCCAGAATCCTTCTTTTGGTGCCAAGAATGGTATTGTATCCTACCAAGCTTCTGGACTATTATTTTCTTTTTAAACATGACACTATATTTTATATTTACTTGAATGGATCCCCCCCTTTTCCCATTCTCTGAAATAAAGGGAAATAACTCCAAGGAATTAATGTTTTTAAGTCTCTTCAAGTCTCTTACAGAAAGCAATTCAACTTTCTCCACTTAAATCAGTGGCAGAAATGCACTTATCTTGCATTGGATCACTTCCAAAACATGATTAGTTTCATATTATTCGAATTGTGAAAGAAATTCTGTTGAAATAAAATATTTGATAGGCATTGGATGGTTTGTTGAAAATGCCTCAACCAGAAGTCTCCTTCACTGAACTGCCACTGATAAGTTACCCATTGGCTATCTCATCTGGCAGTTATGGGATGAAAGAGAAAGAGTAAAAAGTTTGAACTAAGCTGGGGCAAAGCTAACCTATTCCAAAACCAGTAGCAACGTACCATCTTGTGAATGGAATATAGATCCTGTCTTCTGGTGCTGGAAATGTTGTTTCTCACATCTTCATATACAACATCATATACATCGATCATGGCGTTTTCCACCTGCAAAGATGATATTACCATCACAATTTGTAGATGTCAATAAGTTGGTAGAAGAAAATCTTTTCTGGTTAGAAAAGATGCTGGGGAAACATGTAGATTTTAAACCTGAACTTTATTTATTAGGCATAATGCCAGAAAAGCTTGATAAACAAAGTATACAGTATATTTGATTCTGCACGTGACAACAGCAGCAAGACTAATATTTGCACAACATTGGAAAAATGAAGAAACACCATCGGAGGAAGAAATGATTAAAAAAATACTAGACTGTGCAGAAATGGACAGACTTACTTTGAGATTGAAAGAAAAAGAAGAAACAGAATATTTTCAAACTTGAGACTTATTTTACCAATGGTTGGAGAACTAGGGATTAGGAATTTAATTTGTATTAGTGAATTATGAATTCAGAACACGTTTGTTGAATAAGCACTGTTGAGTTGTATTAAAAAAATCAATAAAAACTTAAATAAAAAAAATTGGTAGAAGAAAATGTGTTTGGTATGCATTTGCATGTTTTTGTGCATGGGATAAACTATACTTAAATCCAAGGGAAATTCACACAGCTCTACTCTGAGCTTTGCAGCACCTTCCTTTCTTCATCTCCCATAAGTTGCTACCTGCCCCTGCTCCCCTTGAATTTAAGAGCAACAAATCCAACCCTACCCTTGATCTTTTTAGGTCTGTCTTCCTCTTGGCCACGAAATGTTGTTGCTGTTGGTCTTGCCTTTTTTCTATTCTCCCCATTTTGAAATACTTTTCAACTTTCTCCATTAAGAAATACCCATTTCAGACTCAATATAAATTTGAAAGTGCTCATTCTGGGCTTGAAACAGTTTGTGCACTAGATGTTTTCATGGCCTTACTTGCTTCCCAGTGTAGCTTATTATTCAGTTTCAGGGAACTCATACCTTCTTTGTTTTCCAGACTTAATATGGGATTCGGTAGACAATTACAAAACTAGCACATTCTGATTGCTTAATTTTTTTGAGGGGGTGTTATTTATGTTCATCCACACAGTGCTTATTTTCAAGATTATTGTCTTTTCGGCAACTAACAAATATAGCATATGTACATTTTGCTAAAATAGCCTGGAATACTGGAAGTTTGGAATATTTTATTAGCTTGATGTTAGTTGGGTTGGCTGGTTGGTTGAAAATTATTCAATAAAAAGTGCATTAAAACCGAGGAAAGGTCCAATAAAGGACTAATGAAAAGGCCATTAAAATAAATGTAACTTTATTGACTTCAATGAGATTTTAAAATCTTTGTTTTAAAACAAAATGATTTTGCGGAGATGTGCATGATATCACTCCAAAAAAGAGTTTAAAAATACAGGGGAGGCTACTATTTTACTGTAACAAACCAATAGCAACAAGCCAATTCTTTTTCTTGTACAGAACTGAGCAATTAAAATGTATGGATAAAACATTTTGTTAGATTCTATCCCCTAGTTTATCAGTTCATGTGTCTACTCTATCTGCTCTAGTTGGGATGAGCAGATAGCCTTAGGGAGGATCAGTCCCACAGATAATCTGGTCCTGTGCCATGTAGGACTTTAAAGTTGATAAACCTTGAATCATACCTGAAAGAAACTGGGAACCATTGCAGCTTATGCAATAGGGTGTAATAAAGGAGAACCTAGGAATGTCCAACATGATACATTCTGGACCAGTGTAACTTTGAGTGGTTTCAAAGGCAGCCTCAATCAGAGTGCATTTCAGTATTCCAAATAGCTTCCCAGTCCAGGAAAGGGCATAATTGGGATGAATTAAGGAGTCCTTTGCAGATCTGCCAATTTATATAATTTGGCCTTCCGAAAGGGCCTGAAGACTTGGCTCTGCCAATTGTCCTGGGGTCTCAATGGGGGCACATCATTCCGCAGGTGATTAATGGATTAGATGAGACCCTCCCTCCCTCCCAAGTGCATCTTGTTCCTGTCCTTCCCAATTCTGAATTAATGTAATATTATTTAATGGTTTCTAATGATTGTAAGCTGCCTAGAGTTATTCCAGGCAACATGGGCAGTATACAAGTTGAATAAATAAATAGATATTCTTGAAAGCTAATTTACAGTAAACACCTGTTGGTGGACTTTCAGGGTTTTTTGAAAAACAAAGTAAATCCTGTTAGCCTAAAATTATTCTGCTGTTTTAGCAGAATATAATTTTAAGACTACTGTCTTCTGAATTATACTTTGTGTGACATAAAGGAAGTACTTAATTTCTAAACTAATCCAATGAGAAGTACACAAATCAAAGTCTACCTTGATTACAAGGATGGGTTGTGAAAGACACAAAGCTCTCTTTTAACTTTGATTGTTTCCAACTACATGTGCAATTTTGGTATATTATTTTTTTATTTTTTAATAATATTTTATTAATTATCTAATTTTACATTTAGGTATTTAAAAAGCAATGTGGTGGCTGGGTTAATCAATAGTTCAATAACATACAAAAGTCTTTAGTACAAATCTCAAGTTACAACATCAAATATTTCCTCTTTTTCCCTTAATATTACTATCTCGTATTTAAGCTAATACAGTTCTCATGATATCAACTAAGTAAAAACATCATTATTACATTTATCAATAAATTTTTAGCTTATACATATCTTAATTACTTTTACATTCAATCTTTATAGACAATCAATATCCTGTTAATGATTTTTCCCAATTTTTAGTTTCCCATTAATATTCAAATTTAACATTTGATATTTATAATTTCCAGGCTTTAGGTAATCAAAGTTTCCCTTATCTCAATTCATAACAGAATCTAATATTCAAAAAACACATCTTATCTATTTGAGTATACTCTTGTTCTATTTCCTAAAAGTTATCTATTTTGCACCATATTAAATCATCTAATTAATACAGTATCCCCTTTAATAAATCAAAACCATTATATATGTTGTCTGGGTTAATCAATAAATCGAACATATTCATATTTTTTTCTTTTGGGTTTAATTTTTAAATATTAAACAAATAGAATCCTTATTTTCAACTAATTTCCAAGTATTTTAAATTTAATGACCAAAATTCTCCTTATCTCAACTTCTTCCTTTAACCCTCTAATTAGTAATATGAAATCCCCTCTAATAAATCAAAACCCCAATTTTCTTCAGCCTTATTCTGGCTTTCTTCCTTTGCCAACTAGCCTTCCATATCAATGCTTTTAAATCATCAAATAGATCTCGCTCTATTATTATATATATTATTTGAAATAAGAGAAACCATTTAGTTGCCATTTTTGTGGAAGGGCTAGCCCATTTGTATTCATTAGATTGTCTCCCTATTATTTCAATTCCCCATGATTGTCCTGATATGTTTGCCTTCCATTCAATCTGTTCTTCTTTCTCCTCAAATTTCTTCTGATTTATATAGATAGTCTTTTCCATTTTTAGTGGAAAGGATCTTTTCCTGGTCTTCATCCATATTCTCTTAATAATGTGTTAAGTTGAGGACTTTAAAATCAGACATTAAAAATAATTTTGTAGCTAGGTAAGGGACATCTATTTCACGTGTTTATAGATAGTCTTTATAGTAAAAATTGTTTGTCAAGTAAGATTTTACAGTCCAAAGTATTATATCATCTCATATAACAACCAATGTTCTTCAGATAAAGAAATAGGAAAGCAATTCCCCACATATAAGTCAGTAGAGGGTTTACATTCATAGTTCAAGCAGGCCAGTTATACCACCTAGTTATATGACAATTTCCCCACTTTTCATAGATGATTTATGAATTAAAAATTCATAATTAATTTAAAATACATTTTTCACTTTAGGGACATTTTCCTGGATCAACTCTCAGTAGAATGCCTCTCGATTTTATGAAAACATGCATGCGATTTCTTGGAAAGTGAAATTTTGGTTCCACTAAAGTAAATAACTATTTTTCAGAAAATTTATTTGGCAGAATTTTTTTTTTAAAAAAATAGTACATAAAATTATTCTCTCACATATGCTGTACATATACAGTACATGTATTATTTCCTTATTATTTTCTGCAGTTCTATTAAATGTATAGCCAAGGATGTAGACAGAGTAATTTAAAAAGCTTCATCTATTGTTATCATTACAGAATTATTCCCTTGTTACTGATTTTCATTCCATGGACCAAAAGTGTGGTCTTATATTTTGAATTCAGTAGGGAACCATGATGATATCCCTTCCTTAGCAAAGGAACGCAGATTAAGAACATAGGAAATTAGTTCACATTGAATCAGACCATTCCTTTCTCTAGCACTGCACTACCAGCACTGACTAGCAGTGATACTCCAATCTTTCAGCAGAGGTTTATCCAGCTCTAGTTGACAAAGTCAAAGACTGCACCTTAGTTCTTCTGCATGAAATGCAAGACCAGTGTTTTTCAACTTAACATATGTGGATTTCAACTGCCAGAACTCAGCGACCAGCTTAAAGTTGTTTAGATTGAGAAACATTGTGCTAGAGTAGACCACAGAGGTATATAATTAGAGCTTATTTTATCAGGGCTGATTAAGTTAATATAATGTTTGTAACTTTTGTTTTTGGTTAAGTGGGGTGTTAATTTGTTTTGTTAATAACATTTTTGTTATCACCAGTAAACTCCGTTTGAGAATGAGAGATGGCTACATAATGTAATTTTACCACTCTATTCTGTTCTACAATCTACTTAAATCAAGACATTGCAACTTCTGTTGCTCAAGGACCAGTGGTAAACCTTGCACTGTGCATAAAGGAAAGGGCAATATTCCACAAGCTAGCATCTATTTTCTCCCAAACAATTAATATTTTTTTTAAAAAAATCAGTTTTAAAGCCTTTCTGATTTTGAAGACTGGATATAGGGGGAAGCAAGGGATGCAACACTTTTTGTATCTCTTATGTAGGTAATGAAAAGAGGCACTTTTATATTAAGAATACATATGATTAGATCCTTAACTAAGAGTTCCAAAAGGACACTCCACATTAATGTCTGTGAAAGACGATTATTAGAATGGCAGATTGTCTGTTTCCTTGGCTTTAAAACAGCAATGCCATGTGTTTTCAAAATACAGCAACACCATGTGTTTTCAGTCTGAACTGTCATTGGAATTAAATTCAATTGTTTCCCAGGGTAAGTGTTCCAGAAGTCTTATAAGAAATGAGCAATGGCAGACAATCCTCCAAAGCACATTATATTAAGGCAGATGTCTCCAACCTGGTGCCAGTCAGATCCAGCAAACTAAAATCCTATTCTGGGGGCCTTTCGACAAAATTAACTGGGTGGGTTTATGCTCTCTAATTATAATACTGCAGGCCAAGGCAGCTCACAAAATATTCTTTTATTATCATTATTATGCTGATGTGTGAAAATAACAACCTCTGAAGAATCTCGTGCCACATGGCTCACTTCCCCAAGCAAAGTAATCTAAACTAACTGCAGGCTCTCCCATATATATCCCTATCATACCCATAATTCCTAGTTTGGGTAGTAGGGAAAGCTGTGTTTCTTTGCCAGACATGGCTGGCTGGGGAATTCTGGGAGTTGAAGACCACACAACTTCAAGTGGCCAAAGTTGAGAAACACTGGTCCAGAGGATTGGATGCTGGAGTGAAACGTCCTAACTGAGATATTCTTTTGTTTGCAGCTATAGCGAGGCTTTCCTCAAGAATTGTTGAATTTGTATGCAGCTATCCCTTTAATAATTTTTTCAGTTGTTAAGTGGTTAGCTCAGTTTGTTTACTGGATCATTTAATAATTTGCATATGGGGACAGCACAGCAAATCATTTTGTCAAGACCATCCTTCAGAGGTGATTCTAATCATCGTGTGAAGCCTTGATAATTCAGTTCATGGTTTGCATTGCTCTGATGACTTTTTATGGCATGTTCAATAACGGGAAACAGATTTCTGAGCATGCTTTTAACCATCTTTCATTTCCAGTAGCTCACTGTAATAACTATAAGCCCTTGGAAAAAGCAATATAGCAGCCTTGCTTATTTTTTAAAAGTTGGGGTGGGGAGAGCGTATTTCATTGGAAACAGCTTTGAAAGAGTGCTTAACTCAAAGCATCACCAAAATGAAATCCCTCTTCAGAACTTTGCATAGTGCTATAAAGACAGGAGAGTCTTCCTATGCCACTGGAACACTCCAAGGACTTTTTATGTGTGTGTGGCTTTGTATCCCTAGTTATTTGACTCCATATCCTGGTCTGAGCAGTTCTTGGCGCTCTCTAAGCTTGGTTGTTTTCTTGCAGATGTTTCATTTCCCAAACTAAGTAACATCATCAGTGTTGGTAAGTGTGGGATTTGCTCTCAGTTTATATTCCAGTGGTTTTCCCTATTAAGTGTTGGTGGGGATGGTCTTTTAGAGGTTATTTGATGGGAGATTTACTTGACTTGTCCTTGGTTGGGGTATTGTTTACTTGATTGTTAGTCTGATGTTAATCTTGGAGTTAATGATGATGACAACGATGTTACCTAGTTTCAGTAATGAAACATCTGCAAGAAAACAACCGAGCTCTGAGAACACCAAAGACCCCTCATTTCAACTCTGAGCTACAAATATATTCATTTTTGCTAAACTTGGTGCTTGTTGGCTTTTCTCATCCCAACAAATTCAGTATTTTGGAACTTAAATGGAAGCATCATAGATAGATGACATTTGGGTCCATCATGGAAGCAGAATGTTGGTAAGACCACCTACCTAAGCCCTGGATAATTTTAAATTATGAAATTTACCTCCTTTGTTAATACTGATTCTGAATCATGGTCTTTTTAAGATTTTGATAATCTGGGAGGTAGAACGTTCATCTGAACACATTCCCACTTTCTTCTTATTACATCCCAAATAAATGTACCTTTTTCCCATGGAGTTCAACAACCAAATAATGCAAACAACTCCATCTTAATGAAGTAATTCTTGGGATTATATTTTGAAGTAATATTTTAATATATTGCTGGGAATATAAAACAAAGTGTCAAGGATTGCATAACTCTATGTATTTGTTGGTAAACAATATATTACCAACTTGGAAGCAACTGTGTGTTTAAACAGAAATGGTATGCATTTACACACATCCAAACTCCCAGTTTATGATATGCCAAAACAAATTCTACTCAGGGGTGGTCAATAGCTTCTGCATGTTTCCAATGCTGTTGCTTGTCAGAGGATGAGTCAATGAGCTACCTGCTTAGGTTAAAACTGCACTTCCAAACGTAATCTAAACTACCACTGAACTCAGTAACCCAACATACACAAGATAGTTATTTATGTATGAATATGATTAGAAATCTGTAAAGGAGGATAGGTGAAGAAAAGACAGATGCAACCATCTTTTACACAGTCAATATTTTGTGCAAAGGACTGACAGAGAAGCCTAGATAAAAGAATATGTGGGTTTGAACCATTCCCACAAATACCACAGTACATTATCAGGGGTAATATAGAAGTAGTCCTCGATTTATAACAGTTCATTTAATGACCCTTCAAAGTTACAATGGCATTGAAAAAAAGGGACTTATGATCATTTTTCACACTTATGACCACTGCAGCATCCCCACGGTCACATGATCAACATTCAGACACTTGGCAATTGGTTCATATTTATGATGGTTGCAGGATCCCAGGGTCATGTGATCACCTTTTGCGACCTTCTGACAAACAAAGTATCAACAGCCAGCTCAAGAATCCAAATAAAACTCCAGTTTCATTCTGCTTCCAAAAAGTTTACTGTTTATTGGATACAATGCTTGGTTATGTCGAAATAAAACTAACTCTGAGGTTCCAACATTAGTTCATAGACTTACACAATAATTTTCCCAGCCAAATCCCCAACATCTTATGTAATCCACATCAACAAATTCACTTCGTTATGGGAACCGTCTGCTTCAATTCCATACCTGTTCCAGTGTCCTTGAGAAGGCTTCACGCTCCCACAGTCTTCAGCTGACTCGAAGTTTCATTTCTCCTTCTTACCCACTTGAAAGTAACACCTCCCCCCCTTAATCTAAAGGCAAGTTGAAACACAGAGGCACGTAGCTGCCAAAGTTTTATCCTTGACAAGTCAATGAGGGAGCATGATTCATTTAATAACTGTGTTACTAACTTAACAACTGCAGTGATTCACTTAGCAAATGTGCCAAGAAATGTCAGAAAATTGGGCAAAATCACTTAAAAATGTCTCAGCAACAAAAATTTGAGGCTCAATCATGGTCATAAGTCAAGGACTACTTGTACTTTGTCTCCTTTCTGACTTTGCTCCAAATCTTTCCAATTCTAAAACTTTTTCCATGTAGAAATACTTCCTCAAAAGTATGGTTTTTCACTCCCTAAATCTTAGAAATCTTAGAAACATTTTTGAGCTATTCTGAGAATATCCTTATTACTCTTGGTCTCACAATTCAGAGAACCTCCTTCCAAGTCAGGAGCAGCATAAAAACTGGAGGAGAACTGTGGTATAACTGTCCTCTCTCTTCATTCCTATCATTTATATTCTGCCTTTCTACATAACAATCCTACTGAAGCCATGCACAATCCAGAAAATGAGCTTTACAATTATCCTATAAGCCCCAGTGAGATATTCCTATGGGATAATACCATGCAACAGATTTCAGAAGCATATTGTATTTGAGAATTATCGAGTTTGCAGATTCTGCTGTAGAGACTTGGAAACAAGCAAAAAGTGCTTGAAGACACTTGAGAGGTTTGAAAGGTTTTATGGCTCTAAGTTTACATGAATAAGAATGTTGTAATTAGTATATCTGAAAGTGCAGAACTATTTTGGCAGTTTATTTAACTATTTGCCTTTTCAGATTGTTCACTTACCACAATACTGTTGGTAACTGTCCAATATGTGGCCACTCCTGAAGCACAGAAAACCGCAGCAAAACAGAAAAAGCACTACAATAAAAAAGACATCAAAATAATACCTTAGTAAGCGCTGTCATTGCTACTTCAAGTACTGTATACTTTTAGTTTTTATATATATATATTTAACATACAAACTTGAAGAAATAGGAAGGTTGTTCTTCACAGCCATAACAGAACAAAAATCTACTTACTGATAAAAGACAGTATTTCTTCTATTTCCTTCAATTAATTTCAGACCTAGCATACTTAACTGATTTAAATTGAAAGACACTGAGACGTAATTTTTCCTCTAAAAGCAAATGGATTTTTCTACCTGGCTGTGAGAGAGTGGGTGTATATACTTGCTCTCTCCTATTAATATCAATATATAGTTGATATAAATTCCAACATATATGAAACAACTGTTTGTTTCTTTTGGCTTGAGGTTTCCCTTGTTCTTTTGTTAGGTTGTGTTGAAAGAGAGTGATTAGCTCAATCACCCAGGAAACTTCCAGGGCTAGAGAGGAACTTGAATCTGGATCTTCCTTGGTGTCAGTCTAACAGTCAAAACTTTACACTGGCCTTCAGTTTTTTTCTTTTCTCTATTTTTTTGTACATTAAAGCAAACAGAAATCTGACAACATAAAAGGAATGTAAGCAACATATGATTAGAAGGACATACATCACTTTTTAAATATGTTTTTTTCTTAGATGTTCATGTATTTGAACAAAAATGGCAAAAGTAACAATAAAAGTGATACTGAGAGCAAGTTTTAATCAGCTAATGCTTTCAGTGAAATAAAGTGCAGTGGTTATAGCTTTTGGCCCTACAAAAAATTTCCAACCATATTTTTCCTAGGTCAGGGGTAGGCAACCTTGGCTCTTTTATGACTCGTGGACTTCAACTCCCAGAATTCCTGAAATTCTGGGAGTTGAAGTCCACAGTCATAAAAGAGCCAAGATTGCCTACCCCTGTCCTAGGTGCTTTCCTATATTTCTTCCTCAGAACAATCTTCATTTTTTTATTTCAGTGTTTTTGTGCAAGATTCCATTTCAGCAAGTTAGTCATGATTTTCTGAATAAAAGAAAACAGTCACTTTAGTTTCTCAAGATGTACTTGGTCTGTTATAATAGATTGGTAAAATAAAAGTAAATAAAATTGTGGAAACGATTGAAAGAAAAGCAGCGCAGTTTACTGAATAAATATGAAATTATTATCTCTATGTAGGAAACCCAACAGAGCAACATCCCGCTGACTGCCAAGCTCTTAAAACTGCTTTTCAGAACGAGAGGCTTGGCCAGCTTGCTCAGACCAGATTTTGTTTATACAAAGTCCATGCATGCAAAAAAGGACGTGCTTTTTTTTAAATGTCTGATTTACGTATCCATGACAACCAGCTGACATCATGAATTGTGAGATCACAGAGATGAAGCAATCGACTATTCAACTGAATTACTGTGCATTACATTGCCAAAATCCGATTCAAAATCCCCTTTTTCAGCAATATCCTTGTTAAACCAGTATAAGCATTACAAAAAAAAAAATGGAACTTTTGCAATCTCTAGTTAGAATAGAACAAACAGAACAGAGTAGAAGCTGGAATGGACCTTGGAGGTTTTCTAGTCCAGCCCCCTGCTCAAGCAGGAGAACCTATACTATACCATCTCAGACAAGTGACTGTCTAGTCTCTTCTTAAAAGTGATACGAGTGCCCACGATTTCTGAAGGCAAGCTGTTCCACTGGTTAATTGTCCTCACTGATAGGAACTTTCTTCTCAATTCCAGGTTGCTTCTCTCTTTGATCAGTTTCCAACAAATGTTTCTTGTCTCGCCCTCTGGCCCTTTGGAGAATAGTTTGACACCCTCTTCTTTGTGACAGCCCCTCAAATACTGGATTACTGCTATCATGTCGCCCCTGCTTCTTCTTTTCTTTAGACTAGCCAAACCCAAGTCCTGCAGCCGTTCTTCATATGTTTTAATCTCCACACCTTTTTCTAAGGTCTCAACATCTTTTTTGTAGTATGGTGATGTCGTGGAAAAACCCAATGAAAAAGACAAGAGACAGCAACACAGAACAAATGATTCTTACTTTAAGATTCAGAGGTTTATTTTGCTAATAATTTGGAACATAGCAAACATAATAACGTAACATCACTTACATTAAAAACTCATTGCAACGAGGTCCAATGACATAGCAGTTCTAAAAAGGACAGCTATAAGCCAATGGCAAAACAATCAGGTCCAGTCCCAACTCTTTATACCCTTTCCCGTGCTAAGACTGTAAATCAGGGGAAGGCAACCTTGGCTCTTTTATAACTCATGGACTTCAACTCCATAGCTGACTCAGGAATTCTGGGAGTTGAAGTCCATGAGTCATAAAAGAGCCGAGGTTGCCTACCCCTGCTGTAGACCGATGGTCAGCAATCTTATACTTCCTGCTGACCCTCTGCTGATCTTTTCTGACTTCCTGCTGACCCTCTGTTGAACATAACTTACTACACACTCATGTACATTGGAACCCACATCTACTTTCAGTTCCCCATTTCTTACTGTTCCAGTCCTTATGTTCTAAATATATTTGAAACAAGGAAGTTTAGCAAAACCGTATTAAGCAAAATACAACTGCATACTGAAAATTAAGCATAGAACAGACTTTGGTTCAATACTTTTTCCATGAGGCCTGATTTAGTTCACCTGGGCCTAAACCTTGCATAAAAGAACAATGGCCAATATTTTCATTTTCCACAGTGACCAAAATTGGTTGCAGTATTCCCGGTGTGGTTTTACTAGGCTTTTATAAAGTGGTACCAATACTTCATGTGATCTTGATGTTATGCCTCTGTTTATACAACCCAGGGTTGTATTAGCTTTTTTGGCTGCTGCTGCACACTGCTGGTTCAGAGTCAAGTGACTATGAGCCATAGTCAAGGGACCCCAAGGTCCCTCTCACAGTTGCTGTTTCTGAGCCAGGTCTCACCTAATCTGTACTTATACCTTTGATTTTTCCTGCCTGAATGTAAAACTTTGCTTTTGTCCACATTAAAACTCATTTTGTTGAATAGGGCCCATTGTTCAAGTTTGTCAAGATCTTTTTGGATCCTGAGCTTGTCTTCTGGGGTGTTGGCTATTTCTGCCAGTTTAGAGTCATCTGCAAATTTGATGAGTCCCCCTTCTATTCCTTCATATAAATCATTAATGAAGAATATTGAAGAGTACTGGGCCTAAGACAGAGCCTTGTGATACCCCACTCCTTACTTCTCTCCAGGTGGATGCAGTACCATTGAGGACGACTCGCTGAGTATGGTTTGTCAGCTAGCTACAGATCCATCTGATGGTGTTGTTGTCTGTCCCACCTTTTTCTAGCTTATTAAGCAGTAGCTGGCTACTTTGTTTGCTTCTAGTTGTTCACAGATCTGTTTTTTTATTATCTTTTCTAGGATCTTCCCAGGTATTGATATTAGACTGATTGGTTTTAGTTTTCTGGGTCTGTTTTTCCCCCCTTTCTTGAAGATGGGAACCACATCAGCCCTTTTCCAATCCTCAGGTACTTCCCCGGTGCTCCAGGATTTTTGAAAAGTATGGTGCAATGGTTCTGAGATAACATTTGCCAGCTCCTTCAGAACTCTGGGATGTAATCTGTCGGGTCCCGGTGATTTATATTCATCAAGATTAGATAGGTGTTCTTTTACCCTTTTCTTGCTTATTTTAATTTTTGTTTCTAGTTTGTCTTTTACAGTTGTTTTTTTGGTATAGTGGGCTATAATTTCTTTTTGTGTGAAGACTGATGCAAAGAAGGAGTTAAGCAGCTCTGCTTTCTCCCTACTGCCTGTTACTTCCTTGCCATCTTCTTTCTTTAGTGGACCTACAGTTTCCTTAACTTTTTTCTTGTTATTAATATGTTGAAAGAAACTTTTTTTATTGTCCTTCATTTCTGTTGCAAGTCTTCATTCATTCTGAGCCTTTGCTTTCCTGACTTCATCTTTGCATGTTCCTGCTGTCTCTTATTTAAGCTATAAAATCAGGTGGTGATTTGGAAATCTGACTTGGAGGGTTTTTTGAATGAATACTTATTACAGCCTTGAGCTAATCTACCTGTCTGGTATATTCATCCTGGGTGGACATATTGCAGGTACCCCCCCTTTAAGAGATTTGAGGCTGTGTGAGAAATGAGCCTTTTTTTCCCCCAATAACCTTTGGACAACCCCCCACCAAAAATCCAGAAAACACCTTTTCTCCTGACCTTCAGGAAGGCTTTGAAAATAGGAATGCATAGAGGTGTTGATTTCTGGTCATCGGATGCCTATTTACATTAATTTTATTACTGATGTGTAAATCTATGGGGTTTGATTAGTTATGCAGGATCCAATCTGGGCTAGTCACCAGGACCACAGATTTGGTCCTCTGAACTTCCAGACTCGTGCTGGAGCCCATCTTCAGGGAACTCCTCCCTCACCAGAATGTGGTAAGAGAGAAATTCCCTGAGGATGGGCTCCATCATGAGCCTGAAAGCTCGGAGGACCAAACCTCTGATCCTGCTGAAGAGGGGGTTAAACTATTCTCCAAAGCACCAGAGGGCAGGACAAGAAACAATGGCTGGAAACTGACCAAAGAGAGAAGCAACCTGGAATTAAGGAGAAAGTTCCTATCAGTGAGGACAATTAACCAGTGGAACAGTTTGCCCTCAGAAATCGTGGGTGCTTCATCCCTGGAGGTTTTTAAGAAGACTAGACAGTAACTTGTCTGAGATGATATAGGAGACGTTCTCCTGCTTGAGCAGGGGGCTGGACTAGAAGACCTCCAAGGTCCCTTCCAGCTCTATTCTATTCTATTCTATTCTATTCTATTCTATTCTATTCTATTGGTTGATTAATTATGTTGACTTATTTCAATTGTTATGGTTTGTTTTGATTTTTATTGTGGATTGCCATGAGCCTTTTGGAAGTATACTGACATAAAGTTAGTAAGTAAATACATCAATCCATCAGCACTGGAGGTGCTTTGTTAATCTTAAATGTACACACGGTTTGCTTAACACAATCCTCAAACCACCCTGATGCATGTCTAACTCATTAGAGTTCATGAGCTGTGTCCTCCCACTTCCCAACTCTGCCAGTATTTTGTTTGGAAGGATGTTGTATGTCATTGCACAAAAGTGTTTTATCACTTCTATTTATTTATTAAACACCTTTATATAGCCACTCACTCAATTTTCTCGCACTCACTTTCAATTGGACTGAGCCAAATTGAGTCATTTTCGAAACTCGGAAATGAGTTTCCAAACCAAATACTATGGTTTATGCTGATCACTACTCTGGGCCTTCTCATATATTGACATAAAACCATTGCTGTTGCCAGGATAGCTATCAGTTCCAAGTATATGCACATTAATTTCACCAGAATTATATAAAGTATGAAATTCAGTATGTGCCTATTTTTCAGGTGATTATTTTTCTTTGCAACATAAAGCAAACACTTTCAGTTAAACCAAGATGTTTACCTTTTCTTTTGCAAGAAGCTTTTACTAGTCATAATTACCAGTCCTCACGTTGGTTACAAAATCCACTAATTAATCCCTTGACAGGAAAAATAAGTCCCAAGTTTGATTCTACCCATTACTGCAGCTCATTAGGATAGTATGTTGTTGTTTACTTTTTCATAATAACTGGAATATAAGTAACATTGGTATATACATATACATATACAAAATTCACTTTCTTGAAATAAATTAGCCCACAGATTCCTGTGTAGAGCTGCCGTATAAAAAGTGACAGTAAGACAAGTTGTCATTTCCTACTTTGTGAGGCTTAACATGTACATTTATTTGCAACTCAGTCTTTATTACATGAGCTTTAATGTTTCTTTCTGAATTACGTAGGTGGCCATTTTTCAAAAACAGATACACAACAACTATAATATAGAGTCCAATATCTAAGATGGCTTGCAGAAAAATAAATACCAATGCACGATAAGAATGCTTCAACCCAACCAGAATTTGTTGCTATTGCTGTGGAAGGATTTAATAGTTATAAGTAAAGAATCACAGAATTGTAAAAGGCCATTTTGGTCATCAAGCCAAACCATCTGCTCAATTCACATTAAAGCATTTCCTAAAAATTATTGTTTAGCTGTCACTTGAATGTGTAATAGAAATTCAACCAGTTTCCCCTGAAATGAAAAATCAGGCTCCCCAGTTCTTAAGACTAGGCAGACTGTAACAGAGAGGGCACAGGAGTTACAATCCAAAAGAGGCATTAGAAGCAAAAGATGGGAGAAATCTCTTCTATTTTTTTTTTAAATTAGAAATTATTATTATTTAAAGGGCAAATTAAACACATTGCAAATCCATGTAAATCAATCACTTCCCAAATGATTAGAACTGACAGCTTTCACAGAGCAGCTGTTATTCTCATGTCCTTTCAAATCCAACACAATCTTCTCCAGTCTGGCAGCCTCCTGATAAGTCCCCAGCACCCTGAGCTAGGCTTGCGCAGAATAGTTTAATAGTACTAATAGTCTTAAGCAGTGCTAATTAGCTAGTTACTGGCCAGAGGCCACCCATAAATCCAAGATCATAATAGCGAATTCTGATTCTTTGACTTCGTAACAAAGCAAGGGAATATCTTGTTTGCCCATGCTAAACATATTCACAATAGATGCATTTTAGAATGAAGCTGTAAGGAGGAGCTGGAGGTGTTTGACTAAATGCTCAGGATTCCAGCATGAATTGAGAAAGGAAGTTTGCCAATGTGTTTCCTCTAGATTTAGGAAATGGCTAACTCCTAACAACCTGAGCATGAATGTGTCAGTACCTTCTGCTTGGTGCAATGCAGGCAAGCATATATCAGCTTGCAAAATCGTACAGAATAAAGTAATCATGCTTGGGATTACATTTGGGCTTTCATTGTGCTTATGGCATCCTGGACAAAATGTGCCAAATTGGATGTGGCAGGATTATGGCATGGACTAGTAATTCATATTCTCTCTCTTTCTCTCTCTCTCTCTCCCTCCCTCCTTTTCGCACCCACACAAATCTCAAAATAAAACAAAAATAAATAATCAACAGCAGCATGGATTCCTTCTTCATTACATACCTCTCTATATATGAGCAAATCCAATGCAGTATATGGGGAAAAATTTCCTCCCTCAATATAGATCATCTATTCAAAAAGATTAGTTCACCCTGTGATTTGGTGTGGCCCAGAGCCATATATCAATGTCATGGCAAGTCTAGACAATATGCCAAGTAGCAACAGAGAATGAGATGTTTGGGAGGACAGAGATACTGAAAATTCTTGAGATGTACTAAACCTTCTCAGGCCTGTTGCACATGCTTGTGTGAATTATTCATATAGCACTGAAATTATAGGGCAAAGATTCAAATTTATGTGCTTTCCAAAAAGGGTATCCATGTGCCAGTACCATGGCCTAACTGATTCTAAAGCTGGTATCAGGTTAGCATTGTGTGAGAAAGTATAACAAGCATTTCCCGTGTTATCTAATGTCACTGATAACAGATCTATCAGACACATTGCTTGTGATAATGTTATACTTATAAAGGGCATGGTTAGTTTAGAGTATAATGAAAAATAATAATAATATGTATGTGGACCCGATTAGGGAAACAGAAGAACTTGCTTCAGAAAATCCAGGCAAATGTTTAAAACAATTCTGAAACAGAATTGGAGACTATTCATTTAACCTGAAGAACCATCTTTACATTCAGCCAAGTCTCAGAAATTTAATTTATCATCTCAAGTTTATCACATACTGGAAAGCATTATTGTAAGCAAAGCATAAGCTAATAGCAAGGAAGCCATTTTTTAATACCCAGTATGTAAATTTCTAATAACATATGAAGTTGGATAAGATTTTGTTTTAGGTAATTTACATTTGGAACACTGAGAGAAAAAACCTTTCCCACTTTAATTCCATTATGTCTTTCAGTTACATGACATTGATTTTAACATATATTTTCATGTGTATTATTTTCTATGCAATATAGATTGTACAAGATATCAAATACAGGCACTTTCCAACATATCATGATATCTATAATAATTTCCAAACAGTATCCCAAGATGGAGTCACTTGAAAGTCATTCCCACTTTAAATACAGGTATATTTCAAAACAAGTTTGTAGAAAAATCTAACTGATATTTATATTATTCAACAACAGAGCCTACTTACAGCTGCCATAGCACCTTCCAGTTCTTTGATTGTGGCAACAATGCTCATCAGAGCAGCCATAGCCAGAATGATGCTCAGACACATCCCGACGTAGGAAACTGGAATGAAGGTAATACAGAAAAAGATATACAAAACTCTGAATCTTAAGGTCCTTTCTGATAACTATCCTGCAGCATCAGAGTAAGTAAAGTAAAATTATATGGACATGTCCATGTTTTTCTTGGCAAAAATATTGTTAGAATCCTCTGACTGGGACTTGGTAACAGATCACCGATCTCTTGACATTTAATGGCTTAGCTTGTCTCCTTACTGGACTTGATAAAAGACTCTTAGGAATGGATTGGCTAGATTAGAATCTTTATGAAGCCATATCCAAGAGGTGATTGGCTGTCGCTACTGAGAGGATGTAAGTGACTTTCATAATCTTGGGGATGATTATTCTTTTATTCTTCTTCCTTTCTGAGTTAATGGATTTGTAAGTGGCATTTAGTAGTCTTGACACTGAGTGATTATATTATGTCTTTGTAGCAGTTACCCATTTCAGATGCCCTCAATCTCCATCTTGTTCTACTGCTTTGTTAGAGAAAGGGGTGTAGATAAGGAGCATGGAAAGGAAGAAGGGGGGATTTGCAGCGCCCAGGCTAATACGGAGATTGAGGGCATCGGAAACGGGGGGAGGGAGGAAGCAGATGCCGTACGGGATAACAACTATAAGAACGGTGATTGTATGGATGAAGAAGGTGGGAGAATGAAAGGAAGGAGATGGTGTGAGAGGCTGGAGATGTGCCCCCATAGAACAAGGGGTAACAACTGGGGGGTAGATGAGGAGCACGGAAAAAAGGGGATAGAGAATGCATCGCAACAGGGCAACTGAGACAAGGGAGGACGGAGTGTGAGAAGAGGAATGAGTTAAGGGATACGGAGAGCTTGAACAACCAAAAGGGGGGGAGGGAGTCCACCTAGCCCAGAGTCGCACGAAGAGAGAATGAGCGGCAACACAAACGTAGGCAGGGGAGGCAAGAAAAGAGTGGTCACTGATACAAAGGCTATAATTAGAGCGCAGCTTAACCAATTAGGACCAGTGACAAGGTCTAGGAGCTGGGTGCAGATGGCATTTTATCTATAAAAGAACTCTCCCATGGACTGGCATTTAACCCTGACGATGTCGGAAGCTTCCGACGAAAGCTTGGTGATTGGTAATGGTATTAAACTTTTTTAGTTTATTATACTCCTGGTGTTCATATTTTATTATGCGTGTGGATTTGTGTGCAGCACACCAGGCTCTGAAAATATGGAATGCTGGTAGCCGCATTAACCGGGAGAGGGGACTTAATTCAAAGACTTACTATCCAGAAGACATCGCTCGACCCCCCTCCTCATATAATCACATTAATGCAGCCCCCACTGATGGCCCCCCCTTCTTGGAACAACTACAGACCAGTCCTGGCAGACAACTGCGGACGGATTCGCCACGATCCGTAGAGAACGGAACAGCATGGAGATGGAATGGAAATGGATGGGGATTCGAGAAACTGGAAGAAAAACGGAATACAACCAGGTCCGGTAGAGATGAGGAGAACGACGATGAACCCCCCCATGAGGAGGCTACCAGACACAGCATGACAACTCGATCGCAATCCAGCAGGAGAATGCACCCCCCTTCGACACCCCCAGCGCAAAGTTATGGGATGAAACAGCGACTACAATTAAAGGGGAAGAGCACCGTATGGAGTGGGAATGGAGAACCAAGGACGGACGGTAACGTTGCCCACCGGCAACGGATGGAACAACGAGCCACTGACAATAGGACAACGACAAAAAACATCTTGACGGTGCGCAAGACAGAGCGTGTGGGAACGAACAGCGGACCGTACAGGGGAACCCAGGGGAAGAAGGAGGGGAGGAGGAACAATATGGGCGGGGGTTATGAATCTAGGGCACAATTCCGGGAGACGGATAAACAAGACCAAAATAGCCGTGAGGCTTGTAAGGATACTGAAAGTGATAATTGCCCACCCCCACTCGTAGAGGGAAGTCGTGTGTGGGATGGTGGTGGGGAGGAGGCTATGAGCAAGGAAGGCAAAAAGATCTGGACTCCCAACTCTGAAACAACTTATGACAGAATGCAGACTAGTAATGTGGGATGTAGGCTGGAGACCCAACCCGATCAGCTGGGGCCTATGACACGCTCCAGGAGCCGGAAGCAGACACTAAACAGCTGTATATAAGACTCTCCCCCGGCACTTACCTTTTAACCCTGACGATGTCAATTGTGTTTGACGAAAGCTCGGTGGATTAAAATTCTATTTTTATAGATACTCTCTTGGTGATCATTACTATTTGACTAACATATATATATATATATATATATATATATATATATATATATATATATATATATATGTAGGTCTTTGGTTGTTCGGGTTTTCTCCCGCGTAAAATTGGAAGTGTCTTGGCGACGTTTCGACGAAGTCCCATTCGTCATCTTCAGGCTGGTGCTTTCAGCTTCGTGCTTCGAGCAGCAATGTGTGGTCTTAGCTGTTTCTTCCTTTTAACTGCCAGTGGGGGTATGAACTGATTGGGTGGGAGCTTGGCTGTGTTCTGATTGGGTGGAGGTGTGACTGTGTTAGATGGTGA
The DNA here is from genome assembly GCF_016545835.1 of Crotalus tigris. NCBI lineage: Eukaryota > Metazoa > Chordata > Lepidosauria > Squamata > Viperidae > Crotalus > Crotalus tigris. The sequence continues at coordinate 611,743 of NW_024096961.1, read as the reverse complement.
TCACCAACATCCTCTGCACCAGCAAGCCATCCAAAAGCAACTTACCCAAAGAGGAACAGACAGCACTACGTAACCTGAAAGAAGACACCAGCATAATAATCCTACCAGCAGACAAGGGCAACGCCACGGTGGTTATGAACACATCTGACTACCAAACCAAATTAACCAACCTACTCCAAGACTCCACATACAAACCCCTAAATACAGATCCCACCACCTACCTGGAAAAAACCACCAGATCCAAAATAAAAGCCTCCCCCATTAGCGAAGAGATCCAGCAAAGAATCATTCCCAGAGATAAATCATCCAGATGCCCAAACTCTATGGTCTCCCCAAGATACACAAAGAAGGAACCCCACTCAGACCTATAATCAGCTCCATAGGCTCACCTCTACAAAACCTAGCCAAATTTCTCGCCAAACAACTACAGCCCTATGCAGAATCCATCACCTCACACGTAAAAAACTCATTCCAGTTTATAGAGATCATAAAGAAACAAAACTTACAGCCCAGCGACCTACTAGTGAGCTTCGATGTCATATCCCTCTTCACCCAAGTGCCTATCAAAGAAGCCTTGACAGCTATTCAAAACAAATATAACCCCCCCAAACACATCTTAGATCTGACCAACCACTGCCTATCCAACACATACTTCATCTATAATGGACAAAAATACAAACAAACAGAAGGAGCACCCATGGGATCACCCCTCTCACCTGTCATTGCCAACCTCTACATGGAACACTTTGAAACCCAAGCTCTAGAAAAATCGGATCACAAACCCAAACTCTGGCTCAGATATGCAGACGACACCTTCATAATCTGGCCACGTGGGAAAGAAAAACTGGACAACTTCCTCACACACCTCAACAGCCTACATCCCAAAATACAGTTCACCATGGAAACAGAAGCTAACAACCAACTTCCCTTCCTGGATGTCTTAGTCTACAAGAAATCCAATGGCTCCCTAGGACACACCATCTACCAGAAGAAAACACACACAAACCGCTATCTGCACGCTCTCTCACACCACCACCCAGCACAGATCAACTCTGTAGCCAAGACACTCATCTCCAGAACAAAACGCTTAGCTGACGAACAACACCTAAAACCCGAACTACACACTCTCACCAATGTACTAACATCCAATGGATTCCATAGAAATAAGATTACAAACCTAATCCAAAAAGAAACCCCCACTAAAATCCAAGACAAAGAACAAGAAAACGGCAAAGCCCTCCTCCCATACATAAAAGGCACCACAGACAGAATCAGTAAGATCCTCCATAAACACAACATCAAAACAGCATTCTGCACAAACAGAAAAATATCCACCATCCTTAGAAACCCCAAAGATAAAATTGAATTAGAAAATCAAGGAGTATACGAAATCCCATGCACCACTTGTCCCACCACATACATCGGACAAACCAACAGAAGAATAAGTGCACGCATTGAAGAACATAAGAACTCAGTCAAAAAAGAGGAACCAACATCTTCCCTGGTCCAACACCTTAAAGCCACAGGACATGAAATTGACTTTAAAAATACCAGAACCATTGCCAAAAGTGAACATTTTAATAACAGAATAATCAGAGAAGCCATCGAGATAGAAAAACGCCCACACAGCATGAACAAGCGAGATGATACCTCCCGCCTACCAGCCATTTGGAAACCCGCCCTTATTGACAAACGACTCCCTAATACAAAAAATGATACCAGACCCACACTCACAAAAACCACACAGGATGTCACCACCACACATCCACGCAAAAAGCAAACCCAAAGCCACACCGATGATGAGGCACGACCACAAACCAGAAGCCAGACCAGAGCTGCATCATTAGCCACTTTAAAGCCCTCCAATCCATACACGAAGCAAACTGACACCCTCCATGAAAATGAGGCACGACCACAAACGCGAAGCCAAAAAATAGCAAGGCAGCCCAAAATCTTAAACCCCTCTGCAACTCAGACTAACCTGAGCACAACCAAACATAACACTCCCCCAGCCAATCAGAGCACAACCAACCCCCCAGCCAATCAGAGCACAGCCAACCCCCCAGCCAATCAGAGCACAGCCACGCCCCTAACCAATCAGAACACACCTCCACCCAATCAGAACACAGCCAAGCTCCCACCCAATCAGTTCATACCCCCACTGGCAGTTAAAAGGAAGAAACAGCTAAGACCACACATTGCTGCTCGAAGCATGAAGCTGAAAACACCAGCCTGAAGATGACGAATGGGACTTCGTCGAAACGTCGCCAAGACACTTCCAATTTTACGCGGGAGAAAACCCGAACAACCAAAGACCTACATATATATATATGTATATATGTATATATGTATATATGTATATATGTATATATGTATATATGTATATATGTGTATGTATGTATGTATATATGTGTACACACACATATATGATTAGAAATAAAAACAAAAATGCGACTCTTGGGAGTATTCATATTGTCAAAATAATGATCACCAAGAGAATATCTATCCAAAAATAGAATTTAATCCACCAAGCTTTCGTCAAATACATTTGACATCGTCAGAGTTAAAAGGCAAACACCGGGAGAAGTCCTATATACAGTTGTTTAATGCCTGTTTCTGGCTCCTGGAGCATGTCATCGGCCCCAGCTGATCGAATTGCGTCCCAAGCACACCCCCCACATCAGCATCTATCCTCTTTCCATTGCTAATTTGCATTCTGTCATACGTTACTCCGTTAGCTGTTTCCAGGTTGGTCAGGTTGGGGATCAGAATCTTTTCTCCTCCCCTGCTCATAATTCCCCCACCATCCCACACACGGCTTCCCTTAGGGAGCGGGGGTGGGCAATTATTTAAATTGCTTCCAATATCCCTACAAGCCCCAAGACCACTTTGATCTTGTTTATCTATCCCTCGGGGTTGTAACACAGGCTCATAGTTGCAGCCCATGCTATTCCTCCTCCCATCCTCCTTCCCGTGAGTCCTCCTGAATGATCTACTGTTCGTTTTCACGCTCTCTCCCTCGCGCATGCTCAGGATGTTTTCTGCCATCGTCCCATTGTCAGCGCCTTGTTGTTCCGTCCGTTGTCGGTAAGCACCATTCCCACTCATCCCCAATTCTCCATTCTCACACCGTACGGGGCTCTTCCCCTTTAATTGCAGTCGCTGTTTCACTGCGCAGCTTTGTGTTGAGAATGTCAGAGGGGGGTGCCTTCCTCTGCTCGACCGTGACCGGATTATCATAATGTGCCTGGTAGTGTCCTCAGGGGGGGATTCATCCTTGTTCTCATCGTCCTTGTTAGACTTTATTATATTCCATTTTCCCTCCGGTTCCTCAAACCCCACTCCATCTCCACTCCATCCCAAAAAGAGTCTGCTCCCGGCGGGTCGTGACAAACCTAGCCGCGGTTGTCCGCTGAAGTTAGTCTGTTGTCGGTTAGCTGGTAATCGCATGTCCGGGAGGGAGGAGCTGTCAATTGAGGCTCCATTGATGTAATTACGCAGGGAGGGAGGCCGGGCGGTATTTTTTGATTACAAGTTTTTTGATTGGGTCCCCTCCACACGTTAGTACGGTTGCTGGCACTCCACATTTTCAGAGCTTGATGCGCTGCGCACAAGTCCACGTGCCGATTGATGGACTCAGTTCCTGAAAACCATGCCTCTTTCAGTAGGCGATCTCCTTTTGTCGTGTCGTTGGCCAAGATATGGGCATTCTCAAAATCAAAGCAATGATCGTATTCTGCTACATGGGCCCAAATCTGCGAATGTTGTTCGCCTCGTCTAATAGCCAACCTATGCTCATGTAAACGAGTCTTAAGTCTTTTTGAGGTCTCACCTACATAAGTACTCTGGCACCCCGTACAGTTGATCTTATAAACTATAGCTGATCTCTCGGCGGTGGGGAGCTGGTCCTTGGGGTGCATCACTTTAGCTCGTAGGGTCTGAGTAGGTTTGTGGGCTACCTGTGTATTGTGGGGTGCCAGAAGCCTGGCTGTGGCTTCTGACACATTACTAATGTATGGTAGAGACACCCGTATGGTTCGTGTCAGGGGTTCCTCTCCTTGCCGTCCGTTTCGGGGGTCTGATACCATACTGTGTCGCTTAATAAACCTTAGGGGGTACCCATTCATCCAGCATATGCGGAATAGATGTTTCCTTTCTTCTGCCTTAGACTCCATGGTGCTGCAGTGCGATTGCACCCGTTTAAACAGGGTCTTAATGCAGCTGGCTTTATGGGAGGCCGGATGATTGCTATGGTAGTGGAGGATTCGATCCGTATGAGTGGGCTTCCGATAGACCTTGGTATTCAAAGTTCCATCTAAGGAACGTTGGACCAATACGTCCAAAAAGGCTATCGAGCCCTGGATCTCCTCCTCCACCGTAAATTTAATGTCCGGATATATTGAGTTTAACACTCCCATAAAGTCAACTAGATGACACCGTTTGACGACAGCAAAGGTGTCGTCAACATACTGTGCCCAAAACTTGGGCTGTTGACAGGTCATGGCCTCGCATTCTAATTGTTGGAGAACCGCTTCTGCCACCACGCTGGATATTGGGGAGCCCATAGGTGTGCCCTTTACTTGCTCATATATAGTGCCTTGAAAGGAGAAATAAGTTGTAAGACAGCTGTATATATACATATGTATACGTATATATATATACGTATATATGCCCTATATACAAATACCCGCGAAAACCTCAGAAAACAAATATCGAACCTCTACGGGGAGGAAATCCACCATCTGACCAGGACCTATGAAAAATTTGAAGTCCAAAGAGCTTCCATTTTATGTGACCTTGCATTCCTACGTAACTGCCGAGATCAAAATCTAATCCCCACATGTTTCCAACTGAAATTCCACTCCAACTCTGCAGCCACCAAACGGATCCTGAAAAGAACAGAATTGGCCCTAATCAGAAATGAACTTCACACAAAAAGATTCCTCCTAGACCGAATTAACAAAGATCTCCTCACACTCCACCTCAAACTCAGCAACAAGATCCACCCCGCACTTTGGGACAAATCCAAACAACTCGCCGTCTGGAGAGCCGAAACACAGACCACCCTCAAGACAGATACACACACCAACAAACTCCGAAGACTACAAGAACGCCAGAAACAAACCCCTCCTCCCTCACAGCCACACATGAAACAAACAGTGCATAACATCTCAGATAGGATCCTCACCAAAGCCGAAACCAATGTCCTTTCCAAAGGATTCAACTTTGCAGTCGCTCCCAAACACATCCCCACTGAAACCATTATATGTGGAGTTGAAACCAGCCTGACCAAAATCAACCCCGATGACGCTAACAAAATCAGACTCAAAATCACCAACATCCTCTGCACCAGCAAGCCACCCAAAAGCAACTTACCCAAAGAGGAACAGACAGCACTACGTAACCTGAAAGAAGACACCAGCATAATAATCCTACCAGCAGACAAGGGCAACGCCACGGTGGTTATGAACACATCTGACTACCAAACCAAATTAACCAACCTACTCCAAGACTCCACATACAAACCCCTAAATACAGATCCCACCACCTACCTGGAAAAAACCACCAGAACCAAGATAAAAGCCTCCCCCATTAGCGAAGAGATCCAGCAAAGAATCATTCCCAGAGAGAAATCATCCAGATGCCCTAAACTCTATGGTCTCCCCAAGATACACAAAGAAGGAACCCCACTCAGACCTATAGTCAGCTCCATAGGCTCACCTCTACAAAACCTAGCCAAATTTCTCGCCAAACAACTACAGCCCTATGCAGAATCCATCACCTCACACGTAAAAAACTCATTCCAGTTTATAGAGATCATAAAGAAACAAAACTTACAGCCCAGCGACCTACTAGTGAGCTTCGATGTCATATCCCTCTTCACCCAAGTGCCTATCAAAGAAGCCTTGACAGCTATTCAAAACAAATATAACCCCCCCAAACACATCTTAGATCTGACCAACCACTGCCTATCCAACACATACTTCATCTATAATGGACAAAAATACAAACAAACAGAAGGAGCACCCATGGGATCACCCCTCTCACCTGTCATTGCCAACCTCTACATGGAACACTTTGAAACCCAAGCTCTAGAAAAATCGGATCACAAACCCAAACTCTGGCTCAGATACGTAGACGACACCTTCATAATCTGGCCACATGGGAAAGAAAAACTGGACAACTTCCTCACACACCTCAACAGCCTACACCCCAAAATACAGTTCACCATGGAAACAGAAGCTAACAACCAACTTCCCTTCCTGGATGTCTTAGTCTACAAGAAATCCAATGGCTCCCTAGGACACACCATCTACCAGAAGAAAACACACACAAACCGCTATCTGCACGCTCTCTCACACCACCACCCAGCACAGATCAACTCTGTAGCCAAGACACTCATCTCCAGAACAAAACGCTTAGCTGACGAACAACACCTAAAACCCGAACTACACACTCTCACCAATGTACTAACATCCAATGGATTCCATAGAAATAAGATTACAAACCTAATCCAAAAAGAAACCCCCACTAAAATCCAAGACAAAGAACAAGAAAACGGCAAAGCCCTCCTCCCATACATAAAAGGCACCACAGACAGAATCAGTAAGATCCTTCATAAACACAACATCAAAACAGCATTCTGCACAAACAGAAAAATATCCACCATCCTTAGAAACCCCAAAGATAAAATTGAATTAGAAAATCAAGGAGTATACGAAATCCCATGCACCACTTGTCCCACCACATACATCGGACAAACCAACAGAAGAATAAGTGCACGCATTGAAGAACATAAGAACTCAGTCAAAAAAGAGGAACCAACATCTTCCCTGGTCCAACACCTTAAAGCCACAGGACATGAAATTGACTTTAAAAATACCAGAACCATTGCCAAAAGTGAACATTTTAATAACAGAATAATCAGAGAAGCCATCGAGATAGAAAAACGCCCACACAGCATGAACAAGCGAGATGATACCTCCCGCCTACCAGCCATTTGGAAACCTGCCCTTATTGACAAACGACTCCCTAACCCCAAAATCTTAAACCCCTCTGCAACTCAGACTAACCTGAGCACAACCAAACAGAACACTCCCCCAGCCAATCAGAGCACAGCCAAGCCCCTAACCATTCAGAACACACCTCCACCCAATCAGAACACAGCCAAGCTCCCATCCAATCAGTTCATACCCTCACTGGCAGTTAAAAGGAAGAAACAGCTAAAACCACACATTGCTGCTCAAAGCAAGAAGCTAAAAACACCAGCCTGAAGATGACGAATGTGACTTCGTCGAAACGTTGCCAAGACACTTCCAATTTTACGCGGGAGAAAACCCGAACAACCAAAGACCTATATACAAATACCCGCGAAAACCTCAGAAAACAAATATATATATTTAATATATATATATTAAAAATACAAGTAAAAATTTGATATATGGAATGTAAAACATAGAAATTTAGATCATGATCAATCTTTAAAATAAACAAATACCAAACAGAACAAATTCTTATCTCATCAGCAAAACAAATTACTTTTAATTTTGTACTCCAGTATGAGAGACTGAATCTTGAATTTCCCAACACTTACCAATAGTGTGGAAATTTCTGTAATAGGAGTTTGTCCCCGAAGAGGCAGAATTTATGACAGTGAAGTGTTTCCCCCTGAGGGTGATACTGGCCAGTATGCCAACTGATACCCCAAGCAGCTAAGAAGAGAAAAGAAACATGTTTACAAAGTTGGATAAGGGCTAGAACAACCCAAGCTCAAGTCAATATTCAGCCATACAAACACTTTACCATATCATATTTAATTAAATCGTTAAAAACATGGATAGAACTGGTTGGATTTTATTAGTTATATAGGCTGACAGGAAGAAGGAAGTTAGACTAAGTTGGGGTCAGTATATCAAAGGTACAGAACTCCAGATAACCATTACAGAGCAGCAAAGAGATGCAGAAAGTTCTTTGCTGCCATCTAGTGGTCATTTTCATGTTTGTAGTACTCAAGAATCCTAGAGAATTTTAGCAAATCTTCCCCTATTGATACCAGTCAACAAAACAGTAAATATAAAGAGTGCCACTTTGGCATTGGCTCATTAATTATTAAGCAACATACAGCCTCCTTAATTATAGCTAATTCAGAATATGAGTTTGGCTACTTGCCTCTTTCTTACAATGGAACTCAGCAAAAAAAAAAAAAAAAAGATCTTCACTGTGGATTCACAAGTATTTCCCTACTCCCACTTTCCATTTAAAGGATAATAAGGATAAGCAAAGTTTATCTCTGTCCCTAATAAAGCAGTAGAACAAAATGGAGGAAAATCAACACACAATTCGGAAAGGTAACACGGTCCTTTGCCCCAGCTCAATAAACTACAGGTGGTCTTCAGTTAACAATGGCAATTGGGTTCAGATCTGCCATTGCTAACCCACATGGTCATAAAGCACAGCCTCACACTTAGCATTGTGACATTCCTGATTGCAGTGGTTATGCAAATCATGGCAGGTTGTTAAACAGGACCTCACTTGATCACCATTTGTGACCTCCTGTGGCTTCTCCATTAACTGTCAGAAACCAACAAAAAAAAAGTTGTAAATGGCACTCACGATTGTAGGATGCTGCAATGTCATAATTGCAAGCTGGGCGCCAAGTACTTGGATCATGAACATGTGACATAGGGACACTGTAACAGCCAAACTCTTGAGGACCAGTCATATCACTTGTTCAGCATCATCACAAGTTTGAAGGGTCACTGAATAAATGATTGTTAACACAGGCTACCTGTAACACATTGGTACCTGAACTGAACTAATAAGTGTGATTTGATCCAGGTGCTTAGATTCTGCTACTACTTTTTGATTCCAATAAAAGATATAATTCAGTTTAGCTTGCAGGAGTGCTGCTTCGGTTTCTGAAATATTCTGATGAGAAGGGAATAAACAGCATATGTTTACTTTTATTTCATGGGGCATTTAGGATTGTAGACTGGGAGAAACTTGCCTTGGGGAATATTTTTAATGGGGCTGTAAAGAACTTCCCAGTCTGTTTCCAGAACTGAATCCAGAAGTTTCCAAGTTTTTTGCATTTCACAGTATGGGATGGAATATCTAGAAAAGCAAAATTATCACAAGGGGATAAAGTCTTTAGAGAAAGAAGTTACTAGACTAATAATTTCAAGGGGCAAATTTTCAGGACAAAAAGTTAGTCCCCAAACTAAGTATTTCAGTTCTGGCATGTAGATGCCCTGGGAAACAAACCACTAGGCTTTCTCCACCTTTTATTCTCATTTTCTAAGAATGCTTGTGGGCTTCATGCACAACATGCTAGCATCCTATGTTGCTTTTTCAAAACAAGCATTAATTTCCTTAAAAGGAAATGCATCGGCGAGCTGAACAGAGGGTTGGAAATGATGTCCATAGGTATAGCGGGCTCCAAACTGGGGATCTGATGAAGTCTGTCAAATGCATTACATGCCTACAGACCAGGGCTGCAACTTAGCTTGAACTCATGAGCTTAATCTAACCAGGACTGGAAGGAGTAGAAGTGCTTAGAATGTTGTCAATTACTCCATTCCTCCTGGTCACATGATCAAGAGGGAACATACAAACAACAGCTGCAACACAAGTGGAGGGCCAAAGATACATGCACTACTCACATGCATACCTCTAGATTAGGAAGAAAGAGCACACACTCATACACAAATTCCACAGGTTACTTCTTTACATAGAATAGATATCTCCTTTGGCCACTGATGAAAAAGGGCTGGGAAGGAATTTCAGAAGCCACCATTTGCTTCCCATTGAAGTTATTCTAAAAGTCATCAAAAGCTGCATCTCCCAAGATTTATATTACTGAGCAAAATTGTTTTAAAAATTGGTGCTACATCACTTTCTATTTTTAAAACCCTTTAAATTCATGATTCTCACACACAATAATATTACTTTCTGAGTGAAGAAGAGCGTTTTTGTCTGCCTCTGCACAAAGTCAAGATCTTTCTAACTTTCAAGACTACATTTCTAATACAACTGACAAAGACAGAAACCGCAAGCAACTACAATGCTGTGCAGTCCTGATAAGACCCTCAGCATGGTAGAGACTTTTAGTTTAAGTTCAGACTTCCTAAACTACTAAAAGTTCAGCACCATTATCTTTTGTAATGAAATTACCCCCTCATTAAAATTTCAACGATCAACCTGGCACAACCTACGTCTGCCAAGTTTCCCGTTTTATTACCATAATAAAGAGGCTGGTCACCAGCAGTTGGCATTTCACAGCTCGGACCCAGGATCTCTTTCCCATGCCTTCCACTTCTTATCACTGACTACTAGAGAAGTTGCTAAAGGGACTGCCAGAAAAAGTTGCATCATTGCATCTTGGGAAATATAGTCATAATGACAAACTGTATTTGTGGTTTTGTGTGTGTTTGTGTGTGTGTTTGGTTTTGGTACACTTTCATGTGACTGTTTTATTTTGATAGCCTAGCTAGAACAAAAGTTCTCAGTGGCACCCCCACCCCCAATTACTGTGCGCATATCATTCATTTCACCATAGAAATGACTGTGCTACCTAGAAGCAAACTAGATAGACAACACTGGATCATTCTCTGAAATGACCAAAATGGATCGTTCTTTGAAAGGAAGGTGGTGCAGTCTGAAATGACTAAAATGGATCATTCTTTGAAAGGAAAGTGGTGCAGTCTGAAATGACCAAAATGAATATTAAATTTTAAACTGACTGTATTTCTTTTACCCAATGCTGGACAGTCCCATGTTCATTTAAGAAGAGCATCTATCATAGAGAGAAAAATAATTGTAGTTACAAACAAACTTCAATAAGTCAATATTTTCTTACTTAAACAAAGGAAAAGAACGACCATGGTTGGGCAAAAACAAACAAACAAACAAAAAAAACCAGTGGGAGCAGGAGCAACTTCTGACTTTCTGCCAGCTTTGCCTTTATCAGAAGTCAGAAATCACAGTCATGTGACCACAGAGAAACTGGTCTGAACACAGTGGAAATTTTAATTCCACAGGAGTAATGGATCTCAGATTTTTTTTTTATGCATACATTAAATTAATAGATTTGGGGTATCTTGATTCAAAACTTGTTGCAGTATATTGCACCACTTGGGCTGATTTGAGGGTACAAACAGATATACAAATGCAATGATACTTTTAATAGTATATAGCTAGCTGTTCTTATCAATGTATAAGTGCTCTAAATAACAGTAATTTGGACAATTAATTGGCATGTACTCCTCTAAGCATATTTTAAAAGGCTTTTTGGCCTGTTTTTATATAAAGAAGAGAGTATAACATTCATATTACTGCCTATATCAAGCTGTCTCTATCTAATTCTCTAATATAGTAGCAACTATCTACAATTATTAATGGAGCTGAATGTTTAGTGATTACTGATACTCCACAATGTGCGACTTTTTTAAACCAGAGGCTTGCAGTTTCTGTTTGTGGTTATAACTGTTATTCAGATTAGTCATTTTAACCAGGCTGTGGATGTTTTAAATAGTTTTCTCCATCACATATCATGTAAATTTTCAAGAGTTAGTCTGTGGTGGAGTGTGACTGCAATAAAAGAATAAATTAATGAATAAATGTTTGTCATTTGAAATGCATTTAGAAAAGTCCATGAGACATTTGCAGCTTTAATCCAAAGACAAAAATAGATACACTAATTTGCCCAGAAAATATTATTTTAATATGATTGACGCCTGTATTTGTAGCTATATTTTAGTATACATGTGAATACTAGAATATTACATCTTATTTGCATCTTCTCTTTTTATACAATTATTATCAGTGATAGAGTGAACAATTGTGACAGTGTAACACTTATAAAGAACATTTTCGGCTATAAATTTGGGACACATAATAAAGCATGCTAAAACATGATATAAATTGGAACAATCCAGAATACTTAATTCACATGACTATGGGATGGACATCTATAATCTGTCCAATTATTCAAGCCAAAGTGTTACAAATAGGCATGTCATAATCAATGGGCTTGCTAAAAGTGCTTTACTGGGAAGAAGAGGAAAGGTTGGAAACAACTATTGAAGGGTATGAACTCACTTCAAAATGGCCTAAGCACAATAATAAATCAAGATGTGGATGTATTTGTATGCATTTTTATACTTCTTATTGTGTGTTGAAGGTTAATAAGTAACCCTAAAATATGTGAGCATAAAATATGAGCATGTTTCAGAATAAAATAAAAATTATTTATGAGATTTAGATGCTACCCATTTACATAACATACTGGGCAGCCTATATGTTAAAAAAAACAACCTAAAACAAAAATAATGTACATCTGGAAAAAGCAGATCTTCAACCATGTAAAATTCTACAGGTGGTGATATCCAACTTAGTCCTGGAGGAGCTTCTAATTGACACAAAAACATGATTGGCAGCCAGAGCACATGGCTGTCTAACTCCACAACCAGAAATGATTCCAATTGGTGCAAATAAAATAATTGGAAGCCAGAGCACATGGCTGCCTAATACCACAACCAGAAAGAGTCTAGGTGTGTGTGTGTGTGTGTGTGTGTGTGTGAGAGAGAGAGAGAGAGAGAGAGAGAGAGAGAGAGAGAGGTTCCCTTTCCTTTTTGTAAGTTTGCTTCCTCCATCTGCAATGCTCTACGTTCCCCACACCTTTGCTTCCCTCCTGCCTTACTCTTGCTTGCTTTCTCACAACACACATGCAAACCCTCCCTGCTTTCTCCCCTTACTCTTTCCTTCCAGCAGCACCTGAATGGAGTTGGAGGAAGTTTAAAAAAAGAGATGGAGAGAAAGGGGGGGGGCTCTCTTGTGTTCTTTCCATTTTGGGATGACCTCACCCCTCCTTTCGCCCAACCTGAGGCAGGATCAGATTTCTCATTTCTTGACCACCAGGCAAAAATACTCATTTTTTGTCATCTATCGCATCTCCCCAACTGCTGAAATTTTGGGGTTGTGAATACCTTAGAGTCTTTGCATGTGTTTCTGGGTGTGTATTATGTATGTGTGTGTAAATCACCAGGCCAGCTGTTGAGAGATCTGGTTTGGAGGGATGTGTGTTAGAATTAGGGTCTAACCCACAGGTTGGCAACCTGCGGCTCTTTGAGCCTTCCCCTGTGGCTCCCAGCCTCCTCTGCCATTTGCAGAGAGAGACAGAGACAGAGAGAGGCACTTGCGCTTCCCTGCTTCTCTCTCTGTCTCTGTGTTTGTGTAAAAGAGAGTGGACTCACCGTGTTCTTCGACAAGCTGAAAAGCTTTTGGGGTGGGGCTCCTCCCTTTGCTTCATCTCTGCAGAAAGTAGGAAACAAGAAGCAGGAGAAAGCTAGCTAGCCCAGCTATGCTGACTCAGGAATTCTGGGAGTTGAAGTCCATGAGTCATAAAAGACCCTACCCCTGAGCTTGTTGGAGAAGCCAGCTTGCCAAGTGAGCAGAAGATCTGAGAGGGGGGGGAGAGAAAGAAAGAGAGAGAGAGAGAGAGAGAGGGAAGGAGGGAGGAAAGAGAGAGAGAGAAAGAAAGAAAGTGGGAGAAGAGGACTGGCAGACCAAGGGCAGAAAGAGAGAGAGGGAGGGAGAAAGAGACAGAGAGAGAGACCCTTTTGACATCTAAAATGAAGATAACACTGCATATATCCTTTTTTACCCTTATGATATATATATCATATATAAAGGTAAAAAAGGATATATGCAGTGTTATCTTCATTTTAGATATCAAAAGGGTTTTGCGGTTCCCAGTGTTTTGTTTTCAGTGGGAAACGAGTCCAAATGGCTCTTTGAGTGTTTTGGGTTGCCTACCCCTGGTCTAACCCTTCAATCAAAACTAGCCAGGTTTTTTTACTCCCTCTCTTGTCTCCTGGTGATTGAAAGATTCTCCCTTTAAAGATCTGCCGTTTGAAGGAACTGAGAATCATCAGCAATTGTTTCAGCATTGTTGTTTCTCATTAATATCTGGAAGTAAATATTGGCTTTGCAGTATTTTGTAGCCGTGGGGAAGCCACATCAGCTTGTTATTAACTTTGTCATTATGCTAGCTGGGGGGGGGGGCCGCCTCCTGAAAGGCTGGGAAGGGAAAGGTCCTGTCCCTGACTCTTTTCTCCTCTCCTTGCCTGCACTTCAAAGCAATGCCCCCCCCCCCCCCCGCATGCCACCTGAGGCCGCCCATCCCTCAACGTGTGGATTGGCTTCCAGGATGCCTGTTTAAATGTCCCACACAGCCAAATGGTCCTGGAGAATGCCCCCCCCCCAGGCATGCGAGCAGGAGACAGTGAGCACGTGGGAGCCAACAGTGTCTGGCAGTGTCTTCCTCCCCTTACTATATCCTTTAGTAAGGTTGTCTTCATTTGAGATGTAGCTATTTAATTCACTGGGCAAACAATGTGAGCTCTCTGAAAGCATATCCTCCTCCTCCGTAGATAAACTGCAAAAACACAGTACAGTCCCCAGATCATTTTCACAAGTGTCTGTACACTCTTCATTACTTGAAATGTATCTCGCTAATGATGGATCAGGGTCAGTCATATCCCAAAACAGAGACTGTAAAATATAAAAACAACTTATTACTGTGGTATCACCATCAGCATCTTTTTACTGCTTAACATATAATATATATATATATATATTATATTTACTGGCTAGTCTTCAAGGCAGCCCCACATACAACATATTGTAGTAGTTCACCTGTGAGGTCACGAGAGGCTGTAAGAAGAACCTCTCAATGTTGAAATGCGCGTAACCTTGAAATGTGCAAAAGCCTTCTTGGCCATGGTGGTCACCAATACATGAAGGAATCCCTCCTTGCCCCATGATTGACCCATTCTTTTCCTTAATCCTGGGAGAGAGATTGCTTAAACAAGCTATCTCTTTCCAAATGATCTTTTTCCATGGTGTGCTGCTTGCTTAACAAGCATAAACCACAAACTAACAAGCTCCCTGCTCTGACCTTAATAAGTTAATTGGTTACTGGTTTCACCTCGAAGCAGTTTTCTCCCCACACGCTGCTGCCTGTTACTGTACTAACAAGCTCGCTGCTTGACCCTAATAAGTTAATTGATTACTGCTTTCATCTGTGGTGTGGCTTGTGCCTTGCCACAATTGGTTAGCCAAGGGAATCAGCCTGCACTCTTGTGTTCCTGCCAACTGTGTTCCTTCCAACATTCAGAATCTTAACTGATGATACGGTGTCCTTCTGAGAAAATCAAAGCAGAATCCGGATGGATGCATGACTCCCACTTTAGCTATATTAATGGTCTTAAAGAATTATGATCAGTATTGGTGCAGTGCCCTGATCTGAAAACTGACTAAATCAAGTCCAAATAACAGATCCAGATAATCCATTCTTCTGGTTTATTTAGAGCTGTAGCCGACCACCTCTTCAACAACCTTCCCTAAAAAAGGAAAGTTACACCCTGAGGGGAAAAAAATGTCCAAAATTGTTGGGTCTAGTGATGGCTTGTTAAGGAAGGATGTATACCTCCTCATTATGCCTGATAGAAACATCTTCTTCAAAGAAGCCAACACCACTGTGTGGACTCAACCACATGTCCTTTCCCGAGCCAGGAAGGATACTGAGGATCATTTCTGCAGTCTGAAGGACCTTGTCCAAGTTATCAAGGATCACAGCCTCACTGCCCTGTCTACTATCCAGAATTTTTTGTCTTTCTCATCAACAATTGTTAAGTCTGGAGTGGCAGGGGTTTATCTGTTTGAATTCAAAAGTCCCAGAGCATTTCAGCTTTGTTTTCTACTACTGTGTCTGTTTTATGGTCCCCCCAATTCTTGCTTGCAAGCAAATGATATTTCTTGCAGATATTCCAAATGCATCATTGCTGCTACTTTGTCATGCCTGAATTACAATAAGCCTGATTAGGTTTCCTTCTTATGTCAACTGAACCTACAAAAGAACATTAAAGCAAATGAGACAGAAATTAAAATGAAAATTGGTGGGAGAAACATTAACAGTGTTAACAACATTAACGTTAACAATGATATGATGATAAGAGCCGTAGTGGCACAGTGGTTAGAATGCAGTACTCCAGGCTAACTCAGCCTTCCATCCTTCCGAGGTCAGTAAAATGGACCCAGATTGTTGGGGACAATATGCTGACTCCGTAAACGGCTTAGAGAGTAAAGCACTGACAATCGGTATATAAGTCTAAATGCTATTGCTATTTTGCAGAGAGAGAGATATGATGGCTGGCTGGATGGATAGATAGATAAATAGATAGAGTTCCTCTAAGTTAATAGCAATAAGCAATCCCAATCCAATGCAAATAACTGTAAAAGAGACTGAAATAATAATGAAGTTATATCTATTTGGGCATAAAAATTGACAGTGTTGAGGGCTATAACAATGAGATAGAGTTATTAAAAGAAATGAGGGAGGGAGGGAGGGAGGGAGGGAGGGAGGGAGGGAGGGAGGGAGGGAGGAAGGAAGGAAGGTAGGTGGGTGCACTGCATGGTACAAACTGAAAACTGACTGAATCATTAAAGGCCCCAAATATGAAAAACTGGTTACACAATTTTCACCACTGCATTCTCTACCTTTGACAATTATATATGATTGTAAATCTTAAAAACTCAAATCCTGGTATGAAATGAATTTGACCCCTTCTCACCAAGATATCAATTACAAAATGTTTATCCCTTAACCTCTTAGATTTTATTAGTGATCCAGCCCAGTATTAATACTAATATTAAATTTTATTAAATTACTGTTACTGAGTGAATATAAATTGATTAATCTCCGTTTTTCCTTTCAGTAACCAAATAAAACAAACTTCAGAATATTTCCACTAGAGGTCCTCAGAGATTTAAAAGAAGCAAATAAATTTTTAAAATAGTCTCAGAAGGTTTTTGATACTTAGTTCATCTCTGTATAAAATAGTAAATTGTGAAACAAGTCTTGTTTGTGGTACATGACCCTTTGCTTCTTAACTATTAATGTATGTATAAAAAGAATTGCCATAGCATTATGCTGCAGGATTTTAGAAGTCCCAAAATATTCTGATAGAGATGGACAACCCCTCTATATTGTATCTAGACCAGAGGTCCCCAACCCCTGGTCTGTGGACCGGCACCAAGCCGCAACATACTAGCAACCGGCCCACACAAACAAGCCCCATCTGTGGAATGCAGGCAGTACGCACAACCACACCCTCTCTGATCTGTGGAAAAACCTTTCTCCATGGCACCAGTCCCTGGTGCCCAAAAGGTTGGGGACCTTTAATCTAGACCAGGGCTAGGCAACCTCAGCTCTTTTATGACTCATGGACTTCAACTCTCAGAATTCATTCCTGAGTCAGCTGATTCAGGAATTCTGGGAGTTGAAGTCCATGAGTCATAAAAGAGCCGAGGTTGCCTAGCCCTGGTCTAGACCATGTAATACTCCCATATTCACTGTTCTATCCTATGATATGTGAATATTTTGAAAATATTATCAAGAAATTGTGTTTTGTTTTAAATATTTTCTCCCAATATAAATATTTTCTTTTAGCTATAGCTTCTGTGTTGCCATCCAGATGGAGAGAAAGAAAAAGTGAATGAATGAATGAATGAATGAAAAAAAGAAGCTGATGCTTTAAGAAACTTTTTTTTTTTAAAAAAAATGGGGCATTGTATTTTCTTTTATTATTCTTTTTCCTTTAGGATTCTGATGGATGGATGTAGAAAATAAGATGATGACTCACTGGAGAGAGTGAAGCAGAAATTTGCTTTTTTAAACAGTTATTTTTAACTTTCAAACATGCCATATTTTGTTTCTTCCACATACACCTCCCTCCCCCATCATTTCTGCCAACAAATTTCAGCAGCATAATCTTGATGATTCTACAGGTCAAAAGAATGGGTCATTCTGTATATCGATGGGTCATACGTTGCCTGTTTGTTTTAAATCCAAACCAAGAACCATCCTTTGTTTTGAGGAAATGCCAATCAACTCAGACTCCTGAAGTATTATGAAACCTGCTTAAAAGATCTCTAAATTAAGAGTCTCCATTTGTGACTGCTATTAGAAAAAATGAAGGATAATTTCCAGCATTCTCTTGGTCTCTGCTCACAAGCATATTATGAACCTACACCTAAAGACATGTCCAGTATCAAGCTGGGTGGGGAACTGGTGTAGTATCTTGGAGTAAGTAATCTTCTTAAGACAATAAAGAAGGCACAGCTGCAGAACTTTAGAGAACAAACCTTGGGGGCATGAAATGGGAGGTTTCTTGGGGTGAGAAGATCAAGTATTATCATAACCTACAAGAGACCTTGCCTTCTGGCTGCGTTCCCTCATCCTTTTCTTTTGTGTTATAAGGAAGGGGAGCCAAAACCTTACAACCAGATAGGCTGTTGCCTAAAGAAGTTCAATAGGGATTTTTCCTCCTACCAAACTGTATTACATGGCCAGTATATTAAACAAAAAACAAAAAACAAAAAAAACTAGCAAGCAAAGCAGATAACAATAGGATTTGGCAACAGTTAAGAGCAGGAAAGGTAAAGAAAGACAGAGGGGCTAATTTTGGCTGCACAAGACCAAGAGCAACACTCTAGACTTAACAACTTTGATAAGAAAACAAAAAAGTCTGGGTAGTGGGCATTGTAGTACCTGGACATAGCAGAATAGAAGAGAAAGACCTGGAGAAAGTAATAAAAGACCTGCAAACAGAAATAGAACAACTATGGCAAAAGTAAGCAAAGATTATACTACCACTAATACGTAGGCAACTTGGGTGCAAACCCAAAACAACTGGAGCACCACCCAAATGTCATCAGCATTGATAAAATCATCACCAGTCAATTGCAAAAGGCAGCTTTACTTGGAAAGGCTTACATCCTGAAATACCTTTAATATTACTAAAGAACAACATTTTGCCTATCCCAGATCTTTGGGAAGGATTCAACAAGTGGGAAAAAAGGCCAAAATCCAATCTAAAACATCTGGCTGACCGTACATGTATCCATAATTTGTGTTGTATTTTATCTAATTTTTATTTCATCTTGTCTATGAAAATAGAATATATAAGCTGTTCAAAACCAATATTAATTGGAACAGAATATAAGCACAGAAAATAAGTACACAAATAAATAAATACATAACTTCTGTACTGATAGCACTAAAGTACATCTCAGGTACATCTGTTCCTCCTCTACTTTCCTGAAGCCTCTTTGTAAAAGCCCAGTTTTTATTTGCTTTATAAATATGTTTGAAAGCCCAGTCTTCCACAAAGTGGGTCCTTGTGTAGAAAATCCTCCCTCTCGTCGCTATTCTTCAAAATGAGGGCTAGGGGGATTCAGAGCATATATTCTGTATAAGAACACTGAATATATACCTAAAATCAAGCCTAGAATCCAATCAGCAGCCAATATAACTCCTTCAATATGTGTCATATATCTGAGCACACAATCTCACCTTCTACTGACATTTCTGAATGGTCTTCAAGGCCAGTCCTATGTAGTATACAATACAGTAGTCCAAATGTCAGATAATAAGGGTTTGTGACCATTGCCAGCATCTCTTTTTCCAACAATGGCCATAACTGATATGTCAATTATAACTGGAAACCTGTTTTTTTGAGTAGGAGCTGAGACTGCAGAAGAATTCGCAAATTGTATACCAGTTCATTCTTGGCCAAGGGTGTGGGAAGCACTAAACCATCAAGAGCTAAAACTGATATTGTCCCAGAGTCAGCTGACATCTGAACTAGCAGCCATTTTGTCTCCAAGATGTTTCTTCAGGAATACTTGCTAGCTAATATTTTATTGCCTCAAACCATCTAGCAAAAATCCTATATCCTTACAACAGTCTAAGCAATGTGAGATGATTTCAAATTTAAAAGAAAAAAAAAGAGAAAAAAATCTGGAAAGTTATACCAAGCATCTTTAACATATTTAATCAAAGTTCTCTTCTTTATTGTTCTGTCAAAAATGAAAGGAGGCTAATGTCCTCTTATCCCTCCTCAGAAATTAATTTGGCCCCCACTGTTCTGGCTTTCAGAAAACTCCTGAAAACTGAGATGGTCTGGAAGACCTATGATGAGTTGTATGATATCCAGTTTGATTGTGGATGTTATGTTTTGGTTTTAAGAATTTTAGAATGTTACATATTTTTGTTCTTACTTTTTTATTTTTGCTTATAATTTCTGTGAACTGCTAAGATTCTTGCTACTATAGCAAGATTAAATACCTAATTATTGACAAACGAATTGTGTGTATTCCATTTTAAAATGTTTTTAGAAATTAGCTGATTACATGCCATCAACTCACTTTTGATTCCTAGTGACTGTAGATAGATAGATTTTTCCATGGTGACTTGTCCCTAAGTTGGTCTTTCAGAAAAGGTTTTTATAGAAAAGGCTATTTATAATACTTAGTTTTAAACTAGGTCATCTGAGGTAGGGATCAATCCCAAATCTTCTTTATCAAAATAGGATTCATGCTTTTCATTGTATCTAGAAAACAAGATCACTTTCTATACGTAAAGATGTAGGCTTTTCTGAAGAAAAAAAAAAAAAAACCCTCCACGTCTCTTAATTCTTCCCTGCCAGAAAATGTTCTATTTCTTGTTATCAAAGTTACACCTGTTATGATACTCTCCTTTGTATTAAAGTCTTGGCCTTTAATTTTTGAAGGAAACCATAGGTGAGTAAAGATTTTCTTCTCGAGAAGATGTCCTCTTCAATTTGAGGGCGAATTACATTTCTTGTGGCAACATTACTAAGGGCTTGAACCTTTGGGGAATTCTTCTGGAATTGAGATGAAACAAAAAGAAAAATAATTTCACGCCAGACATTCATTGTAGACAGCCAAGGAAGTCAAGGGTTGAAAAAACTCCTCTTTTCCTGCAGAAACCAGTCTCAGAACATTACAGGGGGGTGTTCCTCTGGCTCCTGGCATTGAGTCTTTCACCTACTGGCTATAATATGGTTATATACGCTTTAGAGTTTGCCTGCTAAAAGGAATAAAAGTGATTCACTATAAATCATCAAGTTCCTTTTTCCTTAGCAGAACACACACTAACTAAATTAATTAGCCTAAGCTCCCCTTCACAATCACAATTACTTGAGAACAAAAAGCCCCTACAACTCAAGTCTGCATTCTCTGGTGCCTCACAAGGATGCATTGTGAAAGCTGATTAACATGCATTAGCAGCTTCGCACAATCAAAGCTAAAATAAACTTTTAAACCCCGGCCCATCTCCTCTGCAAGAAGAGGAGAAGCGGAAGGGACTATGGAGGGAGGGAGGGAGGGAGAAGGAGACTCTTAGAGGTTGCCAGGATTAACATTCATGATGGGACTCCTCAGTGAATGGAAACAAAGTTTGACTGTGGCTTGCTTAAAAGAGAGCAAACTAAGAGAGGTGTCCCCTCAGCACACAGACATATCTTCCACAAAGCAGTGAGGGAGGCTAAGAGGTGAGGTAGTATAAAGGTTTTCAGAATGTATCCAGACAGTTTCAAAATGGTTTAAAGGGAGTGAATAGCAGGCCAAGGAGAATGGCTTGAAAAATCTTTTGAAAATGTTGCCCACAAAGTCTTCAGTCCCCCCCCCCTTCTTCTAATTTTTAAAATTCTTAACAGGTATTTATCTGATAGGGAAAAAATAGATGCTAAATAAAATCCAAGCAATTAAACTTAAGAAATAATAACATACATTATCGGCATTGCAAAAGTAGAATTGCTGAAGGAATAATGGATTTGAGGTGGAAACATAAGATATAAATTTAAATTCATTTTTAAAAAATGAATGCTTCTTTACCTCTGCGTGATGTATGTTTGACATATAAATCCAATGACTCACTCAGTCCATATTGGGATTTATAATGTCCTTATTATTCCACAGCATGCTGATAATAAATTTAAAATTTTTAAATTTTTAATTAAAACAATTCATTTCTCTTTCAAAATAAGGAGTGCAGTAGTAACCAAAACCTCAATCCCTCTCCCAAATTTCCGTTTGGTACTCAACATAAACCAAGACAGAATTATTAGCATTAATTTCTAATTAAGGCTAGTGAATAATTAAAAAGAGAGCTTAGAAAGCAAAGAAAATTTAGAGACATTTTTAATGGAAATGTAATGGAATCTTTTTTTAAAAAAAAATAATATGCTGAATTCACTTTTTATTTTTATTTATATAACATTTATTATCAATATTCAGTAGATTTGGGTTCAAATATTAACTCTGTTAGCTTATTTCACACGATATTTTGAAGACTGCTGTCCTGAACAACTTAGACAAAAACTGGCATTTAGAAATGAATGAATGAATGAATTTCAAGCACAGGCATTTTAGAAGGATTTCCATACCAGTGGACTAGATCAGGGCTGTGAAAATGTGGCTAGCCGCTAGAGAGAAGCAGAGAGAGGGAAGGAAGAGAGAGAATGAGAAAGAGAGAGAGAGAGAAAGAGAGAACCTTTCACTCTGCACTGTCTAATGATTTTATGGATATATGAACTCCCAAACTAATACCCCTATTCTACAGATATGTTTTTTGCACACTGTTACATTCTGTACTTTACAAAATTTAATGCTTATAATCCAATATAATCATGAGTCTAAACTTGATACGTAGAATCGTATCAAAGAAGAAGAATTGAAATGTATACTAGGATATAGGATTCCTCTGTAAGAAACTGTAGGAGTGGGATGTATGGCCGCCATTTCTTGCCAAATGCCAGTCACATTTTCTTCTGTGACATTTGTACAGGAATAAAAACATATTTAATTGCTTATAAATTCAGGTGGGGACTATGACTTTCTAATCTGCTTCTGCTCTATTTCTCTTTCTTCCTCCAGAACCGACCAGTGAGAATACAGTAGGCAGAAATTTAGTAGCAGCAATTTTTTTGTCATTGGTTAAAGATGAATTTGGTGAATTTCAGTCTATCGTGTAACTATGGATTGTGCCATCCATTGAGTCTGTATCCATAAAGGAAGGTCAGAACAATGTTGTTGTCAATGCAAACAAACAATGACTATTTATTTATATCAGTGGTTCTCAACTTTCCTAATGCCGCGACTCTTTAATACAGTTCCTCATGTTGTGGTGACTCCCAACCCCCCATCCAGCTGGCCGGGGAGGGGGGTAGGAAGGCCGCTCTGCCGGCTCCGCCCAGCCTGATTGGAGAAGTGCCATTCCTCTCCCTCTTTCTCTCTTTCTCTTTCCTCTCTCTCTTCTCTTTCCTTTCTTTCTCTCTCTCTTTCCTCCCTCTTTTTCTTTCCTCTTTTCCTGTTTCTCTTTCCTGTTTCTCTTTCCTATCTCTCTCTTCTCTTTCTCGTTCCTCTCTTCTCTCTCCCTTTCCTCTCTTTCCTCTTTTTCTCTTTTCTCTCCCCGTTTCTCTTTCTCTTTTTCTCTTTCTTTCTCTGTCTTTCTCCTCCCTTTCACTTTCTCTCATTCCTCTCTCTTTTCCTCTGTTTCTCTCTTTCCCCTCTCTCCTTCTCTTTCTTACGGCAGCATCGTCGGGGGTCTCCGCCGCCCCCGGCCCAGCCTCCGCCGCATCCTCAACCGAATGGGCGGGGAGGGGGAGCAGGACGGGAGGCAGCGGCTCCAGCAGCCACTGCTACATCATTGGGGGTCGCCACCCCCCCCAGCCCGGCCGCCGCCCAGCTGGGACTCTGCGCTGCCCGGCCTCGCCCTCTGCCCATCCAATGGAGCCGAGGTGGGAGCTGGAGCCGCACGGCCCACCAGCCCCTCCACCAGCCCGGCTGCTCCTCCCAGGCACCCCTCTTCCTCCCAGTGCCCACCCGAGCCGCCTTCGGGGCAGCAGGAGGAAGAAAAGGAGAAGGGCAAGAAAACCCCTGCCGCCACCCCAGCTGGGACTCCGCGCTGCCCGGCCTTGCCCTCCGCTTATCCGATGGAGTCGCAGTGGGGGCTGGTGCCACGCGACCCCTGCCAGCTCCTCTGCCAGCCCGGCCGCTCCCCCCCAGGCACCCCTTTTGCCCGGTGCCCGCCCAAGCCACCTTGGGGGCAACAGGAGGAAGAAGGGGAGGATGAAGAGGATGGCAAGGAAGCTGCCGCCAGCACTGGGCCCCAGGAGGTGGCTCTCCTCTCCTACCTTTGCTGAATCTCCTTCTTCCTTCCCGGCAGCCTGGACTCCGGCGTGTCTTCCTGGCCAGCAGGTCCAATGGTCAGGCTGGCTGGGGATCGCAGGGGCTGCTCCTCCTTGCGGGAGGGCTGGCCTACTCAGCGGAGCCTCCAGCGGGCTGCTCCCAGCAGGGATCCCAGGGCTTCCCCGAGTGGCGTTTCTCCCAGGGGGTTGGGCACCTGGGCGCAGGGCCTATCAGGAGCCCTGCAGGAGGTAAGTCTGCCTGGGAGAGAGAAGGGAAGCGAAAGTGCCTCTCTGTCTCTCTCTCTGCAAATGGTGGAGGAGGCCATGCGGAGTGGTGTCGGAAGACCATCGGAAATATGTGTTTTCCAATGGTCTTAGGCGACCCCTGTGAAAGGGTCTTTTGACCCCAAAAGGGTCGTGACCCACAGGTTGAGAACCGCTGATTTATATATTTTATTAGTTCTTAGAACTCTATTATTTCTCATGTCCTAGCAGTAAAAATAAATGAGTTTCAAGTGAAATAAACCCTTGTTCTGTTGAGGGTGGTATTCTCCAAGGTGCAGTCTACTTGGGGATTGGGCACCAATGGTGGAGTAAGGCTGAAACAAGTAATGGTTGAACCCAGCCAACATCCTAAACTATCTTTCAATACATCCCCCCATTTCTACTCTTTTATTTTCTCTTATTTTTTTCCCTCTCCTTCTTGGCTCCTCCCTCCTTCCCTCCCTTTATAGAGCTGGCTGTATAGCTGGCTGTATAGAACTTGAACACTGGATTGTAAAAAAAAAAAAAAAAAAAGAGGAAAAGCTGCATGTAAGATTTATAATTCTTTGGTTGGAAGTTGAAGAACTCAGAAAGAATCCAGAAATTCTCTGTTTTTTCCAGAGAAAGAAGAGAATGAGGAAAGGTATAGGACAGCAGACATATTTTGTATCTGGAAAAAAAATGGTACAATATTCAGAATTCACCTCAAAAATTGTAGGGAGGGGAAAAATGAAAGGGAAAATACTGTACATGCCTTTCTAATTTCAGAGGACAGATCATTGTGGCCATTGAATCAGAATGCTTTGACCTCTTTGTAGTCCTCAACTTTTGACCATAATTGGGACCTGAATTTCTGCCGCTAAGTGAGGAAGTCATTAAGTGAGTCATGCCTGATTTAACTATTTTTGCTGTGGTTGTTAAGCGAATCCCCATGGTCAGGAGGTGACTCTGGCTTTCCTTATTTACTTGGACTGCTGAAAGCCAGCTGCAATAGTTGCCAATGGCAATCGTAAGATCCCTTGCCACTGTAACCATTGTAAATACATGCTGGTTACCAAATGCCTAAATTCTGATTCTGTGACCATCGGATGCTGCAATGTTCACAAATACAAGGACTGGCATAATCACTTTTTCAGCACCATTGTAACTCTGAACAGTTGCTAAACAAATCATTGAAGACTACCTTGTCACTAGGGGAAGACATGACAGCAGTGCTCCAAAATAAGGGGTTGCCGTAAGGAAGAGGGAGTCTACCTGTTCGCCAAAGCACCTGAAGGCAGGACAAAGAAGCAATGGATGGAAATTAATCAAGGAGAGAATGGACCTAGAACGAAGGAAAAACTTTCTGACAGTTAGAACCATTAATCGGTGGAACGATTTACCTCCAGAAGTTGGGTGAAGGTTTTTAAGAAAGGTTTGGACAGCCATTTGTCTGAAATGGTATAGGATTCCTGCCTGAGCAGGGGGTTGGACTAGAACAGTGGTTCTTAACCTGGGCGATATCGCCCCCCAGGGGGCGATTTCATTTTCAGGGGGGCGATGGAACAAAAAGGGGCGACATGGGGGCGAAGGAACAAAATGGGGGCGATGGAGCGAGAAGTTTTGGGGACACTTTTGATACTTTTTCATACACTGAATCACTATATATCTGTTGTACAAAAACATCAGATCGCTTGCTATTAGTGGATTGAATTGTTTTCAAATGTTCCTCCAGCTAGCTTCAGTACAGAATGCCAGACATATGTGAATACGCATCGCTTATCTTCATGCAAGTTGCGCATCAGCCTCTACCCTTTTTATATTTCTTTTTGCGTCTTAAATTTCACTTGTAATTCAATCATTAAATGTTACTGTTTTTCTTTTCGGGCATTTCACTTTCTTGCAATTGAATTTTGTTTTCAGTGGTCATTACATTTAAGTATCTTGAATAAATAAGATAATAATGAAATACATGTATCACGAAGTTTGGGAATAAAGTGACGGGTGGCATCAAAATTTTTCACACAATTGAGATATGGAAAAAAGACTGGAAATAAATTATTTGCATCGATATGTCCTGATGACAATTTTAAAGAAAACAAAACAAGTGTTTGCATAAATTGAAGAATTATTTCCTATGTTGTGATTGAGAGGTTATGTTGGGGGAGGAGGGGGGGCGATGACATCTTCCTCATTGGCTCAACGGGGCCATTCGTTCAAAAAGGTTAAGAACCACTGGACTAGAAGACCTCCAAGGTCCCTTCCAACTCTGTTTATTCTTTAGCAAAAGTTCATGTATAAAGTTACACAGTGCTATTAGAAATAAGTGATAGGCTTATCTGTTTTTAAACATCACATTATAAATAAACAAAACTTCAAGTCCACAAATCTTTCCTTTCTTTCTGTAGGCAGCACTTCTATAATGTCTTCAGTTTATATAGATATTTTCCATTAATGATAACTATGGGCAATGTTGCACTGGTACTCTGGTTGTTACTCTAGTTATCAATTTGCATCTGGATCGAAATACTTTTTATCACCAATATAGCCTTACATGACTCAGCGGCCAGGTACTTACAGGGCACAAATCATTTCTCTTGGCAAGAATGTTCTGAATGTGAGAGGATGCTGACGGTCTCCTGCCCATGGGAGTTAAGTGATCAGGACCCAAAGATATTCATCTGGGGCTGCCCCAATACTCTGGAACAGTGTTTCCCAAACTTGACAATTTTAAGGCATGTGGACTTCAACTCCCAGAATTCCACAGCCAGCATTGCTAGCTGTGGAATTCTGGGAGTTGAAGTCCACATGCCTTAAAATTGTCAAGTTTGGGAAACACTGCTCTGGAACAACCTGTCTCTTACAATAACTTGTATGAGGTTTCTTTGACCTTTTAGTTTTACTTATTTTGTTAGGTGCTCATGATCACAGAACTGCTTTTAATTTGATTTTTAAAATGGGCTATTGT
Organism: Crotalus tigris; assembly: GCF_016545835.1. NCBI lineage: Eukaryota > Metazoa > Chordata > Lepidosauria > Squamata > Viperidae > Crotalus > Crotalus tigris. The sequence continues at coordinate 584,476 of NW_024096961.1, read as the reverse complement.
TTTTAATTTTTAAAAATTGTATTCCTGTAAACCACCCTCAAGTCGGGTGAAGTAGGTGGCATGCAAACTTTTATTTAGATTAATGCCTGTCTATAAAGGCCACGATGCTCCCCCATAACCTGCAACTGCTTCCTTGGCTTCTCCAACATCAATTACACCCCAGAGGAAGAGGATAGGGGAGCTCCTTCTGTGGAACTTTCCAGATCAAGAAGTGGAAGCAGCCACAGAGAACGCAGAGGGATTTAAAGGCCCGGAATATGGAAACAACTCCAGTACCCTCATTCATCCTGCAGGAATAAATTCAAAAATATCAGCTAAGAATCCTTAAAAAACAACATGGTAAAACCATTTAAGGATGACATATGTCCCTATGCGGGTGAAGGGGAAATCAGGTGATTGGAAAATTGAGTTTGGCATAGTATCAGTTCCAATCCAGATTAAACAAGCAAAGCCATAGACAAAACTGTGGAGGTATTTTTCCCCCCTTCTTCCTTTAGCCTGATCTCAAACATTTATTTAAACTCTACAACGCAAAGCAGTCTATTTTGGCAACAAATGGTATTTAAACATTCTTTTGATTATTCCTTTAAAACTGTAACTAAGCCCTAAGTTGATGAAAGAGCTGAATATGCAATTAAATATATGTTGCACGGAGGGTTTGTTATTGTATAAACAAATCTAGACTGTGCAGTAAGTAACACTGAGAATTTACAATGTTTGCAAAGAACAAGGAGACAAGGTTCTACTATGTTTTCTCTTACAAAGAGAAAATGAACCTAGGAGAACAGGCGACTCCTCTTTCTCATGCCTCTTTTTCGTTTAAAACAGGAGAGACGGGGGTGGGGGTAGGGGCGGGATACACTTGAGATGGATATTGATGCAGCCAAACACTATTTTTAACACAGGTAATCCTTGACTTAAAACCACACTTGACTCCAAAATTTATGTTAAAGTGATACAGCTGTTAAATGAATTTTTGCCCCATTTTTACGACCTTTCTTGCCACAATTGTTAAGAAAATCACTGCAGTTGTTAAGTTAGTAACATGGTTGTTAAGTGAATCTGGCTCCCCCATTGACTTTGCTTGTCAGATGGTCACAAAAAGTGACCCCATGACCCCAGGACACTGCAACTGTTACAAATGTGAATCAGTTGCCAAGTGTCTGAACTGTGATCATTTGACCAGGGAAATGCTGCAATGGTCGTAAATATGAAAAATGGTCATAAGACACTTTTTTCAGTGCTGTTATAACTTTGAACATCAATTAAATGAACTGTTGTAAGATAAAGACTAACTGCACAAACAATTCTGTTAAATAGAACAGGGGTCCCCAACCTTTCTGGGTTGGCGGCCCAAGGTGAGCATACACATGTGCAAATGGGGCCATGCATGTACGAACGGGGCCGTGATTGTACGCGCAACACAAGCAGGGCCACGAACGCCCATGCGATGCTTGGGAGATGCTAGCCCCCGCACAATGCCACAATGCTAGCGCTTGCAGTGGGATGGTGCGCTTGCAGTGACCATAGCGTGAATGAGGGTGTGGTCGTGGCAACAGTTGCACCCGCCCAACACTTACGGTATTGCTAGCACCTGGGCGATGCCACCCTAGAATGAGTGGGGGTATGCTCATGGCAACGCTAGCACCCAACCAATGCTCACGGCATTGCAAGTGCCCGCATGACGCCGCAATCCTGGCGCAAATGGGTGGGAGTGCGCACCAGCATGTGCACTGGCCAATCACTCAAGCAGCCCAGTGGCCAACAGCCCACGGCCCAGTAATGGGCCGCAGACCACAGGTTGGTGACCCGATATAGAAAATATATGTCACAATTCCTTCTCTCTTTCTCTGTCTCTGTCTCCCAAACTTCCTTTGACAAACCAATTCTCAAGAAAGCAAGGGACAACATATTTTTGAGTTACAAATGGATCCAGTCACAAAAGTATGATTTCTTGAATACAGTATTAAATGTAAGGGCAATCTGAGAAGCCATGCCTAGTTTGTTTCAATGCCAGAGTCCAAGCATATCAACTGCATTATTTATTTAATTATATACTCAATTTATATCCACCTTCCTGTTCGAAAGAGGACTCGTGCTAATAGGAGTTGGCAATGTAATAAAAATGAACAAGGCAATATGAAAACCTTTAGAAGGGAAGGCCTTTAGATAGGAAGGCCTATCAAATATATTGGTCCCAAGTGATAGTTAGCTTATAAAGGTCACACTGATCTTTAACCTCTATCTACTTCACACTTTCTGTATTCTTATTCTGATTATTTTGTAATGAGCTGCTGGCCTACCTAACCCTTTAAGGGACCTGAATTGCTGAACCTGCACTTGTTTCCCCCCTTCATTACCTAAGTGGATCAATGCAATGCTTGCCTTTTTTAAAAAAAAGTTTAAAACTTTAAAAATCAAAAACAGTTCTATAAAGTTTTTTGTACATGTTTTTTAATGATTTCTGTTTCTAAAAGTGTGAAATTGACAAGATTTCTGCCAATTTCCCCTTCCAGACCAAGTGGGTAGAATTTTTTTTTTTTTTTTTTTTAAAAAGTTTCATTGGTAGAGGCAAAACTAGACCTCCCTCCCTTCCTTCTTGTAAAACTGACAGGACTTCTACCTCTTTCTCTCTCTAAGCCAGGGGTAGGCAACCTTGGCTCTTTTATGACCCGTGGACTTCAACTCCCAGAATTCCTGAGCCAGCCATGTTGAAGTCCACAGGTCATAAAAGAGCCAAAGTTACCTACCCCTGCTCTAACCAAATGACTGGAGAATGCTCAAATAATTCTTTTTCTTTTCTTATGGATCTATGCTAGATGAAAAGAGGGAATCATCAATAAAAATAATAGAAAATGTCAACGGAAACTCCATCTCCTCAACTTGCTCACTGAGAGGAAAGTGACTGGTTCTTTTCTTTGCACAAATGGCACATGAAAGAGAAAAAAGAGCATTCATCAACCGGAGACCTTGATTAGAACACCTCAGACCAGAAGCTGGGGTTGAACTGGAGGAAAGGGCAGAGACTTAGAAAGGGGCTTCTTAAAATTACTTCACTTTCAGGTAATTTACATACAGGGGTGAAGATGCTAAAGGCTACAGTGGCCTTGTATCTCAGCGGCAGACCTTTTTTCCTGCATGCATATGTTCCTGCCCAATTCCTATAAGGCCAAGGAAAGAATCTCAGGTTGCAAATCTGCAGTCCTGGCAGATCAGCTGACAGATGGAAATGGTCTGATTGAGAACATACCTGCGTGCTGTCAATATTACGGTGCAGACATGGATTTGGTAGCAGGCGCAAAATAATTCTGATGTCTCCAGCTAATTTCTTCCCTTCTTGTTTGCTTGAGTTGATTTTACTTCCTAATAACACCCTTAACTTTCTCGGAGTGTGTATAGTACACCCCCCCCAAAAAAATATGAAGCCTTTTCTTTATGAATATGTATTTTCAAGTTCAGTCATTTAAAGTGAATTTGGGCAAATCTTGAGTCAGGTCTATGCAGACATGAAGAGGACTGAAGTGCTAAAACTCAGGATCCTAACCTGCCTCTCTCCACTCCCAAGAATTTATCTATCAAAGATGCTTTAATTTATATTCCCATACTGAGCAGGAGGTTGGCTTTGATGGACTAAATTCTCCTTCCAAGGCTGAGGGTTTATAAGCGTGTAGTTCTCTCAAATGTCCATACAGTTTTTGTGCATTCAGTTGAACATGTCAAATTGTATCTGCCAGCCTTCCAGCTGCAATAAAGAGTCCCCTCCCCACCTCCCCATACATCCAGAGTTCTCCAGCCACTGCACAGAGTATATATGAAGGGATCCTGCGTAATCTTACCTCTTGCCCACTTGAATAATGGCATCTACTTCACATGCATTGCGAGCCCTGGGTTTTCTGTCACTCAAAGTGGGCAATGGGGTTGTCTTTTCAAATTAAGGCAGCTCTCCAGATCCGCGGGCAGGATCATTCTATGAGTCTCTTTTGAAAACGCAACCCGAAGAACCTAATTTAGGAGTATAAGGGAAGACTATTTTAAAGTTCTTGTGGCAAAAAGCCACGATTAGTACAAAGTAGAGGTTGCTTCCTTCCCAGCACACAACTTTTCAGGTGCTAGTATGCCGGAAAGAAGCACGCCCAGACCCCGACCAGATTGCATTGGGATGCAAATGAGGTGGAGCGCGTGCTCCTCGCAAGGAAGAGAGATTGTTTATGGAACCTCAGCCAGAGCCACGCGCCGGGCGCACGAAGTTGCCAAGCGAGCTTCCCATTGGGTGGGAGGCGGCTCGGGAGCCAAGCGGGCGGCGGGGATTGTGTGTGTGTGGCGCACGGCGCGTCGCGTGCTGCTCCCGGGGGCCCGCGAGCGGCGGCAGCAGCAGCGCGTGTTGATAAGGGGCCGAGCAGCGAGGACCTCGCAGCAGAGGCGTCTTGACAGAGCGCAAGGAGCAAGAGCGCAAGAAAGGGGAAAGGAATCGCCGTTGCTCCCAACCGCAGCTAGGAGTTGTTGCCCGGGTTGCGCACCCAACTTTGACATCTTTAAGAAGCCGAGTGCCCATTTTTCAATCTTTTTTTTCTTTTTTGTCTTTTACGGCAACTGATTTTCTGCAACAACTTTGGGCTTTTAACAAACTGCACCTACACGAAGACCAATACCGGGGTAAATGCCCCACGATGAACAGCGGGGTTCTAGGAACAACCATGCAACCAACAGCCCACGCGGTTTGCAAAAGTTACTCGCTGCACAGTTGCAATAGCAGCGGCGGCTCTTTGGGGATCAAAGTGCAAGCAGGACAGAGCGCGAGCTCCTCTTCGTCCGGGGTGCCCCAACCATGGGGGGCTGCCACGGGCTGTCCCGGCCAGGTTCAGCCTTCCAACTCGGCAACGCGCTGCAGAGGCTCCAAGCGGCGCTCGAACTCGCCGGAGCTGCTACGCTGCAAGAGACGCTTAGCATTCCCGGGCTTGACAGCGCAGCAAGGCGGCGGCGCGGCGGCTGTGGCTCGGCGCAATGAGCGGGAGCGGAACCGCGTCAAGCTGGTCAACCTGGGCTTCCAGACCTTGCGCCAGCACGTGCCCAACGGCGCCGCCGCCAAGAAGATGAGCAAAGTAGAGACTCTCCGCTCCGCCGTGGAATACATCCGAGCTTTGCAACAGTTGTTGGACGAGCACGACGCCGTCAGCGCCGCCTTCCAGGACGGTCTCCTGCCAGCCGGCCCTGACGCTGCCTCCGCTGCTTGCGTTGGCAGCAGCAGCAGCGTGTATTCCTCCGCCTCCCCCTCTTTTGACGGCCGCGAGGGCAGTTCTGTGCCGGGTTCCCCGCACTCGGCTTATTCGTCGGACGAGAGTGGCTACGAAGGGGCGCTCAGCCCGGAGGAACAGGAGCTGCTCGATTTCACTGGTTGGTTCGGGAGCTGCTGAGCTGGAACGGTAAGGCGCCGGCCAGCTGATTTCTAATGAAACGCGCCAGGATTGCGCTTTTTTGAACTTCCCAGAATCTTCCTCCAGTATTACATTTTTTAATATATTTCATTGCAAAAATCTGGAGGCGGGGGATTCCATACATTTTGGTTGATTTTTTTTTTTTTTTTAAGATAGCCAAGGTAATTTAAGCCTCCTTTAGGCTGGGCTTCGTTTCGGATGGCGTTGCGTGCTTGTCTGGCTCACCTCCAGGCAGATGCAATTGAAAGGGAGCGTCGCTGATGAACGCTGGGTGAGAATTCTGCTCGGCGAACATTTAGCCTAGCATCCAGCCAGTCCCAGACAAGAGTGCTAAAATGTCTCTTGAAGGCTGCAAATACTTGGCTTTCCCGCAAGGCTTTCTCGTCCCAACTTTGCAAAACGAAAATCCTTTCGAATGCAAAAGTTACTGGGCCAGTGAGCTTGAGAGAACAGGAGAACTAATGACTTGTTACGTTGAGTGTTCTTTTCTTTCTGATGATTGAAGGGGGGGGGGAGGTCACCATGTGTAAGTGGCTTTAACGTTGTCCCTAAGTGATGGCAGGCATTTAGTTCTTGCTATCTCAAGTAAAATATTGTACCATGTGAAATAGAATATTCATGCTGAATTTCTAGTTGCAAAGTTTTTGTCCACCTTTGCTTCCAGGTAAGGTATTATTTCAACTGGAGATAAGAATCTGTACTTCATATTTACAAACCAACCCTTATAATGAAGGTAGACTAAGGGATTAAGCAATCAACTAGGCAAGGCCCAGGAGTTTCATTTGAATGTTGTTCACTTCGTTGCAGCTTACGCAAAAGGAAACTTTCATCAAAATGCTGCTATTGTTTCCCCTTTCAACAATCTAGTCTGCCCTTCTGAAAGAAAGCAGAAGGATGGTAGATTTATAGACCTGCTTTCCCTACAGAAATAGGGTTGGAAGTTGAAACAACATATGGACAGAACACTATTTGGAATGTGTAGGCATGGGGGACAATGCATTTCTTTAGCAGAGTTTGGTAGTTGAGCACAATGCCCCGATTAGTCTGGCTTTGGGATCAGGGAGAAAGTCTTGGGCTGCTGTTATGGATCTTTTCTGTCAGTCACCTGCTCCTAATGGCTTTTTCTGTTTTCTTTTTGTAGCAATACTGAAAGCAACACTGTGTAGAGAACCTCAGTACCTCATTGTCCCAGGCTCCGATGCAGCAGAAGAGCACCAGGAACCTCTGATTTAACATGCACCTACTCTCTTCAAGCCTCATTGCAAAGGAAGTTGGATCTTTCTAACCACATTCTCTCTGTGTTTGTTTATGAAACAAAAGACTGGTAGTTTTGATTCTTTTTTTTTAAAAAAAGTGCAATTATGTAAATACATTCTAGGGGCCATGGTTTATCTGCTGTCGTACAGCAGTTTATGGTACCTCTGACTCTTGAACAACCAATGAAAGGCTTCTTCTCTGAATCTAGTGGCAGCTGGAGATCTGTTGGGTTTCCAACTTAATGTCTGTCAATAAGGGTAGGGGTGAAATAAAAGCTTGATGCTTCCTTTTTCTGAATGGGAAAGGGACTATTTGAACTTCAGAATTAGACTTTATGTGTGTAACTTGAGCTGCCTATGGGAACAAATATGAAGACTTACTTTTCTGCAAGTCTCTTTAATGCAAGAGGAAAGACTTATAGAAAATTGCTTATTAACTCTATCAGATAGAAAGTTTGAGAACTTACCCAATCTAGACAAAAATTTCTTAACATTTTGTACTAAGGAAGCATAGAGCTGTTTATCTTAAATGTGGTGTTGAGGATTTTGTTTGCTTGTTTATTTCGGGTCTGGTGTGAAGGTTCATTTATCTAAAAAACCGGAAAAAACTGAAGTTTTATTTTTAATGTATTGAAGGTATTTTTGTATGCACTTGCTAGATTTATTGACTTGCTTATATGCAGTTTTTAAAGAGTATCCTATTTTATGTAAATCAACTTTATAAATAAAATCTATTTATAATAGGCTGTGTTTCCACAAATGTCAATTTCTGTTTTCAGGGTTTGTGCTAAGGCCATAGAGAAATACTTTCTACATTTCAGTTAATATAATTGCGGAATAGGTAACTAGACTGTTTATATTGTTATGTATTTTCAGTGCCTACAAGGCAAACTATTACCTCACACACAAAAGGGACAAAGTAAAACTACTGAAAATGATAGCTTTTTCATAATCTAGGATTTAAATATCTATCCTTACGTAATCAGTGGAATGGATCCTTTCATTTATTAATATATTATTTAAACTAATAATGATATTGCACTAAATCATAATTTTCTTAGTTTTGGTTTAAGGTTACTGTGGATCAGGCCTTCGCAATTTGTGAATCATGATTTATGGCTTAGCATGTGTGAACCAGGTCATTATGCATTGCCTTGAAAACTTGACTAAAGCAAACTAGGACTTGGTATCTAATGTAATCTCGTCCATTGAGTTATCAAAAGGAATCTAAGAATAGATACATAAAAAATTGTTGGCTGGCTGATTTGGGCCAGACACACACTCAGCCTAACTCACCTTAGGATTTTTGTGTGGGAAAATGGGAGGAGTACTAAGCATGTTCACCCCTTTGAGTTATTTATAGAAATATTAAAGAGGTTTTAAAAAATTAAATAATAAAGCCAAAGCCAAAATAACTTGGTTTACTTCCTGTGAGCAACATTTGGTACAACATAATCTAGATTGTAACTGAAAGAGATAATCTTTCTTCATTTGATTTAAACCACCAGGAACAGCCAAAGTAATAGCTGAGGTACTGGATGGCAATAAAGTGAAGACTGCTGGGATCATGTTGTGGTACATGCTATTTTGCTGTTGTGATTTGCTCAGGTTAAGTTCTATTAAAATTGGTTAACCACGGATGTCAGAATTTGCTTCATTCTTAACAAGAGAAAAAACAAAAAAGGACTGATGAATATATTTTCCATGTGTATCCTTAAGTTATTGGTTATTTAGAACCATTTCAAAGATATGCCTGAATTCCCAGTGTGACAAGTATCTTCTTTTGGGCTCCTTTTTGAGTATTTAAAAATTCCTTTTCAGTTTGTAAAAATTATCTTAAAGAAAGAAAATAAACCCCTAACAATTTTAACATAATTTATTTTTTGGAAATACAGATGTACCCCCAGAGTAGGAGGAAACTTTAATAGCACCATTGTGATAAAGCTGCTGTCTATGCTTTGTGACCTTGTAATGTATGAAAGGGGTGGAATTTGTATCATGATAGTATGGTGCTAACTTAATTGTTTTGGTGAAAGTCTTTGATTCTACAAATGCTTCTGTTGGGAAACAAAAATTTGAGTCGTGTGCAGAATAAGGAAATAGCACAAATTTTTGCTTTTTCAAAAAAAAAAAAATACCAGAATTCCCCTTTCTAGCCACCAACTTTTTACTAATTTAAATTATTTGTAAATTAGAATAGTTGTGGAAATGTCCCATAGGCTTAAGGATACTCAGTAAGATATAAGTGATTCTTCCTAAATAGCAGGGTTTCACTAATTTAAAAACAAATTGTACAAGGCCACAAAAATAATACAGTGATATATTATGATGTGAGGAGTACGGAATGGTTTTTTAAAAAATTAATATACTTTATGTTGAATATGTGTACAGGTACTCCTTGACTTACAATGACAATTGAGCTCAAAATTTCTGTTTGTAAGTGAAACATTTGTTAAGTGCGTTTGCTCCCATTTTACAGTCTTTCTTACCACATTTAAGTGAATTACAGTAATTGTTAAATTAGTCAAACTATTTTTAAGTGAATCTGGCTTCCCCATTGACTTTGCTTGTCAGAATGTCGCAAAAGAGGATCACATGATCCTGGGACCATCATAAATAATGAGCCAATTGCCAAGCATCTTAATTTTGATCTCATGACCATGGGGATGCTACAACGGTTGTAAGTGTGAAAATTGGCCATAAGTCACTTTTTCCAGTGCCATTATGACTGAAGGTCACTAAACAAACTGTTGTAAATCTAGAATTACCTGTATAGTTCAAATTGTCACACTGGGTGGTTCGATTTTGTTAATGTATAATATGTGTGAATCCAACCTACATGTCTGGAGTCTTGAAAGAAAACTTTTATTTGATTCACTGGTTCATCTGTCCAAGAAACTTTAAAAAAAATACTTGTGAAATATCTTTACTGTAAAACAGAAAGCAGACATTGATCAGTTTTGCTGATAGGAACAGATAAGATAACCTTCATTGTCATTTTTTTGCTGTGGGCACAACGTCACACATCAAAAATGAAATTTAGTTGCCTGATCTCAAAGTGAAACATACATGATGCACACCTAAACATACTACGAACAACATATGTATAGACCCACATCCCTGCATATACATATCAAATAAATATTAAATACTGTCCATCTTGAATATATAACGGAAGGAGGAAGCTTGAGAGTTCACAAGGTTAATGCTATATGGAATGAAACTATGGCTGAATCTGGATGTTCTGCTACCGATACCATGAAGCTTCCTCCCAGAAGGTAACAAGGAAGACAGGTTGTGAGGAGGATGTGTAGTGTCCCAGATGATCTTATGGACCCTGCTCAAGCAACGCTTCTGTGCTATGTCCTGGATGGCAGGGAGGGAACTGCCAATGATCTTTTCGGCCATTCTCACCACTCTCTGCACCACCTTCCTGTCTGAAGCAGTGATGCTTCCAAACCAGACTGATGCTGTATGACAGGATGCTTTCAATCATCCCCCTGTAGAAAGTGGTCAGGACAGGAGAAGGAAAAAGCTGCATTCATTATTTCTTGGGTCAAGTATACAATAAAAAGGAAGAATATCTGCAAGGGAGAAAGAGACAACGGGGATTCTCTCTCAATCTACACAGCGGAATGCAACAAAAATTCATTTTAATGTATGCCGATTAGAGTGTATTTAAATGACAACAAAGTTATTATTCTAGTGCTGGAAGTTTTGGAAATCAAAACCAACCTTTTCTCCATATTAACAAGCATCAGGCCTGTGACATGGGATTTATCTAAGAATGTATGGATTAATGGTCTGCCTCTTTTCTTCAAATCGCTGTTATTTTTCTGTGTGATGTTGTACCACATAGAATTCATAGATTAGTTTCACTCGTGCTAAGTTGTGGTTTAACTGATTTAAAATTAAACTTCAGTAGACAATTTTGTTAAATAAATTGGATTCACATGAAACATGACACTATCAGTCACAATTTACTGACCAAAGCTCAATCAATCAGACAAATTATTGTATATTCAATGGAAAGTGTGAACCCGGTCATTATAGAGAGTGGACAATGTCCAGACTTGAAGGATAGAAGAGGAGACAGAAAGCTTTGAGCTGTGCCACTAAAATTACTAATACCCTGCTCAGGAAGTTGTTTTACAACACAGCCTTTGCTAAAAGCAAATTCATTAATACTGCTGTTACTTTTACTGACTTTTATTATAACTGACAGGGAGAAAAAAAATTGCAGATAAAATGCCTTTAGCCAACAAGAAAGGGGATTATAGGATGAAGGAAAGTTTGTATGTATTGTCATTTTCTCGAGCCTCCCTGTCCTTTGGGGGAAAAGTAGAGGCGTAGTTCTTTTTTTTAATTCCATGTTGTTGTTTACCCATTGTTGTCGATGAAGACCTTGACACCATGTGCTTTTTAAAATCACGTTAAGACTAGATATGGTGTATCCAAAGATGACTGATCAGGCCAATTTGGGCATAAAATGTTCTCGCTCATGTTAGACATCTGTAGGCACTGCAGTTGTTGTGCTAGTGGCTCAACATAAGCAGCTCAAGCATATGTTGTGTTTTAGCAGTGTGCCTTGCCTTGTAAGTTTGACAACCCTTGTAGATGAAGCCATGACAGCCCTTGTAGATGAAGCCACAGCCCTTGTAGATGAAGCCATGACAGGGCAGTTTTGTGCCAGAATTGTCTCTATACAGGGAGCCCTGTACTGAGTCTTTGAAATATTTCTTCTGCTCTTCATGAGAGTGACTTCCAGCAGAGTTCCCCCCCCCCCAAAAGAGATGCTTGGATATGCATTCTAGGAAAAAAAAATCAGTGTTCTGGTACTTTGTCTTGTCATCTGATGACAAAGCCAAGTTATGTGGAAGAATTCAGAATAGAGAAGAACAGTAAGTACAAGAGCTTGTAGGCGTTCAGTTTTGTTACTGAGTTGATTCCCTGATGTTCCCGCACAGTGCAGGGCAACCTACTGGTTGTCTTTGCCATTCTGCAGTTAACTTCCACAACAATAGTTACACGTTCAGGAGAGGGCACTGCCAAGGTAATTACATTGGTCCATTGGCTGTAGTTTCTGCTCTTTGTGATTTTGGGTTCTGTGTACAGTGCAAGAAGAGCAAGCTGGTACATGACTTCAGCCTTTTGGAAGTTATAGTAAGACCAAAGTTGTCACAAGCTGTGGAGAATTTATCCATACTGATTTGCATCTCTGACTCTGAGCGAGCATTCAAGCCACAGTCATTAGCAAAGAGGCAGTCTCAGAACAGTTTCCTTCTTTTCCTTGAAGTCTCCTCAAGTTGAAAAGTTTCTCATGCACTACTTACATGAGGCTGATTGCAGCATCACTATCAGGAAGGCATTATTCAATATGAAGTAAACATCATGCTGAACAATGTGGGTGCAAGCAGACAACCCTGTCCAATACCATTAATGAGTTCAAATTCCTTAGAGGATTCCCTATCATCCAGCACCCTGGCTTTCATGCCATCATAGAACTATCATACCATCTGAATAAATGACAGCTGAACTTCAATATGATCCTCCACAAGTCTTGTAACAGTGTCAAAGACTTTGAGAGATCAAAAAAAGGTGTAAAGTTCACAATTCTCTCCTAATATTTCTGAAAGTGTACAGCAAAAAAAAAATTCATGTCAGTAGTCCCGTTATCTTTATGGAAGCCACTGTGTGATTCTGGTAGGAGGCCCATCCCTAGATGAGTGACCAGATGATTTAGCAAGACTTTTGCAAAGGTCTTTTTTCTGCAAAGAAGAGCAGCAAGATTGTCACATACTCATTAATTGGCTTTCCTTTGGTAGAAGTGCATGCATCTTTAAGTTCCTGAGGAATGGATCCTTGCTTCCAGAAATACTGGAGCAATTTGGTCAGTTTCTCTATAAGTAGAGGATCACTACTTTTGTAGTTCTCAAGTATGGCATCGGCCCTGGAGCTTTGCCACTGAATAGCGGCAGACCTTCAGAGCAGATGCCACACCTGCAGAGATCTACAAAGTCAGTAGTCTGTAACTTCAGCTACTACAAGCTATTACCAAGGCTGTTGATGTTGACCTGTGGAATCTGTCTATTACCTCATCATTAATAGATGGTTGAGGATCTATTAGTTTAGTCCATTTTTGTAGAATCTCAGACTTCTCCGTAATGAGAGTTGTAACATTTGTAATCAGGAGAGGGGGAACTCCGGAAAACTAAGATCCAAGACCAAAGATAGTGTTAAGGGGATTTTCAGAACCATTTTAAGTCATTACTGCCTGCATATCCCTGTATTTTGTCTGCCTTGGCACTCAGCCAGACATCTTGTATTTTACAGTGTTTATTCTGGACTGTCCTGTGAGCACTGGTAAAGGCATTTTTCTTGGCAGCTGATGAAAAGTTGTTCTGATGGGCATGATGAAGTGGTGCTTCTCAACAAGTGGAACCACCATCTCCTCACTGTTGTCATTGAACCAGTCATGCTGTTTATGGGTAGAAGGCCTTAGCAGTGCAGATGAAGAGAAAGTATTCCTGAAGTGTGTCCAGTGTGCCTCAGCATTCCAACAAGGTATAGGTCACCAAGTTTGGTTTCAAAGTCTTCAGCCAGTGCTGAAGTTATACTAGGGTTGTTCAGTCTGGCCACATTGATTCTTTCCATAGCCTTGCTTCATTGTAGTTGTCTCTTAGATGTAATGCAGAGCTTCCTTTTGGAGACAATGAGCCTGTGATCTGTCCTACAGTCAGCACCACACTTGATCTTGGTCACTTTGACATCTTGCATGTCTTTTCCCCTGTCAATAAGATGCTTAGAGCAGGGGTGCATAAAGGAAGTCTTATTGCAGATAGGCAGGGAGTAAGTTTTGTTGGTGATAGGAGGGTAGTATACTGCAAAGCTCTGTATTAGGAGTAGGTTGTTACTGTTACACGTGCCCATCTGTGTCTCCCAACGTCTCCCTGCCTGGCTGCAGACTCACACCCTACTCTTGCGTTAGAATTATTGAACATGATCAACTTGTTAGTAGAGCATCTACTACCGGTAGTAGGGCATGTTTTTCATTTTGTCCAATTGGTCATTATAGGAGTGTAAGTGCTGATCAGGATAGTTTGACTTCTGTTATGGCAGTGAAAGCTGTAACATTCCAGAAGAGGACACTTGTCAATTAGCTTTATATTATTGGAATGAAAACAATCTGGGCATGTCCCTGAAGTAATGGGGCTTAATTAAAAAAATATGTAGGTGAGATGTAGGTTACAGAAGTGCAAGCTGGATTAACTGGAACAGATATTCAAATAGAACATTTTTTTATATATCCCGGCCAGAGGTTGTGTCAGGTTGCGCTTCCCAGGTCAAGGTCAAATGTGGGTCAGCACCCAAATTACAAAGATGGGGTTTCAAAGGGAATATTATCCAAATCCATAGAATTCAAATTTCTGGGTCAGTCCTGGTAACTATGATCAGAGCACCTCTCTCTTACCTGGTTGCAGGTGTATTTATGTCCCTGGATATTGAATTCATATCTCCATATTTCCGACAATTAACTGGCTATCCTCTTACAGGATAATCAATGTCACATGTATGAATGGCTATCTTTTCATAGTTTGAATCACCAGCTGAAATACACCAGAAATACAAAAAGGCACAGAGTTTATTCCATGGGTGGCTATTTGCTTATTAAACAAGCTTCTGCTTTCTCAAAAGGTAATTCTCACCTTAGTATTTTCTCTATCTGGTTGACATATAAATCATTGTATTTGTATTTAATTTTATTTATATGCCGCCCAATCCCAAAGGACTCAGGGCGGCATATAAATAAAATTAAATACAATGTGTACATACATTGTACATACAATTATATGTGTACATGGGCCAAATTTCTACTAGCGTCAACAAAAACTCAATATAGGGCATGGGGAAAAAATTGCTTATTCAGGATTCAATAAAAATCAACACCAACAAACTAGCACAAGGAGCATCACATAGAGCCAACTTGTTCTAGTGGTTAAGGCACCAGGCTGGAAACCAGGAGACTGTGAGTTGTAGTCTCACCTTAGGTATGAAAGTTGGCTGGGTGACTTTGGATCAGTCACTCTCTCAGCCCAACCCATCAGTCAGGGTTTGCTGTTGTGGGGAAAATAGGAGGAGGAAGGAGGATTACATATGCTTGCTGCCTTGAGTTATAAAAATAGAACAGAATAGAGTTGGAAGAGACCTTGGAGGTCTTCTAGTCCAGCCCCCTGCTTGAGCAGGAGAACCTATACCATTTCAGACAAGTGACTGTCTAGTCTCTTCTTAAAAACCTCCAGTGATGGAACGCCCATGATTTCTGGAGGCAAGCTGTTCCACTGGTTAATTGTCCTCACTGTCTGGAAGTTTCTCCTTAGTTCCAGGTTGCTTCTCTCTTTGTTTCTTGTCTTGCCCTCTGGTGCTTTGGAGAATAGTTTGACCCCCTCTTCTTGGTGGCAGCCCCTCAGATACTGGAATACTGCTAGCATGTTGCCCCTATTTCTTCTTTTCTTTAGACTAGCCCAGGGGTAGGTAACCTTGGCTCTTTTATGACTCCTGGACTTCGATTCCCAGAATTACTGAGCATGTCATAAAAGAGCCAAGGTTGCCTACCCCTGGGCTAGCCAAACCCAAGTCCTGCAGCTGCTCTTCATATGTTTTCGTCTTCAGGCCTTTGGTCATTTTAGTTTCTCTTCTCTGAACTTTTTCCAAACTCTTAATATCTCTCTGATGAGAATTAAGCCTTATTTCAGGTGATGTGAACTATTCCTTACAGATATGCTCTCAAAGAAGACAAGACTTCTTTTGCTATAGACTTCTCACTTCCCATTTATATTACCATCACTTTCCATCGCCTCTTTTCTTGTCCTATATCACTATGGACTTCCTCCCTCCCTCCCTCCCTCCCTCTCTCCCTCCCTGAAGAAAATTAACAAGAGAACAAAAGCAAAATGAAGGGCAGGAAAATATCCTTTGGGAAAGAGGAAGGCCCTGAAAATAGTTCAGAGCAACTTGTGGGACAATGGAAATGCTTCAGCGTGTCTACTGTGCCTGGCTCTATCCATCTAAATAAAGAGAAGTTTCTGCCTGGTGTCCCAGCTGGGAGAGGTTTTCTTTTCTTTTCTGTTGTTGGCCCCTCCTTCCTGATTGCCCCTCCTCCCCTCCCCTCCGGTTCTCCTTCTCTAAGCCATCAAAGTGGTTCTCTTGCACTCCTCCCCTCCCCCTCTGGAGCTGGCTCAATGAGGCCTTTTGTGAAAGCCGTTTGCACCTCATTATCCCCATTGTGTTCTCCTATTATCCTGACCCACTCCTTGTAAATGAAGTCTGTAGACTTGAAGAATGGGAATGGGTAGAGAGTTGTGAAAGGGAGCAGAGGGAGAAGAGAGGCTATTGAAATGGGGAGGAGGGATCTTCCCCCCCTCCTTTCACCTGTCCCTTGGTGAATTTGAACTGCATCAGGGTGATAGTTGCACAGAATGAGGCACAGTCATTGGAGGACATAATATATAGGGTCCTCATTTGCAAATCAGCTTGCGTTCAGCAATGACATTCTTCTGCATTTATTTCCAACCAGTTCTCATTCAACTGGATGAAGGAAAATTTGCTTTGAGAGGCAAAGAGAAATTCAGAAAAATCCTCCTGAGCTAAATAAGATGTTCCTGTATACATGTAGTTACAAGACGCAGGCAACTAATATTTTTCATTGCACAGCCATCTCTCTAGTCTAAGCATCTTGCTAAAGAATTATTTGAGTGGGCCACTATTTCATGTGAAAAGAAAGAAGCTGGTAGCAGGAGGGTGTAGTCCTAATTATCCTATGCAAGCTTCTAACTCAAATATTAGTTTATTTATTTATTTATTTATTTATTTTCAAATATTTATATGCCGCCCAATCCCAAAGGACTCAGGGCGGCGTACAAAGTTAAAACAATCATAAAACAATAAAATAATACAGTCATACCGCGAGTCCGATCATATCCCGGCCCCCCGGGGACATCAGCCCCAGGCCTGCCGGAACAGGAGAGTTTTAACGGCTTTCTTAAAGGCCGGCAGGGTGGGAGTAGTTCGAACCTCAGGGGGAAGTTGATTCCACCAGGTCGGAGCCACCACAGAAAAGGCTTCCCCGAGGGCCTGCCAGCCGACATTGTCTGGCTGACGGGACCTGAAGGAGGCCCAATCTATGGGACCTCACCGGTCTCTGGGAGCTGTGCGGCAGAATGCAGTCCTGTAAGTAACCTGGCCCTATGCCATGAAGGGCTTTAAAGGTGATAACCAACACCTTGAATTGCGTCCGGAGACCCACAGGAAGCCAGTGAAGCTCGCGGAGGATAGGTGACACGTGGGCGTACCTTGGCGCGCCCACAATCGCTCTCGCGGCTGCGTTCTGAACCAACTGCAGCCTCCGAACGCCTTTCAAGGGTAGCCCCATGTAGAGCGCATTACAGTAATCCAATCTTGAGGTGACAAGGGCATGAGTGACTGTGAGTAAAGCCTCCCGGTCCAAATAAGGCCGCAACTGGTGCACTAGGCGAACCTGTGCAAAGGTCCCCCTGGCCATAGCCGATAGATGTTGTTCCAGATTTAGCTGTGAGTCCAGGAGGACACCCAAGTTGCGTGCCTGCACTGAGGGAGGTAAATTTGCCCACCCCAGGACTAAAGATGGACCATCCAGTTGGCCTTTGGGAGGCAAGACCCAGAGCCACTCGGTCTTGTCAGGGTTGAGTCTAAGCCTGTTCACCCCCATCCAGACCCTCACATCTTCCAGGCACCGGCACATCACGTCGACTGCTTCACTGAAAGGACACGGGGTGGAGATATATAAGTGGGTATCATCCGCGTACTGATGATACCTCACCCCGTGTCGCCGAATGATCTCACCCAGCGGTTTCATGTAGATGTTAAAAAGGAGGGGGGACAGGAGCGAGCCCTGAGGCACCCCATGATCGAGGCACCTAGGGGTCGATCTCTGTCCGCCCGCCAACACCGACTGCGACCTGTCAGAGAGGTAGGAGGAGAACCACCGCAATACGGTGCCGCCCACCCCCACCTCTCCGAGACGACGCAGAAGGATACCATGGTCGATGGTATCGAAAGCTGCTGAGAGGTCAAGAAACACCAGGATAGAGGAATAACCCCTAGTTCAGATTTATAGCTAATAATAGATGGTTTTTGGTAGGATGATTGCTGATGATGACTTAATAATGCAGACTTAGCACCTCCTGTTCTGTTTGATAATGTCTTCATTATTTTTTTTTACAATTTGAACCATATTTTTATTTGTGATTGCATAATTGTTTTCATAACTTTTGCTCATAATTTTAGGGTTTTTTAAGGACTGAGGTGAATGCTGAAATTATGAAAAACTTTTGGAAAGGCTGCAGAGATGAAGAGTCAGCACTGAGCTAGAGGATAGAATTTTTCAGATTTGTTTGCCTTGCTAATATGATGTTATAATTGAAATAAAAATGGATTGAAAGTCCTGTCCATCAAACAGCGCTCAATAATTTCTTGATATGAGTGGACACGCGGAATCATGCTATTACACTATCACCCAGAAGAATGAGTTGGCGAACAATGTACAAACTTTTGTCATATGTGGGTGCTGATTAGACACACAGTTAACCTGGAACATGAGTTAATCCCTTTACTGGGTTTGAATAATACATAGAGCCATAAATTAACCAAACAGACTAGGCTAGTGTAACATGCAGACTGCTAGAAGCAAACCAGGGTTAAAACTAACAAACTTAGCATGGTTGCTCATGTGGCTGCTAGGTCTTTAATTGACTTGGTTGAGCATGTTGCTCAACTACAGTAATGAGAATTCACAAATCAAGAGTTTCATAATTTGTTGAATTTAGGACAACAGAATTCCCCTTTTACAGACACTTCTAGTTATACAATAACTGGTTTTATTCATAGTTTGCCTTTTGAAATCCATTCATTTGCATGTCAATGCTGATTGTTATCTTTTGAGCACACAATCAAAGCAATTTCTGCACAATAATGGAACAGTCAAGGCATGCATCTAATACAGAAAAAAATTCTAAGTAATACCAGATCATTTCATTAATGCTTACATGGTAATAAAAAATATGAGATAGTGCTACCTTAGAACTCCTTAGTAGAATTTGTAGAAATATTATTGTTAAGAACAAAACAAACAACAATGAAGGACCTCTTTGAACTTGTCCTCCTGATCCGGAAATTAAGAAGACAACAGGAAATGTAGATCGGACAAACTGTGTTACAACTTTATTAATTTTTACATGCTGTTCTCAGTAATGTAAACTTTACTGCTTTGTCAGTAATGCGCCTGTATATTAAATCTATAATATTTCATAAATAAATATCCTGTATTATATGTGTAAAATAAAAATCCACAAACCTGTGATTTTAGAGAGAAAGAAGAGTACTCCCTCCCTCCCTCCCTCCCTTCCTTCCTTCCTTCCTTCCTTCCTTCCTTCCTTCCTTCCTTCCTTCCTTCCTTCCTTCCTTCCAAACAAAACTGTGGCTTTTATTTTACCAGAGGAGGTGTATTCAGTCACCCAGCCATTTCATGACTAAGGTAAAACTTGAACTCACAATTTCCTGGTTTCTAGCTTGATGCTTTCGCTACTAGACCAAACTGGATCTTTATTATATACAATAATAAAGTATTTTATACAATATATTATTTTATACAAGTATTTTGCTTATTTCTTGTCTCCTTGTATATCTTGACACTATTCTTGTTATTCTAGACCAGGGCCAAGTTTGAAGACCCCTGTTCTAGACAATCTTCTAGTCTGTGAATCAGATTTTGGGACAGCCTATTTTTTATGAGGTTTTCCCAGTTGCAATGTATGGCTGTGAAAGTTGGACCATAAGAAAGGCTGAGCACCAAAGAATTGAGGCCTTTGAACTATGGTGCTGGAGAAGACTCCTGCGAGTCCCTTGGACTGCAAGGCGTTCAAACCGGTCAGTCCTAGAAGAGATCAACTCCGACTGCTCTTTAGAAGGCCAGATCCTGAAGTTGAAACTCAAATACTTTGGCCACATAATGAGAAGGAAGGATTCACTGGAAAAGGGCCTAATGCAGGGAAAGATTGAGGGCAATAGAAGAAGGGGACGACAGAGAATGAGATGGCTGGATGGAGTCACTGAAGCAGTAGATGTGAATTTAAATGGACTCCGGGAGATGGTAGAGGACAGGAAGACCTGGAGGAACATTGTCCATGGGGTCGCGACGGGTCGGACACGACTTCGCAATTAACAACAACAACAACAACATTTTTTATGAAGCAGAAAGGAAAATGTCTCCTTCCCTAGCCCCTACAATCTGGCTAGATGTAATGTATGTCTGTGCATACACACTAACATCTTTAAAGAACAACAGTTTGATCAAATATAACAAGTTAAATATATTCTTGCTCTATAATTGAACCCTATGGCTATATTTGCAAGATACGCTTATCTCTAGTTTACCAAATTATAGTTTACTAAATCTGCTTTTTTTGAACCACACACCTGGACCAGAAACTGGACTCAGTTCACACAGCATACTAGGCTAAATATAGTTAGCTGTTTGGGTATGATTCACTGGGATTTGGCAGTGAACACAGCCTATAAATCATTTCAAAAGGCAAAAGCAATTTGTAATGATTTAGTTGTAGAATTAATCTGCAAATGAGTTAAAGAGCAACCTTGTATTGTTGCACTTTGGGTATAAATTAACAGTTTTATGAAATATCCCAACTTTAAAAAACAATATATTCATGTTCATGAGTGGTTGTCATCTATTATTACTATTGAGATGGAAATGACACTTCATGCCATTTAGTCAAGCCACTTGCTCAATGGAGGAATACCAATTAAAGCATCTTAGATAGACAGCTGCCTAGTTTCTGCTTGAATACATCCAATGAAAGGAAACCACCAACTCTCAGAGTTATGGGTTCCATTGTCCACCAGCTTTTACTATTAGAAAGTTTCTCTTTTCCAACCATCCAACATTCTATGGAATCTGTCTGCAGCCTGGAATGATAGAGACCAGATCTTGCCCTTCTGGGTAACGGGTCATTCAGGTACTAGAAAAAACGTTGCCAATTTCCCATTCCTTCTGATGTATTTTCCTAATATATTAAACAAGCTAGCTAAATGAAATGGAGATAAGACAGAAACCCACATTAACTTTTGGTAATTACTACATTGTTTTTAAGCTGATTAGAGATGTATAGCTTTATGATCTGTTCTAGAACAGTCCAGGTTTAGTATCAAGCTGAGTAATCTGTAATTCTCCTGATTCTCTGTTCCCTCCTTTTTGAAGGTAGGGATACAATTTGCTGTCTTCCAGTCATTTGACCTTTCATTACTTCTCCAAATTTTCTCAGCAATACTACATATTCTGCCGTACTATCAGCAGGTTCCTTCAGTTCCCAATTCCAATGGATCTGGGGATTTAAACTCATTCAAGATAAATAGGCATCCCTTGACCATATTTCTGTCCATTTTGAACATCAAGGTTGGCCCTGCATCCTATTCTTCACAGCTGGCTGGTCAATTTCATACATAGAAGACTGCCCCCAAATAATTAAATAGCGTGATTTTTATTTTATTATCTCATAATAGTTCATTGTCTTCCATGATATACTGATATACTGATCTTTTCTCTTCCTTTTACTTCCAACATATAAAAAATAAAGTTTATTCAGATATGTTCATGTGGTCTTATAGTTTTTTTTTTTTTTTGCCAAACTGATATTATTCTGAATTCCTTCATTGCTTTACCCAGGAACTCATATTTTACTATCGCTGTTGCTGCTTATGTAATATTGTAATCTCATTTTCAGTTGTGTAAAAGGCAATATTTAGATTTTAAATCCCATGTGTTGGAAAAGGTGTAGATCAATAGGTTTGTATTATTCTATATATGTGGTAGTCCTATAAAGTTGTTAAATTTTTCTGGACTGAAATTTTATTACAGTAGATCCCCAGATGGCTTTGCTAAGTTCTTTGATAATCCAAGCAGCACTTTGAAACTTAACGTTGGTTGTTGTCGGACAGATAGGAACAAAATCCTGGAAATCAGGAAAAGATTTGAATGCTTCCATAGGGCGGCAAATATGTTGCAAGTTTTCTCAAATGGAAAAATGGACCCTCTTCCCCAAAAAAGATTAGGATGATAAAGATCACAATATTATCATAGCCCAGAAGACTTTTTTCTTAACTTTATATGATTTAAATATATTATGTTCAAAAAAGGCATAACTCTACTATCTACTTTCTGGTTCCTAGATAATCTAAGTAGATAAAGTTACAGATAGTCCTCAGTTAACAATAGCAACTGGGACTAGAATTTCTATGGCTAAGTGATGGGAACAGAGTTGGCTGTTAAGGACCTTTCAGAGTCTTTCAGAGGAAAGTGAGTGCCATATGTGTATTTCCTTGGTTCCACATGATGACAGTGTTTCATTGAGGGGATCTGGAGAGCACTCGGTCTGCTTGAACACACCAGCTGGCCAAAAAAAAAAAAAAAAAAAGATTGGAAATAGTCCTACAGATAACTAGGCCCAATCTCATAAAGAGCTTTATAGGAGATGACCAACACCATGAGTTGCACCCAGAAGCTCGTATACCAGTAATTACACAGAGGTATAATGACAAATGCTTGTTATTGCTTGCACCACTCCATTTCTGTAGCTTCTGGATGGTCTTCAAGGGCAGCCCCATGTTAAAAACAAAGCAACTGTACTTCTAATTTGGAAGAGAATACACATAGGCAAAATCATGTTGCCTATAATAAATATTTGATTGCCGAATTTCCATGGTGCAATCACAGGAGCCTAAGATTTTGTACATTAAATGTGCCATACTTTATTATCCACTTCAGAAATCATAAATAAGTGTACCTCGTGGTCATGCATCTAGTTTACTCCTCTCATTTTCTTGAATTTTGATTTTAGAGATGCTTCTCTGAAAAAAGTGGAATATCTGTAATTAGCACATTTGGAAACGTTGAATGTTCCACAGAGACTTAACCTGGGTTAGTGTTTACTACTTTGTCTATGTAAATAAAATTCCAAACAAGTGTATTTAGTAATGAGAAATCATCAAGATTTGTCTTTTGCTTCTTTGTTGCCCTTTAGCAAAACACTATATTGATTGAGTAAAGGGTTTCACTTGAATTATTATGTACAAATGAAAAGAACAACTGCTCTGAGGTCTTTTAAATAGAAGGCTAAGTTCAAATATTTTAAGCAAACAACAATATTAATTGCATGTCCTTCCTTCCTTCCTTCCTTCCTTCCTTCCTTCCTTCCTTCCTTCCTTCCTTCCTTCCTTCCTTCCTTCCTTCCTTCCGACACAAATTCATGTTGTTATTGTAGAATATCTGGTGTTTCACAGTACAACAGACCAGAAAGGTATTCTGCTCAAGTATCTCAGCCTTCCCGGCAGCAAGCAGGTGTTCAAATCACCTGTTTCCCCATCACCTATCACTTGAGGTCTTCACTGATTGGGTCTTGGCTCGCGTCTGGATATCACTGCTCTTCTCCCTCTATCCTTATACAAGCTCCCACCCCAGTGGTTCAACATTATCCTTTGGTGTGTGTGGTCAATGATTAATGGTGATCATCAATCTGCCACTCCTGCAATGAATGCAGCAGTTGGTTTGCGATTAACCTTTAAAAAGCCTGTGCTCCTCCCCCTGTTAAGTTTCATGCTAAGATTATCACATGAAATAAAACAAGTCCCTTCAGGGTCTCTGGAGAACAGGTCTCTTCTTTTCATATTGAAATAGAAGGGTATCAAAAGCTTCTTTGAAGTGTGTTGCAGAATCTCTCCCTCTCTCAGAAGACAAAACTTGTAACTAGTATGGCAACTCCCTTACTAAGGAATATGTTAACTTCTTAAAGGTTGTCTAGCTCCTTGGAGCTTCCTAGTGACTTTTTTTGGGGGGGAGTCAGTTTTTCTTCAATAATATTGGTGCAACAATGTTAGGACCCCCAAACAGTAACTTTGTGATATGTGGGCCTGCATATCAAAGCCTACACCATGCTTAATTCATCTCTGAGTCAACTCACTTTAATTAGATTGGCTTACTCAGCCTCCGTTCACCAACTGAGCCTCTTAGCTCATGAGAAAAGCTGTTTTGCCTATGTTCCATTGCTCAGCTCTTTAAAATGTGAACAAGGATTATGCCATTCCATAGCATGTTGTGTGTGCTGCCTTGTATAAATAAAGTGAATCAGGATGTCAAGGAACATTATGAGAGGGAAACCCTCCCCACCACCGTGCATTGGTACTTATTGCACGGAACATAATCCCTTCTGATTCCTTCCTAGGGCATTGCTTCATAGTCCTGCACAGCTGGGCCAAGTCTTCTACTGGTTTATTGTCCTTCTCCTTAAAGCAGTGAACGAGGGGGAGAACTTATATATGTATATGAAGGACAATAAGGAAAATTAATAATAAGATCCCAGTTATCTGCTTTGCTTTGATGCTACCGGTAGTTCAGAAATAATGAGAAGGTGAAGGTTTTTCATTGTTTTGGCAACATGCTTCAACTCAATACAGAGAGGCATTTTGCATCAGAGATCTTTAAATTCAAGGTATAAAAGTGCCCTGCCTTGTTAAAGTGTCTGGGCAGAGGCAATCCACCTCAAGATACTGCCCTGACTAAATTTCTCTGCTGCATAAGTTCATGATATACTTGGAGGCCTGTTCTTGGGGATTCATATAAGAATGACAGTGAAATGCTGTACATTTAAACTCCATTTCAAGGTAGACCTCAGAGGCAATGGGGCAATATCTTTGATGGTTCAACTTAATAATAATAATAGTAAAGTTGGAAGGGACCTTGGAAGTCATCTAGTCCAACCCTCTGCTCAGGCAGGAAACCCTATACCATTTCAGACAAATGGCTGTCCAGTCTCTTCTTAAAAACCTCCAGTGTTGGAGAATTCACTGCTTCTGGAGGCAGGTTGTTCCACTGATTAACTGTTCTATCTGTCAGAAAATTCCTCCTTAGTTCTAGGTTGCTTCTCTCTAGTTTCCATCCATTGCTTCTTGTCCTGCCTTCAGGCACCTTGGAAAATAGCTTGACTCCCTCTTCTCTGTGGCAGCCCCTGAGATATTGGAACACTGCTATCATGTCCCCCCTCGTTCTTCTCTTCATTAAACTAGACATAGATCACTATTTCTTTTTATTTTGTGCAGTCTCCCCCTCCCACTCCCCCTCCTCCTCTTCCTTTCCCCACATTAGTCTTTAGGTGCTAAAGAAGCAAAGTGTCTTTCAGGACTCCTTCAAGAATACAGCTTTGCTGTAGTGGGAAATGGATGTGCATTTTTATAACTTTTACTACATTCAGTGTTCAGTCTTGCTCCTCCTATCTGCCTTTCAGTTGGCCCATAATCAAACAAATATTTTGACTCACAATGGAACAAAGTTTTATGGACTGATATTACGTGCCAGTGAGCCTCCTGAACACTTTAAAGCTTGTACCTCCACTGATAAGCATGCAAATGATTAAACAAAATTCAATTAATATTCAAATAAGTTCAGTGATCCACCCCAATACCTGCCAAGTTTCATTTCTGAAGTAGCCTTTTATCAATCTCAAATATTTGTCTCTTATTTGCATGTCCTTTGTGCACAGTTGGTTTTAAAAGCACGGTGCACTGTATCTAAATACTCTTTAGTTAGGCCTGGGTTGAGAGGCACACATTACTTGCTATTAGTTTAGGATTTAGAACTTAGTGACATACAGTTGGCCACCAGTGGTGATATAACTAGTATATAAGTAGATTCCATATCCCTGAAAAGTAATCACGTGACAGCTGAAGGTGATATCTGGTCTCTCGGATCCTATCTATTCACTAAATATACTTATTTCTAGTACTATGCCAAATGTCGTGATGGCCTGAAGAAGTTGTTGTAGTTTTAATACACAGTTGTGGATATGGTTTGAATGAGTAAACAACATTCTCTACAGAGTGGTGGTATTCCATTCTCTCCTGAGCAAATATTTCTTATTAAATCAGATGGAACTGTTTCTGAAACTATCCTCATGGATACAATTGGTGTACCTAGTAAATGTTCATAGCTTTGAAGACCAAGTAGGGTTTAAAATATATATATTATTTAATTCAAAAATTAAATCAATTAATTTAAATCAATTAATTAGCTTCTGGCATCATATTTATTTTCATCAATACCTTTGAACTCTTGTAGAATTGTAAATCTCCAATGGCACCCATTGTATGAGTGTTCTCACACATACTTTTCAAATTCCATATGTGCTCCCCTGTTTACAAACATTGCATACTTACATAAAATAATGCTCATATAGTTTTTTCCATCATTTGCCTGCAAAGGGTAAGCTGTGTTTGGCCAAAAACATTCAGGAGCAGTGATATTTTGGAGGTCAAGGTTCACATTTTCTTGTTGGTTGTATATCAAATGCTTGATGCTAGTTGTTGAGCCAAAGCTAACCCCTTCCCTCTTTCAGACATTCCCCTTCCTCCCTTCCTGTGCATAGGTAACAGACTTTTGAAAAATTGCATTTGGTTTTACCATCACCTCACCCAAAGCAAGTGGCACAGAGTGTCATGGATAAAAATGGGGCTGTTTTGCTTGCTTAGGCCTTGAGGAATTAGAAATAATTAAATGCTAAAAACAATGGGAGCATAGCCTTTAAACTAAGGAGGGCAAATATAATAAATATATTTTGACATTTATTTTAAAGATACATGTTTTTCTCTAAATAAGCTTCACGGGGCTAAGAAAATTCAGGATGAGAAACTGAAAGATTTGCTAAGAGCTCTAATAACCAGTCTAGTAAGTCAAAATGCAAATTCAGTAACTGTAGCAACTTGTGCATTTGTATAATTATCACTAATTTTTATTCCAGTATGATGTGGCTGCTGACCCTTGTCTTCACTGTTTACAAGGCAAAACATTCCAGCAGATAAAAAAGTGCAACAAGGAAGGGGGGGGAGGGAGAAGGGCGGCATTTTTATGGGATATGATATTTGTTTTTATGAATAGTGACAGTATAAAGTCAAATTACACTGCAGGATATTTGGGGGCAGAAAGGAAATTGAACTGATGGTACCAACTGTTTTTCTCTTCCATATGGTGGAAAGCAAGAAAGCAAGCAAAAAAGAAAAATGAAGAAAGGGAGAGAGAGAGAGAAAAGGAAGGAAGGAAGGAAGGAAGGGAGGGAGGGAGAGAGGGAGGGAGGGAGAAAGAAAGAAGATGGGAAGGGAGGGAGAGAAAGAAAAGGAAAAAAGAAAATTGAAAGGGATGGAGGTAGAAAGAAAGAAAGAAAGAAAGAAAGAAGAGAGAAAGAAAAAAGGAAGGGAGAAAGAAGATGGAAAGGGAGGGAGAGAAAGAAAAGAAAAAAGAAAGAAATTGGAAATGGAGGGAGAGAGAAAGAAAGAAAGAAAAAAGAAAGGAAGGAAGGAAGGAAGGAAGAGAGATAGAGAAAGACAGAAAGAAAACAGATGGGAAGGGAGGGAGAGAGAGAGAAAAAAAGAAAGAAAGAAAATGGAAAAGGAGGGAGGGAGGAAGAGAGAAAGAAAGAAAGAGAAAAGGAAAAAAGGAAAAGAGAAAGAAAAAGAAGATGGGAAGGGAGGGAGAGGAGAAAAGAAAAAAGAAAAAAATAGAAAGGGAGCGAGGGAGGAAGAGAAAGAAAAAGAAGAAAGAAAGAAAGAAGCAAGCTAGTCTACGCAGAGATGGAAACCCCCTCCTTCCACAGCATAGTTTTGTTTCCAATAATTGCCTGAGGTTACGCTTTGCCATCTTTTGATGGCAAAGCGTTTGTGATGTTCAGGTATTGTCATCATCTCAACTTAGAGATTTGATGTTTGGAGATGTCAGAAGGAACCTTGCATAACTCAAGATAGTTTCTGCATTGCTCACCCAACTTCAGTTAAGCTCAAAAGCTTTCATCTTTTACCTCAATCAACTCAGTGGCTCTTTTGTTTCTTTCTGAAACAGCCTGTGGACTATAATTATATATTTACACCAACTGCAACACCCCTTTGAGCACAATACTTTCAGGAGTCAGGTCAATGAGTCTGCCTCAAGTCACTCTGGACTGTCTGGCACAAGGAAGATAAAACTCTTGGAAGTGATTGTGCAGCAAAATTAGGAAAGTCATTTGTGGTATTTAAAGCTACTTATATGAGGTTTTGGAATTTCTGTCAGTACTTAGTCTTCTTCCTCCTCTATTTTCCTTCTACACAGAGAAGAGGTGAAGGGATCTGATGTCACTTTAAAGATTAAGCATATAAGCCAGTTTCACACAGCCAAACCACAATGGCCAGGAGCACACATTTCATTAAACCAAAACCAACTGAACTCAAATAACTTATGGTTCAGCATAATAAACTGTGACATAGCGTTTTGTTAGCCGTTGCAGGTCAAAGTCCAGGCTATTGAGTGCATCATTTTAAAGCCCCCCCAAAAGGACACAGGGAAGAGAGTACCTTCCTAGCCTTTACCTCCTCTCTATCACTCCTCTTCTTCATCCCAGATCTCCATCTTCATTCTTCTTCCTCTCACAGAAAGGAACTGATTGGATACAAGCACCTTTCTTTCAGTAGGATGAAAATCAGTTAAGGATGGGGAATGAAGGCAGTGCAGGTAATCCTCATTTTACAACAGTTCGTTTAGTGACCGTTTGAAGTTACAACGGCACTGAAAAAAGCAACTTATGACCATTTTTACACCTATGACCTTTGCAGCGTCCCCATGATCACGTGATCAAAATTAGGATGCCTGGCAACTGGTTCATATTTATGACGGTTGCAGTGTCCCAGGGCCATGTCATCCCCTTCTGCAACCTTCTGACAAGCAAAATCAATAGGGCAGCCAGATTCACTTAACAACTGTGGCAAGAAAGGTCATAAAATGGGACAAAATTTATTTAACAAATGACTCGCTTAGCAACAGAAATTTTGGGCTCAGATATAGTCGTAAGCCGAAGACTACTTGTAGTGGATGGTGGAGAAAACAGCAACCTCGCTCCCCATTCTGGTATGTCCCCAAGATCCCCCCCCCCTCCAGCGAGAAAGAGGTATCAGTTTGTGTCTGCCAGGCAAGCCCTACCTCACCACTAGGCATCCCTGTGATTTCCTCATTTTTTCCTCTTTCCAATTAAAATATAGGCCTGTATCCTTTCACTTCCCCTTATGACCCTCAGGTGGAACTGCCTCTTCCTCCTCCTCTTCCCTGGTTGACTCATGGAATTGCCAGCCACTTTGCTTGGGGAGGGGGGAGGAAACTAAAGGAGCCCCAGACTGCAAGGAACTGCACTTCCATTCTGCAGGTTAGTCCATTTTAGATACGCTGATTCAAAAACTGTTGCTTTATGGTGCACCATTTTGCCCAATTGAAGGTAACAGTACCAAACAGACATGAATTTTAGTAGTATGTACGGGGATGGGTGTCAGATCTGCCATCATATCACTTCAGCCTTGCTTCATTTTGATGGCATCCTGCCATAAAAAGGGGGGAGGGGGAGAATATAGGGAGGGGCAATGACAGGAGTAAGAAGTGCCAACCAGAGACAACGTTTCAAAGATCCAAGGACACCGACATGGGAACGGAATACCAACACTCATCAAAGAGGCGCCAAACTTTAGAACTGTTACTAAAACACCTAATTTCAATATCATTGGACATGGACAAGATGACCAAGGGGGGAGGACCTGGGAGAAGGGAAAAACACTGGGTTTACATGGGAATATTCAGATCTGGCTTTGCTTACGTTGCAACCACTTGGCTTTAGTAAAAGTGTATCTTTCGCTACAAATGGAGTCAAGGATCTTTCTTTCCTAAATGTCCAAGCTAGGACAGGACTGACATTGGGACATAAGTGCACTTGGATCACAATGGAAAAGAAGAATCAGCTTTGCTAAAAAAGGAAAAAAGAAGGCACTAACAGAACTATTAGGCGCTTAGCAAAACCAGGTTTTTTCTTTTAATGAATGAGAAATGGTAAAATCCTCAAATTTGGGTTTTGGAGACATCAATGTACTTTTCTAGGCAAGATATGGAAATAGTTTGACATTGCTTTCTTCCAGGATGGTGTTGTTTTTTGGGGAGTGGGTTTGAATTCCTGCTCAAACCCACAACCCTGATACCTGTACTTTTTTTTTCCTTAAAGAAAAAAAAAAACACATCTTGGAGATGTGAATTGCTTTAAAGAAAAGGTAAAGCACCAGCAGCCTCACCGGACTACAATTCCTCCACTGAAATCTGCCCCATTGACATTTGTTTGTCAGCTTTAAAAAGTTAAATATTGGAGAAAAGATTGGTATGAATAATGTAGCCTACAGTTTATTATAAGTCTTCTGGCGAGGCGAGTAAGACTCACGCAACTCAAAAATATCTGCACAGAAACTTTTAAATTAACTGAAAAGGATATGGAATTCTGTTGGATACAGTGAACAGCAAACAAAAGTCTGGCTTGAAGTCTTCCTTTATAAGTTAATATATTTTCAGTGCAACAGGTGTGGGGATTTCATTGGTAAATACCATAACAGAACTATGGGCATGGCAACTTGCCAGCTCTATTTCTTTACATAAACCACTGCAAGATATTGAATTAATCCTGTTTTCCAATATCTATTCCCCAAAGCACTTTATACATTCAGAATTTGGGCTTTTGCACCAAAACTATCATTCTTTCACTCTTAGCTGAGCATATGCATGATTTTGTCAGGGTCCAGCAGAAATTAAATTGGAGTATAAACATTTAGACTACAGCTAGAAATTAATGAGATGCTTGTTTCCTGCAATGGGGTATGAGTTCTGATAGGCACCATTCTGATAAGGGTCAGCTACAATCCTGCTTTCTTATTCAGGCATATGTTTCCCTTGGAATCTTGAGCAAGTTTGATACAGAATAAAAGATATGAAAAACAACTGTCCTGAATCAGACTTGTAAGTAATGTCATAAGGTCTGTGGAGATTCTCAGTAATCCAGATCATGGTTGTTCCAAGGATGCTTTTTCAAAAGGCAATGGACTTTCTTGTTTTTTCCTTGAAGACTTTCGCTTCTTCTCCAAGAAGCTTCCTTCAAAGAAAGTCCAGTTGCCTTTTGAAACAGCACCTTTTGGGATAATGTAAGTAAGGCCACTCTACTTACCACAGGGACCAGTCTGATATTTCTGGAAAGTCCATTGGTGGGGCAAAAAACGACAGTAACTGTCATAGGTAATTGTTCAGCCAAGGCTAAGAAGGATTCCCTAGAACAGGGGTGTCAAACTGGTGGCCCACAGGCTGGATGCATCATGTGCAGGTCATGCCCACCCCAGCTCCGCAAAGGCAAAAAACAACGCGATACGTTGCAATATGTCACGTGACATGATCGAGTTTGACACCCATGCCATAGAACAGGGGTCTTCAAACTTGGCCCTTTTATGACTTGTGGAATTCTGGGAGTTGAAGTCCACAAGTCATAAAAGGGCCAAGTTTGAAGACCCCTGCCCTAGAACATGGAGCTGGTATCTCTCCATAGCAATTAGTGCATTCCATTATATTATGATACATTATTAAGTATAACAGCTGTAGATAATCAGAGAGCAGTTTCTGAATGACCCTGAATCAGAAGTAAGCAACTGTAATCTGCTGAAGTCCACAGTTTTGCAGGAATAATCTGTTAAAGCTACCCTGCAAGTGGTGGGTAGGGCTGGAGCCAAAATATTAAACAAAGACAATATTGACATATGGGAGCACTACAACATAGTCACAGTTCACCAGTTCTCAACCAATTCATCATGGTAATCATTTTCAACCTTTTCAATGGCTAGTGGTGAAGATTAGGTATTTTTGCTAGTTGGACAAGGTGATGGAGAAGGAAGAGAACCTTCACCATCAATTTTCAGCACTGAAAGGTCATGATGGTGATGGTGATGGAGCTGGGAATGCTGCAGCCAGTGAAAATTTGTTTAATAGATGGTCATTTTTGCTGACATTGGCTCAGCATGGCCAGCAGAATAGGTTGCCTTGTCCATCTTTCTCAGTCTAAGCATAGGAGGAAGAGAAGAGTGTTACCAATTATTTCAGAAACAAAATGCTTGAACTGCACTCCTCAGTTTTCTTATCTGGCTCCAAATGAAAAGATAGTATTGGAAAGGAGAAACAATGATTTCTTTTTCTTGTGTTGGGCTTCTGAAGACCTTTGATTGTATTTGAAGTTCAGATAACTCTGCTCCCTTTCCTGTTCCTAGGCCAGCAAGCTGATGGACAATTTTTTTTTTAAAAAAAATATTATGGCATTGGATGGACCCTTAGGAAGACCCTGGTCTTAGTCCACTCTCAATCACTGAAGCTCACTGGGTGATTGGGGCCAATCACTTTCTCTCAGCCCATTCTACCTCAAGGGGTTGATGTTATGGAGAGAAATAGGAGTGAGTGTGATATACTCTGCCTTGAATGTTTGAATGAAAAGGTGGGATAGAAAAATAAACAAACATGTATTCCTATCTATTAGTAGAGCTTCTTATATGCCTTGTGAACAACCCATAACTTTATATATTATAGACAGCTGGCTGGAGCAACCACAGCCCACAGATGGTCTTTAATGGGTCAGTGTCCATTTGGAGACAGTATGCAGTGGGGTAACTTTGGTTTCTGTCCTGGGCACAGTACTTTTCTTTATAAATAACTTAGATGAGAGAATAGAAGGGATGCTCATAAAATTTGTAGATGACACAAAGCTTTGGGGGGGGGGTGGTAGATCATGAATGCCCCAGAAGACAGAGACAGGATTGAAAAGGATCTTCATATTCTTGAACACTGGTTCCATTTCTAACAAAATGTTGTTTAACAGTGAGAAATGTAAGAATCTGCATTTAGGTAGGAAAAACCAGATGTACAGGTACAAGAGAGGTAGTACCTGGCTTAGCAGTAATAATTGTAAGAAGACTCTTGGTAGAGCCAGCAATTTACCACAGCAGTTTTGAGTTGCATCAACAGTGACACAGTGTCAGTGTCATGGAAAATGATAGTGCCTCTGCCAAACTGAAAAGAGTGGAAAGAAGAATAACAAGGATGGTAAGGGCTTTGGAAGAGAAATCCTATGAAGAGTGATTATAAGAACTTGGCATGTTTTGCCTAAAGAAGAGAAGGCTAAGGGGACACGTAATAGCAGTCTTCCAATATATGAAGGGGTGTCACAGAACAGAGGGTGTAGATCTATTTTCTGAAGCCCCTGAGGGCTAAGACAATGGGTGGAAACTTAATTAAGAGAGATTTAAACTTGAAATAAGGAGGAATGTCCTGATTGCAAAAGCTATTTAGCCGTGAAACAACCTGCCTCCTGAAGTCACAAGCGTTCCATCACTGATGGAATGTTTTCAAGAAAAGATTTGGCATCCATCTTCTGTTAAGTTATGATTCCTACTCTGACCAAGGATTTGGCTAGAAGATTTTTCCAATCCAATGATTCTATGAATCTACTTTGTTTTTATGATAAAGTGAGATATTTCAGGTACTGAGCTATTTGAAGTTAACCTCCTGTAGCCATTGTAACTAACAGCCATTGAAATATATATATTTCCATCTATAGCAATAAAATGTAGTATTTGTCTCTGCATCTTGTGCAGCTTACACACAGTATGAAGTAGCATATTCCTTTGCTTGTCCTAAATTTCCTGCCAATCACTTTCATTGGTTGATCCCAGCTTCTAGTATAATGTAAGAGGTGAACAATCTTTATCTATCTATTTTTTTCTTACAGTATGCCCTCTGTTAAATCTTGCTAATACATCCCTCTATAACTCACTCTTTCTTCTAAAAGCCCATCACAGTATAGGGAATTGTTTCAACCATTTGAATATTTTCCTTGCCATTTCTGAGAGTCCTACAATGAGAACTCTTGCTACAGTCATAACAATGAAAAATGGAAGTGAATCTGGATACTAAATGCATTAAGGGCATATTGATATCTAGGATTTAGGCCTGTCAGATCATACCATATTATATTTAATATGCAGTAAGTTTCCATTGTTGTTTTCAAGGGCAAATGTGGGTCATCCAGAAGTTTTTCATTGCAACTTTCTTCATCTCCAACCATTGGCTATGCCTGCCAAGTAGATGGAATCCCAAAACAGTGGGAACATTACAGATTCACAAATAAGGGCTTATGAAATATTTCTTCCCATTCCCAATGGTCTGCCTTGTATCATGTGCTTCTGACACTACTGTATTTATCTAATCTGGACTAAAGAAAGTCAGTGAAGTCTTCTTCAAATTAAGCTCAATTCATGTGACTTATGGGCATATCTATGCAACTCCCTCACCATTGCTTTCTTCCAGGAAGGTCTTCTGATTTTTCAATCCAGCCTATAGATCTGGGATTTTCTGGTGGCTATCTATCAATCTACAAGCCTAAGTCCACTTAGCTTCCATGCCCAGACAAGTTCACTTGGAGAGGCAAAGCTTACATCCCATACAAATTGAATGGGAAACATGGCTTTTATAATCCAACACATCTGAAAGATGTTAAGGTTAGGGAAAGAAGGGAATCACAGAAAAAAGAGCTGAGTTGAAGGCCCAGAACAATTTTCAGCAGTTAGACATAATAATATTAGGCTGAAATGAAACTTCTTTATCTCTAGTTTTGATCAAGGAGGATTTACGAATGATACTACTAAGCCAAATTTGATCTTGATTTTAGAATTCCAGCTGTTTCTCTTTTAAGAAGACTCTTTGAAATATTACATTTGAGTTCTTTGCTTCCTGTAGAGTGAGGTGTTGAACATTGCACAAAGCACCCTTGAGTAGAGAGATAGCAATAAATGTGACAGCAATAAATTCAATGTAGCGCCATAGGGGACTATTATGCTGGGAGGATCCAAAAAACTTTTAAGTTACCTGGCTGGCTTCAAATGACATAGTGGCTCAAGTCTTTTCCATGAATCAAATAGTTTTATTCATTTGCCTTAACATAAGCTTGCTACTTTAGGAAGGGTGGGACTTGGCAAGGAAAAGATATTGCATGGTGAGCTGGGCTTTGCGTACCCAACGAACATATATCAACCAAGACCTTATGAGGATTATAAGTGCATTTCTTTAAAATATAGAGGTTGTACCCTTAAAAAAGAGAACACTTATATTTCCATGCAAACAGCTTAGACAAAAGGTTTTAGTTTTGATCTCTCTCTCTGTCTGTTAACTGAGGTCAAGGACTGAGCCTTTATGCATTCAATAAATGTGCTAGGAAGTTGTTAATCAGAAAAAAAGTTTATGAAGCAATAGGTAAAACTGAACTTTGTTCATCTGCCCAACACTATGTTCCTCCTTTGAAAAGGAAATCAACAACCTGTGAATGGAGCTGTGCTAACGTGCAGCTAAAGAGGCTACCACATTCAAAAACAATTACAAGGAAAGAACAGCTGGAAGAATCAGATCTTTGCAGATCCCAGTAATAATCACTGGATCTTCCCTGAGGCAGAAATGTGAATTTATAATTTCAGTTCTTTTTTTGTAAAAAAAAAAAAAAAAAGGTGCCAGAACCCACATACATCATACAACCTGCCTTGCCTACCCTACAAGGTTTACCTTTGTAGTTGAAAAAAAAACCCTTTCAATTTTTAGTGTATCTAAAAGACTAGGATTTTGTTCAAGGTAAGTTAATACTATTAATGTTACCATTCACTGTGTGGCTTTAAATTACAAAAAGGCATTTTATTAATCTTTTGGGACATTTACCACTGGCATACCCATTTAGTTTAATGAGTGGAAATGTCAGCTTTCTATGTGGAATGAAATTGGCCCAATAAAACAAAATTTGGTTGCTTGTAAAAGATTGAATTATTTTTAAGAAGTTGTCAAACAAGGTGGAAAAATTTACATTTGGAGTTTAATATGGATATTGACTTGAAAAAAATTAAAGTTGAACTTTGTCAGTGAACAGATTACTTTTAATTTACCTTTAAGTTAAACCCAATTTAAGAAATAGATCTGATTAAACCTCATTCTGTAGGTCTACCTTTACATCTGACCAATACATAATTAATATATATTATTATGAATAATAATGCCTCCAAATCACAAGACATTGGCTTTATACTTATTCTTCCCCTCTGCAGTTTGAATATAAAGTATAAAAGACTAAAAAGAGATGTTCGTAGACATCCCACCCTTTGAACTACCCAAGGAACTGAAACAGCAAAGTTTTGCTGTTGGGCAAGCTTCCACACTAGCCGCCTTTCTTTCCTCTCGCTTCGCCTCTTTTTAACCTCACACCCCACCTTCTGTAAGGGAAGGCAAAAGGCTCACTCACCCTCTCATGAAAGATGGCCTCCATGTTCCTGTGTCTCCCACCACCACCATTAGCTTCTACACCACATGGTCCAACCCAGCTAATCAAGCCACGCTCTGGCTGTGGTGCTCCGGCACCTCATGGCTCCTCCTAGAGGAGGCAGACAGTGCTGGAGGGGATCCCACTCGCACCATACCACCAGCGGGGCATTTTCAAAAGCAAACAAGGATAGGAATGGCAACAATAGGAAAAGAATGCAACTCTGGAAAATCTGTAGAAAAAAGGTGCTGGAACTCCATTCCGATGCATTCTATGGCAAAAAAAGCCCTGGATAATTTGAACATTGAGATGCTCCTTAACCCCTTTATGGATTACTGCCTTGTCGTGGCAAAGGGGCTTGTGCAACTCAATGAAGCTATAAGCTATGCTGTGCAGGGCCACCCAAGACGGACAGGTCATAGCAGAGAGTTCTGACAAAATGTGATCCACTGGAGAAGGAAATGGCAAACCACTCCAGTATCTTTGCCATGAAAACCCAATGGACAGTACTAAAAGGCAAAAAGATATGACGCTGGAAGATGAGCCCCTCAGGTCGGAAGGTGTCCAATATGCTACTGGGGAAGAGCAGAGGGCTAGTACTAGTAGCGCCAGAAAGAATGAAGCGACTGGGCCAAAGCCGAAAGGACGCTCATCTGTGGATATATCTGGTGGTGAAAGGAAAGTCCGATGCTGTAAAGATTTTTTCTCCATAGGAACCTGGAATGTAAGATCCATGAATCAAGGCAAGCTAGACGTAGTCAAAAAAGAGATGACAAGACTGAACATCGACATCTTAGGAATCAGCGAACTAAAATGGACAGGAATGGGTGAATTTAACTCAGATGACCATCAGGTATACTACTGTGGCAGAATCCCTCAGAAGAAATGGAGTAGCCTTCATAGTCAATAAAAGAATAGGAAAG
Organism: Crotalus tigris; assembly: GCF_016545835.1. NCBI lineage: Eukaryota > Metazoa > Chordata > Lepidosauria > Squamata > Viperidae > Crotalus > Crotalus tigris. Next base: position 547,565 of record NW_024096961.1, on the reverse strand, counting down.
CAATACTGGGATACAAATCCCCAAAATGACAGAATGATCTCATTCGAATCCAAGGCAAACCATTCAATATTACAAAAATCCAAATCTATGCCCCAACCACTGGTGCTGAATATGATGAAATTGACCGGAATTTCTATGAAGCCCTACAGCACCTAATATAGAATTCACACCAAAAATGATGTCCTTATCATCATGTGGGGGATTGAATGTGCTAAGGTAGGAAGCCAAAAGATAACCGGAATAACAGGCAAGTTTGGCCTTGGAGGTAAAAATGAAGCAGGGCACAGGCTAATAGAATTTTGTCAAGAGAATACGATGGTCATAACAACACTCTTTTCCAACAACCCAAGAGACGGCTCTACACATGGACATCACCAGACGGTCAACATAGAAATCAGATTGACTATGTGCTCTGCAGCCAAAGATGGAGAAGCTCTATACAGTCAGTAAAAACAAGACCAGGAGCTGACTGTGGCTCAGATCATGAGCTTCTCGTTGCAAAATTTAGGCTTAAATTGAAAAAAGTAGGGAAAAGCACTAGGCCACTCAGGTATGAACTAAATCATATTCCTGATGAATATACAGTAGAGGTGACAAATAGATTTAAGGAATTAATCTGATAGACAGAGTGCTGAAGAACTATGGCTGGAAGTTCGCAACATTGTACAAGAGGTAGCAACTAAAACCATCCCAAAGAAAAAGAAATGCAAGAAAGCAAAATGGCTGTCTGAGGAAGCTTTGCAAATAGCTGAGGAAAGAGGGGAAGCGAAAGGCAAAGGAGAAAGAGAAAGATACACCCAATTGAATGCAGAATTCCAGAGAGTAGCTAGAAGAGATAAGAATGCCTTCTTAAATGAACAGTGCAAAAAAATAGAAACAACAGAATAGGGAGGACCAGAGATCTCTTCAAGAAAATTGGAGATATGAAGGGAACGTTTCATGCAAAGATGGGCATGATAAAGGACCAAAATGGCAGGGAACTAACAGAGGCAGAAGAGATTAAGAAGAGGTGGCAAAACTACACAGAAGAACTATACAAGAATGAGCTTAACGTCCCAGATAACCACAATGAGACAGTCACTGACCTCGAACCAGACATCCTAGAATGTGAAGTGAAATGGGCCTTAGAAAATCTGAGCAACAACAAAGCTATGGAGGTGACAGTATTCCAGCTGAGCTATTCAAAATCTTAAAAGACGATGCAGTAAAAGTGCTACACTCAATTTGCCAGCAAATTTGGAAAACTCAACAGTGGCCACAGGATTGGAAAAGGTCAGTTTACGTTCCAATTCCAAAGAAAGGCAATGCCAAAGAATGTTCAAACTATCGCACCATTGCACTCATTTCACATGCTAGTAAAGTTATGCTTAAAATCCTACAAGCTAGATTCCAGCAGTATGTGGATCAAGAACTACCAGAAGTACAGGCAGGATTTGCGAAGAGGCAGAGGAACACTAGAGATCAAATTGCCCAACATACGCTGGATCATGGAGAAACCTAGGGAGTTCCAGCAAAACATCTACCTCTGCTTCATTGATATGCTAAAGCCTTTGATTGTGTGGATCACTACAAATTGTGGGCAAGTTCTTAAGAGATGGGAATACCAGGACCATCTTATTTGTCTCTTGAGAAACCTATATGCGGGTCAAGAAGCAACAGTGAGAACTGGACACGGAACCACTGATTGGTTCAAAATTGGAAAAGGAGTCCGGCAAGGCTGTATACTGTCGCCCTGCCTATTTAACTTATATGCAGAGCACATCATGAGAAAGGCAGGGCTAGATGAATCAAAAGTTGGAATTAAGATTGCCGGGAGAAATATCAACAACCTAAGATATGTAGATGATACCACTCTAATGGCAGAAAGTGAAGAGGAACTAAAGAGCCTCTTGATGCGGGTGAAGAAGGAGAGTGCAAAAGTAGGCTTGAAACTCAACATTAAGAAAACCAAAATCATGGCATCCGGCCCTCTCAAATCCTGGCAAATAGATGGGGAAGAAATGGAGGTAGTGACAGATTTTATTTTTCTGGGCTCCAAGATCACCTCAGATGGGGACTGCAGCCAAGAAATTAAAAGACGCTTGCTCCTGGGGAGGAAAGCTATGGCAAATCTAGACAGCATACTAAAAAGCAGAGACATCACCCTGCCAACAAAAGTGCGTATAGTCCAGGCCATGGTTTTCCCAGTTGCAATGTATGGCTGTGAAAGTTGGACCATAAGAAAGGCTGAGCGCCAAAGAATTGAGGCCTTTGAACTATGGTGCTGGAGAAGACTCCTGCGAGTCCCTTGGACTGCAAGGCGTTCAAACCGGTCAGTCCTAGAAGAGATCAACCCCGACTGCTCTTTAGAAGGCCAGATCCTGAAGTTGAAACTCAAATACTTTGGCCACCTAATGAGAAGGAAGGACTCACTGGAGAAGGGCCTAATGCTGGGAAAGATTGAGGGCAATAGAAGAAGGGGACGACAGAGAATGAGATGGCTGGATGGAGTCACTGAAGCAGTAGGTGTGAACTTAAATGGACTCCAGAAGATGGTAGAGGACAGGAAGACCTGGAGGAACATTGTCCATGGGGTCGCGATGGGTCGGACACGACTTCGCAATTAACAACAACAAATGCTCCTTAAATGTGAATTTTAAAAAATGAAATATATTTATAAATGTCTGCTTCACGAAAAATTACATTTTGTAGCTATTCTTAATATAAAGTGTGTTCAAAATATACACTAATTATTCTTTCAAATATGGTTATTTTTCAGTTAGAGATGAATGTAGAGATGAGACAGAACAATGTAGAGTTGAATGTGAACATGATGTTGTCCAGGAAGTGATTCACTCATTCTGTCCAGTTATGAATGCAGACATTCTCTTCCACATTATGCAGAAGGTAGACTTTGTATTGCAGATATTATTGTAAGTAGACATCTGACACCCACTTCAAATAGACCTGTTAACCAAGCATAATATGTATGGTTGCAAATTTGATGCTCTTCTCAGAATGATGTTCTTTAATGTGGGAGTCAGTGCAATCCATATGAAATAAGTGTTCAGTTTTGAATTATAATGCCACCAATAACTCTTTGCACTAGAGTTACCAGGCAAAGCATTATAAAACTTATGGAAGTCATATCAGGATTTACTTTTCTTTGAACATTTATTCATTCCTTAGGCACACTTTTGTGAGATTAATTGCACAAAAATGTCCATGGGCATCTGCCCATGGACATCTCCCACAAGGTCCTTGAGATAACAAACGGACCGCTCTAGACACAGGATGCATTCATCAACCATTTGGACAGACTCTGATAAGAACACCTGCAGTAGCCTTGCATCTGGAAAGTGTCTGTTATTTGATACATTGTAACCACCCCTATATACGTCTTTTGCTTACGCTGTGTGATGTAAAAATCTTAGTAACAATAAAATAGGGTGCAAGAGTCAGCTCTGGGCTCCTATCCCGAGATACTTGCGTGCGTGTCTCATTCTCCATGGGAGACCACCACATCTGGTGACCCCGACGTGATCCACTGAAGGATACGTCCCTGCCGACCCTTTACTTATCGCCTGGAATAGGCTTGGTGCACCCGACGAAGTTGCTGGCAACTGACTCCTCTTCGTAAGTATGGGGGGTGGAATGTCTCACACTCAAAAGCAGCATGTGGAAGAGCTGAGGCTACTTGGCAGGAAAAAATATCTTACTGATCAGGAACAGAAATTAACCCGTCACCTTTCTAAATCTGAGGCTGTAAAATTGCTTGCTTATGTATGGGCTAACTGCTCATCCTATCCGGAGTCTGGATCTTTAAAAGTAGATACATGGAGGAAAATTGGTACCATTCTCCATCAGTCTCCGAGAGCCCCTGCAGAGATTTTGTGCCTTTGGAAAATTGCCTATACCCTGATTCAAACCCATGCTGACTCGCCTCATCAGCCTTTATTAGACCCTCCACCGTATAAAAATCCGTCTGTTATGTTGGCCACTCCCTTACCCCCTGGAGCAGGTTTTAACCCTCCTTCTGCCCCTGCAAATTTTATGGATCCTGATAAACCACAAACAGCCTCTCCTGTTCCTGCCACGTTGCCGCCTGTCTCCCGGCCCGGAATCATCCGTGGTGCTTTTCAAAAGGCTTTAAACAATGGTGATTTAAGCGTTTCTGAACTATCCGAGACAGAGTTGTTCCCTGTTAATTACCAACAGACTGCAACAGGCTTAGTAGTTGATTGGGAAGCACTTCCCCTGGCTATGATCAGAGAATTGAAAAAGGCTACAAAAGATTATGGCATAACCAGTCCCTATACTAGAGGACTGATACACTCAATTGCTAGTGCATATCGAATGTTGCCTCAAGATTGGAAAGATCTGTTCCGCATGCTTCTTAACGGAATACAATACGTAGTTTTTGAATCTGAATATAAAAGAGAGGCACAAAAGAGAGCTAATCACCCAGGTTCACAATGGACAGCAGAACAACTCTTTGGAGAAGGCAATTTTGCTACCCTTAATGCTCAAGCTCAAACTTTTACTCCCTTTGCATTTCCTATCATTAATGCTTGTGTTCTTTCTGCCATGGCTCGTGTTGATGAGTCTGACACCCCATTCAATCTTTTTCTGCCATTCGCCAAACTGCAACTGAATCCTATGCAGACTTTGTGAATCTCTTGCAAGTTGCCATTGAGTGTCAAATTTCAAACAGAGATGCAGCAAATGAAATCCTCATAAAATTGGCTTATGAACATGCAAATGCAGACTGCCAGTCCATTCTTAAACCAATTGTTTCCAGTCCCACGGCCACCTTAGCAGATTTTCTTAAAGCCTGTCGCATTGTGGGAACCAATGCTTTTCAAATGGACACTCTTGCAGCTGCAATCCAAAAGGGGAATCAACCCCAAGGCACTTGCTTCAATTGTACTCTTCAGATGTATGGCAACTTTCTCTTGCTGACTGGGCAGGATCTGTTTCCTGTCATATTCCCTCTGACCCTCGCTTCCAACTCCTTAATAATGTTTCAATTTCTCTGCATTCTCCCATTTCCTCCTCTCCCATTCCTAATGCTGTCACCCTGTATGTTGATGGCAGCAAGACTTATGGTTCATGTGTATGGAAGGAGGGTGAACAATGGCACACAAAAATTACTCCTCCTCAAACTTCTGCTCAGTGTGCTGAACTTGCTGCTACAATATTGGCTTTACAAACTTTTTCTTCTGAACCTTTTAATCTTATTTTAGATAGTCTTTATGTATATAAAGTTCTCACCTCTTTATCTGACTCATATGTGTCACCCTCACTGGATGACTCTCTCCTCAGTCTATTTCTCACACTTCAATCCCTTCTTCATTCCCGCTCTACTTGTTTTTTTCCTGCTCATATTAGAAGTCACCAACCTTTCCCTGGTATTATCTCCGAAGGCAATGCCAAGGCGGATGCTGCCGCTTCGGCCGCCTCCACTCACCAGGACGTTTCTGTCCTTGTTTTATCTCCCATAACCCCATGGGACAGCCATTCATATTTTCATCAAAATAAGAAGGCTTTAATGAAACAATTTTCTTTAACAGCTACGGAGGCTGCGGCTATCATACAACAATGTCCCACCTGCAGCCTCCAAGCACACTCTGTTCCTCAAGGGGTCAACCCAAGAGGGACGCAGAGCTGTCAACTTTGGCAAATGGATGTTACGCAATATTTGCCATTTGCCCCTTGGAAATATTTGCATGTTTCCATTGACACCTATTCAGGTTTTATTATGGCCACCCCTCAAAGGGGTGAGTCTGCTAAACATGTTATTAATAATTGTATTCGTACTTTTTCTACCCTGGGCAATCCAAAAGAAATTAAGACTGATAATGCTCCTGCTTATACCAGCACCTCCTTTGCGCAGTTTTGCTCTCGCTGGTCTATTGTTCATAAATTTGGCATTCCATATAACTCCACTGGTCAAGCGATCGTGGAATGAGCCAATCAGACCGTAAAAAAGGCTCTAGACATGCATGCAAAAAAGAAAGGGGAAAATACCTCCGGCTTGCCTGGGATACAAAACACTCTTAATCTTGTACTTTTTACCTTAAACCTTTTGAATGTTTCTGGCACCCCTGGGTCAACTGCCGCAAGCAGGCATTTTTCTGCTTCTCCCACAGATTCTTCACGCCCCCAGGTATACTATCGACATTTGCCTGATCCCACCTGGAAAGGGCCTGCCTCCCTCATTACCTGGGGTCGAGGCTATGCTGCAATAGACGACTATGGCGAGATTATTTGGACTCCAGCTCGTTGTGTTCGTCCTTATATGGCTCAACGTACACCACCTCAACCAGGCATATGAGGATCAGGGACTGTGGGCTTTTAATGCTTTTGTACGGGATGCCAGGCGCACTGCTCTTACACTTAACGTCACGAACTGTTGGATCTGCATGCAAATTCCTGGTGACAGTCATGGTGGCCTTATTTTCCATGCCATTCTGTTCAATGAAACAGGATGGAAGCAGCTGTGGAGCATAACTACAGAGACATTGAATATGACATATGCTGTGGGCGCTCGTATAATGGAACCTGCCAGATTTTGTTTTTATAGCACAGGACTATTCCGTACTGCCATTTATTTGGAACTTATACTAATTGTCAACAAGTTATTATATGGAATTCAGCAAAGAAATGCATATCCATCAAAAGCAACCTTACTAAGATAAATGACACTTATCAAAGCAATCAATGGACAAACATCAGTACCTACATGGCTTGCCTTGACATGGAATCCATAATAACATTTGCTAATGAGTCTCACCAGGGTTATTATGAGTTACCCGATATGTGGCTATTATGTGGCCGAAGAGCCTATCGCCAGGTGCCTAAGGATTGGAAAGGCACCTGTACACTGGGCCTTTTGACCCCTGCTGCATATGCCTTGCCTCATCTCCCTGATGGACGCCTGTGGAACAAACGTGATACTGGTTCCTCGGATCCACCCCTAACATTAGAGACTCAAATCAGCAGAGGGATTCTACCCAATCTAGGAGTTGCCATGAACTATAGGGACCTTCATTTGCTTAACAATTGGACTGTTCATATGTTTAATTAAACAATCAACAGCATTAAAATGATTAATCAAGAAATGGGGGAAATAAGGGAAGTAGTTTTGCAAAATCGGTATGCTTTAGATATTATTTTAGCAGCAAAAGGCGGTGTATGTGCCTTAATTCATTCTCATTGTTGTATGTCAAAATCATATACATGATTTTCAACCTAATATTTCTGCTACAGCCAGGAAAATGGAATCTTTGCTCCAAAATAATCCCTTACGCAGCGATGGATCAGGCACCGTGGATATTTGGGGTGCCCTTTGGTCCTGGCTACCGGATGGATCCTGGCTACAATCTTTGATTTCTATTATAGTAACCATTTTGATATTATTTGTATTGCTATGTTGTTGCATTCAATGTATTCCCTCCCTCCTGCAAATGTGCAAAAATGTTACGCCCTCCACTAGGAAGGACACCTTAATCAGTGAATCAAGATCCCTTCTGGAACTGGAAGTGAGTAACATTAAAGAAAAAACAGAAAAGGAGGAGATGTGGGATTAATTGCACAAATATGTCCATGGGCATCTGCCCATGGACATCTCCCACAAGGTCCTTGAGATAACAAACGGACCGCTCTAGACACAGGATGCATTCATCAACCATTTGGACAGACTCTGATAAGAACACCTGCAGTAGCCTTGCATCTGGAAAGTGTCTGTTATTTGATACATTGTAACCACCCCTATATACGTTTTTTGCTTACGCTGTGTGATGTAAAAACCTTAGTAACAATAAAATAGGGTGCAAGAGTCAGCTCTGGGCTCCCATCCCGAGATACTTGCGTGCGTGTCTCATTCTCCATGGGAGACCACCACACACTTTTTTCCCAGAAATTCAAGGTAGGAATATCTCTTCTCCTTCTCTCACAACGGCAATCCTGTAAGGCAGGTTGGGATGTCTCAAAGTCTCTCAGTAAATTCCCATAAGTAAAGATGGACTTGAATTAGGATCTCTCTGGTCTTCATCTCATCCCACCTAACCATAATACCACACTGGTTTTCATATCATGAGAAATGCCTGTCACTTTGGCTACAGAAAATTAATGATTTGATATGCCTCTCCATCTATCACTGCATTGACTATATCAAATCTGATTACTTCCTCAAGTGGTCAGACATGCTAGTACTTAATGCTCATAAGGATTATAAATATTGTATAGTGAATTTGAAATCATCTGTAATTGTGATATGATACGTCATTCTACACCAGTGGTTCTCATCCTGTGGGTCGCGACCCCATTTGGGGTCGAATGACCATTTCACATGGGTCGCCAAACAAGGCTGTCCACCATTTTTTCCCCCTTTTCTTTAGCTGTGCTACTCCCTCTTATTCTATTGGCTTTTGAAAGCCAATAGAATAGACTCTATTCAAGAGACTCTATTCTATTGGTGTTCGAAAGTCAATAGAATCTATTGGCTTTCGAAAGCCAATAGAATAGACTCTCTTGGATAGAGTCTAATTCTATTGGCTTTCAAAAGCCAATAGGAATTGTCCAGGCTGTCTCTGCCCTGCTGAGCCCACCAAAAGCCCCAGTCTGCAAACGGTGCTGCAAGGCGAACTTTCTGGATAGCTTCCCTCCCTGCTGAGCAACTACTAAAAGTAAGTAAAAGAGGGCCAGGGATGGGAGGTGGGAGGCTGGCGAGTGCACGGAGGGTTGCTGGCATGCGTGGGGCCCGGCGGGTGCCTTACCTGCCTTGGGCTGGGCCAGCTGGTGGCCCAGCCGGTGGTCGGCCTGCGCCGTCTCTGCCGCTTGCCGTGGCCGCCCAGGAGCACCTGGGCCTGCCTGCCGCCCCCCCAAACAGGCAGCGGCAGGCACAGGGAAGGTTGCTGGTGCGCGTGGGGCCCAACGGGTGCCTTACCTGTGTTGGGTTGGGCCAGCTGGTGGCCCAACCGGTGGTCGCCCTGCACCGTTGCTGCCCCTTGCCAGCTATGCCTCGGCCGGCGCAGGGGGTGGCACCATGCATGCACAGCACTCCCGGGCAGGGAAAGTCCTCGACTTATGACCGGTTGGGTAGTCCTCGACTTACGACCGGTTGGGGGTCGCGGCATTAAAAAGGTTGAGAACCACTGTTCTACACTGACTACATAATAAAATAATACATGCTGAGGATAAGATCCTGGATTCATCCCATGTTATATACCTCTGAGTAACACTAGGGTATAACCCAACCCTAGTTAAATACATCCCATTGATTTATGCATGCGCCTTCTCTCTCAAGAAAGGAACTCTCATAAGACTTCAGAGTTGGAGGTTATCCAGATTTCACTTGCATAAAATACTGTAAAAAAGAAATGGGATCCTCCTGGATTCATGGATGATGCCTAATTCATGAGGACCTGCTTTGGATGTCACTATAGATCAGGGGTCCTCAACCTTGGCAACTTTAAGACTTATAGACTTCAACGCCCAGCTGGCTGAGGAATTCTGGGAGTCGAAGTTCACAAGTCTTAAAGTTGCCAAGGTTGAGAACCCCTGCTATAGATGCTGCATGCAAAGCCTGTCTGCCAGTTAATAACTTCTGACTTCCTTTTTGAAGAAGAAAAAAGATGGTTATTCATTATGGCTCTCTACTTCACAGACCTGAATCACCTGTTCCTGTAGGTGCTCACTCACACTTCTACTCCTTATTAATAATTAATTAACCTCATCAATAGGCAGTTGTCGGTGACTCCATCATACTTTGCCATTGCTTTACTTTTGGGTCTCAGCTGGATGAGGATTCTCAGAGTTGATATTGCAATATATTTGAAGGATCCCAGGATGGAAAAGGTGAAATTAAGGATTAATATAGCTGTGCTGGTGCAGTGGTTAGAATGCAGTTCTGCAGGCTAACTCTGCCCACAGCCAGCAGTTCGATCCTGACTGGCTCAAGGTTGACTCAGTCTTCCATCCTTCTGAGGTGGTAAAATGAGGATCCAGATTGGTGGGGGCAATAGACTGACTGCTTAGTGAGGACCATTAAGCACTGTGAAGCATATATAAGTCTCAGTGCTATTGCTAATATCCATAAAGGAAGACATTTTCGAAGTGACAATCTGAGCATGGTGGTGGCTTGGGAGAAGGCAATCTGGGCTGTGTTGGGCAAAAAAGGTATATCTTGGTCAGCTGGTATTTCCTTTCCATTTTGGTCAAATGGTATGGATATTTTTTTTAAAAAAGAAAAAAGACTAATAGGCTTAATAGGTTACAGAAAGTTAGAGAGACGAGGAAAACAGGTCAGCTGACTTAAGTACAAGTTGCTTCTCACTAAATAGATCATACTGGACTGAATGAATACAATTTATTATTAATTAAAGGCCACTGAATTTCACAAACACAATGTGAAAGTGTTGGAGCAAGGGAGGCCCTATTATTTTCTCTCTCTTGCTCCACCCTGACCAGTTGCCCTTGCATTACATCATTCTACGTGCTGCTCAGCATCCTTTCCCCTTTTGATATGCCAGATATGACCTCATAAGAGAGGGGGAATATTGAAAGCTAACACATTAACAGAGGTTACTATTGACATCCACAATAGGATACATTTGAAAGTATGAGGTTCTCTTGATTCCATGGCTGGGATAGATCAGGCACTTCTTTGTCTGGCAAGCCTTGTAAGCTGATCCAGTGTGGGACGCATCTGGACAAGTGAAACAAGTTGATATCACCTTCAATGAAGCAGTACACTTAGTGACAGCTTGTCTCAAACCTACATCAATTAAGAAAATATATCCTCTTGCTGGCATTGTAACCCAGCTAAGATCAGGGGAGAAGTAGCAGCAGATGCTGAGAGAACTAAGCAAGAAAATGATCCTCGACATCCTTATGCCTCAAGATCCCTGATTCAGATCTAGAAGCAGCTTTATGGCAAGAGCAAATATTCTTGAGATGCACAAGAACAAAAGTGAATTAAAAGATGGAAAAAGGAGACCATCAAGCAAGGAATAACATTAATGGAGGATCTGACTGAAGAATCTGACCTCCCTTACACTTCTTGGAGGACCCTGAATAGGTTGAGAGTTGAAATGCCTAAATGTAAAGCTGATATGCTCAAGTGGAGGCTCTTAGTGGATAACAACATGCTTTGTGAATGTGGAGAGACAAAGAGCCTGGCCCATCTGCTGGTGTGTCAGCTGCTACCAGAAACGTGTACCAATAATGACTTATTTTTGGCCAATGACAAAGCTAAGAAGGTGGCTTCATTCTGGCAGTTTAAAGATTGATCTAGACGAAGAAGAAGAAGAAGAAGAAGAAGAAGAAGAAGAAGAAGAAGAAGAAGAAGAAGAAGAAGAAGGAGAAGGAGAAGGAGAAGGAGAAGGAGAAGGAGAAGGAGAAGGAGAGGAGGAGGAGGAGGAGGAAGAGGAAGAAGAGGAAGAAGAAGAAGAGGAGGAGGAGGAAGAAGAAGAAGAAGAAGAAGAAGAAGAAGAAGAAGAAGAAGAAGAAGAAGAAGAAGAAGAAGAAGAAGAAGAAGAAAAAGAAGAAGAAGAAGAAGGGGAGGAGGAGGAAGAAGGAAACCTGAAAAGAGAGTTCATTGGTTTGGCTTTGGTATTGCTACACACTTGATGTCACTTGACTTCTGAAGTTACTTTGAGGATGCCTGGGAACAAGAGGGCAACACAGCATGTCACGCCTGTATCTCCATGAATGCTATTTCTTTCTTTCTTTAACATAGATCTATGCTGTCTTTCTCTGTGACATACCAAGTGGTTTAATAGTAGTTTCCCATCTCTGGTTCTCAGAAACGGGTGTGCTTAGCAGGAAATTAAAATGCTAAGAAGCCTAAGAATAGTTGATTGAAACTGTGCCCCCTTTATGGGAATGTATCAGGCATTCCCATACTGCATATTCCATAATTTCTGTCCAGCAAGACTTGCACTAAAGTTATGGGTGTTATAGTGAGTCAGGTCTATCTCTCTAGAGCTGAAAAAAAATCTGTAAAGTGGCAAATGTTTTTTACATGGTGAAGGTATGGTAGGATTTAGGAGTGGCCAAGCGGAGCCAAATAGGACCAAGGTGACTTTATTCAACCATAGTAAACTTTGAGACTCTATGAGCCAAACCGTTTATGAAAAGTTAATGAAATACTTTAGGCAGTTCAATGGCAGTAGCTATCTCACTTTGGCTGATTTCAAAAATCTAAACAAAATTGGATTTGGTTAGTGTTTGAATAGGAAGCCATCAGGAAACTTGAGGGCTTCAGGCTGGAATGGAAAATTAAAAATCCAGAAGAAGGCAGGGCAAGGCAATTTCACACTACTGCCAAGTAAATACAGGGATGAATGAAAAAAGTCATTTGAAGCTGATGTCCAGACTTTACCTTTAGACATGCCCCCTTTGTTTAATTACTGAAAATATGTTTGATTTCTTGATTAAGTCAACTAACTTCCAATATCTCTCTCCAATCGTTTGAGGATTCTTGGTTCCAGCCATAAGGAGCACTCTTGCAGTAACTTAACAGTTCTTTGATAGTCACACCTTCAGGCACTGAGCCACAGCAGGTGCTTCTTCAAGCTTTATGCGATCCCCTTTCATCTCCTACACAGGTTGATTTGGAAGATGAATAGAGAAGACCGAGACTCCCAAATTTGGTTCAGGAGTTAATAATATTCTCTGGGTGGAGTCTGAGATTTGTTTTCCTTCCCCCTTTACAGCAGGTTTTTATAGTGCAGAAAGAATGCACAAGAACCTCCACATTACATATTGTTTGCTCCAAAGGCTATGCTCAGTGTTCGAACTTCTCACTCACTGAGAGCCTGAGGCCAGCCTTGGTATCATTTGCCTTGCCTGCAATTACGTAAATATACTTTCAGAAGTTTGAGATTTGCTAGAGATCTGAGCACAGCCAGGCATCAGTGGTTCATTTTTTCTTCCTTTCCTATGCTGTTCCCAACAGTGCATGCAGAGTATGGGAAGATTTATAGCCGCACCATGGGGGGGGGGGGGAAGAGGGGCAGAGAAAGGCAGACAGAACTGCATGATAAAACCAGATCCCTGTAACCAAAGTTGCAAATGAGCGACTGGGGAGAGAAACCTTTTTTTTTAAAATAATTTTTTATTTTTTATTTTTCCAAACTCTTCCCCATACATATACCGTGATATTTATGAAATGTTAACATACATTCTTTTTACATTCATATATAAGATAATTTTAATAAAATGAAATAAATACATACACATGACTTTTGGTGTTGCTTGCCCATTTCCCCTTTCATTGTATCCACACTCCTTCTTCTCTTCCTTCTTTCTCCCTTTCTTCTCTTCCCTACTTCCCTCTTCTTCCTCTCCTCTTCTCTTTCCTTCACCACTCTCCTCCCCTTTCTCCTCACTTCTCCCCTTCTCCTCCAACCTTCCTGCTTCCTTCTCCCCTCCTTTACTCTTTTCTCAGGGAGAGAAACCTTAAAATTTACTCCTTGCCTCCAGTTTCCGCTCGGCTTTTGTGCTTACTTCTGAAGCTTGGGTGATTGGTTGACTTGCTCAAGAATGCCACTTATAACTCCACAGCCCAGACATGTGGGTGATGGGTTGTGGGGGGAGAACAGATAATCTGTCTGAATCTTTCAGTGCATTTGCTCCCCTTGTATCAGGTTGAACCTGTTCAGCATAGGCAGGTAGAGGCAGTGCAGAATCTAGAGTTCTCTTTCTGCTCCATTTATTTCTGAACATGCTACCTTCTTTTCTCTTCTCTCTCTCTCTCTCTCTCTCTCTCTCTCTCTCTCTCTCTCTCTCTCTCTCCCTCCCTCCCCTCCCTCCCTCCCTCCCTCCCTCTCTCTCTCTCTCTCTCTCTCTCTCTCTCTCTCTCTCTCTTGTTTCTCCCACCTCCTTCTTTTCTCTTGCCCTTAGGCTTCAAGCTTTGAGCTGTGAAAGGCACAAGGCAGGGCATTGCTTATACACCTGGGACAGGTTATGGCAAGCCTGGCAGCCTTTCCCATAGAAGGATTATTGCAGCGCAAGTTACAAAATGCTTTGGAAAGCTGCCTTTCCCCCCCTTGAAATGCTCAGCTAGCATTGTCCCAAAATTTCTATTGTTTCCTTACAGGTTTTTGGCCTTTATTAGTTGTGTGTGTGTGTGCTTGTGCATGTGTGTATTGATCTACAATTTCCTCTGAATAGTCAGCTCACAATGGTGCAAAAGGAGAGGGTATTATCTAACAGTATAATCCTGCCCACGTCTGCTCTGAAATAAATCCCATCAAGTTCAGGGGGACTTTTTCCAGGTAAGTAGATTTAGCATTACATCCCAAGGTTTTGTTTTGAAAAAGAAAAAAAAAAGATCTGAAAGTAAGGAATAGATTGAGTAAAACCAATGGTCAGTTCTGATTTGCCCCTAAATCTTTGATTTGGTTCTGCAGGATGTCAGGCCTCCTGACTCAGATCATTGTTTCTTGGCTAAATTATGTGGGTACAATTTTTATTCCTTCTAAGCATTAGGGATCCTACTAGCTGGGAATGACAATGAGTCTGAGATTGCAAAAATAAATTATTTATGCTACTCAGTGGTAGAATAGCACTTCTTGGAATGGTTACATATAATTTCACTGCAAACAGAGTGCATAAATGGATATTACATATTTTATCTCTTTAAAAAAAACAGGCACTTCCATACCTGTCACTGTTGTTCCTTCCTAATTTCTTGGAAGCAATTTGAAACCGACCTATGATGGTCTTTACTGCCTCTATCATTTGAAACACTGAGGATGTCTTGCACCAAATAGCAATCCATTCGTCTGATCAGTCAGAAACTGCCTCCCATCCCCCTCCAAAAGGCATCCAAACATTTCTACCACATTTTTATTCATGTTGAATTCATTTGTCTGATGATTTTTCAACCTGTGGAGTTGTCATTGTAGTTTTAGGGGGAGAGCAACCAAGACATGAGCTTTTTATTGTCTTTTAGAGAGCTTCAAAAGCCTGGCTTCAACAGGATGTTACAAGAGATAACCTTCTACAGCAGGGGTCTTCAAATTCGGCCCTTTTATGACTCACGGACTTAAACTCCCAGAATTCCTCAGCCAGCAACCCCTGTTCTACAGCTTGAGTGCATAGCCTAGAACCACCCCAAGCTTTTGAGTCGCACCTCAAAAACCATTCTCTAATAGAGCCTGACAAATACTGCTTCCCATACTAATGTTTTAGAGTGCCTTCTAGTATGACCCTACCATCCTTCTGCCAAAATAAAAGTTATGTGGACAGGCTTTATGTTACTTCAGTGAAGGTTAAATAAGGTTGTGAAGATAGAAATGACCAACACTTAAAGTTCATAGCATGTCCTTACAATGACATTTAAATGGATTTAAACTTAAATTCAGTTGAAACAATTATTCTTGAATCATATTCTTAGTGCAGTTAGTGCTCCATTATGTACATTCATTTATTTAATTTATATATTCATTCATTCAATTACTTAAACAGTGATCAGGACAAAACTGGCAATTTTTCATTGAACAATGTTAATTGAAATTTTATTTATTTATTTATGCACACACACACACACACACACACAAATAATGACAACTGTCTCACCACTAAGCAACTCTGGGCAGCTTACAATATTATAAAAACAAAAAAAGTATAAACATTAAAATATTACAAAATATTAAAATCATTAAAATTTACAGGAAATTGAATAAACTAGAAACCAGTACATGAATGGGATGGAAGTGGGATGTTCTTCTCAAACCACTGGCCAGTTTCCACTATGGAATACCCCCAATGGAGGCTCCAAGCCAGTTCAGCAGATCCAGGTTTTGAGGCCCGTTCAGAAGGCCAAAATGGTGGGGAGAGATCTCACTTTCAACAACCCAACATTCCAGAAGGTGGGAGCCATGGCCAAAAAGGCTCTTCTCCTGGACCTCACCATCTAAAATTTCTTTACCAATGGGACCCACAGCATGCTTCTTCTGCTGGAAGGAGTGAAGTGAGCCAATCCCACTGGGGTGAGAAGATTCCTCAGGTAGGCTGCTCCCATGCCCTAAAGGGCTTTAAAGGTAATAACCAATATTTTGAATTGAACACAGAAGCAAACAAGTAACCAGATCAGCTTACATAACAACGGTATTACGTCGGCCAGTCTAGAGGCCCCTAGAACTGTTTGTACAAGCTGTAGCTTCCAAATACTCTTCAAGGATAGTCCCATGTAGAGAGCATTGTACTATTCCAACCTCAAGATGACTAGGACATGAGTGACTTGGGTAATGGGTAAATAATCAATCATTTTGCTTTTTTTAATTATCTAGTTTTTAGTTATTTTAAATTATCTTTAACAATTAACAATAAATCTAGATATACCCAGGCTATTCTCTCTCTGTCTCTCTGTCTCTCTGTCTCTCTCTCTCACTCACACTCACACACACACACACACACACACACACACACACACAGAGAGAACCTATATAAGCCAACCTCCAACCATATATGGCATTTAAAGCAGGTTTTTCGGATCTCTCTCAGAATGGAGGTTAATCTGCTTCACATACAGAAACATTCTCAGTCCTTTCTTTACTTCAGGCTAAGGCAGCTAGGCAAAGTAAAATGTATAGACATTACTTCTAACTTGTCTATTATTTCTATAATAATTTGTAGTACATGTTGTTGAGTCCGTGGCGGGAAAACAGACACGAGAAGCAGCTGGAGTTCTCAGTTTCATTTATTCAGCGTTCAGCTTACAGGAAGATGGCTTCAGCCTCGCCCAAACGCCTCGCAGCCTCTTATATAGGCAACTCCCGGGTAAATGGGTTACTTTTCCCGCGCCAGCACCCGCGCATGCGCACGGCGCTGGCGACAGCCTGTCTGGTCCCGGGCAGCTTTGCACCTGCCCGGGACTGCCTGCAAACGCCCGAGCCGTTTGCAAGGCTCGGGACATAACACATGTGACACTAAAAGAACCCAAAACATTTCTAAATGATGAATCAGGACTTCATGAGGAGGACTGGAATGTAAATTATTATTTTCAATTAACTTTGGCTTGGGCCTGTAATGAAGATTGCAATCAACCACCTCATCCTGAGCATACAATTTATTACTTATTTCAAATTACTTTCTATTAGTGTTTAAATTTTCTTCTACTCTGGAATGCTGTAGATGTAGCCCCACCCATTTCCAAATAAGGAACCCTGCAGAGGAAAATAAATGCAAGAGCAGAAAATGAATTCTGGGAAAGTAAAAGTTCCACGGGTTTTGTTATGTCATTAATATTTGTAAGTACAGTACATGACTCAAGGTATTAAACTCATCCACCATGTAATATTTGGCTGTATGGGCAAAATATATACAGGTAGTCATTGACTTACAATCACAACTGAGCCCAACATTTCTGCTGCTAAGCAAGATAGTTGATTTTTGCCTTATTTTATGACCTTTCTTGGTCACTGTTGATAAGCGAATCAATGCAGTCCTTAAGTTACTAACAAGGTTGTTAAGTGAATCTGGCTTCCCCATTTTGGCTTTGCTTGTCAGAAGGTTGCAAAAGGAGATCACATGACCCCAGGACATCACAACCATTATAAATATGAACCAAGCATTTGAATGTTGATGAGGTGACCATGGGGATTCTGCAATAGTTGTGTGACAAACAGTCATAAGTCACTTTTTTTCTGTGCCATCGTAACTTTGAATGGTCACTAAATGAATGGATGTAAGTTAAGGACTACTTGTAATGCCCCCAGTTTACATCTTGAAATGTAAACTAAGTCAGCTTCTTTCTTCTTATTATATTGAATGTGGTGATAGAGCAATCCAATTACTATAGATCCCATTTTTTTTCTCAGAAATATGTCCTGAATACATAATACATAAATAGATGTCCTGGGAATGACACATACCAGATATTTTGAGACACTGTTAATTTACTTATAACAATACCTTGAAGCAAGGATCCTGAGACATGTTGCTTCCAGGGGATCAAATACTGCAATGTCAACCCAACAAGATGAACCAGAATAAGAAACCATAACCAAATACTCTAAGTCAGAACTATTTTTATTGTAATAGCTTTTACAGTTCAGAATCTTGCAAGTTTGAATGTACTTCCCTTATCCCTCTCTTTATTGTGCTGTGAATTAGGGGAGGGGCTTGTTTGAGATGTTTTTTTCAAGTTTTTTTCTTGGCTCGGTCTCAAACCCTGTTTACCTGATTGCTGTCTTGGTAGCAGTTCTTCCTCTTGTCCTTCAAAAACATTCCCTCAGCCCCATAAGTCCTATTAGGACTTAAGGGCTTTCATTTGTAGCATTGGAATGGGATGGGATGGGATGGAACGGAAAGAATAGAGTAGAGTAGAGTAGAATAGGATAGAATAGAATAGAATAGAATAGAATAGAATAGAATAGAATAGAATAATACTTTATTTGACCAAGTGTGGTTAGATACACAAGAAATTTGTCTCTGGTGCATAAGTTCTCTGTGTACATGCAAAACAACAGACAAGGCCTAATGGTCCTGTTACCCTCCTACTGAGGGCAAGTTCAAGGCTTTATTTTCACTCATGTTCTTCCCCTTTCTTTTTGCTAGTTTTTCCTCCTCTTGACCACTTTATTATCTTCAAGGCGCAATCTCAACTGGGTGACACCCTTTGTGATCCTGTGCAAACCTGCCCAAGTGAACAAGATTTTTTTCTCTCCTTCATGCAAAGCAGCTCCGTATCTCTCCAATGGAGCAGCATAAGAGAAGTGCATCTTTGTCTCTTCTTTTTTTCAACAGTCACATGTATGCACCTCTGTAAAAGTACAGACTCCCATAACAAGGAACACATGATAAAAAACCTGCCCCCCATGTGAGGTCAGCCCCTACCCTCCTGACCTTTAGTAAGAGCCTAAAAACCTGGCTATGCCAGTTAATTTGGGGTCCCAATGGGGGAGATCACAGTGGAGGTGATTAATCAATTAACAACTAATCCTACCTCCCCCTACACCCTGCCCCCATCTGTAATTGGATTTTAGCAGTTGGCATTAATTTATTTATGTTTTTAATATACATTTTTTATGATTGTAAGCCCAGAGTTACTCTGTCATAAGATGGGCGGCCAACAAAATTAATAAACAAACAAACAAATAAATCTTTTGAATGATCATCCCAAGATTCTCTGTGCCAATTATTTTATTTTGCCCAGCCCTCTGATGAAGATTAAATACAGCCTTTTACTCTCAAAATGATGACAGGAAAGTCTGTATGGAATTCTTTTAAAGGGCAAAAGCAGAGGTTTGGCGGCATAATGGATACTTTACATGCAACAGGTATTTAAGTTTGATTTTCAGCCTCTCAGGGCAGGGAGATATGAGGCTTCTCTTTCCTCAGTCTCTGGTAAGCCACAAAATTACTGTAGAGGCAATATTAAGCTTGACTGAGCAAATGACTAGGTGTGGAACAGAGCCGTCTGAACTGTAGGAGCATGGTCTACTCACTAGTCAGTCTCACAGTTCAAAATGCATTTGTTCAGCTGCATGTTGTTGTTTTTTAAAAAAACTAGCACTTGTCAATACATTCATACCTGTCACAAACTTAATTAAGTATGATGGCATATTTCCTGCCATATGCCACTATAAATATTAATTTTATTAAATGGATCAATCTTTGAGCTCTTACTCTGCATTGATCTCCAAGGTGTGGCAACATCAATGGGGTTTCAAAACTGGGATGGAGAAATCTTAATGAAAAAGATCATTGGACCATAAGCTTTTCATTCTGTGTGTTGCTCTAATTTTTCCATTTTCCCAAGGCAGTCGGCATCATGTTCTGCCAAGCAGGTACATCTCAGCTAGAGCCAGTGATAACCCAGGAGCTTAATGACTGAAGAGAAATAAGCCTATGTTTCCCCAAATGTTGCATCCAACATTCAGTCCATTGCATTGTCTCTCTAAGGCACAGGTGTCAAACTCGCCATGTCACGTGATGTGTCACAACATATCGTGACTTTTTTTGCATTGCTGAAGATGGGGTGGGCGCGGCCTCTGCATGATGCAGCCGGCCTGTGGGCTGGCAGTTTGATACCCCTGCTCTAAGGCAATGTTTCTCAACCTTGTAGTGTTTAAGATATGTGGACTTCAACTCCCAGAATTCCCCAGCCAGCTTTGTTGACTGGAGAATTCTGGGAATTGAAGTCCACACACTTAAAGTTCCCAAAGTTGAGAAGCATTGCTCTAAGATTAACATACCAACATCTTTGGCTCATGCTTCTAATGGATTACTTCATAGCAGGATATATTTATGTTTCATTTGTCCAATGGAGTTTAGAAACTGGGGGGACTGAGTTGTAATCCCTTTTTAAGCACAAAGCCTACTGGGTGACTGTTATGTCCCAAGCCTTGCAAACGGCTCGGGCGTTTGCAGGCAGTCCCGGGCAGGTGCAAAGCTGCCCGGGACCAGACAGGCTGTTGCCAGCGCCGTGCGCATGCGCGGGTGCTGGCGCGGGAAAAGTATCACATTTACCCGGGAAGCGTCTATATAAGAAGCTGGGAGGTTTTGGGAGCTGCTGAAGCCATCTACTTGTAAGCTGAACGCTGAATAAAGGAAACTGAGAACTTCAACTGTGTCTCGTGTCTGCTTCCCGCCAAGGACTCAACACTGGCGACGAAGGTGGGATTGCCTTACACCGCCTGGAAAGGAAGAAGTGTAAGCTTACCCAAGTGAGTCCTGAGCGGCGGAACGGCGTCGACTCGGCAGCTACCTGCCAATCCAGTGCGCATTCGGGGGTAGGCTGGCTGATAGACCCGTCTTCTGAAGATGGCGAAAATCGGAAGGCTTTCGGAATTCGACGTCTCACATCCAGAGCGGTGGGAGTCATACGTAGCCAGGGTGGAGAACTACTTCAAGGCAAACCAAGTGAGGGAAGAGAGCTTGAAGGCTGCCACCCTGCTTTGTGTTTGCGGTCAAGACGCCTTCGACATCGCAGAAAACCTTGCAGCACCTGTTCCAGTAGAGTCTGTCAGCTACGCAGATCTGAAGAAGCTACTGAAGGAGCACTTCCACCCCAAGATGTCCGTCATCGCATGGCGCCACACCTTCGAGCAGAGGGATCAACGGCCCGGTGAGTCGGCCAAAGAATTCATCGCCGCATTACGGAAGGCCGCCAAGCACTGCGAGTTCAAAGACCTCGAAGAACGACTGAGGGACCGATTTGTGTGCGGGTTAAGGCATCGAGATCTACAACAAAGACTTTTCGCTAAAGAAGAATTGTCCTACCAAGATGCCTTAAGGGAAGTCACCGCAGAAGAAGCAGCAGGCGGCGCTGTCAAGAACATGCGGCCGATCAGAAACAGTCCAGAGGTTGCATCCGTGCACCAGGAAGACGTCCAAAGAAACTCCGAGGAGGATCCGGACGAGGAAGTCGACCGTCTCCACCCCACGACGGAAGAAAAACAGAAGGGAAGCTCTTCAGCTCCGCTCAAGTGCATCGGCTGTGGAGGTCGCCACAGGAGAACCGACTGCAAGTTCCGCTCCGCTACCTGCCGGGCATGCGGCAAACAAGGACACATTGCAGCTGTGTGTCTGGGCCGACGAAAGGTACAACCTCAGGAAGAACTGTGCCTGAAAGGTACCAGATTCCCCAGCCAGAATAGGGTAGGGTTTTGCGCTTCGCGAAGAAGCATCTTAGGACAGGCACACACAAGCCCATTAAGAAAAAGCTGTCACTCAAGGTGAAGCTACAAGGGGTTCCATTATCTATGGAACTAGACACAGGGTCTGCCTTTTCAATTATCTCCTTGCATACATTTAGGAAGATTTGTTCCGGTAGTGGAACTCAGGCCAAGTTAAGGCCTTCTGACATTGTGTTAACAGATTTTCAAAATTCAAGAGTGTGTGTTAAGGGGGAGGCCACCCTTAACGTGCAATACAAGAGTTTTGAAGGTCCACTAGACTTATTAGTAGTAGGGGGTGAACGAACGAGTCTCATAGGACTCGATTGGTTTGAGGCCCTGGGGATACACGTCACAGGACTCAACAGCTTACAAACACTCGACCTACAGGAAGTCTGCAAAGAATTTGCAGATGTTTTCAGCCCCCAGCTGGGCACATTCAAAGGACCCCCTGTGTCCTTAAAGCTAGACCCCACTGTCACTCCCATTAGAATTAAAGCAAGAAGGGTCCCTTTTGCTTTAAAGAGTAAAATTGACACTGAGTTAGACAAACTGATTCAACAGGGAATCCTAGAACCTGTTGATTCCAGTCCTTGGGAGACCCCCATTGTCACGCCTCTAAAGGCAAATGGGGACATTCGCATTTGTGCTGACTACAAATGCACCCTGAATAAGGCATTGCAGCAACATGCCTATCCTGTTCCTGTGGTCAGTCATATTCTGGCCTCCCTCAAGGGGGGGCGCGTTTTTGCAAAGCTTGACCTAGCTCAAGCGTATCAACAGCTGCCTGTTGATGATGATGCTGCTATAGCTCAGACTATTGTGACCCACAGGGGAGCCTTTAAGGTAAAAAGGCTGCAGTTTGGAGTGAATGTCGCTCCTGGGATTTTCCAAAGCGTAATGGAAAACACACTACGGGGTATACCAGGGGTTTGCCCCTACTTTGATGATGTCTTAATTGCAGGAGACTCCACACACATTCTAGCTGAAAGGCTAAGGGCTGTTCTGTTAAGATTCAGGAAGTCAGGCCTCAAGCTCAAAAAAGACAAATGCAAGATTGGGGTGCCTTCTACTGAATTTCTGGGGTTCAAAATTGATGCTGCTGGGATTCACCCTGCTGAATCCAAACTAACTGCTATTTTAGAAGCACCTAGGCCAAAGTCCAAGGCCGAACTTCAGGCCTTCCTGGGCCTCCTGAATTTCTACAATTCTTTTCTTCCTCATAAAGCTAGTGTAGCTGAGCCTCTTCATAGGCTACTAGACAAACAAGCAGTGTGGCAGTGGTCACAAACACATGAGGCTTGCTTTAACAAAGTCAAGGCCTTGCTCACTTCTAACAGTGTACTTGCACATTTCAACGAATCTCTTCCTGTGTGCATCGCATGTGATGCGTCCCCTTACGGGGTAGGAGCTGTCCTGAGCCACCTCAGGTCTGATGGAACTCAGGTTCCTGTTGCATATTACTCCAGAACATTGTCTTCTGCTGAGCGCAACTACGCTCAGATAGACAGGGAGGCTCTGGCTGTTGTTGCTGGAATTAAAAAATTCCACGATTTTCTATATGGCAGGCATTTCACGGTCTTTACTGACCATAAGCCTCTGCTGGGACTGTTTACCACACGTAAGCAGACTCCCCAAATCATTTCCCCTAGAATGCTTAGGTGGTCTATTTTTCTGTCTGCATATGATTTTTCTTTACTCCACAAGCCTGGGAAAGAAATGGGCCATGCTGATGGCCTCAGTAGATTGCCTCTGCCAGTAGTAGAAGCTGACCCTGCGCCAGCTGTCAACATTCTATCAATCCAAGCCTTGCCCGAGCTCCCTCTTTGTGCCAGGGATGTTGCCACTGAAACAGGTACAGATCACACACTTTCACGTGTCCGTTCCTGGGTTTTGTCCGGTTGGCCTGAGCACTGCCCTAGTCCTGAGTTTCAGAGTTTCTGGTCCAAAAGAAACGAGTTGTCCCTTTCTCAGGGTTGTCTGCTTTGGGGAAACAGAGTTGTCATTCCCACCTCAATGAGGACTAGGGTCTTAGAATCCCTCCACGAGGGTCATCCTGGCATTATTCGTATGAAGGCTCTTGCGCGCAGCCACTTGTGGTGGCCTGCTTTAGATAAGGATATTGAGGCTAAGGTGCATGCATGCCACCTGTGCCAACGATCTCGCCCAGAGATGCCCCAAGCTCCCGTGCATAAATGGGAGGAAACACAGTCCCCATGGTCTAGGATGCACATTGACTACGCTGGGCCCTTTCAGGGCCAGTTCTTCTTGGTCCTTGTTGACAGCCATTCAAAATGGCTTGAGGTTGTACCTGTCTCATCCACCACCACTGCAAAGACTATTCAGGTACTGAGGGGGATTTTTGCTGCACACGGGCTCCAGATGTCATCGTGTCTGACAACGGCCCTCAATTCACTTCCTCCGAATTCCAAGCTTTCTTACAGGCTAACATGATTCGTCATGCCACGTCTGCACCCTTCCACCCGTCCACCAACGGTATGGCTGAACGTATGGTGCGCATCACAAAGGACGCCTTGAAAAGACTCACCTACGGGGACTGGCATCACAGGTTGGCTGACTTTCTCCTTTCTTATCGCACCACACCGTCCACTTCTACAGGGAGAAGCCCAGCTGAACTTCGCTGGGGGCGTCAACTTACTACTAAACTTGACCGGTTGCATCCGGACAGACTGCCTTCATCTACCTCACATCCTAGGGCACCTAGACAACTACTTGTGGGTGCCCCGGTTTGGGCTCGCAATTACGGGCCTGGTCATACCTGGGTCCCCGCTTCTATTTCCAGGGTCACAGGTCCTCTCTCCTACGAGGTTGCCCTGGACAACGGTCGTGTCCTGCGTCGGCACATCGACCAACTCCGCCCTAGGCGGGACTTTTCAGATGAGACTCCTGGGTCTTTTCCAGGGGGGGAGGGGGACCCTTTGGAGCAAAGGGAAGGGCACGAGCTGCTGCCCATCTCCACTGATGGAGCCACAAACGGCCCATCCCAGGGTTCCGCGAGAGCTCCGAACAAGAATTCTATGAGCCTACCTAACTACCAGGCATCCACGCCTACTCCAGCCAGGGAGTCACCCCGGGGGCATACTCACTTTCCACACACATCACACAGCACTCCAGTCACGGAGGATACCCGGGGGCATCCCAACAAATCATTCCTCGCAAGAGAGCTGGCACACAATCCCCAAGGTTGGCCTGACCTTACCCCAAATTCCTACAGGGGGTCAAACATACAGGGAGGTGGTCAAGGAACCAAGTCCCGACTACAACACCTCTAGCCCAAATCAGGGAGTAACTGAGTTTTGGGAAAGTACAGAAACCCACACAAGCCCGGACACAGAACGGGGTTCAGGGAATGGCCAGCCTCCTGACAGGTCTTGGATGGACCTAGGAGGTTCAACAGAGACGCCCAGCAGTGGCTATCACTTCAAGGGGCCCGAGGGTCTACAGCTAGGCAGGTCAACCAGGTCACAAAGTGACAGAAGCCCTGGCCTGACGAGCCCGGTGGGCGAGCAAGCAGGCCAGGCATCGGGGCACAGTCCTTGGAAGGCACCAAGGCAAAATAAGGAGAACAGGCTCACATCTCCCTCCAGTCAGGGAACTCATGCTAGTAACCCAGAGCTGAGAAGGTCACAGAGAGCAAAGAAGTCTCCTAAATACTTAGAGGATTACATAACATTGATGGCTAAACAAAAGCCAGGTAACGATAGGAGCACTGAGAAGCAGAACACTGCATAAAATAAATGATTATATGTTGGTAGTAGTTTTAGCCCGGGGGAAAGGGGTGTTATGTCCCGAGCCTTGCAAACGGCTCGGGCGTTTGCAGGCAGCCCCGGGCAGGTGCAAAGCTGCCCGGGACCAGACAGGCTGTCGCCAGCGCTGTGCGCATGCGCGGGTGCTGGCGCGGGAAAAGTATCACATTTACCCGGGAAGCGTCTATATAAGAAGCTGGGAGGTTTTGGGAGCTGCTGAAGCCATCTACTTGTAAGCTGAACGCTGAATAAAGGAAACTGAGAACTTCAACTGCTTCTCGTGTCTGCTTCCCGCCAAGGACTCAACAGTGACCTTGGCCCAGTTACATACATAGACATAAACACAAACAATACCATTTTTAAATGGTGGTGGTGGTGGTGGGAAATATCCAAGGCTGCTCATTTTTTCAGGATAATATTACTCTTTTTTATATTAAAATGAATCCTGTTCAATATGTAATTCCCTCAGGCATACTATATATTTAAGTTTTGCTTAAAAGTAAGATCATACAGAAGTGTTTTCTGCAAAATTATTTCTCACTTTGATCTGAAATGTTGGTTCTACATGTGATTTGTCACAGGTCCCTGTTTGCTAGTAAAAGAAATATTCATTCTGGGCGTAACAAGACCATCTCTTAGACTCACTGACAGTTATATAATATATAAATGAGAAGTCTTAGATCATGGGAGGTGAAGGAGCAAACCATCACAAACCCAGGGCCATTAGTGCTGCTGAAAAGCTCCTCTTTGCTACAGTTCCAGGCTGAGCAGTGTGGCTTTGCCCTTGGTCAGTTAGCAGACACTACAGGCCCTGGCCCTGGCTGTAGTAACACCTTAGTATAAAGCTGGGAGGGTAGCCATGCCTCAGCTGCCATCCTAGGCATGGAGCCATGCTTCTCTTTCTCAAGGAAATACTCAGCTGCGATGGCGGTGGAAGTGCAGCTAACCCTGGGCTTGCCTCTTCTTCAACTTGCCTCTTGGCTTGCTCTGTCTGGAGCTGCAAATTTGAGGACTTACATAGCCTGTTGGCTTAATGGGATGACAAGAAATTGCTGCTCCATTTGTGGTTATCACTTTCCTGCTGTGTGGGAGTGAGGTGCAATCCATACAAACTGAGCTGGAGGCTAGGGAGTCATGAGTTTAAAACCCCTGAATCTGATGGAATCTTAGCATAAGCCACTTTTATCCTTTTGATTTGTTCCCATAACTGCTATTGCCAGGTTTCAGATTGCATTGCAGTTCTTCAGATAATAGCGTAGCCCAATATATATTGACAATAAGATCTTTAGGGGCCCATTTCTCCTAACTGCTTTCCAAATGCCAGCGGCACTCTTTTGTTCCTGAAGGCATCTGATCAACCATACTTTAAAGGAGGGTAATGGCTCTTTATATGCTCGATTGTGACCAATAACTCTGTTAGAGTGGCTTGAAAACTGCCTTTGGGCTTGAACAAACATGTACATGGAGAAATAGGTCCATCACAAAACCAGAGTTCACACACATGCCACTATGCAACAACTATTTTACATTATATGAATCAGCACTTCCTTAATGAGCTGAACCCCTCCTGTGCTATTTACTTTAGCATTCTGAAGTCTGAATATCAACATTCCATATCTAGCTTTCCAAGACCATAGAGATAAGTTAGTTAGATTTCCCCCTTTTACTGTTTATTCTCAAAACTCTCTGAGAAAGGAACATACTAGAAAGAAACAATTGACTCACAAGCATGAGGTAATTTAAGCTCTGAAATGTACATTAAGTATGGGTAAACTTGGTACGAAGACTTGGTACTGAGTGGGACATACTAAACTCTCTGGTATAGTCTAGTAAAATCCATTTATGAAGGAAGTAAAATGAGAAAGGAAGACTAAAACACAAAGATACAGGAAGGGCTGCAGAATGACATGAGTTATGAAGATGAAGAATTGCAGGTGACTATTGCATTCAGGCTGCTTCTTAAATGAAAATGATGGATTCAGGGGCATTCAGCTGATGCAGCCCATGGAAAATAGGGTAGTCAGTTTTATTCAGAGAAAAGACCAAATGAGTGAGGGTTGCTCCCAGGTATTTGCTGGGAAATATCACACTACATCAACACTATAAAGTTCACTGTTCCTGCACTGTGTGGAAATGGACAGGCTTACATTGAAAATGAAAGGAAAAGAAGATACAGAATACTTTCAAACATGGGATACATTTTATAAATGGCTAGAAAAACAGAGTAGAGAGTAGGAATGGAAGATATATTATTATTAAGTTAAATACGTGGACCCAGACAATATGTTGTGTACTAAGCACCAAAGATCTGTAACTATAAAAAAATTAATAAAATATCCTAAAAAAAAAAAAAGGTCACTGTTCCTGCAGTTGCTCAGTCCCCAGGATCCAAGAAGGAGATGGAGATGGTGGAGAAGGAGGAGGCCTTTTTCTCTCTCTGGTTCAGACACCAGCTCACTTTGCAGCCTGCACAAGTTGGGCATGTTATGAAAAGCCCTTGGGGTACTAAAACCGGTTCAAAGAATGCTAATAAGATTGGAGGTGGGGAAAGAAAGAATTTCAACACAAGTGATTTCTGAGCAGCAATTTGTAAATAAAGCAAAACCCATAAAGACTAAAGGAAAGTGTGGGCCAAGAGGGAGCATCATGCATTGCAAAAACAAGACCTCCCCCTGGTTGTTTTAACAGGGAGCAGAGGAAAAAATGTCCTGTTTTGGCTGGCATGCACTTCACTTGATTGGTTTCATCTGGTTAATGCCTAAAAATTCTGAGTAGGAAACATTTACATCCACAATGAGCAGAAAACCGATCTAGGTTGAGTGTCGACAAGGCTTTCAAGGCTATTGGAAATCTTGAAAATGCATCGAGGGGAGGACATGAGGAAATCTCAGAAAACAGGAGGAAGGGCCAACTGCAAATCAAACATTTATCAGAAGGCAAACAAGGAACATTGCTCCTGCAGCCTGCTGCCCCCAGGATGCACTCTACCACTCCAGCTTATCTTTTTTTTTTTTTTTTTGTGAGCAGGAGAAGACACTTTAAATCAAAGCTCTGGGCTACATTCATGTACTACCTTTGTTTTGTAAGAATGCCTAGGGGATTTTAAGAGATCCAAAAGAAAGACAAGAAGAGATGAAGATGAAGATGGTGCATGGTACTTTATGTTGCAAGCTTCCTATTTACGGGTTCATAGACATGCAGTCTAAGGACACCTCATATGACTGCTCACTGACTGGCTTCCATGGAGAGTTACAAAAGTTAACAGAAGTCAGAGTGACAGGCTTCATCCCTCTGCCATTTTCTCCACACAAATCCACTCCCATCTGCAATGCTCTCTAACTACAATAGTGTACCTCAACTTTCCTTTGCTTTTTTTGTTTTGGTAGTTATATAGACTGTGAAAACGTTCCACGGCTGTATTTACACTAAAATTTGTTGCACTGTTTGTCAATGACTGGGTTTTGATTTCTGATTTTCCATAAAGTTTCAGATCATCCATATAAAGCAAAAGCGAGTTTTATTAGCATTTTTTTTTTGCTGTTTGATAGCCAAGATTGATTTTCTTCAGATTCACTGAAAGTGAGATCATGGCAAAGAACAATAATAAGAGTGATAATGAGTCACCCTTGAAGATGCTTCTCTAATGTTGACAATCCCATATTTTTCATTACCAATCACCAATTCTGTCTTCAATTGCTTCATTACTTTTTCTATAAACATTCACATGTTTTTACTAACACATTTTTTCCAAACATTTGATGATCCAGCTATGCAGTAATGATCAAACACCTTTTTAATATCAATCTAGACCATATAGTATTTTTGGCTTTTACAATTCTTCAGAACCATTTTATCAATTGGAAGCTAATCTTTTGCACCTCTGCTTTTCCTTTTATTTACTTTTTATTCTACTGGGAGAATGTTATTTTATTCTAAATGATCTTGGATATTGTCCACTATGATGCCTGTGAGTAATTTAAACATTATAGGCAAGCATGTTATTAATCTATAGTTTTCTGATATTATCTCTTTTGCTGGGTGTTTTTTAATCAAAGATGTTTCATCGATTATTAACCAGATATGTGTATCCTTTATGCAATACTTCATTAAACTGTTCAGCTATAATTGGGTGAAAGCTAGTCAGATATGAGCCAAAAATCATGCAATTGACTATTTCCAGATCTCCAATTTGTAACATTTCCACTTGATTTTTAAACATTTCTGCTGTTGTTATTAGTTTTTCCATTTGATTTTTGCTAAATTCATCTTCGGATTATTTTATTCATACAGCATTTTTTTTTGCATTTCCCTTAGATCTTTCCAAACTGCAGTGTTTCTTTTTTTGTTTGATTTTCCATTTTTAAAATTTCTATTGCCAGTTATACTTTGGTAGAGACACCTCTGATCTGGTTGAAGTAGCTGATTTTGCTTAAATTGATTCTTTAGCTGGTGTTGGCCTTCATACATTTTGCACACATTCATGCACATAGAATTCTTCCCAAGGAGTTAGGATGTTGTAATGTATTGGCATAGTGTATGTGGAATTCCAAGCAATGTGATCTTTTGTAATTGACAGATGGAAATTTTGTCAATGCACAGATTTTCTAATTGCCACCACAGGCTTTTTGGTATTACTACTACTATTACTACTACTATTACTACTACTACTACTACTACTTTATTCTATGTTTTTATATGTAACGTAAGGTGCAAACATATATAATCGTTCTCCCATTTTCCCAAAAACATCCCTGTGAGTTGGTTGGGGTGGGCTGAGAGTGAGTGACTGGCCCAACGTCCCCCATCCAGCTTCCAAGTTTAAGGGAGTACACACAGTCTCCTGCTTTCTAGCCCACTGCCTTCACAGCTACACCAGACTGCTTCAGTAATTATTAATCAAAACTACCCATTTTCTATTTATACATTCATCTTCCACACCCCTTACTTGTATCCATCAGTTCTTCCTGCCACAGTGTCTTCAGTTTTGTGCCCTACAGATATGGAATCACATTCATCTCCATGCATCCTCCAGAATTTCCACACAAAGGAGATGAATGTCTGTGATTGGCATATTTCCAGTATAGTGTAATACTACCATGCTGATTTCCCCCCCCCCCACACTCTGCTGCCTTTTGGGGAGGCATGTTTTAATATTATGGTTAACCCTAATCCTATCTTCAGCTTAATGAATAATTTTGAACCAATTGCTATCTCTTAATGCAGTTCACTTCACAGGGGAAAATGAACTAAGGGACTGTTATGTACAGATCTGGAATTCTTGAAGAAAAAGCTGGATATCAATTTGAATGAGAAAAACAATTAAGTTGTGCAAAGAAAAATAACATGCAAGAAACAGAGGAAATGCAGAATGGCAATTATTGAATGCAAGTATTTTATTTCGTGGTCTGAAGAATCACAGTTATTTCACACTATCCACTCTTGTGAAAATATCTAGATATATGGGAGAAGGGGTTTTCTTTATCCCCTCCACCATTCCACATCCTCTTTGCTAGATAGTTGTCTGCAGACCCTGTGCAATAAGCCTCTCTTAGCAATTTAGCTTTCTCAAAGAAAATCAGCACTTGTTTTAGATAAGATATGTTATAGCAGAATTAGACTACTACTACATCATAATAGGTTTACCAGTATTCAGCTAGGAGGGATAATATGTCTTTTGTCTTTTTAATCAACATTTTTAATGTCTTTTCTAGTTTTGTCTCTGTTTAAATTTCTCTGAATCCTGGATTGAACCCAAATACTCAAGTTTGGTGAGTGATTAAGGTACCAGACTAGAAACCAGTAAACTGTGATTTCTAATCCTGCTTTAAGCATGAAAACTGTCTGGGTTACTTTGGGCCAGTCACTTTTTCTCAACCCAAATTACCTCAAGGGGTTGTTGTTGCATGGAAAGTAGGAGGAGGAGATAGTAGTAAGTATGTTTGCTGCCTTGAGTTATTTACAAAAAAATGATAAAACTAGGATTTAAGAATTTCATGTCTTGCAAGGAATTGCAGAGAGGCTGTCTTTCACTGTGATTATGATATAAATTTTAAAAATGAACTCAATGAAAGATTTGTTTAATTACTTTTTTAAAAAGATGTAGTGGGTAGAAAAAGTATTCTGTCATTTCCCACCCCCCCCCCCTACAACATATTTATGGCAAGCGGAATGCATTGACATCATCTCTTCATGATTTTTCTGGTTCAGACATGGTTATTTGCTATATTTATCATCTTCACTGCCTAGAATTCTACAACAAACGTCACTATTGTTGGGAATTGTGGGTGCTGGAAGTCCAGGCTTCTGCAAAGGGATTTTGGCTGTGGTTTGTTCCCCAAGCTTGTTTTAAGATAATTTCTGAATGTTTCGTTCCCTAACTAGGTAACATAATCAGCAGGATTTTCTTGTCCTTTTCTCCTTAGCTTATAAATGTCTGACCAACTGACCACACTGGCACACAAGACATTTATAAGCTAAGGAGAAAAGGACAAGAAAATCCTTCTGATGATGTTACCTAGTTTGGTAATGAAATGTTCAGAAATTACATTAAAACAGGCTTGGAGAACAAACCGCAGCCAAATTCTGCAAAGGGTGCCCCGGTGGGGGAAGCTGACTCAGCATGTTGCTAAAGGAGGCAGACTACTTCATTATTAGTGGGTAGGTAACCCAGTTTCCCATTGAACTGCCAGGAGTATCAATTAGGGAGGGAAATAGGGATCACTGACAGCCTTAGCATCACTTTTCTGACATTTTCCTTCTCTCAAATTATACGGTATCTCTGTAGCTTTAATTACTTTAATTTAAACAGGAACTACTGTATGTAAGCCCATTTTGCCAATCCTGCCATTTGCATAGCCCATCTTATTTGGCCCACTGCGTTTTTAGGTTGGCATGCCTTCTTGGTTAATTCAGTACCTTTAGCCAAGCACTAAAAAGTTGCTTCAAGACAAGGAAGGACAAAAGGCGCAGGCTGAGTTTTCCTGCAGGGAACAGGGCTGTAAGCCAGTGGCAGCTGCACCCAGTAGCAAAGCTCAGCTTTAGCACACTAGAAGCTTTGTCTCTTGCTCTTGAGACCTCTACAGATCCTGCCTAAACATTTCTGTATTTTTCCTTGGCAGCCAGAAGGGCAAGAATCTTGTTTCCCTTTTGGTTGTTGTTGTTTTTGGTTGGTTGTCTTACAAAGAAAAGAAAAATCCAATTTGCAGGAAACCAGATTTTGCATCAGATTCTGTCCTGTGCAAGATGCAAGCAGACGCCCCAAGTATCCAAGCTTGGGTGCATTATCATAAAACTGCATAAAGAAAGCTGTTCCCTCACAGTCCAACTCTCTGAGGCTTCATCCTGTGTGGGACGCTCCCCCCCCCCATCCCCTCTCTCACTCTCCCCAGTTTAACTATTAACAGGCTGGCTAGCCTGGTGGAGACAATGATCTGTTTGTTTAGTGCTCAGGACGAGAATGGAGTTCCTATCAGGGATTCTGGCAAATTTATCAAAGCTCAGTGATTAGCTCTATTAGAGAAGGGATTTGTGTAAACAAAAAGACAGGTGCAAAGAGGCTATTCCAGCTGGCAAGGGCTTCATAGAGTTTTCAGCCTTTCAGCAGCAATAAAATAAAACTTCTTCCAGGAAACAGATTCAAACTGCAGAGAGAGAGCATATATATCTTTAACTCATTAGTTCTGACCTTCCTATTGTTTGGCCACTTTGTGCTTCCCTTTCCCCTTTCAGCTATCTCCAGTTTAAAGGAATTTTGCTTTTTCCATCAGCCTCTCCCTCCAAATCCCTGTTTTCCTCATAAAGGAGCAGCTGCCCCAGGATCTCCAAAATCAGAGCTCCTGTCCATTCCTCACTGGGAAAGGTTTTTTCTCCATGCCAATTATCAAAGCCCCCTTCCCTTTTCTTTACTGAGACCCCTTTGGCCAGGATCTGATGATGGCCCCCACTCTAAAAGCACAACAGATTTCCCCGTGGCCACTTGTGAAAGAAGCAAAAGCGGTGATAAATAAAACCAGATCAATACGAAACACAGGAAATCACTGGAGTTTCAGTTGATTTAAAACCTACACTGTCTAGTTCTCCTAATGATTTCATTTAGCCAAATGTTCATTCTGCTGATTTTTATTTGGAAATAAAAGTAGCCCATTTTGGAGACCAGGACCTTAAACAGAAAAAGAGAGGGAGGAAGTGTAATTTCACATATTTTTGTTGATCGGGCTCCTTGATGCATCATGTAGTTTATTACAGTTTGCTTATGATTCACTGCTGTTTGCCAAATGGTTTGTTTTGGGAATTTGTTTTTGCTTTTATAAAAGTGCAAAAGCAATTATAAACAGTTGAAATCAATCACTTTGTTCCATAAGACACAAAATATCCTCCTTCCTTCCTTCCTTCCTTCCTTCCTTCCTTCCTTCCTTCCTTCCTTCCTTCCTTCCTTCCTTCCTTCCTCCCTCCCTCCCTCCCTCCCTCCCTTCCTTCCTTCCTTCCTTCCTTCCTTTCTCTGCAGGAGGCCTAGATTATCTCCACAACCTGCATGCATAAGTATACTGAAGGGGAAATTGTAACACTTTTGTACAGCTTGGACACTTTTACAGAACAGGGCCAGTGAGTTATTTTGCTAGAGCATCTAGGAAATGTAAAGGGTCTTTTTTGCTCAGGCAAGTGCATGGCATGATAAAAGAGGCTATGACTCTTACAATTATTTGTATTGGATAAACATAAAGGAACATGATGAAAAATCTTATTATGCCAAGCTTGGATCCTCTGCGTTTTTTCTGCTGGAGTTATCCCTTCCTGCCAGCAGTTTAAGTGGAAACACTACTTTCCAAAATTGTTTGTCTTTCTAATTAAAAGATAAAGATTGCATTTCAAGGGGCAAATTATCTTTTGTTCCAGCTTGTGTTTAACAAGTTGAACCTGTGCAGTCAAAGGTATCGTTCTTATCAATGGAACTTAGCCCATAAAGAGGGAAGCTTGGATTATACATCTGCAGCCTTCTGATTTATTTGTTTTAGGTTCATATTTTTATTTATTTGTTTGTTTGTTTGTTTGCAATGGCAGATGGTTTGTTTGGAATGCAATTAATAAAAAGGTAGTTTGAGTGATTCTGGTTTGGTACAATATATGAAGCCAGTCATTGTGGTGAATGAACCCCAGTTTATACTATACCAGGGGTAGGCAACCTTGGCTCTTTTATGACTCGTGGACTTCAACTCCCAGAATTCCTGAGTCAGCTATGCTGAGGGGAAAGTGAGAGGCTTCCAAGCTGAGCCATGCTGGCTCAGGAATTCTGGGAGTTGAAGTCCATGAGTCATAAAAGAGCCAAGGTTGCCTACCCCTGTACTATACCATTATATGTGACCCAACTGTGACCTATTCAGAGAACCATGGTTTGAATGCAGATATTCCATACTTGATCTATGAGGGTTCCAGTTACAAAACAGGATCACCCATAATGGAAAAGATTCCCCCCCCATCATTATAATCATTATTACAGCAATAAATGTCTGGAGCTAAAGGGCTTAAAGGCGGTATATTTGCTTAAACAGCTGCCAGATCATTAGATTGAAACAATCTTCTGATAGTAAAAATATTTCTGGTCCTGAACTGGCCCCTTTCACCCCAAATGGCCTTTGAGCCAATACAGGGCTTTGGGGTTGGATATGTTTAATTGCAAATTTCAACTCTTTTCTTTTCGCTTGTCCCTTGGCTCAGCCCTGGTACCAAGTTAACAAATAAAACACAACCTTTTCTACAGTACAGAGAGATGACTGTAAGACAAGACAATATTCTAAAAATGTCCTTCCAAATCACAAAGAACTTAATACTTGATCTAATCCAACTGGTAAAATATCAGTAAATTCATCTGTGCAATTTTCTTAGAATTTGGCTTCTGGAGAGAACCAGTTTTCTGCTTATTCTCTTCTATCTATCTATCTATCTATCTATCTATCTATCTATCTATCTATCTATCTATCTATCTATCTATCTATCTATCTATCTATCTATCTATCTATCTTGGCTATCAGCATTTGTATGTTCTCTGCCTGCTGCCTGGAATCTCAAGAGTTTGTTGTTCAACTAGGCAATTAAAGATGCTGGCTGCAAGTTTGCTCAGTTTCATATCCAGACTAGTTTTCTTGCACAGCTTTTTATATAGTTCTCTCTCTGATTCATAAGAGAGTCATTCTTCTTGGGGTGTGTATGTACACACACGTATGTACACACACACACACACACACACACACACATCTATATCGGATTATACAAATAGAGATCCTTAGTACTGAATGAATTTTACTGATTCAGAATGAACAAGATTTCCAATCTGTTTGTCAGTAAAACAATTTTTATCTTCAGGGCTATAAAATGTACAAACCTTTATTTCCTTTCTTTTTTTTTTTAAAAAGAAAACTGGTGGAAGAAAACGTGTGTGCTTCTCCTTCAGTTTGCAACACAGAGGTTTATGACATGCTGCCATTGTTTATCTTAAGCGACAATTATGGCTTAATGATAGGCGTCTGTACATTCAAAGGTACTGAAAGTACCGGAGAAGTCTCTTGCAGATAAGTCACTTGAAATCCTGCCCATACAGTACAGCTGTGCAGGAGGCATATATGATACAAGACCTGCTATACCAAATAAGAAAAAAGCCACCATCACTGGGTCAGAGTCAGTGGGTCAGAGTTCCTGCTGATGTATCTCTAGCTGTCCTTCAGCCTAAGCATGAGAACTGCTTTACTCTGTGCTGGTTTCCAACTTCACAGGTGTTATATATGTACATAGGCAGATTAGCTCCCATGATGTAGTCTGTCTCAAGAGTTCCCATTGTCAGCATCTGAAAGGAGAGATGACTTTTCTAAAAAAATATTTTTGGGAGGGATGACACAGGCTGAAAAGTGCCATGTCATCTGTATAGAGTTTACATTTTTTTGGGATGGGGAGGATTATCTGGTTACGGAAAAAATTAAATCTATTCTAAGCATTACACAGCATTTGAATATGTTTTTTTCTCTTTAAAAAGCAGCAGGAAATTGCTGCTAATTTGGGGCAACTGTACTATTGAAATCAGCAGGGGTTGGAGCAGGCTGGCTGGGGAATTCTGGGAGTTGAAGTCCACAAGTCTTAAAGTGGCCAGGTTTGAGGACCCCTGATTTATGGGAATGCAGGATTTGTCTACTTAGCTTAGTATTACCCTATAGGCTGTGTCAGTGGTTCTCCACTGAATGGTTCTCCAGCTCCTGTTCATCACCTGGTCCTTCTGGCTGGAGGTGCCAGGAACTGAATCTGGGATGTTTGACATGCAATGTATGTTGCTCTTCTTGGAGCAAATGCAATTTTCATCAGGAATGTGACAACGTGCATTTGGAGAAATTTTCATTCTGCTTTCCTTCAGTTGTACCATAGCCCAGATTGCTGTGCTCTGTTTCATAAAGCACATTTGCACACATATATCATCAACCCTCCTTAATCCTAAACCAAGTTATTCATTACAATCATTACTTTTTGCAGCTGTGCAGATAATATTTCTCTACAAAATACTTTGATTAATCCCTTAGGAAATGCTACATACTGTATTGTTTTCTTGAATCCTTTTCATTTCCTTGCTTTTATATAATTAGAATATGCCTTCCAATTCTATGATTGATATATCTTTCTTTTCCTTTCTATTCTGAAGGTGTTGGATTTCAAAGCATTTGAAAACAATGCAACAAAAATAAAGCACGCGCTAATGTGTGCAGTGTTCTTATTTATTTCTGCAATTAAATAAGTAAAATTCCTCTATCCTTTTTACGTTATGCTCACCTATGGCTTGAAAATAGAATATATTATCCAAAGGCAATTCATACATAATCATGAAGACCCAAGTTTCTAAATCATGCAGAGACCAGACCATTTACAGCTTTATTAATCAAAAAAGAAATACAGCAATACACCTATGAATTTGTCAAGAATGTTGAGGGAAACCATGGGTCCATCATTCATTCTCTCTCTCTCTCTCTCTCTCTCTCTCTCTCTCTCTCTCTCTCTCTCTCTCTCTCCACCTCACCTTGCAGGGTTGCTGTTCTGGGAAAAATAGGAGAAGGAAGGTGCATATATTCTCTGCCTGGAGAGAAAAATAAAAAATGGGATAGAAATAAATAATAAAATAAATCAATCAATAAAAAAATTCATTGCAAAAGTTAAGAATATGGTTCAACATTTCAGAATAGGTCTTTCATCATTTAGAAGATCATATTATGATCGCTCCCACATTGAACTTCAATTAGGACTGTACAAAAGATACTTCATCACTTAATCTCACACATATTTTCATTACCGGTAAAATAATATGTAACAAGGCTGTTCTGTTAGGTTGCATACTCTGTTTAACAAATTAGAAATGTTTGCCTGAAATATTGTGAAAATGCCTGAATTGATCACCAATTTTATAGTCAGAGAACCAGTACAAGTAGATTGCCTGCAAATGATAACAAAACAGATGTGACCACAGCAATGTTTTGAATTGCTCCAGGCAAACTCTATAAGCACAGTGGGGATTCCAGCATCATAGCAGAGAAGCGCCTAGACAACCAGTTTTAAGAAGCATTCCATGACTATCAGTTCCTAAGCATCACTTTGAATGAATTGTACAATAGGTCTTGCAATATTTTGCCTTTTCATTTCAAGAGCAAAAAAACCATTGGGACCAGTCTGGTATCTCACAATTTTGGAAGAGATTTGTTGGATTGATTAGAGTAGAAATAGTGTTCAGTCAAAACTGAATGTGCACATCCATACATTTGTCTGTATCTCTCTCTCTGTATGTCAATCAAAACCATGTTTGATTAAACACCATATAATCCAGGGTGTATTCCCATATAAATGAGATTAGGGTTGCAAATACAGAGAATAACACATATTGTTTTACACCAGTCCAAAGAAGATATTGGGAAATAAGGCCAGGATTGCCTAAGCACACATTGAATGAAAGAGGTCAGGACCCTGGACAGATCTTAGATCCCTACAATAAATTGAAATTCAAGGCCAATATGCTTCAGGGCCATGGACAGCAATTCTGAAAACAAAAGTAAGTGGCATCAGCACTAGCTTGTTACAATTACTAACGTTTATAGACATACTTTAATTTATTGAAATCTGATAGGTAATGATTCAATGCATCATTAGCAGCTTCTGAGGTTAAGGTTTAAGGACCATTCAGTCCAGGGACATTCCTTATCTCAATTTCCAAGTGAATAATCAAATCTTTCCAAACAGTAGAGAGATGAACCATCATTCCATATCTAAATATTCATTATCAGTCTTCAAAAACTGGGGACTAGGACCTGAACTGAATGCCAGGAAATGTTCCACTTCCACTTCTGTGCCATTATTCTTTGATATACCAACATCAGAGGATGCACGATCCAGACTATGGCATTAAGATGAGAAAACTAATTTCATAGCATCCATTAGCAGATTGGTTTTTATTTGAATCCTGCTCTTAAACACAATTCCAGGGACCAAGCTATAGAACAGGCTTGGAATGAGAGATTCTGTATCAGGTAAAGATCAAGAAGTAGGGAATGTATAGGCAAATCCCTCAGAAAATTAATGCCTCTGCTCTTCTTGCCACTATGCCTTACC
This sequence comes from Crotalus tigris, assembly GCF_016545835.1. Classification (NCBI taxonomy): domain Eukaryota; kingdom Metazoa; phylum Chordata; class Lepidosauria; order Squamata; family Viperidae; genus Crotalus; species Crotalus tigris. The sequence goes on along the minus strand of NW_024096961.1, from coordinate 508,561 downwards.
TTGAAGGGTTAAATATTTCACAGTGGTTTATAAGAACTAAAGTGGTGTCATCACTTTTACATTGCTTTCTTTTCTTCTTCTTCTTTTTAAATGAAGCCTCCAGCTATGTATCCAAACACTTAGTATAATGGAAACGCCCAATTGCAAGCAGGTTCTTTTATCCAACTTGCTTGAGGGCACACTCTGTGTGTTGGAATGTAGGTGCGGACCCACGTGGAGGTCAGCAACCTTGCATTCCAAGGACTTTGATAAATACCTGAAGACTAAAAAAAAAAAATCCTGCCAAAAGAAGGCACTGATCATTCCTCAGAACAGGACCTAGCTCCTAAAATAGATGGGCTTCACTGAATGAGAAGGAGGGAGATGATGACAGAGGACAAATCTGCTAATCTATTGTGGATCTGATTCAAACAAACTGTATCATTGTGACAATAATGTGTCTGGACTTATGTCTAAGTTGAAAGCTCTGCTACTTTGGTAGAGCTTGCTGTTGTTCGTAAGTGCTGCAAAATACTGTATGAGTGTCCCAAAAGATTACTAAACAAAAAGCTTGCATGAGACAACCTGAGTTGACAACCAAGTGATCATATTCTTACAAGGTCATCTTAAATCTAAGATTGTGACTCTCTGCGTACATGCCTCAACCTGAATTACTGGGTGTAATAGTAGCATTATCTTTAGGGCGACTTAAGCACACAAGAGATAATATAAGCCTGATTCAGATATTTCATTCTTGCACTGCAGCTAAATACATTACTGCAGCATCTCGCTAACCTAGAGTGATCTTGGAAGACTAAATAGTGTTGGGCCTGACTAGTATTTGGATAAAGAGTACCAGGAAATACTAGCGTTGTTGGTTAGAGTGGGATGGGAGGAAGAGAAGGATTTGGAAGAAGGCAGAAGCAAATATTGCTAAGAAAACTATAAAGATATGTCTATGAAATCTTGATAGACCAATCTGCTTATAGAAAATCATTTTTTGTCCTTTGATTCCTTTTCCTCTATTCCAAATTTCTATTTCCTGTTAGGATCTTATTTTTTTGGTCGATCTTAGGTTAGACATTTTCATGGATTAATTGATAATGGACATAGAGTAATTTATCTTACTATCACTTCCTAATATTTCATTATTTCAGAACTTGCATCAGTAATACAGGTAGTCCTCAATTTACGGCTACAATAGAGCCCAACATTATATGTTGCTAAGTGAGAAATTTGTTAAGTGAATTTTGTTCCATTTTATGACTTTTCTTGCCACATTTGTTAAGTGTATCACTGCAGTTATTAAATTAGTAACATGGTTGTTAAGTGAATCTGGTTTCCCCATTGACTTTGCTTGTTGCAAAAGGGGATCACATGACCTCAGGACATTGCAATCGTTGTAAATGTGAGTCAGTTGTCAAGCATCCAAATGTAAATGTAAATGCCGTGACCCTGGGGATGCTGCAACGGTCATAAATGTGAAAAATGGTCATTTTTTCAGTGCCATTGGAACTTCGAATGGTCACTAAGCAAGCTGTTGTAAGCTGAGGATTACCTGTAACTGCTTATACAAGCAGAAGTCTGGAAATTAGTTCTAGGGATGTTCATTTTCAGATAGAGGAGGAAACAAAGGCAAGCTCAAATTTTATAAAGCAATGATAAGCAACGATACATGACTGTTTGAAAGACAACAACTCTCATCATACTGGCTCTTTTCACATGTAAGCATGCCTTGCAATTTTCCCTGGCCCCTTGCCTTCATAATTTTATTTTGTTCCAGAAACAAAACAAAGCACACACTAGATGCTTGGATCGCTTCCAGGAATGGGAATAAATTTCCAAGAACTGCAGAGGGATCAGAGCCCAATTACTTACAGTATATGCTTCCTTTATTCATGCTGCCATGGAGCTGCAGATACCTACACTTATTTACCTAATTCCCAAGTCATTGTCCAAATGCTAACTCATGAAGATAAACTGCAGATTGGTCAGCTGAGCCAACTGCTGAGAGAAATGACCCAGTCCAGTCCTAACACCTACTCTTCTGAAAGATCTGTGGGTTAAAACATACTTTGGACATCTATCTGGATGTGTGCTTTAATTTACTTCCTGGCAACTACTTCCTTCAAAAAACATGGCTTTTACATTTTTCATTTAGCTTAATTTTTTAAGTACTCTGGTGCCTCTCTTCCAGAGCAGATTTCTGATTTTCTTTTTACCTGCTTCACCTGGAATTCAGCCCTTTAAAGTACTAGATTCTTTCTCAATTTTGTTCAGAAGCCTCTTTTTCAAACTACTTAGAAAAGGTACCTTTTTTCTTTCGTTTTCTGTAATGAAAGATGAACCTCCAATTGGCTTATCCCCTAACCATTTTCCCTCTGGTAATTTTTAGTCCCCTTGGTGTTCTATTTCTTTTTTGAACTATGTTGTTACCAACTTATCTAAAGGAAAACTGTTTGCCTTGCAGAGTGAGAGAGAAAGTTTTGCCATCTGATGAAGCGCTTGCTACATGCAAACCAGTGGTGGGATTCAAATATGTGAACAACCGGTTCTCTATGTGGATGCTACTTCCGGAAGTCCGTTCTGGGCCTGGGCAACAAAAAATTAGCTACCAGTTCTGTCAAAGTAGTGTCAACCGGCTGAATCCCACCACTGATGCAAACCCTGATTCCTCAAACAGTGTAATGGAAAGGGTAAGGTCCCTGTTTCCAATGTTGGTGCCTTGCAAGAGCTACACTAAAGATGATTTGCTGTTTTAGGAACTGGCTGTGGATCAATGCCATCTAAAGCAAGAGGAGGACATTATAATCTTTCAAGTAAAGTAAGATCTGTCTGGATTTAGATAGTGTAAGGCTTCTCAGGAAATGTTTTGTGACATGCGTACAATTAGGCTGAGTCTACAGCTTCAGAGGAGGGATAAGTTATTTTGAAGAAAAGGGCAGGTTATGAACAAGGGAGAGCCATTTTAGCCATCATGTCAAGAAATGAATTCCTATTTCGACCTACTGATGATACCATGACCTGATAGATGACCTCTATCAGTATTTGCCCACCTCACCAGGTCAGATAGAGTCAGGCCCCTTCCCTTAAATATGGTGGCACAGAAGTTAGAATGCAGTACTACAGGCTAGCTCTGCCCACAACCTGGTGTTCGATCCTGACAGGCTCAAGGTTGATTCAGCCTTCTATCCTTCCAAGGTCAATAAAATGAGGACCCAGATTATGGGGGGCAATATCTTGATCTTTGTAAACCATCCAGAGAGTGCTGTAAAGCACTGTGGAGCAATTTATAAGTCTAAGTGGTATTTCTATTGCTAAATATTGTCATTTAGTGCAGTGGTTCTTAACCTTTTTGAACGAATCGCCCCCTTGAGCCAATAAGGAAGTTGTCATCGCCCCCCTCCCCCAACGTAACCTCTCAATCACAACATAGGAAATAATTCTTCAATTTATGCAAACACTTATTTATTTTCTTTAAAATTGTCATCAGGACATATTGATGCAAATAATTTATTTCCAGTCTTTTTCCCATATCTCCCATATTCTGGCCAATGGCGTGCCACTGTATGGGTAGAGGCTGCTGCGCAATGTGCATGAAGATAAGCGATGCGTCTTCACATATGTACGGCGTTCTGTACTGAAGCTAGCTGGAGGAACATTTGAAAACACAATTCAATCCACTAATAGCAATCATCTGATGTTTTTGTACGACAGGTATACAGCGATTCACTGTACGAAAAAGTCTCAAAAGTGTCCCCAAAACTTCTCGCTTCATCGCCCCAATATCACCCCCTTTTTGTTCCTTCGCCCCCGCGTCGCCCCTTTTCGTTCCATTGCCCCCCTGAAAAATGAAATTGCCCCCTGGGGGGCAATATCGCCCAGGTTAAGAACCACTGATTTAGTGGACCTAAGAAGCATTTAATTGTTTAATCTTTTAAACAAGCAAACAAACTAAACTTCCAAGCCCAAACCAAGAAAATAAAGACATTTGTAGAAAAAAACGGACACTTTACTGCTGTGGAGGATATGTATAAAAATAGACAAAGAAGGGAATGATAGCAGCACAATTGCTGTCTTCAACTTTACATACATATACAAAGGGATGGGATTTTAATTGCACTCCCACAAGGTGCCATCTTGCCTTTTTTTTGAGGGCCCTCAAAAATGGGCTCTTTTGTAGCTGACTCCTTGGAGTCCAAATTCCTCTCAATAAATATATATTTGGGGCTTCTAGAATATTAATTTAGTAATAATTTGTTGCTGGAACTTTGCACTTTGATATGCCCCAAGGGCTAATCAATAAAGATTTATAATAAATTCCATTCACAGGACATGTTTTCATCAAAAAACCTGATTTATATATCCATTGTCACATGATTCTTTCCCATGCCATCTCAAATTTCTCTTTATCATTGTCAACCACTGAACTTTTCTTTTACGATGTTGAATTGATGCCTTTTCAGAACATATTACCAGCTTTTACATAGAAATGATGTAAAATAACTATTAAAAAACTAGGCGTATCCGTTGGCTTTGCTTCATTCATATATCTAAAATTTAGGTGAACTTATCAGTCTTCTGGTTGGTCTGAAGTTGTCCCTCTGAACACGTCTTTAAGCTTGTGGTCCATGGGATTTTCATGGCAAAGATACTGGAGTAGTTTGCCATTTACTTCTCCAGTGGATCACATTTTGTCAGAACTCTCTGCTATGACCTGTCCGTCTTGGGTGACCCTGCACGGCATAGCTCATAGCTTCATTGAGTTATGCAAGCCCCTTCGCCACGACAAGGCAGTAATCCATAAAGGGGTATTATATTTGGGCAAGTTAATTTGAGAGTCTCAGGATGATCATTATCTCATTAAATGCCATTCAGAAAAATATTCGGATATCTCAAACAATAATCACACAATATTGCTTGTGTAGGCAAGGCCTTGCTTACTAAGACAAATACAGAGAAAAAGGATGAGAGAGATGCTGATACCTTTTCACTAATTTATGATAAATAAGAGCTTTTGAGTTTCACAGAGCTCTAACGCTAGGAAATGAAGAACTTAAAAGCTAGTTCACTATCATTACCCATTTGTCCAAGTCAACAAATTCACTGCCTCTCATTATCCCAGTCCTGTATGATTGTTTTCTCTGAGTCACTACTGTGCTGAACCAACATCCTTGTGCCTTTAGAGGTTCTGCCATGGGCATTTTTCATATACATTCAGAGCTCTAGACAAATAGGCATTTCAATTAGTTTCACTTCATAGTTTCAGTTGGAAGGATTATTCCCTTTCGTGCATGTCCTGAATTGCTTTCTGCACAACAGCTAAAAAATTATTTGCTTGATGAACTGACACACATGCTCTTACATTATTTATTATGCAGAAACCATAAAAATCAGAGCCAAGCAAATCTGATTTAGAATATCCTTCACCTATTCACTTAAAAAAAAAAAAACCATGAAGTTCTTAGACAGTATGCCAATTGCGAGTTCAGACTTTGGTCTGTATGAATAGTGATATTTACAGTATGCTCATGAAGTTGGGATAGAGTTTATGAACCATGCTTTAGTGGAGTGGTTCTCAACCTTTCTAATGCTGTGACCCCATAAAACAGTTCCCCATGTTGTGGTGACCCCCAAGTGGGTGTGGCCACCAATAAGAGGGTGTAGGACAGCTAGGGAAAAGGGAAAAAAATGGCGGACTGCGTTGTTTGGCGACCCCCGTGAAATGGTCGTTTGACCCCAAATGGGGTCCCGACCCACAGGTTGAGAACCACTGCTTTAGTGAAAACACCATTTATGTGCCAAGAAAGGCTCAATATGTTGCCTCTATTGTACTAGTTGCAAAAGTGTGTTTTTGGATATCATTCAGCCTTGTATAAGTCCCAAGGTTTTTAATGTAGCACCTTTCAGATACAAGTTGCAGGAGGCTCCCTTAGAACTTGTCTACCTTCCTGCAAACCCTCAAATGATTTCAATTTAGGAACATGTCTTATATTAGATGATCTTTATTTGTCCTTTATTTGTCAGAGTGGTCTATTATCCTAAAAGAGGGCTGTAAAGCATTATGAAGGGGTATATAAGTCTGGTAGTATTGCTAAGTGATAGAGTTTAGAACCACTTGTAACTCTCTACATCAGAGGTACCCAACCTCTGGGCTGTGGCCCACTAGTGGGTCATGAACTGTTTGAAACCGGGCCATGGAAACGGCAGGCGAGCACATCCACGTGGATTCCCACTTGTGCAAGCAGTGGGCAAGTGCATGCTTGTGTGCTTCATTTGCATGAGCAGTGGGCACACATGCATGCCGCTCATGCAAATGGAGCTGTGCATGCACGCTTGCTGGTTGCTTGTGCAGAACCATCCCTCTCTCCCCCCCTCCCACTGGTCCACAAAGTCAGAAAGGTTGGGGAACTCTTCTCTAATCCACAACTTCTGCCATGCTCATCCAGTAGTAAGGAATAATGGGAAGTGCAAAAATTTGGAAGCCCGTATGTCCTCAATCTCTGCTTTCCTTGTGTTCCTTTTTTTGTGCTCCTTTTTTGTGATAGCACAGGCTGAAGCTGTGACTTTTATTATTTTGTGTTCCAATTTTGGATGGGATAAAGTGGTATAGGAAATTGTTCCTATTGTGTTATTTTAATTAGCAATTCTGTACTATGATTTTAAAACTTGAAATTTACTAAAATGTAGATCTAAAATACTTATACCTTACTTTGGCTTTTGATTACAATATCAAATGAAGACTACGATTACAATCAATTAATATGTGTGTGTGTATGTCTGTGTGTAAGTTGGGCGGCCCCAGAGTATCACTTCAAATTTTTATTTTTTACACTTAGTCCTAAATTGTAGAAAAGACATTCTAGAATTCTTTTGAATACACATGCACATAGTTAAATGTATTTCCTCAATCCAAACCCAATATGTGGAACAATGGAGTGACATGTGGTTGCCTTACAGCAGTGTTTCTCAACCTTGACAATTTTAAGGCATGTGGACTTCAACATGAAGTCCACATGCCTTAAAATTGTCAAGGTTGAGAAACACTGCCTTACAGCCTATGTTTGCATTAAGAATTAGTTCATGTGAAGGATTGATTGAAATCATTTATGCAGAGAACTTCATGTATACACATGATTAATAGATTAGGGAAGGATCACCGCTTGTCTTATAATTAGAAATCCCTATTTAGTATGTAAAAGTTATCTCACAGATTGTGGTTTTAATGGCATCTCCTCACATGGCTGGACAGGACTCCTGTTTGAAAGTGCACATAGAGAGAGCTCTGATTCAGAGTAAGGTAACTGTATGTTTCGGATGGGGTTGTCTAGGATGGAACAAAGCTCTGGTTCTCTGTTGTCTTAAGAATCATTTCTCCAGAGTTTAATTTGCATAAAGTTTAAGTATACACCCAAGATTTAGCTCAGACTGAGCCCATCTCATTCTTTGTGCCAGAGAAAACCATCCTTTTCTTCTTGCCTTCTCTTCCTTCCTCCTTTCCACATTTTAAGTACCCATCTCTTGAATTGTTAGGCTTATTGACAAATTGTACCATTGAACTGTTGACCAACTTTTCTCAACACTTCCCAGAATGCAAATAGAAAGGGACAGTTTGAGTAAGTCCTTTTCTCTCTTTGTTAGATAATTACTGCTCACTTTCATGTGTATGTGTGTGTGTGTGTGTGTGTGTATTTGTATTGTCTTGATATATTTAAAGAAGCAATGTACCAGGCGAGAGGGAAACTCATTTAGGAAATGCATCAGAGTAACAATTAGCTAGAAATTACTACTTACGTTTTTTTTAAAGGACTTTCTTATTTCCCCTACTCTTTTATGCTACATCATTATGATGAATTAGAAGTCTAGTTTTGATTAAAGAACTTTGCTTGCACATGGAATCACCAGGGGATGGCTGCATGGATCTAAGTTACCTGAAAGGATCCAGGTCTGTCTCTCCCACCCTTATCCTCAAAGCCAACATGTTCTTAAATGATCAGAAGAAAGTGTCATGTCAAACTCATGAAAAAATGGGGAAAAGTGTGTTTTCCATATGCCCTACATTGCAAAGAAGGTGGGAGGGTATACTCTGTAGCATTACAAATTGTTGTTGTTGTTAATTGTGAAGTCGTGTCCGTCCCATCGCGACCCCATGGACAATGTTCCTCCAGGTCTTCCTGTCCTCTACCATCTTCTGGAGTCCATTTAAGTTCACACCTACTGCTTCAGTGACTCCATCCACCCATCTCATTCTCTGCCGTCCCCTTCTTCTATTGCCCTCAATCTTTCCCAGCATTAGGCCCTTTTCCAGTGAGTCCTTCCTTCTCATTAGGTGGCCAAAGTATTTGAGTTTCAACTTCAGGATCTGGCCTTCTAAAGAGCAGTCAGGGTTGATCTCTTCTAGGACTGACCGGTTTGAACGCCTTGCAGTCCAAGGGACTCGCAGGAGTCTTCTCCAACACCATAGTTCAAAGGCCTCAATTCTTTGTTGTTCAGCCTTTCTTACCACTACAAATATATTGACCCAAAACTCATATGGTGTTTGTGATTTCTTGCTTGCTTTTTCCATGAAATCTATTAATAAGTTTATGAATTATGCTTTCATAAGTTTTAGAAATTTTTGTATAGTCATTTCTGTCCTGCTTGGTGAAATTATCTAAAGGACCATAGTAAAATGACTGATCTGAAACTTGGATTAAGGTTTCTGCTCAATGGTGAACTCACTAGAGGGTCTTGGATGAGCAATCTCTTTGCAGACATCGATCCTTTTATGTAAAATGGTTAATGTGAAGTTGATGCTCAATAGTATAAAAATGCTTGTTGCACATACCAAATAAATGGTTGGTAGTACAAGTCATTTTCTCTAATTCAAAGCATAATATGTTCAGAAGACATTGCAAAATGAGTCACTTCATTGTTGAGAATGCTTGAATTCTAGAACATTCCAGGCCAATCCAGCATTTCATAACATGAAAACTGGATCTGAAGATAGTTCCACCCTGCCAGTAGCACATTCTTAATTCCCCCCACTCCCTAGTACACACACGTGTGTGTGTGTGTGTGTGTGTGTACACACACACACACACACACACACACACACACATCAAACCATGCATGCGTCAGCCTTTTGTTACTTCCTTCAGAAAGTGGTGGAACAGGATTGCTCAATTAACATATATGTATTTTGGCAAAAGGCCAGATCCAACTGCTGGCTGCACCCTACCTTTCTTTGCTCATAGCCTGATTATGTTCTCCCCGCCTCCCCAGTTTCTTTGACATAGCATTCCTTCTCTTCTTCCAAACTAATTTTCACCAGTCACTGCTCTGATGCTCTCCTGCTCTGACATGCTTTGGAGTTTCAATGCAATTCCTAAAGCAGGTTGTGTCATGTCCTCTCATGCTAGCTTTTTTTTTTTTTTTTTTTTTTTTAGGCTTGGTGGACTTGTCCAAATACTTTGCCTGGAGCAAGGCTCTCCACTCACTCTTAGTCATTTATGGTGTCTCTCTTTCTTGCCAGGCAATGAAATCTATAGTCTGGGAGGAGCTGCCACTGGGACTTTGTGATGGAGACCTACTGATATGAATGGCCAGCAAACTGCAGCTTAAACACGGACCAATGACTTGTTTGCTCCAGGATGTTCCTGTTCTATTTCTGGAAGATCAGATGAATGGGTTCCCCTGCAATGCGCCAAATGTATAGTTAACCAATATTTCCTTGTCTTTATTCATGATACACCAATATTAATTTTTGTGTCTCTTGCATCTTCACTGTATTTTACTTTTGATATGTCTGAGTCCATCATTTGCACCAGGAATTAGTGGTTCTTTTTCAGAGTCCTCTTTCAGTCTGATTTCAAATAGCAATGAAGTCTCAAAACCTGAGATGGCCAGTAGGGCAGATCCACCCCTTTTCTGTTTCTTTCCCATCTTCCCCAGATGACCCTTTTCCATTTTCATCAAAGCACAGTTGATATATTTTGTTTTTCAGGCTTTTCAGGAACGGTTATTCCCCATTCCCTATTCTTTAAGATCACTTTAATTTTTAATGTAGCATTCATTTGAAAATGCACATAATATATCTAATGTAGGATTGTGCTCTGACTCAGGCTAAAGTCAGAATTTGATGAATTGGTGGCAGATTTATATTCACTGAGATTGGCCAATGGCTTTAAGTCACTTGTCCTGGTTTAAAAAATTTCTGGGAATTTTTGGTTCTGGTGAATCATTCCTGAATTTCAAGTGGCAATACTGTTGTAGCCTCATGAAAAATAAAATAATAAAATAAAATGGCACATTTTCATGAAATGCTTTTAGGCCATGATTGTCTAGCCTTTTGACTTGCCTGGACCACATTGAGTGAGTGAGAGGGATTATACTGGGTTGCATATAAAATATGTAATATGGTTAATGTAAATAGCTGACCGGCTGTACTCAGCGTGTGGTCCTCAATGGAACCGCATCTACATGGAGGGAAGTGTGTAGTGGGGTGCCCCAGGGCTCTGTTCTGGGCCCAGTGCTCTTCAACATCTTCATCAACGATTTGGTCAAAGGGATAGATGGGGAACTCATCAAATTTTCAGATGACACCAAGCTGGCAGGAATAGCCAACACTCCAGAAGACAGGCTTAGGATACATGAGGATCTGGACAGACTTGAACACTGGGCACTATCTAACAAAATGAAATTCAATGGTGAAAAAAGTAAGGTTCTACATTTAGGCAAGAAAAACCAAATGTACAAGTATAGTATAGGGGGTACCTTTCTCAATAGTAGTATCTGTGAGAGAGACTTCCGCGGTCCTAGTGGACAATCACTTAAATATGTGCCAGCAGTGTGCTGCAGCTGCCAAAAAAGCCAACACAGTGCTGGGCTGCATTAACAGAGGGATAGAATCAAGATCACGTGAAGTGTTAATACCACTCTACAATGCCTTGGTAAGGCCACACTTGGAATACTGCATCCAGTTTTGGTCACCACGATGTAAAAAAGATGTTGAGACTCTAAAAAGAGTACAGAGAAGAACAACAAAGATGATTAGGGGACTGGATGCTAATACATATAAGGAACAGTTGCTGGAATTCGGCATGTCTGGTTTAAGGAAGAGAAGGACGAGGTGGGACATGATAGCAGTGTTCCAATATCTCAGGGGCTGCCACAAAGAAGAGGGGGTGAAGCTATTTTCCAAAGTGCCTGAAGGCAGGACAAGAAGCAATGGATGGAAACTAATCAAGGAGAGAAGCAACTTAGAACTAAGGAGAAATTTCCTGATAGTTAGAACAATTAACCAGTGGAACAACCTGCCTCCAGAAGCGATGAATGCTCCAACACTGGAAGTTTTTAAGAAGAGACTGGACAGCCATTTGTCCGAAATGGTATAGGGTTTCCTGCCTGAGCAGGGGATTGGACTAGATGACCTCCAAGGTCCCTTCCAACTTTATGATGATGATGATGATGATGATGATGATTTAACAAACTTCCTTTAATTTGTTTTTATTTTCTTGTGGGGCTGCTTTTCTGGCTGTCCAAGGCTGCATGCATCACGTAGGTCATGGGTTGGACATGCCTGATTTAAGATAATGAAAATGTGTATGAGGTTTCACATGGACATATCTATCCTCAATTCAAAGTTAGTCTTACGATCCAGACTGCATTGGTTACTTTGAATTTTGCATAGGATGGGGCCTCAGGTATTTATTGGGCAGCTTAGGGAACTAATCAGAGGAAATAAGGATAGGGAGAGCAGGGGGAGGACTCAGGCAAAATTTGCATACAGTAAATTAGAATCCTTTGGAAATTGCAGATATAATGTGAATGAGCTGTGGCAGAGCTCACAATTTGTGTGGGAGAACAGTTCTTTTTCCCTCCCAGTGTGATGATTTATTTATTTATTTTTATTTTATTTTATTCAAATACAAATAATACAAACATATAAATCTAAATAAAAAACAGTATTAAAAATACAAATATTACAGTGCACCCACACCCCTGGAGACCATTTTTATTACCTATATTTCTTCTCATATAACAACTAACAATATACAATATATTTCTGCCTTTGGTATGAAGAATATGTTTACAGCTGATCTCTCTCTTGCTTGTGATTACTTAAAAATTAGTTGGTTCGTATGATTTAGTCAAGACTGATGTAAATATACTTCTTTGAAGTCTTTCCACTAAAACTGGAGACTATGAGAAACAGTTAAACATTCCCATCAATGGTTTTACCCCCCCCTAATTGTTTCGTTTGCAGGGTCACTGTAGTTCAATATCACTGAGTTTTGGGGACCTTTTGAGCTTCTACAGATGTTTGTTGCAGGAGGTCTTAAATGGTGTTTTGACATAATGCTATAGAATATAACACAATTGTACTTTCAAGGATTTATATTTTAATCTCATTCCATTCTACCCCACAACATACCCGTCACTATCTTCATCATATCATCCCTTTTCCCTCTTCAAAAACCTTCTGTCTTTTCTATGATTAGCTTTAAAGATGAGTTATCAAGTCAATCAGCAGGAGATTTCTACAAAATAATCCAAATTGGGAATGGCAATTTTAGCTAAATTTAATCTTGGAGGATTTGTAATTTTGAGCTAGTTGGAAGCCTGAACTCATCTTTTGAAAGGATTCCAATTGGTAAAAAGGTAATTCTAATTTGTGTAGGTGATTGTGTTATGATGTCAAGAAAAATATTATTAAAATAGCATCTCTATGTTTCCTCCGTGGCACCCTGCCATAAATTGCTACCCAAGCAAGCAAGCAGGCCAATAAATAAATCTATTAGAAGTGGGAATGATCATTTTCTAGAGGAGATCTTCTTTGGGATAATTTATTTTCCCACATATAAGGACTAAATTTGGGGGAGACAAGTTATCTCAATGAACTAGTTAGAGCCTGAGCATAAAAGTTATACGAGTCTTTTTATCTTTTTATCAGTGTCCAGCAGTTTTATTTCCTTTCTAATTCTGTTCATTTTTCTCCTTAGCTTAGTAGGAGAAAAAAATAGTTCTTCTTTTTTGGTTTTTCCCAATTTCCTTTTTTAATCACTCCTTGTTATATACTACTCTACTTGTGGCAAATGGCAGAGGTTAATTATTGGTAGGATTAAATTTTCAGTCTTTACTCTGTTTGCTTAGAGAGAAAGACTCCACCCTCAGACTGATTGCATTCAATTTCTTATTTGATTCTCTAGTTGTTTACTAGACAGGAAACAATTTACAGTTTGAGGGTATTAATATGAGTGTGAACTCTGGACATATTAAAAACATTGGAAAATTTTGTTTCATTTTTTACTTTAAGTTGAAGTCACCTAATTCACATTTCTCAGAAATGATATGATTTATACTTCTCAGAAATACAAGTTATGCTACTCCAGATGTTACAATACAGTTTCTAGCTCATATATAATATATTATAATGCAGCTATTAAGATAAATAATGTAAAGTTGTGTATGAAAACAAATGGGAAATTTCACACAGTTTCTTTTGCAAAAATAATTACGTGAAAATTTAGGGAAGAGTTATGACTAAATACATGCACCTCTGAAAAAGAACAGATATATGGTAGTACATTTATAGCAACAATAATGTCTCTATGACAATATCAAAATATTCATTGTCCTAATCATGTACAGGTAGTCCTCGATTTACAACAGTTATTTAGTGACTGTTCGAAGTGACAATGGCATTGAAAAAAAGTGACTTATGACTGTTTTTCACACTTACGACCGTTGCAGCATCCCCACGGTCAGAATTTGGATGCTTAGCAACTGACTCATATTTATGACAGTAGCACTGTCCTGGGATCATTTTGCAACCTCTGACAAGCAAAGTCAATGGGGAAGCCAGATTCATTTAATAACTATATTACTAACTTAACATCTGCAGCGATTCACTTAATAACTGTGGCAAAGAAGGTTGTAAAATGGGGCAAAGCTCACTTAACAGATATCTCACTTAGCAACACAAACTTTATTATTATGGTCATACTTATATTGTGCAGGAAACCCAGTATATATGCATCAACATTTCCCTCCTTTTGCTATGATTTAGGAATGTCCTTCCCTGTGGAAGAGATACAATTACTATTTACTAATGATGCATGCTGTCCTGTACTATATGCTGAGTAGGGGAATGTATAAATTGATAAAATAAAGATGAGTAAAAGAAAGAGTATCCCTATGGATACTAAGAGTGAAGGGTTGAATAAAAAATTCACTAAGGAAATTGGTCGATGAGAAAAATGTTAAATCTCTCAATTCATGTTGTGGCTCTCAGTGCTACCAGTCCTAAAGCAAATAAAAAGCAGAAGCTACATAAATAATGAAAAATATTTAACTCTCAAAATGCTAATTTAAACTTTACTACATCTGACACTTTTGAGTGTGTTAGAGTTGGGTGGTCAATACATTTAAATAATCTTTAATTTTGGAAAGCGGCTACTTGATCATTTTAATATAAAAGTCAAAAAGAGTAATTTTCTTATTTTCTTTCCTTTAAAGAACATGTTTTGATGCTGCAGCTCTCCCATGCAGGTAACTATCTAATATCTTCCATATTAATAGAAAGGGTCTCCTGGTGTGTGTTCTTGTTTAACTTTCCTATAATCTTCAAAACACGTATTTATTTATTAAATTTATTTGCCATCCATATCACTCTGAGATTTCCATGATATTTTAGGTGATTGCAAGGAGTTATGTGGGTAGAAAGATGCTGGCATTGAAAACAGGCCACCGTTCTTTTACCAATGTGCTTTGAATGTGGAAAGATCTTGTTACAGTATTTTTTGAAGTATATGACACTTTTCATAGTCCCAAGAAACATTCTTCAAGATGCTGGCAGGAAGCGGGAACACACAACTTTCATAAGGTACAAAAGAGAGTGGGAAGGAGTCAAAAAGCACGCATGAAATAACAGGTCAAGGAACAAAGTTGAGAATTCCATTACTTTTTCCAGGGGGTAAAGACTGAGTGGATATTTCATGGTTGCCTTTTTTTTTTATTAAAAGTTTTTTAAAGTTTTACAGAAGAAAAAAAGAAAATCCCCCTCCCCAAACCCTCCCCACCCACCCCAACCCTCCCCCAACCTTCCCAGAGCTGAATATAGGCTTAATTAAAACTTAAAAGAAAAAAATTTAGACACATGTAAACCATAAACAATTAATTACAATAATTAAACAAATTATAAAATACTTTAAAACCAATATATATATATATATATATATATATATATATATATATATATATAAAATTATATCTAAAAATACACTACTTATCTAGAATTTTCATTCAATCTCCATAATATCATACTTATATTATATAAAATCTATCCCTCTTTCTTTGTCATCAAACTCAAAAATACACATATAAACTATATACCATAAACAATTAATTAATTAATTACAATAATTAAACAATTTATAAAATACTTTAAAACCAATATATAAAAAGCAAAAAAGGAAAAAAAATTATAATCACAATCATTAGACACATTATAAAATACTCTAAACAGGGAAAAATAAAAATCAGCCTTTCAAACTAAAGTCCAAATAAAAGTCCAAACTAAAATCCAAATAAAGTCCAATAAGAAGGAAAAGAAAAGAAAAATAATAATAATTAAATAAAAAAAAGTCCGTTCCGTTTTTTTTTAAAAAAATACAAAAAACAAAGAAAAATCCTTCAAGAAATAAACAAAAGTTAAACAAAAGTTAAACAGAAAGGGAAAGTAATCCTCCTAAAATCCAAAACCCAACATCATTATAAATAATCAAATCCATTCCATTCCGTTCCAGTCGGAAAAAGAAAAAAAACACCAAAAAGCCTACCGATCGCCATTTTACTTTCCCTTTCAACAAAAGAAAAAAACAAAAATAGGGAATAAAAATAAATCTTTAAATTTAAAATCCAAATAAGACCAGAAAAAACAAAATACTGTACTCAGCTCTGTCCGCTTTTTTAAGAAAGCTCACCAGATCACTTCAATCGCGGAGGTGGTTGCAGCGGCTTGTTTTCTCCCTAGAGACAAAAACAGCTGGGAAGCGGAGACAATCCGAACTCCGTGGGAGCACTCTTTTCACCCCCCCCAAAAAACCTTGGGGGTGCATAAGAGGCTCTACCACTATTCAGATGATGCTCTTCTCCCTCCCTTTGCCCGGGAGGGAGATTTTGGAACCGCAGAACAGCTGATGTCTGCTGTTCATAGTGGTTCTAACACTTTCCAAGGAGGACGGCTACGAAGTAGCTGCCATCGCACGCGCAGATCCACCGGAAGCCCCCCTCATGGTTGCCTTTTTGTAGCAGAAATACACACTGATGCCAAGAGGACACGAAAGAAATGTAGAAACTAAAAGCTATGGCAGGAACACCCACAGATTATCGGATGGTGGGCCTAACTTCTACCCAGAAGATGCTCGAGGAATTATACCAATGCTTTATTACTGGGGGAAGTAAATGAAAGGGATAGGAGTATCTCACCCTTTTCTATCTCAGTACTACCTTCTAGCCCCCCTATGAACTCTTCCCTTAATCTCAAGACTAGCTTTGTGCCCGGAGGCCATTATTCTTTCCCATAGCAACCTAGTGCTCGTAATCCTCTTAGTCTAAACACACTTGACTCATCCCCATGACTTTCTCCATAGCCCCTATCTTTCCCTCCCACCTTCTTCCTTTGGACTGCAGCTTCTACTGCTTGTTCTACTATCAGGGCTATTCCATGTGGGCTGCAAAACTGCAAATATAGCAAAGAGGTTTCTGTATCTGATTTTTTTGAAATCTGGTAGCTTTAGCTTATGCAAAGCATACCTCAAGATACTAATTTAAAGGGTGGAGAAATGTAAAGCTTAAAATACTCAGTATGCAATAGTCCCTCCAGAAAAGAAACAGCTCAAGTTCATTATAACTTGCATGGAATATGAATGTGTCTCCTCATATAATAGGCATTTTTTATAGTTCATAATGGAAGTTTAAATCTGCAAAGACTGTCCAGGCTAACTGAAATGCTTTGTTAGCATATGTAGGATATTACTGGTAATTGTTTTCTTATAATGAAATTCTTAATGACACTCTTACAACTCCAATGGGCTTCTCTGCATAAAAGCAGCAACTTAAAGCATGGAGAATAAAAAGACATTTCATAACAGTAATCACCAATCTGATTAGTTTGGAAGAAAGGATTGTCTAATTCACTTATACAAATGTTACTGTTAAATAAAGGCAAAGTCCTTGCATAATTTTCTTAATGAGGAGGAGCTGAAAGTGATCATGACTCAAGGTGAGTTAAGCTATTGCTTAATATTACTGGAATATTTTTTTTACAAATAGACACCACAGCTATGATTCATTTTTCTTTATTAGAATTCAAAACAAACAATTATCATTTATTAAGTTGTCATAAGATCCAAATCTTGAGCTATCTTGGCTCTCTTTCTCTGTCTGGGTGTGTTGTATATATGTTAAAGACACAATAGGCTTCTCTATGAAAGAGGTATAGGGAGAGGTAGGTGATTTCTATAGAATGAACAAGTAAGTGGATGTAAGAATAGGACCTACAAGAAAAAAACGAAGGCTCACATTTCACCTGCTTTGCCTGATACAAGAGGTACACCTAAGGTAATGGCAAGCATGGGAGGGCAGATGGGGAATAAAGAACATAGACTAATATTCTAACATCTTAAGATTCCTGCTTAACAAGCACATTTACTATAAACACCCATATCTCTTCTTAACAGTAATTTTAAAAGATATGGCTTTCTTTTGCCATCTGCAATCAGTCCTGTCATAAACCTGTCCGTTTTATGGAGGAGGGGAACCGATTTCAAAGCAAGCTTATCATTCAAGTTGTCATAAAAAAAGAGAATAAAAGAGTGGCGGACTCTCCTTTATGATTTATTGATTACTCATGTTTCCTGCAGAAAAGTGGCAGCACCCTGCTCAGGGCAGAAGGCCAAATTTGGGCACGTGTCAAACATTATCTGGGCTTTCTTTGCCCTTTATCTACTTCCTCCAAGGATTTCACTCTTCCCCAAACTGTTCCTTATTTTTTTTTTCTTTTTTTACTTTTACCCTGCTTTCTTGTTGCCTGTCCAGGGAAGCAGAGCAGGCCCAAGGATGAGACAAGAGGATTTTAGTGAAGTGCCACCGGGTGGATTCTTACCTTCTACCATTATGGATGACTCATGGAGAAATGATGGGAGTTCAGAAATTCACCATTTTAGATTTACTAGTATCTTGGATTGACAGTACATTAAGCACACCAGGACAGGATAAGAAATAAAAATTGGTGACTCAAGAACCTGCTGCTCCATGTAGAGACAGCGATGAGGAGGCATCATTACAGGGCCCTATATCTGCTTCAGGTGATGGCGCGGAGCTTCATTTTGGGTACATTGTGAGTGCTATTGTCTCATCTTGGGGGATAATAGGGAGACTACTTGTTGAAACATTTGTTTGTGTACATATAGACATGGCCTCCTGACCTCTATACTTTGAATGGGTATAGTAGAGGCAGGAATATAAACTAAGAAAGGAACACCCAGAAATGAATGCAAAATGGTCACTGATTTGCTACCACCAGAAACGGGCAACTACCTGTCCATTTAGTATGTGCTGTGGACATCCTACTATGTCTGAGTGCTGCTCTTCAATAAACACTACCAATCTGTTGTATAAGAGTCACCATTTTGTTGAACAATCAAGCACATGCATCTATGTATAAACCCACAGACTTAATTAAGGTAAATGTATTAACTTGCTTGAGGCAGCATGATCTATCTTACAGAATTAGTGAATACAAAATCCAAGTGGAAGATTCTGTAGCAATGCTCAACCCAAGGGAGAATGAAGGAAATGGATGACCATTTTGGTAGCTGCTGGAGTTAGTCCTTTAATCAGGCTAAAAAGAAGAGGATTGTGATGTGACACGTGATGTCTCATTCTGAATCTCACAGTAGCCCTGGGTGCTGGGTGAAGGGTGAAGCTTGCAAGCCAAACTCTAATGAAGTTTTATTTAAGCCTGTATGCTAATAATGCAACATCAAATAGCTTTTATTGTAGCTGCCTAGCTGCTACTGCATGCAATCCTAGAGATTCATTCTTGGACATCATATTCTGATTCACATCTAGAGGAAATGGTATTAAGTCAGATGAAACTCAGATTTGATTTAATATAGCTACGTAGGCTATGTTGAAAGAAAGTAGAAAATGTGATTTTTTTTTCATAGAATCATAATGTTAAAAGAGATTTCAGAAGACATGCATATGAAACAGCATCCAATGCAAGTATTGCTAAAGTAATTTGGACAAGTTACCCATTCAGCCTCTGTCTGAAGACCTCAACTGAAGGGAACATACCATATTTATTTATTTATGAGACTTATACACCGCTTTAAGTGCAAGAACTCTCTAAGCGGTGTACACCACTAAGCAATGTATATATATATATATTTACATTGCCCCCAACAATCTAGGTCCTCATTTTACCTACCTCAGAAGGATGGAAGGCTGAGTCAACCTTGAGCCGGTGAGATTTGAACCACTGACCTGTTGAACACAGTCAGCTAAAGTGGCCTGCAGTATAGCTCTTTGCATTAGGAAATTCTAATATTTTACTGGAATCTATTTAAACTATAGTTTAACTTATTGTTTCTGGTCCTGCACTTTGGGGCAGCAGGTACAGTAATAAGTCCATTCTTTTTTTTGTGTGACAACTTTTCAGATATTTGAACCCTACTATTATATCCCCTCCCCTCCTCTTTCCTTCCCTTCCCTTCCCTCTCCCCTGTCCCCTCTCCCCTGTCCCCTGTCCCCTGTCCCCTCTCCCCTCTATTCTCCATAACTGAATTGTTTCTTTAACTTTTTCTCACAAGCTTAGTGTTCCAACATCTAGGAAGGCTCCTCTGAACTTTCTCCAAGTATGGCTTTTCTTGTATTCCAGCACAATAACCCGCATTTAGCAGACTTGGGTGATCATTGACTTTACAGTGTAATAAATTCTCAATTTACAAAGTTTTATAATACTACTCACTGGACAGCATAGTAATTTTGAAATATAATGCAAATGTAAGTAATATGCAATTTTTTTATTTACTTATGTTTTAGATTGGAATATGCCATATATTTATAAGGTCATATTTTACATTCAGACATTCTTTTTTTTTTTTAAATGACATAAAATTAAAAGGCTTCCAGACTTTCCTCTAATTTCAATGTGCCATACACAGCCTCAGCCTCACTTTGGACAAAGTTATGACAATGCAATGTAACAGAAAAGAGGTGAAGGCAGGGGAATCCTTCATTTTAGAGTAAATATAACTATTTTTATAAGAGTTTTTCACAGTTTGATGACGAAAAGCAGCTGGGTCCAAGAAGCCACCTTTCCATTCATTCAAATGTAAGAGAAACTAAGTATTCTGGCAGCTGAAGTGTACCAGTAATGTATATTACATTCGCATCTCTTTCTTACTTCTAATTGCCCTGACGTATATTCTCTCCTATTAATTATGTATTTGAATGCATTTTAGTTTCTCTCCTATTATTTGTCCAGTTAACAGTCTTTGGTTACTCTAGATCAGTGTGATGTATTGTACGTCCAACCTAGAAACTTTCACTGGTGCAGAACTAAGCAGCGAGCATGCTTATAGCAACGAGACATTTCTTATTACAACTATTTTGTGCCATTTCTATTTGCTGCCTCTTCATTTTGTTAAATTATTAGGTTTTAAAGTTCCACATTAGGGCTAGGCAAACTTGATGTGCCAGAGCAGGCCCTAATTATAGCATGCATATAGACTTCCTCCAAACCCAAATTTATTGATTCAAAAATCTTATTTTATTCATTTGTATGCCACCTTTTTATTTTTTACAAATAACTCAAGGTGGTGAACATATCCAACATACCTTCCTCTTCCTATTTTCCCCACAATAACAATCTTGTAAGGTGAGTTGGGCTGAGAGACAGTGACTGGCCCAATGTCACCCAGCTGGCTTTCATGGCTAAGGCGGGACTTGAATTCATCATCTGCTGCTTTCTAGTCTGGAGCCTTAAACACTAGACCAAACTGATTCTCTTCATCAGGAGCAAGTCTGGACATATGCCCCTTATCACACAATATGCAGCAGAATGTATTAAATATTCCATTGCACTCTGCTCTTCTTTAATTTGGATTTTGAGTGTTAAAAAGTAATGTATGCATATGTGGATTCATTGACCAATCAATATACATAAACACCCACTACTTCTTCTACTACACATAGCAATTATGTTTGGAGATGCACATCTTGCCTTTTGATCAACCGACCCTCCAGGCAGTTTGCAACTGATAGTTGTTAGTCCTCTTGTTAATGGATAAAGCCAGAAGAGCTTGCCTTCAGATGTGCAGCCTGGAATTTCAGTAACTAGATTCTAGTTGTGCCTTCTTTGACCAATAAATAGGGGGGAAATCCTATTCCTGAGCTGCATGGTTCTTCCTGGAAATAGAAGAGGTAAACTCTTGGAGGTTTTGATAGGGTCCCTGGGTTCATGAAAGTTACAAGAGTAGACTATTAGCTCAGTTCCTTTATCTTGGAATCTGTCTCAGAATCAGTAAGAATTTGTGAGCTAAGGCAACAAGATTATTGTTTCCAGGATCCCCTTTTAAGGGCCTGTAGCAGAAAATGTAGCCATTTCTCTAAGTGAATTGCTCTCCAAGGTTCCATTTCCCAGGAAAGAAAAATGCACAGGCACTGTGTAGATTTTCCAATGTGCAGCAGAATGTACAGAGTATGCAGGACAGGGCATTCTCCAGCAAGATTGCTGTCAGCTTTGGATGGTTTAACTGGGGGAATTGTTACACAAGAAGGAACATGAATCTTTCTCAAGTGAAGATGGACCTTGATCACAGAGCTTGTATCACATTTACTGAGAACTGGACCAGGATACCAGTGGGATTGCCTTTTTCTAAGAGTCTTAGACATCTAACCAGATCGAGCAGAATGGGCATGCTGCAGTTCCTGTCAGACAAAGAGCATCAGCTGCTGGCCACCAGAAGGTGAGCTTTTTCTGCAGCAGCCCCTCCTCTGTGGAACATCCTCCCTTCAGAGATCAGAATGGCCAAAACCTTGTTAACCTTCTGTAGGGCCCTAAAAACCTGCCTATGTTCCTGAGCCTGTGGTGCTGAATGTGTCAAAGGCCCTGTTTCCTGACTGTATGGCTAACTGACCAAGTATCTTGCTCCTATGTATATTTAATCTGAATGCATTTATTGTTTTAAAATACGTTTAGTATTTTTGACGGTAATATATTTTTTGAATTGTAAGCCACCAGAGACATTGACTGATATGGGTGGCTATGTAAGGGTGTAGGTCTATACATATGTTGTATATGGTAAGTTTAAATTTGTGTTATGTATGTATACACTTTAAGAGCAAGCAACTAAATTTCATTTTTAATGTGTGCCATTGTACCCACAGTAAAAAATGACAATAAAGGTTATCTATCTATCTATCTATCTATATATCTATCTATCTATCTATCTATCTATCTATCTATCTATCTATCTATCTATCTATCTATAAATATGAGATATAGTTTAAAGCACAGGTGTCAAACTTGATCATGTCACGTGACGTATCGTGACGTATTGCGACTTTTTTTTGCCTTTTTGGAGCTGAGTTGGGCGTGTCCCGCGTGTGATGCATCCGGCCTGTGGGCCGCCAGTTTGACACCTCTAGTTTAAAGCTATAAAGTTCTTTTCAATATCTACTGGAGCATGAAAACATGGTTTATGCATTTCATTAGTTTTAGGATTGATTTAACTACAAGATGTAAACCAGTTCAGACTGAACAAGATAATCACCATTTTATATATGCCTACAATGCTTATGCTAGCAGGTTGTGCAAAATGGCATATTGAAAAAAAAATATATCAGAAAACATAAGCTGCATACCTATTGCAAATACACGGCTAACCAGTTTTCAAAAGAGCAGTTCAACAATGACATTTTTATCTGGCAGAACTATACTTCTAAACCCGATTCTTTGATATTATCTTGAGACCCTGGGTCTTTTTTTTTTTTTTTTTTTTTTACTGATGGACAGAAATACAGTCACTGAAGGGCCTACATTTCCAGGCAGGTGGATGATCTGAGAACTTGGAAAGAATGAGGAACTTGGAAAGAGACCAGCTTCTTTTGCACACTATTGCTATGCAGAAGGTGTGGGGTGCAACTTAATACCTTTGAAGTCTTAAGGAAAAACACATAACAACAAGTTTTTTAGATCAGTAAGTTATGAAAGATGGTGAAATGTTACCTAAAACAGTGCAGAGTAAGCATCTGTGGTTTTTGCTTTGAGTCTGAGGATCAGTTAGCCGTGCCCTGTGGGCTCTTAAAATTCCTAACATTAGGCACAGCAATAAATGTACACTAGTCTGCACCCCAATCAATTAAATTCTTCTAAGGTTTACTGATATTTATTTATCTGAAATTTTGTTTTACAAAGCTGACCCAGCTCAGATTGACTAGGTGTATATAATTACAACTAGCAAGATACCTGAAAATAACAGCAGCAAAAATAAAAAAAGAAAATCATGTAATGGGAGAGAAACCCATATTACAACCAAAACCAACAATACACATCCAATGGGTGTACCACTAACCTCTTCAAAAGGTTGGGGGGAAAGCCATTTTTTAAAAAGAAAATCTTTAAGATTGTGGGGTTGGGATTGTGTGAACCTCAGCAGCAGCTTTTCCTGGGTAGCATTATTTATTAAATGAGTAAATCCTTTTTTTGTCACTGTTAAAGGTATATCGTCTCAGTCATACATTCCATCTCCAACTTTCACTTGTTAGCATAGACTTACAGGGAAGCATCTTTGCTGTTCCTCAGTTTGGTCTCCAATTTGCAAAGCTACAGATTTATACACAGTATACAAAAACAAGGGGTAAGTGGAATTCCCTGCTGATGAAAGGCTGTCATATTGCTGTTACAGTCTCCTTTACACAGAGCATGGAATTTGCAGATTTCACGTACACTTTGTTTTTTTCTTGGCAACAATATGGAAGTAGTTTGTCACTGTCTTCTTCTGAGATTTTTTTGAACTAACCAGTCTAACTTAACAATCATTTCCTTGTAGTCTCCTATCCAAGTGTTAAACAGATCTAGTCTTGCTTACTTCCCAACCCAGACATGGTTGGGCAAGCTGAGATACTATATTATTAGGCTGAAGAAACAGAAATGGATTATTGATGTCATAAGTTTTTGCTTTGGAACAAGCATTGTTCCTTTTAGATTTGAATTGGAATTACCATTGCTTCTATGAAGCAATGGTAATATGAGTATGAATGGGCCACCATTGGCCTGGAAATCAATCAATCAATCAATTAGGATGAGGCAGTTGGAACTAAGTCTTGAAAGCACTACATCAGAGAAGAACTTGTGTTCAGTCATTGACAACAAGCTGAACATGAGCCAGCAGCATAAGACAGCTACTGAGCTGTGGTGGCACAGTGGTTAGAATGCAGTACTACAGGCTAACTCTGCCCACAGCCAGCAGTTCGATCCTGACCAGCTCAAGGTTGACTAAGCCTTCCATCCTTCTGAGGTTGGTAAAATGAGGATCCAGATTGTTGTGGGCAATATGCTGACTCTGTAAACCGCTTAGAGAGGGCTGTAAAGCACTATGAAGTGGTATACTGTATAAGTCTAAGTGTTATTGCTATTGCTGTTGCCATTGCTATTACTTGAGGAGATAACACCATTTGAGATGAATTCAAAGATGTGTACAAGCTTTATTCATTTCCAATCTGCATGACTGTGATCACATCTAGAGTTTTGGATATAATATTAGGCATCACATTTCCAGATACTGAAAGGTTTGAATAGGTCCAGAGAAGGGTGACAAAGGTGATACAGGGATTTGAAAACAGGTGGAAGGAACTGGGTGTTCAATCTGGAGAAAAGAAGATGAAGGGTAGTCATGATATCAATCTTCAATAAAGTAATTTGGTCATGATCAAGAACAGTTTTCCATAGGTCCAGAAATGATGAGCATAAATAGCTGTTACCTAGTTTTTAATTTAAAAATAAGAAGAATGTTTTGATTTTGAGTTCCATAAAATAATGGAACAGTATATTATGATGTCTGTAATTCTCCATTTCAGGAAGTTTTAAAAAAGAGATGAGATAGCTATCTCTCAAGAATAGATTAATTGATTTCAACGCATCCTACAAAAGGTAGATGCTCCTTGTAGTTAACTTCAACTCCACAAGTCTATGATCCTGAGATTCCTGGCAAGGATGACAGCAATGAAAATACCCACCCCGTATTACTTGTCTGATTTAAAGGGTTGCATTACATGCCCCACAGAAGTGCAATATGACACTAAGACTGCTATTATTCATCCCATAGAAAAACATTCATTTTGAACCTACTAGACGATCTGTTTCATTTCCTCAGCAGTCATTTAATCAGTGGGGGTGAGGGGAATACAAAATGTTCACCAAGTGACTTGCTCCTACTTGTATGTGGAATTGTATCCATATTTGGTGTTTTAAGCAGTAAACAGGATCCATGATACAGGAAGTAGGAGGGGATACTCTCCAACATAAAGTATTTTAGCCATCATCAGGTCACTGGGAACAGAAATGGAGGGACTTTGGACATCTTACTTCAAGTTATAGGATCTCTGCTGTTTACCTGCATGAGGTTTTTTTTGTCCTTGTACCTCAAATGCAAATAAAAAGTCAGGATTCTGGGAGGAATTCTTGATTTCTGAAACAGAATGCCTTCTGAAAAAGTTGAATTAGAAATAGATCCACTTCCCTTTGTACTAAAGTTGGATTTTTAGCCAAAAGGTTCTTTTGTCAGTGTTCCACATACATATATTTGAAGAAGTACCAAGATGAGGAATGACTGTTTTCACACTAGCATTTAACAACAATATAAATAAGTCCCAGGCTCATATTTTCCTTTTTGGCCATGGTCTACAATATTACCTTTTCTCATTCTCAATCCATAAACGAGACAGCCTTAATTTTCCCAATCCTAAATTAATATTTCTTTTGTCTAAGAGCAGCCCAAGGTGGGCAAAATCTGATAGGCTTTGTCACCTTGAATGTAAGTCAGCTGACTGGCAGTGATTGGAAACAGATGGAATAGAGACAGAATATGGAACTGCAATAGGAATAGAAATACCATGCCAGTTTAGTTTTCTGCTAGCTCAAAGATAAATAGGATTATGTCAGTAATGGGGAATGGCCCAATCATTCTGCTCAACTCTTTATGTCCCAATAAATGTATGAATCAGAGGTCCTGGTCCAGTTCTTAGAAGTTTCAATAAATAATCAGAACTGTGGTTATTACTAACTTCATCTATAGTGCTTTCACTTTCCCTCTTTTAAAGATAGATAACAAACTCATTTGTACTGAGTAGAAATAGAATCTAGGTCTGCCATTCAAATTCCCTGGAGATGCTGCATCCATTTTCTTAATGATGAAGAAAGAATACCTGCCTAAAATTCTATGAAGGATGAAAGAAGTCAGAAATAGGATGAAATGTACTACGGAGAAGGGTCACTGTTGATACACTATGCTGATTCTCCAATCAGAACTGGCTGAGGAATTCTGGGAATTGAAGTCCACAAGTGAAAAAAGGACCAAGTTTGAAGACCTCTGCATTGAGAGTTCAAGATAGTAATCTGGAGATTGTGTAGCTTTAAACTCTCTGATGACAAGTGATTTGAATCCCCCAAAGCTAGCCACACAACATATATCAGAATGTATTAAATATTCCATTGTATCCTACTCTCTTTTAATTTGGACATTGAGTGTTTAAAAAATAATAAAACGTGGCCTTTTCCAGGAATTTAAATTGACATAAATTGACAGAAAGGCAGACAATTATATTGCAAAAACATATGTCAGTAATATCATCTCCATTCACTTCTATATGCTTATACAATACTAGAAACATGATGGGAATAAGGTCATTACAAGGACAACTGGGAAAGAATCAAACCTGAAACTCCATAAGGCAATATGGGTGGGATCTGATATTAACATACCTGTGCGGGAGGTTTTGTTTTTATTTTTTCCAGAGGACAAGGTGTGGATTCAGTCTCATGCCAGCTCAGATGCCCGCAAAGGGGCATATGTCCAAACTTGCTCCTGATGAATGCAATTGTAAGAAAAATAATAATAATGATAGTTAGCAAATTATCATGCTACAAGTGGGAAAACAGTTTTTCTGCATCTGGAATATAAACCTCAAACTAACAGCCCACAGGTTATAATTAATTCTTGCCTTCTTCCTCACAACTTTTCCCCTTATCATGTGTATAAATATCCCCTCATCACGTGTATAAACAGCATGTGTATGGTGGCGCAGCAGTTAGAGTGCAGTACTGCAGGCCACTTTAGCTGACTGTGTTCAGCAGGTCAGCGGTTCAAATCTCATCGGCTCAAGGTTGACTCAGTCTTCCATCCTTCCGGGGTAGGTAAAATGAGGACCCAGATTGTTGGGGGCAATGTAAATATATATATACATTGCTTACTGGTGTACTACACCGCTTAGAGAGTGCTTGCACTTAAAGCGGTATATAAGTCTCATAAATAAATAAATAAATAAATGTGTATAAACATCTATCGTCCCTGGAATTTTTTTTTCTCACTAGAGAAATATAAATGAGAAAGAGAAAAATAAAAATGAGAATAAAAAGCAATGGAGGAAGAAAGCCAGAAAAAGCCTCTGAGGAAGATAGGAAGCTGTCAAAGATAATCAGTGCTTAGGCAGAGTACGTACTCTCAATTGCCATGTAAGAAGTATTCTTCTGCTTAAACTAAAAAAAGAAGCCCTATTGACTGTCTACACTTAACCAACATTGGTTGATCTCAAGAAAGCTAAGTAGGATTGGAGTTGGTTGGCTTTTAGATGGGAGAATAATGGGAAATCCTAATAGTGTAGGCTAATTTGAAATTTGGAATAACACTCTAGACTGAGGCAATGGCAAACCATTTCCAGAGTACTTTCAAGATAACTATAGAGATGTATCTATTAATAATTGAGAGTCAAACTCAACTTCAGGAGGATTTCACTTTAAGAGAAGTCTACTATTTTGTGGATGAGTGCACCATATAATATTCCTTTCCTATATAGTAAGTATGAATGAGGGCCCAGATTGTTGGGGGGGGGCAGTATGCTGACTCTGTAAACTGCTTAGAGAGGGCTGTAAAGCACTGTGAAGCGGTATATAAGTCTAAGTGCTATTGCTATCTATCTGAATAAGCAGCCTTCCTTCCACCTGTTTGCTATTTCCACACGGCCAACACATTTGTCTTCTGTTATTTTTTGATGCGGATGTTTCTCAGTATCATTGGCTGGTGTGTGTATGGATAAAAAAAGGGAATCAAACTGTGTGTTGCATTACACACACTGCTGGAGATTCCTTGAAATCCCACATTTGAGGGGAAGTTGGTAGAAAAAAAATTGAACACTCCACCTGTAATTGCATCGGATTCCCATTTATTATTTAACTTGAAATAATAAAAAGGCATAGAATTAGTCATATGCTACAAGTGTGACTTAATGCATAACTTGACTTAGTGAATGTCCATTTAAAACTGCCTAATGTATTTTTTGGAAATGGTTGTAGTTCATGGCAAAATATTGTGTAGGGATGTGCAGGAATCTGAGTTTGAAGGGCAGAATATGATATCACAAATTGGCATATATATAGCACCTGTCATATGTTTCTTTTCCTAGGATCATCTATCAGCTTTGTGATGTCAGCTTTCCTAGCCAGGAAAAGATGCAGCTGCTTTAAGACAATTCTGAAGATGTTTTGTTCATGCCTTGTGTGTGGCAAAGCATATTTTGCCATTCGCCAAATCTCTGCACAGACCTGGGCTGTTGTCTTAGCTCTGAGGAAACAGGCCTTTTCTGATATAGCCTCCCTGGAAACTCATTGCCTTGCTTTTGTCAAGCAAATTTTAAGTCATCACCCAAGAACACATTTAAAAAATACTGACTTATATATCAACCCTGCTGTTTTACATTTTGTCTCTTGCATGCAATTAAAAAATGCAAATGTTAGATTGTTCTGTGATCATATTTATGGGGCTTTTTATGTTGGCCACAGATTTTTTCTCAGTCTACACTATACTTTTTGTGGCACAAATCTTTGTAAGAAAATGCCTTTAAATAATATCACAGTCATCAGATTTCTCTCTGTTTCTGAGGGAGAACAATAAATGAGCCACCACCCATCTTTCTGCTTTCGCCTTGAAGTACAACAAACCAATCCCTTTTGTTTCAGGCTAAACTTATCCCCATCTCTTGATCTAGCATAACTTTGTGTGAGGCCAGGCTCTTCAGGCAAAATCTCTGTGAGACTATATTTAGAGGTAGTCCCCAGATTTATTCTCTGATTATGTGTTGCTACAGTTCACCATACCAAAATTGACCTAGGAATGTCCTCAGTTCATTTTGTGAACACTTGAACATGATCTAGCAAAATTGCTAAGTATGCTTGCAAGTTCAAATGCTTTACTGCTGAAGGCAATGGGATATTCTGTTACTTAAGGGAGTGTTGTGTCATAATTGCTGCCTTGAATTGGAATATTTTAAAACCTTTAAAGTCAGATATTGAGAATTCACAAAAAATAACTTAAAAGAATAGTTCTAGTTATTTGGTTCCTGGTCTGACTGAAAGGCATAATGGGAAACTGGAACATTCTAAAAGGAAATGGTGATAGTTGTGGAGACAAAATATATAGAGATTTAGATTTATTGTTTAGGTAGGTGGAGGTACTTATCCAGGGTTGTAGCTGATAATATTAGGTGTCATTGAAAGTTTAATACAGTCAAAACCACAAAAGCCAAAAGCCAGAGCCACTGAAGACCAGGCACTGGGGCAGAGGAAAAGGAGTTGGAACACAGAATCAATTGAAGACATCAAGACTACCTTTCCTGTGAGCAGCCTGCCCCCATTTCCTTCTATATCCCCCTCTGGGACATTACAGGAAGTAGAATTTTCAGAAGGTAGCACTGAGACAGGCTTCTAGCTTCCAGCAAAGATACGTGTGCTTGAACAGTTCCTATCTTTCCCCCATCTTGTTATATATACAGTACATTGGTTCAGTCCTTGAGAGGTTAGCTGATAATACTAAACTTGTCAGATTCAGAGGAGACTATGCAGGTGCTAAATCATGTCGTTTGTTAGTTTGTTAGTTCAGGAGTCCCCAACTGCCGGGTCATGATCCATTACTGGGTTGAGAACTGTTTGGAATTGGGCTGAGGAAGTGGCAGGTGAGCATGCATGCCCCATTTGCACAAATGGCTTGCCCACCACTTGAGCAAATGAAGCTGCATGTGTGTACTTGTGTTTGCCCATTGCACACGCACAACCATGCCCTCCCCCCCCCAACACAATGGTCTGCAAAGCCAAAAAGGTTGGGGTGAGTTTTTAAAAAATGACACCAGGAAACATAATGCAAACATAAAAGCCGATACAAATGCAAACAATTATCACTGTGGTTGACAGTGGTATTCTCTAATAACTGCACAGGTAAGGGCAGGAACTGATCTGGTGGGAGACATGTGGGCTGATGGGGGAAGGAAGGCAGACAGCAGAGAATAAGAAGAGCCCGTTTTCCTTTTCCTCATTCTCATAACAGCATCAGAAGCTGTTATTCCACCCTTTCCTGGCCTTGTTTTGGAAGTATGGCAAAAGAGCAGCTTACCTTTTATTTCAGCCTGAAGGATGGTTTATTATTGCTGATTCTGTTTATTATTGCTGATGACTTGGAGAACAGACCGAAGTAAAACCTTTGTATGTTTACCACCAGCCTGAATTTGGTTAGCAGAACAACTGGAAGAAACTCCCCTTACTGATGATTGAACAAAGGCTGTTATGTGGAAGAGGCTGTTTTCTCTTTGTAATTGGCCTGTTTTGAAGATTTAAATTATAAAATGTCAAAAGTGTCTCATAGAGTTCTCGTAAGAATAACAGCATGCAGTTATTCGCTATGGCTGAGGTCTTGTTCCAAGAACTATAGATGGGCCTCTGAATAAAAATAGGTTGTGGCCGACTCAGAAGGAGTAAGTTCAGGGGAATAGTTACACCTTTCCTTGGGCCCCATGCCTATGTGGTGCTCCCTAAAGGAGGGAGCTGCATCTTTTGATTAGGTTTGCAAAGGGTGAAAGATCCTCAAGCTCATTGTGGGTGATGCAATGATATTTCTCCTTTTTTTCCAAGTGCCATTTCAAAGCAGAGTCAGAGAAGCTGCCCTGTGCAACCTCCCTTTCTGGTATTTGAGAGGACACGAATTACAGACGTAGTTTTCAGCCCCTGCAGGAACTTTCAAATACAGATGACATTCAAAGTAAGCACATGGAAGGTAAGCAGAATGTTAATCCCTTTTCTCTGCCATTCTCATATACTAGTTGATATTACAACATGTAACTATATACATATTCCCTAACCTCGGTCTTCTGGATAGGTTGAACATCAACTCCCATAATGCTTCAGCCAGCATGAGAGATGATCCACCATATTTGCACAGCACCAAAAGGAAGGAGAATATACCATAAGAAACAATCAAGGATTGAGAGAATGCTTGAAGTTCAATTGCTAAGCAATCCTGTGAGCTGAATAATCCTACTGAACAAATGGCATTGTTTCAAAATTGATACATACATTGATACATAAAGATTTACTATAAATGAATGTGTTTGTTAAAGTATTTATTAAAATATGAAATATTATAAAAGATTTAAAAGATTTTTTGTTTGAAAGAGAAATTAAAGCTATCGAGAAATTCCACACAAATGTGGAGATAACAATTTCTCATATTCAAATTTCATGGATAAATCTGGAAAAAAAAAATCCAAACTTTAAATGTTCATTTCAGCACTAGCATAAAAGATTCCCTTTTGGAACCTTCTGTTTCTTTCTCATCTCTGAAGGCCATCCCAAACTGCAAATTTGTTGTATCTCTATACCTCTCATCCTCCAGCTAAATATGGAAGTTGAAACATAAGGAAGGGGTAGAAAGGAAGTTTCATTTAACAAAGATAAGTCCAGTTTTGAAATGGTCAACATAGTGTCTATGTGAATGTGTATATGTGAGGCTGTATAAACACACAACAAAACAGAGTGCATAAGCTTATCACCCATTTTAAGTGGGGGAAAAAAAGGCTCTCATGCTTAACATTGCATATTTCGGATGATTGTTGCAGTCAATATTGTGAGCAACTACGCAGTCACATATCCAATACAAAGCTTCAGGACCCACATCATCACACACAGTTTATCCAGTTATGCCAACTTTCTGGTAGAAGCAAGATCACTCCTTCTGTTCTCTATTTGCTGGTTGCCAAGCAAATCTTGGGTTCATTGAGAGTCTGGAAGACAGACAATAGATTAAGGCCAATACATTGTAGGGTTGGTTGTGGCCTGTCATTTAAAGCAAGCTTACCATTGATCCCTAAAGGTCACCAAGTTTACGATTCTCTCCCTCCCTTTCAGAGAAGGATGGGGAAAAAGACAAAGCAGGGTCTGCAGCAGAGAGCTTGCCTAATATTCTCCTTGATTCATAGATGTACAAGAAGAAAAAAAAAACAATTGTGACGATTCTTCGTCCATGAAGGATTCTCTTTCTTGTTCTTCTTCACTGTTTCTACTCAGTGAAGAAATAGTCTGGAAAGAGGCTAGTCTTCAGAGACGAGGGAGAAATTTAGAAATGAATAGAAGAGCAAGAAGAAAGAAAACGTGAAACTTGTGCTATTATGGATAGAATGGCAAAAGGATTCCACTTAGACATTCAGTAGTGCTGGATACCTGCAGTATTTTTATGTAGACCTGAAATCTGAGATCAAAATCCAGGAATTCCCAGAATGGTTTCTGCAAACCTGAGTTGAATTGCTATTTATTTATTTTTTATTAAATTTATATAGCTGTCCACCTCACATATGTGACTCAGGGCAGTGCATTTAGTTAAATAACACAAAAAATCCAATTAGACAATTAAAATACAAACCGATTAAAATGCAGTTAAAACAGTTAAAAATATATAAAGAGAACAAAAAAGTGTGATACAATTATTTTGATATTTCTTCTCTTTGCAGATGCAACTACTTCTATTTCGCACAGAACATGGGGAAAATAGGAAATGATTTCTATGAAATGCAGAATGTTGTTGCAGCTATGAAACCACCTTTAAAATCTACATGTTAAATATGAAAAACAAAAGGTCCTGAAATAATAATTATCTGCCATCAAGTTCTGGAGCACAGAATGAAAAGATGAGCAGGACATACTGAAACTGTCTTTGATCTCTAAGTGGTAATCTATCAATATTATTCTGGTGTGGCGAATACAAGCCAGTTTTTTGTGATCTACTATAGTTCATAGAATTCAGTTTTTGCAAGAAATTGAACTTTGTTAAGGCTTAAAAATACTAATTCTACTACTAGAATAATTTAATTTAGAACAATTTAATTTATACACTCCTAAACGTTCATTTAGTCCAATGCCTTCTTTCCTTTGTCAAGAGCATTTGAAATGCCAGTTGTGCTTCAGGATATATTGGAATTTATTCCTTACTATGCTAAATTTGCATGAAGAGAAATATCCAATCCAACTGGGGATCCAATGAATTCCATCCTAAAAACCTGTACTCTCAAAATGCACCTGTTTGCATGCATGTCAAACTGATCATCTACATCTGCCCTGTTCCAGGATTCGGCTTTCCCTGTCTAACACAGGCACCAACAAATGCATTGTAAAGCTGTTAGTGAACAGAACAAATGTGTATTTTGAATGTGATATGACCTGGGAAATGATATGCAAGAACTCACAAAAGAGAAAGCTGATTTTAGGCAGTTTTCTTCACAGTGAAATGGTGTGTGATAAACTTCCATCCAAGAATGCAATGGATCTATAAACATCTGAGTATGTCCATTAAGTAAGATGGAAACAATAAGAGAAACACATTGAAAATCTGGAATGAAAAGTCTAGACGAATGAGCTCTTAAGTAACCTTAAATCTTATATGATCTAAGACTGAATTGAATAGGATGTTTTAAGTGGAAAACATTTAAAATCCAGACTGAGCAATCTGGAGCTAATTTTTTTTTTGGGGGGGGGAGGAAGAGGTATTACTATTATTAATTAATGTATTAAATTTATAAGTCACCTGATTCCCAGTGAGTCTGAGCAGTTTACAAATGATTTAAAATATGAAAAATATAACAATAAAAACAAGATATAAAAAAGGATAGGGATGGCAGAATCAGTGGAAACCAAAGAGAACAACCTAGGTTAAAAGAAGGCCCCAATCACTCTGCCCAACTCTGGCCTGGTGGAAGACCCAGGTTTTCAGATCCCTTCAAAACACTAGCAAATTGGGATCATTTTGATCTCGGAGGATCTTCATTCCATAGGGCAAAGTGCTGTGACACAGAAGGTGTGCTTCTGATGTCCTGATTGCATAATTGAAGGAACCTGGAGCGTCCCAACCCTACTAGTTCTAATCAGCCAGGCAACTCCTCAAGTAACCAGGCCCTAGGCTAAGCAGGGATGCCAACCAGTATCTTGAATTGCACCAAGTAAACCAGCAACCAGTGCAATTTGCAAAGCAGAGGTGTTACATGTGTGTATCGGGGCATTCCCATCACCGCTCATGCTGCTGTTGAAGATTCCAGTGCAGCCTTAGGTAAAAGTGCATTGCAATAGTCAAGCTGTGAGGAGATTAGAGCATGAGTGGCCATCAGTTTTGGAAAGCGTGCAACTACTGCTGGAGATGGAACTGTACAAAGCCCTTCCTGGCCACAGCTCCCACCTGCTTATTGAGCTGAAGCTGTAGTTCAGAATGGGGAAGTGCCACCCTATTGCCACTAGAAATGATTCCTGTGTTAGATTTCTTGTAACAGCAAGCTGGGTTGATGGGGCCTATTTGGGAAGTTCTGTCTTTTTATTGTGGCTGATTAAATCCGTAGACCAAGAGCATCGTATCTATTTTGTTTTGGTTAGTTTTCAATTGAAAAAGCAGAAAATAATCTTCCTAATTTTAACTAAGCTACTGCTGCATTTTGGCACTTTGGTTTTGGAGAATGATAATTAATGCCTAATTTATCAGCTTAAAGAAAAAGCTTTTTATTATTATAATACTGAGATTCAGAAAGCTTTGCTGCTCAGCTGCATATCTGCTTCTACCATCTCTGCTTCAAGGAATAGAAACTGTGGACTATAAATGTGTTTCTCCCACAATTGATTTTCTTTCTAGGTGAATAGGCCTTCCTCCAGGCTGCTCACTTGTACACACTTGCCACATCTCATAAACAGCAATCATAATGTATGGATCTGACAACTGTATTTTTGCAATGGTATTTTGCTTAGGTTAAGAATATAAGTCTATCACAATTTACATAATTCATGTAATATATGTATGTATACATACACATGTATATTTAAAATATATACACATACAGTATATATAAAATTAGAATAATATGTAGGTCTTTGGTTGTTCGGGTTTTCTCCCGCGTAAAATTGGAACTATATATTAGAATAATATATATATATATATATATATATATATATATATATATATATATATATATATATATATTATTTTAATATTATACCTTGTTTTCCCGAAAGTAAGACCTACCCTGAAAATGAGCCCTAGCTTGATTTTTTTGGGGTGGGCCTAATATAAGCCCTACCCCCAAAATAAGCCCTAGTTAGGCACACATCTAAAAATCAAGCTAGGGTGGGGTGGGGGGGTGGAGCGGTCCGGAATTTGCTGATTTTTTTTTTTTGAGAAAGCCAGTCCAAAAATTAATCTGAAAAGGATAATTTCTTTGAGTTCAACTCAGACTAGAGAATTGCAAATAAGCCCGTGGGTTTAAAGCCTCTATAACAATTTTAGGTACAGGAGAAAGCGTGAACTTGTGACAGAGTTCCATTCTACTGGAACTTTGCCGAAGAGAGCAAAGAAGAGAGAAGAGAGAAACCACAGGATTTTTTTTTCTAAAATAAAGTTTTTGTTCAGCAACCAGGACCTTATCTTGCTTTGCAGGCCGGCCTCTACCATGGGTTCCTTAAGACTCTGGCTATAGAATTTGTTCATAGCAGTTGAATTCTTTGTTTGGATGAGAGTTATGGTCTCACATGAAAGAAAGAGATGTATTAGAGAGGTGGCGGAGGGGGAGGAGATTCAGAATGGGTGTGCATCATTGTGAGCACAGAAGCAGCTGGATGTGGCAGGCGTGAAATTAGAGCAAGGACTTTATCATCTATACAGATCAGGTGATGACTGCATTGAAAACAGGAAGAAGAGGAGGAGGCGGTGGCAATGTCCTCTGTAGGCTGCCTTACTCCATGAACACCATAGGAGCAGATGCATTTTATTTTCCTTTTATTGTCAGTGACCCAATGTATATGGGGTAGCGGGAACCCCTGCCTGTGCCTGCCCAAGGAACAGAACGTTTATCAGCCAGAATCAGTGTTATTGGTGACCGTTCATCACACTTGCTCAGTGTGTGATAATGGAACTGTGTGCTTCCCTAGGACAGCCTTTGGTTAGCATAAAGACCATGACACGGTTGAATTCATGACCAACTTGAAGTGCTTTCCCCTGCTTTGCTTTCCTTCCCCCTTAACGTTCCTTCCTTTGGTACCATTGTCTCCGGCTTTGTTGGTGATGATGGTGCCTGCGTTCTGTTTACTGCTCGATTTCATTTCAATCTTCTTTTCAAGCCACACATTCAGAAAGTTTCTCTTTGGTTTTCTGAAGTGGGTGGAGAAGCCCAACGGTGGACAGCCTTTGGGCAGAGGGCAGTTTTTTTTTAAAGGGCCTATTTTTAAATGTATACAAAGTTGTACAAACACAAAGACCTACATAATTGGGCGTTGGGTGGGGGGAGCTGTGTGAATGTATCCATTGACATGACTTTTAGTTTATTCTCTTCTCCACCCATCTCCATCTGCAGCTGCTGAAGTAATAGAATCACACAGTTTGAGCTTAAACATGCTTTCTTGGAAGTAAGTTTCACTTATTTTACTGCTTAAAGTGTTTTAGAATTATAGACTTAATACTAAGTTTTCATGACGAAAATTTTGAAATAATGTGATTGCAGCCTGACCTTTTCCTTGAAAAGTAAGCCTATCCTTTCTCTCTCTCAAAAGCCAGATTAGATGGGGCTTCCAGATCTGGGCAGGAAAACTGAGGACAACTAGATAGTAGCTGTGTTCAAGCTTTGTGTAGCTCTTCCCTCTCTTCAAGTAGTTGCCTGAATTTTTGTAGTCCAAATCTGGTAATACCACTAAAGCTCCTTTCCCAGACTGGCTGAAAATTCTGGGAATTATAATTCCAACATGTCTGGAGTGCCAGCATGTGCAATATCAGAACAGATTGTTTACACTTATTCAATCAGCTATATTATCTTTACTCAATATAGCCTCTTCTGATCTGGATACAATTTAGCCCTAACAATAATCTGGAAATAACTTTCTGACTCACAGTCAATTAATATCAGGAAAAATCCTTTTATTTTGTATTCCAGTTGAAAAATGTGAAAAAGATCAAATATTTCATATATTTTTCATATGGAAAAACTATCTGTCCAACCTAATCTGGAATTTAGAAACTTCATCGGTGCCACATTATCCCCAGTATTCACTATTGTCTGTTAAGTGACTCACACAGTGTTTGAGAAAAACAGGATCCTCAACTTATCTCCATTGCTCATTTTTCACCAACATGGAAGAATTATAGTCAGACTGTCCTGACATTTCCTCTTAGGCAGCTGATTTCAATAATATGTTAAGGCTGATAGTCGATGAAATATTATAGGGAATAGAACTTCAGCAAGATATCAGCAGTGATAGTTTCTGTAGCAGTGAAAAGAAATAGGAACTAAATAAGACACACAAGCAACAAGGGTGTTCATTGGATGTAGTAGAAGAATTCAAGATGGTGGCCATGACAGTACAGTTAAAGCTTGGCTAATTTTTTATGTGACTCACTCATTAACAAAACAGGTGGAGCTTCAGTGATACCAGTATGGCCTCCATCTTGACTTTTTTTTAAACTATACCCTGTAGACACCCACAAGTGAGATTTGCCAGTGTATTTTTTTAATACAACCTTCAGCAAGTTCATAGGTGCTGGATATGGGAGTGGCATCATAGTATGGCCTATATTGAAAAATGGGAAGAGAGGACTTAACACGAACTGGAAAATCCAAAGCAACTAGGCTGATATCTGATCTGATATCTCTTGTTTTCCTATTTTCCAAAAACAAAGAATCTGCCAATGTTCTGTGGTGAGTCTTGAACACAGCTGGAATATTAATTATTCCCCTTCCCACACGCTGCTACTTTTTTGCTTTATTCATCATCATACCTGGTCATGAGTTCCAAAGAACTCAAAAGTTTGTGTTTGTGACTTTAAGTCAACCAAAGGAAGATATTGCTCTAATGTGGCTTTTGGGATTTTACTGATATATGCCAGGAAGAAAGCTAGTCTTCTCCTAACATGTTGTTTGCTGTGTTTGAAAATTTTCAAAATGAGCAAAATTTTGTTTGCTTATTTCATTTCTTATATAAAAATTTACTCAGATATCCATCAACTCATATATTAAAGAATAAGCTCTTCCTCTTCTTGAAAATCTTGTAAAGGAAAGAATGAAACAACAGAAACTTGTACTCAAAAGGAAAAGCGTGTCACACACCTGAAGTGGAAAAGGAATATGAAGCTCCTTTGGTCTTCAGCCAACCTTTCTATGCTCACAGTAGCCGCCAGCAGACATCCAACAGGTGCAGACCCCAACAGGTGATTTGACAGGTCCATCCCCAGAAATTCTTTCCTAATAAATTCCAACAACTCCATTGAGAAAAAGGAGTTCATTCAGAAGAAGTTGTTTTATATGTTTGTTTGTGTGTGTGTATTACAGTATATATAACAATACTTCATTTGAGAAAGAAGATTTAATAAATTAAGGGGAAGAAAGAAAAGAAGACTGGTTTTTGAAGGCAAGTTAGCACTGGTTAATAGGAGTTGGTGGAACCTAACAGAACGATAGACTTCAATTAATGCTTCTATTCTCAAGCCTGACCCATGCAGATGAGACAAAGAGTGAATGTTGAAACAATCTTCCTCCTCCTCCTCCTCCTCCTCCTCCTCCTCCTCCTCCTCCTCCTCCTCCTCCTCCTCCTCTGCTGCCTCCTCTCTACCCCTCCCCTTACTGGGACACCATCTGCTGACTGTCAGGCTGCTGCCACCACTGAGTTGCTCCTAAAAGACCATTGAGGAAAAAAGGAATGCTGGGCGGCAGTCACTGTAGAAGCATTGAAAAGAACATCTTTCTTTCCCTTGCTAATTTAGGGGTCAAAGTGTGTGTGTTAGGAAAAGAAGGGGTCAGAGGAGGAGGAGGAGAAGTTAAAGACCCTGAAAGTGTACATCTGATAAATCTCTGACAGGAATAGGAATGGAAGCCAGCTCTCTCTTTGACTCCAGAGACACTCTTGTGCTACCCTAATTCCCTTTCAAGTCACAGGGTACTGTTGCATGATTGGAGGCAAACAAACTCAGCTCAAGGAACAATATTGTCTCTCTTAGATGCTTTTCATTGGGCTGGGGGACTAGGCTTTGACTGACACAATGGGCTATACATAGAGATAGAGTCTATCAAAACAGAGAAAGCTACCTTCCCTTCTTGAGATCTGAAAGGAAACTAGTGGCTGTGCTTTTGCCCTTGTATTTCAGACTGAAAACTTGTCGATGTGTATCGCAACAACAGACTCATTTAACTCCCATGTTGTGCTGTGGAAGTTATTATGCTCCCTAAACACTTCTATGCAAACCAATATGATTAATAATAATTTGTTCTGGGTTCATTATAACTGTGCTAAATTTTGAAAGATTTTCCAGGTAAATGTTAAATATGTGTGGGCATGTATTTCTTGGTACAAACAACAAATCATGCAATTTTCCACCCAGTTTTAAACTAAGGCAGCACATAAATATTAAATTGGAACATTATTTTTACAGGTAATGTAGAAATGAGATACACAAAGCCTGATAACAATGCCACTTGCTCCATACAAGCTCTTTTAACCCAATATCCTTTATGTATGTTGTCCCAAATCTTATCTCTTCCCTGATATTTTTATTCATCTCCACTGAATCATTTTATATGAATGTACAAAATTGCCAGACATTGATGCAGAAACTTTATAAATTTCTCTGGTCCCTTATCTTTTCTTCATCCTTTTATATGTTGTCCTTCAAGTAGAATATTTTCTTGGTGATAGCTTCCTTCATGCCCTTTAATCTTATTTATTTAGCGAGGTCAATTGCTCCATCCATGTTATGAAAATTTTAATGAAGGTCTAGAAAATTGTTCTTTTTTAAAAAACAAGAATAGTTATATTTCTCCAAGGAGTCTAAAACTATGAGCTTCTTTCTTCCTTCTTTTCTATATTTTATCCTCCCAGCAATAAGATAGATTATTTTAAGATATTCATTTTTTTCCTATATAAATGGATTGCATATGCTTTTGGAACTTCTAAAGACACTTAGCTTTTGAAGCAATTTAGTCTAAATATTAATTCTATCAGAGCTTGACTCACAGTCCAATTTCTCGACTTCATCTCTATTGTGTGAAATGAATACAA
This sequence comes from Crotalus tigris, assembly GCF_016545835.1. NCBI lineage: Eukaryota > Metazoa > Chordata > Lepidosauria > Squamata > Viperidae > Crotalus > Crotalus tigris. The sequence continues at coordinate 467,928 of NW_024096961.1, read as the reverse complement.
TTCACTCAGATCAATTTCTTTATTTTTGTACCTAGGACCCTTCTTATGTAGCTTTTTCCAACCTGGTGCCATTCAGATACATTGGATTACAGCACGGAGGCCCTTGTAATCTAACACACCTGAAGAATACTTAGTTGACTACTGCAAATTGTGTAAGCTTTTATTTTCTTTCACCAAAAAGAAAAAGATATCATTTTACCTTCTTTTTTTCTTTCTTTCTTTCCACATATTTCAGCCAGGGCAACAAAGATCCATTTTCATGCAAATACCTCAAGTATTCAAAGTTCAAAGGACTCTTTGAATTGTGATTATAATCCCGTCTGCACAGTTTTTTGTTTTTTTTTTCAACAGAAGGGACCTGTCCCTAACGGTAACACATCATCCATCATTACCATTAACTGTCTGATCTGTTCCGTTAAAGTTGTTCAAGGAAAAGACATAGCCAATTTTCTTTTTCAAGTTTGTCAGTTCAAATGACCTGAATCAGAAAATTTGCCTATAGCTAGTAGAAGTGCTGTATAATTTTGAATCATGTTTTCTTGAATGTAGCATGAATATCACATGGCTTGGTAAGCTTTGAATGATTTTGTTATATGTATCATACAAATTGGGGTTTATAAATGTAGCACAGTTCTATTACTCCAATTTTATAGATAGGGAAAATACAGGTTATATGTATTGTTTGGGGTTTGATTCAAAATGTATTTAGAAAATGGATTGACTTAATTCTATACTAGTGAAAATCCAGAGTAGTTTATAGTATCCCATCAGTTTCACCTCTAATCATGCCAAGAGCAAGTAGCAAGCAGCACTACTGACTTTTTCTCAGGAGGATCAAAACTTCAGACCAGAGAAGAAAGGCCATATTAGATAGAATATGGAGGCTGGCATAGTGTTTTTGTTTTTTTTTTTTTACATCTGTGCTGATCTTCTATCATAAACTTCAAGGTGTACAGTATACCTAATCAGAGTGATATTGACGTATTCATATAGCAATCTGGAACACCATTCTAGGTCTCACTTCTGCCTATTACCCCAAGGAGATCATTCTGTCACAAAACAAATGGATGGAACAGCAGGTTGGCAACCTTAAAGTGAAAACTATATGCTTGTAAAAACAAATGGAGTATGAGCCAATCTAGAATCCATCCCAGTTTTCTTTTTTTAGGTTGGTTGATATCACAGAGGGATATGAAGCCTACACCTGGTCCTCCCCAAAGTTCTCTCCTTCATCAGTTGTAATCTTCCTCCTACATAAGCCACCCTTGCTGAACTATCATCTCCTCCCAGGAGTCAACTTGTATAATCCAAGCCGCCTTGGATTGGTCAATTGGCAAAGTCCTGATGAGGTGGGCACACAAAGCTGACAAATAACTCCCAAGGGGTTTGCACAAGCAAATCAAGTTGCATATATTAGCTGGCTGTGGAATTCTGGCAACTGAAATCCACCAGTCTTAAAATTGCTGAGATTGGGAAACAGTGAGCTAGAGGGTGCATACATTATAATGTAATGTGGGCTAAGCAATGGTCCTGAAGCAAGGGAGTTTTTGTTTTCTAAAGAAAAACATGGATGGTTGCACTTCTGAAATATTTAAGCATTTTGAAATCTTGTAAACAATGGTCAATAGAAAAACCAGTTTTGAAAAAAATCAAAAGCTTGATCACCAACTGCTTGCTATTAACAGATTGACTTTAAAAATACCTTTAAAGGTTGCTTTCTAGATCATTTTTATTCATGATTGTCTACTAGGTCCCTAGAAAAAAGTAAGATTTTTCTGTATTTTTCAAGATCTTGTTTGGGTAAAAGAAATAAACAATTGCTCCTCACTGATTTGCTGAAATGTCCTGACCACCCCAATTGGCTGTACCTCATTGGAGATCAATAAAACATTATTTATTTAACTTAATGTTCATTGATAAGGGTTAAGTATGTCAGTGCTTGCACTGACTTTTCATTAGAATTGTGGCTGGACGTGGAAAGTAAAACTTAAGAGTTTATTTTTAAAAATAAACCTGGCATAGTTCTTCTCAGATGAGTAAGATACAGAGAGAACGAGGAGGAGAGGTATTAAAAAGTCAAGTTGGCTACAATTGCATAGTTGAGGTTGTCATCATGTCTTCTTGACCCTCCTCCCCCTGTCCCCATAAGTTCACATCTAATTTATCTTTTAGCAGCCATTCTCTTGATGCCTATGGATATTAAGCCTGTGGGACATGAGTTGGCTTCATTTTGACAAGGTGCTTCATGCCACAGAGGCAGACACCGTTTGCCTCATCAAAGCACTTCATGTCATCCTGCAGCCTCAGTCCATACTTAGAATAGCTGGAAGAGGTTTTAGTGCAGAAGCAGCCATGTGTAAATGTCTCTTCTAGCTGCTGGAACAGCTAGAGGAGGTAGAATGATCAAAAGAATGTGGCTTTGCTTCATTCTTAGAAGCAAGGGGGCTGCATTGCTTCATCAAGCAATCTTGAAGTGCTGCTTCCTCAAGAATTCCTTGAAGTAAACCCGTTCAAAGGTCTACACAGGCCCCCTATGTAGCAGGCCTCTGATCTTCTTGTTTACCATGTACCGGTGTTTGTACCTCCAGCAAACTTGTGAGCTGAAAAACAGGATGGAGTTCCTACATGGATACACGTTCAGATTTGTGTGCTTTATGGAAGCTTTACTGAAGGACAGTTGATGTTCCTGAGGGATGATGGATGCAAGGCAATAATAATTTTTTTTCAAAAAACACTTTCTCAGCCTTTCAAACCCATCGTAGTGAGGCAGCAGATAATGCAAGATAGATTAATACATTTTAAATATTAATTTGTCACTTTCTAAAGATGCCACCACAATTTTAATACTCTTTTTTAAAAAAAAATGACATGGAAACATTTATTTTACATGTGGTGAAATGAACAGAAGCCTTTCCACTGCTTTGTATAATTGTGTCCTGTAATCATATCTTAAACCCGCTATTTAATTATTCGGATGTGTGTTTATGGGATGAATAAAGCTTAACTTCATGGAAATTATTTCTCTCAAATATAATCAAATGGAATGTCTAAGGAAGGCCAAAAACCTGCTTTCCCAAAATTGGAAGGCTTTCATAGATCTTACCATAGGTGTGTGAAGAACGCACATTTTGCTTAAAAACCTGCTCTCATGGCCCCATCATGTGGTCAGCTTTATGTACTGCCTAGATGTGTTTTGATTTGACAACATTCAGCTTGTGATTCAGGTACCTGATATGTTTTCATTATTAACTGAGGGTATATTTATACATTCCAGAATCTATAGTCTTTTATTGATAGTGCTTTTTAAAAAGGTAAAGGTTGGGCTCTAGGGCACAGTGCTCAACTCCGTTTCTTGGCTGAGGGAGCCATCTTCTAGTGAGCCGTCAAGATACTTTCCATCAACATGTCTCCATTGTCAAATTATTTCATATCCTTTCATTTATTTTGTTTATTCCCTTTTCCCATTACCATTTTCAAAGTAGTTCAGTTTTGTAAATCAATGAGGGGTATACAAGCAATAGTCATGCAATTAATATCGAAACACAAAATAACTAAGTTCAGCAGGAACTGTGAGCCCATGGGAGAATCAGAGGCAATCTCCAAAATGTTCATCTGGGAAATGTCTAGGGCTGGATTTGGTTCATTTGGTATAAAATCCTAAAATGCCATTGCTATTTGGTTTCCTTCCTTCAAGGTCTAGCTTCTTAGAGCTTTGCTTCCTAGAAATAACTTAGAGGATTTTTTAGTGCAAATGTTCACAAGATTTTTCTTTTCTTTTCTTTTCTTTTCTTTTCTTTTCTTTTCTTTTCTTGTAGTTCGTTAGATCCATTAACAAAGTGGAGATGGTACACCATCCCAGTGGTGGGATTCAAATATGTGAACAACTGGTTCTCTGTGTGAATGCTGCTTCCATAAGTCCATTCTGGGCCTGGGCAACAAAAAATTAGCTACCAGTTCTGCCAAAGTGGTGTGAACCGGCTGAATCCCACCACTGCATCAGCCATAAGTAAGGGAGGAAAAAAAAGTAAATGTGAGAAAATGCAAGCAGGATACTATTCAGTACTTTTGCACTTGGAATGAAAGCAACTTGACCTTAAGGAAACAACTCAACATTTCTAGTGGCTCCAAAGAAGACTTAAATATAGGCCCGAAAGCTGTGAAAATTAAGAATTGCCCTGGTTCCATAAAATTCATGCAACTCTGACTGATGTAAGTTTAATGAATTCCCTTCTGTAAGTTGTTAGGTATCTGTGATGTATTTGTGATATACTTGGATAGGTGATGAAGGGTGATAGCATTATGCACAGAATAACATCATTTATATGTCATGTCTAACAATAACATACTTATAGTTTTTGCATCCAGCAGTTGGCTCCTCCTGAATATGGCCAAAGTAGCTCAAACATTCACCATGGTTTGCATTAGGATGATTTATGTAACTATTATCAAACTACAGATGAGTAGTTCAAAAGCTGTGCCTTAGTGGATGTTGCTAGAAGGTCATGGTGCCTGTGGCCCATCATTTCACAATTAATTACAAGATGTGAATGGATCTCCTGAGATGCTAATATGTAACTGAAAGACCTAGCATTGGTCTACACATGCATGACTGTCACTTGATTACTTTGAGAAGTGGCATCAATGGAACAATTGCTCTCCTGCTGAAATATTTTCTATAGTGGAAAAAGATAAATTACAAAATGTGCAGCATTTTCATTTGAGAATGAGAATTTATTTTTTAGAAAAGTTAGCTTAACACTGTACGTTGCCTGGGTCCTGCTGATCTATCTCATTGGGGTGGTGATGGTGGGCAGGATAGAGTCCTGGAGGCTGTCTATGCCAAGAGTATATACCCTTAGCAGGGTCACCCAAAGTATGAAAGTCATCCCAGGTACCCAGCTAAAGTAAGAAGGCACCTAGATTGATCAGCAACGATATAGAAAGTTGCGGGAAGGGGATGATCACTTCAGTGACAATGGCAAAGGCATCGTGTTATACTGTACAGGAGAAGGCAATGGGAAACCACTCTTGTATTTTATCAGGAAAACCACATGGACAGAAATTATAATGCAATTGAGAAGATAATGTCAGATGATGACCCCTTCCAGTTGGAAGGTGCTCAATCTCTCACAATTCTAATAATAATTATGACACAGATTAAAGCCTTAGAGATATCTGGTTGCTGATGCCTCCATGCAGAAAAGAAAGCCCCAAACTGCAAAGATAGGATTATAGTGGGAACAAGGAATGTAAAAGCATGTACATGGAAATACCAGAACAGAGCAAAAGATGAAATGAACTGACTGCCCATTGACATCATAGGCATCAGCAAAATCAAATGGTCTGAGATTAGACAGTCAGAAGATCATATTGGGAAGATCAAAAACAAAGAAGGAACAGTAGTTCAACATGAAATTGTAGGAGAAGCAGTGGCCGAAACTGGGGGCAGAGTTAAAAGAGGGATCAGTCTAGAATCTTTACATAGCCACAAGTGGACTAAGTCCAATCTCCCTTGAATTATGTTGAACTTTAGCTCCAAACAGATGCTGTTAGTTGAAGATTTTAATATATTTGCTATGTATTTATTTTAGCAATAAATCAGTTTAATTCCACCTTCATGTGTGGTGTATCTAGTCTTTCGTGCCTGACAGAAATTGATATAATATGCAAGCAAGATATGCTGCTTGAAGTTGAAAATGAGAAAGGTAAAATTGAAATATTAGAGAGAGAAAAACATAGATTGTATGGTCTACTCTAGAAAACCAAAATGAAGCAGGAGAATGATTTATCAATTGCTGTCAAACCAATGATTTCTTCACTGCCAACAACTCAAACAACTTCTACATACAGGACATCATCAAATAGAATACATGGAAATCAAATTGACTATATTATTAGTACAAGGAGATGGAAAAGTCTCAGTTACTTCAGCAAAAGCTTAGTATGGGATGACTATGGAATAGATCATGAACTACTGATGTACACTTTCCAAATCAAGCAAAATGAAGAACAAAGCCAACAATCATTTCCCATGATACGCCCCCTAGGCCTAAACCCACTATTTACAAGGAGAACATGAGAAACCACTTTGAAATCCTGAGCCTCATTGACAGAGAACCAGAGAAACTGAGAAATTAAAGAAGTTGTTAAGGATGAATATGAAAAGAGACTGCCAAAGGCCAAGAAACAAAAGAAAGCAACAAACAAAGCATGCAAAATATTTTACAATGTTCCTAATTTCATATACTAGCAAAATAATTATTAAGATCATACAAACAGATTATAATATTGTATGTGGAAAAAGAGATGCCAAATGTTTAAGCTGGCTGTAAAAAAGACCAAAGAACAAGAGACATTTTTTTTATTGAAAATTTTTTAAAATTTTACAAAAAAAAGAGATTCCCCTCCCCAAACCCTCCCAACCCACCCCAACCCTTCCCCAACCTTCCCAGAGCTGAATACAGGCTTAGTTACAACTTAAAAGAAAAAATTTCTTTTAAACACTGTATACCATAAACAATTAATTACAATAATTAAACAAATTATAAAATACTTTAAAACCAATATATAAAAAGCAAAAAAAATTATGATTACAATCATTAGACACATTATAAAATACTCTAAACATTTTCTAATGTCATACTTATATTATTTAAAATTTATCCATCATTCTTTATAAACACCCTCAAAAACACACATATAAATATTACTTATAACACTGAAATTCCCTTATACATATTTAAAACAAAATATTCCTTTAAATGCTCCTTAGATATCTAAACATGCACTACCTATCTAAAATTTTCATTCAATCTCCATATCATACTTATATTATATAAAATCTAATCTCTCCCTCTTTCTTTATCATCAAACACAAAAATAAACATATAAACGTTAGTTATACCATTAAAACAAGATACTCTTTTGAATACTCCTTAAATTACTAAACTTAAACTTCTTATCTAAAGTTTTCATTCGATCTCCATAATCTTTCTCTCCTCTTTACCAATAACCAATTCCATCCACAGTGAACTGTAATCTATCAATAACCTGAAAACAATCTATACATTCTTTATCAATCTCTCTTATCCAAAAACCTCGAGAGAAGTGCTTGGAATTCTGCCCTTAAAGGTTGCTCCAAAAAGTTTATAGATCTTGCTTCTCCCGCAGACTCAGAAACAAATACTTGTGAGGCTTCCTTAACCTCCTTCTTCTGTTGCTCCTTTTCTTTGCGTTTATGTGTTACACGAGTTATCCTCTGCTCCTTCATCTCAACTTGTTGAGGCCCCTCAGTCTGAAATTTCCCAATTTTCATCAATATAGGCTCTTCAGACTGCAATTCTACCTTCTTCTCTTCCGAAGCGATAGGTGGCGATGAACATACCCCCAGGACCGAAGTGTAAAACTCTTTTGCTTTGAAAACAGTATTAAGTCTGTAACGTGTCCCCAGATAGTTCACCACCATTCCAGTCGGGACATCCCATCTGAACAACATTTGCCTCTTTTTAAGTTCATCTGCTAAAAAAGCAAACTCCTTTCTTCTTCTTAAAATTTTAGATGGGATCTCCTTTAAAATTATAACATCTTGTGAAGCAATTGTAAAAAGCTTGTATAATTTCATTGTGCAGAGATCTTTTCCCAAAATAAATCACCACATCTCTTGGCAGATTTCTTTGCTTTGCCACCACAGAGTTAACTCTAAATGTTTTTTCAATTGCACTAAATATTTCCTCTTTTTCTCTATCCAGAATCACAGCAAAGTCATTTGCAACCATCTCTCTCAGATCTCCTTGCAAAGACTCTCTCAAGCCTCTAATTCTTAAAGCATATTCCATTTCTCTATATTGAAGCATAAGAATCTCATCTTGAGAATTTTCCATCTCTTTTTCCATGCCTTCAAATTTTCCCTCCAGCAGCTCCACTTTCTCTTCAACCTCTTCTACACAAAAGTTCAACTTTTCAAGAACAGAGGCAACTCCTTTTAAAGCCAAAACTATATCTTGCCTCAGAATCCTATTATTTTCCACTAAAATCTCTTTCACTTCTTCCCTGATTTGAGATATAGCATTTCCCATTATGTCTTGCAAATCCTTTACCGTTAATAACTGTGCCAAAGGAGAGGGTGAAGCTGTTAATTTAGATTGTTGCACTGATGATATCACCGAAGAAGAAACCACCTTAGAAGCTGTGGGAATTACTGGACGCTTTGGAGCCATCTTAGAAAATCTTTACTCCTTCTTAAAAATTACCCCCCCAAAAAAAGGGGAGGGAAAGAAAAGTTAAGCAAAAAAGGGAGATTAACTCCAAAAAATCAAAAACTCCTTCAGAAGGAGATCATTATAATAAAAGGAGAAAAGTTAAGAACCATCTTCAAAAAGAAAAAGTTTTGTTTCTTCTTTCCTCCTTCTTTGAAAAAAGAAATAAAGAAAGACAAAAAAAATCCCTTAAAAGAAAAAAAAGATAGCAAAAGAGAGTTTAACAAAAAAGAATCTTCCCAAAACACAAATCCACCTTAAGAAAAAATTTTTAAAAAAAGAACAATCTAATCCATTACATTCCGTTTCACTCGCTTTAAAAAAAAACAAAAAACTTTCCGATCACCATTTTACTTTCACTCTCACAAAAGGAAAAAAAAGAGAAGGGAAATAAAAATCAACCTTTCAAACTAAAGTCCAAATAAAATCCAATAAAAAAATCCTTTATCCAACTCTGTCCGCTTTTAAAAGTAACTCACCCGGTCTCTTTAAGCGCGGAGGTGGGAGCGGCGTCTTGCTTTGTCCCCGAGGGACAAAGACAGCTGGGAGGCGGAGGCAACCCGAACTCCGAGGGAGCACTCTTTTCACCCCCCAAAGAAAACTTCCTGGGGGGTCCAAGAGGCTCTACCTCTATTCAGGTGATACTCCCCTCCCCCCCTTTGCCCGGGAGGGAGGTTTTGAGCCACGGAACAGCTGGTGCCTGCTGTTCTCTGCGGTTCTAACGCTTTCCCAGGAGGACGGCTACAAAGTAGCCGCCATCACCGACGCTAAACCACCGGAAGTCCGAACAAGAGACATTATTGTTAATGGCACACTGGATGACTGAGAAAGCCAAATAATTCCAAAAAGAAATCAGTATGTCTTCATCATAGAAAGGTCTTCAGTAGTGTAGTTTATATTGGACTTCTGGTTTTGCATAGTGGCTAGACGGACACAGGAAGGCTCCGCCTTCCACACCGATTTTGCCTTGCTGGGGGCCCTGAAAAGGGCCTAAAGCCTCCCCAAGAGGCGATAAAGAAGGAGGGGTGCCTTGTTGATCACTGAGAGATGGCAGTCTTTCTGTTTGATCCAAGGAAAGGCCTTTAAATCAACAGGGGAAAGACCGGCCACACCTTTGCAGCCAGCCATTAGCTGCTGACAATCAAAGAACAAAAGCTTCAATTAGCATATCGTAAACAGCATGTTTGGAACTGGGTGAGAATATTGATCCTTTCTTTACTATTTTACAACTGAATTTCCTGGGAAAGGCTCCCAAGAAGCTAAAAATCTCCAAATGTGATCAGAAGGGGTATTTTAATTTTTTTTATGTGGGACAGAAATACACAGTACTGAAATACTGAAGTGAAAGTTATACAAAGCTACAGTTTTGATAAATTTGAGAACTGAGATAATTGTTAAGATTTTCTCTTTGGAAAAACCCACTGAGGTGAAATATAAGAAATCAACCCTTTAAGAGTGGAAAATGGACTTTGAATGACATCTAGTGGTAGATTTGAGTATAGCAATATAACTAGCCCCTTGGCTGCTTGGTGACTTTCAGCTGAAGGGAGAACAGCTGGCAATAAAGGAAAATATTTTGGCATATTTATCATCCTGACCTTCTTGGACTATAAATACCTACTGAGCTTCAACTTTTAATCTCATGAGCTAGTGGGAGAGAAATAAAAATTTGACTTTTGAATTCATCTGGCTTCAGAAAGGTTGAACATTTTGAGCACTTGGAACATTGTGGATTACAACATTGCCTGACTGATAATTTTCAAGATACTTAAGACAAAGGATTACTATAAAATACTGCCGTTAGGACTGGATTATAAAGGCTACATATAAAGACTAGAAAACTAGAGGAAACTTTGTTCCATTCTTACTGAGACTGGTGACACTAGAGGATTTCTAGGAATGATGCCTCAAGAAATAACAAATACCTTTCAGAAGGAAATATTCTCTATGCTATAGCTAATTCATCAAACAATTGCTGCACACAAAGAGGACATAAAAAGAAACCATAATGAGACTAAAAATAACCTAGATGGTATAAATGACCAAATCTCCAAATTGAAGCTACAGCTGGAAAGTTCCCAGATAATGACTACAAAGTATGAACAAATAAACCAGAAACCAGAGGATGAAGCAGAAGAGATGGATCTAAAGATGGAGGAGATAGGAGATGGGAAATATGGACTGCCATATACAAATAAAATACTGCAAGACCTACCTATAACAATGAAATTACAAAAGACCCCTTACTGCTTTCTCCAAAATACACCTGATGACAAGGAAGAAGATTCTAGAAAATGGAACATAGAGCGGGCAGGGGAAATGTTTAGGGAATGTGGATGGGTAGAGTTTCCCCTCTGAAAATACTCTACCTAAATTGTCTTCCTCATGCCAAGCAGCTTTCACAAAAATAGAAAGAGAATTTTTGGACAATTTAATTGTCTTGGACTGGAAAGCTACTTGCAAAGAAAGAAAGAAAGAGTTTGATTTAAAACACAGAGGATTTGATCTATCAGAGGAGACTCTATCTGTTTAATATACCTGTTTGAATATGATTAAAAGAATGGATGACCTTAGATATAACTAGATTTTTATAATGGAAGATATGATTTAGAATTAAAATAGCATTTTTTGGTTCTACTTTTGATATGGGAAATTTGAAAATAAGAGAAGGATTGGTATGAATAATTTTTTTAGCTATATAAATGTAAATAATATTGAGAAAATCATAAATGATAAAAATACTTTAAATATTGATGGGAAATCAAACTTTAATAAGAGCACGAAAAACAGATTATTGACTTTTGAATTGATATTATTGCTATTTGTATAATATTAGTAAAATATTATGATGTCTATATCTAATTTTGTATACATCAATAGTACCAAGAATCGTAATTGTCTAATGAGGGTAAAATGGAAAAAATATGGGGAAGAAAGGAGGATCAAGGAAAAAATACTGGATTGTGCTGTACTGAATAAATTAATATTATATATTTATAATGACACATTTTTCTTTCTTCTTCTATCAGTTGAAGAACTGAATCAAAGCTTTCCATAGTCCAAGCATATGTTCTAGCTCAGGGGTAGGCAACCTTGGCTCTTTTATGACTCATGGACTTCAACTCCCAGAATTCCTGAGCCAGCATGGCTGAGCTTGGAAACCTCTCCCTTTCCCCTCAGCATGGCTGGCTCAGGAATTCTGGGAGTTGAAGTCCACGAGTCATAAAAGAGCCAAGATTGCCTACCCCTGCTCTAGCCTTTAATTTAACCGTTGCAATTACTTTATTAAACAAAGAACTAACATCCATGAAGACAAGTTTTAGTGATTTGCCACTACTTTTTGTAAAAGATTGGAGATTAGAATTGTGCATGTTTCAGAAATGATTTGGAAGAGGATGTATGGAAGCATCAGGCTAGCATCTTTCTGAAGCAGCTGTGTCTCACAGAATGAGTCAACTTCTTTAAGCCTTCTGTTTCAGGCTTAGCTTAAAATAAAGATGTAGATACTTTAAAGAGATGATGTGTTAATGCAGTTATATATTCCAAAATTCTTATTCCAATATTTTTAATGTATGGCTAGCTCTCTAAAATTTCTTAAAATATCTGGAGGCTAGAATACGTAGATCATATTTAAATTGTTTAAATACTATCTGTGGCTAGTGACTAGGTTTGACTTTAGGGCATAAAAGTAAATGCAGTATTGTTCCCTGTCATATACCGTAAATGCCGGCGTATAAGGTGACTTCCGCGAGCGCTGAAATGGGTGCCAAAGACGGGGGTCGTCTTATACGCCGAGTCGTCTTATACGCCGGAAATACTGGTAGTTTCCGGCGTATAAGACGACATTCTAGGAATGCGGCCCGGCTATAAAGACGGGGGTTGTCTTATACGCCGGGTCGCCTTGTACACCGGCATTTACGGTAGCTTAAATTAAATCTAGGATACTTGGGGTCAAGTCCCATGTGATAAGGTGACCAACCATTCTCCTTTAGGGAGGACTGTCCTCCTTTTGTAAGTTCTGTCCTCCCTTAAAAAGTGTCCTTCTTCATGTCCTCCTTTTCGATATTTGAAGACTAATTTTCAGGGCTTTTTTTCCCCTCATAGAACGCTCAGAACGGTGTTCTGGCACCTTTTTTTGATGTTTTTTTTTTCAACTTTTGCATGAACTGTGCTACTCCCACTATTGGCTTTTGAAAGCCAATAGGAATTGCTGCTGAGCGTGCCAAAACACACGGCTGGCAAACTTTGCACATGCAAGTTGTCTGTATTATTGTTGCAATGAATAAAATGTTTCTTTTATTTACGATATTTTTTTCTTCAATTTATTTGTGTCTTCCTTTTCATTGTAAAAAAGTTGGTCACCTTACATGTGATCAAATAATTCTTGGTTTTTCTTTTTTAAAGAAGATTGGTTTCTAATTTATTATTGGGGCAAGAGCAATCAAAAAGCCACACCATGCTTTTCCAAGCTTTAAAAACACATGTTCTGCCTATATTAATCTATAGCAGTGCAATTAATTATGACAATTATATAATCCAACATAGCTATTCTATAAAAAGACATACATTGCTGATAGAATATAATCAGGCTTTGTGAAATGATCCTTTGAATGCTTGTATTTGAGCTACTTAAATAAGAGTCACAAATTACAATTCCTATTTAGTAAAAAATGCAAACTTTATTCTAAGAACAATTCAGGGGTCTTGGAGCCCTGACAAATCTTCAGCTCTTAGAATATAAACAAGAAGCAAACAATCCATTGTCCTTCAATGTGACAGATAGAATATTTATCAAACAGTTTAATAGGAGATAGAGACCACTTGACAAATGAATCAATATATTTGCCTGGGTTTCATATCCAGAGCAAAGCATGTTGAAGCACTGTCTGGAGGTTCAATTAGAGTTTTCTACCCTGCTGTTATTTTCTCTTGGTTAAATCTGTTTGCTTTTCTAATTGAATGTATGTGTAATAGAAGATTGTCTTTATATTAGAGAAAAGTGCTGGTGCTTTGCTGAGCACTTAGAATTGGAATACTGTTATTAATTATCCCCATCCATAGTTCTTGCAAAACAATTGCTTTGCAATGATGGAGAAACTGGAGGTAACATATGAAAGATGTAGGAAGACTTTTCAACATCTTTACATAGAAACTTTGGGAAATTATGAGTGCCTTAGTTATAAAGATGCATTCACCCAGAAGCTGGATATTATTTTATTTTATTTTATTATTTTATTTTATTTTATTTTATTTGGATGCACAGTCCTTTGGATACAGAGGTAAAAAAGTGCTTTGGAGAGTATGGGAGCCCTCACATAGCCTCTGCTTGTAACTTCTTAAAAAGTTGTGACTTTCCCTGGAATCACATGGCTACCTTCTGCAGCTGCAGCTGAATTCTGAGAAAAAATGCATTTCATTCAACAAATTGCAGACATATGCCCTATTGTATTGTAACCCAAACCCTAACCCTCTTTTTGCTTCTGAATCTACTATGCAGCCCAGTCCTATTATTTAAAAAGTATTTTTTTTAAAAAAACCCTAGAATTTATTCAAAATTTATAATTTCTTTTATTATTTATTTATAGCCTGCTTTTTCTCTGTAACAATAATATTATTGGCTAATATTTTTAAAAAGTTTTATAATACAACATATTTTAAAACGAATCATATACCTATATACCAAGAAAGGTATAAAGGTATAAAGAGCAGAAAGTAAAAAAAAAATCAGTTCTTTGAGCTTTATTTCAAATTGTACAAGTCACTCACTTTACAAATTTCATATTTACTATATGTAAAGTGGGTGATAGAAATCCAACTAGACCTATGTTGCTTTCTGTGCTGCAAATGGTCATGTTGTGGCAGCAGTATCAACATTTTTAGAAGGGTTTTTTTTGGCCCTTGTTTGCATGAAGTGTTTTGATCAGAAATGGGTGAGAACAAGCGATTAATGTCTGTGTACAGATCCCTTGCAATTGTTTTCACTTCATTTGCAACTGATGGCAAGAACAAGGAGTGAGAAAAAGTTCACTATTTGCTTTTTCAACTGTTTTCTGCTTTGTTGCCACAGGTAGTTCTATGGTGTGCCATTCCTGCAAATTGACTGACTGACTGCTCTGTTCTGTGCCCCAGGGCTCTGTTCTGGGCCCAGTGCTCTTCAACATCTTTATCAACGATTTGGACGAGGGGATAGAAGGGGAACTCATCAAATTTGCAGACGACACCAAGCTGGCAGGAATAGCCAACACTCCAGAAGACAGGCTTTAAGATACAGAAGGATCTGGACAGACTTGAACACTGGGTGCTATCTAACACAATGAAATTCAATGGTGAAAAAAGCAGGGTTCTACATTTAGGGAAGAAAAACCAAATGCACAGATATAGTATAGGGGGTACCTTGCTTAATAGTAGTAACTGTGAGAGGGACCTTGGAGTTCTAGTGGACAATCACCTAAATATGAGCCAGCAGTGTGCTGCAACTGCCAAAAAGGCCAATACAGTGCTAGACTGCATTAACAGAGGAATAGAATCAAGATCACGTGAAGTGTTAATACTACTTTACAATGCCTTGGTAAGACCACACTTGGAATACTGCATCCAGTTTTGGTCACCGCGATGTAAAAAAGATGTTGAGACTCTAGAAAGAGTACAGAGAAGAGCAACAAAGATGATTAGGGGATTGGAGGCTAAAGCATATAAGGAACGGCTGCTGGAATTGGTTATGTCTAGTTTAATGAAGAGAAGGACAAGGGGGGACATGATAGCAGTGTTCCAATATCTTAGGAGCTGCCACAAAGAAGAGGGTGTCAAGCTATTTTCCAAGGTGCCTGAAGGCAGGACAAGAAGCAACGGGTGGAAACTAAGCAAGGAGAGAAGCAACCTAGAACTAAGGAGAAACTTCCTGACAGTTAGAACAATTAACCAGTGGAACAACCTGCCTCCAGAAGCAGTGAATGCTCCAACACTGGAGGTTTTTAAGAATAGACTGGACAGCCATTTGTCTGAAATGGTATAGGGTTTCCTGCCTGAGCAAGGGGTTGGACTAGATGACCTCCAAGGTCCCTTCCAACTTTACTATTATTATTATTATTATTATTATTTATTGATTGCCCTTTTATTGCTAGACTTTCCCCTTATTGCGTGATCTTGCATTACTTTCTTCCAAAATTACATTTCTCTCATTTTGCATCTCTCCCTATCTTCTCTTCCATATAGTGAAGGTCTAAGTCTTCTTTTAAGGGATGGTGGGCTTTCCAGATGGGAGGAGGGAAGAGAGGGAAGAAGTAAGTAAGTAAGTCTGTTTTTTTTCCCCACTGATGAATCTGCCTAGGGTTCCCAGGGGGGATTCATAGTCCTGAGCTGGGACTGAGCCTGTGCAAATCTCCCCTAGAGAATGGACTATTTTCACAGTCCTGGAACTTGTCCACATAGTGTTAATAGCAATTCTGAAGTCATTCAATGAATTTGAATAGAAATTTAAGACAGACAAAAAGAAATATTTCTCCACAGTGCAATTAATTCACTTGCAGAAATTACTACTACTAAGTATACTTTTGGTAAGGGCTTTGAAGTGGCTTTTAGGACTCAGCCCAAGTGAATACAAAATAATAAAGAGATGTCACCAAGAGGGGATTTCTTGAAAATAATTTTACTGCTGTAGAAAAAAAATACTGGTTTACTTGAATATTTTGTCTGATTCAGTAAAGCTTTTTCTAATTTCTGATGGTATTACAAGTTTGTTTGTTTGTTTTTATGAAAAATCAATTGAAAGATGCCATAATATTAGACTTTCAGTTCTCTGTTGAATCTTAAGCTACAAAATCTGTACTATTTGTCTCTGTATGGATATATGTATGTGAATATGTTCATACCCAGAGATAAATAATGGCATAAAGTATGTGTGTGTTGTAATGCAGCCCTGACATGTAAAAGATGTGAGACAATTTAAACTTAAGATTAATAAAGGACCTCTATGAGCAACATGTTCCACAAATATTGCAGTAGATCCTTTCCCAGAACAGAAACATTAACATGTCTTTTTTATGCAATACAGGTTTACCGTGAAGCCCAGTTGGGTATAGCAGTTAAAGGTACGGGGCTAAAAACCAGAAGAGTGTGAGTTTGGGGGGGGGGGCAATTATTTTCTCTCTGCCTTAGGAAGGAGGCAATGGCAAACCACTTCCAAAAAACCTTTTCAAAAAAACTTCAGGGATTTGTTGCATGGGGTCAAGACTAACTTGAAGGCACCTCTCCCCCCAAAATTCTACATCCTTCCACCTCTCTGTTTCTGAGAAAAAGTGAACTTTTCACATACCTTACAAGACTTTCTCAGGTTCAATTTTTCTAATTCTCTTTTTTAAAATCACTCTTTCTAAAAATCCTCCTCCCTTTTTAAAATCACAGACAAAGTAGTTGAAATGCAGAGAAACAGGAAGGCAGAATTTATTTTCTACTCATATTCCCCATCTTCTCCCTGACCATGTGCTCCCATTCAGCATATAAGCCATTGTTTGCACAAGGGCATAAGATGGCTGGTTGCTGAGCTGGTGTACGTTGACCAATGTGTACACTCTCTGGTTACAAAGGTCAGAAGTGCAGAAAATGCCAAGCCTGAAGGGACAGCTTATAAAGAAAGGAAAGCATGTCTGATGAAACAGCTTCTGCCACTGACACCTCAGGGGTTGTGTCAGCTGTGCTGAAAGAGACATGGATCAGGGGCAATCTGATGGGGGGGGGGAGAAGGGGCAGGGAGATAGTAGCAGTGGGAAATTGCCTGAAGCTTGTTGTTCCTAAAACAGGGTGCAAGGGCGGGCGAGCACGTTGAAGCTTTGTGCTGTTCCACATCATTGTCTGGTGACATATTCCAGGGTCCCAGGTGGATGTAACAGAAGCAGATGGAGAAAGGCAGGTCCTCACATTGTTCGGTTTTATAGTGAACAGCCTTGGGCCAAAACAGGATCCAAATTAAATGGAAAGGGAGTATATTGTCATTAGCAGAAAAAAGCCAAAGAGGCCTTTCTTAGCTTGATCTGCTGACTTTCATCAGCATCCAATTACAGACTTCATTTCAGGTAATTTTATTGAGCAAATGATGCAGCTTTAAACAAGCTATACAAATTCTACCCCCCTCCTTTAGCATTTACTGAAAGAACCTGCTACCAGTTCCTTACTGCTCCAGGAAGTCCTGGTGCTCTGAAGGTTTTAGAAATTATATTCTCTTCAATATGTTTCTAATGATGAAACTACTGCCGTACATTTGTTAAACGTTACCCAAGGGTGACAGTCTCCCCATAGTGGCAAAAATCAGCTTGGTGAATATGACTCAGCGGATTGGGCCTGTGACTGGCATTTAAGCATCAGTAAAATCTTTTTTAAAAATATACATTTGTGCACAGTTTATTTCTTTTCTACTGTGAGAAGCAGCAAGGGAGTTGAAGAACACTTTCCTATAGCTCAACTCAGGAGAGAAGAAGAGAGGTATAGCATAAGTATTAGGAAGATTCCAGAAATAAGAGACTATTCTGCATGTGGTATAAGGAAGATCTGCAATCTCTCTTCTCTCATACTCCTTTCCTGGGATGGAGCCGGTCCTGGATTTGTGTTAGAGGACTGAAAAGTACAGTTTGATATTTGGGGGCTGAAACAATTGGGAAAAGGGGTTTCCGTCTGGTGCTGAATATTTTTTGCCCTTGTATGGAAGTTAAAAAAATGAATTTCCTGAATTTTCAAGACAACTGGATCACCTTGGTTTTTCATGTTATAATTTGCTTGAGTCATACCTCAGTGATTGGAAGTGGCCATTTTCATAGCAGCCAGCAAATGAGAGGTAGAAGTATAGCCTTCAGATGGTGACTGTAAACTGATAAGATCAGGAAAAGTCTCTCAACTAGCTGGAATGGTGAACACCATATGAGAAGCCAGGGCTTGGTTCTCTAATTGAGATATAAGCCTCAAGTAGAAGGGAGTTTCTATCAGCTCTTCAGGGTAAGAAAGCTCAGGGGTTTGAGAAATAGTATCTACTGTTATAGGGCAGGGAAGCGTCATGACAAAATCGCGCCCACCCCATTGCCGGCAGTGGAAAAAAGGTCACAATACGTCACGACACGTCACGTGACATTGCAAGTTTGACACCCCTGTTATAGGGTATAATAACAGAAAGTTGAAACGGAGTCAGAGATTCTCTGTGCTACATCTTATAACAAATTAAACCAAAGCAGATTATTTTAAGTGTCTTGTTTTCCATCTCAAGATGAAATATCTTTTCTGAACCTCCTTCTCTCTTAATGTTTTATTCATCCTCACAAGATTTCCAGGACTAGATTTACATTCCAACATGGCTCCCAAAGAAAGAAAGAAAGAAAGAAAGAAAGAAAGAAAGAAAGAAAGAAAGAAAGAAAGAAAGAAAGAAAAAGAAAGAAAGAAAGAAGGGAGCCAACTTGCTAATATAGGTAGATTATTCTAAGATAAAGTAACCCCTAACAGAAATGAAATAGAAAGCCCTGTTTTAATTGACTATTTACATGCTGAAGAACTATATATATGATTTAAAGTTCAAAGAATGTATTACAGCTACCATTTCTTCACTTGCTCTTTTCTGGCCAACTGTCAGCATAGTCATTTCTACAGGCAATCAGTAGGCATTTTATGTCACGGAAGCAGATGTGTGACAGGGCTCCAAATTACAGGGCCCAACTAACAAGAACACATTTCTGGAAAGCCATAATTGGCATGATGATGTTGAGCCATTAAAGGGCTTGGTGACTAATGCCAATTAAAAAAAGAGCAGAAGAAGAAGAGAGAAGGGGAAAGACAAACACTGGGTCTTTGATCAAAAAATGACTAAAACCTTTGCAAAAATCTATTGGCAGGGAGGAAATTATGGACATTGTTTTCCTCTGTTGATATTTTCTATTTGCATCAATATTGTCATTTAGCTTTAGAAACTCAATCTGCACTTTGTAGAAAATGTACATCAGAAATGGAGGCTAACATTTCTGTGTATCTGTGTTTACATTGTATTGTTCTTTGGGACTGTGTTTTAGAACTGTGCATATTTTGAAAATATGCCCGCTTGAAGAGCTGACTCATTAAAGTTACTTTGACTCTTAAATTAATTACTGCTTTTTTAGTCTCACACAGAAACCTGAAAAAAGTTGGACTACTTTAATTAATAAGGGAGACACTCATACTTGTGAGAGTTCTTCCGAAACATTTCTTCTGATTTTTTTTGTTTTGCTTTTCTAATATTATTTTAATTGAAACTTTTAAAAAGGTTATATACAAATATAAACTAATACCAAGTAAAGAAGAAAAAAGAAAAATAAATCAAAGATAAATCAAAAAGTGCAAAGAAAAGCAAAAAAGTTAAAAATAGAAAAGATAAAAATAAAATACAAAAAAGGACCTCCAATATTTTTCATAGCATATTTATATTCTAACCCCTCACTCCAAAGTTATAATACTCTTCTTTTTATAATTTATCCTGTCTAACCATCAATCACAACTTCATTTTTTTCATTTTGCACAAAAAAATCCATAATAGGTTTCCAGTCACCAATAAATGCAGGTGGTGTACTTTCAAAGAAATTAATTTATCCATCTCAATAAGACTTGTCAATTTCACCAATCTTTCCTTCACAGTAAGGAGTAAAATCTTTCCATCTTAATGCATATTACCACAGTGATCATATATTGAAACAACCTTCCATAACTTTTTTTCTAACTGTTTAAAAAGAAGCATTCACTGCTACTTGGATCCAGTTAAGTGTCATATCCCAGGAGCCCTTCACCAACCCGGAAGAATACATACATGAAAGGACCCCAGGGATCCTATCCACTTCCTCCAGATTAACAGGTTCAAACTGTCTCCAGATAAGATAAGCAAGACTAAGCCTCGGTCAATTACATAGCACCTATACAGCTAGAATCCAACCCCAGATTGATTTGAGAGAGGTTTTGGGTGTTACATGGTTGATAGCATTGAAAGAAAAATCAGGTCCAATTCCAATCTGGGAGTAAATAAAATGGGGAGGCTAAGACGCTAGAAATAAAATGGAAGCTAGCTGCTTAGGAAAGAAGGTTTAATAAGGAGCAGAACCAGCAACAGCATGCAGTTCTGGGACAGCTGAGAAAATGAAGTTGAGAGTGGATGGGTTTTTATACCTTTCGGCTTTGCATTTGAGATGCCTGTTGTGAAATGTACTTTGATCTGTGCTTGAGTGTGCTCTTTTGGTATTTTAAATATTGTTGCCTGACTCCCATTGTGGCTTTGGAGGTCATGTCCTGTCCTTGGTGCTGGGTGGGGAATGTAGATTTTAGGAATCTTTGTTTTTCTAATCTCATCAGCTCCAGTCTTCTGTGAGAGCTGTAGCTGAAAGCATTTTGCTTATGAATAGTGTGGCCCTAGCCTTTCTGAATGGATTTAAAAAATCTCCATATCTAAAGATTGGCCTCCTCAGGTTTCCTGTAGCAGAAAGACTGGGACAGCTTTCTGTCTTTGTTAAGATTTTTCTCCATTTCTCTTTTAGGGAAAATATTCTATCCTGCCTTTTTAAATATTTCCCTAAATATTTCATTCTCAAGGAGGGAGGGGTGCTGATTTTCTACAACAGTAAAATATCAGGAGCAAATGAACCATCCCATCATGAACTGATCTCTTTTCATTTTATTTATCTGTCCACATCTCTGGAGGTATATTTTTGCCCTTTCATCTGACACTGAGATTTTAGCAACTAGCTGAAGTCATGCTGCTGTAGTTCCAGTGGTCGGATTCAGCCGGTTCGCACCAGTTCGGCAGAACCAGTAGCTAATTTTTTGTTGCCCAGGCCCAGAATGGACTTTCAGAAGTGGCATCTACATAGAGAACCAGTTGTTCACATATCTGAATCCTACCACTGTGTAGTTCCTTTTATTTTCTAGAGAGTTTCCCTAAGGAGTTGTGGCAACTCCTTTTGCCTATTCCCTAACTACTAAGAAATCAGATACACTCTAAAGGGGGAAAATTTTCTTAATGCCATCTTATAAAACAGGAGTAGAAAAACAAAGGTTTGGATAAGACCAAATGATTCCACCATAATTGTGAAACATTGAAGCATAGTTCATATAATGTCTCCTGCCTTGAGCAGAAGGTTGGACTAGAGGACCTTGGAGGTCCATTCCAGCCCTATGATTCTATGTTCTATGCTCATTTTGGTGGTGTGTATTTTATTTCTGCCAATGATTCAGTCCAAATTTGTACTGAATAAATAGGGATAGGGACTCAGTGTGCTTGCTGTAAGCAGGAATTGCGTCACCGGTGGAGGAATCAGCAGGAAGGCCTTTTTGCATTTCCCTGATCCTGTTTAACAAATATGCCTGCTCAAGTTTTTTTTCATTGAAAGTGATGTTTGTTTAGACTGAATGTGGCAATGTGATAGGAGCTATGATGAGATACGTTATGCTTTCTTCCACTTTTATATATGATGTGACGTAAGTGCTTGGGCCCTCTAGTACTCATTGTTTTATTTATTTATTTGATGTATTTGACTTAATGCAGCCTCTGCCAGCCTGATTTTGTATTGAAATTTATTTTTCATTAGATATATTACATTAAGGCTGCAATCTGCAGGCTGTTTTTATTTCTGAATTTCTCTTTCTCCTTTAGGTTCATTCTTCAGAAGTTTATCTTATGGAAAAGAAATGGGCTGAGAAACGAATTCACCCCATCTCTGTGAATCTACAACTACATTTCTCACTTGGTGGCATAGTCCAGGGAACATAAAGGATCCAAATGATCTTGAATTTCAACATAATTCATCATTATCATTATGGAAAAATAAATGGCCAGGTACCAAGGGCCATTAATATCATAGTCTATGGATGTGTATAAACTTTCTTTAATTTACTTTGATAAGAAAGCATGATAATTTGGGACAGAAACAGCATTGGCACTCTAAAGGTGACTTTCTTTAGGATCTAGACAGAACAGAACAGAACAGAACAGAATAGAATAGAGTAGAGCTGGAGGGCTTCTAGTCCAGCCCTCTGCTCAAGCAGGAGAACCTATACAAGTGACTGTCCAGTCTCTTCTTAAAAACCTCCAGTGATGGAGCACCCACAATTTCTGAGGGCAACTATTCCACTGGTTGATTGTCCTCATTGTTAGGAACTTTCTATTTAGTTCCAGGTTGCTTCTCTCTTTGATCAGTTTCCAACCATTGTTTCTTGTCCTGCCCTCTGGTGCTTTGGAGAATAATTTGACCCCCTCTTTGTGGCAGCCTCTCAAATACTGGAATACTGTTATCATGTCACCCCTATTTCTTCTTTTCTTTAGACTAGCCAAACCCAAGTCCTGCAGTCATTCTTCATATGTTTTAGTCTCCAGGCCTTGGATCATCTTAGTTGCTCTTCTCTGAACTTTTTCCAAGGTCTCAACATCTTTTTTGTAGTATAATGACCAAAATTGGTTGCAGTATTCCAGGTGTGGTCTCACTAGGGTTTTATAAAGTGGTACTAATACTTCACGTGATCTTGATTCTATGCCTCTGTTTATGCAACCCAGGATTATATAGCTTTTTTGGCTGCTGCTGCACATTGCTGGCTCATAGTCAAGTGATCATCCACTAGGACTCCAAGGTCTCTCTGACAGTTACGGTTTTTGAGCCAGGTCTCACCTAATCTGTACTTATATCTTTGATTTTTCCTGCCTAAATGTAAAACTTTGCTTTTATCCACATTAAAACTAATTTTGTTGGATAGGGTCCATTGTTCAAGTTTGTCGAGATCTTTCTGAATCAGGAGCTTGTCTTCTGGGGTGTTGGATATTCCTGCCAGTTTAGTGTCATCTGCAAATCTGATGAGTTCCCCTTCTATTCCCTCATCTAAGTCATTGATGAAGATATTGAAGAATACTGAGCCTAAGATGGACCTTGAGGTACCCACTGCTTACTTCTCTCCATGTGGAAGTAGTACCACTGAGGACTACTGGTTGAGTACGGTTTGTCAGCCAGCTACAAATCCATCTAGTGGTGATATTGTCTATTCCACCTTTTTCTAGCTTACCCTGCAGTAGATTGTGGTCTACTTTGTTGAATGCCTTACTGAAATCTAAGTATACTATGTCCACAGCGTTTTGCTGGTCTACTAATTTAGTGACTTTATCAAAGAATGAAATAAGACTGGTTTGGCGTGATCTGTTTTTAACAAACCTGTGCTCGCTACCAATTATTACTTTGCTTGCTTCTAGTTGTTCGCAGATCTGTTTTTTGATTATCTTTTCCAAGATCTTCCTAGGTATTGATGTTAGACTGATTGGTCTGTAGTTTCCTGGGTATGTTTTTTTTCCCTTTCTTGAAAATGGGAACCACATCAGCCCTTTTCCAATCTTGAGGTACTTCCCCAGTGCTCCGGGATTTTTGAAAGACATGGTGCAATGGTTCTGAGATAACATCTGCCAGCTCTTTCAGAACTCTGAGATGTAATCTGTTGGGTCCTAGTGATTTATATTCATCAAGATCGGATAGGTGGTCTCTTACCATTTTCTTGCTTATTTTAATTTTTGTCTCTAGTTTGTCTTTTGCGATATTTTTTTGGTATGTTGTACTATAATTTTTTTGTGTGTGACGACTGATGCAAAGAAGGAGTTAAGCAGCTCTGCTTTCTCCCTATTGGTTGTAACTTCCTTGCCATCTTCTCTCTTTAGTGGACTTACAGTTTCCTTGACTTTTTTCTTGTTATTAATATGTTGAAAAAAAACTTTTATTATCCTTGATTTCTGTTGCAAGTCTTTTTCATTCTGAGCTTTTGCTTTCCTGACTTCGTCTTTGCATGTTCTGGCTGTCTGCTAATAATCACGCTTAGTTATGTGTCCCTCTTCCCATAAAATTTGGGAAGTCCAGTATAGTTTTTATGCTGAATCAGAGATGTCTAGATCTGATGAAAGAAAATATTTTAGGATTGAATTTTCATGGACAAAACTTAACTAATATTTAAAATTCAGCCCTTCACTCACTATCTGTTCTCCCTCCACATCTTTTTCATGATACCACTATTGATATGCTTTTTCTTCAGGGATCGTCCTCCCTGAATCTCTGTGACAGAAATTGGAGAATTTCCTTTGTGCATACCTATCTCTTAATTTTCTTTTGAAATCAAAAACTGGAGACACTTATACTGGAACAATTACACCTAACACATACTATCATTTTACATTTCAGTAGATGCTACAATATTATTTCTTTGATCATTTCAGAAATAGATCTTTCATAAGTAACCACTACTAATGATTGTTTTCAATGCATAGGAAGAACTCTATACTGAGCACTTTGTAATTTTACATTGTGAGGCAGAAATGGCTACTTTTGCATCATTATTTTTGCTGCCTTCCAAACTTGCTGTAATTTCCTTATCAGAATATGTGTTTAGCCATTTGGTCGCCAACTGTTAAGAACATTTGCCTTTATTCAAGTCTATTTATCTTCCCTGAACATTTCATTAATTCAATACTATTTATTTTTATATTTGTTCATACAATCAAATCATAGGCTGTTCATTAAAGGAAAATTTCTCTAAATCTCTTCCAGATCAAGATGAGATATCAGATAGATTCAGATATCCATGCTTCAAAAAGTCAGATTATGCATCGTATGTTAAGTTGTTCATTTGATCAGGACTATTTGTAAAGATATGGATCCAAACAAGCCAGATGGCATTTATGGCCTCATAATCCTGATCCCTCCCCTTGTAAGTTGTTGCAGATACAAAAAAGAGCACCTTCGATTGCAAATCTTGCCTATTTTGATCAAATCCACCTCTGAGATGGCTTGGTATTTAGCCATATTATGATAGATGTACAATGAAGGCTAAAAGAATATTAACCCTACCATTCTGGCCATTGTACCTAAAAATGTTTCACATATATTTAAGCAAATAAAATAAATATTCCATTATATAAAAAGTTAACATTTTAGGAACCAGGTTTATAAATAAATGTATAAATAAGTCATTGCCAAGAGAGATTTAGCTAAATAACCCAGAGATGTCCTGCTGAATCCTTACAACACAACAGAGAGCAATTCTGCTACAAATAAGCTAAAATGAACACTGTATGTGATCTGCAAAGACAAAGGCCACCTGCCACTGGACATCAGCTGTTGGGAAATAGGAGTGGGGATAGGGCTTATTTTTCTCTTACCTGACTGGTGAACTCCCAAAGAGGTATTTACTTGGCCACCAAGGAAGACAGGTCCACACACTGTCTGGTCCTCTGATCTGATCTAAAGATTCTTCTTATGTTCTTAAACACTTGATACCAAAAACTTATATTATTATATCTTATGTATGTTCCAAAACATATATTCAAACATGCTATTATTTAATATATGATTACATAAATACATCTAGAGAACTAATGGAAGATCTTATCATGTATTTTTGTTCTGCCAGAGAATCCAAATATAATCAACACTGAGGTTTAACCTCATGAGTCACTCAGATCTTTCTTAAGTTGTCTCTCTCTCTGTGTGTGTTTCCTTTTTTCCACTTTCAATTTATATTAGTTTTAGTGATATTTAGGATCTGGCTGAAGTGACATTTGCCATGTTTCTACAAAAAGTATGAAACAATAATATTCTACTAAACCTTTTGCTAGCCTCATCTAATCCTCATGCTTTGCTAGTTCTCTCAAGGATTAAAAAAAATCATTTTATGTTTAAGATAAGTCCATTGTCCTTTTTATAAAAATGATAAAAGCCAACCCTATAGGCATTCAGTTCAGTTTCTCACCTAGACTAGACAAACATTTAAAGATATCATGCAACTCATTGTGCCAGGTAAAAATATATTCCCTCTATGGAGTTGTGGATTAGCTTGCTCTCTGATGCCATTGCTTTTTTATTTTTCAATTCTAAGCAAAGAGTATTTTTAGACTATTTTTTTTCAAGAGCTCTAAATTGTCAAAGATATTTAACACTGCTTTTCATAAAATTCAGAGAGCCATTTTGCTCCTGAAAAAGAGAGGAAATTATTCACAAAAGGGTGAGATCCGTAAAAAACAATAACACCTGGATACCTCATTCTGGAATTCCAGTGTTTGAAAAATAATACCATATTATAACATATAATAGCATTACAACAATATTTTCAAGTTACAGTATGATTTAAAGCTGTCTTCTCAATTACCATATTTACAATTGTTCCCAAATTATAATTCTATAATATCTGAGACACAGTATTAGCATCAGTTATACTCCAAGCTTGGTCTTTCTCTAAGAATTTCATATTTTGATTATTGGAGGCTAACAGTCTAGAAGTACAAGATTTTAGTGGGAAATCTCTCTTCAGACGTGTACTTTAGAATGTCAGAAGGGGGGGGGGCATAAGAGCCAGCTTTCCCAGAAATCCTCCTGATCATTAAGAGAATCAATCCTTTATTATAAATCTTTTGCATTGAATCTCTCATGCATTGGCTCAAGAATGCTGCCAGAACACCAAGTCTCGTCAAGAAATGGAAGCCACTCTGCATATTTCTGCAGACCTTTTATTTGCTAAAAGAATAATTTAAATTAGTTCAACATTTCACCTATTGCTAACATGCACCAGGCAGATGATGAAATGAGCCTCTGAAGATAAATTCTATAATCTGGGTCCCAAGAACATGTTTGGTGTATCTGCTAACCACACTTTCAACTCTAACAGAAATTTGTGCAGGAAAACAAGTACCTTGGGAATATACTCTGGAGAATCCAAACCTAATTAAGAAATAAACTAACTAAAGTGGTAAGAAGACAAATATGCTTATTTTCCTCTCTACAGCATGGGTGTCAAACTCACCGTGTCATGTGATGTGTTGTGACATATTGTGACTTTTTTTGCATTGCCGGAGCTGGGGTGGGCGTGGCCTCCGCATAATGCAACTAGCCTGCGGGTCAGCAGTTTGATACCCCTGCCTTACAGAATGGTCTGTATTTAGTGGCAACACATAAAAATAGGAATGGGAGTAAACATGCTTAACTTGAGTTAAATCTTTGTATATAAAAACAGGTTATCTACTTCTAAATAAATACACTAAATCCCATCTTAGCCATGAAAGCCAGCTGGGCCAGTCACTCTTTCTCAGCCCAACACATCTCATAGGGTTAGTATTGTGGGAAAAATAGGTGGAGGAAAGTGTGTTGGATATTTATGTCCACCTTGAGTTATTTGTAAAAAATAATAAAGGTGAGACACAAACCAACAAACAAATAAGATGTAATATTTACTTACCATGAATTCCAGGTAGGATATAAATTTGTGATCAAATTCTGTGTCTGACTGTAATTTGGAAGGTTAAGATTAGATGGCAGCAACTCATCTGATCTTCATTTAGGCAAACATCTCCTGAGCATGTTGACTCGATGCACCAAATGCTCTGCAGCAGAGGTGGGGAACGATGGCCCTTTTATGACTTGTGACTTCAACTCCCAGAATTCCTGAGCCAGTCATAAAAGGGTTTTAGTTACCCACCTCTGCTCTACAGGAAGTCAACTGCTGGTGGCTTTATTGGGGCAGTATGAATAAGTCTTTGAGGTGGGATGGCTTTGGCCACGTGATGCTAAGTGATTGGAGATTAGATATTTGGCAGGGATTGGGTCACATAAGTGTCCAAAATCAATGGCAAGAGCATAGGAAAGCGTTAAAAGAACTTTCCCTTAGTCCCCGTTCCTATCTAAAGAAAAAAGATAACAAACAAGGTAATCCTTCTTTAAATATCAAAATCAGCAGCTGAGTCAGTGGGAGCCTGAGACTGGAAATGTCACAGAGGAATTTAGATTCTCTGAGAGATTGCGAGTCTGAAATTATTGTTAAATCACTTGTGTGGACCCTTTTGACCTTCTTTGCTCAGAACATGCATCCCTAGGTGGTGGAGAGAGAAAGCAAAGGCAAGTGAAACAAAATGAAAAAGCTGGTGAAAGAAGTCCTATGGGAGCTGTCTAAAGGATGAAATGGCAATTCCCCTCAGGCAAAGGAGAACTGCAGGAGAACAGAATCTAGTCAGGTAAGTATGAGATTATCAAGAGGAATCGAAGGGGATAGGAAGAATCCCAAGTACTACAGATGTCCAGGCATGCAGCCTGGGGCCGATGGAAACTGGAATCAAACAAATCTGGATAGAATGATATTGGTGAGGCTGAAATAAGAATTATAATGATGCCATTTGCATATGGACTGGAAAATAAATCCCCATATTTCAAGAATGAACAATGGATCAGGAATTATACTTTATAACATGTAGTAGTTACATTTGTGCTAACTTTAAATTAAACCATCTTATCCATCTCATGAAGTATCCCTAGATGTATCTCACCATCCTCCGCTTGCAATAATAAGATGGAAGCACCAGTGGCAGAAGGCTAATAAAAGAATGACTGAAGCAAAAACAGCTACACTAGGAAGACTTCTCCAATAACTTTCTCAAAGAAAGTAAGACCAGACTGTGGTGAGTCCTGTACACTGCCTTCATTTATACAAAATCCCAAGTTCCTGAAATGTTTGGGATTTCCTATTTCAAGCTTTCCCAATCTGGGTCCTTCCAGATATTTTAAAGAGTTTCTTCTATGTAGTTGATAATTTTTCATGGAGGTTGGAACCACATTAGGTTAGAAAATCTTCAGAAGTTGGGTTGATTCTCCCATATGTTCCAGGGAGCATGGATATTATTGAGGGCTTACAGGAAATGCGGTTCATCTACTCAAAATTATATTAGTCTGTCTTTTTTTTCTGGACTTCTTATCTAGCTACTAATTTAACTATTACAGTTCTCCTTTTTTCTGAAGAAAGTGTTATGGCCAAGGTAAGGCTAGCAGGGCAGGGGCGGGCGCAGGGAGGGTTGCTGGTGCACATGGGGCCCAGTGGGTGGCTTACCTCCCTTGGGCTGGGCCAGCTGGTGGCCCAGCCAGTGGTCAGCCTGTGCCGTCACTGCCGCTTGCCAGCTACGCCTCAGCCGGCATGGGGCAGCACCACGCATGCGCGGCACTCCCGGGCCGAGGCGGTTGCTGGGCGACGGCCCACGTGCAGCTGCAGGAGAGGAGGTGGAGCGTGTGCGCCTCCTCCTGCCCCGCCCACAGGGAAATACAGATAGTTCTCAACTTACGACCACATGGTTGGGGTCGCGGCATTGGGAAGGTTGAGAACCACTGGTTTAAAGGGTGGTATCTGGTCCCCTTATTATAAATTCTTGGGATATGACAGGTGTTCTCCAGACTTATTTCAATCACTGAATCCCTTGTTTCCATATAGCAAATGTCATTTGACTAGCTAGCAAGAAGGGAGCACACTGAGTTCAGTAAGACCTTTATGGAATGAAGTAATGAATATAGAAGATCGGGTAGATGTGTGCTTATTATATTATTAGAAATCAGATGATCACCTATACTGCTTAACACAGCATTTGCTGTAACCTATAGTATTATTTAAAAGAAATCTGGAAATTATAACCTTAAAAAATGCAAGGGTTTTTTTAAGACCAGTCTGCTCAGTCAAAAATTAGAAGGCAGCAAAAGCAATTAAAAGAGGAAGTAGGATGGAACAAGAGAAAAGAGAGAATGAACATGCCAGCTATAATCACCCATGCTTCCTTGTCACAATACAGCTGCTAATAGGCTTGCTTGATAAATTAGTCTGTAACAAAGTTGGAACATTATTTAATGTCGGACACATTGCTGATTTGTTCAGAAGTGGTCATTTTGTGTGTACCCTGGAGCAGAGAAAATAAATTCTGTATAGAATTTTACCAATTGAAAAATTGTGTAACTCCTCTGCAAAATAACTTATCTACTTGAATCTTGGAAATATCTGATTTCCAAAAGATTACATAATCAGTTCATCATATATAAGCAATTGGTTATAAGGTGTTGGATATAATTCAGCTATTTGGCTTGGGGATGTAATTTTGAGTGTGCAAGTGCATACATTGTAGAAGTTTGAAACTATAGTTTGTAAGTTACTAGAATTCCATATAGGACCCATTCTCTAGTTCTGGAGACCATATTAGCATCAGAATCCTGAATATCCCCAGAACAAATATGTTTGTTATGCTAATGAATGAACCTTAAACTTCTTAGAAAATGAACAATATCCGTAGGAGCATCACACCAAACCCTGCTGCTCTGAAGCAGTCACAAACTGTCTTGAAAAGAAAGGAATAGACTTTAAAATAGTTGGGTACAGCAGTAAACAGTAGCCTTTTAATCTTGGATTTCCAGATTAGACTACAAAGTTCTATTCTTCAAGCCAGTGTCGACACAATTTTATTTTCTATCTCAGTTGCAGAATTACTGCCTTTAGTCTAGTCCTAGGTTTATTTATTTATTTATTTATTTAATTTATTTATATGCTGCCCAATCCCAAAGGACTCAGGGCGGCGTACAAAATTAAATAATTTAATCTTTTTCAAGGCACCAAAGGTCTGTTTTGGCCACTGCAGCAATTTAGCAATGGTGATTCTAATAGAGCACAGTGTACATGTTGAAGAAGCACCGCATATAATGCTAAAAATTGGATGCTGCTCTTTCAAAAGGGTTTTATGACTTCCCAATCTGATTTGGGATTACAATATATAGGAAGAGATTTGATCTCTCCTTTCTCGTTTATAGTCCTGAAAAAAAGTCATGCACATTTTATGGAGCATATCTGTAAGAGAGAGAAAAGAATTATTGGTGCTGAAGTAAATTTGTTTGTATTCAAGTTCCTTGTTATACTTGACAAGGGAGTGTCCTTAAGTGCTATCAAAACCAAGGAATGACTCTAGGACAGTGGTTTTCAACCTGTGGGTCGGGACCCCATTTGGGGTCAAACAACCATTTCACGGGGGTCGCCAAACAACACAGTCCACCATTTTTCCCCCTTTTCCTTAGCTGTGCTACTCCCTTTTATTCTATTGGCTTTTGAAAGCCAATAGAATAGACTCTCTTGAATAGAGTCTAATTCTATTGGCTTTCCAAAGCCAATAGGAATTGTCCAGGCTGTCTCTGCCCTGCTGAGCCCGCCAAAAGTCCCATTCTGCAAACGGTGCTGCACCCGTTGAGTAGTCCTCGACTTACGACCGGTTGAGTAGTCCTTGACTTATGACCGGTTGGGGGGTCACGGCATTAAAAAGGTTGAGAACCACTGCTCTAGGATTACAAGCCCATTACTCTTGAAACTTCATCAAATTTGGGGATACAAGATTTGGGGATACAACAGAAGATTCATAGGACAAAAGCAGAGAAATGATCCTGGGAGTTTCAATGGATAAAAGAGAAATAATACCTTAAATAGTTGGTGAATTTTATTATAGAAAGTCTGTAAAGAGCAAAGGGAATGTAGCAGGAGGACAGGAGGAAGAGCTGCTACTATAAAAATAATGTGAGAAAATGGTCACAAGAAGCATTTTCCCTAGTTCACGCAAAGACAAAATAAGGAAAGGGGAAGTACATTCCCAGTTGCAAGATTCTGTTATTGTATATTAAAAATAGTCCTGATTGTATAATATTTTAAATTTTATATTTCATATTTTACATTTTTATCTCATGTATTTTTTTATGGAAATGTGATGTGAATGTGCCATACAATAAATAACATAAATAAATACTGGTTTCTACTGTACCTTGTTGGATTGATAAAATCCAAGAAAGTTCAGTTTGAACCCAAGACATATAGAGCCTCATAGCCACTACTGAGTAAGTATAGACCATGGAAAGGTAGCTATCACATCCCACAGGCTCATCACATCTCTGGGGCAGATGGCTCAACTTTGGAGCTGATTAAGTTTATACAATGATTGATTATCCATCTATTTTGAAAATACATAGTGTTAGTTCCAAATATAGCCAAGAAGAGTTTTTACATCATTACTTTATTATAACTACTGTCCTACTTTCTTGCTGTCAGTGTTTTAAATGTCTGTTTTATTCTTAAAGGTTTCTGTATTGATTGAAGACAACTGCTGTATTTAGCTCCATTGTTGAGTCATTAATATCCTTTTTTCAATGTTTTGTTTACTTCCTGCTTTTTTTCTGGGCCTTGTCAATTTTAATTGTTACAACAGCATTTCCATGTAAAAAGTAAGATATGCTTTCTTTCTTATTTTGGAACTAAGTAACAACAACAACAAAATCACTTCCCAATAATCTAACAACGCCAAAACATTGTCTGCATTTTTTTAAAAAAGGAAATGCCACCCAGCACTTCCCATCAGTAGACATCACATTTTCAGGAAACTAAGAATAGTTTGAAATAAAAAACTCTTAATAACATTCAATCATATAATATTTGGGGGGGAAAACAACTGTCACATGTTCCGACTAAAGAAGCACTTCAAAGAGCTTTCAGGCATGTTTCCTAAAGTCTTTATTTGCAGAGCTACAATTTATGCCGGTCACCATAGGACTAGTTAATGCCAGAATCTGAACTTCCGGTCGCTGGCATCAAGCTTTCCTTGCTCAACCCCTCCCTTCTCATGCAGTCACAGGTCACATTATCCAATTAGTGAGAAGGTCAAAAGTTTACTTCCTCTTTCTTTCCCGGGCTTTTCCCCCCCTCCCAGTCTAAGCTAAGTATTTACCCAATAAATGCCAAACAGTTTTGCATATTGTCAAAGCAAGAATATACAGTATTTGCAGCATTGACAACAACATTCAGTGCTCTTATTAGAATGTTTATATTTTTTTTCATTCAGTTTTATATTAATATTATGTACCTGCCTGAAGAATCCTCATAATGTATTTACCTTTATAAAACATAATTTTGTGTGTGAAAAAGAGGCAGAAGATTACGCTTGGTAGAGACATTTTTTATGTCTCTGTGTAAAAGGTGGTGGCTGATTCCAGGTGAAATTATCAACAAAAGACCTTCAGAACAGAGGGAGACTCTTGTAAGAGTAAAAAAAAAGTGTCACATTGAACAATTTGGATTTTAATGAATAAAATATGGAAATTTTAATGAAATTTACCATATTTTACCATTAAATGCTCTTTTCTGTGTTCATATCTGGGTATAGAATATGCAGTGGTACCTTGGTACTTGATTGCTTCAAAACATGTTGAATTTGGTACTGGATGCATTTTGACATGAAAATGTCCCAAGATTCGTTGTCTGCTTAGTACTCGACACACTGTGATAGGAAAAGGGGATGGCTGTGGAGAATGCGCAGGAAGTCAGCCATGCTGGGAAGGTCACTGCAAAAAGAAGAGGGAAACATCCACAGAGGACAAACAGGAAGTTGGCCAGGCTGGGAAGGTTGCTGACATAGGAAAAAGGACAGACAGAAAGTCCTTCCTGGCCAAAACAAAGGGTCATATGGCTTGTTTGACATTAGTTGTTTTCAGTACTCATTGTGCCTCCCAGAACCAATTAACCAATTAACGATGAATACTGAGGTATCACTGTTTAGGAAATGGGCTTCTGGTAAGCTTGAAACATGAACTTATGACTTTAAGATGAGTGTGTATGGTGGTTTTCTACTTGGCTAGAAGCCTTCTGCATTAGAAGGACTGAAGGCAGAAAACTTGCTTGAAGCCATAACATTTCTCTTCTCTTCTTTGTTTTGTTTTGGATTCTCTCAGAGGAATTATGTTTGGGGATAGATATGCTGGTTAACCCCCACTTTTCTTACATTCTGTGACTCCATATTACACAGGTCACTAATGTTTTTCTCATGGTTGGACAGTAGAAAGGGCACACTATCCTCTATGATGTTAGATACTTTCAAAATTAATGTTCGAGTCCATAGTTTAGAAATGTCCATAAAAACCACTGTTAAAGTGTTTGGTTCCATTCTGTAGTAACATAATAATAATAATAATAATAATAATAATAATAATAATAATAATAATAATAATAATAATAATAATAATAATAATAATAATAGTAAAGTTGGAAGGGACCTTGGAGGTCATCTAGTCCAACCCCCTGCTCGGGCAGGAAACCCTACACCATTTCGGACAAATGGCTGTCCAGTCTCTTCTTAAAAACTTCCAGTGTTGGAGCATTTACTGCTTCTGGAGGCAAGCTGTTCCACTGATTAATTGTTCTCACTGTCAGGAAGTTTCTCCTTAGTTCTAGGTTGCTTCTCTCCTTGATTAGTTTCCACCCGTTGCTTCTTGTCCTGCCTTCAGGTGCTTTGGAAAATAGCTTAATTCCCTCTTCTTTATGGCAGCCCCTGAGATATTGGAATACTGCTATCATGTCGCCCCTTGTCCTTCTCTTCGTTAAACTAGACATACCCAATTCTCGCAACCGTTCCTTATATGTTTTAGCCTCCAGTCCCTAATCATCTTTGTTGCTCTTCTCTGTACTCTTTCTAGAGTCTCAACATCTTTTTTACATCGTGGTGACCAAAACTGGATGCAGTATTCCAAGTGTGGCCTTACCAAGGCATTGAAGAGTGGTATTAATACTTCGCGTGATCTTGATTCTATCCCTCTGTTAATGCAGCCTAGCACTGTGTTGGCCTTTTTGGCAGCTGCCGCACACTGCTGGCTCATATTTAAGTGATTGTCTACTAGGACTCCGAGGTCCCTCTCACAGTTACTACTATTGAGCATGGTGCCACCTATGCTGTACTTGTGCATTTGGTTTTTCTTGCCTAAATGTAGAACCTTGCTTTTTTCACCATTGAATTTCATTTTGTTAGTTAGTGCCCAGTGTTCAAGTCTGTCAGATCCTTCTGTACCTGAAGCCTGTCTTCTGGAGTGTTGGCTATTCCTGCCAGCTTGGTGTCGTCTGCAAATTTGATGAGTTCCCCATCTATCCCTTCATCCAAATCGTTGATGAAGATGTTGAAGAGTACTGGGCCCAGAACAGAGCCCTGGGGCACCCCACTACACACTTCCCTCCATATAGATGCAGTTCCATTGAGGACCACTCGCTGAGTACGGCCGGTCAGCCAGCTACGGATCCATCTGGTGGTGGTTCTGTCTACCCCACATTTTTCTATCTTGTCAAGTAGTAGGTTGTGATCTACTTTATCAAATGCCTTACTGAAGTCCAAGTAAATTATGTCCACAGCATTCCTCTGATCCACTAATTTTGTCACTTGGTCAAAGAATGCAATAAGATTTGTCTGGCATGATCTATTTTTGACAAACCCATGTTGGCTTTTAGTAATGACTTTGTTTGCCTCTAGGTGTTCGTTGATTCGTTGTTTGATTATCTTTTCCAGGATCTTCCCAGGTATTGAGGTCAGGCTGATAGGTCTGTAATTTCCTGGATCCATTTTTTTTTCCTTTTTTGAGGATGGGAACTACATCAGCTCTTTTCCAGTCCTCTGGTAGTTCCCCTGTGTTCCAGGATCTTTGAAAAATATAGTTCAGTGGACTCCGATATCACATCTGCCAGTTCCTTGAGAACTCTGGGGTGTAATCCATCTGGTCCTGGCGATTTGAACTCATCTAGGCTGGACAGGTGCTCACTAACCATTTTCTTGCCTATCTTAACTTGTGTTTCTGTTTTGTTTTTTATGGCACTATTTTTGATAGGTTGGTCTGTTTTTTCCCTTTGTGTAAAGACAGATGCAAAAAATGAGTTAAATAGTTCTGCTTTCTCCCTGTTGCTTGTCACCTTCTTGCCACTTCCACCCACTAATGGACCAATCATTTCCTTCACTTTTTTCTTGTTTTTTACATGTTGAAAGAAGCTTTTTTTGTTATTTTTGACTTTGGTCGCAAGCCTTAGTTCATTTTGAGCCTTGGCTTTCTTCACTTCATCTTTGCAGGCTCGGGCTATTTGCTGATATTCTGACTTAGTTATGTTCCCCTCTTTCCACTTTCTATACTTGTCCTTTTTATCTTTCAATTTGTCAGAGAGTTCTTTATGCAGCCATGCTGGTTTCTTTTGAGAGCTGTTATTTTTCCTCTTTGTTGGTATTGTGCTAGACTGTGCTTTTATTATCTCATTTTTCAAAATTTCCCAAGCTTCTTGAGTTGTTTTCCCCTTGAGGATTCTCATCCATAGAATCCTTCCCAAGCCCTCTCTAAGTTTATTGAAATTAGCTCTCTTGAAGTCCAAGACTCTAGTTTGACTGTGTTCTATTGGTTGTGCTTCTATAATGTTGAATTCTAATATTGCATGATCACTTCCTCCCAGGGTCAAATTAGAGTATACTTGTCAAATTAGAGTATACTTCTCCTTTATTTGTAATCTTTAGTTTCTTTTGGTTCCCTTTATTGTCCACAATTCAAAGACTCATCATGTTTTTCCCAAAACAATAAAACTAGCTATAGTTTCTCATAGGAAGGATTCTTATAATTAAAATCAAATTCTTAATTCAAATCCATCTAGACTCTTAGTTTGGTTTTAGCTTTCCAAAATCAATATTCTAAATACCCTTTTGCTATTTCTTGCAAAAATTTAATATTTTTAATTTTTAAATTCATGTTTAAAACTTCTTTTGTGAAGGAAATTTACTTAGTGTATGCAATACTAACTTCCAAAGTTCTAAATATTGTTCCAGAGGTTTTTAAAAAGCTGTAAAAATTAATTCCAAAGGTGATTAATAAATGAGGCTCCATTGAGCTTTTTGATCACAAAGGTTGCAACATAGAGTTTAATCCCTCAATTTACAGCCACTCAACTCATAAACTGACCACAAAACATCAGTTTCTACGGTCTAATCACAATGAATGGCTATCTGGGGAGCACGTGGGCAATCTCATATGCTCTCCTTTTTCCAGAGAAATTTTGCTGGATAGGATTCCACATCCAGCCATCAATCTTGACTGTATGGCTGTCCTGCTTTGGCAGGATAACTAGCTTGCTATGGTCTCACCAGAAATCCCTAACAGAATTTGTCCTGACTAGTATTGAATCACTTCCATAAGTCACAGCAATGTTACTTTACCTGGAGTGACTGAAACTTTTTGTCTTGTTTTCATTTTGCTGTGTTTTTTTTAAAATCACCCTTAATAAAAGTTTTGCTCCTTCTTGTTTTTTTCCCCCTTATAGGAATTTCTGAATTACTGATTATGCAATGCGATATATATATATATATATATATATATATATATATATATATATATATATATATATATTTTCTGAGGTTTTCGCGGGTGTTTGTATGTAGGTCTTTGGTTGTTCGGGTTTTTTCCCGCGTAAAATTGGAAGTGTCTTGGCGACGTTTCGACGAAGTCCCATTCGTCATCTTCAGGCTGGTGTTTTCAGCTTCATGCTTCGAGGAGCAATGTGTGGTCTTAGCTGTTTCTTCCTTTTAACTGCCAGTGGGGGTATGAACTGATTGGGTGGGAGCTTGGCTGTGTTCTGATTGGGTGGAGGTGTGTTCTGATTGGTTAGGGGCTTGGCTGTGCTCTGATTGGCTGGGGGATTGGCTGTGCTCTGATTGGCTGGGGGAGTGTTCTGTTTGGTTGTGCTCAGGTTAGTCTGAGTTGCAGGGGGGTTTAAGATTTTGGGCTGCCTTGCTATTTTTTGGCTTCGCGTTCGTGGTCGTGCCTCATCTTCACGGAGGGTGTCAGTTTGCTTCATGTATGGATTGGAGGGGTTTAAAGTGGCTAATGATGCAGCTGTGGTCTACCACAAACCAGAAGCCACACACACACATATACATACACACATACGCAATTAAAAACAACAAGGTTTAATTAGCAGGCA
Organism: Crotalus tigris; assembly: GCF_016545835.1. NCBI lineage: Eukaryota > Metazoa > Chordata > Lepidosauria > Squamata > Viperidae > Crotalus > Crotalus tigris. The sequence goes on along the minus strand of NW_024096961.1, from coordinate 430,081 downwards.
ACCAGAATCCTACAGTCAACCTCCTCTCAATATTTGAAAATATCATGTTTTTAGAATGTTGCAAAATGTCAGAAGGGTTAGGGGCAATTGTATATTGGAGACTCTTTGCAAAAGGCAGGTGCTTCTGCTCTACCATTGAATTCTGTTCCTGTGTTTGTAAATCTCCTCTAACAAATGGAGGAAAAAACAACTCCAAGGAGTTGTATGATAGAGAGGTATGAGTAGAACCTTCTTGAAAGGGAAACAACTAAAGAAGAGTCTGATTATTTCTCCATTCATTTCAATCGACGGGCTCTTAATTCTGTTTTTGGTTTTGAAGCACTTTTTAAAATCAAAGCAGCCTATATTTATTTGCAGGGGAAAACAGATACCAAAGGGGCCTGTTTTTAGAGCCCTCCTTCTGGAGTGGGACCATTCATTTTATTGGGATAGCACAAAGAATTTGCCATTTTCAGACTGCAATCAGCAGCCGAGTTGCTATATAATGAAGGGGTCTGAAGTTCATGTAACCATGCAGGATTTTAATTCTATTTTCCTGTTGTCTCTCAAGTCCGAGAAAGGTTGCTGCTGGTGGTGCTAAACCATGAAGAATCATTATGGGTTATTAAACTCTATTGCTTTTGCTTTTCTTGATTGGAGCTGTAAAGGGAAAATGGCAGAGTTTTCAGTGAATGCCAAACTGTGCTGTAATTGCCTCAAGTGACAGACTGTAATTATTCAAGATTATAGGAGAGAGGGTGGGGGGTAGAGATGCATATTGGGCTTCACAAATAAATCTGTATGAACTTTTCTGTTAGTTGTTTCCTCTCTCCATCATCTCTAAGTAATTGTCCTCTATGCATTTTTTTTTTGCAGAAGATATATTAAACATTTTAAAGAATGTACATATACACAGGATGGGACAATCCTGACTCTTCATATTATGCCACCTGACTCTCAAAATGGAAAATACAATTCAGCCTCTCTACTCTGTGTCAAGCAACTTTGGCCAGAAATATTTTGCTGCTTGGACCAAAGCTGTCAATCAAAGAAATTTTCTTCTCTAAAGGCTTTTGTTCTCCAAAGCACCAGAAGGCAGGACAAGAAACAATGGTTGGAAACTGATCAAAGAGAGAAGCAACCTGGAACTAAGGAGAAATTTCCTAACAGTGAGGACAATTAACCAGTGGAACAGCTTGCCCTCAGAAATTGTGGGTGCTCCATCACTGGAGGTTTTTAAGAAGAGACTGGACAGTCACATGTCTGAGATGGTATAGGTTCTCCTGCTTGAGCAGGGGGTTGGACTAGAAGACCTCCAAGATTCTACTCTACTCTACTCTACTCTACTCTACTCTACTCTACTCTACTCTACTCTACTCTACTCTACTCTACTCTACTCTATTCTATTCTATTCTATTCTATTCTATTCTATTCTATTCTATTCTATTCTTTGCAATAGGCAGTTTCCTCTGTTGCACTTGACGGTGAAGGAGATACCATCCAATATACAGCATATTTTGCAACCCAGCATCTAATATCAAGGCAGCTGTTTCATTACATTAAATGACAAGCTTCTTTCCTGAGCCAATGGATAAGACCATCCCTGTCCACATGTTGTTACTGAAATGAAAAACAACTTCATGGTTGCATAAGGAATAGTCTCTCTTTTCTATATAAGGTTCTAATAGGATCAGAGCTAGCAGTGACTGATGGGGAAAGTGATCTTAGAAGAACGATAAACAGTTCATGAAGGTGTGAATGCAGTATACATCTACTGTAAAAAAAAAAAAAACCCAACAGCATGTTATGGATAATAAGAAGTGGTATTTAAAATAGAGATACCAATATGGTAATGCCCTTATATGTAAATCAATGGTCTGATAGCATCTGCAATATTTAGGTCCACTGCACCTAGAAAGGATACAGGAGATCTACAGAAGATTCAGAGGAGGGCATTTAAGATGATCAGAGGAGTGGAGCAGCTTTGCTGAGAGGAAAGTTGTGACATTTGGCACTTTTTAGTCTTCAAAGAAGATAAATGAGACAGGGCAGGACTGAAGTGTACCAGGTTATGCAGAGTGTGGATAAAGTGGATGAGAAGAAACCATTTCCTCCTTTCCCAAATGCTAGAACTAAAGATCCCCAGGGAAACTGAATCTTGGAAAAATCAGGGCAAATTTAAAATGCAGTCTGAGAAAGGAAAAGCCATTTTATACAAGAATGCATGGCAAAAAATCAAGGAAATAATATATGCCTCTTTGCCATTGCATTTGTCTTCCACAATAATCCAACACTTGTGGGACAATCAATCAATCAATCAATCAATCAATCAGAATAGAGCTGGATGGGACCTTGGAGGTCTTCTAGTCCAGTGTTTCCCAAACTTGACAATTTTAAGGCATGAGGACTTCAACTCCCAGAATTCCACAGCCAGCAACGCTGGCTGTGGAATTCTGGGAGTTGAAGTCCACATGCCTTAAAATTGTCAAGTTTGGGAAACACTGTTCTAGTCCAACTCTCTGCTCAAGGTGGAGACCCCATACCATGCTAGAACTCCTTAGAAGAACATCTGCAAAAAGATAATGATGGCAGTGCCTGAACTAGGCAGGCAGCTCTTATTACATTCTTGGAAAATAATTATTCACTTTCCAAGAATGTATACAAAACCCAAAGGAAAGGATTTGAGTGACGGGCACATTTCATACAGAACATTAAGGTTATAATGTTCATATGCCTGGAAGGTATATTTTCCCTTCTTTATATCTCCAAAACAATGCTCAGAAGTCAAAGCAAGCATCCCAGGGATTCACATTGTTGCCCTTGATCATGCCATTTCTTTCATCTCCTTTGGAGATGAACAGCCTGAACTGTTTCTCTCCCATTTGATTGGTTCCACTAAGCCAACCCCCAGGGCAGTTTTTCATTTTTCTGCTTGTTATACTTAGGAACCACATCACACAACTTCCTTGATGCATTGTACTCTAATCATCTTTTCAGATAGAATCAGTTGTGAGAGCAAAGTGACATTCATAACTCTCTTCAGGTTCTCTCTGTCAACTTGCCTCTCAACTATTATCACATTTGACTACAAAGTCCCAAATGCCAAGATAGGCATAGATACCCATTAGTATTATGTGACACAAAAGCAAAGAAATTAATAGCTACATTGAGGGAGGATTGTAAATATCAGCTGGACATTATCCTATTTTAGTAAAGCAATTCTTGACCCCAAAATGCTGAAGATTATGTAATAGGAAAGATGAGGAGGCCAGATTGGTAGTTCACTTCAATTATGCTTTCTTCTAAGAAACTGCTACTATATATCCATTTCTGTTGCCATTCCAAAGAAGATATAGATCAGCCTCTCTAGCAATTTCACCCAATCTGCTAGTTTTTTCTACCTTATGGAAACAAAACAATTAAGTTTCACTCTACAAAACTTTTCCTGCCCATGAAGAGGCACTGGAAAAGAGAAAGAACGAAGGAAGAAAAGGAAAATTGATAAACCTGGCCAATAGATTCTAATTCAACCAATTGACCAATCAGTGAATCCGAGAAGTTTGCTAAATCTTCTGTCTCTGAACAGTAAACTATCATCCTACTGCTGGGTAAAAACTAACTGGTAGAATCTTCATGCCAGTCTTTCCTTCATAATAATCAGACTTTAAAGTATTTAGGTCAGTGTTTCTCAACCTTAGCAACTTTAGGAAGTGTGTGGACTTCAACTCCCAGAATTCCCCAGCCAGGTGTTGAAATCCACATATCTTCAAATTGCTAATGTTGGGAAACACTGATCGAGATTCACTGTCAATTTGTCCACCCTTGACTTAGACTTGACAAAAAACTTCTTCCCACTTATTTGCTATGCCTCTGGCCCTTCTTGTTCTCTGAGCTGAGATGAGAGAAAAACCAGCACATTGGATCACAGTGACAGCCACCCATTTTATCTCTATTTTACTGCCTAGAAAAGGTGCAATCCATCTGGTTATTGCTGAGGGGCCTTTGTAGGATTTTTTTTTTCAGTCTCAAACATTGGACAGAAATGTTAACCTTCAGAGAAAATTCACTTAGTTCACATGTTAATGTGAGTTTATTTAATTTTCACGTCTCAAAGCTTTGCACAAACTAGAACATAATTAAACAGTGATATCTGCAGCTTTTCATTTTTTTTACAATATAACCTATCAAGAATACCTAAGAAAATGTGTATATTGGAATAGAAATATATACAGAAATATGGGGGGGGGAATGAACATTAGAAACAGCTGCTTGTCATATTAGAAATGCACAAAACATTGGTTAGCAGTGCCCACTAAAATGAGTGTTGGGCTTTATAGGAAGGTTTATATTGGTCTTGAAAGAAAAAAAGTCAACTTCACTTAAAAAGGTAACAATACCAACATAATACTGGAAAAATGTGAAACCAGATAGAATCAAACTTGACAAATTTGGCTATCTATTATTAATGTGATTTTTAGCCGTTACTTTATGAAAGAATATAGATAATAATAACTTTATTCTTGGTCCAGTAACTGTGATTACACAATAAAAAAGCCAACAATAGCATCAAAGGGGTCCGCATATATTTATTTTTTCTGTGTATGAAATATACCATATTTTTCCATCTATAAGATGCACCCTTGTATAAGATGCCCCCCAATTACTGGTATTTCTCGGCACCATCAAACAAGGGACGCAACTTCCTCCAATCAGATGATGCTCTGTGGGCTTAGTCCCACCCACCCCCTCGGTCGTCAATCATTGTACTGAGGTGGCTTCCTGGGGCCTCTTGTGGCTTCAGCCCAAGCTGTGCTGGTGAAAAATGGGTCATAGAAGGCAGCTTCAGTGGGACCGGCAGCATCTTTGGGGCAGGGCGATCCTCCAGCACCAAGTGGCATCTTGGAGGCTTTCTCCCCACCCAGGCAGCAACTCAGGCCAGCGATATCCTCCTGCACCAGGCGGCATGGCAGCGGCATGTAAAGAACCCACACAGGCATGCCCTGGGCTGCTGAGGTTACCATTATTTTTTTGTGTATAAGATGCTGCATTTGTATAAGATGCACCTGATTTTTGAACAGGGTGTTTGCAGGAAAAAATAGCATGGAAAAATATGGTATGTAGATTTGCCTTCTATAGGATTGAGCAACAGGCAGTAGATCAACCAGAGAATGAACACAGCATTTCTAAGCACAACTCAATATACAGCTTATGATGATCTAATTCTGAATTCTAGAATTCTCTCCACCTCATGAAGTTGTCTCTCCCTCTCCTTCTCTCTCTCCCTTTTCCTTGTTTTTGGATTACTGCTAGTAGAGAAAGTCATTGATTCAACAAACAAGCAACATGTCTAATGAGGGAAAGGGACTAGAAAGAAAGGCAAAAAGACTGCTTCCTCCCCATCACATTTTTTAAAAGTATACAGTTTATGTCAGGGAGTGAGAACACTCAGTATTCCTGGCTGTTAATCATGTTCATAGTAGTTGCTGGGAGTTATCTCCTATTCTTGATCTAAAGCAGATGCGGCCCGCGAAGTGGTTTCATGTGGCCCAGGAAGCCCAGGAAGCCATCCTGGAAACAGTGAGGGAATGGCCCCCGCTGCCTTGGCCCTGGCCCAGGCCGGCTGGGAGCCAATGTACAATTTTGTGGTGGCCATCTATGCTGAAATGCATTCAGTCTTAGGTCCACAAGACCATCTGGAAACAGCGAGGAACCAGCCCCTGCCGCATCAGCCCTGCCCCCTGGGTGCATGCTGGGGAGGTGTCACCCCTTGTGAAGAATGAAGAAATGCACTATTGCCTGCAAGTGGCCAGCAAATGGCCCTCACCTACTTTACATGTCCGGTTCGATGGGCTCCAGGAGAGGGCTTTCGGCAGGCAGCGAGGCACTCTCCTAACAGCGCCAAGAGCTGAGCCAGGTGGTGTGAAACTGATGAGAAGTGCAATGCTGCCTAGCCCCCAGCCTGCCCAGTTTCAGCAGGCAGCAAGGTGCAAAGGAGAGGAGAGCGCCCCACTGCTTGCCGAAACTGGGCAGGCTGGGGGCTGGGTGGCATCACGCTTCTTTTTGGATTCGTGCTACCTGGTTCAGCCTCTTGGCGCTGTGAGGAGAGCGCCCCGCTGCCTGCCGAGACTGGCCAGAATAGGGACTGGGTGACATCGTGCTTCTTTTCGGATTTGCGCCACCTGACTCAGCCTCTCGGCACTGTGAGGAGAGTGCCTCGCTGCCTGCTGAAACTGGGCAGGCTGGGGGCTGGGCGGCATTGCACAGGTAACATTGATTGTCACACTGCTCATGGCATCCCCTCTCCCAGAGCCCACCAAGCCGGATATGTGAAGTAGGTGAGGGCCATGTGCTGGCCATTTCCATGTGATGGTGCATTTCTTCATTCCTCACTAAGGGTGACACTTCCCCAGCTGCATTTCTTGCCTGTTTTTCTCCCTCCCTCATCTCAAATATTTTCCCATTACTCTGTACTTAGGAAGGAAAAAAGGAAAGAAGGAAAGAAGGAGAGGGAGGGTCTGAGAAAAGTCTTGCCTTTGTCCTGCACTGCTGCCCTTTTACCATCCCCTTGCCCCCTCCTCCTGGCCTATCCTGGGGGTCTCCCATCCTATTGCTAAGGAAGCTTTGGATACAAAGTCGGGTCTCCTCCCATGGAGAGAGGATGGGCCTCCCTCTAACTTTGCCCTCGTACCCATCATGAACAACCTGGCTAAGGAAAGCAAGCACAGCAGCAGCAGCCTTGAGGAGGAGGTAAGTGCAGCTGGGCACCCCTTTGGGGGAGTGGGACTGGGCTTGGTGCTGCGGGTGCTCAAGGGCCAGGCTGGGCATTTGACCTCTGCTGCCCAGGGCTCCGGGCAGCCCATACCACCATCCAGCCCCCCCCACATGACCTGAGAGGAACAGTCAGGCTCCTCCAGTGGACAATGCCTTGGCATTTGCCTTGGTCCCACCCCTTTCTGGCAGAGACCCTCAGATCTGTCCCACTCCTGCCCAGGCCCCCACAGGCACTCTTGATACGAATAATGTAGAGCTGGCCATGCCCACCCAATAGGCCACACCTATTCCATTCATGCCCACCCAGTAGGCCACACCCACCTTGCCCCCCCCGAGGGCAACCGCACTGCTGATGTGATCCTCAGTGAAATTGTAGTTTGACACCCCTGATCTAAAGTATATAGAACATTTTGTACTAGGTTACATTCTAGGAACCATTAAAAATTTCTGGGTTTCCAGAAATATTTGAATACATTAAGAATCATTAGGAAACTAAAGCAGAGGTGAACATTTTATTAATTTATTCTGGAGAATTTTAAGACTGCTTTGAAATGGTTGATCAGGAATGAATATAAATTACAAAACCAGACAGGCTTTTTGGGATGTAAAAGATCTATAAACACAGCTCCCAGTTAACCCTGCTGAGGATGTTGAGGATGGAAAGTAGTTTTATTAATGTTTGTTAACCTTGAAATTTAAGTCAAGCCTCGTTATTCTGATAGAACCTCACCCTCTGTATTTACATGATGCTTGAGTATCATGTAGGTGGGAGAGCAGAAGAACAGTTACAGAATAAAGCCATTATTTCTGTATTAGGTATAGGTTTAGGTAAGTCCCAAGTGTGTATCCCCAAAGGCTTGCCTTTTGTGGCTGTCTAGCATTTGCTGTTTGTAGCTGTTTAGCATTTGCTGTGGAAGATCAGAAACCTTTTGCTCCTTGTGTTTTAGACAAATGTTCCATTCTTCTGGACCTGACAATTTTCCCCCAAAGTTCTCCATCAAACTCTTAATAATAATTTCAGACCCAGGTCCCAAATCCTCTTTCTATCCTCTTTAACCACATGACTCAACTCACACAACCACCACATGTTGCTCTTATTTATTTTCACCTCTTTACATATACTGCTTGGCAAGGCTAATACAATCGTATTTATCAAAGGCAGATTGCAGACAATTGACTGAGAATGGTCAGCATGCATATGACTAGAGGAAGGGGGTAAACCGAGGGTAAATAACTGAGCAAATACTTTGGGTGCCAGGGAGCCTACTGTGAGTTTGCAGGAGCTGGGTGTTTTCTTCCTCTGCATCTCTTCCCTCCTCCTCTTTTCTCTCCCTGAGGCTGAAGGGAGGGAGGTGGACAGACGGGGGATCAGAGAGGGTCTTTGACGTCAGACATGCCCTATAAAAACCCAGAATAAGAAGGGGAAACAGTGCTGGAAGCTAAGCCAGTTCATCAGCAAGGATGCCAACTCCAAACGCCTCCAGTGCTTCAGCCAAAGGCTTCCGGCGGGCAGTGTCAGAGCTGGACTCTAAACAAGCTGAGGCCATCATGGTAAGCAAGGATGCTCTCAGCCATCCCTCGGATGAGATGTTGATTTGCAGAGAGAGACAGATGTAGGGAAGGAAGAGAAACCAACTTCGTATCATGAGCATCAACCTATTGTGGGAGAATGCCAAAGCTAGGCAGATCAGTCCTTAGAAATGTTGGCGCTAATGATTACTACCAAAGAGTAATGCAGTTGCCCAGAAATATGCCATTTATAGAAGAATAAGTGAAGAAATAGAAAAAAATATATTATAAAATGGCAAAAATGTGGAATCACATAAGAGCTAGGCTAAAACTAGAAAAATGACAACGAGCTTTCTTCTATTACTATATTGCTTGAATTGCTTTGCATGTCTTATTGTTGCCAAGCACTGGAATTTTACACTATTTTACTTTAGTAGAAATTTGGTGTGGTTATATACCTGGCTTTATTTGCTGCTTTTTGCCTGAGAGAATAATGATTCATATCCAATGGCAAATTGCTAATACCTTCTTTGTAACACTTGGACCTCACTTCAGTTCGGCATTTTTCCTTGCTGCAGTATCTGAGTTAAGTCTGCACTTTGCTGCTAGTAGATATGCACAGAGGGAAGGTTATAACTCCCCACAAGACTTGATGTAACTGTATCAGACTGTATTAATGTTTTATAGATATTGCTAACTGTAACTTTATGTATGTGGCCATTGCACTTCTAGCACCAAAGGTAATTTTCTTTACCTTTTTAATTTACTTATATTTTTGACTGCCTGTCATCAAGTACATTGGAATCAAATACTGCATGTATGTGTGTTAACCAACCTTCTGAGTATTCTAGTTCATTAACCTGGAATATTTATGAAGATGTCAGATAAACTATTCCAGCATAGCAGCTTGAGCATAAAACACCATTGATTACATTTCTCTTGCTTTCTTACATTTCCAGTGAGCGCATCAATCTATAGCAGAATATGCTTTGTTCCTATATTGCAGACCCATCTTCCAAGAAATTGCATTTCACCACAGGAAAGTATCTGTGTTTGATGCCAACAAAATCTTGCACTGTGCAGCAAATTACTGTGAGGATTATTTGTGTAGGAAGAAAGGATTAAGGCTCCGCCCTTCATGGTCCTGAAACAAAGTACTTATCATGGTTATTCTTTAGAAACAACCACAAAATATAATGTAATTAGGCAACCGATGTTAGTATCTGAAGGACAATCTGTTTGTTGAAATAATTCTGATTCTCTTTGGGTTAGCAGTTTCATATTTACTCTAGATGTACACTATTATTGGTTTTAAGTAGTAACGTCACTTCAATGAATAAAAGTTTGTTGATTGGCTCAATGTGTTAAGTTCTACAAGTGACAGTGCTTTATACAGTTTTCAGCAGAAATCATATATTCTCCTATAGTACATTTTTTGTAATTAATTAGCAAGAGACCTTAATCAAAATTGTCTATGAAACTAAATTAATGTGCCTGAGAAGGAGAAGTTTTTAAATTTGTTTTTGTTAAAAACAATGGAACGCTTGCCATAAAGTTATTTTTAAGTCCAAGAGACGTTTTCATAGCGGTTTTCAGTATAACAAAGATATTTTGGAGGAGCAGAAGGAGAGGCAGGGAGTCAACATTGGAAAACATCTAAAACCAGGTTAGCAGAAGTGATCTTAAAACAGCTCTTTGGATAACTTTTTAAAGGATTTTTTTTTTAACAAGAGAATGGTAGGAAAGAAACAGTAGACAACATTTTAGTTCCATTTAAATAAAAGATCATAGTTTCTCTACTGCCACTTCTCTGAAAAAGCATATTGCAGTTCTGATTTCATGCTATTTTTAAAAATATATAAAGAAGAATCATAATCAATTATTATTTTATATTTAGGGATGAGAAAGGAGTTAATATCAAGGTGGGAGAATCTGTTTCAGGGATGTTGCAGTAAAATATCGGTTGTATTAAACAATTCAGGTGAAATTCCAGCAGATGCATTTGCGCAACACTAATCTTGTTAACCTAGGTCAGGGATAGGCAACCTTGGCTCTTTTATGACTCGTGGACTTCAACTACCCCTGACCTAGGTTAACCTGGATCTTGCTTTTATTTCTTGTGGTATAACACATTTTATGAATCTAGCCCATTCAATTAGTTTATGGCTGACCATGCTGTGTAAATCCACAACATGGATTTAATTCAGTAGCCAGCTAAACATATTGTATAAATTGTATTGTATTTAGTTACATATCTAATTCATTCAACTTTCAGAAATTAGAAATTCTTGGTATTTTATACAACTTCTTAATTTTTTTCTTTTTTTATGTTATACTGAATGCTATTTATCTTTGACATCATTTTTTTTCTTTTTTATGATCACTGGCATAAAAAAATAGAAAAGGTAGAGAAATAGATAATCTGAAATAGAAACCAATAGATATTCCTCCGAGGAGATCAGTTGATGAACAAGGGTTATCTCTATGCAAGCCTCACAGCAACGCTTTGAAGCAGTAAAGCAAGTGGATTTGATTTTTAAAATCTCCCCACTTTGTGAACTGAAATTGTGGTACACTGTACCTGTTGAACTGATACAGCCATAGTCAGTTTCACTGAGCTTTGATTCAAAGTGTTTCTCTTTTGGGGGGTGTCCTTGAGTGAGTTTTGACTGCTGGAGACTGCCTGAATAAATCCCTGCAGTTTTTCTGCTTGCCTGCTTCCTAAGATTGAGAGAGAGGGAACAAACCCAGATCACCCAGATGGCACTGTATCTAAAGTAGGACTAGAACTCACAGGTCTCTCAATTTCTAGCCTGATGTCTTAACCACGACACCAAACTGGCTCTCTAGCCCTGCAAAACGTTTGCTCATTCTAACTGTGCACTGGTTTTGGCTAATGCACAGTCCTTACAATTTTGTTTAGAGCAGGAATAAGCAAGGTGGAACTGTCGGAGTGTTTTGGATCTCAGCTTCTGTTAACTTCAGCCAGTTAGGTCAGTCATAGACGATTGTAAAAATTCTGGTCCAAAACATCAGAAGGTTCCTAAATTGTTTTCTTCTGTTTTAGGGCAACAAAGGTGATACTGACTTTGGTTTGCTTTCTCTGTCTGCAGCCAGGAAATATATTTTGCGAGATCAGTCAAGTGCCAGGCAAATGCCACCCCGCCACCCCAACAGTGATGTTCACTGTTGCCTTTGTGCAAAGAATGGAGCTCAATTCTCCTGCACAAGCAAAGATATAAAATCCTGTTCCACCCTTCAGGAGAGGGCAGGTTCCAAGGTTTATTCATATGTAAAGATAACCAACCAACTCTTAGATGTAAGCAGGCTAGATTCACTGCTTTGTAAAACACAGGTGTTTTTTTTTAAACTGAGCAGATGCAAGGGCATTGCTTGAAATCATACTAAAAAAAAAAGGAGGCTTAAAGCTACCATATTTATCTTTAATTTCTTTTGCCTGAATAGGAATAGGGAAGTAATGCTACGCAATAAGGTAGAAAGGTCTTTTGGCCTCAGATGGCTATTGCATGACCCGTAATAAAACACCGGCTTGAAATCACGGCTTAAAAAAGCACTATTAGGAATAAAACCTGACACTTTCAGCTTTCATTATCCTGTCTTCTGTATTTAATGTAGCAGGTTGCATTTCAGATAAGGTTAACTTATGTCTGATAATCAGTGTAGTATGAAATTGTGGTTCCTCCCCCCCCCTTTTTTTTCTGGAAATAAAAGCTAACATCATCATCAATCTTCCTCAATAGAGAAAACATCTTCCGCTGAGTGTTGGTGAAAAATTTTTTAAAATGTAGTAACCGATACCTTCTGTTCAAAGAAGGTAGAAGATGAGTGTATCCTATTTCTCATAGATGAAAAAAGCAAGTTTTTAAGAGACTTAAATAGCACATCAAGTTAAATGACTAAAACAGCGTCACCATAAAATCAACCAAAAGTCCACAGTCCCATATAGGAGTTTTTCCTCAACCTAATATTGTCTAGACAATTTAGGGTTGCAATTTGTAGAACAACCAATCATTTGGAGCCAATAGGAGTCTAGGAATTTGAAGGATACTAGGTTGGGAATAGCAGGCATCAGTTGTAATATTATACAAAGGGATATTATACAAAGAAATCAACAGGTTTTTTTTAATACATTGATATAATTTGGATTAGACAACGTCACCACAATTAAGAGTATATGCTTATAAATGTTCATTCAAAAGTAAATTCTACAAATAGCATTAATTCTAGGTAAGTACATATATACTGTGTTCACGTTGTTTCCATGTCTTATTTCACCGATTCCCTTGAACGCCTTCTACATCAATTTCAGATGTTGGTGTGAGGTTAGTGAGGAGCATTCCTATTTTATGTGCCCCATCACATTGACCTTCCATAACTTCATACTTTCTAGCTGAGTAGTTCTACAATATCAACTACAACTATCAACTATCAAGCTCAGACAGTTCACCCACCAATAGTGAAGCTGGTTGAGGATGTTAGGGATTAAAATCAGTCCAATATATAGACCATGAGATTGGGGAGGAAGATATTATACGATAGAAAAGAAGCAAATCAGCATGGGAGTAAGTCATGAACCTCTAAAATCACTGTTTAATACTATCATTACATATGGAAATGCATTCAAATGCTTTATGTCTGCCTTTTGATCTTTTTTTTCTTCCATTCAATGGTGTCTGATTCTCAAAGACTGTCTGGATATGTCCCTGCAGTTTTCTTTACAAGGTTTTTCAGAAGTGGTTTGCTATTGCGTACTTCCTAGGGCTGAGATACAGTAGATCGGCGGGCCAAAGGTCATCCAGCTGTCTTTGCCTAAGGCAGGACTCACAATCTCTCCAGTTTCTAGCCAGGTTGGAAACTGGGTCTCATTTTTATCTCCATCTGTTTTTTTTAACACATCTCATAGTTACTCAGTTGGCATGCTTTCTAATTAATACCCCCAGTTTGCCAATAACATCGTATTAGTGGTAAGCTTGGCAAAAGTATTTTTCTGGAAAACTGACAATCATGGGTTGGATATGCTTTTGAACAGACAAAGCTGCTATTTATGCATTTGTGCTCTCATTTCACTATTATTATTGCTCCCAGATGTGCAAAAATTCTTTCTAATGTTTTGAAAACAATGAGAGATGGGAGTGGGAAGCAAACAATTGAGCATGCTTACAGGCAATTCTCTCAAAATCCCACTCTGTCCTTTTTTCCATAAAACTCTCGAAAGCAAAGACATAAACCAAGAAAATCTCAACTTACCAGGGGGAGTCGAATGGACCATTGTCCACCCTAAAAGGACCAATGCAAAGTTCCCTCTTTCAAAAGGCAGCCTTTGGAGTCACATTGATGCGTTGAGTCCTTTCTTCTAACTCGGCTCTTCCTCTGCAAGCTGCTTGATGTCAGCGGTGGCTGATTAAATGTGAGATTAAAGGTTTTTGCTCTTTATGCCTCCCTGAACCAGGGCAATGCAGAGATTTACTACTAGGAAAAATACTTGCTTCATTAAAAGGAAATATTTTATTAATGCCCACCTCTTCATTTGGGGCAAACTCTTATAAAGCTGCTGCTTTATAATTTGTAAACAAAAAGATTGAAAACAACAGCTTACTGCTTTCAACATTAATATCAGCATGCTAAGTAAATTGATTGCCATTGTCAATTTTACAACCTAAAATAATTTAACATTCTGTATATTTCAGAAATATTTTTTAATGCATAGTATAGTCCAGGTATCAATTATTTATTTGTTATAACATTTGCATTCTGCCAACTCAATAAAGGGTTTTAACAGTTCACATCAATTCACAATAATAATAACAAAACATAAAAAAAGTTTGATACAGATATATTAAAGATATATTAAAGTTGTGATAAAAAATTATCCATTCTCCCTATCCAGCACCTAACTCAGCAATATTAAAAACTAAAAGCTCTTCAAAACAATTCAGTCTTTACTACCTTCTTAAAAAGCATAATAGACAATGCCATCCAAATAAAAAGTGGTCCTTTCCATTGTGATGGAGCATATATTGAAAATATAGTTTTCTGCTCCCCATCCCTCAATATTGTATAGGGGGGAATCTTCAGAATCCCTCTTGGGGAAGTACACATGAGATGAATTGGCATCACTCAAAAGAGACAGTCCTATTGATTCCTATACATATATATATATATTTGACTTTATAAGTGATTATATAGGATTTGAATGATACTTAGAAGCCCATTGACTACTGAGACAGTACCTGCAACATTAATTTATGATTCAGCCGAACATGAGCTGCTAGACTTTGAGTCAATTGTGGCTTCTTAGTTATCTCCAAAAGCAGACCTATATACTATACTAGCCTGGAGATAATGGAAATCTGAGCAATTGTTGCTAGGGCTTCCTCCTCCAGATAGGATGACAACTAGCACACTAACCAAAGTTGGACAATCTTTCCAGTAGTGGCCTCTATTTGTCCATCTTGTAGCAGATGTGAGCCTAGAATGACTCCTAAGATATCAAATTGCTCCTTCAGAGAGAATAACATCCCATCTAGTGTGATAATTGTAATCAGTCAAGAATCTGATGGCTTCCTGATAAACAATATCTCTGTTTTGCCAGAATTTAAGTTCATTTTATTCCCCCATCCTCAATCCCTTACTGCCTCCAGACACTGTCAGGATATCAACAGCTTCTCTGACCCAACCTCAGGTAATGACTCATACTTGGATATTTGTCATCTCAAGCTCCCTCATATAGATATTAAACAGTAACAATGGGAATATGACTGAGAAGGGTTCTTCTCCCCCATATCATGATTGAAACATCATGTCTATAGGAATGAAATTGCTGAAACAAGTGTTCAACTCCTAACGTAGCATATTATCCAGGAGCATACCAGAAGAACAATTAATAGTTACATTTGGGCTAGATGAAGCATCACTTGGCTGATTATTCGTAGATTGCATAGAGACGAGAACTGTTTTCCATGGTTGTGTTGAATTTTCTCTCCTTATGCTCTTTGCCCAGTCTCCACAATTCATAGGTAGACGTCAGAGTCTTATTGAAGATGCCAGAAAGGAGAGAGAAGCTGCTGCAGCTGCTGCGTCTGAAGCTGCTGAATTAACTGAGACTATCGTCTTTGATGAGAAGGATGGGCTAGCCGTGTTGAATCTTCTGTTCACACTTAAAGGAGGGAAGACTTCACTCCCATCGCGTGCCCTTAAAGTCTTTGAGGTGAGGAGACAGGATTGACTTTTATGCTCAGTTGGGGTAGGCAAATGTTTGCAGTAAGTCAGGAGGCACAATGGTCCATATGAAACACTTTGAAGATACAGAAGGAGGCAGAGACAGAGCTATTACTTGAAGGACAAAGACATTTCCCTCACAAAGTGGTTGCAGTTAGTGTGTGTGTGTGTGTGTGTGTGTGTGTGTGTGTGTGTGTGTGAGTGAAAGAGAGATAAAGATGAGAGGGGAAAAGAAATGAGAAAGAAAGGGTATATTATTCCAGTTTAAGATTCTGAGAGTGACTTTTAAGAGGAGAATTGAAATTAGAAAACTTTCATGGATTGCATGTTCTATTTTAAGTAGTCAGAAAAAGCTCTGGTGGAATTTTTCAACATTTCCTAGATTAGACTTCTGAATGGATACATCCAGGGATACCAGTTCCTTAGTAGGATGTATTGGATGCTTTTTCTCAATATTTACTTGCTTTCCTGTTCAGCCAGAATTGGGTTTGCAAACAGATTCTCTCTAATATTGATCAGGTTAGAAGCCAACGTTATAATAACAAATAATAGTAATGCCAGGAACCCAGAAATTACCTTCTGTCTTTTTTTAACAGGCTATTCCAAAAGCAAAAATAATTACAGAGCACAAGATTAAATGGGGAGATATTTAAACAAACTGAAAAGAAAATTGAAGTACTAAAATGTGAGCTCAGTATCTTTAAGGCAAACCAAACTAATCCAGAGATGGAGAGAATTTAGTTACTCTTTCCATAATTCCTATGAAAGCTCAGAAATGTTGCAGGAAGTATGCAGGATAAGGCCCAAAGGTAATTTGTTATGTCTCTCAGTATTCTTTTTTTTTAAATAAATGATATATTTGTGTGTATATATGTATACACAAATGTGCATGAAAATTATTTTGCAGTCAGTTGAATAAGATTAATAATAACAATACAAAAGAGTGCAAAGATTTGTGAGACTAAAGGACATTTCTCTGAAGAGCATTAAGATCCTTCAAGAGAGATTTTCAGGACTGCAAAGTGCTTTTGGTTAGAAAGTAAACACCAATGCACACCAGGCTTCCACAGGGAAAGATTCATTTCTCTGACCCCTCCGGCACTGCATGTAGAAGATATGAAAACAGATGGGTGTAATGACATTTGCCTGTTGATGAAAAAGGCAGTGGGCAGCCTCGTTTCCCTCTGCTGTTTTACATTATATACAACTAAAGCAAGTGTAATGCAATCAGATCTGTCAGATTAATGCTGAGGTATTGATTGTTCTACATCCCACGTTCAAACAATGCATCTACAAAACATGGAACTAAATTGAATTTATTTGTGACATTGCTGTCTCTTCCCTTGGTCTATCTCTGATTAAGTAAAAATGGCAGCCTTTCCCTTATTCTATCTCAGAGAAGGAGCTAATTTAACTCTTGAAGAAATAGAAGCAAAAGCCTTGTTATTAGGATTAGATAGGGAAGTATGAGCAGGAATTTTGCACAGATGAGAATGTGTGGCATGACTGAAATGTAATATCTATGGCAGAAGCAGGCAGACTTCAGATTTTGATACACCAATTAGAGATGAATTCCAGATGGAGGATCCTGTAGGAAGACATATTCTAAGAATTAAGGAAAGTTGTGAGATATACTCAATCCAGGAATTTTCAGCCAATAAACAGAAGCAAGTTCATAAATCTTTTCATACAAATCAATCCTTGTTTTACCCTAAGTATCTTTTTTCAACAACCTGATGGTTATTTTGGGTGTGTGGAGGTTAAATCATGGGATGTTAGAAATTCTTGCCATTCTATCCCAAGATATACCAATAAATCACACTCTGCCTGTAGATCTTTCAGGGGTGAAAATGTGGAAAGCTTTCTTATTTCCTTATCCATTTCACCCAGAGATTAATTTTAGTCTTAATGAAGCACTTTTTTTTAAAATGAGAGGACTGTAGAACAGCATGTAGGGCTGTTTAACCATTTCCCCTCCTTCCAGTGTGCTTTTCCTGGAAAAAGACACTTATACAGGAGTTGTGCCAATCAAGGGGTTCAAACCAGAATTTCCAGAATGAATTTGTCTTAAAAATCAAAGCACTTCTCTTGATATTTTACATTCAGCACCTTGGCCAGAGCATAGTGCTTGAGCTATTCAAAACCTATATGGAAAATGTTTCAGCTGTCTTAAAAATACCCAGGCTTCAGTTTATCTTGACAT
This sequence comes from Crotalus tigris, assembly GCF_016545835.1. Lineage (NCBI taxonomy): Eukaryota > Metazoa > Chordata > Lepidosauria > Squamata > Viperidae > Crotalus > Crotalus tigris. Next base: position 412,380 of record NW_024096961.1, on the reverse strand, counting down.
GCTTGTAATGATGTAATATAATTGAATTAATAGTGTATTAATAAAAGTAGCATCATTACACTATGTCATTCATCCTTCTCTAATAGCTTTAGCTATTCTCAAGCTGCGTCACCAGTGTTACAAGAATCCTTTGTCTAGCACAGCGGTTCTCAACCTGTGGGTCGGGACCCCATTTGGGGTCGAATGACCATTTCACAGGGGTCACCAAACAACGCAGTCCGCCATTTCCCCCCCCCTTTTCCTTAGCTGCGCTACTCCCTCTTATTGTATTGGCTTTTGAAAGCCCATAGAATAGACTCTCTTGAATAGAGTCTAATTCTATTGGCTTTTAAAAGCCAATAGGAATTGTCCAGGCTGTCTCTGCCCTGCTGAGCCCACCAAAAGTCCCATTCTGCAAACGGTGCTGCACCAGTTGAATAGTCCTCGACTTACGACCGGTTGAGTAGTCCTCGACTTACGACCGGTTGGGGGTCACGGCATTAAAAAGGTTGAGAACCACTGGTCTAGCACATCTTTATTCTTATAGTGCAACTAGGATAGCGGTAGGCTAAAACTATTATGTTCATAATGGTAATGCATTTTGTACTGGACCTTTCTAGCTATAGCTTCTAGTTGTTATGAAATAATAGTTTCCACAAATGATGTATCTGTTGACTTGGAAATTCTTCAGAAGTGATCTTACTGAGTCTAAGTGCAGTATTTCAGACAGTTGACTGGCCAGTATTTATTTATTTGTGTGTATAGGTAATCCTTACTTATCAATTATGACTGACAATTCCATTGCTAAGTGAAATAGTTGTAAAGTGAAATGTGTCTCTGTGCCCAACTTATGAGTTCCAGCTATGATTGTTAGTGAATCCTATGTGGTCATTAAGTGCAATGATACTTGACCTCAACTTGCAACTTCCTGCTGCCTTCCCCATTGACTTTTCTTGTTGGAAATCAACTGTGAAGCTTGCAAATGGTGATCATGTGATTTGCAATTGTTGCGATTGTTTAAATGTATGCTGGCTGCCAAGAGCCTAAATTGTAATCATGTGACTTCAGGGAAGTTGCAGTGGCAACTTTGAGGATCAATTGTAAATCTCTTTTTTTCAGCACTATTATAACTTTGAACAGTCACTGAATGATTGGTTGGTAAGCAAGGACTATTTTAATGAAGGAATGCCTCCCTACAATTGTCTATTCCACTGTATTCCGAAGTTTCTCTAAATATTTAGCCAAAATATACTTTTGTGATATTCCCACCCATTGGATATAGCCCTGTTTTATAGACTAAGAAGAAGCAGGTCTTCCTTATTTGTCCTAAATAAGACAGATTTAATAATAATATATATTGAAGAAACAATGGACCATATATTTAGGCACTGCAAGATCACACAGTTTGGCCACAAACAACAATGTGACAAAGTAGCAACAATGATGCATTGGCATATCTGTAAGAAATAAAATTAGTCTGCAAGCAAAAATTGGTGAGACCTGAAATTAGATGAATAACAAAAAAATGAAATCAAGATTCTATTACCATCTTCCCTCACTTCTTTCCTTTTTCCTTTTATATTCTTTCATTTTTAATACTTCGATTGTATTGAAAAATTCTAATAAAAATAGTTTAAAAAGATGAATAGCAGTTTACTTAAAGTTTTTTTTTTAAATGTAATATTTATTCCTTGCTTTATCTGGGAGGAACCTCCTTTTTGTTTTTTCTCAGTCACTGTTTCCCTTCTTTCTGTCTCTAAAGACCTTTGAAGCCAAAATTCATCATTTGGAAACAAGGCCCTGTAAGAAAGTGCAAGAAGGTTCTCCTGACCTGGAATACTTTGTGAGATGTGAACTCCATTGCTCTGCGCTGAGCACATTCATCAGTTCCCTTAAAAGGGTGTCAGAAGATGTAAGGAGCACCAAAGAAGACAAGTGTAAGAAGACTTTGTAGCTTATATAATATATTAGGAGCAGGAGTTATTGAAGTAGTGGAATCACTGATAAAGGAGAGGGGACCCCTCTTGGGGGAGTAAAAAGGCATTCCAGGTTAGAGTTGAAATCAAACCCCTAGGCCAGGGATAGGCAACCTTGGCTCTTTTATGACTCATGGACTTCAACTCCCAGAATGCCTGAGCCAGTATGGCTGGCTCAGGAATTCTGGGAGTTGAAGTCCACGAGTCATAAAAGAGCCAAGGTTGCCTACCCCTGCCCTAGGCCTATATTTGCTATTTCCCAAGGGAAAGCAGACCACCTGACAAGATTCTTGTAATATAGGTGATCAACAATCAAAGTTTTTTTTTACTTGGGCCTATTCATGAAGTGGTTCTGGTTTGCTTACGCCTGACAATTTCATAAATCACTTTTCAGGTGCCTTTCATTGCAATCGTCTGATTGTTCAACAAAACTTTAAGAAATATATACATCTGTTTTCTTCAAAGTGTAGCGTTACCTCCTCAGAGGCCACCAAAAACCAGGACCTCCCAGCCCCGTCCCCCTTTGTCAAGCCCCGCAGTAGTGTTCTCTAGGGGTTGATAAGATGTCTCTTCCTGCAGGAGCTCATGCAGAATTAATATGTAGCAGGCTCTTGTCATCAAGGAGGGGCTTCCAGGAACAAAAATAACCAGCCACAATAGTCAATGCTATGATGATATCCAACAGCCCAAGGCCGGTATAGCAGCAGGAATAAAAGATTCCTCAGTGATCGTTCAGAGTCAAGTGGGATGAAGGAAAACCGCGGCTCCAGACGGTAGTAGAAACAACAACAGTCAGTGTGCTGTGGCAATAGCTCGTCTCCCAGGGCAACTCCCTCACAATGTCTAAAACCTGTACCAGCAGCAATAGTCACAGTCCAAATAGCCTCCAGGCTTCACAGCAACAATAGCCACCACCAGTCTCTCTCTCCTTCTGTTGCTTCTTCTTCAGTCAGGTTTCAGCGTCAAAACCCTCCACCCCTTTATCTTTATTGTTAAAATCTGAGGCTAGGAGCCTCAGCCAAGTCCTCTCTACACACTCTCTCTCTTGCCTCCGTTTGAGATATCCTCCTTAGGAAGGAAGCAATAAAACTCCACTCTCTCCCTCCCTCTAGCCTCTGTTTAAAATATCCTCGTTATGAAGAAAAGCAAATAAAACTTCCAGTCCCTTTACCTTCACCTGAGGAACTGCAGCAGCCACCCCAGCCCTTTCCTTTTCTCTCTTTTCCTTCCCAAAGCCAGCAGCAGCTGTCCCAATCTCTCCCTTCCCAACCAAGCTCCTGCAAACACTCTCAGACAGCCCTGCTACACAAGGGCTATCTAACTTTCCACATATGTTTCTAGATGTGCGAATCTAACTAGTAAATCTTGTTAATTTCACTGAGATCCAGAGGACTACATCCGTGATCTCACAGAACTTCCTGAATGAAGACAACTCCATTAACTCCCCCCTCCCCAGAGATAAGGTTGTCCTCATCACTCTTGAGCTTCCCTCAAGTTCCCTCATGACTTGTTATGCCAGCAGGGGACAAGTGAACCTGTGAAATGGCTCCCTTCCTATTCATATCACCCCATCTCTTATTCTCTTTCCCTGTTTGAGGTTGCTTTTCTCATTTTTAATTCATTTTTAATCATTCATTATAGAATGGTTTTAGTTAGTGGTTTATTTACTGTTTTTACTGGATTGTTGTTCACCACCCAGAGTCACTTTCTGTGAAATGGTAGCCAGAGAAATCTGATAGATAAATAAATAACCTCAAAAACTGCATGGTGATGGCTATGCTGGCTGTGATTATGAGATCTGAAGTCAAATGCATATGGCAGGGGTTTTCAAACTTGGCCTTTTTATGACTTGTGGACTTCAACTCCCAGAATTCCTCAGCCAGAGTGCCTGGCTGAGGAATTCTGGGAGTTGAAGTCCACAAGTCATAAAAGGGCCAGGTTTGAAGACCTCTGCCATAGGGATAAGATTAAGTTAGGAAAGGCTATTTTAGATTGTCCAGTAGTAACTAGTGCTGATGGATTGGAATGGTTAGAGCCCACCCATCCCCAGTCTGCTTTCTGGTGAGCAGATGACAAACACCCAAATCAGAGCTTCTGTTTGATCATTTTTCCCAGTTCTACTGTGTCTAAGAATGCCTACCCTAATCTTAGACTTATTCTGTTGGAATTCTCCATATTATTCAACAAAAATTTGGTCCTTTCAGCTAGAGATTTGCATTCTGTCTCTGATTTACATTCCAATAAAAGAATGGGGGTAAAAAAATGATTATAGAATTACACAGTTATTATGTGTTGCTAGAGAAGGTACTACCAGATATTAGCAGATAAATCCAGTTCATGGGTTACTAATATTAATAAAAACAACTATTTTATGTTTCTGCTTTGATCTTCTTAGATAAAATTCAACATTCCTACCATCACCAACTCCATCATATCACTTTGTGTGCTTTCACCTAACCTCCTCTTTCTTATTTTGGATTTCAGTTCATTGGTTTCCAAGAAAAATTTCGGAGTTAGATCTATGTCACCATTTAGTTACCAAATTTGACCCTGATTTGGATCTGGATCACCCAGTAAGTAAACAATTTTTCATTATTTCTTTAGGAGGATAACCTAAATGTTCCATTTTATGAGATAAGAAATTGTCATTCTTATTGATCTCAGCAGTTCAACTATAAAGTGATTTAAATTGAGGGAAAATCCCAATTTCACATATACACTGATGAAATCTGAACTGTCTGCCCTGAGGTCATTACATGCTTGTAACAAATGTAAAAAGGCAGATTCTGTGCTAGGGAGTACTAGCAAAAAGATTTAAAATAAAACTGCCAGGATTGTATTGTATTGTATTGTAAGGCAGCATGGTACCTTAACTGCTATAAGCGATACTTTCAGATTCCTTTGTAGCAGCTCTTGCTTCTTTTTGAAACTTCAATAAGAATTTGGCATCTCATAAATAATACTGTTAAGTGCAAAACTGAGATGGCCTTTTCTTTTCTCCAAGGGATTCTCTGACCAAGTATATCGTGAACGAAGGAAAATGATTGCAGAAATTGCTTTCCACTATAAGCAGTAAGACTTGCCATCTTTCCTACTGTTATCTCTATGTTTATTTCTCTAAACATAGTTTTACTTTTCTCCCTTGCCTGCTCCATCACTCCTTCTCTTTCGCAGTCTTCCACCTTGCTTCCAGTGTTCCATGTTTGCCAGTTGTGTGTGACACGATCTCCTTCAATCCATTCACACATTCAAACTTGAATCAAATAACTGTAACCTAATTCTAAATTAGAGTATTGGTTACTTACTCTCTTCTTAGAGCTGAAAGATACTCAGATTTGTGGCCACTTTTAATTAAAAAAAAGAAGGGGCAGCAAGCCAATTGTAAAACAAAGCACCATCCACAAGCACCATCCTTGTGTTTTATCAGTGCCACTTAAAAAAGGGTGCAGCTTACAGATCCCAAATCAGAAAGATGCTTTCAGTCTGGTATGGGTGTACTCACTATAGCCCTTAGTGGGTGCTTTGGAAAACCTGCATAATTGTGTAGCTATGCAGTGCCAGGAAAATACACATTTTTTTTAAAAAAAAAAATGAGACAACATATTACCAAGAGAGCCTCCCACCCAATGATGGCAGCTTCTTTAATGAACTTTTGACAGATGAAGCAAGCATCTCCATGCTGGCTTTGACATGGTTTTTTCATTTGGATCCAAATTCTAAACACCTTCACTCAGAGGCAGTCTTAGAAAAATGATAAATGATAGGTAACTGCAACCGGGTGTTTTGTTTTCCTTCTGGTGCATGAGTAACTTGGCAGCAGCTATGCCCACTATGGCTGCCCCAATCTCAAAATTCCAAGTGGCCCCTTGATTGATCTAGCATATAAATGAGTGCTTCTATTCACAGTGACCATATTTTTCTTGGAAAAAGGTAAACCTGAAAAAGGGGCAAATCTGAAAGAGGTTCATAGGGATTAAAAAAAAACCTGTTGTTTATAATTTTGCTTTATAATGTAAAATTCAATGATAAAAACCAAGAAATTTAATAATTAAATAAATCTAAAGGGTAATTTTCTGAAACAAAGGGCTGTCCTTTATAATAAAATACATAGGTCATGTAATATATATACCCATATTAGAACTAGGTATTTTTATTGAATGATTAGTTTTGTGACTCTAACTATCATCTCTTTTGTTTCAATCAATTGATGCCATTTAGTTTATGGTACTCTATAATCTAGAACAGTAGTGGCGAACCTATGGCACGGGTGCCAAAGGCATCACTCAGAGCCCTCTCTGTGGGCATGCGCACCGTTGCCCCAGTCTTAGGCCTTCAGCTGGGTTTTATAAAACCTTTTCGCTTTAGGCCTCCATCACCACGTGCAAAAAAAAAAAAAGTTTCAGTCCATTTCAACTTCTCGCAGGGAAAAAAAAAGATCTTGCAAAGTTGGAACTGGTTGATTGGACTTTTTAGTCCCACCCAGTCTGCTGTTACCACCACAGCCATGCCCACCCAATGAGCCATGCCCACTCAATGGGCCACACCCACCCAATGGGCCACCACCACCCCTGGCACGCTATGATGCGTAAGTGGGTTTTGGGTTGCAGTTTGGGCACTCAGTGTCTAAAAGGTTCGCCATCACTGATCTAGAATATGGTACTCTGTGACAGATTTCAGACATGACTGGATAATACTTAGTTAAATATTGCAGGACTGGTCTATACTATTTGCTACATTGTTATTTTTATGTACCCGCTCCTTGTATTTTTCTAACAGTGGAGACCCAATTCCTCGAGTTGAATACACAGAAGAGGAAATTACCACTTGGTAAGTGTGAAGGAACCTTTTCTAGATCTTTTCTTAGAGCCTTTCAGAAAAGTCAAATTACTTTTTCTAGTAAAACAGCTGTCTCATCATTTTCATCTGAATTCTTAAGATATCATTTGACCTGTCATCACTCTAGGTCTGAAGAAGATTCTTGCCCAGACATTTGCACTGTATTTTGATATACGTTTTTATATGATTTAAACATCTCATGGTCTTCCACTTTAGTGTAGTGGTTAAGGTACCAAGCTAGAAATAAGATGCCTGTGAATTCTAGTTCTAACTTAGGTACAAAGCCAGCTGAGTGACCTTGGGCCAGTCACTCTCTCAGAACCCAAGGAAGGAGGCAATAGCAAACCACTTCTGAAAATTGCAGTCATTTCCAGGCAGTCTCTAAGTGTCAAGATGGATTCAAAGACATAATGGTAATAAAATAATAAAATAAAAAAGTAAAATAAAATAATGTTTCAATCAACAATCCTAAACAGATTGCCAGAATTCTAAGGTAACTATCCTTTTTGATGCAAATATACTGGAAAAAGATGAATAATACCTTTTTTTTTTAAAGGAGGGAAGTGTATAGTACTTTGAAGAGTCTTTATCCCTCTCATGCCTGCAAAGAACACCTGGATGCCTTTCATTTACTGGAGAGGTATAGTGGCTATAGTGAAAACAACATCCCTCAGCTGGAAGATGTCTCTTGCTTTCTGAAAGGTAAATATGTGGTCATGTTTAGAGAACTGTACATTTTTATGGCATTAACTCTGCTTGAAGCCTTGTACCTCTATGGTTTAATAGATTTGCTACCCAATTTCAGCAGTACTTCTGGGACCTCTAGGGCAGGGCTTTTCAACCTTTTCACCCACTGTACCACTTTTAGGATATGGCAATATCCGAGTACCACCAGTCGCCTATCAAGGTCTCAAAAACTTGATGACCCCCCAAAAAAGGAAAAAAAATGAAGTACAGGTAGTCCTCGACTTACAACAGTTCGCTTAGTGACTGTTCAAAGTTACAATGGCACTGAAAAAAGTGCCCAAGCCACAGCCAAGCAAGACACCTGCCTGCCTACCCAGCGGCACTCTTCCTCCTGTCTGAGGTTTTCATTGTTGTGAGCATTTCTGTTGAGGATTGGCAGTGGGGGTGGGGTGGGGTGGTATTTGGTTTTTATTCCCCCTGTCTGCTGGGTGGTTGCAGCAGATTTTGGTCACTTCACATGACTCTGGGACACTGTGACCATCATAAATATGAATCAGTTGCCAAGTATCTGAATGTAAATCACAAGATGATTGGTGCTTCTTCTGGGCTCGGCAGCTAGAGTCTGGAGCTGATCCTGGCGCTTCTGCCGAGCCCTGACAGCCCTGCACTCCAGCCTTCTCTCGTTCAGGCTTGTGCGGTGCTGCCACCATTCAGCTCATTCCCCTCCTCCACTACCACTTTTCTAGGATGGTCATGTACCACCTGCTAGGTGCCAATGTACCACAGGTGGTACCCGAACCACTGGTTGAAAAGCCTTGTTCTGGGGGGGGGTGAAGGGCAGCAAAAGAGAGTGACCATTCCTGATCTAAATATATAGGACCATGTTTAAAACTCAGAAGTACTGTCCCCTGAATCACAGAGGTAGTGCCTGGAAAACATCATTGCAAAACCATCCTGGGAATTTTCTGCAAATGAAAATACCTATGTAAAGTATATATATATTAAATTTTACTCTTTATCCAGGACAAAATCTATGAGACAGTATAAAACTCTGTTCTCCAATCTCCATCCTGTATATTCATTTGTTATGCAAAATGAGCATTCAATTTAAGTTTTGCTGTCAGAAGAAAATGCTCTATAATATTCTAGGTCATACCTCCTTGGTCAGGTACAGAAAACTGTCTGCCAAGGTTTGGCAAAGTACACTGTTCATAAAAACATCAAAAGATAATTATGGTTTCTTCAAGAGGGAGTTCAAGAGGAAGCATCCAAACTGCTCTGTAAAAAAGCTCAGTAGAGGTGGACATCCATATGGCTATTGTCCTTCCAAAGAAAAAGGATGCTTGAGGAATCCATTCTTTGCTAATCTTGAGAAGAAGGAATCTGCTCCACCTTTTCTGGATTAATGTGTAGATCCAAAGAATTTGTGGTGACTCAACTCAAATTGCATTTGACAGTTGATTTCCCAACAATGAATCATTCCAATAATGATATAGATCTGGAATGAATAGACTTCCAAAAGAATATGTACAAAATTAATAAAGACTAGAAAAAGACCAGAGCAGCCATCCCCAGTAAAGAGATCTTCTAAATAATAACCAAAAGGATCTCACTTCAAAATTGATGCCTGCAGGAAATCATTGGTTTCTGCAGATCACAGTGATTTCAAGAGATTTCTGGGTTGAAGAGATTATTTATAGAAAGTTTCACATTTTTCCAAAAACTTTTGTTCAAAAATCAGAAACCTGTAGTTAACAATATAACTTGGATCATTTGGCAAGACAGCAAATATTCAGACTATTTTACAGAAAAAAACTTAAAAATACACTCACAGAAAATACGTACGATAAATGCAAGTATTCTTTTGTACGACAAAATAATCCTAATTCTTAAAAAAGGAGAAATATATGATACATGAGAATGTATTTATAAGTACATTGATTTATGTAAAATTGTATTATTTGTATTATATTTCTAAAAATGGACAAGCTAGAGTTTATGCTTGTTCATGTCTACGGCAGTTGAGATATTTAAATTTATTTATCACCAAACTACTTATGAATAGTTGGTTGTTTTGTTTTTAAGATACAGCTAGCTCCATAAAACTCAGCACTGGATGTACCAGTGTAACACAAAGTGGAGAACTAAACAGTAGGGCTGTTCATGCTTTGATAATGATTAAGAATAAATGTTTCCATTACCGTGAACATGACTGTTTTCAGACTTACTCGAAAGCCTGCACCCCCACCTTCACCCCAAAAAAGTTGTGGCTGTTTTAAAAGAAATCAAATCATTGAAGTTAATGTGATCTTTAAAGCACCCACAATTTTTGTTAGGCCTTGTGCAAGATCCAGAGCACTTCTCCCAAGTCACATTTGAAGCACATAGAGCCTTACTTTGATAAGACCCAGTTAAGCTCTTAATGTTTGTCATTTCTTAAATGATACAAGTAAATATAAAAGGTGGTTTGGATTGTTTCAGAGAGAACTGGGTTCCAACTCCGACCAGTAGCTGGCCTTCTCTCAGCTCGGGATTTCTTAGCCAGTTTAGCCTTCAGGGTGTTTCAGTGCACACAGTACATCCGCCATGCTTCTTCTCCCATGCACTCTCCAGAGCCGTGAGTACCACCTCATAGAATTGGCTTCTTTAGTGCTTGGCTTGCTGTTTCAGAGTCAGAGGAGACAAAAAAACAATGGCTGTTTTTCTTTCCAAAGGGACTGCTGTCACGAACTTCTGGGGCATGTACCAATGTTGGCTGATAGGACATTTGCACAGTTCTCTCAGGTGAGCAAAAGGTGTGCTGAAGGTACAAACTTTACTTTGCCACTAGAGCAGCCATTGGCCATGCTGACTGGGATGATGGCAGTTGAAAAATAACTCAATCAGAAGGTGCTCCCAGATCAAAGAAGCACCCTTTTAAAAAATGACATTTTCAGCTGCCAAAATACATAAGGGACATGATGATATTATGCATTCAGTCATGTTTGACTCTTGGGAAATCTATGGGCCAAGTCTCTCCACATCTTCAGCGCTTGCACTACTTCTTTGAGTTATTCTATGCTCTGACTGATGTCCAGTCAGTTTGATAGTGTCCAGCCACCATGTTCTTTGGCAGCCTGGTTTCCTTTTACCACTAACTCTTTCAAACATAATTGCTTTCTCCAGTGAATTCCTCCACATGACATTGCCAAAGTAAATGAGATGCAGTTTTGTGATTTTGCCTTCACATAAGGGATCATAGCATTGTCAAAGGTGGATTATATATATTTGTATGTAGGTCTTTGGTTGTTCGGGTTGTTCGGGTATTTGTATGTAGGTCTTTGGTTGTTCGGGTTTTCTCGCGCGTAAAATTGGAAGTGTCTTGGCGACGTGTCGAAACGTCGCCAAGACACTTCCAATTTTACGCGGGAGAAAACCCGAACAACCAAAGATATATATATATATATATATATATATATATATATATATATATATATATATATATTATAAATAAAGAGAGGGCGGGGCAACTAAGGCAGTTACAGGCAATCAGGAAGAGTGGCCCTGTCACGCGAGCAATGAGCAAGCAGTTAGATCGGCAAGGGGATAAAAAGAACTTCCCCACCCCTTGAGCCTCACTCTGAGGATGCTGGCAGAGGACCAGCAAAAGCTAAGTTGTTTTTAACTTTGTATATAACTGTTTTTATTGTTTTAAATATTGTTTTAACAATAAATAACTAGGTTATACTCTTCCCGGAGATCGAAGATTGCATTTTTGAACAAATATGCCCGGGATTTGCATTTTTACAACCATTAAGGAATCCCGGGCATGGATATATATATCCATTGTGAGATTGGCTTAAGGGGGTTAAGACTGGGTGAACTTTAATGCACCTAGTACCTTTTACTTCTCATACTGAAAGGTTTTTTTTTTTTTTTTTTAAAAATGCCAACTCCTTTTCAGATTGCTTATTTAGGTGCCTACCAAAAGTGGGCAACCCATAGGCCACATATATCCCCTGACACTTAATATGTGCCCTCCTCATGCTTGGCAGCTTATTGTTGAATGACAGTGTTCAAATAACCAAATATTGTTATGGTTTAAGTTTCGCCTATCATACTTTTAGCATTATAGTCATTCAGTCACTTAGTTGATTTCAGCTAAAAGGAAGCCCTGGTGGTGCAGTGGTTAGAATGCAATATTGCAAGCTAACTCTGCCCACAGTCTGGAGTTCAATCCAGATACTGTATATTGCTCAGAGACGGTTCAGATAGAGCTATAAAGCACTATGGGGCATTATATAAGTCTAAGTGCTATTGTTAAAAAGGAATAATACTTTGCCAAACATTGGTGCAACATCAACTTCTAAAATAATGATTTGGGGCATGGATAAGATTGAGAGTGGAGATGGGAGTAGTTTCTATTTCCATTTCTACTAAACCCCTCTTTGCTTCCCCCCTCCAAGAGTGCTAATAGTCATCACCATTGTAGGTAATATCACTGTAACACCTAATGGCATCATAGACTTTCTGGAAACTTAAAAGGTAGAATTGTGGCCCAACCCTTCAAATGTTGCCTACTTCTGTCCTAGACGTTCTTAAATAGAATTTTTCCCCTTTATGTTTAATCAAAATCTCATTTCTTATCATTTTCCCCATTTGTTCTTGTTCAACAACAGAAAATGAATCTAATCTATCTGCTGCAAAGTTTCCCTCATTGGATGGTTTTCCTTTTGCTTCTAGGACATTGGACTTGCATCTTTGGGTGCAACTGATGAGGAGATTGAAAAACTTGCAACAGTAAGTTCTTAATTCTAGGATACAAAGATAGAGCGTAATTATCTCTGTGAAATTCTGCTCTCTCTATATATCTTGATTGTAAATGTTGATATGAAATGCCAATATTGGCTATGCTAATCAGGAATTCTAGGAATTGTAGATAATACAGCTGGCAGGGCCCAAATTCGGGTAGAATGATCCGGTATAGGTTTTCAATAAAGGATCAGAAAATAATATTATTAGTAGACACTCTAAAACTCCAGCATAAACATAACAAAGAGAAAACAAACACTGACTTCTAAGAACAAAGAAAAATGGCTTTTTCCCCCCTCAGAAGAGCTTCTAGTTAACTTCCCAAATGCAATGCAAAAAAGGAACAGATGCAATATAAAAATCCCAAATTTATCTGTCTAATATGGAAAAGAAAATTGTTGTGTCCTGGGCCTGATGAGGAAACTCAGCAGGCCCAGAAATGTTGCAAATGGTCCCGGGCAATCTAAAAGTTGCCCAGGACCAGACTGGCTGGCGCCGGACTACTGCACATGCGCAAGGTGCGAAGAAAGGAGGATTATTATTGGCTGGATTGCCTGGGGGTTGGAAAAACTATAAAAGGCCTGCATGCCTGTTTGCTTTTTGCTTAAGGCGTTAAGGAGAAATAAAGAAGTTTGTTTTACGATGTGTTGTGTTTCAATGCCTCAAATCCCGAAACACACACAAAAAATGCTAACCATTTTGAATCACCATTTTTGTTTTCCATCCCATTTTTCTCTGTAGCTTTATTGGTTCACGGTGGAGTTTGGGCTCTGCAAGCAAAATGGAATCATTAAAGCCTATGGAGCTGGCCTCCTCTCTTCTTATGGAGAGCTCATAGTAAGTGTTGCCCCATCTATCTTTATCCAGCTAAACTGAAGCAGCTGCTTCTGAGCTTGGGTGTCCATCAGTTATTCTTGCTACAGTAATTGCCTTATGGGGTTCTCCTGCCTCTCCCTCCTTTCCTTCATTTAGCATTCTTTGTCCGAGGAACCAGAACTACGGGACTTTGACCCTGATGTTACGGCCATGCAACCCTATCAAGACCAGACCTATCAGCCTGTTTATTTCGTATCAGAGAGTTTTAATGATGCCAAAGCTAAACTCAGGTAAGAATTATAATTGGACATATCATTGGAGAGTGGGGACTATATGTCTAGTTACATCAATGCAGAGTTTTGATTGCTACAGATTATGAATGATTTCTTTTTTAACCAAGTTATCAGATGGGAGCTTTTCCTCACAACAAAGATTTTTTTAAAAGAAACTTTTTTACTGTTGCTTTTTAAATGAAATCTAAATTACAACATTGCTAAAGGTGGAATAAATGAAATTTATTCTGATTATATATGTGTATGTATTTACGACTGACTTGTTGATTTACTTCTTTGTTTATTTTTTACTATCGTTCACTGTTCTTCAGCAGGATAGCAAACATAAAGGACTGAGAACATTAAAGCATAAAATATATACAACATTTTAAAATATTTTATATGCAGTGGTGGGATTCAAATATGTGAACAACTGGTTCTCTGTGTGGATGCCGCTTCTGGAAGTCCATTCTGGGCCTGGGCAACAAAAAATTAGCTACCGGTTCTGCCGAACTGGTGTGAACTGGCCGAATCCCACCACTGATTACATGACTATTCCATTCAATAGCACTTATAGATATGTATGCATAAGACTGTAACTGACCACTTCCAAAGAGACATGCTCTTTCCAGAATAACTCCTGCATCCATATAGAGCAGGGGTGTCAAACCTGCAACGTCACGTGATGTGTTGCAACATATGGCGACTTTTTTTCCCCATTGCTGGCAATGGGGTGGGTGTGGTTTCGGCATGATGCGTCTGGTCCACAGGCAGAAATTTTGACACCCCTGATTTAGAGACATCTGATGAGACATCTAGAAAGATCTAACTAGTGAGTGAAGACTTGAATAGCCTTGATAGTGAAATAGATGCTTAAGAAATTATGGAAATTCTAAAATAGATGCTTAAGAAATTATGAAAATACAGGTAACTATATTATAAATCACTATAATGATATGATCTTTTAGATATTCAAACATTTGCAGCATGGATCTCACATTTCATCAGGAATAAATGCTGGTTGCATTATAATGGGTTATGGAATTGGACTGCAATAATGCGAATGACCACTGGATCACAGCAAACTCTTGGTTGTCATTTAATTAACAACTGTTTTTTTCTCTGATACCCCCATTAACCAGGGTATCTACAGGAGTGCATCTCTCCAAATACTGTAGTGTTCTCAGCGAAACTTGTTTTTCAGTAATTATACAGTACATTGACTCATTAAAGATCCAAGGAAGTTTGTGTTAAGGAAAAAAGTAATATTCCATTTGTTTTCATTTCCACCAATATTTTTAAAGAGGGAGATAAGAAGTGTATATGAGTGAAATATATGTACAGGAAAGAACTTCAATGGGCTGATCCATACAGCTCTTCTCTTAACTTGTGAAGATACACTAACTGGAGCCAGATTTTTCAAAGACCATTCTCATCATTTCTTCTAAAGACAATATTTGTACACAGCAGCCAAAGATAAATCTAAATATCGGTATGAACTAGTGATCAAAGGCAAGTGACTCAGTAACACAAAAGGAGATTTGCCTGGCTGTTTTTTTAGGACGACTTAATATTATTTCCCAAAGCCACTAGATGGTGCCATAACATAAATAATCTGGAATTATTAGCTTCCGTTTAAAGTTCCTTCTTTGCCACAGAAGATTCTGTGGGCTACATCTGCAACAGATATATAGATAAAGCTTCATCAGAGGATGAGGGAAAAGGGCATACAATATCATCCCAGCCAAAAGGGTTTTTTTTTCCAAATAAGAGTGATTGTAACTATACATATATGTGCAATTAGCAGATAAATTTTCCAGCTCAACCTGGTCACTTAATTTTTAAAGTGTGTGACTTAAAATTCTGCACTTGCTGAGCTTCTAAGTTTCTAGCCTTTTTGCTATTTACAATTAGTTTCATATCCTTCATCAGTTCAGTGGCTTCCATCCTTGGTCACAAAGTGGCCAGCTATTTTCAATTGTAGCTTTTGGCTCTATTGAAATACATTGCCAATAGATCATCTTTGATATTAGCTGACCTTCGGCAAGCAAGGGACCTGTTGCTTGTTTAGTTCACCTAAGCGTAATGTCGGTTTTTTAAAAATCTCTGTAACATAATCAAAAGATTATAAAATGTAGTGAAATTTATTGAACGAAAAGTGAAAAATTTATTTCTATTTTATATGTAGCAAGGTAGAGATTCCAGCTTGCTTAAAATGAATTTATACTTAGGCAAAGGGCAGGGATAAGTTTAGTTAAATGTTGTATATTTTTAGAGTAAAAAAATGTATGGTTCAACTAAATTAAATGTAGTTGAACCTTATATAGTTAATGATTCTTGACAACATTTACCCTTTGCGCCCAGATTAATTCCCATAGTCCTAGAGAACATCAAACCGAGCTGCCATAATGCTAGATCAGGGGTCTGCAACCTTGACAACTTTAAGACTTGTGGACTTCAGCTATGCTGGCTGAGGAATTCTGGGAGCTGAAGTCCACATGTCTTAAAGTTGTCAAGGTTGCAGACCCCTGTCCTAGGCAATTAATGGCTGTGTTGTTCTCCAAGGTCCAGGCTAAGGAATGCTGCTTTATGCAATATGCCTTTCATTGCTTCCTTATCTCTTGACATTTTTAGTAGCTCTACCTACATTACCATCTTTGATGTCTACCCTCTTCTTTTCAGGGTCTATGCGGCACATATCAAGCGGCCTTTTTCTGTGAAATATGATCCTTATACCTACAGTATTGAGCTCTTGGATCGCCCACAGAAGATCTGCCACTCCTTGGCAAATGTGTGTGATGAGCTCCACTCATTAATTGACGCACTCAACATTATCAGCTAACACAAGATTTGGATGCCCCCCCCTTTTTCCCCCTCCAAGCCAATGTCTTTTTCTGTACCTGCAAATCTGGTTTCCTGCCACGGCTACTACAATCACTGCACAGTGTTTGGGCCAATAACGGCACTATGATTTCTTGTAGGGTTTTGTGTTGCTGTTTCTTGCCACAATAATACCTATGGTGTGAATTGTGCCACACATGCCGTGGTATGGATGCATTTTAGTGACAAGCTTGGTTGAAGAAAGGGAAGTAAATGAAGCTTAGGAGTTTAATCCTGGGTATTTTTTTTATTTATTAATAGAGAGGGATCTGGATTGGACAAATGCCATAAGAAATAATTGCACAGCACACTGTAAATTCCCCCTTTAAAGAAAAAGAAAAGCAATGTGTTCCCAAAACATCCCCCAAATTATATTTTTAAAATTATTTAAAATACGAGAGATAAGCACAGAAGAGACCAAATAGTTTCTTACACTACCAGGTTCAAAACAGTTTAACTCCACTTTCTGACACTCAGTTCTGCTCACTTCTTCCCCCCATGGAAATGAGAAGAACAGCACCCAAATCAAGAGACAGAAAAGTTTTAATTTTTGTATTTCTGAGGAAGGCTTCCATTAAATATCTTGGACAATTTACTAGTTTATTATATTCTCCATGTTTTTTTTCTCTCTCCCCTCCTCCCCCACTTTGTAATTTTGCAACATCTTCTATGGCTTTGTTTTTCCCAGAAAGACCAAACATTCCATTAGTAATTCTCTGTTATGAGCAGAATTCTCCCAGCTCTTTTGCTTAAATGATTTCAGACAGGTACAAGCCTCAGGGGCCTGTCCCACATGCAAAGATTCGACTAGTAACAGGAGCTCTGAAGAATTCCAAGGGATGACTCAGAATAAGGCCCAGTGAACTTTTCTCATCTGACTGGAACATCTTTCTCATCATCTCTAATCTTTCCATCTGGGAAAAATTCTTCCAGGATGAGCCAGGTTTTGACTAATGCACATTGGCTACAGTTCTCTGAAGGCTTGTTTTGTGGCCCCATGAATCTCAGTGGAATCTCTTGCCAAGCCTGTGATGAAGAGAAGCATCGGCTTCTCAAGTCAAAACAAGGTCCAGCACCAATCAACAAGCTGAGCTGACCCCGATCAGAGTCACATCTGCAGTGCTGCTGATGCTACCATGTCTCAGCAGCAATTTTTAACTCTGCAACCCATCATGCTGTGTTACCAGACAGGTCCTACCCAGAGCTTGGCAAATAGGGAGTGTGGATTAGAGTAAATCCAGGTTCAGGTCTGTCCCCATTAGTGCCACTTACAGTAAGAACGATGCTCCTTGGGAAACCTATATGAGATAAATGTTTTCTGCTACAAGCAGAAGAATCCACAGGATCGAGGATTAGGTCTTCTGAACTCTTAGACCCTTGGCAGCAACCATCTGTCCACAAACCTAGAGTGCTGTGTTGGGTAGAATGAATAGCAGGAAATGGCTAATGGATAATAATTCTCCATGTTAAAAGTGCTGATCTTGCTCAGCCGATTTCTAATATCTTTTCCTCCTCTGAGGATGAAAGTGAGTGATGAAATGTGTGGCATAATATCTTGGCACAATGTCTTTGACTTATGTACTTGCATCGGGGCTTTGGCTTGAGATGTCACGTTGCACATTTGGTCATTATTATTATTATTATTATTTTGGTTAATATGGCTTGCATTAGACACTTCTGTCTAAAAAAAACAGCCCTTGATTGCTTGAATGGTTTATAAGGTCCCAAAATGGCTCCTGGGTCTGACCTTAGCAGGCCTACCTGAAGTGAGAGAAGAACAAAGAGCATCACAATGGTGTGATGACTAACATATTCAGTCTGCAGTTTCCCTGTTCTGCTTAGTTCTTAGACTGTTGACTTCAGGGCTACAATGCCTAGCCTAATTGTAGGACATTTCTGTTCCTTACCCTTGCTCCTTGTGCCCTTCACCTGAACAACAACATAACAAAAAAATTGACCACACTTTATTGAAACTGTAGCTTGATTGTGAATAGTGCAACATGGCCAGCTGGTTTCCAGCCTCAGGCCTGAATGGGCATCTCAACATTGAAGTATGCTATTGTTCCAGTACTTTATAAACCTTCTGTCCCCCTATATAGACTTTAACAATGCTGAAATGCACTGACAGCACCCTGCTTAGGGAGCAAGAAATGCCCAGATGTGTCTTAGAACTAGTGACATAAAACTTTTCATTTTAAGACACTTCCTGTTCTAAAGTTCTGTCTATTAGAGTGGATGGAAAAAAAAAGAAGCTGGGTCACTTGAGAAACTAAATAGACATTATATTTTTTGAAAAAGAAAGAACATTTAAGCATGTAGCTTGTAGGATTTCTGTTTTCATTTTTCAGACAAGAAAATGTATAAATATATCCATTCAAAATGAACAGGGAATCATTTCTAACTATGATTGGTTAGGGATACGTACACCTAATTTAAAAAATTCTCTATGGCTAACTATTCAGGTCAGTTGAAATCTTCATTAAATGAAATGGATTTGGGTGTATTGTATACTTCCAAGGTAGTTCAGGTCTCATAAACATTCTATGGCATCTACAGCACCATATTGATGGAATACAAATTATGATTTCCCCCAAATCCTAGAATATTTTTTTACTTATGATAATAGCTAACTACACAAATGTGACAAAAATCTTGCTACCTATTCTATTTTTTTTCAACTTATTTGATCCAGATTGAATCATTCCCAACACCTCAAGCTAACAATTGCAATAGTGACTGATGATGATAGCAGTTTCAATCCACAAATCTGAAAATGCATATGTCTGAATATAGTCTCTATATTCTATGAAGCTATGTGGAACAAGGATGCCTTGAAATGTCCTGTAGAATGGCAAAAGTAGTCAAAACATTCTTCCTGGTGAGGAAAGTCACTGGTTGAATTTCTTCCTGTTGAAAGTGAGACTCAACAGAAGAATGAAGAGATGCTTCC
This sequence comes from Crotalus tigris, assembly GCF_016545835.1. Taxonomy (NCBI): domain Eukaryota; kingdom Metazoa; phylum Chordata; class Lepidosauria; order Squamata; family Viperidae; genus Crotalus; species Crotalus tigris. The sequence continues at coordinate 393,193 of NW_024096961.1, read as the reverse complement.
TTTTTTTGTCTTGCTTGGGAATATTTCATGGTACTTTTGTATGTATCTGCCACACAGCTTGAAAGAACAGGTGCCAATACTATTGCTGCTGCTGCTGCTGCTATGTGAAGTTGATCTGTTTCTCTTGCTCCATAAATAATATATTTGTTTCTCATGCAGCTGCTGCTGATTTGTTATGAATAAAATCATATTTCTGGGTGTGCCACCTTTCATTTGTCTTCCTGAATTCACCTGCCATGATTGTCTTATTTTTAATGTACTGATTTCAGAATGGCTGTTTCTGTCATAGCCATACTTAGAGAAGCACCAAAATAACAAAGTATCTCATGAAAGTAAGCAGTTTATTATTGCATAAGGTTTCATAAATCACAGTAGCTTTAATTCAGTTTCTCTTGAGCCGTAGCAATTAGTTAATTAGTTTTTTTTTCAGCCATCCAGTGTTGAAAAGGGACTTTGGAGTTATGCATTCAGATGGACTGTGAAGACCGCAGTAGACTACATTCATCATACAGTTCATTAAGCTCCATATCCAATATGATCCATAAAAAAATATTTGCTGGGTAAACTCTCAGAGAACTTAAATTTCATTCAATTCAAAGATTAAGGCTCTTTGGTTCAGCTAGCCTTTGGTTTCTGTATGTCCAAAACTGCCTTCCAATAGTCATGCCAACCCTTCTGTTCTGAATACTTGATTGTCAAACACAACTGTGATATTGCTCACTAATTTATGTTCCAATGAAATGTATGTTGAATAGTGACCTATACCTTTTACATGTTGCCTAGAATATTCTATAGTAGTCATAAATCTTCCCCACATCACTATTATGAGACCAACAAATTTCTGTTTCCTGCATATTCATAGTAACAACAACAGTACATTCTTCTGAATTGTTTTATTGGCCAGTGTCTATTCCCCCAATACACTCCAACAGTAACTCATAGTGCAATTACTTGTATTCCCATTATTATCACAATTTGGATGAATTATCGTTTGTATTACTTCCTCAGCAGTAGAGCTAAATTGTAAAAGAGAGTCCTACAAATGGTATTGATCTATGGTTGCTGTTTCATGGCAAAGTGCCAAAAAGTCTGAATGGTCTAGTTGCACTTTGATTCATGCTTCATTTTCCTGTTCTACAAGATGTGCCAGTGCTTGTGGATTCAGAGAGAAGCAGAAGTTTATTGTGCAAGGTCAAATTCATTCCCAATGTAGATGGGGAAAAAAGTTGGCATAATCCTGGGGAACTTCAAGACCGAACAAGTAACCACACCACCCAAAGCCCATCCGTTAATATTAGCAATGGTACAAAAACACTGATTAATCAAGAAAGAGATGTACTGAAGCCGATTACTATTTATCCATATCAACCTGTAACAAGAATATCCCACAAAGTAGATAAGATAGAGGTAAGGTGAGAGAGAGGGGTGTGTGTGTGTGTGAAAAAAATCAATATCTCCGTTCTGCTCTATGCAGGTTCCTATGGATGTCCCTGTTTTCTTTGGCTTGTAAATAACCTCAGCCTTCAGCAGTTGAAGGCTATTGGTCTTTCCTGACTCTTCCTTCAAAGTAATCATTTGTGAAGATGCTAAGTTTGATTTCCCTGTGTCTATTATGGAAAATAAAAACTACTTCAGTTGCCCCGCTAGGTGGAGGTTACATGCCCTGTTGCAAGTCACAATCTAATCTCCTTGCAAGTGCCCCCATATTCTTGAATTTCTGTTTCTTCTCAATAATTGCTTTCTTAATTATGTGAAACTCCTTAACACAGTCCAAAGCTTATGCCACCAATCAATTGCTCCACCTTGAATATGAAATGGTTTTGGGTGATGTGAGTCTTTTTACTTCTCAAGCATATCTTTCAAGGATCAACCTGATCAGAAGACTCAACAGCTTCTCTCGCCCAAGGATTGGTTCCCACAGTTTCATGAATCACTAAGAAAGTTTTAGAAACTGAACTGATGAGATGTTCTCTTCCTGAACCCCTGTCATTTTCACCTTGCTTACACCATCACAACCTCCTTGAAATGTGCACATATTTTCCCCACACCAAGAACAAATACACATACTCTGAATCATGCTGGCAATACAAAAGCTCAGCGTTCTTTAAAGCTTTCAAAATTTCTTCAAAATTCAAAAACCTCCAGTATCTCTGAGTCCTAAAATTAATCTCAATTTCAAAAGAAAAATTTCCCAAAGTATAATGTTTGCTGTCCATTGTGTTCCTTGCTGATGATTGTCTGAATTTTCCATTGTTCTTGGGAAGGGGAAAATATCCTCTCAGGATTGTGTTCAAGTGGGCACAATCTCTATAGGAAACAACAGTATACAGTAGGTACTATACAAAAACTGCACTGGCTTGTTTAATCAAACCTTGAATATAATTGTTGCTTTAATATATTTTCTAGTGCTAGTGTGACTAATTGGAGATTCATAGTGCTGACCAACACAATTTTCTCAACCAATGTAAATAGAAAGGTTATCTGAATTACTAAACAGTTACTGAAGTTGTGTTGTAGCAGTCTGACTCTCTAATTCCATAAAGATTTCCCTGTATGAAAAGATAGCAGAAGAAATAGTAGGTGAAAAGAAGAACTAAAATGACAACTATGAAATGGAGAAGCATTTATACTCTACACACAGCCTTCACACATTTAGAATTTCTTTTTGTCTCCTATGGCAATTTGACCAACTTGTTTTCCTTAGTTTTGTCAGGGAACATATTGTAATAATGTAAAAGACAGGTCTGTTCTCAATCTTAGAAGTGTATTTCCTGACCCTTAGTAATGTCACTTCATCCATATTTTGATCTGCTCCTGATCTTTGTCGCATTATTGTTTTAGGCCACCATAGCATGCTATGGGACTTCCATGCACCTGTTTGCATGGAGTGGATATACTTCATAAGACTGAGTATCTAACTATATAATTCATCTAGATCAGAGGTCCCCAACCTTTTGGGCACCAGGGACCAGTTACATGAAGAGAGGTTTTTCCGTGGACCGGAGGGTGTGTGGTTTTGTGTGCTGCTGGCATCCTGCGGATGGCGCTTTCTTTGTTTGTGTTGACTGGTTGCTGGCGTGCTGCAGCCTGGTACTGGTCCACAGACCGGGGGTTGGGGACTTCTGATCCAGATCTTTAGAAAAAATTATTTGCTGAGCAAATAATTTGCAAAAAAGGTTAGATTCTTTTCAAACAAGGTTTATTTCTGGTTCACATAGCCTTCCATTATCTGGAGGACCAGCTTTTCCCCATTGTTTCTGTCTACCCAGTATATTCAGGCAGAGTTGGTGAGCTTCAGGTTCCTTCTATTAAACAGGGTCATCTTATGAACCTGCCTTTTTGTCTAGGCTCTCATCTTCTGGAACAGCATTCCCTAGAGATATGGAAGGCACTCGTTCTCCTGGAGTTCTGAAAACCCCCTAAAACCTGCTTTGATTCAAGATCTGGGGGTTAATGTGTTTCGTATGTCTGTGTCTGTGTGTCTGTCATACTTTGTTTTAATGCTTTTGTTCCAGGATGTTTTAGTTTTTGTGGGTGTTTATTCTAATTCAGTATTACATTTTGTAAGCTGCCCAGACTCCAATAAAGAGGATCGCTACACTAATAATAAGAAAGCAAAAATAGTGATAATAATAGGTGCCTTGTGTGCAATCACAAACAATCTGCAGCACCACTTCAATGCAACACCATTGACAAAATCACCATCAGTCAATTGCAAAACAGTTTATACCTGTAACACCATCAAACAACTTCTGGCTATCTTGGGAAGGACTTGATAGGTGAATAAAAATGCCAAATCCAGTCTAAACATCTGGCTGACTGGATGACCAACTATACAAAATGGATATGACTATTGGCTCACTCCCTATCTCAACACAACTATTGCCGGCATAAATGGGCCCTCAGGCCTTAAGCCTCTAAGGGAAAAAGTCGCAAGCTTCTGAAGAAAATATAACTAAGAAAATCAGCTCTCAGAGACAGATTTCCTGAGCAAAAGTTTATTTTCATGAATTCATTAATTATCTGCTGCACAAGTGACTCCTGTTACATAATAAGAGCTGGGATTCACTAAATAGTAATAATACTAATGAACCTTACCATCAGGCTCTAAAAGCTTTTCAGCTGCTTAAGTGCCTTGTCTTTGGTCATGCTTGGCATTTTAACACACTTCCTGTGAACTGTTTGTGGACACAAGATCTTGGCATTTACAGATGTTTACAAAAGTTATAAAGTTCAGGCTGCTTTTGTAAGTCTCTTGGAAGTGCCAGTCAGGTGTAAGAGAATGAACAGCATATTGGACACCCAACCCTATATGTGCTGATCTCATCAGCTCCTAGGGCATGTGACGTGGGGCAGGGGTCCCCAACCCCCAGTCCATGGACCAGTACTGGGCCGCAGTATGCCAGCAACTGGTCCACACAAACAAGCAAAGCCCCATCCATGGGATGCAGGCAGCACACAAAACCATGCACTCTCCAGTCTGTGGAAAAACCTTTCTCTATGGAACTGATCCCTGGTGCCCGAAAGGTTGGGGACCTCTGGCCTGGGGTGAGTAAGGAAAGGCAGAATAGGTGGGAAGCAAAGATGCTGTAAGTCTGGTGCCCGCCCACATGCAAGGTTTGCACAGATCTGGATCAGGTGGGGTGCAGTAGAAACCTGAACCAGTTCAACTTTCCCACCCTGCTTTAAAAGGATGTTAGAAGAAGCGCTCATTCTCATCACAGATCTCTGCTATATCGGCAGGTTGGTCAGCGATTCTGTGCACAAGTCTTTGGGAATAAGGACAATACTGTACTTAGGATCCATCACCACTGTCCTTTGCTAGCACTGATAAGCGTTGTTACAAAGATGTACAGAAAAAAGGTACTAGAAAGAAGAAGTGCCAATTATTTAGCAAATTAGGAAAGAATTATTTGCCAACTTTTGCCTTCTAATTTTGCCTTCAGGAAAAGCAGATTCTGTTGGTCTATCTCATTCTTAGAGTATTTGAGAATGTCTTCTAGTGGCATTTTTGAGCTTTCACCGCAAGGTGGTAGAGGGTATTAGTAATTTGCAATAGGTACTTCAGGGCATAGTTTTTGCACCACTTCCCACATGGCACTACCCTGTGTGATTCTATGCTATAATCTCTGCTAATTGATTGGATTTGTATCTCAAATCACAGCTGAAACAATTTCCCTTTCAGAACATTGAAGTTCTGGAGATCTTTTGGCTGACTGGGCTCCCATTGATAGGAACTCTTATGTCATCTTTTTCCTTTATTCCTCAACTGTGTTGGCTCAGCCATCAAAGGATTTTCCCAAGTATTATTTCACATGACTTTGAAATGCATCCATAGGATAAGGCTTTAGCTGCTTCACAACCATCTCCTATAGCAACTCAATGTGAAATTATAAGGTGGAGTGAGAGGGATGAGGTACTGATTCAATGCCATTTTTTGTATTCTCCAATTGACTAATTGCAACTGACTAGGGCAGTGATTGAATCACAACTGGTTCTGGCTTTATTAGCATTCAGATAACTATAAACTGCTTCTGAAGAATTGGGGAGGAAAACTGCGCACAGCACGGATTTGTCATCATTCTGCCATATCCCTGGAAGTTTGTGATTTACAATCTGAAAAATATCTATGACGGGGATTCCCTTGTGTTATTTTCCCTTGAAGATGTTACTATGGCATAAGAGGCCAGAAGAATGGCAGTAGAAATGATACCAAAGGACACTTAATTGATTACCTCATAACTAACTAAAAACAAACAAAAAATCTGGCAGAATATTAGTCTCCACTCTGAGAATTTCATGGACATTTTTTCCTAATTCCCCAATTATAGCAACTTTTAATGTCATCCAGCCATCACTTTGCCAATGTGAAATGTGTCCCCATTACTTTAAAGTCAGCACAAGAGTGATTGGAGAGCTGTCAGAGATACTAATGTTACTAGTGGGGATCCTGCTTATGTTAGAGCATATTTGTATTAACAGTTCATAGCATCAACCAGCCAGGGCCATAAGGCACTAATGAGATAGATGTTGTACCACTACTGCAATGACCAGATGAGTCTGTCAATCATTATTGGGAAAGACATGAACATGCTGCCCAAATACAAACCTAAATTCTGATGACTGATGTTCCTCTTCCTGTTCTGATGTGCAACTTTTTGGATTCTCTCAGCTTTGTCTCCACTCCCCAAACCAAGCATAATCTGTCAGTGGGAAAACAGCCACCAATCAATCTCCCTAAGATGGAGTGGGATGAGTATATGTAAGTGGGTGTTTGTTTCTGTATGGTTAGCTACTTGTCACACTGCCTGGCTTACAGTTGTGTTCTGTATCTATGACTATTCAGGCTATTTCTAAACAGAGGTCTAGAACTCTTCTATAAGAGCATTCACTCTAGGTCCCAAAGTGACCTCACTGACATGACACAGGTGTGGAAGAAGAGTGTAGTGTGAAGCAGAAGAGAGCAACTGGTAACAAGAAAGCTCCACAGTACTGCAAAAGTGTAATTGTGCTTAGTGAGTGATTTTAGCTGCACTACCTGGAAGTAACCCATGAAATAGTGCTGAATAGTGTTGAAATAATGCCACTATCCTATCAATGGTTAAAAAGTATGGTTAAATCCCTTTGTTGGCAGAGGAGGCAGAGAATTTGTAATTCATTGATGAAAGAACCAGCAGTATATATCTGACACAATGTGACTATTGGTTTAATTCAATCTTCAGTGCTACGCTGATCATTAAACATAGGTTTGATGTTCTTTCAAAAGACCATTAAATATGCGTGTCTAGCCCAGTGGTTCTCAACCTGTGGGTCGGGACCCCATTTGGGGTCGAACGGCCATTTCATGGGGGTCGCCAAACCACGCTGTCCGCCATTTTTTTCCCTTTTCCCTAGCTGTCCTACTCCCTCTTATTGGTGGCCACACCCACTTGGGGGTCACTACAACATGGGGAACTGTATTATGGGGTCACAGCATTAGAAAGGTTGAGAACCACTGGTCTAGCCTGTCCACATAATGCTTTAAAAAAAAAAAGCTGCAGAAAGCACCAGTAAGGCATTACATGGGTATTAACATTTGTGTCTCTGTGAAAATCAGGCACCTGCTTTTTCCCACAATCTAAGCCTCTATGGAAGGAAGTGCCAGAGGAGAAAGGTGCATTTATAGAAGCCCAAAGATGCCAATAAAATCTCTTCCATGATTGTCTCAGTAACTACATTGTTAATGAAACACATTAGATCAGGGGTCCCTCAACCCCCGGTCCATGGACTGATATCGGGCTGTGGCACACCAGAAACTGGGCTGCGCAAACAAGTGAAGCCCCATCCATGGGATGCAGGCAGCACACGAAACCACACCCCCTCCAGTACACAGAAAAACCTTTCTCCATGGAATTGGTCCCTGGTGCCCAAAAGGTTGGGGGCCATTGCATTAGATAACCCATAACCCATCAGAAGAAGATGGAGAACACTTTTTTTTAAAAAAATGAAAACAGCTAGATGACTTTAAATTGCCTTAGCTGAGCGCTGGGGATGAGACTAAGGCAATAGCATAAAAATGATACACATATTGCTGGGATAAGGGAGAACATAAGTATGAACCTTTAGTAGCGTATAGAAAAACAGTCAAATGAATGTTGAATATTTGAAAACAGATAGTAAAAATATAAAAATAAGACCCGGGAAGATTGGTGATCCTTGTTTTCCAAAATGTTTTCATCACATTTCATTTAGATCTATTAATGTACCACAAAACATATTTGGGCTTCACTAATAGTTGTAAAGGATGTGTAATGAGCATGCAGTAGGCTTAGTAAGTGGGACAGGAGGAATGAGTGGAATGAGAAAACAGGCACTGAGGGACCATAGGCATACAAATATACTTTAGGATGCAGGCAGATTATTTGTTCAAATCAAAATGTTCAAATGCATGGCTGTCTTAATATGCATTCCAAATAGATCTTTCAGTCCAATTGCAGCTTGTGTGAAAAAGCCAGCCTAAGGAAAAGTGGCTCCCATTTCTTACATAAAATACATGTGTGCAGTGTGTGGACATGTGCTTTTGTGAATACACAAGAATAGACCTAAGCCTTCATCAAGAATTTACTCCAAGCCAAGTTTGTCTTTGAAAATAAATAACACAGATTCACATGATTATTTTTTTGGAGAGGGGGATGGAGGAGTTGAATGAACGTTGTACTTCATAATCTTTTCTTTAAATGGGCCAGCTGTTAAATCAGTTTCTCTAGGTGCAAGAAGTAGAAGTGTCAGTTTGTTAGGAAATTGCTATTTTTATAAGAGATCAAGAAAACAGGAAAGATTAAGCACATGCACTTAGATACATATGTGAAGAGATTTTTCAGCCCACTCATATTGTTTAAAAGGGGATTAGAGAGCTCAGATGGGGAGGCTTGAGTTTAAGAGACTGCAGAGTTAATGCTGGAAGTAATAAACATCTGCATGTCTTACAATAGGCTCAGCAGAATGCCTCTGAGGGATATTTTGAAACCTGCATACAATTAAGTGACCCAACAGCACAGCACAGTAGAGATCTTGTTTAACTTTTGCAGAACAAACCCCTAACGCTGCAGGGTTATTCAGGGCCTCCTAAAGGTTGACTGTGCATCAGTAAGAGGGAGTTACAAAGCTGGAGAGATAGAGTGAAAAAAACGATATGCGTGCTTCAATGGATTTATCCATCAGTTTTCTGTTCCCCTTTTCCTTTGGAGGAAGACTTCCCAAAATATATAATTATGAGCAGCAAAGTACTTCTAGAAATCTTGAGGTGGAATGATGGGCCCTCGTTAAGGACCCACCTCTTGGATTCATTCCCACAGATGGCAGAAACCACCTTCTTAATTACAGAAGTGTCAACTTAGCTGCTTTGCAGCCTTGGGAAAGTTAGGGCATCTCTACAGAATGGCTTGGTACCTGTTCAGGTCCATCCTCAGGAATGTAAAATTTCATAATTGCTTCTTTTTGATTTTCTGATTCCTCACAATTTTCCTGCAACTGGGAAAAAAATGGCATATATATATATTTTTACAATGCCACAGTTTTTCTGTGCTTATAAGCAATATATTCCCTCCCTCCCCCCCAAAAATCCTGGGTTCTAATAAGCCACTTTTTATCTTTAGCAACTGTTAAATGCAGTAAAGGAACAGTAATAAGGTAAATTGGATGTTTCCTTTTTCCTGCAGTAGCTTCCATTGCAGCAACATAGACATTTATTACTTTTTTTACACTGAATGGGGATGAAAGAATCTTTGTTAAACTGGAATCTACAATGGCTCAAGAGATGGGCTATAGAACAAACACCATTCTCCATACTTTCCTACTGGTCATCCAGAAGAAACACTGATTTGGATTAGGTGTGTTTTTGGTCAACTGAAATAACCACAAGCCAGTTGCAATTTATTTATCATATTTATGGAGAATATGAACATGGCCATAGTAGACAGAGGTACACTCAGTTTGTGGCCTGGTAGAATGCTTGCCCACAAATCAGAAGTTATGAGTAATGTATACACGTAAAATCTTTCTTATGAGCAGAAACACACCAAGGAAATATATGGTGGCCAGCAGCTCAGTTTGGCATGCCGAGGAGTTCTTTGAGAAATCAGAGAGAGGCACAGGATGAATCATGCATTATAATACAAGTCCTGTATTGGACATATTTATGTCTGATGTTGGAATGCGAGTATGAAAGAGTGGCATTTGTGTTATCATGTCACCACAGTGTGTCATCACATTTTCATCTTTGTGACTAGCCAGCTATGAAATCAGGCATAAATATTTTCTGTTGTTCTTGGAATAAGATGTCTTTCCTATATCCCTATTGATTGGTCTTGTCCATTCTGTATCTGTTACTGTATAGGACTCATAGTACTACTAGAAATTGTATCTACTGAACATAGGCAGTTTTGTTCCAAGAAGGATCTCTATCACCATTACTCATCAGATCTGGGCTGCAAAAATCCAGGGAATCAATACATGGTAATAGTGGGTTGAAGTTTTCTGTATCGTTCTGCAGCCAACTGGTTTTCCTGATTTTTGCAGCCCAGATTTAATGGAGGTTTTTAATCATTTGGGCTTTTTCACTTTGATTCTGCTTCCATTTTTCATTCAGATTGGTTAAGTTGTCCCAAAGGTGCTGGACTTTGTTTTTTCTTTGAAGATGTTTTACTTCTCATCCAAGAAGCTTCTTCAGAACTGGATGGGAAGCAAAACAAAGGAAAAACAAAGTCCAGCTGCCTTTTGAAAAAAAAAAAAAAGCATCTTTGGGAAAACCATGACCTGGATGATTAAGAATCTCCAAAGAGATTGGTTAAGTTGTTCCAGCATTTCATGCATTATTGAACCAGGTTCCACATCTCTTTGAGAACTCATGTTAAGTGGGTTAGACAACAACTCTCATCAACCCTAGTTAGCTGATGAACCCCACAGCTTTCTTCGATCCTGGCTTGGTAAACCTGTTCCAGACCCTGGAACTAAGTCCAGCAATTGTACAACACAATTAAAATTTTAAATACATTTTCATTCTTAAACGTGCTTGCTTAGATGGAGGTGATGGAAATCATTGTTACTTTAGTGTAATGTTCATTAGAGCCATTAGGGAAAGAGAAATAAGGCAAGCCTTAATCAAAACATTGCTTAAATGTTGGGGGAGTTATAACACATTTCAACAGCAACTGAAAAACCTGAGGCACGGGAGTTCAAGGTTACCTTCCAGATTCTCTCCTCTAAATGCTTATCATTGTTTAGAAACTTGAAGCTGCTTGCTGATGCTTTGGAGTTTTATATTTATCGGTAATATCTCTACCCTAGAGAGAGGGGCAGGTGAGTTATTCAGGAAGAGTAGCAGCCCAAGCAAAATAACATGAAAGGGGGAAAGCAAAGAAGGGACAAAGTATTTTCCAAACTGGCAGTGTCTGTCTCACTCATGAAAACATCCCAACCACAAAAATCTCTGCATTTTTTTGCATGTGCAAGCTAAAATAAAAATATCAGTTAACATGTGCCCTGTATGCTTTGAGCAAGAACACAAGACCAGTGATGGCAGGAAGAGGCAAAGAAGGAAATGTTAACAATGCATTTGCTCGCCTGGATTGTGAAATACTCTGTCCTCCAACTCACCACAATCTCCAGTAAGCCATGCAAGCCAAAAAGTCCTGTAGTAACTTTTTAAAGTGAGTCTAACAATGCTCTTTCTTGTTGCTCCCTCTGAAGGAAGGGCAAACTGACAAGCCATGCCACTCTTTTACTGCAGTGGTAAGTAGTGCTTCAGTGGTCTATCTCTCATTGGCAAGGATAGACAGGTCCCCTTTTGTCACATGTTAGAGCAGTGATGGACAACCTTTTAGAGACCGAGTGCCCAAACTGCAACCCAAAACCCACTTATGTATTGTTGGGTGCCAGGTGGGCGTGGCCCACTGGGTGGGCGTGGCCACAATGGTAATGGCAGACTGGGTGGGACTGAAAAAATTCAATCAATCAATTTCAACTTTGCGAGATCTTTTTTTTCCTGCAAGAAGTTGAAATTGATTGATTGAACCTTTTTTTTTTTGCACACAGCAGCGGAGGCCTATAAAACCCAGCTGAATGCCTAGGACTCGGGCGATGGCGCACGTGCCCACAGAGAGGGCTCTGCGTGCCACCTGTGGCACACGTGCCATAGGTTCGCTACCACAGTGTTAGAGTCTACCTACACGCAGGAGTTTTTATGTTGAATTCTGAAACTGGATGGTACAGTGCTAGGAGGTGATTTGCACCAATGTGAGATTGGTAGAAGACGTTTATAACAATGGCACATGCAGGATGGGCTCAAGAGTTTTTGTTGCCTGAGACAGTTTGCACTTTTTTTCTATTTCATTCTCTACCATACGTATACAGGTAGCCCTCGACTTACAACAGTTCATTTAGTGACTATTCAAACTTACAATGGCATTGAAAAAACTTATAACTTATAACCATTTTTCACACCAATGACCATTGCAACATCCCCATGGTCACATGATTTACATTTGAATGCTTGACAACTGGTTCATATTTTTAGATGGTTGCATTGTCCCGGGGTCATGTGACCATCTTTTGTGACCTTCTGACAAGCAAAGTCAAATGGGGAAGCCAGATTCACTAACAACCATGTCGTTAATTTAACAACTGCAATAATTCCAGAAAAGTCATAAAATGGGCAAGTGTGGTAAGAAAAGTCATAAAATGGGACAAAACTCACTTAACAAATTTCTCACTTACCAACATAAATTCTGGGCTCGATTATAGTTGTAAGTCGGGGACTACTTGTATCACAACACACCCAAACACACTCACACACACATACACAGATGTATAGAGTGGCTAAATTACATTGAGATGAGGCATGGGGAAGGAAGAAGTTGGATTTCTATATTGAATGCTTTCACCAACAAATGCAAACCACAATTATTAATTAAAAAAACCAATTATGCGACAATTTCAACAAGGCAGAATAAGATGCAATTTCATAATCCAGTGGTTCTCAACCTTTTTAATGCTGTGACCCCCAACCAGTCGTAAGTCGAGGACTACTCAACTGGTGCAGCACCGTTTGCAGAATGGGACTTTTGGTGGGCTCAGCAGGGCAGAGACAGCCTGGACAATTCCTATGGGCTTCTGAAAGCCAATAGAATTAGACTCTATTCAAGAGAGTCTATTCTATTGGCTTTCAAAAGCCAACAGAATAAAAGGGAGTAGCACAGCTAAGGAAAAGAGGAAAAAAATGGTGGACTGTGTTGTTTGGTGACCCCCGTGAAATGGTCGTTCGACCCCAAATGGGGTCCCAACCCACAGGTTGAGAACCACTGTCATAATCAAACAAACTGATGGAGGGGGCATTATGAAAGAATACATCAAAGAAGCCAAGGGGTATCTCTTCCAAGATCTGTCCTCAGATCCCATAGCAACATATCACAAAGAACTCTACAATGAAATGAAAATAAATCCCAACTACATCTATATTGAAAAACCCCAAGAGCCCCTGGTAGGCATTTTCCCAAAATATGCAAACCAGATAATCTGGGTCAGCTTATTGTCTCAGGCACTGGAACTGATAGGACTACAATATCAGTTTATGTGGGATCTGTTCTCCCAGCACTCCCAGATTGGGAGGGAGACACCATAGACTTTCTAAGAAATATGAAATTCATTAGTGGATTCCCTAACAACTCTATTTTAGCTACATTAGATGTTGAGGCAATGTCCATTAACATCTTCCTTCAAATCATAGCCTTCAAACCATCAGGAATATCATCACTTGCCACACAACAAGATGGTGTAACTTTGTTACTTACTCATGGTTACAAGATGGTGTAACTTTGAACTTACTCATAACTAGCTTGCCTTTGACATCAACATACACTTACAAAATGATCACACAGCCATAGGCACACTCGATGTTCCGAAGTATGCCAATATCTTCATAGCTGACCTAGAACAATGGTTTCGCTATTCTTACCCCTGAAGCCACTTCTTTCATTATTGACATTTTCATCATTTAGACCTATGAAAAAGAATATATCATCAATGTGGCCTCAGATATCTACAAAACAGGTCCACTGAACTGATCTTTTGGTAGAACTACACAAAGGACAAATGAACACCATGTAATGCAGGAAAACTACAGATTGTCATGCACACTACAGCTAGAAATCAAATCTATTGTCTATACTCAACAAATCTATTGTCTGTGATTAGCTCTAAACTATACTGCATTCATACTGGCCCACTTGACGGAACTGCTCAACTGAGGCAATTAACCCAGGTATTCAGGAGACTGTACTATATAGTCAGTGAGATCAATAGACAAACCAATAGAAGCAATAAATTCTCAGGGAGTAATTATTAAAATGCAGATTAAAAAAACAGAATAACAAGAAACCACTGGCTAACATCTACTGCTCAAATGACTCTAATGTTTTAATGATAAACTACATAACTCATACTGAACAATGACACTGCACTTTCTCAGCCCCGTTTTTGCATACAAACACGTAACGTGAAGCAGATTCTCAGAAACAAGAAGAAACAACAGAACAATGATGCTCACATGGAAATAAGAACCTGTATCAAACCTAGATGTCTACTCAGCCTCCACATTTGTACCACAGTACCATCCACAGCTTCAAACAGAAGATTAGAGATGTCCTCACATGCTCTTCTTCTCCCATTATTTGCTAACAGTGGCTTTCTGGATTCTATGCAGACAAACAGGCCAAACATTATAAAAAATATTAATTGACTTCAGGATTCAAAGCACGAACAAAGTAATAGCAGAATGTTTTAACCTCCCAAGATGCTCTATTCTACAAATTTTCCATTCTCCATTAAAGATTTCAAAGTAACCATTTTAGGAAAGTCATCAGCATGACAAGGAAAGAAATTATTGAACTTATATACATCAGATATTTTCAGATAATTTCAGAAGGTCTCAACAAACACAATTGGCTGCAACACTTTACAGTTCAATTCCTAAATCAAGAGGCACTTGTAGTTTGTTCCATATGTAATCTGCATTCCCTACCTTCTTTTCCTTCTTCATTTCATCCCAAATTAAATCCCATATCAATTTAGCCATTCCATGCAAATGACAAAGTGAGTTATAAATAATAAAAGCTTATGCCTTTTAATAAATTGTGTTAGTCTGAAAAGCTGCTATCATCTCTCTCTCTCTCTCTCTCTCTCTCTCTCTCTCTCTCTCTCTCTCTCTCTCTCTCTCTCTCTCTCTCTCCTACTTCAAGATAAACTTCATGACACATACTATATGTTGAGCTTTCCTTAATGAACATTTCAATATTACATTCAATGAAAAACAGCATGGCCACAGTATTGGATATTGAGCTCATATTGCCCCTACTTCATTTGTGCTTGCATCTTTTTCACTTCCAGGTCCTGTTTCAGGGACTGGTTACAAATATGTTAGCTTAGGGATAGGTGATCTGCAAACTGTCCCTTCATTAACTTGCCTTCCACTGCCAGTCACGAATGGAAGAATTACTCAACCTTCTACCTGCATAGGTCATATAATCAGTGATAACAGAAGATATTCTTAGTGGAATGGCTACCAAACTGAGGAATTCAGAGAGATGAAGCTCATCCTGACATTTTAGACTGGTGAGCAAGATGGTATTTTGCCAGAGTTTTAACTTGAGGTGACCTTGCTTGTCATTACAATACTTGTAATACTGCAATTTTCTTTTAGTTCAAGTTGAGCTCTTGCCTTTTTGAATACAAGGGATTCCTATTGGGAAAAACATCATCCAGTTATTGTTCCTTTTGTTTGAATCCACATGCAGTCTCTTTGTCTCTTTGCAAGTATTTTCCTAGATTCTATGCAAATCTTACCAGGTCAAATTCAGGTTGATAGTTTTAGACTTTGTTAATGATATATTAACATGTCTTTAGGAATGTTTTTTCCTAAATGATACTTTTTGTACCACACCACACACACAACACAACATAAAGTACATCTACTGAAATGCTGCTGAAGTCTGTTTCTGAAGTTCTTCTCTAACAGGTGTAAGATTTTCTTCTCCCAGAAGCAAGATCTTCTCACTGGCAATTCTTCCTGATGGAAGCTTCTTTCAACAGGTGTCTACCAAATTCACTGTTGAGTTCCCTTAGACTGGCAGTCAATAATTTTATTACCAAATGTTTAAATATGTATCTTTAACTTTATCCTTTCAGAAAATATAGTTTTTTGATTAATCCTGGGAGACTTTTGTTGTTTTCATAGTCTTTATTTTTATTTTGTCCTACACAGCTTTAGGAATTATAAAAATACATCTGTAAAAATAACAGGAACTTCCGGTATGGGAAAAACATTTCTGACTTCCGTAATTTGAATCTAGCATAAGCAGGAAAATTTGAGTATGTCAAGAATTCTGGAGAAAATAAATAAATTGTTGATAGTTAAAATCAGCAGAGAAGTGAAATTTGGAATTGTAGGTTTGAATCATGATGTCTAACAACCCCACTGAGCCCATTCCCATCCTTGACAATTCTTTCTTATCACATGGGATTTAAAATGTAGAAATTTTCAAATTTAGCTTCTTTGGAAATCAACATATTCTGAGGAAAGCAGAACCTTCTGCAGACATTTATGTACTGAATTACAAGTGAGTAGGGCAGGTTTCCAAATGACTACACAAACCTACAAGAGACTTTCAGAGAGGCAATTAGAATAGATGATTTTAGATTCCAGACAGAATATTCTCCTTTACCCACTTACTGTACTTCAAAATACAGGGAGCTGGTTCTGTTGCATCTGAGCTACTCTGTTCCTTATTTTTTGAAGGAACTCTTCACCTTCTTCTTCTGAGTTATGCTTTGAAGATAACACTGAATGACTATAACCAGAGTTATTAATAGATTAGCAATATAATTTAAGCAATCCTGCTTTCATCCTATCAGTTATTGCATTATGTCAGCAATAACCTCATGCTGAAATTTATTTTAAAAAAACATAGGACTACTATCATCTCTACTATACAAAGCAGCTAATAACTTATCCCATTGGAAATACAGACAGCTAGGGAATCTTGAGATAATAGATTAAAAACAGGAGAGGCAATACATCCATCAATAGCACAGAAAATGGAGGAGAGACACTCTCTGGCCAAACAGGACAATTGCAGCAAGTCTTTTGTAACCATAACAGTACCTTGGGAAAATCTACTTCACCTTTCCATCTGGCAATTGATTGCATCAGATAGACACAAACCCATAGTAATTCCACAGATTCAGGCTCCAGTGGGCATAGTAACTTTTAAGAACAGGAAAATATTAATTAAAGCCATCATCACAATTTGATGATGTTAGTTTGCAGAAAGCCTCTCTGCTTCACGGGATGCAAATGACTAGAACTGGAGGGGGGAAAGATAATTTTTCTATGGGATAGTAACGAGATTAAGACAGACAACTGGAGATGTGTTAAAATTATATACTACTATATTAGAATAGTCACACCAAAATCATTCTCACCTTTCAGAAAAAAAAGCTGCTCTATTGTAAGATAAAAGTGATAAGGTAAGATAATGCTTACATGATGCAATTTTTATATAGCTGGATTTTTTTTTTTCAAATCAATTGTTGGTTGAGGCCAGAAATAAGTTGGTGCACAAGTTCATACTAAAATGCACTTTAAAATGCAACTCGTAAGCTTTGTTTTCAATTAATTCAGCTATGTTATCATTTTTTGTGATAAACAATTCTTTTATCCAAAAATAAAAGAAATGTCATGTTCCCATTACTCACTGACAAATTTATTGTTTTATAATTTATTCAAAACATGAGAGTTTCTGGACATTCATAGAGAAAATGGGTAGTTGTGTAGATTTGTAGATAAGGAATACGAGGTAGAATGATTTGGCATGGCCAAGGGATTGAATACTGAAAAGCTGCTATAGAACAAGGATGGGCAAATCTGTTTTGTGACTGAGACTGTTATATCTTTTCAGGGAGGTTTTCTGCAAAGCAGAGGGATCATAGTTTGTGAGACAATGCCATCACTCACAATGGGAGCACCTAACCTTTAAGAAACTTTAAGCTTCATAAGATTTGGGACTAAAGGATAAAAGGGCGCATTAAACTCACAGACATGCACGGTGTCTGTCCATTTAAATGCCTCTTACGTTTTCCCCTCCCCAAAGAAACTTAAACCACTGAAAACAGACAGTTTTATTCTTGAATTTCAGCAATGCAATCTGGGAGCAGCAAAATGGGAACTAGAAGATCCATGATGTACAGGTATTCCTGCTGTGGACAAAACTAAGCTAGCTGAGCCAATAAATGGATGTCAGGCATAAGGATATAAGACCATTCCTATTTCCACGAGTGACTTCTGCAAAGTGACAAAATGATATATTTTTCCCCTCCCCCCATTAATTGTTCCGAGAGACTGAAGACTATACACTAAGGATATTTTTGTGTGTGTGTGCCATAAGCTCTTCCTGGCAGATTAAGACAAACAGTGGACAATCATAATGAGTTTACTGATGTGAGTGCATGAGATTTTTTTTGCTTTTTAAGAAAAAGGCATAAGAAGGGGAAAAAAGGGTGTTGGTCTGAAGGGAATGAGATTGGGGAAAGAAACTCTTGGCATGGTTTTGGCTCTGGGGCTGTTTTTTTTTTTTTAAAAAAAAATCTCTGAACTCTGAGCTTTCAGGAATCAAGTGTGTTGGAGCTCGATAAGGTTTGAAAAATGTTGGCCCTGAGGAATGATCAGAAACAGGATACAGATTCTGCTACCGCTATTATGGATTTCTATTTATCCTCAAAGCATTTATGGCAACCGATCAAGTAAAGCACAATGTTATTTTTGGCTGAAACCTCCAGGACTATTTTAGCATATGTGTGGACTTGGGCAAAGACTACAAATCTGTAGTCAGCCTGTTAGTAACAGACAGAAAGAAGAAACATGATTCACAGAATCAGAAGGAGATTGTCTTATATCAGCTATGAACATATACAGCCTCAGCCTTCCATAGTCTATGCTCTCCATAGATGTGTTAATCACATTGGTTATACTTGAGGGAAATGATAGCTGAAGTTATTTGAACTGGGTCAGGATGGTAACATCTGAACAAAGCAGAGCAACAGGTTATTTATTTATTTATTAAATTTATATTCCACCCATCCTGCTGATTGGGGTGATTCTGGGCACCTAACTTCATGAGCAGCTGGGAAGAGGAAGGAATGAGGGAGCTCAGTTAATTTTATTTTATTGTACTTCTTATGTAATAGAATAGTCAATTGTGAATGGTCTAAAGAGAGACAACACATCTCCCAATAGAGAGGGCAAGTGGGTAAATAAATTTTATATATGCAAATTTAGACTGAAAATCAGGCTTGTCAGATGCTATATTTTTTCTATCCTGCTCTATGGAGTAGAGAGTTGGTCTCTGACAGAAAGCTACCTGAAGAGACTAGAAGCATTTGAAATGTGGATTTACAGGCAACTGTTACGTATAAGCTGGGTTGACAAGATCAGAAATGAGGAGGTGATAAGCCGCCAAGGGAAATCAGCAAACAATTAAAAAATGAAAATTAGAATATTTCGGACATGTGATGCGACACCCAGAAAAATACGACATACTCCATTTAATCCTCCAGGGAAAGATTGAAGGCAAATGAGGTCCAGGCAGAAGAAATGGCTTCAAAATCTAAGGGACTGGTTTGGACAAAACTCAGCAGCACTTTTTCGTGCGGCTGCTGATAAAAACAGGATCGCCAACATGATCGCCAATGTCCAATAACGGATATGGCACAAGAAGAAGAAGAATATACAAATTTGTGCATTTAATTATTATCATTAAAAGAGATTTGTAATACATTATCATGGAGGGGAAAGACTGTCCCTGCTGTGTAGCTTGCTAGCCAGATAACAAGTAACATTAAAGGCCCCAAATCTCTCCCCTGATAGTTCTTTATCTGAATACCTGACTTCAGCTGGACAGCCTTTCCAAGAGCAGATGTCCATCAGCAAAGAGTTGTACAACTGGACACATGGGCAGTCTGTTATATCATCAGAGAAAAACAGACTGAGCAGCAGATTTGCAGCCAATGGCTATTTAGACAAAAGTATTGACTTTAGCCACATGGCATTAGTTAAAACTTGGATCTAATTAAGCTTATTTTATAATATAGGCATGAGTGCATGTACATTTTAGTTCTGTCATTGAGTGTTGGACCAATTGGAGGTGATTTAAGCTTCAGGAAGTTTGTCATCCACCTCTTATCCACTTAATCCCTATCAATGTTCATTGTATCATTCATGGGCCCATACATGGTAATGATTTTTTTTTCTTAATTTATGTAATTTTCAAACTGAACCTGATTTCTAATGGCACATGTAACTATAAAGCTAAACATACCTAGCTTTTGTAACCATGCCTCATAGGTTTTCTGTCATCATTTCTTATCATCAGGTGGCTCTCTTCTGAAGTCTAGTTTCTGCATGCCCCCTTAAGTGTGGTGCTCCAAACTTGACACAATACACTAGGGCAGAGCATTGTAAAAGTGTTACTTCCCATTATTTGTATGCAGTGGTTCTACTAATGCAGTCAAGATTGCATTGGCTTTTATAGTTGCTGTATTGCATGATCAGATGGTGGTCCGTTAGTACTTCTTCATCAACCTCATGTTACCAAGCCAGCTCTCCTTAATGCAGAAAGATCTCTGTAAAGTAAGGATTGTATAACATGGGTAGCCTGTTACATTATTCCCCCCCCCCAAAAAAAACCAGATTGAACAACAGATTGGGAGCCAATAGCTGTGTAGACAAAACATCTTTTGGAGAAATTTTCTGACAGTGAGAACAATCAACCAATGTAACAACTTGCCTTCAGAAGCTGTGGGAGCTTCATCACTGAAGGCTTTCAAGAAGAGACTGGACTGCCATCTATCAGAAATGGTGAAGGATCTCCTGCTTGGGTGGGGGGTTGGACTAGTTGACCTGCAAGGTCCCTTCTAACTCTGTTATTCTATTATTCTATACTCAGATTCAGAAGATCATAGCCCATAGAAATAATTTTGAATTGTGATTTTTGTCTTCTATGTATTAGCCTATCCACATCTTGATATCTGCAAATTTGACAAATATCCCTTCAAATCTATCCTCTAAGTTTTACACTGCTACTGAATAATTCTGAATAATTTTACACTGCTGTTGAATAATGTTGGGCTAAGAATGGAACTGTGGAGGGCTCCTTTTATTATCCCCCCCCCCAAATAGTGCAGAGTCATTTAGAGGCACACTTTGGGTGTGGTACTTCAAAAGGCTGCAAATCAACTGGATTGGAGCATTATCTTGTCTACATTTCTCTATCTTTTCTATATGATTATATTATCATGAGAAACATTGTGAAATGCTTTCTTCAGATCATGATGGCATTACCTTGGCCTACTACACTCTTTCCTCAATAGAGATAACTCTTTAATCTGACATGATATATTCTTGAGAAATCAGTATCCTGGACTCTGGTAGCAGTGGCCTATTTTTTCTAAATGTTCATAAACATGATTAGTGTTTATTATCTCAAATCAATAGTTAAGTCTTACTTTAGATTTTGAAAGAAAAGGAATAATTTTTAGTTCTTGGCATTTCTTCTTTTTCCATTCTTTGATCGACTTCTTTTTTTAAGAGTTAAGATAAAAGTGTTCAGTACAAGGAGCTGGAATAAACAAGACTGCATAGAGCAGTGTTTCTCAACCTTGACAATTTTAAGGCATGTGGACTTCAATTCCCAGAATTCCACAGCCAGCATTGCTGGCTGTGGAAGTCCACATGCCTTAAAATTGTCAAGGTTGAGAAACACTGGCATGGAGATTTCATTGGGGATAGAAATTCTGTCATGTTGGAATGTATTTTGAAAAATGAAATGATCACAAGTTCTGCTTTGATTTCAGATAGATAGTCTTTTATAGTGAAAGTCTCTAAATTTTAGCAAGGCCATTTACAATATTTGAATAATAATATGCATATGTATGCTTGAAAGCCTTTACAATCTCTTGACGAGTCTTATTTTCAGAGAAACATGGTATAGTCTGTGTACTGGAAAAAACTTGGAGGTCACCTTTGTTATATATTTGTTCTATGAAATTTTTGGTTATTTTTAAACCTTAATCTTTTATTCCCTTTCCCTTTTATCATTTTATGTTACTTTATATTTTAATATTTTTTTTCTGAAATTTAATAAAAATATAGAGAGGGAGAAAAAGAATAGCACTAATCTATAGTTTTACCTCACTTTGTTAAAATTATATGAAACAAATTATTTATAAAGAGTTTTGAGTGATGTTAAACATGGTATTCTTAATGGGATGCCTTCATTTCTGCAGAATATAGTTGTCTAAAATGTTTATATTTTTTCTTAAGATCAGATATGCATTAATATATATTCCCAAGTGCTTATTTTCTCTCTTTCTTAATCTTGGTTGATTTCTATTTTTGTTTATTTTTGTTGTTTTGCCTTCTAATTTTATCAGTTAAAAATACAAATTAAACACATTAAAAATAGAGATAGATTTTAACTGTTTTCCCCCCTTTGGGGGGGGGGGGGGCTTTGAGTCAGGGTTGACTTCTCATAACTGCCTGGACATGTCCCCACTTGGCAAGTTTTTGGATCGCCATTACCTCCTTTCTAGAGTGGAGAAAATGACTGGGTCAAAGTCACCCAATTGGCTTTGTGCCTAAGGCAGGACTAGAACTCAGGATCTCCTTATTTCTAACCTTATACCTTAACCACTGCACCAGATCAGCTTTTTAAAGAAAAGCGGGACTATGGGGTTTTTGTTTTATAAAAAATAAATTTTATTATCCTTGTTCTTCAAAAAATAAGGGTGTCTACTATTATGATCATTTTCCTGTTGGTTCAATTGAAAGCCAGTGTGATACAGTGGTTAAAGTGCTGGATTAGGAATGGGGAAATGCAGGTTTTATTTTTCCCTCAGGCATAGAAATCACTGCATGGTAGTTGTTTCTTCCTAGTCCTAGTCAGCATAAGCTTCTGTGACAAATTGCTGATAAACAGTCCTCCTTGTCACATCATGCATTGATAAGCTTTGCTGTAAGAACTAGATGAGCCCAGTGCAAAACAAGTGGATCCTTTAGTGGACAAACACAAAGAAGACTGACTGATGGGCAAATTCACAGAACTGTGAAATCACCCATGTTTCAGGAGAGTTGACTAAAAAAAAAATAAAAATAAAAAAACCCTGTAAAAATAATTAACTTAAAAGTCAGTTACATAATGCATTTGCTAAGCTAATGAAATGATTGCTGCCCATTTTATTTCCTTCCTTACTTTTTCACCGCTCATCAGACAGGAAACTGCCACGTTTGCACTAAAATACAAGCTGAGCGCTCTCATTTTTTTATCCTGAGTATTCAGAGATACCTAAAATTGCATATCTTTCTTCCGATCAGACAGATCTGAATTATCTGTCTGTCACTGAATTATCAGTGATCCTTCATCAGATCTTAGATTGCAGAATGCAAGCCTTGAAAATCCATCAGGAGCAAGATCAACAGCAAACACTGAGGCAGTTTCATAAATGGCATTTATTCTAAAACAAGCCAATTAAATAGAAATAAAAAGGATTGGAGCTTTGGAAAGGGATGCAAACACACCTGGAAAAGCTGATAGTGTCGTCATCTGCTGGAAAGCTTTCTTGCCTTATTATCGTAGATACACCAACAAAAAATGAGGAAGGGAGAGCTTGAGTAGAGTACATGTAAGAGATAAGAAAGAATGGAGGTCTGGGAAAGAAAACATGAGCAGTATGGATCCTAAGCAATGTGTTTTTCCAGAAATCCCCGGGAGCCATCAGAGTTTTGCAGGAACAGCATTTCGGCATCTGTGGCCAAGGACAACAAAACACAATCATTTCTGCCACTGAGCCAATCAAGTCTCCAACATCAATGAGATCCACCTAGATTCATGCAAGGGCTCATGGTGATCTTCAAGGTCTATTTGTAAATAGCCCAAGGAGGAATTAAAGTGCCACAGAAAAACTATTGTACAGCACACACCAAGCCAAGTGATCAGAAACGATATCTAAGGGATTCTGGATTGTTTCCTCATTGCTGGTTATAGTATTAGTCTTAGTTAAGTGGTCAGAGAATTCAGCCCTCTAGTTTTACTTCTCAAGAAGAAACATACACCTACATAATGACTTGTTAGAATTTCTTACCACTAGACATCTTTAAATGATTTATATCATTTGAAGGCTTCTTCTAAGGTATTTTAATTTCAAGCAGTATCAACTTTGGGAAAACAGGGATTGGGTTACCAAAATATATATATTTAAAGTACTTTCCAGTTCTTTGCTATTAACTCAGGTCATTGTTTTGGACAGCATGTAATAAAAGGGTGAGAAATGCTGGATCATCTAATTTGTTCCTAATGCATTTCAACATTTAGAAACAGAGTAAAGCCTTTGAAAGACAGAAAACCAAGTCCCCACTGCGAATGGTTGTGCTCCACATTACTATTGTGTGTCTCAGAGAGGAGTGGTGAATAAAAATGTGGCTTGCTGGACTTTCAGAGGCATAAGAAGATTCTAACCCTGGTGTTTCCACAGCAGGCCCGACCTCTGCAAAAATGTGAATTCCAATTGAATCTGAGTTCTGCCCCATTCCTGTATAAGCCTTCCCCTCATCCAAACCTCCTCGGTAAGAGTATATGAGGATACTAATGGCCTGTCAAATCTAGTAAGCTTGTTGGCCAAAGGTCTCTCCCATCACTTTAAAGTTTTTTTAACTGGAGATACAATGATAAAACTGTTGGCAAAGTGGGTGCACTGTCCCTGAGTGATGAGCCATCTCCCCAAGCAAACATGAGAATGGTTACAATAGCATATCTGTTTTGTAAACTAACTGGTGGAATATGTAGATAAAATTACTCGGTCATGCTGACTTCCTTCAACTTTCTCAGATGACCTTTGCAGGAGAGCTAAAGGTCACGCTTTTGCCAAACAAAGTTTTGGTTATCAGCCACTACTAAGAAGTGTTATCCAGCATTTGGAGAGTGTTTTGAATTAATAAGAATAAGTGGAGCAATCTCATCAGTACCCCCTTCTCCCACAGCCTGATGCATTTTAAATATTCAAGGATTTCATGCAAATGCTAAACCTGAAATCTACATGTTCTCTGGAGGAGATACAGAACAAGTAAACTCTTTAGGTAATTTGCAATGGTCTTTGATTCCCACAGTAGCTACTTGTACTTTGGTCTTCTACTTTAAATTATCCCCTGAAAGTAAAGAAGCAAGAAGGAAAGATGTCTACTTTGTAGTAGATCCCAGCTGTGAATGTTCAAGCTTTTATATAAATAAATAAGAAAGAAAGCACAAAAGCAAGCTTAAAGGCTAAAGGTGTCATTATTTGCCAGCAGATAACTTATAGCATGAAAAGTAGGTTTTATGATAGGGAATATCATAAACTCTTCTATTTTTGCTGGTAATAGAAATGTGCTCCTTCTAATTTTTAAGGCAGTCCACTTTTCAAACTGCTACTTTAGTTGAAGTCTTAACAACAGCTTGCTGAGCAGGTATGAATAACAGAATTTGAAGGATCTTGGAGGTCTTCTAGTCCAACCCTTTCTCAGGCAGGAGACCCTATAAATGGCTGTCCAGTCTCTTCTTAAAAACTTTCAGTGTTGGCGCATTCACCACTTCTGGAGGCAGGTTGTTCCACTGGTTAATTATTCTAACTGTCAGAAATTTTCCCCTTAGTTCTACATTACTTCTCTCCTTGATTAGTTTCCATCCATTGCTTCTTGTCCTGCCTTCAGGTGCTTTGGAGAATAGCTTGACTCCCTCTTTTTTGTGGCAGCCCCTGAGATATTGGAACACTGCTATCATGTCATCCCTCCTCCTTCTCTCCATTAAACTAGGCATACCCAATTCAAGCAACTGTTCCTTATATGTTTTAGTTTCCAGCCCCCTAATCATCTCCATTGCTCTTCTCTGCACTCTTTCCAGAATTTCAACATCTTTTTTACATTGCAGTATTCCAAGTGTGGTCTTATGAAATGTTTAGTGCCATGCTTCACAAAGCGTAACTAGCTGACATCTTTAAATGAGGGTCTTAAGACACCAGGCAATTCCTTTTGTTTACTTACAAATGCTACCTGTTTTCAATTATTCATATCATCCAAGACACGCTACCACTGCTTAGGTCTGCCTCCAATTAGAAAGCAGCCCTGATCTGAAGTAGGAAAGTAAGAGGAGGCACTATTGATCCAGTATCTATATCAGGAGTCTTCAAATTTGGCCCTTTTATGATTTGTGGATTTCAACTCCCAGAATTCCTCAGCCAGGCATGCTGGCTGAGGAATTCTGGGAGTTGAAGTCCACAAGTCATAAAAGGGCCATGTTTGAAGACCCCTGTTCTATATTGATCCCTCTAGAAAAGCAGAAGGGTCCAAACCTATCCTTGGGCCTCCAACATACTCCTCTGTAGAAATGGAACTTGATAATCTTCCTTTTCCAATTAAGATTTAAGCATGTGAGTCTACTCTCGATCATAATCTTTTTCCTGTGTCTGTGCCAAACTATTAATATTGCCATTATTTCTCTCACTTCCTTCCTGTTGTCTCAGAATCTTTAATGCAGAGCACAACTGAGGGTTGTTTTGATATAATGCCTTTTTATATTACAGGTGCCATCGGAAGTGGCAGAGCAACAGGATGAGCAAAAGGAGCAGCCATTATATCCTTAGCAAGTCTACTTCCCATCAAGTCTGTGACATTAGGAAAGCTTTTTCAATGCCAAAATCTATTAAAGTACTCCATCAGACATCCTGTGGTTGCTACAAAGGAATTAAAATGCAGAAGGGTCTGTAGGACTATCCAGGAAAGGAATTAGATAGCTGTTTTAAAATCCCTGCCATTATTTATGATGCCCAGATGTTTGCCGGAAAACAAGTTCTGTGAACAATATTTTGGGCAGAATTCACTGCAAGGGTGCACTTTTGAGTTTTAAAGTAAAGGAGAGGGGGGCACCAATTGACCGCCTTGTTTCGGAGACCTTAGCAGTAATAATTTACTGAAAACTGCTAGGAAGTACAAAATCCTTAATTATTATTCATTTTATTTATTTATTAAATTTATATGCCACCCATCTCACTATCAAGAGTGACTTATCATGGTCTAAGGTCTGAGGCTGATACCTCCAAAAACAATAGTTGGTTTCTATTCATTTTACAGGCTTAACAAATGAATGTTCTTTAAAGTTTCCCTTTTAAAATAGCCCTTGGTTCCATTACTGAAATGAAACTAATAGAGTTAATTTCCTCATGAATGATTTATAATCTAATTTCTGCCATCATTCAATGATCCTTGTACCGATGGAGAAGTAACAAAGGCAGCCCAGCAATGGATGAATGTTGCTAGAGACAATACAAGGACTAGCTAGAGAAAGGCCAAAGAGGGCAAGGGAAGTTTTAGGATTTAGGAACTGGACTGTGCTGTGTGAAGACTGAGAGAATATCTGATTCCATCTGAAAGTAATTTAGGATGACTAAAGGAAAAGAAGATAAGGATCTCTACAAAACTGGCACATACTAATTTGTCTCTACTACTGTGTATTTGGAGCATTTAAAATTTAATTTGAATAGAATTATCATAAGCCTCACACACAGTAGAGAAAATTGCAAACAAATGATTGACATTTGTGCTCATCCCACAATCTCAGGACCGGTATTGGAAGTTCAACATTTTCCCCATCTTAAAATTCTTTATCTTTACATCAGACTTAGTCTGGTCAGTTTCTCAAAGAACCTCTCTAAAATAGAACCCAGGCTATTTTGTAGAAAAGTGATCATTAGGCAACCCTTCACAGAGGGAAATTGTTCTTCTTAGGCAGAGCTTGGTTGTCACTGGGAAGCTGATGTGTATCTATTGCCTTCCTTGCCACTTTGGCATTTTCATCCAGAAAAGATAGCAAAACTAGAAGCATAAATGCAATCAGGAATGGAGGGAACATAGAATGGCTTTAGGCGTCAAAGCTTTATTCTCTTTGTGCTTGTGGAACTGCATGGATATATCTATCATTGCTTATCATCTAACCCAGGGGTAGGCAACCTTGGCTCTTTTATGACTTGTGGACTTCAACTCACAGGAATTCTGGGAATTGAAGTCCACGAGTCATAAAAGAGCCAAGGTTGTCTACCCCTGATCTAACCCATAATGATAGCTATGAATGAACCAATAGATGACCTTTGTTGGTAATAGGCCTCATCCAGAAGAATTTTCACTTACAAGGTAACTCAGCTGAACAGCACACACCTTTCTTTTTGTTAGGAATTGCTCTACTCAAAGACTGTGCAACATCCAAGTTAAATTGACTTTGATCCAATTAAGTAACACCTAAGCCTAATATGCAACAATGTCCTTCTTTCCATAAAAGCTCTGTAAAACAATTCAGTCTTAATGTCCCCCCCAAAAAAGGATATTGGATCAGCCACCATATAAAATTATGGAGATAAGCTGTTCCATGAGGGCTCCTTGGTGCTCTCTGAGCTTGGTTGTTTTCTTGCAGGTGTTTCATTGCCCAGACTAGGTAACATCATTAGTGCTAGTAGAGAGTAGGGCTTGCTCACAATTTCATTTCTAGTGCCTTGCCCTGTCAGTGTTGGTGGGAAAGGTCTTGGTGGTTCTTTGGTTGGGTGTTTACTGTTACTTCTACCCAGACTTGTGAGAATGTTATAGTTATCAGAACATTGGGATCAACAAAAATTTCTCCACAAATATGTACGCAGGATATTGTAGAAAAACATTCTGGTAAACGATGAGGGATGGTAGGAATTGTAGTTCAGTTTTAGTACCACTGAAAAACTGATTCATCTAACACTACAAAAGTGTCAGACGTTCTGTGTACAGGCACTGGCGAAGTTGGTGGGGCTCTGAATCCTGAATGGTTGACCACATATTTATCAAACAACTGAAATGTTTTTCATAAATGCTGTTTGAACTTTGATGGTTGATTGATAAAACTGTTTATCAAATATAAGATCCTAGACAAAAGGGAAAAAGTAGCATCATAGCAATAATCCTTCAAACAAAATTGAGCCAGATAAATCATCACTGTCAATATAATGAGAAATGCCAGACTCTGGGCAATTCTCCTCTTTGAATAGCTGACTTTCTAGAAAAAAAGGCTAAACAATTTTGGTGCTATGCCAAAGACACAGGATGGACATGCATCAACTGTTGTCTTGAGGTTAACATTTGTTAAATTTCAAATATGTACACGCAATCAAAAATTAACTATATAAGTATTACAAATTATTTTTTTAAAAAGAGCCCTGGTTGCATATAGATTTTCTCTTGCTTATGCTTACATAACTGGCTGGTTATCCAAACTTATCTAGAATGTTTATCCTGAAGAAATAATATTTGCCAACGTGGACAAGAACTGTTAGACTGTTCATTTCCTCAGGGCAGTCATTGATCATAGCTTGAACATTAATTTTTATCTCTAAACCAGGAGTAAGCACCTTGTTTTGAGGCCAGAGGCTAAACTATAAAAACCAGGGTTTCTAACCTCCAACACATCAGACAATAATGCAGTGATCTCATTGGAAAGTAGAGCTAAACTTTGTATAGGCTGGGAGTGATGGAATGGCCAGCCAAATAAATACATGAAGCTTGAGGGGAAGTTAATGGTTGGTTATTTTTCACTAAATCAAAGCATGATCCTGTCCATTAGCAACCTTCCACCAAATTTCAATGGTGTAACATTGCGGGGTTCCAAGATCCACATGCAGAGGAAAGGGCTACAACTGTAGGGCTACAACTTCTCCAGCCTTTCCTTAAAGAGTTTGAAGAAATAATTTTCAAATACATTTCTGCAAGAGGACAAGTAATGGGCAATGCATACAATTGCAGTTAGACTTCTTGCATAGAAGGAATTTCAAGAAGACAAATGGAAAATCAGCCATTTACCCAAAATCAACCATTGCCATGGAAAATACCTATGTTAATTCTTAAGTGCTAGTGCCAATTTTAGTATCAATGAATTCTTAATGTCTTAATATCCTTAAAACAAACTAAACTGGTTTCTAAATTGAGAAGCTTTTTTTCATGAATATTCCCTTTCTCTTTCCCCACATAAATATCATTAATTCTTTAAGGTAAAAATGAAGTTTCCTTTGAGTTTGACTTCTGGTAATTTCATGCACACAACAAGGTGTTTTTCTTAGTAAGAGCATGGAAATAGTTTGTCATTGCTTTCTTTGGGAGATTTTTCAACTTCCAGCCCAGTCTGAAAGGTCTGGTGGTCTCCCATCCAAGTATTAATTAAGACCAATCTTGCTTGCTATCCAAACCTCAAAAAGATAAACCCGAGACTGAAACATTTTCTTAGATTACCTCTTCCTTCTTCCAGTTCATTTTTATAATGACAACAAAAAGAGCTCTTCCTCTGTAGAATTACATAACAATAATTGTATTTATTTATTTAGAAAATTTATTTGCTGCCCATCTTATATCCAATAACTCGGAGCAGCTTGCAGCATAAAACATTAAAGAAGAAAAGACATTAAAATCAACAGTCATGGCACACAGCAGATAAAATCATTCACAATTACAAACCACTAAAACCAGATGGAGAAGGTAGGAATTGGACACACACAGGGGGTGGGAAGGTGGAATTAGGTTTTAATTAATCAACCACTTCCAGCATGAAGTTCCCCCATTGAGTCACCCAGCTATCCATCAGACCAAGTGTTGAGGCTTTTTCGAAATGTCAGGAGGGTGGGAGCCAATCTCATCTCAGGGAGTAAGATGTTCTAGAGAGGCAGAAGCCATGGCAGTGAAGGCTCTTCTCCTGGAACCTGCCAACCGAAATTCCTTGGCTGATGGGATCTGCAGCATCCCCTCTCTGCCATCATAGGCGGTTCCCTAAGTATGATGGACGTCTTGTAAAATTTGCAGTGGTGGTGCAGTGATTAGAATGCGGTACTGCAGGCTACTTCTGCTGACTACTGGCTGCCAGCAGAACTGCCAGGTGGCAGTTTGAGTCTCACCAGCTGAAGGTTGACTCAGACTTCCATGCTTCTGAGGTAGGTAAAATGAGGACCATATGCTGAGTCTGTAAACTGTTTAGAGAGGGCTGTAAAGAACTGTGAAGCGGTATATAAGCCTAAGTTCTATTGCTATTATGACTGTGCAAATCCTTCAAAAGAAATACTTCAAAATGCAAGGGAACATATATAAGTGCCTCTTTCCAAATTATTAAATAAGCCATGTCTTTTTCCAAACTTACAGAAGCTGTTCCTGGCTGTTTCCACATGCCTTTTTTTTCCCCCAATGAAGCAAAGTGACTAAGCATATGCATGCATGTACAAACTCCCCCCCCACACACAAACAATGACCAGAAGTAGCTGTCGATGCAGCTGTGCAATTCTGCAGAAAGATGCAGTTGCTTTAACAAACCAGAAAGACATCCTTTCATTTGAATTCCTGCCCATTCTGAAACAGCTCTTTGCTAGGATTTACCCTGCCTGTCCTGGATATTCAGTTATGTGGTTGAAATGGAGAGAGTCTAGAACAGGGTTTTTCAACCAGTAGTATGGGTGCCACCTGTGGTACATTGGCACCTGGCAGGTGGTACATGACCATCCTAGAAAAGTGGTAGCAGGGGAGGGGAATGAGCTGAACCGGTGGCAGCACTGCACAGGTCTGAGCGAGAGATGGCTGGAGTTGCAGGGCTGTCAGGGCTCAGTGGAAGCGCCAGAATCAGTGCCAGGCTCCAGCTGGAGCTTGGTGCTGATCCTGGTGCTTCTGCTGAGCCCTGAAGAAGCACCAATCAGCTGGAAAGCAGCACTGATCCTGGTACTTCTGCTGAGCCCAGAAGAAGCGCCGATTAGCTGGAATGTTGCAGCATCTCCAGGGTCTTGTGATTTACATTCAGATGCTTGGCAACTGATTCATATTTATGACAATCACAGTGTCCCATGTGAAGTGACCAAAACCTGCTGCAACCACCCCACAGACAGGGGGGGGGGAAATAAAAACCAAACACCCCCCACCCCCCCACCGCCAATCCTCAACAGAAATGCTCACAACCATGAAAACCTCGGACAGGAGGAAGAGCGCTGCCGGGTGGGCAGGCAGGTGTCTTGCTCGGCTGTGGCTTGGGCACTTTTTTCAGTGCCATTGTAACTTTGAACAGTCACTAAGTGAACTGTTGTAAGTCGAGGACTACCTGTACTTTATCACTTTTTTCTTTCTTTTTTTTTTTGGTCATCAAGTTTTTGACACCTTGCTAGATGACTGGTGGTACTCGGATGTTGCCATATCCTAAAACTGGTACAATGGGTGAAATTGTTGAAAAGCCCTGGTCTAGAATATCTTGGGTGACTCTGTATCTGCTTTTCAAATTGTAAAAAAGAGCTGTTGCTCTTGAAAAGGAAATGATAAAACTGAAAGCTGTTCGTTTTTGAGAAATTCTTAATGTAGCAAATCTGTGATCCAGATGCCTGTGATGCCTGATTACATGGTCTTTGCTGGATTAGTAGTAGTTTATTTTATAAAGAGCAATCAAGTCTGGAGAAGCAATGTTTCACTTTTCTCATTGCTGGTGGGAAACCGTCTGAGCTCATAGGTCATACTAGAAATGTAGTTGAATGTGGAAATGTGGGATAATGTTTCAATTCTTATATGTAGTTCACTTATTTAAATTGGGCGAAGTGTCTCTTAGCCTTGTGTAACCTACTGTATTTCAAAAGCTTGTTGGGAGTGCAGATCATTTCTGTCCGGCAGTTCCAATGTAATTAAGCCCTGCGCCACTGCATCCCTTTCCATTACTAAGCATGGCAGTTGCTAAGTGAGTCATGCCAAATTTTGCCCCTTTTTTCCATGGTTGTTAAACAAATGACTACAGTCATTGAGTGAATCATGCAGTCATTAAGTGAATCTGGCTTCTCCCATTGACTTCGCTTGTCTTGGAAGGTGACAAATGACTATCACATGATCCTAGGACATTGCAACCACTGTAAATATATGCTGGTTGCTAAGTGCCCCAATTTTGATCACGTGACTGCGGGGAGCCTGAAATGATTGTAAGTGTGAGGATTGGTTGTAAGTCACTTCGTTCGGTGCTGTCGTAACTTCAAATGGTTGTTAAAGGAATGGTTGTAAGTTGAGGACTCCCTGTATGCCATTCTAAGCAACCTGAAGAAACAATGAAATTAAAAAAGAAGAAGATAAATTTAATCATCCTCACATGGGCAAGCTGCTGGGAGGAATGAATTTAGGCAAATAAGGTACTCAGACTCAAGCTTCTGTTTCATTTTCTTGTCTTGCAACAAACAGTATTGCTTCTTTCTTCCTAGCAGGATTTCTGGGTCCTTGGCAGCCAGATTACAGGCAGAAAATCAATATGGGAAGCTTCAACTTTCATTTGCTGATAACTGTAGCTGGAGAGCTACATGCTTTTCCTTCTGCATCCTCCTGTGAACAGCTTTACAGAGATCAAAGTATTCCATTGTAAGTAATTGTATAGCATATCTACCCTTCATTCCAGGCAAATGCTAAACTGGCGTTTTGCTGAGCTTGGCTTCAATCCTACCTGTGTGCTCACTTTTAAATTGCCATTTAGAAGATTGTGCCACAAAAATCTTAAAAAATGAAAAGAAATGATGCAAAGTGAGGTTGGCCTGTTTTCCAACCCAGAGATCTTGCTCTTTATTTTAAAGCCAGAAATAGTAATAAAAGGGGGGCACTGCACCTTTATTCCTGTTCTGTGTGTCGTGCTCATTGATCACAATTTCTTTCTTCCTATTTGTTCTAACAAGTAAGATTTTACCAACAGTGAAGACAGGGATGGGGCAGGAGGTCTCCTTTTTAGTTATTTTAGATATTTCAAAACCCTGCTACCTGGGATCTCTACGTAGCTTGGCACCTGGCACCTCTTTTTCCAGGATCTAGTTAATATATTCTTGCAGATGCTTTATCCATCCAGTTTGGACCAAATTAACCCCTTAAACAAATGGCATATGTGTGTGTGTGTGTGTGTATTATGTCTTTGGTTATTCGGGTTTTCTCCCGCGTAAAATTGGAAGTTTTTTTACATGGGAGAAAACCCGAATAACCAAAGACCTACATACAAACACCCGCAAAAACCTCAGAAAACAAATATATATATGTATATATATGTATGTATATATACGGTATATATATAGATTTAAAGAGGTGGTTTTCTAGGCCGTATCACAATATAAACATGTCTAAAAATTCCTGATTTAGAGGTATCAGTGTTATAACAATGAAAACCTAGACAAGGAAGAACAGGGGGAAAAACGTTCTTTGCAATGCTGTAATCATTGATTCTGGGCTATTTTTATTATTTTGTGGTCAAGCTTCCAGCCACTTCCCTTCACCCACTACAGGTAGTCCTCGGCTTACAACAGTTCAATTAGTGACCATGCAAAGTTACAACTGAAAAAATGTGACTTATGACCATTTTTCACCCTTATGACTGTTGCAGTATCTCCGGGGTCACATGATTTACATTTTGATGCTTAAAAACTGGTTTGTATTTATGACGGTTGCAGAGTCCTGGCGTCATGGGATCTGCTTTTGCAAACTTCTGATAAGCAAAATTAATGAGGAAGCCGGATTCACTTAATAACCGGATTACTAACTTACCAGCTGCAGTGATTCACTTAACAACTGTAATTAAGAAAGGTCGTAAAGTGGGGCAAAATTCACTTTAAAAAATTCTCATTTAGCAACATAAATTCTGGGCCCAATTGTGGTCGTAAGTTGAGGACTGCCTGTACTTTTTAGACCAGTTCAGCTGGGGTGTTAGAAAAGGGCAAATATTCCTTTTGGCCCTCTTTTCTGTCCCCAAGGAGGGCTTCAGCAGAACCACTTCACCTCAGTCCCCTTGGAGCGCATCTGCTTGCCTTTTCTTCTAACTTTGCTACTGTTTCCTTTTCTGCCAAAGAGGCTTAGTAGCAAGAAACAAACCAAGATTTCTGTTTTCCAAGGCTTTTTGGATTCCTTCCTTGGACTGCTGTTCCCTAATTTACAAACAGTCAAATGGTCAGTCCTCACCCAGCCCCCCCCCCCACTTGCCATTTTGCCCAAGGACAGCTTTTTTGCAACTCAGTCCTATTCTTGATGATCTCAGGAAGGCTAAGATAAGCAAAATCTTAAGAGGACAAATCAGCACAATTAGCATTTATTCTGGGCTTTCATTTGATTTGTGTTTTACTCTTTAGTTTGAAACTTGATAAATTGCTAATTTACTAATCCATCCCCGCCCCTTGCTAAAATAATTTGAATTTGTTGTATTTATCTAGCTATTTTCTGTGTAATTTACTTGCATATTCTGTTTCTCTGTACTGTCCCTGTGTCAGGGAAAAAAAGCCCTCTTTTATTTTTTTTTATTGTGTGGGGTAACTGGGTTTATTTAATTCAACAGAATCCACTTTAGACCACTGTTTATTGCTTCCTTAGTCAATATGTATTAGGAGATGGTTCTGTGGAATTCTGAGCTATGGTCTTGAACATATCTGGTAACACTCAAGGCTCAGAAACATGTAAATATGCCAGTGTCATAAGATCCTAATGCCTGCAAATAATCAAAACAACCTAGAATAGTACCGAGGGTGTCTTAAATTGGATTAAGAAGAGTTGAGAGGTAGAAAGACTGATCATCTAACAGCATCTCCAGTGCCATGTCTAGCAGAGTCTTATGGGAAGTCAGTTAATGAAATCCATTTGACACATGGTAAGCCAGTCTTGGGTAGTTTTCATTTATTTCATTTATTAGATTTTAAAATCCTGCCTTTATTATTTTTATAAGTAACTCAACACAGAGAACTTACCTAATACTCCCTCTTCTTATTTTCCTTACCACAACAACACTGAGAAATGAGTTGGGTTGAGAGAGAGTGACTGGCCCAAAGTCACCCAGTGTCTTTCATATTGAAGACAGAACTAGAACTCACAGTCTCCTGGTTTCTAGACCAGCACCTTCACCACTATACCAAACTGGTTTTTTTTTTAATCAGGCTTCCAAGACTTTTTCCAACTCTATGATTTTCTGGTCATTAAAGTGCGTGTTCTGACTCTTGTTATTTTGTTCATCATCCACATTTTGCTTTTCTCCTGATCTCTGGCACACACTTGTCTTAGTCCACCTACCAATAGTGTGCTGTGGCACGTCCGTGCACTTCGGCTTGGGGCATGCCTTATGGGGCTTCCCTCGTTCAGCCACGGGGCAGAATCCGGGCTGATTCTCGACAGCTCAGCTGAGCATTTGGGTAGGTTGTACGTACTTTATTAGTATTCATTAAATAGTTTGCTAAGCTAATTATCCACCATGATCACTGGGAAGTTTCATTTGCTGGCAAACCTGGAAAAAGGTTATACGGCTAGTTCTTGACTTACAGCGGTTTGTTTAGTGATCATTCGAAGTTACAACAGCACTGGAGATAGTGACTTATGACCATTTTTCGCACTTGCGACCATTCTGATCACGGTCACGTGATCAAAATTCAAACGCTTGGCAACTGACTCATACTTCTGATGGTTGCAGTGTTCTGGAGTCATGTGATCCCTTTTGCAACCTTCTGACAAGCAAAGTCAATAGAGAAGCCAGATTCACTTAACTTAAGTTAGTGTTACTAACTTAACCTCTGCAGTGATTCTCTTAACAACTGTGGCAAGAAAGGAATGGAAATCTGGGTCTCAATTGTGGCTCAATATAGGACTACCTATATTCCATTCAAACATGGATTCTGCTTATTCTTGGTTTCTGTATCTCAATGGCAACTTTCCAATCCTTCTGTCCCCTTGCATGTGTGTGTGTATATATATATATATATATATATATATATATATATATATATATATATATATATATATATATATATATATATATATATATATATATATATATATATATATATATATATATATTTGTTTTCTGAGGTTTTCGCGGGTATTTGTATATATATATATATATATTAACTTGCCCATCTTTGATTCCCCAACCTTATTCTTCAACATGTCATAAAATATTTTCCTAGCTTCCCTGTAATATAAGTTGATCTCATTAATCCCAAAACGAAGGAGATATCTTGCTTTCAACACCTACTGAGGGAAAATACATTGTTCTGCCTTTGTTCAAACACTCCCTTGTTTTGAACCTGGAGAGTTGCTGTCCTTGTGTGACTTTTTCAAATATAAACCAGACATCCCTGATACTTTAGTTGAGAACATATTTCCAAATGGATAACTGCTTTATTCATTTTTCTTTCTCCTTATGTGATGGCAACAGTTGTCACAGTTTAAGGTTGTGTAGTGTAAAGAAGTTATTCATTAGATCTGGCATGAATTGCTCATCACTCAGCTTCACTGGAGAAGTTGTGATGTTATGAGAAAAAAATAGTTCCTCATTTTTCATTTTCTCCACACCATTTATAATTTGATCTAGTTCTACCATATCTGTGCATAATTCTTCTCTGATGAAAAAGATCTAGATGTTGTCACTTTCCTTGCTCCGGAGACAAATTCCTTGTGTGCCCAATCATACCTGGACAATATTTCTATTCTATTCTATTCTATTCTATTCTATTCTATTCTATTCTATTCTATTCTATTCTATTCTATTCTATTCTCAATTCCAATTCTAATTCTATTCTCATAAAGGGGCAAGAAATCCTGACACTGGAGCCTCATGACATAAAGTTGTATTATAACCTTGAGTGATTGCACGACCTGCTCCCCACACGTTTTCTTTCAAGGAAATGTGGCCTTGGTTATCCCTTGCTATAAGTATTTTTTTTTCCACATTAACACCTGGCAAGAGTAGCATCTTGTCAACAACTTTGTCCTATCACTAGTTGATTAGATTAGCTGAATGTGTTAACTTGTTTGCTGTTCCTTAATTTTGCCCTTCAGAAGCAGCTGGTGAGATGGACAGCATGGTGGTCATCCCAATCAAAGCATTGCCAATTGTCCAGCATTAGTGTAACTGGACAAGTTTAATAGCCCTATTATCTCTCCTGCTAAAAGGGTCACAACAACTCAAGGCAGAGATTCAGTGAAGCAAACACAGGTTACTGGTGAAATGAGATGGAAACAACAAGCTGTTGTTACTATTTCCCCCCCTCATCTTTAAGACTTAATGTGCTTAAATCAGCAAAAATAAATAAATAAATAAATAAATCACCATGTTGATCTAGTAAAATCTTGTCTCTCTGGATTATAAATATGGCAAGGAGATGAGACGGGAGTTACATATTCCCCTTAACTCTGAGCATCCTTGCACTGTCATCTTGGTTTGGTAAGTCTGCTCTATTTTGCCCTCAAAAGTTTGGAATTCAAATAGGCATGCAATGTATTTCCATGAATGCATGGAGTTCAGAGAGATTCTGTGGCTTTCAATATGGAACTGAGCTGAGAATTTTTGAAGTTTGTGAGCATATTCAGAGTTCTTGGGATCTGGAAAAAATAGGTACTTTCCAGTGATGCTAGGATAGGAAATGGAGGAAGGGAAAGAAATTGATCTTTTAATGATAGGGCTTATAGAACTAATCATAGCACACTGAGGGAAGAATGAGTTTTATAAATTGATTTGCTTTGTACTTGCTGTTAGTTCTGCATTATCCAAGCAGGAACTCTTACAGAACTCCAGCAAAATGAACTTTGGTTTCTGTATATTCCTCACTTCTTAGACTCTCAACCAATCCATAATCCAAATCCTTGGTTTAAATCTCACCTTTGCCATTCATTTACGCATTAGTGCTTTATTTGTAACAAAATTAGAACATTTATAACTGGAAGTGTTGTTTCTTTCTTGCCTTCCACTCCCCATTTTCTCTCAGCCTTCAGATCAAATCTTTATTGGGGTCATAGAACCAGCAATGGAGGGTGGGATGTAGACCTTAAAGAGCATAGAGGAGCAGCCTTAATTCTTAATGTTAAATTTTAGTTTGAATCAAATTCCATTTCTCCCCCTCAGCTTTTATTAAAAGTAGCCAATGTGAACCTGTTATGACTGTGTTCTGCTGTTGGGTGGCTGAGCACTTCTACACAGGCTTTGGCACTGCTCCTGGACTATCCCAGTGTTGCTTAGATTGGATAGCTGAGCTGATGTGCATGAATTAGGAGTTTTCCCATTTACTTTTTAGAGTGGTAGAACTGGAATGGTGTGGAGAATTCATGCCTTGTCCCACCTCCCACTTCCTATCTCTTTACTTCTCTCACTTCCTCACAGTAAGTGAGCAAATGCTATCACTAGTGCCTTTCAACAGACTTAAATAGATAAACCCACTCTTATCAGCCCTCCTTTGTTGAATATGTTTTGTTTTATTCAAAAGGATTAACAAGGATCTTTGGTGAGAAGTAGTGGGTGGGGTCTACTTTAATGGCTGTTTTTCCCACAGTATTAATAATCACCCAGATGGTGTTCTTTGCAACAGAAAGTTACTAGCTTTGAGACCTGACAGGTAAGGCATTTTCCAGGATTTTCATTTTTTCTCTCTCTCTGAAAATATTGGCAGTGTTGAAGTGTTTTCAGAGTTTTTTTATGATGTGGGACAGCTTACTTAATTCGATACATGTGGTATGAGTGATTTACTGTATAATATGTTAGTAAATGACTAGTTAATTTATCCACTAGGAACTTTGTGGAATTTGTAGTCTTATTTTATGTGGAATGAGGTCTAGGATTCTACCTCATTCTCAATATTGCGCCTATATTTTTATACCTATCTTCAAAATTGCTATGGTTTAAAAAAGTTTGATGTTATTTCTCTCTATTAACGTTCCTATTTCATCCCGGTCCTTGGGAAGAAACTTGGATTAGGGTTACCACATCTAGACTGCAAAAAAGAGATAGAAAACTTTTTAACTTTTTTGTGCCATCAACTGGTTGGCCAGATTTTTGCAGCCCAGATTTGGCAACTATCAATCCTTT
This sequence comes from Crotalus tigris, assembly GCF_016545835.1. Classification (NCBI taxonomy): domain Eukaryota; kingdom Metazoa; phylum Chordata; class Lepidosauria; order Squamata; family Viperidae; genus Crotalus; species Crotalus tigris. The sequence goes on along the minus strand of NW_024096961.1, from coordinate 353,720 downwards.
TGATTTTTAACTTTTTTTTTCTACCTGGCTTCTTTTACTGATGTATTGCACTTTTTAATATATGGTTTTACGTTTTTCTGCTTTTAACTGTACACTGTTCAGAGTCACTCTGGGAATTAGATGGGCAGTATCTAAATTTGATAAACAAATAAATAAATGAGTGAAGAGCACTTCGCTCAGTATGCTTATAACCTAGTTCTCTTTAAAAAAAAAAACTTTATGATGCATAGCAAAAAGTCCCTGTGCTATCTGAAAGTCAACACTTTTCATTTTCTCCCACAAGAAGAGCCTTGTGAGGTAGGTAGGACTGAGAGGGTGTGACTGGCCCAAGGTCACCTAGCCAGCTTTCATGCCTAAGGCAGGACTAGCACTGTCCTGTCTATATAGATTCTCAATCATCCAGGTCATGGTTGTCCGAAGGTGCTTTTCAAAAGGCAACTGGACTTTTTTGGGGAGTTTTTGTCCTTGAAAATGTTTCACTTCTCAGCTAAAAAGCTGAAGAATTGAACTGAAGCTTCTTGGTGAAGTGAATTGTTTTCAAGGAAAATAAACCAAGAAAGTCCAGTTATCCCAATTATCTCCTGTTATCCCAATTGTCTAACCTTAACCACTAGAAAAAACTGACTATCTCACCCATGTTTTATCTTCATAAAATCAGATAGTTGGAAGGGGCTACTTAGACTATCAAGACCAACATCCATGCTCAGTCCATGACAGAGGACTATCCAGTCACTACTTAAATATATTCAGCTCACTATCTCCCTGCGGAATTAATCCCTTCCACCATCCAATATCTCTTACCTTGGAATTCTCCCACAATTCCAACACAGGCTGTTTTTCTACATCTTAATGCAAGTTTGTAAAATATTTCATGCACTTCTTTAAGATCATGTCATTGAATTTAAACTATGAAATAAATATGTCATAGCCAATAGCATTTTACCACTAAAGCTTGCCCACATCATATAAGGGAGGGCATAGCAAGTAACTCTTCAGTAGAGAAAACCCACAACCATTCAAGCAACATGCAAGAGGGCAAGTTCATTGGGCTGTGAATGGGAAGTAAAAGGGGAAAGGGAAAGAAATTGTACCCCTTTGTAGTTGCTAGGATGTTGTTCCTTATGCACCAGTCTACCCTATAACATGAAGTGGCTGGGCAATTGTCCAGAGACAGCTGCAGCATGGAAAAATAGGGAAGGTGGCAATCAATGTTATCCTTTTTTATTCTAAAGCTATGTTTTTGTTGGATTCTTCCTTTCCAAAGTTTCAGCTACATCACCATGGCTCTTTGGATCCGTTCCCTACCTCTCCTGTTGCTGCTGGCTGTTTCAGCTCCTACAATTAGCCAAGCTGCTCCCAACCAGCGTCTATGTGGCTCTCATCTAGTGGAGGCCCTTTTCCTTATATGTGGAGAGCGGGGCTTCTACTATTCTCCCAGGTCCCGACGGAACATGGAACAACCATTAGGTAACTTCTTTCTAATTTCCTAAAATGCCCTGTCTGTAGTATGACCTGGTGAATTTGTTTATAACTCACCCCCTGGTAGACAGATGGTCTTAACTAGTAAGAAAAATAGATAAGGGTGCTTATATATCAAGGATTGCTTTTGAAAACATTAGTTCCCCCATCCAGTCAGAACACGAGAGGGCCTACTTTTTAGTAGCCCCCAGACAATGAAACAAGCTGTCTCCAGAGAAGCTCTGCTCCAACCCTCCCTACCTTCCAGGAAGCACTGAAATAATTTAGTTTCAATGAGATCTTGACTCATAGGGTGGCTGTTGGCAACCCTCTGGTTCACCATTATTGCTGCCTATTTCAGTTGGGTTATTTTAATGTCTTTTTCTTGTTGCGATCCTTTCTGAGTCTTGATTGATTGGGGCAATCTATAAATATGGTAAATAGGGAAATATACATCCAGAATCTGGCAAACACTGCTCATAGACAACTTTAATTACCCAGCAAAATAATTCAGGAGAGGAGGCTATGAAAGCAAACTTCCCAAATTAGTTCTTCAATGAGTAAAAAATGGCATTTGGCTTCTTTCTTTCTCTCAGCCTTTCCCCTTCTAGATGTATTGGGATACAACTCCCATAGACATGGTTGGGGATTGTGGTAGGACACTGCTGACCAATGCATTGAAATGGGTTTGAAGTTAGGAAATGCTATTCCCTCTGTTTTAGCCAGATTGATTCTTGATTATTCCATTGTTAAATGGAGAATGGAATAGAGTGATATCCAAGATGCATACATCTCCTAAGTGGCATTTTCCATTTTTTGTCAGTGAGGCATCCTCCTGTTCATGGTCGATTGTTGCCAACTTGACAGCAATTCTCCTGTTATTTTTGGTAGCCTGGAAATAATATAGTGCTACTATGGCAATAATAATGTAACTTAACTGTTTTCCTGAAAAGTCAGTAGACAGACCAAGAAGCATCCCTGAATCAAAAGTTCCACAAGGAGTTTGCCAAGTGCTGCCAAAACCAATGCATCCTGCTGGGGAAAAAATATGCATCATATTTCTCATTTCAAATGCAGAGAAGAAGCCTAGTTCCTTCTTTACACTTCTTTTTTATGCAAACCATCTTGACTTATTACTTGTAGGCACAACATGCTAAAAAGAAAGCAGACTGTCATGTAGCATGTAAGATGAGAAACACGTCGATTATTCAAGACCCTCATACTACTGTACATTTTTATTTGTTTGGAGATAGCAAGCTAGGACAGTGATGAATCTGGGAGTTTATCCGTGGCAGTGATGAATGGAAAATAACAGCCCCATCCAACCCTGGAGATATACTCAGTTTCCCGATCTGTAAAATACTAATCCATAGTCTTTCCACCTTGTTACTATTTAGCTTTGCTTTATTGTTGCTAGCTAATCTCAGTTGAAAGTGTGCAGTGTGGAACCAGGATCTAAAACACCCAGCTCAGTTTCAGTTAACTGACTCAGAATACAATAATCTAGTACCAGGACAATCTGATAGCCATAGCAGGGACAAGGCAGGTATATCCCACAAAAATTCCCCATACATTTATCACACAGGAGAATAGGGAAGTTCCTTTAACATTAACTTTTGTTCAGCTAGGAGAAGGATGAAACTGTCAAAAATAATCAATAATATTCAACCGAAACTCAGCCCAGTGGTGGGATTCAGCCAGTTTGCACCACTTCAGCAGAACCGGTAGCTATTTTTTTGTTGCCCAGACTCAGAATGGACTTCCAGAAGTGGCATCCACACAGAGAACTGGTTGTTCACATATTTGAATCCCACCACTGACTCAGCCCCAAATGCAGCTGTGGGTGGGAAAGGCAGAGACATTATAGCATCAGTTGGGGATGCCAAATGGAAACAGAAAGTCCAAATGAATATACCTTCTGTTGAAAACACTTCAAAGGTCCATCTAATGTTGGTCTTCTCTTATTTGGTAGTGAATGGTCCTTTATCGAATGAGGTGGAAGTACCACGCCAAGAATTTCAGAAAACCAAGAGAGGAATTGTGGAGCAATGCTGTGAAAACACCTGCTCTCTCTATGAGCTAGAGAACTATTGCAACTAGAAGAAAGAAACTGGTCCATGCAGGAATAGAGAAAAAAAAGCACTTTTGCTACTGCACCTTTTTAAGTCATTAAATAAAAAAACCCTATATGAATCTATTTAAACAGTTTTTGCAGTGTTTTGTCTATGTTGCATGCTCTCTTTATGTTTGATTTGTTTTTAAATTATTTATGGGTTCATATCTTTCTTTCATTGGATTTTAAAGTTCAGAAGAAGGTAGTGGTTGCCCAGCTGAGAGATTGCTTGCTGGCTTCCAACATAGATATGGAGTACTCCTGTCTGCAAGAATTTTTCTATTCATTTCAGTTAGTAGATTTGATCTTCCCTTTTATGGGGAATGAAAAAAAAAAAATCCTCACACCAGAAGTGTCTGGATCTCCAGATAAAGATATTTTTGATCCTCAATTTTCAAGAAGAGGGAAAGGGACCTTTTATGGGAAGTTATACTTGGTATTGTTTTAAAGTAACGAGATTTCTGCACAATGAATGTCTTCCAGGTTTCTATAAACTATTACTTTAAATGTTCCATCACAAGATGTCCGACAACACACACTCAGATCCCAAAGGTACCAATATCCCTTGCTGTCCTGGAAGCTAATAGTAACAGGAAACTAGATGGATTAACCATTTGCTCATTTACATGAAGGAGAACTTGCCTTTGTGTATAACCTGAGGTAACATTTCCAATGACAATTACTCAGATACATCTGGCCAATCTGGATGCTTAAAGTGATTAGACAAAGACAATACCAACAGCTGTCAGGCAGTTTTAGTTACATTCCTAGCATATTCCAAACACACAAATACCACAGGGATGAGTATGTTATTGATGTTAGGAAAGCAAAGTTTTAAAATTGGTCTGATGATGATCACATAAGAATATGTGGGGCAGCTGCAGTTTAATAACATTCTCAAAGCCACTAAATACCTTTCTAAGCATACTTGTCATTCACGTTGCTAATTTAATCCTGTTGGCCAAAATAATAAATATTTCAACCTCATAGTAGTTTTCAAAAGTCAATAAAGGCACAGGGGAGGACACCCTTTGCTTTCTAAAATGTATTTGGCAACCAAAAATTGGTTGGGGAACAAGGGAAGAAACCAAAAGCAAAGGTATAGTAGCATCAGTGTATCCATGTGTTCCTGATAAAATGGAATGATATATCATAGAATAACAAAAAGAAAGACAGGTTCATTACTCTGAGCATTCAGAATGATTTATGCACCAAAGAAAAAAGTGTAATTGTAATGTCTCTTGCTTTTTTTCTTTTTGGTGGATTGGGAGTTGAAGAGATCTAAAAAGATGGCAAGTTCTAAGAGTCAACATGGACATTCCTGTGTATCTCCATGTTGCAATTTAGTGTCTTCCAACAAAGCCTCAAGTGGTCCATGTATTGATTTTTAGCACATGCCTACATTCCTGTGATAATTGTTCATCTTTCAAACATACACCCAAGTAGAAAGCCAAGCTATCGGCCTCCCCCATTGCATTTTTGTCTTTTTGCGGTTGGCAATTGACTCCACTCTGTCTGGAGAAGGTAAGCTGAACCAGGGACACCCTTTTGGCTAGGAATAAAGACCAAAAAACAACAAAAAAGTCAATTCTTTGCAGTTCCAAGTCTTTGTTATTAATCTTGGTCCAGTAGAGTCACCTTCAGTCTTGACAAATTACATACCATTCATCCTAAGGCTACCTAAGCACTTGCATTTCTTTCATGTTTGGCTAATTCTGTATACGTAGATCTCTAAGCAATTAAAATTTTCTGTGTATTAGTACCAAAACATAAGGGGAAAATCATAATTTTAGCCTGATCTATTGATCTGGGTGTAATTACAAGAATTTTTTAAAAATATAATTGTTTTTGTCAAATATAAAGGATGTATATTTCAGAAATTTTTAAACTTAGCTGCATTTGTTCTCTTTTTCAGCCCTCTCCCCATCCTGTAATGAGGTACAAGAGAACAGTTTAGCATTCCAGGCAGGTATTAAGAGCCCAAAAGTTTATTTTACGTACTTCAGCTCAAACAATATTGATAACTTGGCACCAGTTACTTCTGACAGTGCTGGAATCTGAACTGCTTGAATAGCAATGAAAGTACTCTATTCATTTTACTGGTGTACAGAGCAAAGAGCCAAATGCATTGCAATGATGGGAGGAGGTAGTAAATGGTCACATGGATCTTTATCCTACTTGCATCTGCATTGCTTGGTTTTGGTTGCCAGACCTCACTGGGCACGTGCGCTTCATTCAGTTCCTTTACTGCTAAACCACTTGGAGATTTCAAACCTAAGGAAGCCAATAAGAAGTACTTTCCTCCAGAGGACACTGGGATTCTGTGAGAAAAAGCACTAAGTGGTACAGTGTATCAGTTAAAGGATGGGGGGGGGGAGTACTTCCTCTGAAACTGCTGAGTAGGTTTTGTCTCTGAAGAGAGAGGAAAGAAGTATAGATTAATCTGATGGAAATGGAAAGGATGAAATAGTTGTTGCCAGCTAGCATTCCCCCATTTAGGGAGAGATGCCAGGAAATATTTTGTTTTGTTCAGCTACTGTAAAGTTCATAGATTCCTTCCTGGGTAACGTGCCTTGTAAAATGGAATGCTCAAATACTTCATCTCAAAAGGAGACTCCTGGAATACAAGACGCCCACTGAATTATCTGGGCTTGATATCATGCAGAGCCACCAAAGGTTTCATTCAAAACGGTTGATGGGTATTTTGTTCCTTTTCAGTTTTCCCAGGTAGGGAGCTATATAAACGTTTTATGACATGACTGAGATGTCTGTCCCTCTCATGAAATATATCATGCATTGCACTATTTTCGAGAGCTCTGCAAAGTATTCATAAAGATGGTGGCAACACATTGAAGGACATACAAAGCATTTCTTTTCGTCCTTTTAAAGCAGCCGTGTCATTTGTAGGCCTCAAACAAGTGCTTAAGTAGCTACTCATGGTTCTCTCCACAAACTTTTTGTGCCTTTTGAGCACTATCAAATTAATTGCAAAATGATGGGGCTGTAACTTTGACTTGTGGAATGATCCAATGTTGAGCTACATGAGATGATGCAGATGCAAAAACAAACTATATGTACCAGGATAACCTGGAAATTGGACCAGGATAACCTGGAAAAAAGGAGTTAGGTTTTCTCTTTGCACTTTTAGTTGAAATCTATTTTAGGGCTTGCAGTACAGTTGTCATTGTTTCTTACCTATGAATGATTTGAAATTATGGCACTGATTTTCAACCTACTGCAATGATATATTCAGTCAGGAATTTATGATCCCATGAAGGGTATTAAGAGGCTGCAATAGATCTCTTTGCAACGAGTTGACGTGCCCTGCTTTAACTGCTTTAATCTGTAGATGTAGATATGGTCAAATAAAAACATGGAAGGAAAATGAATGGGTAGCAATCAGAATCCAGGTTTCTATTAGTTGTAAGATACACATGACTTTTAACATTACAACCTGCTTCACTGGGATTTAGAACATTAGATATTTATGATTGCCCTATGCTCCTGTTGTAAATACAGATGCTATACTGACTTAATTCTTTTAAGTACACTGAACAACAAGTGCTGCTACACAAATGAAGACAAGTTTGGCCCATGGTATTTGGGGTCTGAGACAAAGGATAAAACGACTTCTCCTATTCATTTTAGAACTGTTGAGTGATAATAGAATCCTGCTTAATGCTTCAGCAACTAAGCTGGCTATGCTGGACCAGCTGCAGCACATTCCAAATTCAATCCTGATCACTACAACTCATTAATATACCCTGGTTCCAGCAAACATTTCATTCTAGTAATAGGTCAACCTTATTCATGGAGATGCATGAATATATAAACTTCTGCTATTTATAATCTCTCCTAACTTATTACTTTACAGTCTCCATAATTTTCAGGCATTGTGACAAAAGAATTATGGGATTTGAAGACCAAAATAGCTGGAGACCAGCAGGTTAGAGAAGACTGATTAATGTTATATTTGCACTGAACTGGGGATAGGAAGCATGGCTTGCAAGTTACTCTTATTTATTTTTTTTGTAATATTACTATTTTGCTAGCTACAGGTTTCCCCCCCTCTGATACTCATTCTATAGTTGTTAAACTTATGCAAGCCCTAAAAGAAAAAAAAATGCTGGGGAATTTTGGGAGGGCTGACTTTCAGATAAATCAACAGGCACATAGAGATAAGTAATATTTATACCACTCAAAAGAAAAAAATGAAAAAGCTAAAAAGGAAACAAGAAGAGCATAACACTTCTTCACCAGCAATTAACACCTAGATAAATGGGTTAATACTAGACCAATGGTCAAGCAGAAAATAAGGAACTACCAACTCAGACAAATAGTAAACAATAGCCTAATTAAGAAAGCAATCAAAGATGTAACCATTGAAGATGTTACCTAGTTGGGTAATGAAACAGCTGCACTAAGTAAGCCCAGAAAGCTCAATCAGCCCATGTCTTCATTTTGCTTAGTTTTTCTCTCACATCCATAATATTTTTTCCATTTCATTTCATTTCAGGTTTCTTATCAGTTATAGATAAGCTATTAGTTCTTTATTAAGGCCCTACAACACTTCATATCTGATTCTAAAAAGATGCTTCCTTGTGAGCCAAGGTGTGAACATTGTATCTATTTGTGCTTCTTTAAATCAAGCACATCTTTTCTCAGGTTTGTGTGGTAGCTGAAGAGGGTGGTCATGTTATCCTAGGAAAAACATGGATGCTTTGATGAATTGCTGACAGATGCTATGTTTGTGCTCCAGCACTTTCTGAAACACTTCTTTGGAATCAAATCTGAAGTGCTGCTTTGCCCTGTTCTTTATATATAAACCTCTGATCTTGTAGCTTGGGTTTTCTTCTTGCCATAGCAGGTGGAAAAATATATCATGGTTTTATTTGTATGACATTCATTTACAGAAGAAATAGACAGACATATATGTGAAGAAAACTATCTTATAATGAAATGTCTGCAAGAAAACAACCAAGCTCAAAGAATATCGAAGAATCCACATACAAAATATTGAATTTGATGTATTACTTCTTACATTTCTCAAAATTAGAGCCTATTTTTACTCATGTCTGAATTTACTCACTTCTGAATAAGTAGTCTTCATCTTGAATATGTATACATATTTTGTGCATGAGTGTTCATACCAAAGTATGGAGTTTCACGAGCAAAGCTGCCTGTAATCTGCAGATTCCATCTTAGTTTTTATATCCTCCATCTTCTTCTTCCAACAAAATGTGGGTGAAAGACACAACAATATTTCTATCACATTCAACACCGAGACTAAAGGAATGTGCAGGAATGTTTTAGAAGGCCGGAGGTTCCCTCCATCATCTTTGAACATACATAATGTGGCTGTAAATCAATGTGTTTGTATCTTTTCTTTGTGCTACTTCTCTTTGCTATTTGAAGGGACAATCGCCACATTATTATTACCGCATATAACACTGTAATGAAGTACTCAGAGATGAGAAATGAAGGAAAATATTATAACAACAACAAATCTCCCACTCAGTTTTTTTTTAAAAAAATTATAATATGCCAAAAGTGTTCTTCCTCTTCAGAATACCTTCTGTTTCTCCGCATTCAGAGGATATTTTAGAAAAATGAGGTATTCTTTTCTTTGTATTGTAAAGTGAGATTCTACCAAGGAGGCTTATTACTAGTGCTGTTGTTTTTCTGTTACATTTCTTTCCACCCTTCTGTGCCCTTTGTTGCTGCCCATGTTTCCTGATCTGAAAAAGCATTGTTGAAGGAGTTCCCTTGTGTGGTGTTCTCTTGAGACATCACTAAAACTTGGGAAAGTAGAGAAGCTGGTAAACTCATTTATCACATAACCCTTTAAAATGGTATTTAAAAAAAATAATAGATCCCAAATAATTGTTTCTCTAGTGGAGAAATCAGAGGTTACACACTCCCCACTGTGGCTTGTGCTCTGCAATTTAACCACTTTGTGTATCTTTAAAGGGAAAAAAAGATTCAAATTTACATCATTTAGGCCTCTGCCCACAGAGATGCTTGATTAAAACATCACAGTAGACAATCCAGTATTTTCAAGTTTGTGTTTATTATTTCTAAACTTTGATCAGATTAATTGTAATTAATGGAAATTTGAACTCAACAGCAAAGTATTTGGATGAGAGAAGCTTGTCTGCCTTCTCCTTATAATGATGATTCACATCACAGGAGAAGATCATCATACAGGACAGAAAAAATACTATAGATATGGCTTTTGGAAGTGATATTCCCCCAGATGAAGTGGACCTGTGAATCCCACAAGTTTTATTACAATTAGCTGGGTATGAGAAACTTGCTACATTTTTCTTAAAGGTGGAAAACATCCTTCTCAGCCAAATCTGCAAGCAAGTACAATTTCAATTATAAAATTAGGATAGAGATTCATATTCTAGATCAAGGGTGACAAACTGCTGGCCCGCGGGCCGGATGCATCATGAAGAAACCGTGCCCACCCCATTGCCGGCAATGGGGAAAAAGCTCCAATACATCACACAACTTCACGTGATGTCGTGAGTTTGATATGTCTGTTCTAGATGATTACTGCACTAATAATCAGTAATAACATAAACATCAAACAACTTTCCCATCTCAGTGTTTACACATACCCAAGTTTAGGAATCCAATTTTAAATTGTGGCCAATCTTAGTTAAATGGTAAAATACAGCTAGTTCTAAAATGTTTTATCAGAGCATTATTTCCTTTATTAAATAATAGCTTCACTGAAATGAGAAAATAGTTGCTGTCTAGAGTAATGATGTGGTACACCAAACAAAAAGATTGCAAGTGTCTTATATTGATGATAATCATCTTTTCTGCTACGTCTTGAGAGGAGAAAGGATCTTGACCAAGCATAGCTGTGAGGTTATGTTAAAGGATACATCATGGCAATAAAAATGATGATATTGTATTGTCAGAGAAAGCCCAGCAGTCTTGCTTAGAGTGACCTGCTCCCTATTGGAAAGCAAGGGTCAACAAAAGTTGCCTATCTGTGTAGCTGATAGAATTGTTCAAATCTGCTTAAATCTGAACACTCAATGAGTATATTCTGATTTGATGACAAAGGGATCCATTCAATCTTGAGAACTCAGAAGAAGTGGATTGGCTGTTAAAGAGTAGCACACCTGGCTCCTTTAGAAATTTGGGAGGTGGGGGTTGGGCATGACTAGCTGGATCAGAAAAATTGTCAGTGCTTCTTGTTGAAAGAGAGGGGTGTTAACTACCTTCAAAGAGATAGTAATAAGATTAGTTTTGTCATCTCTCATAGATTACTGTTATATATTCTGTATGGGGCTGCCCTTGAAATCTACTCAAAAGTGGCACTTTATAAAATGTAGCAACCTGCTTGTTTGCAAATGACAGCTCTTATTTACATATAACACTGGTGCTGTGGGTATAATTCAGTGCTATTTAAAATTACCTCCAGGACAACCTGTTTTAGTAGAACATAGTCCACAAATAATGCACTGAAAGTTTTTAAATTCTTATCCAAAACTGATTCAAGGAGAGCCAGTAGCCAATGCTTCTCATTCGCCCCAAACGTTTGGAATAGCATCTCATGGAGATCATATAACTTTTTCCCACCTGGTATTTAGGAAAGTGATAAAAGGAGAACTATTTGAAAGAAATTTAATGTTTGATGTGCTTGTTAGTTGAGAACTAATTATAACTACAATAATAGTAATGACTTATGTTATATATTATACATTATTATAAGGCAAGGTTGTTGTCATTTTTCATTGTAAACTCCCAAGAGTTCTTAGGAAATAGAGTAGTGTAAAAAAACTAACTAAATAAAATATATTATGACTATGATTTCTTTTTGTTAATGTACGTTGCAATGTGCAATATTCAGTTATTACTCAATGTAATTTTTCTGTCTTTCTTTTTTGAAGGTATGTATCTCAGGATGGGAACCCCACACTTTTCATCATGCAATGGAGATTCCAAAACAGAAGTATGTAGAACATTCAGTTATCTCCAATCTGAGATTGCTAATGCCTTTGCATGTTCCTATGAAACCATAGAGTTTCTGGCCATTAGCTCCTAACTGATGAGAATTCCAACTTGTCCTGGCTTCCAGGAGTTTCTCTCTCATCATGAATTGAAATCTCCATAGCACCCTGCCATTGTTCCCCTGTTCATTTTGGTTGGTCCAGTGGGAGGCTTTGCTGCTTCCCTGCACAATTCTTGGTGCTTACTCTCCCCCCCCCCATTGGGAAATGGAATGAATTGAGGGAAGAACAAGGAAGGAGTCAGGATAGTGATTCACTGCCACTCAACCTTTCTCACTGGTCAGTTAAAGGAGAAGTTGCCAACTAGAGGAGGAGGGAAGGTAAGGATACATGAGGAATGCTCCTTATTTTGGGACACTTAAGCTGATGACCATGTGAGAGGAAGGAAGAGAAGGACAGGAGAAATTCTCTGAGAGAGAGAGAGAGAGAGAGAGAGAGAGAGAGAGAGAGAGAGAGAGAGAGAGAGGGACTAATTTATTCTGACTCAGTACTGCTTTAAAGCTATTTTGTGGTGGCAGTAACACCAAGACAGCATGCCTGGGTAAAATATCTTGGCTTCGCTAATCTTAAAACAAATATGCCAAGGTCTCATGCCAGTGGCAGAGGGCAATTTGAAGGGAATGCAAATAAAGGCTTAAGTTCATTCATACTGTTTGCGCAGAGAGCTTGGAAGCTAATCTGGGGAGTAAGATTTGTTAGATGGAAAGCTTCAGGCTGAGGCATTGTTAGCATTGCCTAGAAAGGCCAGAAGTCCTGTTTTCCTCATCTGTATTTGCCAATGCCCACCAAAGGTAACTTCCTCAAGTTTCTAGGAAAATAGGTTGAATCATATTTACTGGTCCAAATACTGTATAGGAGTCTCTGTTGACTAATGCTGGTCCTGACAGTAGAGAGGTGGATGAAATCCAGGGTGGATAATAAAAACCTTCCATTCTGGACTTCTCCATTTGTAAAATTATTAAGGTTGGATGCATTTCCAGATAAGGCCATTGGTAAAAGAATGATCCCCAGAGCTATACCTAGAAAGGAAAAGGCAGGTTTCCAACTCTCTTTCAAATTTACTAATGTTAGCCTGTTGGATTTCAACTTGGACCAGAGAGAAATCACTTCAAATTCATCCCTAAGACTCAATTGGATAATTGCAAGATCAGCTGCTTTCTTCCATTTGGAATTACCCATTTTTAATTCAAATTAATTTCCTTTAAGGAAGCATGCAATAAAAAGTACCAGTTACTCTTCTGGTATTGTTTCTTCTCCTTAAAAGTTACTACTAACAGGAACCTCTCTGTGTCTGCAAGAAAACAGGCCATTGCAAATGACAATTTGGGTTTTGGTGGTGATTGCTTCCATCATAGTGTTACATAAGACGATACACTTTCAATTACTCTTGTCTGTTCTGGTGCTTCTTCTAACTTATTTCTTAAGAAAGCTTAAGAAAATTTCACAAGAAATGAGAAAGTAAGGTACTCTATGTTTTAGTTCAAATTAGTCAATTTGTTTTAAACAGTCTAATAAAAGCATATCACAGAATCCTGCAGGCTATAGTGCAGAATATCATTTAAGAATAGCAATATAAACATGTTGCTGCTTTAGGGAATTATGGCCATAGTGAAGGGTTGAGTTGGGATTCAGCTTCATTTGATGATCAGGTGTCATCCCTTCAAATCTACCCATTTCCTTCCTTAGAGAATAATTATTCACCAACAATGTTTCACCTCAGCAGTGATCAGTTGAAAACTCTGACAGGAGACAAACTTTTGGGAATTTTCTACCTGCTAGGGGGAAAAAAAAAAGAGAACTAGGAAGAGACCACCAATTTTTGTCAAGAGGAGGAAACCACAATTGTGGATATGCTGGTGAACCTCTTTTACTACCCCAGAAACTGAGAAAAGCAGCACAGAAGTTCCTCATGTTTGTCTGTCCCCATCAGCATGTGGTCTGGCAAGAAAGAAATTCCATCTTCTCTATTGCCCACAACTTCACAGACCAATTTGCCACGCTTAAGGAACAGAAATAACTGTTGTACACTATCCAGGTAGCTGGATGAGCATTATGAGATGAGGTCTGCAAAATGCTAGTGATTTGGTGGTGGCATTCTTATAGAATTAACTAGAAAATCCGAGGGAGAAAAGGTTGACTCCAAAGTGCATTGCACTTGTGACACACTCCTAGTCATTTGTCTGATAATAGCTTCTCCTTGTTCTATGCCACAATTGGGACATGTCAAGATTACATTGGACAGAAACTGTTGCAATAGCTCAGTCTGCAACATGAATGCTACAAAGCTGTTGGGATAAGGTTAGGGTTAGACATGGGCTGTTTTGCTCACCCCTTCTCCAACCTTCCTATGGCCTGTGTCCAAATACTGGAAGGATAGGATTCTAAAGTCCAAAGCCCATCAGAGAAAATGCTCTGCCAGCACTGTTTTTCTTTGAAATGATCAATGACCTCACTGCAGGACACTGAACATACATCTTGGGTGGCTGCAACACTTCTGTTCTCTTTGCATTTTTCAAATTACTCAACCACGTGGCTTCAGTAGCCTTCTTGAGAGGCTGTGTTGCAATTCAAGCAGCATCTCTTAATAATAGTGGCACTTGCTGCATTTTTTTTTCTTTCATAACTTTCCAGTTTCCCCTTTCAACCCCCCCCTTTCAGAATAGTATACTGGCTGTTCAGATTCTGTGATCCAAATAAACCCACATCAAGCCTCTTTGTGTAATATTACTTGTTTCTTATTAAAAGGTTAGATTTCCATCCTTTATCCTGAACTGCTCTTTCAGTTCTTTCCAAATCTGGAATAGTGTTCGAATTAATGGTTAACAAAATATGCTAATAGAAGAAAAGCATCTAGGTAAAAATTATAAGGATTAGAAAGATTTTAGGAGCAATAGACTCTAAGAAAAAAATTTTTTTTTTAATGGTGAGGTTTTGTTTCTTGTTTTTGTCTGTCACTGAGGTTTAGAAACTTGCTACATTGAAAATAAAAATTGGTAATCAGATCATGGGCATTAGATTACATTTTCTGTAAAACTTTACCTGTGGGCCATTTTAGAAGGTCAACAGTTCTCAGTTCTATGACAACAATTCTATTGTTAACACATACCTATATATAATCATCTTTTTGAGGAAATTGAGAGGTGTTACTGTCTTAACTTGATTGGTGTATTTGCAATTAATTGCTTAATGTAACCCTTTTGTTCCAATTGTTTCAATGCAACTCACTTCACAAATGTTTAGATAAAGCCTTTTATTCATCTTTTGATTATGCAAATGCATAGTAACAGCAGAGGGCCTATTCAGTTTGAAGATGAGTGCTAACAGCTTCGCCAAAAACAACATTTAGGGTATCCTATGCATCCCACTGAAAAAGGTCTGGCCACGAGGATTACAGCAACACATACATCTTATTATCCCAAATTATCAAAAGAGACAGACAATTCCTTCAACGAGTTACTCTGTTAAACTATCTGGATGGATTTTTTTTTTTAAAAAAATATGTCTCTAGTTTAAATTTGAATTCCCCTTTGAGGAATTCTTTAAAACTGCTCTGAACATACCTCAATCCAAGAAAATACAGTCTGCCTCCTCTAATAGAATAGCATCAGTTTATAGCACAGAACTGTTGAAAAATAAATTAGAGGCTTGTTTGAGAGGTTAGGCACGATCCCAGAAGGGAAGACCAAGACATTCTTGAATTGCCATCCAAGCTCCTACAAGGCTGTGCCCATCGTATCGCCTGAAAGATTTTGCCTTATCTGAGTCAGATTGTATGATTAGATTTATAAAGCATTTTCTACTCCAGAATGCACACATGGAATGACAACATTAGTGTTTGTCCACAGCATTTTCTCAGTCACGAAAATGTCTTATGCCAAGATGTCTTTTTTTCATAATAAAATCCTCTTCAGGATGTTATCTATGATGTGGAATAACCAGTCTTTAAGCAACCTGAGCAGATATTAAACAATTGTTACCCAGATCTTGCCCAGTTGCATGTAAGCATGGCATGGACATGCCCTAGCCATCCCTGATGTATCCTTAGTTCTGTGTCTAAGCAATATCTGAGGCAGGTTTTTTGGTCTTACTGTAGTGTTTTTCAACATAAGCAGCTAACAGTTACCAATATAATGCACTACCCATTTTTTTTTCAATGGAATTGCCAAGTAGCTCTTAGAATGTGGACTCTATTTGCCACTTTGTCAACACTGGGTGCCTGAAACTACAGTGTTTCAGATTGATTTTGAACATGAATGTACACTGCTTCTCCTCCAAAAGGTCATTAAACCTTTATTCAACAACAGCCTGAACAACAGGCATATTGTGTGTTGGAGGGAGGGGGGAGAAGATAAGATAAGATAACCTAGTCATTTTTTTACTGTGGGCACAACAGCACACATCAAAAAATGAAATTTAGTTGCCCGCTCCCAAAATGAAACACATACATGACACACACCTAAACATGCTATATATAACATATGTATAGACCCACACCCCTACATATGCGACCTGTTGCTTGGGCAGCTTCTAAACCTGGGAAACATATGGCAAAAGCAGCCCCAATAACAGTTCATAAGAACAGTGCAGGTGATTGTCCCACGAAGATGGAGAGGGGGGGAGGGAGAGAGAGAGAGAGAGAGGGAGGGAGGGAGGGAGGGAGGGAGAGAGAGAGAGAGAGAGATATGGTGCACTCATCTCAGAAATTTGGAGACTAAAAAGCCTCCTCTCCTCCTTCTCTTTCTGTATCTCTAAGGTCTGGCAGTTGATCCCCAGGCTGGGAGAAGTGACAGCTGAAACAGGGTATGTGTGACTGCTGATCGGTAGCTAAACTCATAGGGATATCTATCTGTCAAACCATCTCCAATCCCAATAGTGCTGTGACTGTCTGCTAGTTTTCCCACTGGTGCTGATGTTGAAAAGCAGGGATGAGGATGGCTTTGCCTGCATAAGAAAGTCCTGGTAAGACTTCATTCCAAACCCACCAATAAACTTCTCTCCAGAAATCCAGTGCACACTTAGCAGTTATCTTCAGAAGTTTAAGGACATGGCCCAGATAGATAAATAACATGTACTGATATAGAAAAAGTTATATATGTGCAGGAGACCAGCCAACAGTAGAGCACAGGGATCAAGCCTGCCCCTTCTTTCCTCCCTCCCTCCCTCCCTGACCTTTCTCTCTTGCCTTTTTTTGCATCAATGGATCTTTAACTGTCCTTCTCTTGGCTATGAAGATAGGCATCAGTGTTTGGGCAACTTTGTTCAAATTCTGTCCAATTTTAGATCCTGCTTTTCTACACTCTACACTCCATCCTTAGAGTTCCCTTGCCATAAGCCAGGACAGAAGTAATGGGGAATTAGTGATGGGGTCTGCAGATTGAGTACAGAAGATTACACCAAATATTCCTTGTGTAAAATTTATCACTCCAAAAATAGGTTGGATTTTAAAAGGCATAATAACCAAACATTTAGGCTGTTTCATATAGCAATAATAGAATGCCAAACTCTCACCGCTCTGAAAACCTGAAGTTTGGGTGAGGATCTCTTAATGATTAGTAAGCAGGCTTTGCTTTAAAGCTGGCCTAAAGTTGCCATTCCAGAGGCATCCAGTAGATGGAGGAGTTAACCAAAAAGAATTCTGTCTTGAAGACATTGCCCTAGTAAACTGCAATAGGATCTTCAATCTAACAACTGTGCCATAACCATTTTGAGTTTTGATCAGTAGCAAATGCGGAAGGACACAGCACAGGGATTTACTTGCCAGACAGAAATAAAAGCCATCCTTCATCAAAGGAAAAACATGTTGTTATTATTGTTTGGTTGTTTTTTAAAAGAGCACCCAAAAATCATAGGAAGGACCATGACTAGCCAGCTGGGTTCAATAGTTTGGATCTTGGGTTGATTCCAGCAGTGGTTTTGATTGTGCAATCATCCAGCCTCCAACATGACATTTTATAAAAAGGAGGGAATCCATTTATAACCCTCCCTTGTTTTCCCACTTTTAATCCATTCCACTTCCCAAGTTTTCTTCTGTCTTTTTCTCTCTTTTTTTCTGGTACTACAAAAAAAAAAAAAAAAAAAAAAAAAAAAAAAAACCCACTGAACATTGAACAGACTTATTTGATTGGCAGTGCCAGGAGCTGTCTGTCTGGAAGCACTCTTCTTAACATGTGCATAAATCCAGACTGGTGCCACTGTCTATGGATATGCTCCAGCAAAGCAATCTATTTGCAGGCTTGAAAAAAAAATAGTATAGTCTTCATGCAGGATATCAAACATCCTCTCTTCCTTTCTCTCTCTCCACCCTTAAATCTAGAATAAAGTACTGTGACATAAAGTAGCACCAATTAATCTTTGAAACTAGCAAAGGCTGAATAAGTTTGTAAGTAGGGAGGGGATATGTATAAGCAATGTGGCTATAGTAAAAAAAACTTCTGGAAAGGACAGTTCTGAGTGTCCTGTATGGAGGCCTATTATATTTCCTTGCACAATTGATGGTTAACCAATGTCAGAGCTGCATCTCTGCTGGGTCTGAGCATTCAGACTTTCTCTGCAGGCATGACTGATGCCTCCACTGGAGTGGGATACAATAAGGCATATTTGATCAAGATTCTTTACTCAGGCATTTACCAGACAAACCTTGGTAGACAAATCAGAGAGACAGACATAAAGGCTAGTAATTTCTACCTTAAGCATCCAGATGGTTAAGGCCAGACTTTCTTACACAGGTAGTGCTTGACTTACAATCACAAATTTCTGTTGTAAAGTGAGACATTTGTGAAGTGACTTTTGCCCCACTTTACGACCTTTCTTGCTACAGTTGTTAAGTGAATCACTGCAGCTGTCCTTGGGCAAAATGGCAAGCAGGGACGGGGGGGGGGGGGCAGGCTGAGGACTGACCATTTGACTGTTTGTAAATTAGAGAGCAGAAGTCGAAGGAACGAATCCAAAAAGCCTTGGAAAGCAGGGATCTTGGTTTGTTTCTTGCTACTAAGCCTTTTTGGCAGAAAAGGAAACAGTAGCAAAGTTAGAAGAAAAGGCAAGCAGATGCGCTCCAAGGGGACTGAGGTGAAGTGGTTCTGCTGAAGCCCTCCTTGGGGACAGAAAAGAGGGCTAAAAGGAATATTTGCCCTTTTCTAACACCCCAGCTGAACTGGTCTAAAAGGTACAGGCAGTCCTCAACTTACGACCACAATGGAGCCCAGAATTTATGTTGCTAAGTGAGAATTTTTTAAAGTGAATTTTGCCAGTTGTTAAGTGAATCAATCACTGCAGCTGGTAAGTTAGTAACCCGGTTTTTAAGTGAATCCGGTTTCCCCATTAATTTTGCTTGTCAGAAAGTCACAGGAGGGGATCACATGACCTTGGGACATAGCAACGGTCATAAGTATGAACCGTTGCCAAGCATCTGAATTCTGATCATGTGATCAGGGGGATGCTGCAAAGGCCATAACTGTGAAAAAGGGTCACAAGGCACATTTTTTCAGTGCCATTGTAACTTCGAATGGTCACTAAATGAACTGTTTTAAGTTGAGGTCTACCTGTAATTGCCTCATGGTCAGATGGGTGGAGGAAGAACCAGATGGCAATTTGCATAGCAGTTGGACATAAATGGCACCTATTGATATAGCACCCAAAAGATATGTGTGGCACGAACACCAAGCTAATTTGCTGTTTGGTCTAGTGCAGGGGTAGGCAACCTTGGCTCTTTTATGACTCGTGGCTGGCTCAGGAATTCTGGGAATTGAAGTCCACGAGTCATAAAAGAGCCAAGGTTGCCTACCCCTGGTAGTGATTAAGGCACCAGGCTAGGAATCAGGAGACTGTGAGTTCTAGTCCTGCCTTAGCCATGAAAGTGACTGGGTGACTTTGGGCCAGTTGCTTTCTTTCAACTCAGCTCACCTCACAAGGTTGTTGTGGCGGGAAAAATAGAAGGAAGGGGTATTAGTGATGTTCGTCACCTTGAGTTATTTATAAAAATAATACAAGAAGGGTAAAAAGAATTCTAATAATAGTATTTTTTTTCAAATATGATTATATTTAATAAGGCCAAGGGATGTCCATAGCAAGGGTTCCAAAAATGTCAAGATGGCTGCCATGACTGCAACCAAAGTTCTACCCCTTTTCTCTATATATGGGTTACAGCAACTGTTGCAAAGCCTTTTTGCAATTGAACAACATATGAATCACAGAAATAAAGATACCTGCAGGCCACAGTTATAACAGTTCTTCTTCACAGCATTAACACCTCTTCCTAATCCCTTCAGAAAAGTTGAACCTGCTGGTTGTTTTCCCTTTCAATTCAGAAGGCTGAAACTTCCATGGTCCAATCTGACTTCCCTTCAAATAATCAACAAGAACCTGCAAAAAAAAAAAAAAAAAAAAAAAAGAAGAAGAAGAAGAAGAAGAAGAAGAAGAAGAAGAAGAAGAAGAAGAAGAAGAAGAAGAAGAAGAAGAAGAAGAAGAGTAGAGTAGAGTAGTAGTAGTAGTAGTAGTAGTAGTAGTAGTAGTAGTTTTGGAGTAAATCTGCTAGCGTAGGAGCAACTACCCCCTCCCCTTTATCTTAACTAAGGAAAAAAACATAAATTATTAGCCTTCTCCCTAATTCATATTTTCAGGATGTGTTGTGCATGTCTAGTCATTAAATGTAACATTTCACTTCAGGAAAGGATGAATTTAACAGGCAAAATGAATGAGAAGCCTTCCTAGAAGTCTGCTTTAGATCAGAAGTTTTAAAAAATGGATGTGGCTTGGAGAAGAAAAAGAGAGCCACAAATCTTAAAAATGATTGGTCTTCCTGTGCCAGGCTCAAAGCAGCTTGACTAAGGAAAAGGGAATGAATAATATATAAGCTGGGCTATAAGTGACATCTTAATTCTGCCCTATTAGATTTTGCAAAAGAAGATACTTTCTTGGAGGCGGAAAAACCTTTAAGATAGGAAGTAGATGAGTGGGCCTTCTTCAGCTTTACATCATATCCTGAACTTTGCAAGATCCATTTGATTACAGGCAGTGATGGTGGGCATGGGAACTGTGTGCCAAGAGAAGAATGTGCTGTAGAAAATAATGAGGCCTTTCCATTCTTTTTCACCAACCTTAAAAATTAGGGTCAGCAGGCAGGACAACATCTTGTGAGACACCTAATCTAGGCTGAAGAAAGAGATGATTCATTCTGGGCAACAACAAGGATGATAACCTCTATTTTTCTGCTAATCTGGTGGGTACAAGGTGACCTGAAAAGACAAAAGTCTATGATCTGCTGATTAGGATTAGGCTGGAAACACAATGATCCTTCACCTCTTTGCTCTTCTGCACATCCTTTGTCACTTCAGCCAGTAAACATCTTTATCATTTGTTCTTCACTGAGAAAGTAAATTTGTTACTGTATTGGCCCTCAGCACAGATCAAAAACAGCAAAAAAAAAAAAGCAAAACTGTACCCTGGAGGTGTCTGTAAAACAATCGTTTTGCGCACAAGGCCGTATTAAATGCTAGCACCAAGGACAAAGGGCAAAAAGAGTAACTAGCAACAACCTGAAAAATGAAGGGATTTACGCACAAGTCGGCAGAGTACTTTAGATAAAGGATACAGCAGATTTCGGAGTTTAATAAACAGAATACAGACAACACTTCATATCAGTTTGCAGAAGCACATTCTGTGACCTCAAACTTTGACAGCAAGCAATTTTTGTAAGAAACGGATTTGGTAAATAATAAACATATCATACAAAGTAACACTGCATCCCTTTTGTGAAAATGTGCCTTGGGCTTTGGATTTTTTTAAAATTGATTGCTCCCAGTGAACTTATTTTTAAAATAAAGGAAATCTGAATGCACATATATGGTAAGTCACTGAAACAATCTGATCAAGGCTTTTTTTTTTTTTTAAAGGTCACATCTAGAGAACTTAGCATCTGTGAAAGTTAGAGGAACAGATGGTAATGTCAAGGAGAAAATCACCTTCACCAAAATCTAAACATCCTACAGAGAGGCCTGGAAAAAATGTGATGTTTTGGAGAGAATAGGTAACTCCCTGACAATTTATTCACTGTTGAAAATATTGCTTAAAGCTACACCTAGACAGGATTGCACTCCAATTTGTGTATTCACAGTGACCCACAAATGGAGACTGTATTCCATAAATTCACGTGGTGGTTAATCATACATAGTCAATGTCTTGCAACCTGAACATTTCATCTCTAGCCATCATTTTTATTTTATAAGCTTTTAAGGGCAATCCAAGAAGTGGTTCCTAGATATAGAGAGAACTCCTTCTAATATAAATGGATTTTTATTCTTAAATAAGTAGCCCACATGGTCACAACTTTCTATTATGCTAGAGGTGAAGCAAGAGAAGAAAATAAACACAAGAACTAATCTCAGAATGGGATTTAGACCTCAATTTTTAGGTCCATCCAGCATAAGCAAAAAACAAGAATATAAGAAAATCCTCTTAGCTGGAAGACCTATATATCAAATATCAGTTTTGAAGTGTGGATATATGTATATGTTAGTCTGTATACATATTAAGAAATGAGAATACAGTTCAAAGTTTCCAGGACACCAATGGCAGCACTTCAGTCTTTCATCTGCTTTCATGCATTTCTGGAGAAATGAAGAGCTATAATGCTCATTCTAAAGGAAAAGACACATCTAAAATAGGTGAAAAAACACAGTGAAAGTCCATGCAAGATAATAGAATCAGATACAATTCATTCTGTAGCTGCTTCATCTTTCATGAGAAAACACACAAGTTTTTTCCCGCAAAGAACCATGTCTGTGTGCATGTAACCTATTATAAAGAAATAGAATAGAATAGAATAGAATAGAATAGAATAGAGCTGAAATGGACCTTGGAGGTCTTCTAGTCCAGCCCCCTTCCACAAGCAGGAGAACCTATACCATCTCAGACAGGTGAATGTCTAGCCTCTTTTTAAAAATCTCCAGTGATGGAGCGCCCACGATTTCTGGGGGCAAGCCATTCCACTGGTTAATTGTCCTCACTGTCAGGAAGTTTCTCCTTAATTCCAGGTTGTTTCTCTCTTTGAGCAGTTTCCAACCATTATTTCTTGTCCTGCCCTCTGGTGCTTTGGTGAATAATGTGACCCCCTCTTCTTTGTGGCAGCCCCTCAAATACTGGAATACTGCTATCATGTCTCACCTATTTCTTCTTTTCTTTAGACTAGCCAAACCCAAGTCCTGCAGTTGTTCTTCGTATGTTTTAGTCTCCAGGCCTTTGATCATCTTAGTTGTTCTTCTCTGAATTTTTTCCAAACTCTCAACATCTTTTTGTGATATGGTGACCAAAATTGGCTGCAGTATTCCAGGTGTGGTCTTACTAGGGTTTTATAAAGCGGTACTAATACCCTACGTGATCTTGATTCTATGCCTCTGTTTATACAACCCAGGATTGTACTAGCTTTTTTGGCTGCTGCTGCATACTGCTGGTTCATGGTTCAGTGATCGTCCAGTAGGATTCCAAGGTCCCTCTCATCATTACTGTTTTTAAGCCAGGTCTTGTCCAATATGTACTTGTACCTTTGATTTTTCCTGCCTAAATGTAAGACCTTGCTTTTCTCCACATTGAAACTCATTTTCGTGGATAGGGCCCACCGTTCAAGTTTGTCAAGATCTTTTTGGATCCTGAGTTTGTCTTCTGGGGTTTTGGCTACTCCTGCTAGTTTGGTGTCCAACATAATCGCTAATGTCCGAGAACGGATATGGCACAAGAAGAAGAAGAAGTCATTGATGATGATATTGAAGAGTACTGGGCCTCAGATGGGACCTTGTGGTACCCCACTGTTTACTTCTCTCCATGTGGTTCTTTTTGTGTGAAGTACACATAGAAAGTTCAGTTGTGCAAAATTTAGCTTCTTAAAGGGATAGATATAGAAACAGATGAGTTGGGAGCTTTTCCAAGGACACCAAGCTGAAAGAGAGAACCACTTTGCTGTAGTGGCCAAGGAGCTAGGCTAGAAACCAGGAAGAAAGCAAGTTGTAGTCAAGCATGAAGCCAAATGGGTGATTCTGGGTCAGTCGACCTTTCAAAGTCCTAGGAAGGAGGCAACCAATGGCAAGCCACTTATGAAAACCCTGCCAAGAAAATTGCAGGGATTTGTCCAGGTAGCTGCCAAGAGTCAACACTGATTTGAAGGCACACACACATGCACACAAGCTGAGAGGTTCACAAAGCTGAGCTTTTGAAGCACTGTTTGTGATGAATGGGAGGTGGACAAGGGGGATTTTTTTAAAAGTAGGTCTTATTTGCAGGTCAGCATGCATAGGATGGCATCCAACATGTCTTAACTTTTAATGTTAGCTGAGCAGAGACTGACGAGAGCTCTGTCTTTAAATTTGAGCTAGAGTGAAAACATCACCTTGCCTCAGCAGGTCTAACAATTGCTTTGGTGTTAACTTCAAAGAAGCCCTTCCATTGCAAAACAGGCTCCTATTCATTCAAATCTTTCTAGTTTGCATTGGAGGTATTGTAATCTAATGGGTACACATCATTAAGCCTCAACTTTTAGTTATTCTTCTTCAAGGTTTTAGAAAAAAATAATAACCAATGATTAGTTAACTTACTAGATAACCACCAGACAGCTTTCCCTTTGATGCTACCTAGTGGATATCCAGTTTTTCGCAGTCCAAATCTGGTAGTCTTATTTATTATTGATTTTCCCCAGGATATGGAAATAGTGCAACATGACAAATTAACTCTTTTTTTAAAAAAAGCAACAATTAAGTGCCAGATTTGCCATTGGAAAACTGAAGTATATCTTTCTTTGGATCAAGGAAACTTAGAACTATAAGAAACATTGTTACTGTATCTGAAAAACCGACGCAGTAGCTAATAAGCTTGAAGAATTCCTTCGTTAAAAATTGTTTACTTATATTTTGTTTCTGTTTTCCTAGGTATGGTAATACTCTAATACATTACCTCCAACAACACGTATATTTTCCTGAACAGAAATATTAGCCATTAAAATCAAATCATGTTATTATACCGTAAAGTATATCCTCTAAATTATAAAAATTGGTGAAGCATGACATTAAATTTCAAATTTAAAAGAAAAAAAATTAAATCTTTAAACATCCAGATAAAATATTAGCTTATTTCCGGGAAGTTCAGCAGTAGAATGCTTCATTCTGGCCCTGGCAAATTAAGGGGTACTGTGGATGTTCTGTCTTGGTGCCTGTAGAATATAGAAGTTTCAGTAGAGAACAATAGGCTTCAGTTGAACCCTGGCAAGACTGAGTGGCTTTGGCTTTTTAGGGCTTTCTGAACCTACAACTTTACCACCATGTTTTGCTTCTCATCCAAGAAGCTTCTTCAGCTATGACTGGATGGTGGGAAAGAAAAACAAATCAGTCCAGTTGCCTCGTGAAAAAGCACCTTTGGGATAACTATGACCTGGATGACTGAGAATCTCCACATGACATTTTGAAAGACACATATTATACCTCTGCTCCATGAGCTGCATTGGTTACAAGTTCGCTTTCAAGTCCAATTCTGTTATCTGAGGGACAATCTCTTCCCAATTATAGCTATCTGTCCCATCAGGTCTGACAGGAGAGACATGTTGAAGATCCCATCTGTGAAGGGGTTTCATCTGAAGGGACCTAGGAAGTAAGCTTCTTCTGGTTTGGGATCCCACTCTCTGGAACATCATCTCTCCCAAGGTGAGGTTAGTCCCATCCTGTATGGCCTTCTAGAAACCCCTCATTTTTTTCTTTTTCTTTCAGTAACATGGGGATCCGTGGTAATAGGGACCTCCCCATGTTGGCTGCATTATATGTGTAATGTCTTCACACCTGTGGTCTTGCTTTATTCCTATTTCTCATTTTTGATCGGTTTTATAGAATATTTTAATTGTGGGTTTTTTATTCTATGCCAGCCAAAGTCATTCTGTGTGAGATGGCAGGCCATATAAAGTTGACAAATAAATAAATGATCAGCTCTGAAGACCAGAGGTGATTCTGTGAAAGAGAAGAAAAAGATAAAAAGAGTTTGAATTTGAGAATATCAGTTCATTCCAACTCCAAAAGGGAGGGGAAGATCCTATATTTTCCTCAGTGTTCAGGGTTTAGATCATCTATTACCATAGGCCTATTGAGACTGTTCTGGGCTTTTCATTTTCCAATAGCTGCTATTTTCTTAGCAGTTCCTGGAAAAGGAAACACATTTTCTTATGGGAAGAAAAAGGATTTTTGATGTTAGGAGTGAAGATCCTGGGAAAAAGAAAGAAATTAACCAAAGGAAAACTAAAGTACTATAGTATTAATGGCTAAGACGTTGGATTGCAATCAAGGGATCAAATTTATACCTCAACTTACAACAGTTCATTTAGTGACCATCCAAAGTTACAACAGCACTGAAAAAAGTGACTTATGGCCATTTTTCACACTTACGACCTTTGTAGCATCCCCATGATCACATGATCAAAATGAGATGCTTGGCAACTGACTCATACTTATGACTGTTGCTGTGTCCTTTGGAACATTTCGACAAGCAAAATTAATGGGGAAACCAGATTCACTTATCAACCATGTTGCTAACTTATCAACTGTAGCAAGAAAGCTCATAAAATGGGGCAAAACTCATTTAACAAATGTTCTCACTTGACAACAGAAATGTTGGGCTCAATTGTGGTCATAAGTCATACCTGCATTTCCAAAGACCACAAACCTCACCAGATTACCTTAGACCGGTTCTTCTCTCTCATCCCAATGCAGAATGGTGTTTTCTTGTGGGGATAAAATGGAAATAAAATATCCTGAGCTTTCAGAAGAAAGGAGATATGTAGAGGAAGAAGACAAGCAACAACATATTTTAAAGAATCATTTTGGAGCACCTTCAGGATTTCTTGGCATTATTTGGAAGTCAAAAGAATAGTTTGCCTTTATGATTAAATGTGGAATTGGATTAAATGCAAGTTCCTCTAATCTGGACACAATGGGGGGAAAAGGGATTCTTTGAAGAACAAGAAAGTCACCATCCTTACAATTTCTCAAATTAAACCAAGAATGTTTCAGACTGAGGAGAACAGTCATAGTGGCAGTTTCTACTGGTCCTTCTTTTCATCTGTTATCCCTAATGAGTGGTGGCAGCTGAAAAGTTAGCCCCTAAAAATGTACAGTTTCAAATGTAATGTTTGAAATATTTAAACATGTACATATGCATATTTTATAGGTATCTGTTTGACTTATTGTAACTTTTATTCTAATGAAAGACCTCCCAAAGGTGCTTTTTCATGAGGCAACTGGACTTCTTTTTTTCTCATTGAAGACGTTTCGCTTCTCATCCAAGAAGCTTCTTCAGCTCTGACTGGGTGTTCCTTCCATTCCCCACCATCCAGTCAGAGCTGAAGAAGCCTCATGAAAAAGCATCTTTGGGACAACCATGACTGGATGACTGAGAATCTCCATAGACATTTAATGAAAGACCTGAGAAACTATAGGGACAATGTTTATTAGTTTCCTAGGACTTCCAAGTAATATTTTATCATATCAATATTAGACTTTGGTTTTTAGATTCAATTTTGCCATATCCTGCAACAATTGTTTCCAGTTTCTTCTTAATAAATTATTCTAAATCCTCAGTAAAAATGATCTCTTGGTTCTTTTTAAATTTAAAATGTTTTGGACATTTTGCTGTGGAAAAGCAAGGAAAAGTACTCTGAATCTGAGCTTAACCTGATTCTAAATAACTCCAAGCATTTGCCCAACTAATAAAATGCTGTTTAGAGTGAGAGATAGGTCTTGAAATTTTGGACCCACTGCCAATAGCTCTCATGACCTCTGAAAGTTCACTGACATCACCGCTGCTGTGTCTGCCAGTTGCCTCCATCTTTTGTCCAGGCTGTGGGCTGGTTGCCCTTTGTTATTCAGTAGCACTAGCAACCTTCATTCAGACATGGCCACCTTCCTCTAGGCAGATGGGTAAGCTAATCAGCAGTATAACAGGGTGATGAAAGGAAGATGAGAAGAATAGCTGCTATCTGTGTTGGGCACCCATCATTGAGGAGCTGATTGCATAGGGAGTCCATTATGTAAGGTCACAGGTAGAGGAAGAAGCTGGCTGTAGCTGCATGAGTGCCAGTGGGTCTGTGGGGATATGGGGGTGGGGGGTGAGACAAGGCAAGGCAAGGTGACAAAATCTATCAATGCAGAGATCCAGATGGCCCTGGGAGAGGAAATTGGTAGCAGCCGGCAATGAAATGCAAAAGATGCTTTGTAACAGACTTCTGCAAAGCTTAAGATAAGGAAAGTGGCCATTCACAGCAGAAGTAACATCCCATAATACAATCAGATGATAAGTTAACACAATCATCTCACTTTGAATGATTGAATTGCCACCAATTACTGCCAGGGTGAATGGTCATTTTGTTTATATTATGTTTTATATAGAACTAAGAAACTTTTACATTTCTGGGCTTCTTTTTTTCCTTCCCAGACCTTTATGCAGAGTTACTTGCCAACTGATATGCAAATGATAACTAGTCCATGAAGATTAATTTTACATTTATAACGTAGTTTTATACACATCGACTCAGAAATAAATGCCACTCTGTTCTTACCTTTATGGTAGGTTTTTGCTTATATGGTTTTCAGGTTAATTTCACTACAAAATTCTGGGGTGTTAATAGCCAAACTAGAATACATATTTGAAATAGCAAAATCATCACATTTCCTTGAAAAAATGGCAGTGGTGTTTTGAAAATAATATTTAATTCAGAGGTCAGTCAATTTATTTCTAAGTAAGCATGCATAGAATTTCAGCCTGATTCTTGAAATCAGTGAAGGGTTCCTTATTAATGTTCCATTATCATCTTTTTTAATTACAGTCCAAGACTAATCCAAAAATTTAATCACATTATAATAGTTTAATATGAACAAATCTTGAAAATTCCCTATCTAGATCACATTGGCATCAACTGCCATGAGGATGACCTTATCGAATTATATATTTTTATATCTCAATATGTTGCATTATTTTATCTGATTTTATTTGATATGGACATTAGTCTAATCAGGAAACAATAAATTAAACTATTGGCAAATCTGAATATTATACACCCTTATCACTAAGGTCCAAAATGTAGGAATTAAAATGTGATTTCAGGACACCTGGCAAAAAAATGCTTCTAGGTGGCTGAGCAGTCTTCCTATTAGAGGGTAAATTAATTGACAGAACAGTTCTGCCTAGAGTTTTCACCTTAGAAAAACATGTTCTAGGATTTTTGACTTCACTGGAAGAGCTATGGCATTACCTAAGTTCTACCAAAATTTCTTAAAACCTATCTTCCATAAATGTTGAAGGGAGAGGTGTAATGTAACTAATTTCACTGTTAAATATTTCAGTCATTTATGTATGCAACATTTTAGTCCATATTTGTTGGAAATCACAGATTTTGGCTCACACAGTATATTGCTGGTGGAACTGAATCACTACTGTAATGATATTTTAAGATCAGAGTTTGGAAAATATTTAGAAGTAAACTATAGCATATTAGCACTGAAAATAAAGAAGAGTGATAAATGGATCTACTATAGAGTATTTAGAATAATTCCTTTATTACTAGTAGATACACAGCTTCAATGACTTACAGACGTCAATCCAAATTTTGCAATTGGCTAAATCTTTGTATAAAAAAAGGTATTGTGTAAATTGCCAATTGGATCAAGACCATATATATATAAATTAAAAATGCAACTTGTATTGCATATATGTCAAACTTTTGTTGCAATCAAAATGTGATTCTAGCCAGTTGCAAATCCTCCTTCTAAATACAGCAGCATAATAAAGGGCAGCCCTATATGTAGAGCTACCAGTTTTGTGCTGTGATTCACTTCGGTGTTGGACTCTAATGCTAAGACATCACTAGTCCTGACTGTGAACCAAGCGATGGCAAGAGACAAATAGAAGTCTCTTGTATTACTGTAAATGGGATTGTAAAAGTCACATGCACCTCAAAAGTATCATTCCCCATGTCACTCTGTGATGAAATCCAACAATGTATTTCTATGACTGAACACAATTTCTGCTTAGGGAATGGGGGAGAACCAGTGGCGGGATTCAGCCAGTTCGCACCACTTTGGCAGAACCGAGAGCTAATTTTTTGTTGCCCAGGCCCAGAATGAACTTCCGGAAGTGGCATCTACACAGAGAATCGGTTGTTCACATATTTGAATCCCACCACTGGGAAGCACTATTTTTCCCTCTCACTGCAGTCAGTACTTTCAAGGTCTGAGAATGATAATGATTGTAGTCTGCATAACTTGACATGAATATATGGTTGTTAAGGTAAGCCATCACTTGTTTATTTTGTCACAACAGAAAATCTAATACAAGTAGTCCTTGACATGGCCCCAGTTGGGATCAGAATTTCCCTTGCTAAGCAAGGCAGTTAAGTGAGATATGCCTGATTTTATGACCTTTTTTTTGCCATAGTTGTTAAGGGAATCCTTGCATTGTTGAGTGAATCATGTGATCATTAAGTGAATCCAGCTTCCCCCATTGACTTTGCTTGTTGGAAGCTGTCTGGAAGGTTGCAAATGGTGATTACATGACCTCGGGATGCTGCCACCATTGTAAACACATGCTGATTCCCATGTGCCCAAATCTGGATCATGTGACATTGGGGATGATGCAACAGTCATTAAGTGTGAGGACCAGTTTTTTTCAGTGCTATTGTAATTTTGAACAGTCATTGAATGAATGGTTGTAAGTTAAGGACTACTTTACTTGTAGACAGCCATAATTGTTCTTATCTGTACCTCCAAGTTTCTTTTTGTGTATCCAAAGTTTACTGAAAACATTTCTTTTAAATGCTTTAGAAATGTTATTCACGCTCCTGTTATTTTTGTTTCTTAGTATGGAGTGGGCTTCTCTTTTCATTACTTTCAAGGACTGTGAATCACTCAGCCTAAACATTAAGGGGTGACTGTTAAAGGACGGATTCCACAGCATATCATTTGTACAGAGAGATTTTCTTTTTTATGAAGAACAGCTTCAGTCTTCTTTGTGTGTAGATTTAAGTTTATCTTTTCTTACATCATAGTTTTCTTTTAAGCTGTTGGGATACTGGATTACGAGAGGAATTCCACCTTTGCTTTTCAGATAGCATGGTTATGATATCACCCACATTCTTTTCTATGCCCCGCACCCTGAATTCTCACTCTTCAGTCCTCCACCCAGTTCAAAATCTCATTTTCCATTTTACCCTTTCAGTCCCAAACTGACGCTCAACGGTTGCTTTTATTCTTCCACACCAAAACTCAGTAGATCATTACAGTATATCCAACACTGTACTTCTATTTTATTTGGTTTATGTAGATGCTGAGAAGGAAAGGAAGCAGGGAAAACCAGGTCTTTCTCAATCAAGATCTATATTTAAAATGTTCAGTATCAGTTCATCAATCCAGCCACTTTCTCACAGACAACTGGCATTGGAAAGGCAGCCATCTTTAATGTTATTAGTCTTTGGAAAGATACATGTGCCAAGATGCCTCAAGCCATCCTTTCTGTGACAACAATTCAATCCATTGAATTCATATAAAATTACTGGATATGTTTTTAAGATTGTCAGTGTGCCATTCATTTAGGACAGAAGTCCCCAACCTTTTGGGCACCAGGACCGGTTCTGTGGAGACAGGTTTTTCCACAGACCGGAGAGTGCGTGGTTTTGTGTGCTGCCTGCATCCTGCAGATGGGGCTTTGCTTGTTTGTGCAGACCGGTTGCTGGCATGCACCAGCCCAGTACTGGTCCATGGACCAGGGATTGGGGACCCCTGACTTAGGATGAAGCTCAAATAAACTAGGGTCCACAAAAGATCCATGCAAGAGTCTAGGAATGCATCTATAAGGAAATTCTCCCATAAGTTGGAAGTCAAAGAATTATATTCAGTTTTTAAAGAATTATAAAATAGCTATTAGACAGATGTTACAGTTGTTTCTTCAGAATACTTTCCCCTGGAAACTGAATCACTGTACAGTCTTCCAAAGAAACTGTGACATCCGATAACAATATTATATTGTTGCCTTAGTTATGAGGCCGAGATAAATCCAACACCTGTCATTTCACTATCTCCAGCTTTTTAATAAATAACATCTTCAGCTTTGTATGTGGGAGGAGCTCCCTCAAAACATCTGGTAAAACTCTTCTTCATCTTTAAAAGCACTCTTGCCTAACATTATAATAATTTAAAACCACCTGGAGAGAAACTCATATACAGAATCTTCTCATGATTATCAGAGACTCTTCTATGGCCACACTGTTTGCTGAGAATCTAGATTGGATCCGCCTTAAACATCTTGGCCCCAACATAGACGTGATGACCTAATCCCTGAATTTCATGCTATAGAGCAGTGTTGTTTTCAACTTTAGCAACTTTAAGATGTGTGAACTCTAACTCCCTAAATTCCCCAGCCAGACTTCTGGGGATTGAAATTCATATAACTTAACAATGGCAAATTTGAAAAATACTGCTAGAGTAGGACACTTTTATGCAAGAATAGGATGCTATTCCTATCACTTTCCTACCTACTATATATTGTATTAAGGCCAGGGAAATCTGCCAGAATGCCATCTGTGGTAAATAGGCATTTTGTCCTTAGGCCTCTACTCCTGAAGATACAGCCTTTAATGGTTCATTGAATTCCAACTCAGACTAGACAGAAAGAACAAGGCAGGAGGAGTATGGCCTTTAAAATCCAATAAATATTCTGGTTTGTTGGTAACTACATCAATGAAGAACCCCAAGTGATATAAAAATACCTAAAGGTCAAATAGATTGTACATATAACTATCTAAGACTAAAAATAACCACAGGCTGGTATTTGAAGACAATGGAATAGAAAGGAAAGAGATAGAAGATGCAAGTCAGGGTAATACTTGAATGGATCTTCTTGAACACATTGAAATGCACCGTCCTAACACAAAATTTTGAAAGGGTAAAATATTTTATAGACAGAAAATTGAATAAAATAAGAAAGTTAAGCCATAGGCCATTGCTTTGAGCTCTTTACTCAAACACAGCTAAGAAATTTAATTTTCATTAAGAATATAATGCTTCACTAACAAAGGCACTAACATGGTGAGTGCAGTGGTCGGCAACCTGGGGACTTCAACTCCAGAATTCCTGAGCCAGCATGGCATGAATTCCTCAGGAATCCTGGGAATTGAAGTCCACAGGTCGTAAAGGGGCCATTGTTGCCCATCCCCCACTCCAGATTAACGTTTCTGCCATTTCCATTTAGGAGCATTATAAAAGAAGCAGCTTAACTTTAAAAGGCAAAACTGACTCAATAAGAGTTATATTACTTTTCAAGCAATTAATATTTTGCTTAGCAGACTTTTAAAAAATGATATGAAAAAAACAAGGAATGTAGTAGAAAGAAGATAGTCAAATGCAAGTGAGATAATGCTCTGGGAACCATTAAAACAATCTATTCTTGGAGAAGCACCAAAAAGCAGTTGTTCTTATTGAACCAAAATCTAATCTTCTCAAATGAATTTGACTTTTGATTTTGTGGCTGCTTACAACCACCATTCACTTCATTGTTGCTGGTTTCCCCTATTCCACTCCATCTTCCAACATCTTCTTAAAAACAAAGTCATTACTAAAAGCCAACATGGGTTTGTCAAAAATAGATCATGCCAGACAAATCTTATTGCATTCTTTGACCAAGTGACAAAATTAGTGGATAAGAGGAATGCTGTGGACATAATTTACTTGGACTTCAGTAAGGCATTTGATAAAGTAGATCACAACCTACTACTTGACAAGATAGAAAAATGTGGGGTAGACAGAACCACCACCAGATGGATCCGTAGCTGGCTGACCGGCCGTAATCAGCGAGTGGTCCTCAATGGAACTGCATCTATATGGAGGGAAGTGTGTAGTGGGGTGCCCCAGGGCTCTGTTCTGGGCCCAGTACTCTTCAACATCTTCATCAACGATTTGGATGAAGGGATAGATGGGGAACTTATCAAATTTGCAGATGACACCAAGCTGGCAGGAATAGCCAACACTCCAGAAGACAGGCTCCAGATACAGAAGGATCTGGACAGACTTGAACACTGGGCACTAACTAACAAAATGAAATTCAATGGTGAAAAAAGCAAGGTTCGACATTTAGGCAAGAAAAACCAAATGCACAAGTACAGCATAGGTGGCACCATGCTCAATAGTAGTAACTGTGAGAGGGACCTCGGAGTCCTAGTAGACAATCACCTAAATATGAGCCAGCAGTGTGCTGCAGCTGCCAAAAAGGCCAACACAGTGCTAGGCTGCATTAACAGAGGGATAGAATCAAGATCAAGTGAAGTATTAATACCACTCTTCAATGCCTTGGTAAGGCCACACTTGGAATACTGCATCCAGTTTTGGTCACCACGATGTAAAAAAGATGTTGAGACTCTAGAAAGCGTACAGAGAAGAGCAACAAAGATGATTAGGGGACTGGAGGCTAAAACATATAAGGAACGGTTGCGAGAATTGGGTATGTCTAGTTTAAAGAAGAGAAGGACAAGTGGGGACATGATAGCAGTATTCCAATATCTCAGGGGCTGCCATAAAGAAGAGGGAATTAAGCTATTTTCCAAAGCACCTGAAGGAAGGACAAGAAGCAACGGGTGGAAACTAATCAAGGAGAGAAGCAACCTAGAACTAAGGAGAAACTTCCTGACAGTGAGAACAATTAATCAGTGGAACAGCTTGCCTCCAGAAGCAGTAAATGCTCCAACACTGGAAGTTTTTAAGAAGAGACTGGACAGCCATTTTTCCGAAATGGTGTAGGGTTTCCTGCCCGAGCAGGGGGTTGGACTAGATGACCTCCAAGGTCCCTTCCAACTTTACTATTATTATATTATTATCTTGCCAATCAAGGATATACAAAAAATGTGGTCGCATCAGGTAGCTAATCCAAGTTATCTACAAAGTGCAACATTGTTAGGGTGGTAAGCATTCTGGTTTCCATGTAATTGGGCCAATGCTCTGTTTTGCCCTGTGGCCTGGGGCAATCCTTTCGTGAGTGTCAACATGGAAAAAAAGGTATCTGTTCCCCACCTCAGCCACCAGCTCATTTTCCTTCTCTGACACTTGTGCCCTGTGAACAGCTTCTTCTTTTGCAAGAGGCTGTGAAAAATTATCCATGAGGGTGATTTCCACAGCTTTCCAAAATTTTAGCATAGGTCTCCTTCCCTTCCCTCCCCACCTCCTCCCATTACTCTGCTCCGCTTGCTCAATCCAGCAGAGTGAATTAATCGCTTTCTCTAAATGAAGGCCAGGGATGTCAGGGCCCACCACATATGGATTGCTTAAATTGCTTCACATGGGGGCTGTCTCTGTGTGGTAAGCCATTCATGTGGATCTTGTCACTACGAATGGCTCAAGAAGAGAGAGAGAAAGAAACCTGCAAGGATAGAAATAATTCAATCTGCATGGTGAGTCGCTACGCACAATCTGTTCACAGCATGTTGGTGACAGACCGAGTTATTTAAAAATATATTTCCCTCGCCCACTAAGATGGGAAATGACACTGCCCAGCCTTACCCAAATTGGATCCCTATTACAAGTCCTAGAATTCCCAGTCATTATCTGGTGGCTGTCGGGATGGAGAAGGTTCTACTAATCTCTGAAAGTTAAGATTTCCCCATAACTTAACACTATATCTTATTATGAAGCAATGAAACTTGGTTACACTAATTATATCCAGCTACTAGTATTATGTAGTTAAAATAAAAGTCTTCTAAAGGTGATGAACAGTTCTTGAAGTTACCTCACAGGCAAAGTCTTTTGTACTGAAACACAGCCTCCCTTCTTTCATTTTATTCAGCAAACCACTTAATGAGCGCTATAAGCTACATAAACAGGTATGCCTATAACATATAACATGATGCAGATATTAAACAGTAGTTGTCCCCAACTTCCAGAATTTATTTATTTATTTATTTACAGTATTTATATGCCGCCCAATCCCAAAGGACTCAGGGCGGCGTACAAAGTTAAAAACAATGATAAAACAGTAAAATAAAGCAGTCATACCACAGTCATACCGCGAGTCCGATCATATCCCGCCCCCCCCGGGGACATCAGCCCCAGGCCTGCCGGAACAGGAGGGTTTTAACAGCCTTCTTAAAGGCCGGCAGGGTGGGAGTTGTTCGAACCTCGGGGGGAAGTTGATTCCACCAGGTCGGAGCCACCACAGAAGAAGGCCCTTCCCCGAGGGCCCGCCAGCCGACACTGTCTGGCCGACGGGACCCGAAGGAGGCCCACTCTATGGGACCTCACCGGTCTCTGGGAACTATGTGGCAGAATGCGGTCCTGTAAGTAACCTGGCCCTATGCTATGAAGGGCTTTAAAGGTGATAACCAACACCTTGAATTGCGTCCGGAGACCCACAGGAAGCCAGTGCAGCTCGCGGGGGATAGGTGACACGTGGGCGTACCTCGGCGCGCTCACAATCGCTCTCGCGGCTGCGTTCTGAACCAACTGCAGCCTCCGAACGCTCTTCAAGGGTAGCCCCATGTAGAGCGCGTTACAGTAATCCAGTCTTGAGGTGACAAGGGCATGAGTGACATTCTTCCTCTTCCTGATCATAAAAGAATCTTTAACAACCCATACACCCTGCAAAATAATCTTAGCATAATTGAAGGTCCCTGAATGTCAGGCATGTAAGCATTCCAGAAAATGTTTGGCATAAACAAACAAACAAAACCCATCCTTGCCTTAATTACACTTTCTTTGTTTCTTCTGGTCCCATTCTGGTCCCAGCAATGTAAGAGCTTCATAAAAAATAGTGGAATTACCTTTTGCTAAAGTGTAGGTGGTCAAGCGGCATGATTCAGCTCAGCCAAAGACTACAAAAACATTTTTAAAACTGGAGAAGAAAACACCTTTTAAAGTTTCTCAAATAGGGCAACTTATTTGTGTTCCCTCTTTATAATTTGAAAAAGAAAAACATTTGTGCAATAATAGAGAAGGGTTTAATTATCAACATGAACATTTAAAAAATTAATTCACCATAAAATGTGGGCACAAACCCACATAATTAATGCTGCCAAAGGCAATATCCAAAATAACACTTTGACACATGCACACAACCACAGTCCACTTAACTCCTCAAGTATCCTTAGGAAGTTGACTTATGCGATAGTCCTGGTTGTAGCTTTGTTTCTATTTTATATTTCAGGTTTTTAAAAATATAATGAATTTAAGAACTGGGTCTTTGAAAGAAAGTGCACTTTTATACAGAGGGAAACAGCTAAAAAAATGCTGGGCACACTGAGTACACCCTTCCTTCCATATCCCTGCATGGCTCCCTAACAATCCTGAGATCCCTAATCTTTTCCCCTCAATGCCACAGATACTTTTTCTGGATGTAAAGTCCACGGAGATAGGCAATAATCTTCACTTGCCAAGTGAAGATATCTTTGATTGAGAATCAAATAAACCAACAGAGTGAACCAAGGGGCCTCTGAGGAGATTATTCTGTCAAGGGCTTACCAAATCTTGGCACCATCATTAAGCAATATGCACACATGGTGCTAAAACACAATATGTTTGGTCTTGGCTATGTGCAATAGGAGAATTCCTCTATTGTTTCTTTCTGACACATCTCATGAACTCCCAAAGAAAATTCATTATGACTTAGGCAGGTTATGGGATAGTAGACATGAGGCTATGCGTACTTCGAAGGTGATTGGAACACTTTGGATGTTGTGTAGTATAAATATAGCCCTTCTTCGATCCTCATTAAAATCAAGTTGTCTTAATGAAGAGAGGGGCTGGTCTCACACTTGCGAACCATTGAAACAATTCTTCAAAACATTTTCAGAGCATGCTCACCTCTTCTAGAACTGTTTTTTTTTTCTTACAGCGATAAGCATGTATGCTCCAAGATGACTGAAATAACTATAAACAAATCACTTATTTCTAATGACACCAATGCCATTTGGCTAAAGCAATTCAGTTACCTTGAATCTGAATGAAGCCCTTAATGGCATAGGTGCCGATTACCTGATCAATCACCTCATCCCGCTAGGACAAGCACATTCTACTTGAGCAGGCGGAGAGGGCCCAGCTTGGATCCAGTCAGTCAAAGAACTCTGACTATTGGGATCCAGAAGAAGAGCCTTCTCTGCTACAGTGCCCACTTCTAGGAGCCTCTTACTGTACCTGCCCCCACCCTCCTACCTCTCTACAAAGAACCTAAACACCGGGCTTTGCAGGTCCAAATGCGGGAGTTCCATGCTGAAGGTGGCTGCTAGATTAATGGCAGACTCCACCTCCCCACCTATGCTCTCTGCTTTCCACCCATCCATCTTTTTGGTCATCATATTGATGTATTCTCATTGTGCTCTTTTTTCATTGTTTATTTTATTGTTCTACGATCTTACTTCTCTTTTGTTTACACTCTTGATGACATTTCTTCTTTTTTATTGTTGCAAGCCGCTTAGAGTAACCCCACAGCAAGATGGGAGGGGTAAATAAATTTAACAAGCAAACAAACTAACAACAACAACAACAACAACAACAACAACAACAATAATAATAATAATAATAATAATAAACTTATGCTTCTTTTCTCAGCTGAGTTCTCAGCTACCTGTTTCCAATAGCGTGATGACCAGGCTGAACCTGAAGGCAGAGTCAAACACATCATCAGTTTGGAATCCTTGCACAGCCACAAGAGGATCTAAGTCTAATCCCTCCCCATGAATTTTGTTGACTCTTATCTAGCACCAATTTGTCTTGACTGTTAGCAGATCAGATTATTGTTAATAGGTAGCAAGTAATAAGCTTTTAATGCTTTGAACTCAACTCTTGTTCCTGGTTACCTATGCCTGACATCTCCATTTCCATTGCTTAATATTTCTTACAGATAGTCCTTGCTTAATGACCAGTCACTTAGTAATCATTCAAAACTACAGTGTAGCCTCCCCCAGTCAAACAGTATTATAACCTGGTTCTGGAGTTCAGATGGCTGCACGCCCCCACATGGTCACATGACTGCATTTTGGGTGCTTGGCAAACAGCTCACTGGGTCATGGCTGGTTGCACTATTCTGCAGTCATATGACATGATTTATGTTTTTTGATGGAAACAACCAAGGAATGCATTGATTTGTTTAATGACCACATTGTTTGCTTAAGGACTATTACAAAAACTGCCACAAAATCAGCGGAGAAAAAAACAGTGAAATTGTAGTTGTTGACCAACAGCTGTGGTCTTCCCATCTTGGCTATTACTATGGGCAAACAGTGTTTTATTTATTTTTTTAAAATGGGAAAACAAATCATCCCCTTTCATCTATTATGTTTCTATTCTGTGGGGTCCTTGGAACTCTCTGAACTTGATGGTTTACTCAACACTGGAAGTTTTTAAGAAGAGACTGGACAGCCATTTGTCTGAAATGGTATAGGGTTTTCTGCAGGGGGTTGGACTAGATAACCTCCAAGGTCCCTTCCAACTTTATTATTATTATTATTGTTGTTGTTGTTATTATTATTATTGTTACTACTACTACTACTACTACTACTACTACTACTACTACTACTACACTAGGTAACCTCATCAGAGCTAGTTCTGTTCTCTGAACACATCTCTTTTCAAATTATTTTCCAGCATCATTATAAGACTTTACTGGGGAAAGTAATCAGGTTGAAGTTGTAGATATAATAATAATCTTTGCCTCCTTGAATAGACAGAGAGCAAGTTTCCAATCTAAACTCATTCATTCCACAAGATTCAAACAACCATACTCCTGGTTTGCAAACCTCCTACTACTAGCAGAATACATTCTCCTGTTGCAATATTCTGGGGATGCATTTTAGGGTTCAGTTTTAGGAAAAGTGACTGATGCCTTGGGCTGTTAAGCTTCATTATTACCCCACACATTACAGTAACACATAACATTGGAAGAAAATATTTTACAGATACATACCTGAAATTCCAGAGCTCTTCAGAGGTATTTCATCTTAGCCAACATGTTCTGCTTTTAAAAAGCCATTAATTGCACAATCCAGATGTATCTTTAGCTACTCCACCCACCTTTTATGGCAAAAAACAAAAAAGAATACATATATTTTGTATGTCTTCCATAAAATGTATCACAGTCTAACAAACATAATCTCTCATGGATTTGTGAAACATTAATCACATTATTCTCTGAACCCCTTTGTGAATAAATAGATTGCAGCAAATACTGTAAATGTCATACTCCAGCAGAGCTATGCTATACAGATATAACTAGTTCTCTTGAGGGACAGCATCATTTTCTTTCTCCTTTTGAAAAGTCAGTTGCACAAGAAATTAGATTTCTTGTTTTTATTTTTTTTTCACTGCTAAGACTAAGGTTGTATGCTGAGCCGAGGTGGCGCAGCAGTTAGGATGCAGTACTGCAGTACTACCACTTTAGCTGACTGTGTTCAGCAGGTCAGTGGTTCAAATCTCACCGGCTCAAGGTTGACTCAACCTTCCATCCTTCCAGGGTAGGTAAAATGAGGACCCAGATTGTTGGGGGCAATGTAAATATATATATATACATTGCTTACTGGTGTACACCTCTTAGAGAGTGCTTGCACTTAAAGCGGTATATAAGTCTCATAAATAAATAAATAAATATGTCCATTCATGTCTAGTTATTTAACTATTCTTGAAACTTCAACATTTACTAATTCTTCAAATTCAGATCTGACCTTCTTCTAAGGAGCACCATAGAGCATCTCTTAACCATCTGCCTGTAATCATTCCGAAATCCAGGTATACCCTAAAATGTTGACAATGGCTTGTGAGCTGCATCCTGAGTTGCTGTTCTAAAATCAGACTGAAGGAGAGCAACCATATGAATTGTAATATTCTCATTTAAGTTAAATTTGAATCCAAGGCACGCCCAGCCCAGCTACTTACTGCATGTGGAAACCAGCATGTCTGTCAAAGATAATCGTCAACTGTAACCACCAATGTTGCTATATAAATGTTTTTTTCCAAAGCCAAACTGTGCAGTTGAGACATAGCAAGCATTGATCCACATTTTCAGATTTGGGGTGGTTTAATAAGAGCAGAAAGACCCAAACTGATCTGATGTATCTCTTAGCTTACCATTTTCTATTCTGACTTCTGTTATTAGTCTCTGAAGCAAGGAACATTTTCAACCATGTTACCAACCTATTCTAGCCAAGAAATCAGGGACTCAGCTTGCAACCTTTTGCATGAAAAAGACATACTTTACCTTTATGCTGAGGAGCTTACTTTATATGCCCATGGTTTGCCTTAAAAAGTGTCTTTTTATTTCTTGAGACATACCTGAAATATATTTTTGGGAGAACAATTTATCTAAACATATCCTTTTTTATTCTTTCTAACCCTGTGGTTGAAAGAAATGAGGCAAAGACGACTTGAACTCATAAGCAGTAGAAAGTAGCACTAGGCAAGGGGGGGGGGAGCTCAGAATGTTGGTGATTACTCCATTCTAAGCACCATTCTGTTGGCCAATGACCAGAGCTGAGTATAGGCAGCCTACTTATGCTTCACCATGCATGCATTTACACCCATGTACCCAAATTCAATATGAGGGAGAGCAGAACCCTCCAACACACACATAGTTATCTACAGACAACACATATGCCAGAGGTCCAATTAATCCCTCAGAACAAAGTTCTTGTGCAAAGACATACTCACCAGAGAGAGAGGGAAAGAGAGGGGGACAGGTAGTGGCATCTTATTTCATTACACAAAAGGAAATGCAGATACCTCTTACAGTAATTACGGATAGGGAATCCCAGAAGCTTATGACCTACATACTTTCCCTACTGTCTTTAAACAAGGACTTTATTTCATCCTCATTCATTTCTTGGTACCTTATGTTACATTCTTATAGGGCTTTTTTCCTGCTTGTAATGTAATGGGTAGATCAGGGTAGGTAAATTAATGTACTTTAAAATTTAGCTCTAGTAAGGAGCTAAATTAAGTCCAGTAAGGATGGCCAATGACAATAGGAGTTTATAGTCCAAAATATCTAGAAGGGACTAATTTATCTAATCCTAGACTAGATGCAACATAATGTATTGCAATAATGTTGGAATGCAACATAATGTATTGCAATAATTAAAAGGAATGGGCATTGACTTATGACCCACTGGATCAGTGTTTCTCAACCTTGACAATTTTAAGGCATGTGGACTTCAACTCCCAGAATTCCACAGCCAGCAATGCTGGCTGTGGAATTCTGGGAGTTGAAGTCCACATGCCTTAAAATTGTCAAGGTTGAGAAACACTGCGCTAGATGTTGCTGAACTATAACTTCCCAGTCAGCACCAATCAATGCTAATAGTTCAGTAAAATCTGGAGAGTAGGGGCTTTACCACCTCTCTTTAAACAACATTAAAGAATTGGAGCTGGGCACACATGTAAGGGAAAAATAATATTTAAAAATTATTTATTAGTATAAATACGTATACACTTTGTTAAGCTTGGACCATTATGCTATATTTATAACCAAAATGGTAGAAAAATCAGATTGCTTTCCCCTTAAACCCAGTTTTTTCCCCCATGGGTGCCGAAGGCTAAGTAATTTAGCAATCACTGCTTATGTGAGTGGAGAGAGACTCTAATTTTTGTGGCGTTGTATAATTTTGTAAACTTGGTTTCCAAACTTCCTTGATTTTTTTTTAGAAAAATAAACCACACTTCCTTATTTTTATTGTTGAAACCATTTGAACCATTTTGACCAGATGGTTAAATGTAAAAAAGCATTCTTAACCCGATTTTCAGTTTTTGTTTCTAAGTTTTCAATTTATTCCTGCCCAGGCTAATATATCTCTTTAAGTGAAGGAACAAGAGCTTATCCCTTTTGATCAATCCCCTTTTTTTCCCCTCTCTTTTTGTGCCTTTTCTTTTTTTCTTCACATAATGCTCTATTTACTTGCACTCTAGGAAAACTAAGCTG
Source organism: Crotalus tigris (assembly GCF_016545835.1). NCBI lineage: Eukaryota > Metazoa > Chordata > Lepidosauria > Squamata > Viperidae > Crotalus > Crotalus tigris. The sequence goes on along the minus strand of NW_024096961.1, from coordinate 311,168 downwards.
CAATTAAGATCAAAGCAACATACACAAGTAGACTCAATAACAACTTATGAGGCTAGATAGATGTCAGTAGCTGATTCTAGAGACCTTTCAGTGCTGTCTGATTTCACGTGTCTTGAAAATTAATGTTTCTTGCTCAGTGCCCTCTTTCATATCACTTGTTTAGTTGCCTGGTTATGTGTAAACACTTTGTTTTTCTTTGGACAGAACCAATCCTCTATTATGTATCCAACGTCTGTAAGAAATTGCTTATAATGTAGGGGTAGACAAACAGTTTGGGATGTTGAGCACATTTGAAATATTATTATCATGATAGTTATGAGTATGGCTGTTCATAATGCATTTATTTAACTCTCCTAACTCCCAATACTCTCTATTATTTTAATTTTATCTATGGCAGTCAAACTTCCAAACTGCTCAACATATAATGACAGCCTATAATGGGGACTTTGCTCTTCTCCTGATTATGGCAAATGGAGCACAAGTATATCTGTAATCTAGATAAGACGTTTATAATATTTGAGGTTTTATATTTCATAGTTTGTATTTTTACCTCCTGTGTTTTTATTGAAACATGACATAAACATGCCATATGATAAATAATCCAAACAAAGCACTGAGCTGTTGCCAGTTATCATTTTTATACTAGCCAACCCAATGAAGAATGTGTGAATGTGTGTGTGTGTGTGTGTGTGTGTGTATGTGTATGTATATATATAGGTTCAAATGTCCTTGTCTCTCCATCAGCAAGATAATTCTCTAAAAAGTAATGTGAGTAAAATGGAAGTTTTCTGGGGAGGGACGGAAAGGGAAGAGAAACCAGCAACAGAAAGGGTGAAAATGGGCTAGATATGGAGGAGGCAGTACAGGAAAATAATACCCAAAAACACTTCCCTATGGGAAACTGTGTAGAATTGTGTCTATTGCTCAGTTTTTAAATCTCTTCCCTCTTGGTCACATAACTAGAATGGAGCAAATGCAGCACCTCCTGAGCTTTTCAATGAATACACACACCATACACCACACACATTACACAGATGCAGAGGAAAAAAAATGCAAATACATATAGAATGCATATACAGTATATCCTTCTTGGTAACTCCAACAAAAAGGTAAAGGTTTCCCCTTGATTGACTCAAGGGGGCGGTGCTCATCTTCGATTCTCAGCCAAGGGAGCCTGCCTTGTCTGAGAGATGTTTCCCTCAGCATGTGGCCAGTACAAATGTACAAAATGCAGTAATCTTTCCATCAAAGTGGTACCTATCTATCTACTCGCATTCGCATCCTTTTGAATTGCTAGATTGGCAGGAGCTGGGACAAGTAATGGGTCTCAAATCCAGGCTGTCGGCTTTCTAGCTGACAAGCTCAGCATCTCAACCGCTGAATCATCACGCCCCCTTAAGACCATCATACCCACACTCAAACAGAGGCAACACATGTTGACCCTAAGATTGGGCCAACAAATGCAACACTTTTATCACAAAGAATGAAATACAGATCCCTTTCCCGGTTTCCCCTATCTTGTTATTCTTTCCAATGCAAAAGAATGTTGGAAAGAAATTATATAAACAGGATTTGGAGGCTGTCTGTCTCTGTGACTGTCTGTCCATCAGCAGAATTATAGTCCAGAATTGGACCAAACCAGAAAAGAAAGATCAAACTTGAAAATGAGCCAGATTGAACTAGGTGCTGCAGAGAGAGAGAGAGAGAGAGAGAGAGAGAGAGAGAGAGAGAGAGAGAGAGAGAGAGAGAGAGAGAGAGAGAGAGAGAGAGAGAAAAGAAACCAAACCAAAACTTTTATAGTGCCTCTTTCTGGGAGAGAGAATAAGGTAGAAAACTGAAATGTTGCCAATTTTTTTCATTCTAAACCCCGCCTTTTTCTTGGTCACATGACCCAGAATGGAGCTACTTTAAGAGGTTGGAAAAACTTCCAGAAGCTGAGCTCTGTATTCCCTAACTCAGAGGTAGGCAACCTTGGCTCTTTTATGACTCGTGGACTTCAACTCCCAGAATTCCTGAGCCAGCCATGCTGGCTCAGGAATTCTGGGAGTTGAAGTCCACGAGTCATAAAAGAGTCAAGGTTGCCTACCCCTGCCCTAACTGGTCATGTTCTAAAAGTGCTAGAAACTGATGGGTTTGCCTGACAGCTTTTCTATTTAATTTTGGTTAATTAAAAGAATCATTAAAAAAAATAATAATCAGGTGAGCCAGAGAACTAAGCTAGTATCAAGAGAAATGACTTTGGGGCTATTGGAATCAATCAACACCTCATTTGCTGCCATTGGGATAATGAGTAGAAGAGTATAAAATCAACACACTGTCTAAACCAGGGATAGGCAACCTTGGCTCTTTTATGACTCGTGGACTTCAACTCCCAGAATTCCTGAGCCAGCATGACTCAGCTTGGAAACCTCTCCCTTTCCCCTCAGCATGGCTGGCTCAGGAATTCTGGGAGTTGAAGTTCACGAGTCATAAAAGAGCCAAGGTTGCCTACCCCTGGTTCTAAACCAACCTTCTCCAAGCTAAAAATGTTGTTCTTCGCAATATAAGTTGTCAATACTGGCATAGTAACACTATCCAGGGATGACGAAAGCCCAAGGAGCAGAAGGTTGCTCCAAAGGGAGCCATTTACAACAACTTAGAATACTCTGAGAGACCCTTTCTTGAAGTAGTTTTTGTCATCTCTGTATACTTGTATATATGCATGTATATATGATGCTATTTTGTTCTGTCCCAGAAGATAAATGTTTAGGAGGTTCAGTCTCTTTTTTCCCCACAAATGTATTTCATTGAAGGGAGGAAGAATTCAGCTTTAGCATAGGTAAAGTTCCTCTTTAAAATAGAATTTATGTGTAAATATCAATAAAAGAATAAAAGTGTAAGATGGGACTTCAAAAAGAATGAATTTTTTTTTTAAAGAAAGTTGGCTTTTCTTCCCTATTCCAGATATTAGGTCTTATTCCTGATTATATTTACATCTTTTGAAGTTTGCTACCATTTTATCACAGAGGAGTAAGCAAGGAGAAAACCAAAGTTTTGATGCAGATACTGGAGATGCTATGTCAGCTCTGTTGCCTCTCACTTACTTCTTGATTATCTGGTCTCTCAGATATAGGTTCCAAAGAGAATGAAAATGGCTAACAGGTAAGTGTTTATACTACAAAACAGATGCTCCCCTGACTTTTGCATTGCTGTGCATTCATTTATGCAACTTTGTCTTCTGATCTGCAGCAACAGCCTTATGATGAACAACTATTACCATGAATCCAGATTCCCGCTAACACTGAAAATAACTTTAAATAGGTCAAAGAGCGCCACTGTCTGATAAAAATGTTTTATCAGTCCCAGATCAGAATCAGGAATTTCATATGGAAAAGCTTGTTTACAAGGGAATGCAACATGGAATGGATCCTTGGGGATCAATGACATCTCTCAAGTTTAATAAAACCATAGCACCTTCTCGCTTATTCACTCTCTCTGTTTTTGTTTTTTTTTGTAACAACGTTACTGGGATTATAAAGATCCATATGGATAGCCAATCATAAAGTTAATTTAGATCAGATTTCCCCACCCTACCTGGAGCTGCATCAATATATAAGCTATACATGAATGCTGAGTTATTCAACAGGGCTAACTGATTAAAGTTTTGTAGACACTAAAGATTTAACCATATAATAAATGTGGTTAATAATTCCAGTTTTGCTACTCCGAAATAACTACAAATCTAAAACGCTGCTGCTGTACTTTTAAACGGCAAGGGTAAAAAAATTACTGGGCTCCCAAAATAGGTACGTGGGTTCTTATTTATTTCAGTTAAATCTTGTTTCAGAGAGACAGAGACATAAAGACTGCAGGATAGGCAACCCTTAGCCTATTTTGAAAAAGCCAAAGATCTCTTTACAATCCTAAGGATAAAACTTTATCCCTTTAATATTATCATTGTTCAGACGGGGATGGAAAAACAGGATAGCTAATACATGGACAGCTTTTGGTAAGATCAGGTCCTCCTGTTCTATTGAACTACAACATCCATCACCCTTGGCCAACATGTTTTGGGAAATTGTAGTTGATCACATCTAGAAAGCACCAATTTGAAAATCCACTTAATGTTGGACTAGATGGCATCCCATTACTTATCCCTGAGAGCCAGGATATTATTTTGACTGTTGACAACAAGTTTGCCTTCTGTTCTCTTGATAATCTTGCTTTAAATAAATATTTATTCAGGTCACTTCTTTTAATCTGGGAGTGGAAAATTTGTGACTTCCCACATACAGCTTCCCATCTCACTCACTGTTGGGCATATAGGATGGGTCACTGAGAGCTATAATTCAGTATCATCTGGAGATTCACAGATTCCCCATCTCTACACGATGCCTTGTTTAAGACTGTCACAGATAGGATGGAGTTTGGTGAACGGTAGCCACCCTGTAACTTGTCATTAACAGTGTACTTTGAGTACTGTAGATTTGGAAAACAGGGACTTATCCCCGATGAGCTTGTCCTCAATTAGCAATTCAGAGGTGCTTTATAAAGGTAGCTCCCCTGAACACTGCATTTGCTCTCCTAGCTGTAGGAGGGCGGGATTTTCAGAGGTCTTTGCACACATCAGCCTGTTCCAGAGTAGGATGATGGTGCAGCTTTCATCTAGTGGCATCTAGTTCAGTTCACTCAATTTGCAAACACTCAGTGAAATTATAGCCTAATTAATTTCCCTTTCTATCTACCTTCTGTCTTCATTGACAGGGAAGCAAAAAAAACGGGACTGGAGAAACTAAGACAGGACCTCTCCAGGTCTCCTTGACCTGAGCTTTGAAGACATTAATCACAGGATTAATTCAACCACTGAGAGCAAAGGCAAGTATTCACTAAACATTGGGTTGCCTGAAGATCGTGGCATTTTCTAATCCCAATAAACAAAGTGGTGGGATTTATTTTAATGAAGAATGTATGTTAAAGTATGTGTGTGTGTGTGTATTTATATATATATATATATTCTGAGATTTATATATATATATATCTTGCACTTAAAAAGCAATATTAACTGCTTGGGGGGTGTCCATCTTCCTCATTTTCCCTTCCTTTCTTTGTGCATATATGGGGGGGGGAGGTAATTTTGAGATGAGGCAATAGCCCAAAAGCATACTATTGATTTTTTTTGTTTTTGCTCCAAATGGGAAATCTCAAGAGAGGGTAAAATGGGAGGAGGTTGGGGGGGGGAGGAAGAGAGACAGAGAGGGTTAGATAACCTCTGCAATTTTATTGGCTGACTTACCTTGAAGCCTGTAAGTTTGAGCATGCCCATTGGATGGGCGTATAAAAGAAGGGGCAGTGAGCGCATCGGTCTGTCTTCTCAGTGGAGCAGTTCATTGAAAGTATAGCTGCTACTAGCGGAGCTGAACCCACCAGCCCTGCCTCTGGAAACGAGATCCAAGCAAGAAGACAGCAAAGTAAACTATCCAGCTACCTACGCACGCACGCACGCACATACACACATACACACACACACACACACACACACACACAAACGCACAGAAAAAAGATAAGAGGGACTCACTAACACCAAATAGAACCAGAAAAATCAGCCAAGTCAGAGTCACCATGTCAAGAGCAGAGGATGAACGCTGCAGCAGCAACCCAGGCTTGCTCCAAACCTCAACGCCAGAAGTTGAAAACAGCCTTGGCAGTTCAAAGGTAAGGAAGAAAAACAAACCCTCTTGGATCTCTCTCTCTCTCTCTCTCTCTCTCTCTCTCTCTCTCTCTCTCTCTTTCGGAGAGGAGGCGAAGTGAGGGAACTGGGTGGTGCGTTCAAGCGGCTTTTGGCGACGGCGCTGGCGGCAGCGGCAAGCATCAGAACGGCTCTCCCAGAGCGAGGGGTCCGGGCGCTTAGGTCGCGCTGCGGGACTGGCTCCCTTTCGGCTTTGCGTGCATGAGTTCAAGGCAGGACGCCGCCTGTAAAAACGCAACAAAGCTGTTAACTCCGTTCGGGCCGGAGAGAGAAGAGCGAAAGAGAAAAAAAAATCTGGCTCTCCTTTTGAGCTCTGCTTAAAAAAACCAGCGACAAAGATCCTCCACTTGCCTCCTAAGAGACTTTTCTCTCTCCTTCTCTCTCTCTCCCCCCCCCCGTTTTTTCCCCCCGAAAGGGCTCCCCTACTTTCAGCACTCCGCCTCCGGGAAAAAAAAAAAAACAACAAGCCGGGGTTGTTCTGTTTTGCTTTTTATTTATTTTTTTTGCACACCTTTTGTCAGTCCCTCCTCTGTCCCCCACTTCTCCCGGTAAAGTCTGTGCGAAATTATTTGCCGAACAGGATCGCTTGCAGAAGCGGTCGGCAAATGGAGCGCCGGCTTCTTCAACCAGCTCCTCGCTTTGATTTTATTATTATTGTGGGGCTTTTTTTATTGTTACGATAGTTATTTTCTTGCCCCCTTTGCGGGGCAGAGTGGGCGAAGGGGGGGGGGAAGAAAAAACTTTTTTTTTTTTAGTTCTTCGTTCTGCGATGCAGATAAGTTGACACTAGAGGGACCCCGAGGGTTTGATCAGAATGCTCTGGGTTATTTTTATTTATTTATTTATTTATTGAGTTTTGCGATGATGGTGGCGCTTTTCTGCTTTTTACAGTACAGGTTAGGCGAGCGGGCGGAGGGAGAGATGCACACGCTCCTGGCTTGTGTAGCCAAGAGGTTGTATGAACGTTCCTACCCAGAAGGAAGAAATGGGTGTGTGTGTGCGCGCGGGGGGAGAGTGAGTGTAGGGGAAAACAATCGATATAAAAAGCCCCGATGAATGAGATGCATTGTAGTTCCTGAATGTTAGAAGAGGAAGCGGTGGGCAGAAGTTGTGGGCGCCTTTTCCCGCCTTGAGGTGCCTTTAAAGCAAAGCTAATCAACGACCTTCTAGCTAGCCCGGGGATACTTTTGACTGCCGAAAAGTATATCCTAAAGAGCCGGTAGCTCTTGTGACGTGTGCCGCGGTGGGAAGTCTGGAGCAGGAAATCCAAAGGTGTGCTTTGTTCTTGCCGCTAGGGGTTGAACTGCGAAAGAACTGTAGGTGAAGTCGGTAAATGTCCGGTGCGCGATTTGGATACTTGCTTGGTTTGCCTGCCCGTTTAAGGACACGCAAGGTCATGTTCTGAATGTTACGTTTATATATTTGGCATCACTTCTCTCTGCTTTCCTTAAGCTGCTTAGAGGAGAAAGCTTCTGAAGATTGCTGCGTTGTTGCAAAGAACACATCGTTCTTAAGGCTCTGGTGGCTATTAGAGTTAGAAACGCTATCGCGTGTTAGATCAATGAGGAGTGAAAACGGATCAAAGCAGGACAATAAGCCAAGAACTTGAGTGAGAAGAAAGGTCTGGCAAGAGGGTCTCCTACTTCGTGTGGCCTTATTAGGATAACTGTTATTACTATTATAGTTCCCCTGTTTTCTCTTCCAGTTTTCTTTTCTTTAGAGGAATTGTTTGGAGAAGCTTAAAAAAGTTTTAGCACTGGGTAGAGCCATAGGGATTGGAACGCAGAAGGAAGCTGTGGTTTTCTACAGCTTTCAGTGTGTCTGAATCAGCCAGTCATAGATCAACCCAGTTTCTAAGGCTCAGTTTTAAAACAAACAAACAAACAAAAAGACAAGACTGTTAAACTGGGTAGCATGAAAAGATGCTTGGGACTTGAGAATGATGCTTTAAGCCTCCCAGCTGATGCTCCTGAGCTATATAGCATATTACTGTTTATAACACGGTGCTGTGCAAACTACTAGCTTCTGTAGAAAACAGGGATATAATATAGTTGCTTTACTTGAGGATGTGTTTCTCTCTCCCCCCCCCTCCCCTGCTCTGGCACAAAAAGTTGTAGCGCTCCCCTGCTCTGGCACAAAAAGTTGTAGCGGAGAAAGAGCTGAGCCGGGTTGCCATGCAAAGGGGAAGCAGTGAAAAGGGACTCCCCTTGTTGTTGTTGGAGCCTTTATGGAAAGCTGTGCAGCTAAAGCCTTTACTTTACTGCCTTTCAAGAGGAAAACTGTTTACCTGTGCAGTCTCTGTCGACAAGGTCATTCAATATAAGAGTTGTCATTCTCGCTCCTGGAGTGATCTTGATCAGCAACATCCCAGGGAAATCAGTGAAACCTTTGGTATTCTTCTATTATGCAGCTAAATGCACACGGGTCCTGGATGGTTTAAAAGGTCTTCTTCTTCTTCTTCTTCTTCTTCTTCTTCTTCTTCTTCTTCTTCTTCTTCTTCTTCTTCTTCTTCTTCTTCTTCTTCTTCTTCTTCTTCTTCTTCTTCTTCTTCTTCTTCTTCTTCTTCTCTTCTTCTTCTTCTTCTTCTTCTTCTTCTTCTTCTTCTTCTTCTTCTTCTTCTTCTTCTTCTTCTTCTTCTTCTTCTTCTTCTTCTTCTTCTTCCTGAGCCCATTTGGGAGAGGGGGGTTTCGCTGCAGTGAGGGCAAGCTGCATGCTACTCTCCTGTTAAAATTCATAATGGCAACTTAGACTAGCTCATTTATCCCACAAGGTCATTTCAAAGCAAGTGCCTACTTCATTAGCTGTGTACAGGAGAGGAGGAGGTCCTGAAATAAGATGCTTTTAAACAAGCAGAGATAGCCAAGGGACTGTTTTGTTAAATGAAGCTGGAAAAGAATATGCTCCATATTAGCAGGAAATGCAACAAACACAAATGTGGTTTTGGATGAAGTCTGTGTCCACTTCAGTCACCTTAATTCTCCCTGTAACTGAATGATGTAATACTGTTGTCTGTAGCTTTGAGTTACTTCAGGGCTTGGAAACAAATGCAGAAGACCGAGAACAAGCTGTGAATTTGGGAGATTAAAACTGATCAGTTCAGCTGGCTGAAGACATTTAGATTTTCTTTTTTCCCCGTCTTCTGCCAGATGTTTTTCAAAAGTGAAGCAAATTTGTTTTATTATTTCTTTTTAAAACTTGTGAATATAGTCTTACTTCTTTCTTTAAAAGGCCTCCTGGAGTGGATCCTCAAAGTTCAAGCAGTTTCTTATACTCTGACGGAATGAGTAAACAGGACCAGCTCTCCCTTCTTCTGCCCTTCTGTCTATCCTTTCTTTCCCCCAGTCTAAAGGCTTAACTGATACCAATGTCCTTTTGGAGTGGTTAAGGGAATTGAGTGAACATAGACTGTATTTGTTACCAGGACAAAGGGCAAGAGAAAGAATGTCCTTTCATTTAAGTGTCTTGGCTGTCTGGAAAACTTAGAAAATGACTGTGAAGGCAAAGCAATGGCACTAAACAGCAAAAAATGGATCTTTTTGCAGTCTTTCTACAGGGTGGTCTGGCTTGCTTCTGTGTGTGCAAGGTAAGAGAGCTAGGCAAAATCCTTTTACGTACTTGCCTTTTCATTTATGCACTCCCAATTATGAACACATTTATTTATGGTTGGGATTTTGAATAGTCTTGAAGAACTCACCTAAATTCATGGTTGCAGCACCCCACCTGAAAGATAAGCTAAATAGATCAGCTCCTGCATCAATTTTCCTCAATCTGGAACTCCTTGATGTGTTGGGCAGCACATACCAGAATTCACTGCTGGCATGACACCTGCTAGCTAGGTGAACACTGTCCCACAATTTTGGGGCAGGACCTACTTTCATCTCTTTGTGGTAGGTTTAGAGAGCACTTACCAGCTCAGCTGAAATAAATCCACCAAACATTTAGCATAGCTGCTCCTTAACTGGAGAAATGTGAGCTCATTAATATATGAGTTAAAAATTGCTCTGTTTGATTGGTTTACGACTACGTATATTTGCATAAGGAAAAAAAAGTTTTCCCTTTTTTAGAAGATCCAGGCCTGTTTCACAAGAGACACTACAGCAGCAATGATAAATCAGCTTCTCCTGATTGGTCTTCTGCTTTTTGCTTTTGGAGAGTGTGCTTATACTGCGAATTTTAATCTCATGAAGTTTCAATGAGTTTGGAAAGACTGCCTGGACAAGTCCCTGCAGTTTTTTTGGCAACATTTTCAAAAGTGGTTGACCACTGCCTCCTTCCTAGGGCTAAGGGAGGCAGTGGCCCAAAGTCACCCAATTGGCTTTGTGCCTAAAGTGGGACTAGAACCACAGTCTTCTGGTTTTTAGCCTGCTGCCTTAACCCCACTAGACCAAGCTGGCTTTTAGAATATTGTGGACAGAATACTGGCTGATGGTTGAATTTCTGGGCTCGAGGAGAGGTGAGAAGATAAGACTGCAGGGAAGGGGAATAAAACAACATAATTGGAAAGTTGTAATCACACTAAAGTACACCACACTAAAACATGTTGCTGCCTATTCCATGTGTATGTCTATGTAAGATGGCAGAAGATAGTATACTGTGAATTCTTAGCCAATAGTTCTATAAAAAGCTGAGTGGAGGGACACATAACCTTCAGGGTAGAGATGGTAAACAGTGATTTAGAATACTTCATCCACGCTCTGTCACCTACAACTCATTCTTCCCTTCCATTTTTCTCCCAGTAGGGTGGGGAAACTCTCTTCAGGAGATTACCATCAGAAATTAGCTGGACAAACACACATGGAGAAAGTACCTACCTGCTGATTCAACCATCATAATTTGCACTTTTTTAAATCAGTTATGACCTAGAACAACTTATATTTGTGCTTGCTTTTCAAATGTGCAAGAATTTAATATCACTGGGGAGATTGTCAATTCTGGTTCCTCTGGAGGTGCCTGAAGATGTGCATGTCTATGTATATCAAACTTTGGTGGTGTTAAAATGTAACTGTCTAAACCAGGGGTAGGCAACCTTGGCTCTTTTATGACTCGTGGACTCCCCAACTCCCAGAATTCTGGGAGTTGAAGTCCATGAGTCATAAAAGAGCCAAGGTAGCCTACCTCTTGTCTAAACCCTAACTATTTAAAATTTATGTTACATATCTACATTCTCATGAGGCAAATAGATGCCCCCATGCTCATTTTTAATTATTTGAATGGCTTAAACACATTAATATGAAGAGATATGTGTAGACCAAGTCTAGACCACTTGATATTCCAATCCATTGACTTCCTTAGAGTGAGAGAAATTCCCAAAGATTATATGCATTTGTTTTCTGAAGCACTGAGGTTAAGGCATCTATTCAATTTCCTAAAAAGCAGCCCTATCTGTCATGCTGATCTTGGATGGACATGGAACATGTTTAGTTACATCTTGCAGTAACTCCCTAGTTTCCCAAAATGCCAGAACAGCACCTGCTGGAAGTAAAATATGGACTTGGATTTGATTTCCTAAATCAGTATCCTGATGGGACCATGTAATAACAACTTCCTTAGCAAAATATTTGAAGGACATCACATTAAGAAAACTGTCTTTCACTTCTGTGGTATATTATGAGCTGACTACAAACAGGCCCCATTGCAGCATTGACTGCTAAACCTCCTACTAAGCTTCTCTTATCTCTACTACTGCATTGTCTTGTCTTCAGTGGAGTAAAGATGCCAGGTTGGTTGTTTGTTTGCAGAAGATTCATCTGGGGGAGGGGAAAAAAAAGGAATTCAGCACTAAGCAATTAAAAAGCTCTCCTTTTTTGGCCTTGTTTCCTACCATATTACATTGACCTCTAATGATAATTGGGAGGGGGGGCAGACTCAAAATAAGGAGTAGGTTTTTAAGTGGGAGGGAGAGCTCACAGAATAAAAAGTAGATTGTGCATTGGGTTCCAGAGGCATCCATTGGGGGATGGATATCCACTATGTTTCAGAACTGTTATATTATTTTACTTGTAGATGTAAATTGAAATAGGTTGTAACTTATTATTTCATTTAAGAGGAGGCAGCTTTGTATTACACTGTGTCTGTAAAGAGTAGCCATATATCAAAACTGTTATGAATAAGTAAATTTTAATAAATAATTTTGTCAAATAGCAGAAAAAAATATTTATATGTGCTAACTATGGGTCAACATTTTTAAAAAGAAAAAAAAATGAGAATAGATTCTAACATAGAACTGGAAGAATATCTAATTCCCATTGCTGACAATAGTGTCCTAAAACTATCTAACTTCTGATCCAAAGTTTGGGTGGGCAATTACAGCATAAGAGTGGGTTGGGATTAGCTGTGGCTGCACTTTCTGGCTGCCTTTGTAAAAATACCATAGGCTTCATCTTCAAAGAAAAGAAGGAGCTGAAGAAAAATAGAATTGGTTGTGAGGACTGTAGTAGTGGCACTAAAGAGCTTTAATTTGAAGCCACCTCTTTCCTCAATGATCACTTTCATTTGACAAGTCAGAAAAAGGTCTGTGTGATTATCTTTCAAGAGCAGTGCCAACATTCTGCTATAATGGGGCATCTATCTGTATATTTTTGGCAGACGAATATGTGCCACATCACCTCTTGTTTGAATAACCCTATAGGCAGGTGAGAAGAGAGATGGAGTAATAGATCTCACAAGGGGAGGTGTCCAGTAACTATCAACTTTTGACACAGAGATAGATTTCCCAGATTTGAGTCCTCCTGGAAAAATGAAGTTTGTGTGTGTACACATACACACATAGATTTTGCCAAATATATAAAAATTAAGCAATCTTTTATGAGAAATCAGCAGGGACAGGGTCAATGACAAAGTGGTTAAACTAACATTTGAGTCTTGCCAGGAGGCAAAAGTTAATAGGGGATGGGCTTCCTGATCATAAATTTTAACCAGCACATGTTGCATTATTTAGCAGTCTAAATACTTATATGCCTATGTGATCATATGCAAATGATCTTATTAAATGATCTTAGGCAGCTGATTAGTCATGTTTGTCACATTTTCACAGCATTTTTTAATTGTTAAGAGCATTACTGATTAGTACTAGCTTATTGAATTCTTTGGACATATCTCTGTAGACTTGGAACCTGTTTGCTGGATGAATCAGAAAACACAAGACAATACTTGGAAGCTGTGTATCTAATTAGCATTTCCTCTGATAGCATTAGCCTTTACCTGCACATACAGGATTGGGCTGCTGACATGTCACCATTAGCCCTTGAAAAAGCAAGTGGAGATGGATGTTGAGATGTATTTGAATATTAGTGTTTGAATACTACATCCATTAGGAGATGGATGTTTTTATTGTACCATTGAATTTTGCTCTATGGGGAGAGTTTAACTCCTTCCTTCCTTCCTTCCTTCCTTCCTTCCTTCCTTCCTTCCTTCCTTCCTTCCTTCCTTCCTTCCTTCCTTCCTTCCTTCCTTCCTTTTTCTTTCTCCCGAACAGCCTCCATTTAGCAATGCAGTAAACTTCTTAGAAAAGCAACATAGGTAGATTATTTGGTTCTAAGCCAATGGAAGAAAATAAATTGAATCTATATTAATCAATATTAACACACAGAGAGACACACACAGACACACAGACACACACACACACATTCTGGGAGTTGAAGTCCACACATCTTACAGTGTTGCTGAGGAACACTGCACCAAAGACTTAACATACCATAAGTTACTGGAAAGCTAGTATTCCATGATAGATAGAATGGATTAATGGATAGAAAGCTGGCCTTAAACTCTGCCGAGGGTCACGTTAGAAAGCCAGGAATAGATTGAACTAGATCACTGGGATTTTTTCCAACTCAATGAAAGGTCATCCCATCTGCTTGATGTGGTTCTGATGTAGTAGTTAGAGAGCTGGTATGTTTTCTTTTAAAACAGTAATGCTGATCTGATTTAAAGCTGTCCAGAAAAACTGTCTAGATACAGAGCCACAGCACTTTGGCAATTAGCAGATTCACCAATTTTCATTTTGTATAGTGATGCAACATTCTTGTAAAAGGCAGAGTAAATCTTCCTTATTCTTTCACATGCAGCAGGTCTTTTCTAAAATTATATCTGCCAGTTTAATTTATGTGTTTTAACAAAATATAGTGCTTTGAATGATTGTAGTTAGGTTTTGAAACTAAAAATTAATCACAACAGAATTGCTGACATTTTTCATCAGGGGTAGAGAAACTTCTTTTCACACAGACTCCAGCTCATGACTTTACTTGGGCTCAAAGAGGAATTGAGAAGTTTATAATTTTGCTTTCATCTTCACCTCATCTTCCATAGAAATGCAGGAAGCTGTTTCCATCTTTGCTGACCTACATCTGGATTTGAAAATAATGAAACAGGCTTAGTATTTTGATTTCTATTACTTGAAGCAAAAGCAGAGAGAAGCTGCAGGGAGTTTTACCTGCTTTTTTTTTTAGTGTGTGTTGTGGTATTCAGAAGATACATTTGAAAAAAATATTTCTTTATGCCAGTGTTTCTCAACCTTGACAACTTTAAGGCATGTGAACTTCAACTCCCAGAATTCCACAGCCAGCATTGCTGGCTGTGGAATTCTGGGAGTTGAAGTCCACTGCCTTAAAATTGTCAAGGTTGAGAAACACTGCTTTATGCTTACAGATTTCTATAATTTTTAAGCCTGTTGTCCAAGCACTGTGTACTTGATCCATGTCTGCCTTGCTATGACTGGTCTGACAAACCCTGTTAGTTTAGAGGTCACTTATAGGAGCAGCTTTTAACATGATGGATTTTTCTCTTTCATATACAGAAAATGTGCATCTCCCGGCGGATATTGCTGCTTATGCTCACCTTCCTGGCATATACGATTGATTCCGTCTCTGCATACAGTCCTGCTGAAACTCTTTGTGGTGGAGAGCTGGTGGATACACTACAGTTTGTCTGTGGGGACAGAGGCTTTTATTTCAGTAAGTATTGGGGGGGGGGGGAGTGAAATGAGTTCAGCTTGGAAAAGTGCCAATATATCCATGCATAACAATACACGGTGTTTTGGAAATTTATACATGAAACAGCATCTCAGGAGGCCTCACCTTAGCTATATATGCTATGATAGCTTTTGTGTATTGCTGGTGGGTGGCTGGGCCTGAACTGAAAATCCATGTAATCTGGCAGATGTGATTAAGCTCTAGTTCCTATGAATCCCAGCCAGAATGGCCAGTGATAAGAAAAGCTAAATGTGGTCTAAGACTTCTTTTGTACCTGAATAATATCAGACTGCTTGGTTCAAAATCTTGTATTCTACATCTGCATGATCATACAATCACAAAATGCAAATAGTTCTATATTCCTCTTATAGAATTTGAATTGCTTACAGCAGTGCTTTTTTTGAAAAAAAAAAAAAAAGGTGTTGGAATTCACCCATGCCATACAACCCGCCTTGCCTACCCTACAAGTTTCCATCCAAAAAAGGTGCCGGAACTCCGTTCTGGGCGTTCTATGACAAAAAAAGCCCTGGCTTACAGCCAGAATTAAATAAACACTCTGCAATCCTTTATCTACTTACTGGCCAACCAACACCCTTAACTTCATTCAGACATGCTGCAAGGTAGTCATGAATACTGAAAGTCCATCTCAGACCATGTGAAAACTACTGTTGACAACACCTTAATTAAATAATACCCATTAATAAGTAAGAAACCATCCATAGTGGTGTTATCAGGAGAAGCAGTACATAAAATCTTCCTTAATTATTAGGCCTTATCTAATTTCATTTGTATCTAAAATAGTGCTTTGGGGAATGGCAACTAACTAGGATTTGGAAGTTTTACTTTCAGGAGATTTAGATTTTCACATAAAATTCTGACCACTGTGCCCCAAAGACTTCAGTGTAGAGAAAGAAAATATATGATAGTATTAGTCTTTGTTGCTATGAAGGAAACATTCTTGCAAAATTTTAAATCTTTGAAGACAGAATTCATTACTTGGGTTGTGTAAATCTCTAAAAATCTTTTCAATTTGATCCACTATATTACTAGTTGGTATCCTGGTGGATTGTTGTATGGGTTCAATCCATAGAGAGTGGTTGCAGCATATGGGGACTTTGTAATTTAATTGTTAACACAAATTGCTGAAATATTTTTTAAAATGCTAGTCGCCTTTCCTTCCTTCCTTCCTTCCTTCCTTCCTTCCTTCCTTCCTTCCTTCCTTCCTTCCTTCCTTCCTTCCTTCCTTTCATTCATTCATTTTATAGGGCCACCTATCTCACAAAATGTGAATCTAATACTCTGGCATGTACATATCCTTGGTATCCTTTTTTAAAAATATGCCTGTGTTTTAATTTTTCCTCAAGGAAATACATGCTTATTTGATCGACAGGGGAGAATTCTAAACCTTTTGCTCATTAGAATTTATTTACACCTCTATTACATCACCCTTCTCCAACCAGATATTCTTTCCAGGCATGTTGGGGTTATATCATCCAAAATTCTCACCCAGTGTGAACTTGGCTCACATTGGCTGGGATCCTGGGAAATATAATCCCCCAAATCTGGACAGGATCAAATTGGGGACGATTATTCTGCAAAGCATCCAATTCCTTGTCCTGGTTGTCCTGTCATATTGCGTCTGGCATCCTGAGTTGTCCTGGTCCCTGCTTCCCATATTGTAGGTGGTCTGAATCCTCTTCTGAAAATACTTTTAAAGGGAAGTTGCTTCTTAGTCTCTTTAATCTTCAGCTCTGTCCAAAACCACCAAAGGTCAAGACCCCAGCTGGGGCAATTCATCATCACTCTATTGAAGTCAGACCCGTAAGCTTTAGTTCTCTCTTTAGATTCTCCAATGGGGGTGGGGGAAGGCTGGCAGTAGTTCTGAAGAAGGGATGTTGAGCTAAAAATACTCCCGCTTAGGAAGTAGTTAATCAGCAACATGCCCAATAAATGTGTTTTCTAAGCATTTCTGGCAGAAGAGGAAGAGGAAGAAGTGGAAGGTGGCATTAAGGGAGATCCAGTAATAGTGATTCGTGTTCTTATACTAGTATCAGTGTGTTCTTATACTAGTATCAGTGAAGGACACAAGATGGAGTGTTTAAAGGTAGGCATAGTAGCCAATATTTGAGAGGTCTGATTCCAGCTCTTGGGGGATTTTTGAATCAGAGCAAAAAGCCAGTCTGACATAGGTAAATGAAGCTTGAATCTCTGTGTAAATCAGGAAGAGATGAGGGTGAGGGAGAGCTGAGCGAGAGTCCAGGCATCTGACTTCTGTAAACAAGGGCTCCTGTTTCTTCCTTTCTAACAGCTGATAAGAACTTAGCTCTTTCCAGCCACTTACGCTGACAAAGCACATTCTCTCCTTTCTCTCTCTCTTTTCTCTGCATCCCTCAGAATAATACTAGGAAAAATAAGGGGGTGGGTGGTGGTGGAAGGGAAGCTATTTTGGGGGAGGGGTTTGGAACAATGGATGCTGCTGCCCAGCCACTCGACAAAGGCCCTCTTGTTGGTGCCCACATTCCTTTGTCAGGAGAAGAGAGGATTGTTTACACCCAAAGTGTTCTTACGCTTGATTTGGTGCTTGATTGATCCGATGGAAGTGGTACTCAGGAGAGTGTGTATGAAGGAGGCACAAGCTGTGGAATATTTTTGTGTTATTCAGAAGTATGGCACACGCGGGGCCCTGTACACAGCACATGAACATTCCCTCTTATCCCTCATATATACGCTTGGGGATGTACAAGTGCATCTGAACTTTGACCCCAGACTTAGCCACCAATATTTATCCTCCTTGCAATTTCTGTTTAGGAAAAGAGAGAAAGAAAGAAAAAGCTAAATTGGGAAGGGGAACTAAGAAAGAAAAAGGAAGAAACTAAATTGAAGAGAGGAACTCTTATCAGTGTCAAGCCACAGCAGCCACATGTCTTGTCTTTTGCTATGGCTGTCTGTCTTTGTTGATGAACATGATCCTTGGCCCTTACCTGAGATGGTGCTCAGAGGATAACAGTGTTTATTAGACACTGATAAATAAACATGAGACTTATTATCAACTCTGATTCTCGGCAGTATCTAGTTAGGGGGGCTACTTGTGAGGAGATCCATGACATCTCTTCAAAAGGAAAAAAAAGTTGTCATTGTGCAACAGGAACTAGCAAAAAATAATGTTTGTGCAAATCCCAAAGGCAGCAATATATTTAATCAATAGTATAGTGCATATCAGGAGAGAATCAGAAGATCCTGGTTAAGGTGTCATGATGATCACTCTCTTCTTTGTTTCAGTTACTATCTCCAATTATAGGGATGAGAAGTTATACTACTACTACTACTACTACTACTACTACTACTACTACTACTACTAAAAATATTACATAATGGTGGTTTATGTAAAATTTCCTTGTCAGTTTACCTTTTGTTAGCAACAACACCTCACAGTTTGCTTATGAAGGCATTTATCAGCATTCTGGAAAAAACACAGCTCTCAGCTGAGCATTTGTTCCTGTTTTTAAATAGAATTGTATTTTCTTTCAGGAGAGTAGCATATAATTTAGAACATAGGTTTTTTTTTGTTTGTTTCTTTTTAGAAGATCACACATCAAATTGCCAGCTGTTTTGAAGTGGGTAGTGAAAGCTGTCCAGTTGCTAACAAATAGCGTATACTTGGGGAATAACTTAGAAAGAAAAAAATCACAGATGAGTAAAGGAGTTTGTTTTCATCCTAAAAAGATAGAGCTGTGACTAACAGAAAGCAGATTGGCATTTCATACATTTTTCTCCTGGATTATGTATCCCAAGCCTTGTTTTGATTACTTGCATTCAAATAAACTTGCTTTTAAATTACTGAGTTCAGTAAGCTTAGCTTACCTTAAATTTATTAAAACCCTATTTCCAAACTAGAGTTCTGAATCAAGATTTTTCTGGACTGTCGTATTTAAAGGAACTTCCATGAAACTTTCTGTTCCACCATTGCAACACATATAATAGTGGCTTGAAAATTGACCAGACCAAAACAGTGGGGTCAGAGAAAAAAAATTATGGGGTAATGACAGTAATTTTGCCTCTTCATAGATGGAGAGGCTGTGTTGTACTTGTTTGAAGGAACAAAAAGTTTAGAATACAATCCCTGCAGCACCTATCAGCCAGATTAAAAGGAAGTAGCATCAGATAAACAACCAGGGAAGAAACAATACCCTGATCTAGAACGATGGTGTGTGGGGGGGCATTATATACACAAACAGTCAGCGATTCTACTTTGTCTTGTACTGATTATCCTAGCATGGTAACGAAATGTTTGTAAGAAAACAACCAAATTGGATCTGAACAATGCATATTGTCATATATAAGTAAAATATTTAAGGTAGAGCTAAATATCTCCTCTCAAATAATTTGATGAGTGATACATTAGCATGAAACCAAAGCAGTTGCCATTAGAATGGAATTATCTGATTTTTTAAAAATCTAAACTAGGCTTGTACTAACAAGTGAAATAAAATTTATTCTACACCAGCTCCAAGTGAATTGTATTCTTTCCCAACCTGGCATCTTATTTATGGGTTGAAAATAATTTACATCATTAGTTGACTGGTATAGATGAAAATAATAGTGCAGTGGCACCGGTTGTAATTGAAAATTTGTTTTGGTGAGTTGCAAATTGGGTAAACCGAGAGCAGCTTGATTCATTTCTGCACTCCTGCTACCTTACCATCAAATGTGGAATTTGCAAAGCTCTAAATGGACCATGTGGGTGCTGCTGATTTTAAAAGAAAGAAACAAAACACATTGATCTATTTCTCCATTGTTTATCTTAAATACTTAAATGTGTGGCATCACTTATTTTCAATTGAACTTTTGTGTCAACAGGTAGGCCTGTGGGTAGAAACAGAGGAAGACTCAATCGTGGCATTGTGGAGGAGTGCTGCTTCCGGAGTTGTGACCTGAATCTTTTGGAAACTTACTGCGCAAAATCTGTCAAATCAGAACGGGACCTCTCTTCATCTCTTGTTTTACCAGCACTAAACAAGGTTGGTAAAGATCCTATCTGAGTAATCAGATACATTTTTGAAAGAAAAAAAAATCCCATGGGACTACAGAACCCTTATCTTCAGTATTTGCTGCTTTTGCAGGTATAGCAAAATAATATTATCCATGTACAGATAACATCTTCTCCCTAAGCAACTGTTTCTTAAAAGAGAGTCCAGAGATGGGGGTGGCTAGGGAGGAATGACAATGAATGGTAAAGTACAATATGTCCACTGCTTGTCCAAAAATGGAAGTTGTAAAGTCTGCTCAAGTTACCTATTTGCTTGGCAGAACATTGCAGGATATTGAGTATCATGCTCAAAGTGAATTGGGCATGTTGATAATAGCAATCCTATTCATGCTTATTTAAAAGAGAGCATCATGCAACACAGTGTAAATACATTGCAAATAAGCACACCAGCAGAATTGCATTGCCAGGATAACGTCAGACAGGTACGGGAGACTTTGTTAAGCAGTCTTGTAAATGGGACCTACAACAAAGTACCAGGTAATCAGGCATACTGTCTTCCACGTTGCCTGTTTCCATCTCTCCTCTGTACAGGTTGACTTTATTTACCACTCATGATAGTCTTCCATGGGTACTGAGCGTGCTCAGTTCTCAGTAGGCTGTTTTGGTGAAGCTTTTACCTTTCAGGGATGTCCACTGAGGAGAATTAGAAAAGTCAAGTTGGAGACTGTGACGAAAACCTTTTGTTGACATGCATTGCACATCTGGTGAATATATGCAGGCTTTGATAACACAGTTACAGCCACCATCTTGACCTTTTGACCCCCCTCCTGGAGATGCTCCTTTTACTTTTAGCTTTTTCCCTGCTACTTCTGTCTTTATGACAAAATGTAGGGTTCTTCCTGTTTTGCCAAGACAGCTCCTATTTCCAATCTCCATTCTGCTTTTGCTGAACTAAACCTCCTACATGGGGAATGAGGTCACTATTATATATACCAGCCTGCCTCAAGCTGGTGCTCTTCAGATAGTCTGACTGTATAAGGAGACCTTAAATCCAATACACACGTGAGGAAAACTGATGAGTAAGATTTTCAGTATAGCTGAAATCCTCACTTACTTAATGTCCCATTTAGCAACTGTTCAAAAGTATGACAGTCTAAAAAAAAAAGCTTTGAGATCAATCTTTATATTTATGACCATTGCAGAGTCCTATAGTCACATGATCACTATTCAGATGCTTTGCAACCAATACACCTCATGTACAACTGCCGTAACATCCTGCAGTCACATAACATCCTGCAGTCACACAAATCACCATTTCTGTGCTTTGCAACTGATCTGTGACAAGCAGAAGTAATAGAGAAGGCAGAAGTAAAATCACAAGTCACAACTGAAGGGGAAATAAGCCTGTCGCAGTCACATGATTTTCCATTTAGCAACTGCATCACTTAGCAACAGAGTTGCCAGTTTCAATTGTGGTCACTAAGCAAGAACTATAAATCTTGTATGATGCCTGACTTTCAAGTGCATGCAATTGATTTGACTCAAAAATGCAGTACAATGAAATGTGGATAAACTATCCAATTTTATCAGATGCCCTTGGATACCTGTGGTATAAAAAACTTTTCCCAGTGTTTTCAGGAGACAAAGGCATAAAGAAAGGGAGATCTGAAGGAAAGTCATTACAGGTGTCAATAAGCAGGGGTAGGCAACCTTGGCTCTTTTATGACTCGTGGACTTCAACTCCCAGAATTCCTGAGCCAGCTGGCTCAGGAATTCTGGGAGTTGAAGTCCACGAGTCATAAAAGAGCCAAGGTTGCCTACCTCTGCCCCAGAAGAATGCATTCTCTGTTGTTTCAGTTCTGTCTGCTTAGCCATGTGACATCACAGCCCAGTGACAGTCCGTATCCTTTCGGTTTGTCATGGCAAGCAATAAACTGATCCTCCTTTGCTCTTCTCTCCTCGTTTCTCTCAGGATATCTTCCAAAAGCCTTCCCATGCCAAGTACTCAAAATACGACATTTGGCAGAAGAAGAGCTCACAGCGCCTTCAGCGAGGGGTTCCCAATGTCCTCCGGGCCCGCAGGTATCGATGGCAAACTGAAGGGCTGCAGGAATCTGAAGAGTCCAAGAACCATCGCCCATTGGTTGTCCTGCCGACACAGACACCTCTGCCTGTGCACACCACCTCAGAAACGTCAGGCAGCCAGAAGTGAACTGTGCTGAACTATTTTGCAGAAGTGACTATTATTATTTTTCCCAGTCTCATGGGAGGTGTTTTCAAGGTCCGGCCCCAGCCTTTTCTCTCTTGCAGACCAAGTCAGAGGGGGGAGAGCAAATGTCCTTTCCCACCAAGGAACAACAGAAAAAGTGGCACAGGAACACCAAATGATTGGGATTATGACATCAGTGGTGGCAGCAACATTTTTGTGGCATTGTCTTTATAATTATTATTTTTTTTTAATCTATTGGTTGGCTTTGTACTTTCCTACCCAGTATTTTCAGCTTGAACTTAACAGGGACAGCTAAGGCACTTGAACTATATAATAACAGACTTGCCTTTCAGTCCATATACTAACCAATGAAGACAGAGCGAGAGAAGATCATGGTATTAAAAGAAGGCCAAATTCCTTATTTCAACTGACAGTAAAAAGAAAAAAAAGGGAAACAAAATCTGAAGTTTTAAAGGTTGGCCTAACCTTTACCCCATTTTATGTGTTTTATAAGTCACGATTGATATATTTGGGGGGGGGGGCTGCACATTTTAAAAGCTAGAAACAAAAAGATGAGGCCCATGACCTTTTTTTTTTTTTAAATTACACAGTTCA
Organism: Crotalus tigris; assembly: GCF_016545835.1. Lineage (NCBI taxonomy): Eukaryota > Metazoa > Chordata > Lepidosauria > Squamata > Viperidae > Crotalus > Crotalus tigris. The sequence continues at coordinate 288,666 of NW_024096961.1, read as the reverse complement.
AAATGTACTTGCACCTTTTAGAAAAATCACCGATGAAGTGAAAGAGTTTGGGTGAACGTAAGTTCACTTTAATGGCGGAGGCGTCAGCATTGCACATTTGCCACAGATTTAGTTGAATTATATGAAATATATATTATATATATAACTTTTTTTTTTTTTTGGCAGAAAAGCACTATTTTTAACGGGACCATTTTGTGTGTGTCTAGTAACTGAAGAGGGATTGTAATGTTTAAATGTTGTTAATGGTGCTATTGTAAGTTGGAAGGGGAAAACAAACCCAGAAATTACAAGAGGGCAGGGTGGGAAGGACAAGATCTCGAAATATACTGAACTTGAAAATTTTTTAGCTTTTCGTTTTAGGAAAGTGTGATAAGTGTGTTCTTTTTTTTTTCTCTTCTGAACTATAGCTTGGTCATGACCATAAGAGCTAATTGCCACTCACATGTATACATACAATAGCACACACAGGCAGAATCACAGATACATCTATATTCATTTTTTTAGGTGAAAAAATATATTTTTAAAAATACTTTATTCAGTCTCTGTTATCCAAATCCTCTTACAACATGCCTTCTGCAAAGGCCTTTGCATGTATTGGAGAAGTAATCCATCATGGACCTACTAACTCTATTAAGTGTTTACCTTAGCTTCTGCAGAACAAGAGCTACTTTCCTCTTGGGCAGTTTGGTCATTTTCTGTTCTGTCTCCCTCAGACACCATTGCATCTGGTCAACGCGTAACTCTTCATACCTTTCAGGGCTTCCGAGAAGATAAACATCATGCCTAGATTTGCCTTCTTAGGATAGGTCGTTGAGTTAACAAACCTTCCTATTTGGTTGCTTTTTCTCCTTTTCCAAAGAGTAAGTGGTTGGAGAGACCTCTTGTGCATTAAACAGAACCATTTAGAACCACACTATGTTCTTCCAGTCATGTGGACGGAAAGGGGAAACACAAAGGTCTTGCAAGGAAGGAGAAAGAGGAGGTATGTAGTTGCAGTAGCCTTTTTGGCTCTAAGGGAGGCGTAGCCATTCTGCCTCCTCATTCTTGAGGTGTAAAAGAAGAACCTCAGGCTGAATGCATTATAAAAAAGTAACAGTGCAGTTGGTTAAATCCCATTCCTTGATTTGAGCAATGTGCAAACTGGTGGTTTTATAAAATTATCAGCTGTTTTAATCTTAGATTCATGAAGGGAGACCCCAGTAATCCTATTTTGTACACACAGTTGCTTAGAAAAAAAGGGACATCTAATTCATTCTGTACTGGCTTTGCTTTATATATATTTATATATATATATATATGTATATATATGCGCATTTAAAGAACCTAAAGATTATACTTGAATTGTATTCTTTTCCTTTTTAAATGTAGGGTTTGGGGCTTTTTTACACACGTTGTCAATTTTGAATTTTTTTTATCTTGCAATCTTGAGCCACGAGGCCTTGGCACGGCCCTGTAAAAAATCAACAGTAGTTCCCTTAAGTATGAAACAGAAAATAATTACTTTAATTCAAAAGTAAGTGGAAAGAGGGAGCAAAAGAATTTAAATTCTTAAAAAAGTTTTGTTTGCAAATGAGGGTTGTTTTTTTAACAAAATGAGCCCACTTTTATGCGTAAAATGTTCAGACAGGTGTATAAATGTTTTTTCATTGTATTCTCCCACCCCACCCCTATATTTAATATATCAGAAGAATGGAACAGGGAGAACTGCTTTTGTTTCAAGGGATAATAGTGATGAAAGAGAAAAGGGAATTTCTGTATAATCTGGGCTCTGTTTTTTTTTTTTTTTGATAATTCTTAAGAGAGTTATCCTTATATTGCAAAGCAATGGCATGCTGGCTTTGGGTTTATAGTGTATTAGTGAATAGGGTGTTCTTAAAACTTACCACTGAGAGTTTGTCAACTGGGGAATATCTTCACAGTTAGCAGGAAGACTCTGTATGCATACAGTTTTGGCACTTCCACATCTTGGAAGCTAGTTCTAGAAGACTGTACTTCAAGATAGCTTCTTTCCATCACTTTGTGTACTTAGGTACCTTAGTGTCAGATGCCTAGCTTTTAAGGATGCTTTACTAATATCTTCTCCCCAAAGGCACGTCAGATTTATTCCTAGTGACTAAATCTGAGCAAGGAGGCTTGAATACAAGAAAAAGCTGCATGTTGGACAGCATCTTGCTTGCTTGCTGAATTTCCAGCTACAGGCACTCTTGTAAGGCTTTGGTCCTATGCTTTTGCATTGGAACAAGCCCTATTAAACAGACTAACTGTTCAAACAAGTTGGACTGCCTATTATTTAAGCAAAAATAATAATAACAATATTGCTATCAGAGAAAGATGTGTTCTCTTCACAAGATATGCAACTACACCAAAGGGAACATTCAAATCACCTACGTGCCTTGGAAATACTGAGTTGAAAGTTGTTCAAGCTGGCTGAAGAGATTGTAAAATCTGTACTAAGGAATGCAATGTTTGAGCAGTAGGACAGATGAGGATGTCTTCTAGCTTTCTGTTGGAGGAATCAAAATATGACGAGGCTGGGGTTGTAATTGAGATACTTAACATGGACATTCTAGAGAAAAGGAACCCAGCTCAATCTGTTAGGAGTTACCTGTAAGAACATGTTTATTGTAACAACATAACTGATTCTAGGGGCAATTATAGTTTACATAAAAAATGTTATTGGTTATTTTCTTCTTGCATGATGGGAAAATCCACTTAAAAATGAAACATTACTGGAACACATAACTGGCCTGTTTTCTTCAACCCTCTGGTGCAAAGCCAGCACACTTGAGGGAAAGAGCACAGTTCCCCTAACTGGTCCCACTGTTTTACTTCATCCATTTCATTTGCAAAGGCTCAGTCTTTTTGGTGATGGACCTTGCTGCCTCTGCACTAAATGAAGGGAAGAATTATACTTGTTTTGTTTTTTTAGGGTTTTTTTTTGTGTCTCATTGTATGTATTATTGTCTGCTTAAGTTTTATATTGTGGGGAGGGTGTGGGGAAGGGGGGGAGATGGGGATTGATGTATCTTGAAATACTTCACTTGTGTGCACTCAATTTGCCCGGATTCTGCACCTATTGTACTTTTCATTCATACAGTATCAATAAAGCAATCAGTTATAATGTCTTTGTGAATGACTTTCTCTAAATATTGAACTACTGTATGTTTAATCTGCAGTTAGTCATTATCTAAAAAAGTATCTTTGAAGAAACCTATGGTTGGTTTAACTCTCCTGTGACTTTTCCACAGATTTTGATCTGCATATTTCAGTTGGTTAAACTTGTTTTGTGTGGTAAACTGACTGGGACCCAATTGACCTGCTAAGGCATAATACAGTTTGTTTCCCTTTGACATTTTGTGTCCTGTGATTCCAAACATTACCATTGGAATCACTTTAGGTGCTTTAGAACAATGAGTAAACTTTAGAACAATGCATGAATCTGGCCACTTTGATTAGCTTTGTACAGCAAACTGTGGTTAGGCAAACTGGGCTGTCCACCCAGTTGGTTTATTCATAGCTTTTTATTCCACAGACCATGATTAGCCAAATTATTATTTAGCATAATGTGAGCAAATGTAAATTTAAATGTTTCAAATTTTTCATGGCATCAGATGTTTTTACCATCAACTCCCAATAATAGATACCAATTAAAAAAAACCTTCAATGCATGAAAGTCCAGCTCAATTGTCTCCATTGAGTCTATTCCCCACTCCATTGTCTGGAGAGCAGTTGTGAGGCTTCATGAGAGATGACAAGCAGGCCTGAATAAAATCTATTCCCACAGTGAAGTGAGTTCAGTTCCGAGTAGACTGCAAAATAGCATGACTGGTTGCCATAAAGGTATAAACACCGACACATGAATATAGTAGCAAGGCAAAACCAAAATATATTTTTAAAGTCCACTTATTGTGATAAAGTCCTCTGAGATTGAGCATGGGGGTCAAGTTGTTTTGGCTGATCCCACAAAACTAAGCAGGCTTGGAGGTCGTTTAGTATTTGGATTGGACCCACTGAAGCCCCTGATTAGGCTCGGCTGGGTAGTGAAAGAAGCCACCCTGAAAATAAGAAAATAGCAAACCACTTCCAAATTGTGGCTGGGAAATTCCATGGATGTCCAGATAATCACCAAGAATATGGAGCATCTCAATGGCATTTGTGCTCTTCTTTATTTAAATCCCTCTGAGGTGAATGCACACCATGCATTCTTTTATTTCAGAATGATATTCAAATGATACTCCTGCATTGAAAATGTGGAATATTTGAAGAGTATATAATCAGGATTAAAATGAAAACATCTATGACACAGAAGAGATGGTATCCAGACAACAGCACAAGCTTGCCCATGGATTCCTGCAGAAGTAACCAGCTGTGCCCAAAATTTATATGCCATCCCATTAATGACCCAACTCAGTCCTCTAAGATCAGTAACAATGAAGGCCAGGTGCAGCATTTAAGGAGGTCAGAAGGCTAGGTTCCAGCCAATTTTAATGACTTGTTCAATATTTTAAGGAGTGTAAGCCTCTACCTATTTGAAAGAGTGTTTACAGATTTTAATTCCTATTAATTAATTTAATATATTTGCTATTATCATAGGGGGTTATGAATAAAAAAAATGACTTAGAAAAATAATACTTAAAACTGCTAATTTTGTCAAATTAATCATTTATTCTAAAAAGGTTTCTTAACCTCTTAAGGGATTTCAAGATAACCAGTAAAATATCATTTTATATATATAAATAAATACGAATCCCGGGCATATTTGTTCAATGATGCAATCTTCGATCTCCAGGAAGAGTATACTCCAGTTATTTTAACAATATCCTATACTCCATATCATTTTAACAATAAATAACTGGAGTATACTCTTCCCGGAGATCGAAGATTGCATCATTGTGTGTGTGTGTGTGTGTGTGTGTATGTGTATGTGTATGTATATGTATATATATAGGATATATATATATATATATATATATATATATATATATATATATATATATATATATATATATATATATATATATACCATTAATTTCTAATGTCTTTACATCCAAACTTTCTCTTATTTCTTTTAATAAGGGTTCTAATGAGACAATAATATGTGGCAGAGCATCACACACACATTTCAAGGAGTAATGGGAAGAAAAAGCAGATACCTGAGGAATGAAGAAGCTGACTGAAGAAATAAGCAGATAAGCAACACTTAATTGATTCATGTTGCACATGGTGAGATTTTGCTCAGCATCACAAACTATAAAACCTTGGAAAACAAGGGCAAACTGAATGCTTCTTACCCAGATAAAAGCTTTCCATTTTCTTTTAGCCACACAGGTGAGTATGAGTGATGAATGACGGGTATATAATACTGTGTGGATGCCTATCTTGTTAAACCAAAAAACGCAGGGCCCTCATTATCATTGTAAGATCTTAGCTGTCTTTTAACTGGAATACTAGATGAAAGTCAGGGATAAATATCTCACTAAGTAGTGACGTGTGTTTTCCTTGAGTAAATTCCCTCAGCTGATATAAGCTCTATGCCTAGCAATCTCAGCTGCTTGTGAACTAGATTAAAGCAAGTAGGAAGCATGTGGGAAGTGCGATGAAGAATGATTGTGAGCCAGATAAAAATGCCAGCAGCACTTGGATTTTGGAAAAAGTTAAGAGTTTACAATTTACAGTACTATAGCATTAAAAATTCCAGTTAAGTGAGGCATTATGCTATCCAATTTCTTGTCAAATGAGAGAATAGAATAGAATAGAATAGAATAGAATAGAATAGAATAGAATAGAATAGAATAGAATAGAATAGAGCTGGAAGGGATCTTGGCGGTCTTCTAGTCCAGCCCCCTGCTTAAGCAGTAGAACCTATACCAGTGATGGCGAACCTTTTAGAGACCGAGTGCCCAAAAACTGGCCCTGCCCCCGCTCCACCCCATGTACCGCCCATGCTTTACCCCACCCTGCCTGCCCACAGGGCCACTCACTGCCTCCAGGGCCCACTGTAGATCTCCCAGCAGCACCATGGCAGCCACGCCCTCTGCCCATGCTCCGCAGCATCAACTATGTGCGATGGGGCGTGAGGGCAGAGTCTTGTCTACGCTGCCTGGCTGCCATGTCCTTGACTGCAGGGCTCCACGTGGGCCACACTCGGGGATGACCCTTCTCCAGGAGGGCTGCTGGTGAGGAGAGTGTCATAGGAGGCAAGGGAGGCAAAGGAGGCAAGGCTGGGGCAATGGCATGTGTGCCCACAGAGAGAGCTCCAAGTGCCACCTCTGGCATCCATGCCATAGGTTTGCCACCACTGACCTATACCATCTCAGACAAGTGACTGTCTAGCCTCTTCTCCAGTGAAGGCAAGCTGTTCCACTGGTTAATTGTCCTCACCGTTAGGAACTTTCTCTTTAATTCCAGGTTGCTTCTCTCTTTGATCAGTTTCCAACCATTGTTTCTTGTCCTGCCCTCTGGTGCTTTGGAGAATAATTTGACCCCTTCTTCTTTGTGGCAGCCCCTCAAATACTGGAATACTGCTATCATGTCATATCATTTATTCCAGGGCTTTCCCTAGTTTTATCTTCTCAATAACATTTTAACTTTATCTTCTATTATTGATTTATTAATAGATGTTTATGTACTTATGGGAGCTTTGTTGCATTATTTTAACAGTTATTAATTCTAAAGAGTCACATCCTTCTACTTATAAAGGCATTCATAATATCCTTTAAAATCCCACCCTACCTTTTTTGCAATTTTTTGGTATAAAACTTACCCCATATATGTCAACCATAGGTAAGGAACTAAGCATTTTGTTTTCCAAAACTAGCACTTTATAGAGTCACTAGTCTCTTGCATCCAAACTACCCAACAGCAAGAGTTATAAGGTTGCCCTAGATCTTATATTAAATGTTTGATCCAAGGCAGTTTGAGTATGCATATGTATTAATAGGAAAGTCCAATAGAGAAAGAACAATTTTACAGCCTTATAAATGATAAGGTAACCACAAAAGAGAGCCATGAGCATTCTTCATAGTGTGAAAACAGGTGCACATTCTTTAGAGTGCAATCTACAGCTTTGATGTTTGAGAGGTGTCAATGCTCAAATTGTTATTCTAATAAGCAGATCTTGTACTTCACTCTAGAAGGGAGAAAGTTAAAGAAGCAGGGCACATCCTTCTTGCATGGCATATATTCTATATTCAGTTACAGACCATCAGGAACATACTGACTCTAAAATAAAGCATTCTGTTCGCCGGAATACAGTTGGAAATATTCTCAGATAGTCCTCTAATGCAGGGGTCCCCAACCTTGGCCACTTTAAGACCTGTGGACTTCAACTCCCAGAATATAATAATAATAATATAATATAATATTATATTATGTAATATAATAATAATTATAATATATAATATTAATATAATAATATATTATAATTATAATTATTATAAGAAAATAATAATAATAATAATAATAATAATAATAATAATAATAATAATAATAATAATAATAATAATAAAGTTGAGGACTACCAGTATTATATTGTGATTGTGATTGTGGCAATATAACGATCCTATGATTAAATCCTCATCTTTTATTCCCCTTTTATAATTTCCCCTAATTGAATTAGTAGCTCCAATACTCTGGGAATTTGCAATCCTAACTGCTATTCTTTTGGTCTTAGAAGTGTCACCTCCTATAACTCATTCTCCTGGGCCAAGGGTATGGATTTTTAACACTATTTCCATGAGGCAATATTCCAATTAACCATATTTCAAATATTGAGATGTATTTGGATATACTTGAGACAATGTAGTAATTTGTGTAATGTAAATCTTACTCTTTACAGTATTTCTCCATTCAGTGCAACCCTTCCCCCCTCTCCCTTCTTTTCCCACCAAGGCCTTCAGAAATGCCAATAGGATTGTTCTACAGATAAACCTGTCCTGGAATTGGATAGTGGTGAATACAGGTGGTCCTTGACTTACGGCCACAGTTGAGCCCAAAATTTGCCCCATTTTCTGACCTGTCTTGCCACATTTCTTAAGTGAATCACTGCACTAATTTAACAACTAATTGAGTAAATTAGTTGTTAAGAGAATCTGGCTTTCCTGTTGACTTTGCTTGTCAGAAGGTTATAAAAGGGGATCACATGATCCCAGGACACTGCAAGCGTCATAAATATGAACCAGTTGTCAATAATCCAAATGTAAATCATGTGACCGTGGGGATGGTGTAACGGTCTTAAGTGTGAAAAATGGTTATAAGTCACTTTTTTCAGTGCTGTTGTAACTTTGAACGGTTACTAAACAAACTGTTCTAAGTCGAGGACTACCTGTATAGACTTCTGCTGTTCCCCTCTGATTTTTTGCATAGTTATTAATATATACTATCCCTTCTCAACGTTCTTGCCTCCTAAGTTCTTATACCTCTGATTTGAATTTATTTTCAACTACCATTAGTTCCGAGAAACAGTTCTTTTTTTTTGGGGGGGGTCTCCTTATTAACCCCTTTCACACCCCCATTCTTTCTCTCTAATAGATCTATCTATCTATCTATCTATCTATCTATCTATCTATCTATCTATCTATCTATCTATCTATCTATCTATCAACTGCTTGCCTGCCTGCCTGCCTCTCTCTCTCCCAAAAAGAAAATGTGCTCCTTGGTTATCTATTTTATTATGTACTTTAATTGTATGGATCTGAAACTGATTTATCAAGCAGGCACATATTGCAGCTTTTGAACTATGGTTAAAGTAGCATTTTGCCCAAATGTCAAATGATGTGTTACGTTATTTATATCAGATATTCTCTCTCTCTCTCTCTCTCTCTCTCTCTCTCTCTCTCTCTCTCTCTCTCTCTCTCTCTCCCTCTCTCTCTCTCTCTCTCTCTCTCCATCCTCCCCCCCTTCCCTCTCTTTCAGTGCAGATGAATACTTTTCTTTCCATGTAAATTGGAGACTAATCTGAAGAGGAATGTTTAGTAATATGTTTTCCCACACATACAAACCTACACACAAGAATCAGACAAGGTTTTAAATTTATGCCTTTTCTGAAGAGTTTCAGCTGATCTAACCTGAATATTTGGATAGTGTCTTCAATGCAAAGTATGTTTATGTGTCCTAGCCTTTCTCATGATAGCTTTTTTAATACAACAATTTGAAAACCTAATAATAATTATAATGTTCTCTTCAATGCAACATTCCATGTCCTGAAAACTCATGCCGATCTCTGGGAATAAATTATTTAGCCAATTTAATGCAAACAATACTATATTCTGCTCTTCATGTAATTTCTATAATGTTTTGAACCATAAAGTTGTAATGACAATTAGCATTCTCCAGATATAATGATCTTCCATGCAGGTCTTGAAATTCTCTTTTCACTGGCTTAATTGTGGCCAAATTCCTTTCATGCTTTATTTGCAATATCAGCAATGTTTACTACAGTGGATGACAACTTGGAAATTTCTTCTTGTAGTGGTTTAATTGCTTTTGACCAATCATTAGCTAAGTCTTCTTCAACTCAGCAAACTCTCTCTAGGAGTGAGAAAGAGACAGAGTCATTACCTGCTTTGTGCTGCAAAATTTTCCTCACTATCATGATTGATTGCTCTTCCTCCTCTTGAGGTCTCCAAAGGAGGACATTTACTCTGTTTTTTTTCTTCTTAGAAAAACAGGATTGTGTAATCTTTATCAAATTAAAAAGAGAATAGCTGGGGCAGCTAAGACACCATCTCTATCGGTGACATCATAACTAAATATGTTCATGCAATCATAGAGTCAGGGGGCTGGAAGGGACCTTGGAGGTTTGTAGTCCAACCCCCTGCCCAAGGCAAGGGTCCTTATTCCATCCCAGACAAATAACTGTCCAATATTTTCTCCAGCATGCACAACTCCAGAAGGCAAGCTGTTCCATTGAATAATTGTTATGAATGAAATGTTACCCTCTTCAAGTGGTACAGAAGAGCATAGCCTCTTAGTTCTAGTCTTGTTGGAGAGGCTAGGAGAAAATAATGATTATTTCTGAACAAGTGAATGAAAAGCTGAAGTAAATGTCTAGAGCAGGGGTAGGCAAACTTGACTCTTTTATGACTCGTGGACTTCAACTCCCAGAATTCCCAAGCCAGCCATGCTAGCTCAGGAATTCTGGGAGTTGAAGTCCACGAGTCATAAAAGAGCCAAGGTTGCCTACCCCTGCCCTCGAGTGTTACCCAGTGCTCCAGTGCAGAATTCTGTTTAGTTAACAGACAGCTCCCTAAGAAAACACAAATACTGCCAGTTTTTAAAGCCAGTTTATTCTAAAACTCAGGAGCCTGTGAGTTTTAGTCTGGCCTTAGGCATAAAAGCCAGCTGGGTAACTTTAGGCCAATCATTCTCTTTCAACCAAACTCACGTCACAGGGTTGTTTTTGAGGGGAAAATAGGAGGAAGCTGCATTCCTCACCTTGAGTTATTTATAAAAATAATAAAGGCAGGGTATAAATAAATATAAATATTGGGGGTACGATGGCTCAGCAGTTAAAGATGCTGAACTTGTCAGTTGGAAAGCTGACAGCCCAGGTTTGAGACCTGAGTACCCTGCAATGGGGTGAGATCTCTTCTCCAGCATGATTGGATGGAGAACCCACGGATGGGTTGTCTTAATCTATCTGCTCCAATTAGACTAAGTCTGAAATTCAGTACCGCCCCCTCTGTGCCAACTGCACCCCAGTTTTAGACTTAGTCTCTTTGCTCTAAGACGCGTTTTTTCTTCGCTCCTGGAGCAGAATACTGTGTATTCCTATTTTATTTTATTCCCTTTAGCTTAGCGCTAACCATTTTTATTAATAGATTTGATAATTAAAAAAAAAAAAGAAAAAGAATTTTTTTTCCAGTGATCATCCCAACCTGTAGCCTAGCAGGCTGACAGGCTGACAAACCTCCCTTTGGGGGGGGGGGGAAACTTTCCCTTCCTCCCTTTGAGAGCCTTTCAGCTTCACAATCAGCTTGAAAATTGGATTCCCAGAAGCAAGAGAAATCTCCTACCAGGGGCCGTTCCTCTGCATCAGAGGCTCCGTTCTTCTAACCAGAGCCTGGAGGCCTTAGAGGCAGGGGTAAGCTTGCCAATTGACTGGGGGGCTCCGCAAGCGACGACGAGGCTCGTCAGGCCTGGAGGGAGCCTTTTCTAGGTCCCTCGGCCTCAGCAGACCGCCCCAGCAGCAGGAGAAAGTTTTTGGCACCGATCCAATTTTCGGAGCCTGGAGGCCTTACTAGGCCTCGGCTTGCCTCAGCCTCTCTCAGCTCACCTAATTCTGAGGCCTGGAGGCATTATCGGCCTCGGCCAGCCTCAGCGCCTCCCAGCTGATCATCCTAACACCCTCCGCTGCGCTAGGAGCCCAGGCGATTCTCAGTTCAGGCCTCCGCTGCGCTAAGAGCCCAGGCGATTCTCAGGAACGAGGGCTCATCGCAGTTTAGGCCTCAGGCCTCAAGGCCTCCTTGCTAACGGCTGTTTTTGGCGCGCAGAGCTTGCGGCCGCCATTTTGAATTACCTCCCGGCCGCCATTTGGGAACTTACAGAGACCCAGACTGCCTGCAGGATCATTCCAGAAGGCAGTTTTCTGACAAGTTGAGACAGAGGCCTCTAGATTGATCAACCTTATCACCGGACAAGTGTGATTGGATTGGGGAAGGCTAGCTCGTTCCGGAAGGACGCAGTGCCTACCAACCCCCCTCACCGGGCCTGATCATCTCTGCTGGGCTCCCTTAGTAAGCTATAATGCCGAGGGGGGGTCATTTTGCTGAGGTTGAGCCCAAAGCAGATTCATCATGGCAGAAAAATCTACCATCGCCGGCCAAGAGGAATCATCCTACTGAGGCAAGTGGAAAGAATAACTCCAAACGAGCCAAGTCACGCAGGGAAACCACTAATCCACAGAGGTTCCCCAGGTCAGACAGGCACAGCGGGAAGGCCCATTTTTGAACCCCTTTCCTCACATTGTGCCTCAGCCCCAAGGGCCTGGTCTCCCCCCCAGGGGAATTTCCCAGCTAGAATCAGCCACAAGGGCGGCCCCAGGGACAGGCTTGACTAGCCAGGATACCCTTTATTTGGGCCCTCAGGCCACATTCACCCCCACTGCAGCAGGGCTTCGCCCTCCTGAGAACCAGACTCTAAACCCGGACTACCTTCAGTCCATGATAGCCCAGGCTGTGGCTCAATTCATGGCTTTCAATGCCCAACAGCCACCCCCACAATCCATGTATCATTCCCAATCTCCAGATATCATGGATGAACCTTCATCAGATCAAGAATCAACAGGGGCTGAACCATCGGGCCTGATTATGTCAGAGGACGAAGGTATCACTTCATCTGATCCCACCCCTCCTGTCAGTCTCTTTGACTATTCACTTTAATTTCCTGCTAATCAGGGCCTGCACAACTGCAAACCTCTCTCAAGAGCAGGAGGGTCCACCTGCAACATCCAAGGGTCCCCATGCCATATATACCGAGCCCTCAGCCTCTCAGAATCATATCCCCTTTTTTCTCAATATGGTTCAAAAACATGGGAGAATTTAGGACCCCTCTCAAGTCCTGGTACCGTAGAGAAGACATTATTCAATGTTGCCCATTCCCTGACCTCCCTATTGGAGATTCCTGAGACTGATGAACCATTGAACTCATTGTTTCCAATGCTAACATCCTGGGGATATAGATGAGGCACTTAGGGCGAAGAATAAAATGATTGACTCCGCATTGCGTAGGTCCCATCTGGCATCAGTCTGGGCAACAAAGGCGGCAACATCCATGGTCTTCTTCACCAGGGCTTCAGTCCTTGGGTTATGTGAGCTCCAGGACATGATCCCTCCGGACCAGCTCAGAGCTCACCAAAATCTGGGTAAGTTAGTGGCTACATCCCAGTTCATAGCCAACGCTTCTCGGCACATGGCTAGATACACTGTCTGGACCATCGCTGCAGACATCTCAGCGCGAAGGCTCCCTTGGCCCAGGAATTGGCGAGCAGACACCAAGGCCAAGTGACGTCTGGCCTCTAAACCTTACACAGGTGGACATCTCTTTGGTAAGGCACTAGAACCATACTTAACTGAAGGTAAGGACAAACATAAAACTCTGGTTAACTCATGACACAGAACAATTACAGGAGACAGTCCTTTCGACCATCTCCATCCTGGGACTGGGCCCGGGCATCTCTCTATTCCTTTCAAGGATCGTTCAACATACAGAAGCAGACCACAGATCCAGGCCAAGCGGCCCCTTCGAGGCATGGGGGGGGGCGTTCCTCTAAATGAGGCAAGTGATCTCACAGTCTCACCTCCCTTAGGAGGCCGGCTGGCCCTTTATTCCAGCACTTGGGCAGCCACCACTGCAGATGCGTGGTGTTAGACACCGTCACCCAAGGTCTGAGACTAGAATTTGTTCTCAACCACCTGACAAATTCCGCTCTTGTCCTATTCCAACGAGCAGGTCCAGGGCTGATCTTATGCCATAGCTCATTATTACAAATACAAGCAATTGAACCAGTACCACAAGACCATGAAGGACGAAGGTTTTATTCAAACCTCTTCGTCATCCCTAAGACTTCGGGGGGCTGGAGGGCAATCTTAGACTTGAAAGGTCTAAACCTTACTTGAGGTATAAGAAGTTTAAGATGCAATCACTTCAATCAATCCTGGCCAGCATCAGGCAAGGTGACTCTCGTACCTCAATAGACCTAAATGTGGCATATTTGCACATTCCATTTATCTGACCACAGCAAATTCCTCAGATTCAGCTATGCCCAACGCCACTACCAGTACAGAGCCCTACCATTTGGCCTCTCATCGGCACTGAGGGTATTCACAAAGGTACTGGCGGTGTTCGCAGCTCACCTTAGACAAGTTCCAATCAGAATTCAATGCTATTTAGATGAATACTAATTCAGTCATCATCATTCCGAAACGCTCAGTCAGACCTCGCCCTAGCCATCAAGGTTTTTCAGGAGCACGGTTTTCTGTTAATTTCTAGAAAAGTCATACTATACCAACAACCCGGCTCCTCCATTTGGGCGCTGTTATAGACATGGACAATTGTACCTATCTCAGGACCGACGGAACTCTATTCAGACCCTTGTATGTCAGATCCGAAGGGACAGAGTAGGCACATTCGCCTCCCTATCACAGCTACTGGGGAAGACGGTCCTGCATGCAAATTGTGCCATGGGCACACCTCCAGGCCAGAGAATTACAGTGGCCTTTCCTTCCATTTCAGAGACTTCACACCAGCACATCCCACCAGAAGGTCCGAGTTCCACGACCGGTGTTGAACTCCCTTCGATGGTGGGACTCCCCGGCGCTGTCACGAGGAGCAGAATTCAAAGAACCAGACAGGATTACCATTACCACAGACACAAGCCTGCTTGGGTGGGGGGCATACCTCCACACGCACTGGGCTCAAGGTCGGTGGTCCAACAGGACCTAAAGAACAAGACAAACTGGCTGGAACTCAGAGCCATACATATGGCCCTAAAGAGATTCAGCGATATAGTACTGGGCCAACATGTCCTGATTTTAACCGACAGCATTACAGCCAAGGCCCATGTCAACAGACAAGGGGGGACAAGGTCCAGGCCTCTCATGCAGGAGGCCAAATTGCTGGGGTCCTGGGCAGAACTGAATCTTGCCTCCATCAGGGTGGAGCACATATCCAGAGTGACCAACCAGCAGGCGGACTCACTGAGCAGAGCAACCATGGACCATTCCGAATGGCAGCTGGATCCGAAGGTGTTCAGAGAGATCGTGGACAGGTTTGGTTCCTCAACCTTAACCTTTTGCCTCCCCCACCAACTCACAACTTCCCAGATTCCTTTCCAGGTTCCCATCTCCATAAGCGGAGGGAACAGATGCGCTCCGCAGTCCCTGGCCCAGGGAACTGCTCTATGCCTTCCCTCCTCTGCCGCTTCTTCCTGCCACAATCAGGAAGATCCTTCGCAAATGAGCAGAGGTCCTCCTGGTTGCGTCGCATTGGCCGAGACGCTCTTGGTTCGCCGACCTAATGGAGCTCTCCGCATCCCCTCCAGGGAAGGTCTCAGCAAATCGCATTTCCCTCATTCAGGGGGAACTATGCCAACCAGTCTCTCAAAGGCTCCAGTTAACCGTCTGGCACTTGAGAGGCAGGACTTAGGCTGAGACTCATATTCGTTGAAAGTCATAGCTATGATTCAGCAATCCAGGCGACCCTCGATGAATACAATATACGATGCCACGTGGAGAGGCTCCCATAATTGGTGTTCGGTTCAAAATTGACCTTTTGGCGGTTTCAACGCCAGTTATCTTGGAGTTCCTGAGGGATGGTCTAGACAAGGGGCCTTCTACAAGCACCATCCGCAGGCAGGTAGGAACACTTGCCACAGTTATTTCCTGTGGTAATGAATCCTTAACACATCACCCTATGATACGCTCCTTCCTAAAAGGAGCTAACAACGCCAGCCCATCAACTGTACATGGATACCCCTCATGGGATCTTCATCCGGTTTTATAGGCTCTTGTTTCACACCCTTTGAACCTATTGACACTTGTTTATTCAAACAGTTATCGATGAAGGTGGCACTTCCTGTTGCTGTAACTTCAACCAGAAGGATCTCTGGACTGGCTGCTCTTCAGTGAGGAAGGACCTGTGTACTTTCCATAAGGACAGGGTAACCCTTAGGCTAGACTCCTCCTCCGTGACTAAGGATAAGTCCTTGTATCATAGATCTCAGGAAATAGTTTTGCCAGACTTCTGTCCTAACCCATCTAATGACATAGAGGTTCAGTGGAAAAAATCGGATGTGCCCAGGGCTTTATGTTGTTATATACAGAGAACCTCATCCTTCCACAGAACAGAGGCTTTGTTTGTATCCTATCACCCTTCATCACTAGGTCAGAGGGTTTCTTCACCCACAATACACAGGTGGATTAGAGCTTGTATTTCTCTGGCATACCAGACTCAGTCACTGCGAGATCCCAGGCATATCACGGCCCATTCCAGCGGGGTGCAGCTACTACAGCTGCCTGGTCTACCCAGGCCTCCATAGAGGAAATTTGTAGAGCAGAAACATGGGCATCGCCCTCTTCCTTTGTCCGTCACTACATCTTCTACGGCTTCATTTGGCCGCAAGGTTCTAGAACACGCATTAACATCGAATGGGACCCAGGCCCAATCTAATTCCCCACCCTAGGGACACAGGCTTTGGTATGTCCCATCCGTGGGTTCTCCATCCAATCATGCTGGAGAAAGGGGCGTTGTCTTACCTGAACGCCTTTTCTCAGCATGATGATGGAGAATCCACTCCCTCCCATTAGGTCAGTTGGCCTGCTTCCCATATTGTTCAGACGCGTCGGACTAAAGTCTGAGTATCGCCTTAGCCTAAAACTGGGGTGCAGATGGCACAGAGGGGGCGGTACTAAATTTCAGACTTAGTCTAATTGGAGCAGATAGATTAAGACAACCCATCCGTGGATTCTCCATCATCATGCTGAGAAAAGGCGTTCAGGTAAGACAACACCCCTTTTTACCCGTCCCAGCTCCTGTCCAGATAGCAATTTGAAAGCATGCAAATGTGAGTAGATAAATAGGTAACACTTTGGTGGGAAGGCAACAATGTTCTTTGTGCCTCAGAAATGTCTTGGACAGTGCTGGCTCCCTCAGCTGAGAAATAAAGATGAGCACTGCCCCCTAGAGTTGGAAATGACTGGACAGGATAATCCTTTACCTTTACCTTTATAAATAAATAAAAAGTTTTCATTCATGTGCTATTGAAGGATTGTCATCATTCCACAATACAGAAAAGAAAAGGAAAAAAAGTGTGAAAAAAGAGAGAAAGAAATCCATCATTTGCTTTATCCAAGCAAATAAAGACAATTTTAATAGCTTATTATCATTTCCAAATACAATATAATCTCCCTTCACTCCATAGCTCATCTTTTAAGTGAAAAACAATATCCAAATGCTTCATCAATCATTCTTTAAAAGTAAAAGTCCAATAAAGGCAAAAATGGACATAACAACTTTTCTCTTTTAGCCCTGATCAAATAAGCCAACCTTACATTCCTTTACTAAATTATAAAAGATATTTTAACTCCTTCAAAAAAGTCCTAGTGTTACTTTTTGATCACCTATCTTTCAAGCAAAAATCGTTCAGAATTTCTTTTGTATATCTAATAAATAAATAAATAAATAAATGGCCTTCCATCTGTCATTTCTAACAAAGTCATTCAAAACTTAATAGAGCTCTTTTTGTATATCCAGTGAAAAATATCCAAGCCATATTTCTTTGTATATTCTTCATCTCCTTTAGAGAAGAAGTCATCCATTGGGTCCATATATCTGCTGATAATTTTCTCACCCTTGTTATTGCTTATTATATTCAAATCCCCTTTGAAAGTAATTTTAAAATTATCCATCAAATCATGCAACTTGTTCTTATTCTAACTTCAGTACATGTGCTCTGTCCATCTTATCAAGAAATTTGTCTATATTACCAAGAAGCTTTGGCAGACAAATATTCAAAAATTAGTGTTATAGATTTCTGCTCCATTTTCTCTATATTCTAGCTCCCTCTAGTGTCCAATTTTCAAGACCCCCTTATTATAAAAATAATCCCAAACAATCACTATTTTCCCATGAGAAAAAATATTTTAATTTATTCAAACCTATAATTCCAAATAATTTGAACGCTTAATCCACGGTTATCTTTCCAAAATCCACATTCTAGGCGCTCTCTCGCTGCATACTAAAAAAAAAAAAAATCATATAGTTCAAAAACTTTTAAAATTAAATATAAACCATCTTCTGCTAAGGAAAAGGGGACTTACCCAATGAATACAGTAATTCAAAGAGTCTTAATCTCTCCAGTACAATAAAAGAAATCCAAAAAATAATTAAGAAATGAGGGTTGGTCATACTTAATGTTCGGGAAAAGCTGCTCTATGAGTGTGAGCTTGATGAAATCCAAACTTAACCTCTCAACACACAAACTAACTGCACCACGATGCAAAAAAGATGCTGAGACTCTAGAAAAAGTACAGATAAGAGCAACAAGGATGATTAGGGGACTGGAGGCTAAAGCATATAAGGAATGGCTGCTGGAATTAGATATGTCTAGTTTAATGAAGAGAAGGATGAGGGGGGACATGATAGCAGTGTTCCAATATCTCAGGGGCTGCCACAAAGAAGAGGGAGTCAAGCTATTCTCCAAAGCACCTGAAGGCAGGACAAGAAGCAACAGGTGGAAACTAAGCAAGGAAAGAAGCAACCTAGAACTAAGGAGAAACTTCCTGACAGAACAATTAACCAGTGGAACAACCTGCCTCCAGAAGCAGTGAATGCTCCAACACTGGAAGTTTTCAACAAGAGACTGGACAGCCATTTGTCGGAAATGGTATAGGGTTTCCTGCCTGAGCATGGGGTTGGACTAGATGACCTCCAAGGTCCCTTCCAACTTTATTATTATTATTATTATTAAAATGTCAGTTTCTGCAATCTATTTACAAGGAGCAGCTATCTGGCATCATATAGATAATCTCAACAATTTCTCTTTCTTCTGGAGAGATTTTGCTGGTCTGGATCCAGCATCCAGCCATGATTCTCCCCTCAAACACCATCCCTCTGACAGTAGGACATCAGTTTGCCATGGTTTTCACAGGAAGTCTTCACAAGCAAACAGCTTTTGATGTTTTTACTTTTGTCTTGATGGAATTAGAATGCCTTAGAATCAGAATTCTCTTCTATATGTGCAATATCAAAGACGAGTTTTCAAAAAAAAAAGTTTTTTTGTTTTCTTTTACAAACTTGGTGGCATTTCTTGAGTTACAAGTTCATAAAAGCCATGCTCAATATTGAAATCTGTATCACTTTTAACATGAGTATGCAGAAACTATACAATTTTGGAGGGCGAATTATAGACTAGGTTATCACATTGTTTTTCTTGATGTTGAGTACCAAATAAGCTGAATCCTCAGAGAGACCCATGACCTAGGATCAAACTTCAGCCATGGAAGCTCACTGAGCATGTTGTATGTGATCGGAATAAGTTGTTGTCATGGAATATTGTGATCAAAATACTTTGCATAACTCCAGGGCTTTTTTTGTCACAGAATGTCCAGAATGGAGTTCCGGCACCTTTTCTGGATGGAACCTTGTAGGATAGGCAAGGCAGGTTGTATGACGTGTGTGAGTTCCGGCACCTTGTTTTGTTTTTACAAAAAAAGCACTACATAACTCTATGACAGAACATTTTGTTTCACACTGAAAGTTTTGCAAGATAAGAATCCACAATTCATGCATATGAAATTGACAGACCAACTATATGAAATATCTCTGCAATTTCCTCTCCCCCCCCCCAAGTCACCTTTCCATATTGAAAGGCTCAAGAAGAGTGGCAAAGGATAGTCTGGTTTTCATCCCAATGTAATCAATGTTGGTTACAAAGCTATGGAATTGTCAAAGCACATGAAGTATTAAGGGTTTTGATGCATGGTCTCCAGCAAACAGGACCCTGGGGGCAAGTTTTCTTTGACAACTGTTCTTATACTGCCAGTTAAAAGAACTATTGCATTCAACCATTTCTGGAATAATCTTTCTTGGAGTACTTCCAAACTTGGCCGTTTTAGCAGAACCCAATGATTGCATTTCTCCCACAAGCAGTAAATGTTTTTCCTTAAATGTTTTTAAAAACCCTAGTTAGTGTCAAAAAATGTATCCCTTGAGCTCCTGTAGCATATTACAACACCATACACATTTTCAGATGTGATATGGAAAAGTTTACTACGATGAGGCAACAACCAAAAGAACACTATTTATATGAGGCCATATAGTTCAAATTCACCACTTTGTAAAAAAGGGGAAAAAACTATTCTGATAAATGAATATTGAATAAATGAATAGACACACACACTGAAAGCTATAATGGTATAACTGATTAATCTTGAACAAAGACCATTTTATTGTTACAACTACCCTTTTAAAAAGCTATTTAGTACTCTACTTCTGTTTTTGGTTTTAGAGCATTCAAAGCTCTTTTGCATACATTGTAAGGAAGATCAGCATTATTAACGCCCTACTGTGGCTCATGAAGAAGATAAGGATGATATCTGAAAAATTCAAATAACTTTTTGGCAGGAGGATCAAAATATATTTCACACAATTGCTGTATACCTTGTCTTCCCTTGCACTTTGTGATGAAAGAAATTTTACTGAGATTGTGATGGCGGATAGATGATCAATATTTTCCCTTCCTCCCCCTGAAACGTGCTACTGGCCTTTCCCTGTCATGGAAGAAACTGCAGTGCTGACCATCACAGTTAGAGCTCTAAAAGACATTTCATTATGAAACTAGGTAACATCATTAGTGCTAGTCTAGCACTGATGATGTTACCTAGTGTGTTAATGTAATGTCTGCAAGAAATCAAACAAGCTCAGAGAGCACCAAGGACCCAACAGTTCAACCTTTAGCTACAAATATCCTCTACTATCAAATAGGCATTTAGCTATCAAGCCAATTGAGCTCTAAATAGATGGGTATATTTAATACATTCTTAGCTTAACCCCTCCTGTGGGGATAATATTATCCCAACCAATTAAAACAATGCAAGAATTATTAGTCACAGCTTGTGGAAAGCAAAAAGATCTATGCCTGTTTTCAGTGCATTTGGAGCCTAATGTAACAGGGGTATTCATTTTTAATGTAATGTAATGTAATTTTAATTTTTGTATGTATTCCTTTGTTTAATTTTAATTTACATTTTTAATGTTGTATTTTAAATTTGTGCAAACTACCAAAAATCTATTGAGTGGGTTAGGCTTAGGGCTACAGGCCTTGTAATAAATAAATTACTGAGATGATTAAGTCCTATCATATAAAGCCCTCTAGATTTTCTTTTAATGAAGCCTATCCAAAAAAATAAGAAAGGAAGAAAAGCGGTGAACATCCTATGATTTTCATATATGTTAGGGAGAAAAGATGTGTAAGAGATTATTCTGTAGTAAAATTGGCTTATCAGGGTTATATTCCCATAGTATTAGAACCAAACTTAGCACTATTATAAAGAACCGAGGTGGCGCAGTAATTAAAGTTCAGTATTACAGGCTAACTCTGCCCAAACATCCACAGTTTTATTCTGACTGGCGTAAAGTTGATTTAGTGATCGATCTTTCCAAGTTTGGTAAAATGAGGACCCAGATTGTTAAGGGCAATATGCTGACTCTGTAACCGCTCAGAGAGTGCTGTAATGGACAGAGGGAGATATGATGGGAACTTGGGAGAAGCAGCATACAGGGAAAGCTAAATCAATATTTGATACAAGTTCTGTCTTTCAACCCTAGTGTTCAACTCTATCGTCAAGACACCAGATCCTCAATAGCCCTGATCTCTGGGTCCTGCTATTATACTAAGGTGACCAACCGTCCTCCTTTAGGGAGGACAGTCCTCCTTTTGTAAGTTCTGTCCTCCCTCAAAAAATGTCCTCCTACATGTCCTCCTTTTCGATATTTGAAGACTAATCTGCAGGGCTTTTTTTAACCTCATAGAACGCTCAGAACGGTGTCCCAGCACCTTTTTTTGATGGTTTTTTTTTCAACTTTTGCATGAGCTGTGCTACTCCCACTATTGGCTTTTGAAAGCCAATAGGAATTGCTGCTGAGCGCACCAAAACACCCGGCTGGCAAACTTCGCACATGCAAGTTGTCTGTATTATTGTTGCAATGAATAAAATGTTTCTTTTATTTACGATATTTTTTTCTTCAATTTATTTGTGTCCTCCTTTTCATTGTAAAAAAGTTGGTCACCTTAATTATACTTCAGATTGGTATGTAATAAATCTTTCTTCAACCCTGATCTTATTGTAATTTGGCATGTAAAAATGAAAATAAGATAGGCTCAGAGGAGGACGGTGCTTTATGGAACATATTGCCACACATAGTAGAGGGACCTGAGGGCAAGACAAGAAGTAATGGGTGCGAGATCATTAAAGAGAGACCCAACCTAGAACTAAGGAAAAAATTCCTGACAGTGAAAACAATCAATGGAATGGCTTAAATTTAGGACTTGTGGGTGCTCTATCACTGGAGATTTTCAAGGAAAGACTGGACAGCCATTTGTCCAGATTTGTATAAGGTCTCGTGCTTGAGCAGGGGGTTGAACTAGTAAACCTCCAAGGTCCCTTCCAACTCTATTATTCCATATTCTAAATTTTGCATGCATACAAACAGTGTGCAGGATTACTAAGGATCATATAGGTCTTATCAGCATTAAATAGCATTGCAAATGATGTTACCATCTGTATTTTATATCCCCTTGTCAGTTAAATGACTAACATCTGTTCAACCCAGTAAGATTTAGAAAAAGCAGGTGGAGCTAATGAGACCATACAGTAGATAAAAAGAAATATGCATGACAAATTTAGGTCTACATTTTTAGTAGTATTTCACAGTTGGTTAGAGATATTCTAGTCATTTCATTCAGGGAGATGGTAAAGTTTTCCAATATACTCCACTCTGCTTCATTAGGGAGAAAGCATAATGTCAAAAATACCACACATATTAATTTCCTGATTATGGTGTAGGTGACCAGTAATATTCTAAGCAAAAAAATCAAGGACTGAAATTTTAGGGTTAAACAGAGAGTGAGCTATTTGGATTTTGTCCCTAAGTCTTACTTTGAAGACAAGGAATTCATATTGAGAAAATTTAAAAATAAATCCACTGGAGCTACCTGTGGTCCCATCAGGTAGGTGACAAGAAGTGGGAAGTTTACCTATATCAGAAGATAATTGATTGTATCCACAAGGGAGATCATTTATGGAAAAAAATGTGACCATGGGCAATTGGGGTATTAGCATGAGAAAGAACAATGGGAAAAGGATCAGATAGTCTCAGCTATGCCAAAGATGATGGGGAGATGGCATTTCTTAACCTTAAGTGGGACTTTCCCAGGTGATGGAATAATCATTCTTTTGTTTAATCTACTTTTAACTAAGTGTAAAATTAAGAATCTAATGGCTTACCTAGAGAAACAAAGAAAGCTTAAGGAAAATACCTATTTCTGTCTACTGAATGACACTATTCGTCAGGATGATATCCCTCCCAAATGACTCCATGATGTTTCCTTTC
Organism: Crotalus tigris; assembly: GCF_016545835.1. Taxonomy (NCBI): domain Eukaryota; kingdom Metazoa; phylum Chordata; class Lepidosauria; order Squamata; family Viperidae; genus Crotalus; species Crotalus tigris. The sequence goes on along the minus strand of NW_024096961.1, from coordinate 265,557 downwards.
TGCCTCTCGGATTGGATCCATTCATCATATGCATTTGAATGATAGTATATGAATGAATATAACAAGCATTACATATTAAATAACCTTCAGAAACAGGCCCTAGAAAGAAATACTTTTCCAAGCTCAAAACTTTTATCTCATGAATCAGCAATTGACTGAAGAGATAGGAAGCAAAGGGTAGGGATGAATGGTCAGTTTTTACAATAGACAGAGGTAAACAGCAGGATGCACCAGCCTTCTGTATCGGGACCTGTGCTGCTACACATACTAATGGTTGACCTGGGAAGGACATGAAAAGTAGAGACACTAAATATGCAGGTGACTTAGTGCCAAAGCAGAGTGAAATATTTGAGAGACGGAATTATACATTAAAGTTAATTAAGCACATATGACATTTCAAAACTACCACTATAAGAACTAACAGATAGATCAGATGTTTGGTGCAGAATCATGTTGTGGTATTTTAGTTCACTCTTATTCTTTCATAAAGTAAAATCTTACATAACTAAAATATAACAGGTAGAAGTCTTTTCCTTAAATAACTAAGAAAAATATTCCATAGCTGACCACTGCAAAATGTTCTTTTGTTCAGTATTTATAAAGTCAAGTTTATGAAAGGTATTAAAACTGAGATTACTGTACAACTGTATATGGTGGATGATTTAAGAATCTGTGGGAAATTCTATCATTTAAAGGGTCATTCTGGGAAGTTGTAGTGGATTTGTATAAACCAGAACCCAAACTGAATAGATTTAAGAATTAATCCTGGCTTTTAAAGCAGATTGAGTCAAAATCTGAACCTTTCTTAAGCTTTATTAGTGGTAGAGAATTGTGAAAAATTCAGAGATACAACATGTCTGAAAAAATTATATAGATGTTTGGACGAGTTAACAGTAAAAGGAAACCAGGCCATCAAAGAACATGGTGGCTGGTCATCATCAAAGCTGACACCAGCCAGAGCATAGCAAAACTCAAAGAAATAGTGCAAGATCAGAAGATGTGGAGACACCTGGCCCATAGAATCACCAAAAGTTGGACACAGCTGATATCATCATCATCATCATCTCCCAGATATGTTACATAATTCAAACTGAGGAAGACCAAGAGGGAAAAGAACTACCAGCTACCAGCTCTAGCTTTGCAGGTTTAGTAAGACTCCCAAAGACAATGATCTATAAGAGAGATTTTGAAGTAGTAGAACATGTGATTGTTTAATATTCAGTGCTATTTGATAAGTCATCCTCTTAGAAATAGTACAATAATGTTTAAAAAAAATGTTTGGAAGAACCAGAGAGAGCACGCAGCTTTGGATGTTTACCTAGAAAAGGCTGACTGTTAAAATAGTCTAGTCTTTGCCAGGACATCTTCTTTTAAGATGCCTGCAGGGAAGGGTAAAAAGAATTAATCTGCAGTTGCCTCTGCAATCAAAGCCTCACCCAATTTTTATTACTGGGGCTTTAACCATCCAGCAATAGGTGCCATTTTAGGGTGTTTTTTTTTTTTTTTACCTCTTCTGAGGATGCCCTGTTTGATTTATCTAAAATCCACATCTGTCACATTGAATTTTCTATAATTTCAGGGCAAGTTGAGGAGAAAAATAAAGAAACCTTAAAATATTTTTTCCTCGTAACTTCCTCAGTCTGTATTATCTTTTTAAAAATTTGAAGATTTGGGAATATTTCAATAATATGCAATAACACCTGCATATTTAGTTATTTATTTATATCCCAACTTTATTATTTTTATATATAACTCAAGTTGGCATGCATGCACACAATACTCGCTCCTCCTCCTATTTTCTCCACAACAACAACCCTGTGAGGTGGGTGGACCTGAGAGAGAGTGAGTGGCCAAAGTCATCTGGACATCTCTCATGTCTAAGGCAGGACAAGAACTCACAGTCCTCTGGCTGCTAGCCTGGTGCCTTAACTATACAAACATTGTAGAAAAACACATTTCTTAAAAAAGGATTGCAATCATTGCAACCTAGTGCCTTAAGACTATCTCCATTGCATATAATTTCCATAATAATTATGAATAAATTAGAATAGGAAACATGTCTCTCTTTTCCTCCGGTCTGGAAAAGACATCTACTGTATGGAACCTGGCTTAAAGCTCATCCCTGGCGACACAGCAGCGTTTCCCAAGCTTGGAGGTGTACCTCCCTTGTGGAGTTGCAGATAAAGTCCGGGGGAGGTGTGGAAAAATCTTTCAATTGTATGTTGTTACAATAAACCTACCCTTTCCAAAGTTTTATTGCATTGTCTTCATTGCATGTGCTCGGTTTGGTATTTAGATTTTTAGGGAAGGTGTACACATTAAGAACACGTTAACAGGAGGTAGCAAAAAGTTTAAGAATGCCTGATACAGAGGTTTATTGGCTCTCTCTTTCAGCCCAACCTATTCCATAGAGCTATTGTTGGACAGAGTGAGCACTAGCTGAACTGATTGAGCTTCTGGAGGAAAAGGAAGATATAAATCTAACCCACAAACATTTTTAGTGATATCATCCTTTCAGAAGATTAAATAAAATTCCAGTCAATGACATTTTGGCAATTCCTTAGTATTTGGAATTAAAGTATAATGTATCCCTGAAATTATTATTTTCTAAAATAAACCACACCTTATTTTTTGAAACCCCATTAAGAAGAAGAACAACAGAAAAAGTTAAAGCAGTTGCTGATTTCAAGTGATACTCAAATGGGTACTATGGCAAATTATCTAAAAAATGATTTGCATTTGGATTTACATTTGCACATTAATTAGTCTGTAATAAATAAAACTTCTCAACTAGGATTGAACTAAATCTTTGGTCATTGTATTTGCATACCTCACGTAACCTTGTAAATTCCCAGATTTGGGAATCATAATGAAATTCTTGTAAGTTAATATTTGAAAAGTAACCGGTATTACTATCTACATAAAAACTACTAGATGTAGAGAAAATAACTCTCTTATACTAGCTGCTACCTACTTTCTTTTAGTTTTGCAAGGTAAAAGATTTGTTTCTGGGCCCCCTCTCTCTCTCTCTCTCTCTCTCTCTCTCTCTCTCAACTTGCTGGTGATGTTAAGTCTGATTTGATTAATCAATTTCTTTCACATAACTTGAACACATTTGATATTAAAACAAAAATAAATAATTAAACAAATCAATAAATAGGAGAAAATCTTTAGGACAAATTAGGAAATAATTTTGAATTGTCTTTCTAAAGGGAAGGGTGGAATTACACTGCTTTATTTGACTCTTGGGCTTTATAATTTCTTTTTTATTACTGTGCATATGTAGCTGTAGATCCTATTCTTAGAACCAGGAATCTAATCTTGAAATACATCTAAGAAACTGAACTCAACAATGACTTGTGCCAGTCAGGGAGTATTTTGGCCAAGTATCCTTGTTAACTGTAAAACAGAGACCCAGCTTTAGCACTTATACAAAAATAAAAGGAATGTTTTTGGGTGGAGATAGTGAATCAGCACTTAGATGTCCCACCCTCATGAATAATGCCCTTTCATTTTCCTTGAATTGTACATTGTGATAAGACCAGCTTGCTGGTTTGGTCTTTCAGTGCCATGAAAAAGTTAAGATGTGAGGTTTGACTTCCTGTCTTTTAATATATTTAATTAAAGCAAGCCTGCATTGGCCCAGGGCAATCAGTCTCCACCAAAATGTTTATTAAATTATTAGAAAGACTATTGTTAAAAAGATTAATCTTGTGCATTACTCATGGTTCCTATCCAATGTAATTAAAGGGATATGTGCAGCCAGGCTGGGCCAGATTAAAATGAGCAGCGGTCAAATGTCAAACTGTAGCCTAAGCATTCCAAGTTAGTATTGCTGTGATTTACCCAAGGCTGTTTACTTATATCAACTAAGAAAAGGATTATTTAAGCTGAGCTTAACTCCTGTTGACTTCATGGAAATATCCATTTAATTTTCTGGGTAAAGTCATTTAAGTGTGGTCATCTGCTGAGCTATAATACCAACACAATTGTCTAAGTGTTTCAGGCCCTCTAGGTTAGTTGTTGAGAAACATTAGTCTAAAGCTTGTATGCCGTGCCAGATTGAAAGTGAAGGACATCACTGTTCTGGCTAATATGTTTCGCCTGCATGATCCATGCTTCCCAAATGCCTAAATTCTACTACTATGAAGAACACAGTCAATGTCTTGCTCATGTTTTTTTGATTCACCTAATTTGATGCTGAAGAAGATTTGATTAGTAGGACAGATCATGAGATGAATTTGGTAGGTTCCTTTTGCCATACAGCAGAGGGTTGGCTGATCAACTAGAGGGAAATTGAAATATGGAAGGGAAAAGATAAATTCCTGAAAATTATCTTTATTCCTTTGTGAGTGAAAGGAGGTTCCACTGAATCCATGAAACATTTGCCGGAGGAAATATGCCAGTTGAATTTTAGGTAGGTAGAAGGAATCGGCAGTGGTCTCGAATGAAATAAGAGTGACACATTCTGGTCTCCACAGATTTCTTCTCCATATATTTGTAGATGGCTTTGGATTCTATAGAATCTGCTCCTGACTGGTAAGAAAAGAAACTAGTGTACTGGTTTATTGGTTGCATAATACCAGATCCCTTTGCTAACATTCTATATGTGTGTGTCATAGTGTACTAAAAAATACATAGAAAACCTCACAAACAATCATTATCTCCCACCATTACTCATCTGCAGAAAGGAAAGGTTATTCTTCTGTGCATGAAAAAGAAAAAAACAAAACAAAGAACAGGTCCATGCAGGCTGTCTCAATGTTTTTGACTTGTAAATCAGTGGGGATGAAGATGGAATAGACAAAAGGCTATTTGGATAAGGTTTCCTGGGGAAGAAGGCATCAGATCATAAATTTATTTTGAACACATAAAGACATCAATGACTTTGTACATAAGTAAGTTCTGGTGCCTGGAACAGTAAATTAAGGGTTCAGGGCCTGTGAAGCAGAGATTTTTGCCTGGAGGGCAGCCTATCATTGGGCATCCTATATTCTTGAGAACCTTGAAAATACTTTTATTTGCCTATTTTTAGGCAAAGATGACATTTACTGAACAAGGATGCTTTAACGCTGCTATCAACTCCTTTCCCTTCTCCATTTGTCTTAATGTGTTGTTTCTATATTTATTATAAACAGTTCTCTTTTTAGCTATGGGAGGGTCTGTTTTGGTGAAAAGGAATGAATTATTTATCTTGGAATATTGTCAGACAACTTTGCATTAATTTCTTTTTTTTTTTTTATCAAAATAAATAGGATCAGTTATTTCATGGAAATTTTAATGAGTGGCAGGTTCCTATGGGAGAAGGTACGTAGTTCTTCTCTATACTCTCTAAAGGTTTGATTCATTAAGTTGGCCAGTGGGGACCAAGTTCTTTTAGCTCCAATGCTGGTTATCTCAGATCAATTAAAAAAGCACCTTGTTAATCTTTGTGAGACTGTAGATGAAGAAAAGGGCTTGGAACGAAAGAGAAACAATCACAAATAAAAATGTATTGTATCTGCTATCTTCTTTAGAGAAATGTATATGTGATTGACAATATGAGAATAGCTTTAGAATAATGGAAAGTAGTCATACGCTTAATAGAATTGTTTCAAAGGGTGAATTACTTGGAAGCATTTGGTAACTATGTATGAAAGGATTTATTAGGTGCTGTACCAATCGGTGCACAAGTGTAAGATTTCTTTTTCTTTCCTACCTTCTCATGAGAAAAAGCTATAGATCTGTGGCAGGACAGGTATTTATCAAGAAACGATCCCCATGTCTAACTTTGGGAAAGGCATCTATTTAAAACCTTAAAGCAGTGTTTCTCAACCTTTTTAATGCCGCGACCCCCAACCGGTCGTAAGTCGACGACTACTCAACCGATCGTAGGTCGAGGACTACTCAACTGGTGCAGCACTGTTTGCAGAATGGGACTTTTGGCGGGCTCAGCAGGGCAGAGACAGCCTGGACAATTCCTATTGGCTTTTGAAAGCCAATAGAATTAGACTCTATTCAAGAGAGTCTATTCTATTGGCTTTCAAAAGCCAATAGAATAAAAGGGAGTAGCACAGCTAAGGAAAAGGGAGAAAAAAATGGCAGACTGCATTGTTTGGCGACCCCCGTGAAATGGTTTCGACCCCAAAAGGGGTCCCGACCCACAGGTTGAGAACCACTGCCTTAAAGAGTGATTCTCATCATTCTAGATAATACTGGTATGGGCCTCTGGTCTGATTTTATATTTGGTGTTCCAGTCCTAGGTCCATTGTAAATTCATCTCATGGAATTCTGCAGTGTTTAATAAGGAAAATCAGTATGAAATCATTCCAATATCTACCGAATGCTGCGTAGAACTGCACAATCCATATTCACAAAAAAGCAACTGTGTAAATGGTTCTCACAGAACAATATGTCATTCTCCTGTAAAAAAAAAAAAGACCTTGATTTCATTTTGAAAAAAAAGAAGGAAAAAGTCTGCTGCATTAATGATCAAGCCAAACTAATTGAAAGGTAGAGCATTTTTTTAAGGTATTTTTTTCCTTCCTATGTGCGGTAAGGAGACCTTTTTATTATCATATAGGAGAAGGCAGATGCTTCCTGTTTGTATCATTAAATTATGCTATTTCCTGAAAGGAAGCTTTGATGAAAAAAAGCTGTGGATAGCTGAAATATCTAACACCACCCTTGTTTTTCACTGGTTGACATGAAATATTTTCATTCATTTTAACCCTACATGTGTTTGCTGAAACTACTATTGCGCTCATTACCTAGACAGTTATTATAGTCTTATAGGAACTGGACTAAAGGAATGCTTACACAAAAAAATATTTTATTTATTTATAAAATGTATTGGCTGCCCAGCTTACCATAGTAATTCTGGGTGGCTTACAGTCAAAACATAAAAAGTTAAAATCAGATATTAAAACCAAGGACACATGGGGAGGGCAGGGGGGGAGTAGGGAGAGGTGGGATCTATTATTACTCAATCAACCACCTCCATTGCTCTGTTCCCCCCCTGGACCCCAAGCCCACTGGCAGAGCCACATCTTTAAGCCCTGACAAAAAGATAGGAGGGTTGGGGCCAACCTCACATGGGGGGAGGGCAAGATGTTCCATAGGGTAGGAGCAACAGCAGAGAAGGTCCTCCTCCTGGAACCCCACCAGCTAGAATAATTGGGCTGACAGGGCCTGCAGCATGCCTCTTCTGTCAGCATGAGTGGGGCGGACCAATCCCAGTGGGGTGAGATGGTCCCTCAGGTAACCTGGACCCATGCCATTATATCTTCTTATAATCTACTTTTCTACATATGGTCAAATGTCTGTTGTTAATGGGGGAGGAGGTTGGTGTTTTATTACATAAGTATCATCTGAATCTTGTAAACTCCTTGTTTCCTACCCCTGATGCTGATGTCATCGCTCCATCTTGTTTTAGGTCTCTTTCTTGGATGCTTTTTATCAAGTGGGATCCATTCCATGACTCCCTTGGTCCACCTGCCATCAGTTCTTCTTGCTATGTGACCAGCCCATTTCCATTTCAATTCTTTTACTTTCTTGATGATATTGTATACTTTTGTTTGCTCTCTAATCCATGTGCAGGTCTTTCTTTTTTGGCTTGTAATGCCGAGCATGTCTTGTTTATTTTTATTTATGCAATTTATATGTCTATCAATCTTATCATAGTTACTCTGGGTGACTACCAGCAGTTAAAAGCAATATATCTTAGTCAGGTACTATTAGTATTTCCATAATATAATAATAGAAATTGGAAAGTTACACTTTATCTGCTTTTCTGTATTGAAATTAGAATGCCAGTTGGAGAGAATTGTAAGATTATTCTCTTATTCTCTTACATAGTGTCTATGTGTCTGTTATTTTACAGAAAGTTTTAAGTTAGTAGAAAAAAATAAGTTTAAGATGAAGTCAAGAGAACAACTGAATGCATGGGAAATTTAGTTTTCAATGGTTTTCATATGCACAATTAAGAGAAAGATTTAATATAGATAAAAAGGTAACTGGAACTGAATATAAGATGGAGTTTGAAACTGAGCTATGGACAAATGATGAACATGTGATTTTAAACATGTACAAACTTTTATTCAGATTTGAAATGAAGAAGAAATTCATGATAAAATATGCTAAGAATTTTGGTTATAACATACAGATGGATCTATGGGAAAGAATGTGGTTAAAAGGATTGAAATTCACATTGTGTTATAATTTAAGAGACTTTTTTAAAATAAAAGGATGTACAGTTGGTGTGTGATACGAGAGTAATTATTCAAGGTACTTCTGGTCAATGTTCAAAATGTGAAAAATATGAAGGGGCATTTTACCATGCATGGCAGGCTTGTGAAAAAGAAAAAAAAAGATGCAGATACATATGTTTCTACAAAGAATTTTGAAGATAAATGTTGAGATGAAATGAAAACTTTTCTTATGGGGATTTAGTAATAATCATTTAGAAAAGACTTGTGGAAAATTGATTTTAAGAATTGTAACTGCAGCAATTTATTACATGCTTGGTGATGGAGAAATACTCAAACACCCACACTGAAGGAATAGATTGCAACGATGACAGAATTAACAGAAATGACAAAACTGACATTTCAGTTATCACATGGTCAGTGATAAAATAGTAAGTACTTTTCTAACTGACTGGAAACTTCCTATGAACTTTTGGCTGGAAATAGAAAAAAGTGAAATGATGATTGGTAGATTTGCTGATTGAAAAAGAGTTGAGTATGGCACAGAAGGAATCTCTGTAAAGTAAGCTGAATGAGGGAGGGGAAATTATAACTTTATAGAATATTCTTTATTGGCAAAGTGTGATTGAATGTACAAGGAATTTGTCTCCAGTGCATAAACTCTCAGTGTGCACACAAACAACCAATTAACAATCATTGGGATACCAATAGTGGAAAGTAATAGGAAAGATTAGAAGGATAATAATAATATGTCCCAAAGGTGCTTTTTCAAGAGGCAACTAGACTTTCTCGTTTTTCTTTGAAGACGATTCACTTCTCATCCAAGAAGCTTCTTCAGCTCTGACTAAATGGTGGGGAATAGAAGGATTTATATTCATTGCAGAAAGCTGGTCATTTACATTCTTTTAGAGAGATGTTGAGGCCACTTGGAGGTTTACCTATGCCCTCAGGATAGTGCCCCTGAGTAGAGCAAATGAGTGTGGAGCCTTCTTGGAACTGCTGAAAGTGACCTTGTTGTAGACTGGATATAAACTCTCAAATCCCTCCCCCTCTGTTGAGAGAGGGCTGTGCAATTTTAACACAGACGGCTTCTTTGACCCCTCTTTCAAACCAGCAGTCCTCTCTGTCCAAAATGTGGACTATGCTATCCATGGATTGCTGAATCTTGTCCTGATGGATTTGTTCTCCTATGTTGTGCCATACATTTATGAAGTGGTTGTTTTGTTGGCCAAAGAAGCCGTCTATGTCAAAATTGAACATACCTCTCTCAACAGAGGGGGAGGGATACAACATCATCTATCTCCAGTTTACAATACAGTCCTTTCATCAGTTCCAAGAAGTCTCCACACCCATTTGCACTACTAAGGTGAGATGAACCTCCAAGTAGCCTCAACAACTCTCTAAAAGAATGCAAATGACCAGCTGTCTGCAAGGAATATAAATTCTTCCATTCCCCACCATCCAGTCAGAGCTGAAGAAGCTTCTTGGATGAGAAGTGAAGTGTCTTCAAAGAAAAGTCCAGTTGCCTCTTAAAAAGCAGCTTGGGGACAACCATGACCTAGATGACTTCTTAGACAATAATAGTAATACAGCTTCATCTGTATTTACTACAAAGATGGTTTTTTTTAACTGTATTGTTTTCTTCACTATTTTTTATCTTTTTCTTTCTTTCACTTTTCATTATATTTCATGTTTATTTTCTATCTATAAATTTTCAATAAAATTTATATTTAAAAAAGGAGGCAGTCTCAACTGAAAATAATTCAACTGAGTTGGTTTTCTGCAAGCTGCTTAAGACCTGGCTTTTCCAGCAGGCCTGGGGTTTATAAAATCTGACCCCTGGATGAATGTTATTGTATTGTTTGTTTGTTAAGTTATGTTGTGTTTTTATTGTAAACCACCCGGAGTCCTGCGGGAGTGGGGCGGTCTATAAATTTTAATAAATAAATAAATTCAGCAGTGAATTAAATCCTGAATTAAATACAATTAAATAAAAATATAAAATACATTTTCTATCAGGCCCGTATGATTACCACTTTTTTGTATTATTACTATAGTGGTTCCCAAGTCCTGAAATCAGTTATCAAATTTGTTAATACTGACCTTGGAAACTGATCCTTTTAAATTAACTTTCTTAAAGCCCTTTATTTAGGAAAGCCTGCAATTAAGGCTTAACTATTGGCTTTTGTAATTAATTTTTGTAATGAACAGGTGGTTTTAATATTATATCTTTGTCTTTTATCACATCAAAGTGATCAGAGTTATTCTCCTTTATTTGCATTTCTTCATTTCTTTTCTTCTTAAATTGTAATCTCACCAATAGTTGGAAACTGCTCTCTCTCTCTCTCTGTCTCTGTCTCTGTCTCTCTTTCTCTCTCTCTCACACACACACACATACTCACTTACTGACTCACTCTGTCTCTCTCTCTCTCTCTCTCTCAAAGAGTAATTCACATATTTGAAATTTACATATTTTGGGGAAAAAAAGTGAGTAGGTGATAAGAAGTCAAATGATTCTAGGCTAGAAGAAACATATTGACTCCTAAGATACTGAAATTGCTCACAGAAGTTGGGTTCCAAAGAATCTATTTGAGGGGGATGCTTAGTTGCAATGTCAAAATACAATGGAATACATATCTACAGGAAGCAATACATTTAAATGATGAATGAGCAGGGTTAAGACAATATGACTAACTTGACTTTCTGAAAGGAATGTGAAACACTTCAAATGCCTCTTCACTAGGGGTTTGTGTTTTCAAAACTCAAGTTCAAGGAAAGGATTAAGAAAGACTGCCACATTTCAAATGCTAGTCTCATTTGCTATTTATAAGGAGGGGTGGGGAGGCAAAGCTCTCTGGAACTGTCTGTCATATGCAGCTTGTCCTGCTTGTCCTCATAGAACTTTCTCCACTCAATGATCTTGCTGTGAATTTGGAATTTACAGTAGTGGCCAAAATTGTGGAAACCTTTTGGGAAAAGTGTATTTTTGAGGTTTAATGGCACCTCAATAACACCCCCTTTTTGGAGTAGTATCATAAAATTATATATCAATGGAAGATAATTTAATTAAGAATATAATGTAACATAGTTTGTTCAATTATCTTTACTGTATTCTATGAAAAGATATAGCCAAATAACCAGAAAAAGGAAGCACAACTTGCTTAGGTTGATATCAGGTAGCTTTCCTTCATCTGATTGTAGCCAATGAGCTTGAGTGTTTAGAGAGCCAATCAGGTGTCATCTTGTTTTGGCAATGAGCCAATAAGATCACAGTAGGATTCAGCTATTGATGTCATGTATTAAAGCTGAGAGGAGGACATTTGTCGGTATGTTATGTGATCGCTATCAAGTTGGTTGGGTTTTTTTGTGTTCTTTCATTTAGTGAGCTTGTAAAATGTAATAAAATTAAAGTAATGATGCAAAGAGTTGACTAGTTACTCAGAAAGCGATGTAAAATAGTATTATTAAATGAACAAGGCTACAGTTATAAAGAAATTAGAAGAAAAATTGGTGGAAACTTAATCAAAGGTGGCATTTCTACTGTACATTTTTCCCAAAAGATTTCCACAATTTTGGCCACTACTGTAGCTCTTCCAGAAGAAAAAAGTTGGAAAGCAGAAGGGGTGCTCCTAATTCATGTCTGTTGGACATGGACATTTTACTCCTATCTAACTCCTTCATTCTTGGCCAGTTGCTAGCATCCTGGAGATAATTGGCTGGAGCCAATTATCAGTTTCTTTGTTAATTTTGTTATGAGACACTAGAGAATGAAAAATCACTTGGTCCAATTCTGATTGTTTCAAGGCTATTTGGACATGAGCTATGCATCATCACTGTCATCATTTCTGGCAGGTAAAATATCTAGAAAAAATATCACCATACTTTGTCAACAGAAAAAATCACCAGTCATTTAAAACATGATGGCTGTTCCAAGATGACTTCCCAGATCTTTCCTTTTCTGTCCTATTCAAGAGACAATTATTTAGTCGGTCAGGACAAATATAATGAGTCTCCTTCTAGTAATGAAATATTCTATTTTTAAGAGAGTAAAGGTGAAACTATTCTGGATCATGTGCATGTTTGTAATGTAAGACATGTGAAAGAGAACAGAGAGGAATTGTAAAGGCCAGCATAAATGGAAATGGAAAAGTGGACGGTTGCATAATGTCTGCCATCTGCAAATTACGATGCTACTTCTGCTGCCTTGTGCTTTACAAATTTCCCAAGAAATTTGGGTTGGGTGTAAGTGAGGGAATTGTTAGAATAGAAAGATTTCACTTCTGCTATTTAATATCCTCTCTCTTTGGCCATTTGTCAAAGCAATACAAAACAGGGCTTTAGGAGTTTTGCTGACAAATGTGGCAGTTTATCTTGAAGTTCTAGTAGCATTCAGCTTCCTCTTTAAGAAATCAGGAATGAGGAGTATAAGTGGTGGTAGCTGTCATTTAATGCCACAACAAGATTTTTTTTATTGTAGTGTAGTGTGTTTAAGTGGCCTCATTGTGTGTCAGCTTGTTAGCACAGACGCTCATAGTTTCTCAAGGGCCTGCTTGCTTCCAGTTTCTATCCACCATGTTGTGAAATGCAAACTATGCTATCTATACTGCCAATGCCCCATGTAAAAATAGCAAAAGTCAGAACAAAACCAAAACAGATGACTTTTAGAAATCCCAGTCTTAAGCGTTGTCATTTCTGAATGTTACTACTGAACTACATCAAAACTCATGCAAACAGACCTCCAACAGGAGATTTCCTTAGTCTCCTCTTCCCACTCTTCATGTATCTTTCAACCCTGCTGCAGAGGAAGCATCAGAAGAATCCAACCTTTTAAAAGCTTAATACAAGAAATTGAAAGAAAGGATTGGAAAGGACTAATCTAATCAACTTTTGGAAACATATATTTAAACCAATGTTTGTCAACTTTGGTAACTAAGATGTGTGGATCTCAACTCCCACAATTCTGAGAGCCACCAAGGTTGAGAAATACTGATCTAAATATTTCTTATCAGATATCTGGCACTGATCTGCATTTACAGAATAATTGGAATGCAGTGTAGATAAGCCCAACCCTTTAACCTATTCTTTAGAGAGAACAACTGCTTGAGCTAAAGGAGATGTTGGGCTCAGAGAGCTTTCCCACTGCCATTAGAAAACAATGCTGATATGGTTTGTATTCTGGGAATCTCATAATGTGGGTTTTGAGTCATGCATCCTGCTTAGTTTAGAATCATACACAATTTGGCAGGCTGAAGGATTGACTAGGTGAACTACAGATAATAGTCAAAGGAATCAGGTTTTTGAATAGAGTCAGCAGCATCCTGAATGAACCCAAGTCAGGGTCTGGATGTCAACAGCTAAATAAGAATGGTCAAAGAAGCAATGTCAAGAAAGGTTCAGGATGGAACTAGGAAAAGCTCCTTCTAACGCTCCAAGAATAACCAAAGCTTTGGGAGCAGCTCACTTCACTTTGGGTCTCTTCTCCACTTGCCCCAAACCACGTTGCAAGCAAATCTTGGTAAAATTCCTTTTGTCAGCTGCCATGTTTTAAGTTCTGTCTGGCTAGGCTGAAGTTAAAGTGTTTCCCACCTTAAGCCAATTGTATCCAACAGCTGCAAAGGATCAAAAATCAGTTATATTTTGCTATCCATCATATTGAAAAAGCAAAGTCAGATCATCAGCAATGGGTAGTATTAAAGCAATTCTTACTGACATGTTTCCTCTCCTTACTGACATGGCCTTATCCTGTCTGCCACCATTCTGTTGTTGTCTTCCTAAAAGTGGACATAGCAGCATGGTGCCGATGTGATCTGTCATAATTGTGCAATAGTGCTAAGCTAAACTATTCAGCTAGCAAGACTGTAAGTGCATTTACCTCTGTGGTCCTTACTGGCAGAGAAAAAGGCTGGAATAGCAACATAACAATGATAGGACCATCCCACCCTTGTCTTCTGAACAGAGGTAGGAGTATGAAGAAGCAAGGTATGCTATTTATATAAAAAAAGAAAAAGCAGGGAAGAGAAACCTTAAGGAAAATGTTGTTTGTGATTCAGCTTTGTGGTACTAATCAGGTTCTTTTGGTTTGTTTTGTTTTTAACTTTATTCAGCTCATGTTAGGGCAGGATGTGGTGTAAGAAGACAGGCAAAGGAAGATGGGCAGAATCTGGCAGCCAGACCCACCCCATGCTGACTGCAGCAATAGAACTGCTAGATGTTTTTCTCTCTGACTGGTGTCGTGCAGAACAGAAAGGACAGCAAAGCTGGAGGAATCGACCAGTTTCACAGGTGGGACACCTGAAAAATCAGAACAGCACCATTTGGTGTTGAGTCAAAGCAGTAGAAGCAGGATAGGAATAGGAAGTGGGGGCAACAAATTTCATGCAAGTGGTTTTCTTCCAGGATGGGTGGAGAGCACTTCAGCTCAGCTGGGAGGACATGCCTTCTAAATCATTCCAGTGGAGGTCTTGAACATTTCTGAAGCAACCTAATTTGGTTCAGTATTCAGTTATTTAATCCCCAGTCCACACCCATCTCTCCCTAAATCTAGCTTAGTGTTCAGAGGCAGGCTATTATATAGGAAAGCTAGTCATGTTGATTATTGTTGAAATCATTGAGGTATATTACTGTGAATTTGTGAATTGAACCTGTGCCAATAATTTCAGAAAGATTTATATATGGATACCTTATTCTGGATAAAGCCAGAGATTTCCAAAGGTCCCAGAGCAAAATCAAATCAAGTAAGCAGCCCAATTTTCAGTTTCATTTATTGCACATTAGTGTCCAGCCGCTGGTGCCAAATAACTAGCTTTCAAAATATTTTACAGGAATAATAAAAACTAACATTAAAGTGGTTAAACTGTTAAATGTCAGTTTTTGAAAGGATAACTAATGAAAGAGAAAGTTGTCCCTGGGTTAAAAGTCCCAAAGCATTAAAAGCCCCAGAAGTATTTTACACTGAAAGCTCCCTTTGATACCTTACCATTAAGAAACAGAAGTGTGTACATGGCCATGTCTTGAAAAACTCAGTGTGAGAAAACTTGAGCCCCAAAGCATCCACTCAGCCAATTCAAATATCTTGTAAAGTTCAGTTGGAACAGATAGCTCCCAGAAAAACAGCAAAATTAAGACAAGTTTAATGGAACTGAGATTGGCTAAGGGCTGAAACTAATACCCTTAGCTCTTTAGCTTTCCAAATCAAAATATGCCAATGGTTTTAAAAGTCCATAAAGGATATAAAGATGTGACATTGTTCCAATTCAACCTAAAATAGCCACTTAGCACATTCTACTTTTTAATAAACGAGCAGCCTTCCATACTAGTTATTGTTTGAGATTCAAGAAACATATTTTCATGCAAACAACAGTAGGCTGAGATATATCCTTGACTGAAAGTGCAGTAACCATAAAGAATTAACATTTTCTTTGAGAAATCTTTAACTTGCTCACTTGCTTCATAGCACCAAGTTCCCATTATTTTTTGAAGATGTCTTACCTCTCAGTCCAGCCCAATTTCATTTAAAATCCAGATCAGACCTGTAAAGAAATTCAGAGAAGCTATCCTATTCAGGACCTGTGGATGTTCCCTTGGTTCCTTCAGCTTCATTATGAAGTGTCATTCATAAAAAACAAGTGTGGTATAAATAATGTATTATATTCAGACATGGTCACCATCACCAATACTCTGCTAACATTCAAATAATACAATGGAAGAGTGTGCCATGTCTATCTACATTGTCAAATATTTAGAAAGTTCAAAGGGGCAAAAATACAAGCTGCTGCTTCATAAAGTGGAGGTTATGTTCCAAACAGCATAAATAACTTGTATCTTATTCTTTGGGTTACTATCTGGTTCCAGTACCAGTTTGTAGCATTTGTTTGATCTTCCATATTCTGCATACTCTGGGGGCAAGATGAAGTCCACTTCTTCCCATATGCCTCTACTTGGAAATTCAGGTCAATGTCAGGGACCTTGCTACGTATTCAATTTTTGGTCCATGCATATTTTCTGGCCTTGTCCTCCAAACAAAATTGTTTCATTTTTATTACTCAGTTTTGTCTTTCAGGACAATCCTAATGCATATATAAAGTAAACAATAAAGATTCTCAAAGCTCTATTTCTTATGACTTTATGGGCATGTCCATGTAGCTTTCTTAGCAATAATATTATGACTGATTTGCCTCTGTTTTCTTCCAGATGCTTATTGGCCTGCAAGTTGGAATTATTAAAGTCAACTAGTTTGGTGCAGTGGTTAAGGCATCAAACTAGAGGAGATCTTGAGACCATGAGTTCTAGTCCCACCTTAATCATAAAGCCAAGTGGGTGACCTTGGGCCAGTCATTCTCTCCCAGGAAGTGGACAAAGGCAAACCACTTCTGAAATTTTGCCAAGAAAACTGCAGGGACTTATCCAGGCAGTCATCAGGAGTCAATACTGACTAGAAGGCACCTACACACATGTGCACACACCCCAAATTTATAGCTTTCAGAGTTCCCCATTCATAACCTAGTACAGTCTGACCTTGCTTGTTTTTTTTTTTTTTAGATCAACAAATGCTGGCTAATTGCTGTTATCTACATTTAAGAGAATACATCTAATTAGACTGACTCTTTGAAAAATATTCCAGTATCTGACCAAGGGACAAGAGTTGGTTAGGGTCAGAGAATCTCAGCCAATCACTACCACAACAATCTACCCAAATTTCCTTTCACTGAGCCATTTCCAGTTCTTAAACAGAGAAGAAAATTGTGGTCAAAGTACAAATATTTTATTTATGGCACTGCAAAGTGTCTTTGGTTTTGAGGGTAGGATCCATCTGCTTTTCTTCCAAAAGGAAATGGGATTCATTTTCTGTTTGGGAGAAGATGTTGGTCAACATGAGGTTGACCTTACTGCTGGGTTTTTATTTTTATGATGTGAGGATTGGTGGCTACTTCCCAGTTCCCCTTCTGTATTTGTGCAAAACTTTGAAATCAAAACCAGCAAAATGAAGATGGATCTTATGTTTCTATAGTGCTACACTTAACATTAAGCACAGATTTAGCTCTTATCCTGCTTATTACTGTTTTCAGCTCTGTATTTTTTGTGATTTTTCAACAGTGCTGCATTTTTCTTGTCCTTTTTATTAGAATTCTGGTCTGCCCTGGCTAAATTAAAATATTTTTTATGAGAGAAAGGTGAAGTAAAATGAGCTTAATAATGAAACAGTAACAACAAAAACAACAGTTATCCTGTGTTGGTGGATTGTCAATGAGCAGAGAAAAAAAAAAAAGGGCCACCAAGATGTTTTGGGTATGAAGTAAGACAAAAGAATGGCTCTGACTGTAATCAGCAAGAGATTAGAGTACGCCTATGGCACTGGGCAGCTGAGGTCATATTCCCTCTCTGTTTTCTCCTTGAGGGTGTGGTGGGTTTTCCCTGCAGGCTTTTAAATGCTAGGAAAAGGGGAGGCGTGAAGGAAGAGAAATATCAGCATGAGAAAGGGGTAGTAACTTTACCTGAAAGTTGACATCAGACTCAGATAGTGACACAGAGTTGGGAAAAAGCCATTCCCTGAGTTATTCCTGAAGATAACATCAGAATGAAAAGGGTTTTCAATACAGAATGAAATGGGCAGTGAGTGGAAAGTGGGTGGAGGAATCCAACACTTCAGAACAATTAAAGGGTAGGATACTACCCGGCATAATAAATAAAGATCCTGAGGTGAAAGCCGGAGTGAGAGTGTACCTCAAAGTGGGTCTCTAAAACTTCTAAGGCCACTGTGCCCATCCTAGATAAATAAGAGATGTGTGGCTCCATCAAGTTCAAATTAAATGAATTCATTTTGGAATCACATGGTTGAACTGAGTCCATCTGGAAGAAAGACTTTGTTTGCATGTACAAAAAGCCATCAAAATATCAGATCAATCTGAAGGTAACCAATTCAATCTGATTATAGAAATCTTTGTCCAGCCCTAATATTATATATTTCTCTGTGAACTTTAGAGCTTCTGAAGAGACTCATGCATTTTGGAGAAACAGAACATCTGGATTCAAATGTTAGGGTCACTTCTTTCAATGAAGAGAGGACCACCCTCTCTTGTAAAAATGTATTCACCTTATGGACCCAATCATTTGCCACTTCCCAGGGCTTAATAGTTGAAAGGCTTGCTCCATCCTTGGAGAATTTCAAGAAGAGTTGGGACAGCCATTTGTCTGCAATGATATAGGATCTCCCATTTCAGAAGGGGGTTGGACCACTAGAAGATCTCCAAGGTCCCTGCTAACCTTATTTTCTATGTTCTAACCAGGAGAGACAAAAATCTAAAATACAAATGGCTCACAGCTCCAAAGACCTTATCGCACATGGAATAAGGTAAGACTATTTGTGAGACTGGATTTTTCCCATCATCTCTGCTGACCCCACCAGTCCTGATAGAGAGGACATACTCTGTAACCCTTCTGTGAAACAATGTCTTCTTGTTGAACCCTGGAATTGTATCTTCTCAGTGCTAGCACCTATACCATAGAACAGCATGTCTCTGGAAATGTAGCTGACACTTGTTTTTCACAAGGCACTGAAGATCTGCTTCCTCCCAAAAAATTTAGACCAGGGGTTTACATACATTCTGCTGCTATTGAGGTGTTTCTCATGAATGCAGTTGTTGTTTTACCCTTGGGTGCTAGAGGTTGCATGCTACAGCTTTTGCATTTTAATCATTATGCACCACTAAGATTCATCATTGTGAGATTCACCATAGATGGTCATATAAATCATATAGACAAATAAAGAAAAATGCAAAGCAATAGTAATAGTAATAATAACAATAATGACAATTATTCTAAATGTATTTAGAAATATGCAACCAGATACCTAATAAAAACAGATGGCCCAACAGCTGATCCTGCATCAGGTTCTCAAATATAATATTGGCCTTTTATCTATTAAATCATTAACTATTTTGAAAGTATATGAATATTTATTACACTAATAACTCATTGCAGCAGCTCAAAATGTTTAGCAATTTCACAGAAATAATAAAGTATCCATAGTCCAGTAAGATCCAAAAAACCTCCCCATAAAATACAAAGCAGAAAATCTAAAAACAACCAGAACAAAAAACAAAAAACAGTGTAGAAAAACTGACATGAGGTCTGAAGAATTCTATCTTTAACTCCTTCTAAAAGATACCGTAGTTAAAGTGAGGATTAATTTAATGTCTAATGGGAGGCCATCACAAAGGCCAACACCGGTTTAGAAAAGTTGTCCTGAAGAAAGATCTCTGGAGCTGCCCAAACATCCCAATAAACAAATAGCTCATTTTGCTAAGATAAGTTTTAATTGGTTTTCTCCTGTTGAGACCTTTACAAACAACAGGACTTCAACAACTTATCTAGTACAACCCAGGTAGAGAGGTAAAGCTGAGTGTCTTATCATACCACACTCCAACCCATCAATGATCTTACATAGTTTCATGTAGATATGTACAGTAGTGGTTTCCTCAAATGTACAATAGTGGTTTCTTCATATTGCATAAGATCTGCAGCTTGTGATCAGTCTGGCATATTTGCTGGTCAAATAGTCTGTTATGAGCTTCTTGGCCCATCGCTACCCTTGCTGGCCTCCTACAAACTCCTTAATGTTTCTTGGGAAAGACTCTTGGTTTTTGGCTTCAGTGTATTCAAGTCTGAAAGGCTTCCAGGTGAGGCTGTTATTGAGAAATTGTCTTGCCTCATTTGTGGAATTTTTTTTTTGAGACATCTACAGGAAATATCCATCATTTGTAATTATTTAGTGCTTCCCCACTGCTTCTTCTATTTGAGAAAGACAAAATAGCCATGCCTTTTGGCTGATAATGCTAGCAGCCCTTAGTCCGGAAACACTCAGCAGCTTTTGCTAGGGCCAGCTATATGGTTCTGTAATTGTAGAAGTACTCAAACTTGCCATGAAGTACCCCAATTTCCTAGTGACTTGCATAATACTACACAACATTTGCTCGCACTCTTTGCTGTGTTGGAAAGGCAGGGATGAAAAGAACACAGTCTGCACTCATTTCAGTATTAATATCTGTTCCAAGGATAGAAAAGTATTTTGCACACACCCAGTCTATAAATCAGATTATATAATGCTAATAAATTATCTCCTATGAGCCAATGCATCTGTCTCAGCCCATTCCCTTTGTCCAACTGTGCTTGCATCTTCTTCTGCTTCTCTTGTCTGCCCACTCTTTGGATGCTGCATTTGTTACCGTGTGATTCAGCTGGTCTGTGTCCTGCTTGTGGGCTCGTCCTAAATTCCAACCTCTTGTCTAATGATAAGCAGACAAAAATGTTGGCATTCAGTTTCTTGGCACTCCACTGAAGGAGTGTGGGGAAATATTTCACCTCCCAGTTGCAGTACAAATGTGGACCAGTTATTAGGTCACTGACACAAAGCCTGAACAAGCCCCACTTCCTCTGAAGTGTTGTGCTGAAGTGTTAACACAGCTGGTTGTATTCCATACAGGTGAGTGCTGTAGAAGAGAGACTACAGGGGGAATTTGGCAGTAGCATCAGTCAGAGGAACCTTCTGAGCTAAACTTGTGTTCTTTCCAACCTCTTCCTTTTGTTAAGTATTTTGTTTGGTTTGGTTTTTAAATTAGCAAGGAAAGCACAGAGCCTGATTTGTGATTAGCCCTAATGGTTCAGAGAGAAAAAAAGAAGAAGCTTGATTCCTGGGATACTCAGAGGGAGTGTTGAGCAACCTGATGAAGGCCATACACATATTATTAAATCACAGAAGATCTTATTCTCTAGTTTGCAATTTTGCATTTTAATTGTAAATGAAACTTCGATCTAGATTGTTCCCAAGTCACTGCAAAGCCATGTTTCCTGTGGTGTTTAATAGCATGAAGGCAGGATTGAGGAGACCAAGAAAAATATACCTTCTGGACTAGACAGTTAAGCATCACGCTTGACCCACAGCTATTTATTTTCTAACTTTTGTTGATGATCAAGGGTTTTTTTTCCCACATTTTTTTCCCTGCATGGTATCACTTTCCCCCTTTTATCCTTTCAATGCTTGCCTTATGAACTTAAGGAACATGTCATCAGGGAAGACTGTGGCTGTCCTAATTTCCTATTTTTCTTTAGAGTAAGAGAAACACTCAAATACTGTTTCTGCTCATCCCCCCCACCTCCTGATCCCTGTTGCTTTCATTGGTTAGACAAGGTGATTTTTGATTGATCGAGCTACCTGTCATTTTGTCTTTGGCATCTATTATTGATTATGAGTCGGTAGCAAAGAATTAGAGGTTGATTCCAGTTTGCTTCCATCTGGGGGTTTATCTGGAGTTTTGTGGTCCAGATCTGGCAGTCCTATTGATTCCTGTTAAATAGGTACACAGCTACTCTCTTGCCTACTAGAGCAGTTCCTTTCTTTCCAGGCTCTGCTCTTATTTACGTTATTCAGTCACATCTCTTGCATTGTTGCTGCCTCTTACTTACAAACAGAGTGCAAAATCCCTCATTAGGCCCAGTGTTAATGATCCCTGAGGTGTACGCCAGTCTTTTAAAATGACTTTTTTTTAATGACCTGAAAAATAATTGTAACACAAGCCTTTGTTCAATTAGGTGTTTCATCCTTCATTCCCCTGAAAGCCAGTTTGGTCTAGTGGTTGAGGCCCCAGGCTAGAAAGTAAGAGACTATGAATTCAAGTCCCACCTTAGCCATGAAAGCTAGCTGGATGACTTTGGCCCAGTTACTCTCTCTCAGCCCAAACATCTCAGGGTTGTTGTTCTGAGGAAAATAGAAGGAGGAAGGTGTTTGCCACCTTGAGTTATTTGTACAAATAATGAAAGTTGGATATAAATAAATAAAAATATTGTCATGTATGTTAATTTTTGATTTTTTTAAAAAAAATATTAATAGACGTGTAAGAGCATTATCAACACTTTCAATGGAAGTCAGATGACAGCAGAGTCTTGAAGCAGAGGAAATAGGGTTAGGATAAACAAGAACAGCAACAAAGATCACCAATTTCATGTTATAATAATTATCTGTCATCTCAAGGGTAGGCTGACAATTGAGCAGTTGAGAAACGTAGTGTGTTAGGTGGGACCTGAAAAATAACAGCCAAAGAGGTACATCAGGAGATCAGAATAAAAATCAAATCTAGCACTAGGAAGATTGAGTTACTTAGGTGAAGCTTGATTGGAATAAAAAAATGCTCTAAGGGATCTAATACAGTGGTATCAAACTGCTGGCCCATGGGCCAGATGCGTCACATGGAAGCTGTGCCCACCCCAGCTCTGGCAAGGGGAAAAAAGTAGCGATATGTCATGACACGTCACATGATGCGACGAGTTTGACACCCCTGATCTAATAGATCAGATGAGTCAGCCCAGGGCTAAACTTTATTAGACATGGGAAAGTTGTGCTCTTCTAAACTCTGTTGAACTCTAGCTTCCATCAACCTTAGCTATTGGTCAAGGAGTGAACACTAACAATTTCTGGAGGTTCATAGGCTCTTTTTTTGACCTAGACAGATCCTGCAACTTGGCATTTCATCTTGTGGGTCAGTTATACAGAAATCCTGTAACTGGATCAAATTCAAACAATTGATATTTGTCTTAATCCAAACTCCTGCCTTTCATTCTTAGCTTGTCCCAGTTTAGACTGTCTGACACAAGTATATATGCATGCTTGTGTTTATTACTTTTTCAAGTTCTAGCAAACAACTGAAGGACCAAAGTTTTTTTATTTCTCTTAGAAGGGTTCTTTCTCTCCAAGAGATTATAGGGATGCTTCTCCTAGTTAAATACAGTCTGCTTTACTTGATTCCAAAGAAAAACAGGTGAAATGATTTTGTGACCCAACATAGATTTTGATCCTTAAAGTAGGACATGAATGGATATGCTATGGTGCCAGTCAATAAGTATGATATTGGAAAGTGCTGTAAAGAGTTTTCAAATTCAAGTTGAGGTAGTGGATTAGGAGTGTACAAATAAGAGTCTTCAAGATTGCTTTTTAAAGAAATATTGTTAGTTCTGCACAGAAGTCCAGGAAAAAGAGAACCACTGCAAAAGTGTAATGCTTTTGACTGTATGGAAATACTAGATTTAGATATTGTAGGACAACTTTAAAAGCTATGGGAAACTGTTCTGAAGAGATAAATGTCCACTGGGACAAAAATTTGGGGTACTATCATGTTTGTATTTATAACATTTCAGTTACTGAGTGCTGCCTTGAAGCTTACAAAAGGCATAATATAAATATTTTACATACCTAGAAATAAAATCATGGTGTTTAAAATTTGAAACAAAATAATGGAGAGATGCTTTGAAAGTGACTCCTGGGAAAAAGTGGCCAACTGTGGGTTATTTTCTATACAGCTAAACTAAAAATTCTATCACAATAGTGTGGGATATTGACACATTTCATTTACAATGAATTGCTGCTGGAGAGAACCGGAACCTTCAGATCAGAGGCAGTGTAGTCTTGACTTTTTAGGTTCTAGGATCAAATATACCTTCGATGCCCTTATAAGATGTTTACTGGCAGATGATATATTACCATTGGTTAAAGAGTGGTAGGGCTCATTTGACTTTGACTTGCTTAACTCTTAAAAATATATTCTGACTTCTTTAGTTCAAAGATATTTTGAGTGAGTGTCGTGAGATCCGCTCGCAAGCTGATTCCCTATTCACAAAATAGCTATCATGGGGGCCTGAGCAGACACAAAGCACCAGTTTGTAAGAAAATCCACAGTTTAGGCTCCTCATTTTCTTCCCTTCTATCTTCATCATTCTTCCGGATGGGTTCTATCACAATTTGTGCAGAGTTGTGGCAAGGCTGGAGTAGAGGTGTACTGCACTGCACTGCATGGAATGTATGTAGCTATCATTTGGGGATGGTTGTAAGGACGTTCTTTTTATACATCAGCACTTGATGTTTTCCACCTGAACGTGCCTTGTCTTCCCTTGTCTCCTAGCAGGAAGTTGGCACCAATAAACACACAGGTGTGTATCTCCGTAAAATGCAACTTTGGGATTTGGCAGTTGTTTGCGCCAGCCCATCTGCAGCCCTCTGCAACCTCCTCTTACCCATTAACCCCTTTGCAGCATAGGTATATGGGATGGCTTGTTGTTAATTGCGAAGTCGTGTCCGACCCATCGCGACCCCATGGACAACATTCCTCCAGGTCTTCCTGTCCTCTACCATCTTCTGGAGTCCATTTAAATTCACACCTACTGCTTCAGTGACTCCATCCAGCCATCTCATTCTCTGTCGTCCCCTTCTTCTATTGCCCTCAATCTTTCCCAGCATTAGGCTCTTCTATCCTTCCTTCTCATTAGGTGGCCAAAGTACTTGAGTTTCAACTTCAGGATCTGGCCTTCTAAAGAGCAGTCGGGGTTGATCTCTTCTAGGACCAACCGGTTTGAACGCCTTGCAGTCCAAGGGACTCGCAGGAGTCTTCTCCAGCACCACAGTTCAAAGGCCTCAATTCTTTTGCGCTCAGCCTTTCTTATGGTCCAACTTTCACAGCCATACATTGCAACTGGGAAAACCATGGCCTGGACTATGCGCACTTTTGTTGGCAGGGTGATGTCTCTGCTTTTTAGAATGCTGTCTAGATTTGCCATAGCTTTCCTCCCCAGGAGCAAGCGTCTTTTAATTTCTTGGCTGCAGTCCCCATCTGAGGTGATCTTGGAGCCCAGAAAAATAAAATCTGTCACTACCTCCATTTCTTCCCCATCTATTTGCCAGGAATTGAGAGGGCCGGATGCCATGATTTTGGTTTTTTTAATGTTGAGTTTCAAGCCAACTTTTGCACTCTCCTTCTTCACCCGCATCAAGAGGCTCTTTAGTTCCTCTTCACTTTCTGCCATTAGAGTGGTATCATCTGCATATCTTAGGTTGTTGATATTTCTCCCGGCAATCTTAATTCCAACTTTTGATTCATCTAGCCCTGCCTTTCTCATGATGTGCTCTGCATATAAGTTAAATAGGCAGGGCGACAGTATACAGCCTTGCCGGACTCCTTTTCCAATTTTGAACCAATCAGTGGTTCCGTGTTCGGTTCTCACTGTTGCTTCTTGACCCGCATATAGGTTTCTGGGATGGCTATGGGCAGGCAACTCTAAGTCAGCCTTGAGAAATAGCCCCGTGGGACAAGGAGCCTGGGAATACCATTGTCTATGGGCTCATTGTAGCACATAGCCACTGCATTGCCAGCTTTCAATGGTGTTCATAGGGACCAGTGACAGCATATTTGTGTCATCATGCCATCACACAAAATCCACCACTTAGTTCCTTGTTTTAGATCCTGGCACAAAGTACATAATGACAACATTTGTCTGACACCATTATTGCACTGGGGTCAATCATTTGGTCATCAGAATGATTTGGTGTAGATCTGCTAGCAATCTGCCTTTAGTCTTTGATTTCCCCCCTCTTCCCATTGTATCCATAGAAGGCTGGAAATTCTAACAACCATTCCACTAATTTTCATTCTCAATTATGTCAGTCAAGAGTAGAATGTGCAAGTTCTTACTGAGTGATATAGAATGTACAGGCTATCTAGGATTTGGTCATAATACCTTCCTTTCCCTTTCCTCTGCATTACCTTAACCCGTTTACATTTAAGAAATTCAAAGCAGGTTTTCCTACTTCTGGTTGAAATAGAAAGGGTTAGCCCAATAGAAATACCTTCTGAAACTTGATACCAACCCCATCACCTCATTACTACAGATCATAAAGAACTTTATAAAACCCTAGTAAGATCACACCTGGAATACTGCAACCAAATTTGGTCACCATACTACAAAAAAGATGTTGAGACCTTGGAAATAGTTCAGAGAAGAGCAACTAAAATGATCAAAGGCCTGGAGACTAAAACATATGAAGAATGGCTGCAGGACTTGGGTTTGGCTAATCTAAAGAAAAGAAGAAACAGGGGTGACATGATATCAGTATTCCAGTATTTGAGGGGTTGCCACAAAGAAGAGGAGGTCACGTTTTTCACCAATGCACCAGAGGGCAGGACAAGAAACAAAGAAAGAAGCAACCTGGAATTAAGGAGAAACTTCTTGACAATGAGGACAGTTAACCAGTGGAACAGCTTGCCTCCAGAAATCTTGGGCACTCCATCACTGGAGGTTTTTAAGAAGAGACTGGACAGCCACCTGTCTGAAATGATATAGGTTCTCCTGCTTGAGCAGGGGGCTGAACTAGAAGACCTCCAAGGTCCCTTCCAGCTCTATTCTATTCTATTCTATTCTATTCTATTCTATTCTATTCTATTCTATTCTATTCTATTCTATTCTATTCTATACTGTTCTGTTCTGTTCTGTTCCGTTCCGTTCTGTTCCAGTAGCAATTTGTGGAAAATTTTTAAATGTATTGCTTCTCAGATCTTTAAAATTATCTCCCCCCCTCCCTATGCTCCTACTTGACTTGTGTGTATACTTCCCAGCTTTTGTTTCCTAATTGGAGGGGTATCCTTTATGTACATTCTAGTTCGCTGTGTGTGGATTGCAAAATGTAGCAGTTAAGAGTGGTACATAGGGAATTATTTACCACTGGAAATGATTTACAAACCTAACAGCATGCCAGTGTTTAGGGTAAACTAATGAGAAAGCCAACTTCTCTGAAAGTAGTGTTATGATTATAATAAGGGCAGACAAGGGACAAACAATATCTTTAAAGAAATTTTTAAAGAGAGGAAGTTTAAAGAATAGCAGCAAACACCGTTGACATGCCTACACTGGTTATTCAATGGGGATATTCTAGTTTATGGGGAAAGTGCCTCTCTATTTTTAACAGCCTTAGTGTGTGTTGCACTTAGTGAAAACTTCACTATTTCCTGCCACAACTCTAGGCCCTCCAAGCAGGGTTTATCCTGGCATATGATCTGATGTGCCGCCAAGCACCTTTGTTTGCTGTAGTGGGAGAACAATTCTGGAATGTGTTTGTCATTTCTATTGTTTTAGAAAGGAAGAACTGACCTCAAACTCTTTAGTGTACCCCTCCCGTCCTGCTCATGGTTTTCTTCTAACTTCTCAATTTGTTTGATGGCTATTTTTGTGTCTGTTTTACTTGAGGGAAAAGCATTTCTGGTTTTATCACAAGACTGTACCTTCAGGTAGAAAAGTCACTGATGTTGTCCATCCTCAGAGTTCAATGAAACCTGTTCTATATGAGTGAATATAGGATTGCATTCAACCTGTTGACTGCCCTTCAAAGAACTGCTAATACCAAACTTTCCTTTTCAGATGTGACTGAATTTCCTCCATTCAAGATTATTGCGACAAAACAATACAATACACTATAAACATGAAATCAGAAAGCAGCCTTCCCCAGTTAATTTTTTCCAGCTATGATTTGACCATCTTAGCTTGAAAAGAGCATGTTAAAATCCAACCCCTTTGAAAGTTATCTGGCTGATGAATACAGATATAAGCATGATGATTACAGTATGTGCTGATCTTGAAGTTATACTTCATGACATCTGAATCAGATAAGACTGTGCTGGTAGTGATTTAGAGTCTGGATTAAGAAATAGGCTGTCTGAGGGCAAATGAATTGAGGCTGAATTCTGACAAGGCAGTGCAGTGTGGTTAACCAGTTAAAATATATAGTTCTCATGTCCAGGAATTGGGTGTACAAGATAGGACTGCACTTCTTTCCTAGAATAGCTTCAGAGTACTTTTTGACACACACACACCCCTTTTTTTTTAGCTAAAGCACAGGTGTCTTTGGTATGTAGTAATGCCTATAAGCAGATTCCTTTGGTTTTCTAGCTTGGACTTTTCCTGACTTTGAACTCTGGCCAAAATACTATTTGAGCGACTGTTCTTCAAATCAGGTAGGATCTTAAGCATAAGCACATTGAAGGGCTAAACACAAATGGAGCTCCAGAGACATGTCTTTCCAGCAATCAGACTCAGTTTGTAGCCTTCCAGCTATAGTTTAGTTTAAGGATTGACACCGAATACCAATTCACAGAATTGCTTCCCACCCACCCCCACTCCCAAAGATTTTCATGCTCAAGGGCCCTTGAAATAGAGAGCCAACAAAATTCAAACTAATTGCAGTTTTGGGGCAATCTTCAAAGTCAGCTCCCCATATTATCCCTTACTATCTATACTTATGTGTTGCCCAGTAATGACAGTTCTCTGGGTGACTAACTATAAGAGTAGAAAAATGCATGAAAAAAATACAAAGGATGGAATCTAAACCTTGTATAAAATAGTACCAGAGAATAGCATCTTCTTCAGTTGGTGAACTAGTGGCAAAACTTGGCAGGATTTGTTGAAGTCCTACACTTTTTATGGTATTTGAGGGAGGCCTACTTTATGAATCTTAAGGAAAAGCCTATTATGATCATCATATTTTGTATACAGTTTCATCAAACTAATATTTCAAAAAGACGAAGCATGTTACAGTATGGCTGGAAGTGAGGAAAGGTGCCCAGGAATGGAGTGACAGTGGCAATTACATTGGAAAGCAGAAAACAAGTGATTGCTAAATAATGACATTCCAGCCAGAATACTAGAGGTTTTTAAATATAGAACAAGAACTCCATTTCATAAAGAATGTCTTTTATGACCAACTTCCAACATACATTGGGAACCTGTTGTCTATTGGGTAGGAAATAGCCTATGCCATATGCCATTATTTTTGCATTAGCTGGGAGTAAATAAAAAAGAAAAGATGGAGCTATTTAATAAAATAGGAAACAACAAGGTTGGGCAAAATGTACTACTTGATGTAACACTGCATCATTAAAAATGTAAAACTCTGTCATATGCCAAAAAGCTAATGTTAGACTGAAAAGTTAGAATCCAACATTTCAGCACCAAACTGTGGCTTCTCTCCCTGGAGAGTTTGTAGACAGCCTCAAGTGAACTGCTTCAAGGACAGAATTAGGAAATGAAGAATGCTTGCAACATAATTGAAATAGAATCCAAAATAGAAAATTATTTCTTGTTTCTATTTTTAATTATATGTCTTCCATAGGCTAATATCAAGCCCTGTCTTGTAACATGGGATTATAAATTAAATGAAATACTCCAAAGTGTCTTCAGATAAGATAAAAGATAACCTTTATTGTCATCTTTTACTGTGAGCACACTGGCCCACATTAAAAATGAAATTCTGTTGCCTGCTCTCAAAAGAAAGTATATATCTACTCAGAGCCATACATGGAAAGAGGAAATTTGAAAGTTTATAAGGTTGATGCTATTATGGAACAAAACTGTGACTGAATCTGAATGTTCTGCTTCGGATACCACAAACCCTCGTCCCAGAAGATAACAAGGAAAACAGGTCGCGAAGAGGATGTGTAGCATCCCAGACAACCATGCAACCTTACTCAAGCATCACTCATATGCTATATGTCCTGGGTAGAAGGAAGTGAACTACCCATACTCTTTTCTGCCATCCTCACCACGTTCTGCATCGTCTTCCTGTCTGAAGCAGTAATGCCTCCAAACCAGACAGTAGTGCAATATGACAAGATGCTCTCGATCATCCCTTTATAGAAAGTGGTAAGGACAGGGGAAGGAAGATGTAATTTTCTCATGCGACGCAAAAAATGCAGGCACTGCTGTGCCCGCTTCACCAGTGTCTCACTGTTGAGCGACCAAGCTAGTCTACTTGCTAGCTGCACACCCAGAAACTTGATGCTGCTAACCACCTCCCCAGGTGAATCATTAATACACAGAGGTGTATGGCTGTGTCTGTCTTTTCTGCAATCAACAGTGATCTCTTTATGTTTAAATGTTTAAAATGAGGCTGTTTTTGTTACACCAGTTCATCAAACCCTCTACTTCCTTTCTTTAGTGTTAATGAACAATCTGATCCTAACTAGTTTCTGCAGCTTGATGGACTACCATTTGTGTGGGTCTGACTCAATATAATTTTCTTGATTATGGTTTTAATGCAAATAATTTTCAGAGGTTAGGGGGTTGGGTGATTTTGCAATGGTTAAGCAAACTGGCCAGTAAAATCAGAATACTAAGCGCAAGGTGAAAATACAGGTAGCTCTTAACTTATGACCACAACTGTGATAAAATTTTCCATTGCTAAGCAAGAAGGTTATTAAATGAGTTGCTTCCAGTTTTATGAACTTTTTGGCCATTGTCAAATCACTGCTTGCCCCCTCCCACCACAAAACTATATAAATAAAGGATGAAAAACAGCTTATCTGTTTATACTAAATGAACTATCCATTTTCTTTTGCATATGGTAACTGCAGTAAGACCACTGGAATACCTACAACAGAGAAATGAATAGTAAAGATGACGGTATTTGCAAAAATGGCAAAATTGAGCTGTTTGATTAAGGATAAGTAATTTTATTAAAGACTGGAAACTTTCTATGGACCTTTTGCTGAAAAATCAGGAAAAAATAGTGATTTATGAATTTGCTGATTAAAAAGAATTGGAATCATCTCTTGGTGAGATGGATGGCATATAAGTTTAATAAGTAAGTAAGTAAGTAAGTAAGTAAGTAAGTAAGTAAGTAAATAAATAAATAAAGAAGAGAATTGTGATGCAATTTTAATGAAGGAAAAAAGAGGAATCGCTTCTTTATATATCTTTTCTTTTTATTCTTTTTGTATTTCTTTTTCACTACACGTTATTCTTTCTTTTTTCTTTAATCTTACTTTATATTATTTCATCTTTATCTTATTACAAAAATTATGTTTAAAAATGTCCATTTTAGGGGAAAAATCTAGTTTTTCTTTCAGTAAATACAGTAAGCATTAAAAAGCAGTGGAGAAGTTAACTTTAAGAAAAGGTTTCAGAACTGTTTAGTACCATTTCAACCTTCCTATTGGTTTAGGATGATGTCACAGACATTACAGTAACACATCTTAATGGGTTTTCCTTGTTATTCACACATTCCATTTCACATAGGCATTTCTAACAGTAGACTGGAGACAACAAATGAGTTGAATAAACTTATTTGATCTTCAGTTCCCAGTTTCAGATTCCTACCTAACATTTAGGCTTGGCAACCTTCAGTTTTAAATATCTTACCTGTAGTCTTGGAGAAGTCAGATTTCTCTTCTTTTAATTATTCTGTACATGTTTTAATTACTGTTTTTGTCAAATCAGGTTAATACAGAGAAAAACTGGTAAATAAATTTTATATTTGTTTGCTATTTATTTATTTCTGCCTTTAGTTATTTTTTAATTTTGTTTGCAGGTCACCCATTCCCGTGGGCTCTGGGCAGTAGTAATATAAACATATATTTAGCTCAGAAAACTCCAGATACATATAAATGGCTATAATCTAAGAAA
Organism: Crotalus tigris; assembly: GCF_016545835.1. Classification (NCBI taxonomy): domain Eukaryota; kingdom Metazoa; phylum Chordata; class Lepidosauria; order Squamata; family Viperidae; genus Crotalus; species Crotalus tigris. The sequence goes on along the minus strand of NW_024096961.1, from coordinate 234,106 downwards.
AAAACACCCCAAGAAATGCAAATATGTATACCTGCAGCCTTTGCTTTCAAATTACAGATGAAACAGGTAGATCTTCAAAGTTTTTCAGAAGGCTAAAGATAATGGGAGATAATTCCTAGCAGTAGGGATGACTATTGAGAATGCCTTCTTCTGAGGCCCTAACAATTCTGTAAGGATGGAACTCAGACAGAATTGGCCCTTTGGGTGAGCAGATAAATATAGGAAAAATGTTCCCTCTGATGGACAGAACTGGACCTAAATAGGGCCTTAAAAATAACAATCAACATCATGAATTTGATTGGACATTTTGGAATATTCCATCATTGCCCATGCTATCACCTTCTGTACCAACTGTAGCTTCCAGAAGTTCTGCAATGGCAGCCTCATGTATAAAATATTATAATAATTCAAACAAGAGGTATCTAGTGTCATGAATGAGTGAGACCCCGGCTTCCTGGTCAGGGAAAGTTGTGACTCACACACATGGTATAATTGTCCAAAGCTCTCTTAACCAGAGCCTTGGAGAAAGAAATAAAGTTACTTAAAATTTCCATCTGATAGGAAGCTCCTTGAGCAGGAGACATGTTATGGCTTCTTTTAGAGGGATAAAAACACCTTCTCACTCAGTGGTTTGCAGAGTAATAACTATTGATTCCAACAGACTCTTGCAGATCCCAAAGACAACTCCACCCTTGCTTGCCCAAAGACTGCATCTGGTGCCAAACCTGAAACCTGCATAGGCAGATTTCCAAAAACTCTTCTACTGTCTACTCTTCCTTCTTGGAAGCTTTCAGTAAGCTCCTTCCAGCTAGTAATGAAAGCTAGGTCTGCCTTCTCATCCATTATTAACTTATGGATGAAGAAAGATCTTATTTTAGAAAGATGTGGCATTTCATAGCAGCAGCCAGAGCTCTTGAATTCCAGGGAGCTAGAATTCTGGTTTCCCATGTGAGAATAGAGAACTGGAAAGAGGGATTTCATGAAGATACCAAAATCGTCTTTCCTAAGTATGGTCTGCCCTCAGTTCCTTGCCATACTTCCCTGGGCCCTCCTCCTTCCAGCTAGTATTTTCTTCCACTCATGGTAAATCCCAAACTATCTGACATAGGAACTTTCAACAGAGCCAGCCCTTTGGGCTTAGTCAGCCCTTCAACCACCCACTCAACAGACTATCACCATCTCAGGTCTCATTTCCATTCTAAGTGACAGCAAAAAAAAAATTAAGCTGTTAGGAAACATAATCCTCCAAGTTATTCTGCTTGGCATACCAGGAGTTCTAACAAGTATATTTCATATTAATTCCTATCCATACCTTCTCCTCATAGGAACAAGGGAAAAAGATAAAGAATCTTAGCGCATATTTAAAGGGACCTTACAATCACGTTGAAGCAAAGCAGCTTGGATGGTGGTGGGGAACACTAGGTGAGAAACCCATCTCTGCACTTTGAATTCCGTAGAAGAATTATGATGTATAAAGTCAATAAATAGTGCAGTTGTAAATTGTTAACATAAAGTAATTGTAACAACCAGATACAGAAACCTTAGGAATGACTACAGAATGAACTGCCTACCTTAAAAGTAGCTTGAGGTCTTTAAGAAATTGGCAAAAAGACAAATAATTTCAACTTTCTATAAATAAATCATGGTACTGAGGGAATAATTTAAATTATTGAATTACATGATGTAATGATAGGCATTGATATGAAATTTAATAATATAAACATTGATTTTTTTTTCATTCATTCATTCATCAGTTTTGGAAATATTTTTTATCAACCACCTAAAATTGCTCATTAGTGACTGATTAATTTCAAACCAGTAAATATGTTGTTTGCTTTCAATAACCTATGCCAGGGGTGTCAAACTTGCAATGTCACGTGATGTGTTGTGACTGTATTGCGACTTTTTTGCCATTGCCGGCAATGGGGTGGGTGTGGTTTCGCTATGATGCATCCGGCCTGTGGGCTGGCAGTTTGACACCCCTAACCTATGCAATCCTGGAAATAGAGTAATCTAACTGGTTACTGAAAGAGACATTGCTTGGGAAATCCAAGCAGGCTTGAATTGCAGCTTTCAGTTTATGGAAGGTTTCTGTTCTGAATAATAATAATAATAATAATAATAATAATAATAATAATAATAATAATAATAATAATAATAATACAACCAGGGCCAGCAGATGCAGAACTACTGGAAGAAAAGATGTTTACCCGTCGCAGATACACAGTGATTGAAAACAAAGAAATAATGATCTGTTACTACAGATCAAGTCCAACAAGATGAGGATATCTAAAACGAATGCACCAGTTCTGGAAAGAACAACATCCAGAATCAGAAATAACAGAACAGAGACTAGCAGATCAACGCCGATTTATAACACGAAATAAAGTATTCACAGAAACAGAATTGGACGAACTGCAAAGGTTTACCCAGGGCAAAGAAATCAAAGCCTTACCAGAAGTAATTCAGAATGTAGAGGCAAACCAGGGGGAGTTGGCAGTGAAGGAATCCAGCAGAGATATACAACTGTTCTCATTTGGAAACCAGGCACCTCTTCCTCAGGAAGAACAAAACCCTCTAACTAAAGAAATAAAAGAATTGAAACAAAGAATAACTGAGCATCTAGAACAGCACAAAAACAACAGAATAAGGCTACCTGCATTGAAGCTTGTTCCAAAGAAACAGCTAGCACAAGCATTAAAAGATGCAAATACTGCAATAGCAAGTATAAGCACCAATTCACTGCAAGAAACAAACCAACTAATGTACAGCACAGCTGCAGTTATAACAGAATACCTGGGATGCAAAATCAACAAAGAAGAAAAACAAACAAACAGTGCACCACAAAAATGGAAGGTTAGACTAGAAAATAAGATCAGCAAGTTAAGATCACATGCAAGCAAGCTAGAACAGATGAAAGAAAAGAAGCTGAAGAACAAGAAGACCAAAGAATACCTAATCAAGAAATACCACTTAGAAACAAGGAAGATCAAGGAAGCACTGGAAATAATAAAGCAACAAATAACAGCTATAGCCAGGAAAATCAGTAGATATGAAGCTCGAATTGCAAACTATAGGCAGAACCTCCAATTTCAATCCAATCAGAAACGTTTCTACCAATCCATCAATGGAGAAACTGCAAGGAATCAGTCAGTACCTGACAAGGAAGAAACAGTGCAGTTCTGGAAGCAGATATGGGATAACCCAAAGAAATACAACAAGGATGCGGCTTGGTTAAAAGGAGGTGGATGCAAATAAAACAGAAGTTGAAATGAAAGAACTAGTAATAACAACAAAAATGGTAGAAAAAAGAGCAAAGAAAATCAAAAATTGGTCAGCACCAGGTGAAGATGAACTGCATGGGTTTTGGTTGAAACATCTAACTGTTATACACCCACTCATTGCCAAGCAGTTCAACAATATACTACAAGGAGGAGAAATTGAAAAGTGGCTAACAACTGGGAAAACCTACCTAATAATGAAAAATCCAGCAAAAGGGGCAACACCAGGTAACTACAGGCCAATTACCTGCTTACCAACAACTTTCAAATTACTAACTGGTGTGGTAGCTGATGCAGTACAACAGCATCTAGTTGAAAACAATCTCTTTCCACCTGAGCAGAAAGGAAACCGCCCCAATAGCAGAGGAACAAAAGATCAACTCCTAATAGACAAAATGATCTTGGAAAACTGCAAGAGAAGGAAGACCAACCTGAATGTGGCATGGATTGACTACAAAAAGGCATTTGACTCTCTGCCACATGATTGGATAATCAAGTGCCTAGAAATAACAGGAGTCAGTAGAAACATCAGAAAATTTGTGCAAAGATCGATGGCACAATGGAAGACACAGTTGCAGATCAATGGTGAGAGGCTGGGAGAGGTTAATATCAAGAGAGGAATATTTCAAGGAGATTCATTATCACCATTACTATTTGTTATTGCACTGTTTCCTCTGTCAACAATACTGAATAACTCAGGACATGGCTATCAAACATCAAAAACATCTGCCAGACTATCCCACCTCCTTTATATGGATGATCTGAAGCTGTATGGAAAAACATCATCTGAAATAGAATCGCTGCTCAACACTGTCCGTATATATAGCCAAGATATTGTAATGGAGTTTGGCTTGGACAAATGTGCCACACTTACTATCAAACAAGGAAAAATAGTGAAAACTGAAGGAATCAAGATGCCTCACGAAAATAACATTAAGAGTCTGGATGAGGAAGAGTACTACAAATACTTGGGTATCCTTCAAGCTGACAACATCAAGCACACTGAAGTCAAGAAAAAGATTAGAGGTGAATACATCAAGAGAGTGAAGAAGATCTTAAAGTCCAAACTCAATGGAGGAAATACCATAAAGGCAATCAACACCTGTGCAATCCCAGTCATTAGGTACACAGCTGGAATAGTGGACTGGACTCAAGCAGAACTAAAAGCAATGGATAGGCAGACCAGAAAAATAATGACAATGAATCACGCCCTTCATCCACGCAGTTACATTGATAGACTTTATCTACCAAGGCAAATAGGTGGGCGTGGAATGCTACAAGTACATCAGATGGTTGAAGAAGAAAAAATGGCTTTGGAAGAATATCTGAAGAACAATGATGGAGATGCACTGAAATTAGTATATCAGGAAGGCTTACTAACTACTGGAGAGACCAAACTGGCCTACAAGAAAGACCAAATGAAGAACAGAATAGAGGCATGGGAAGACCAAGCACTACATGGCCAATACATGAAAAAAATAGCTGGGAAAGCAGATAATAATAAAACCTGGCAATGGCTAAGAGCAGGAAAATTGAAGAAAGAGACCGAGGGACTAATTCTGGCTGCACAAGACCAAGCCTTAAGGACAATTGCATACAAAGTCAAAATTGAGAAGACAGCAACAGACAGTAAGTGCCGCCTATGCAAAGAAGCTGAAGAAACAGCGGACCACTTGGTAAGCTGTTGCAAGAAGATTGCACAAACTGATTACAAGCAGCGGCATGACAAAGTAACAACAATGGTGCATTGGAAGATCTGCAAAAAATATCATTTGCCTGTACGCAAAAACTGGTGGGATCATAAAATAGAGAAAGTCATAGAAAATGATAAAATTAAACTGCTCTGGGACTTCAGAATTCAAACAGACAAGCACCTGCAACATAACACCCCAGACTTAACAATTGTCGATAAGAAAGACAAAAAAGTCTGGATAGTGGACGTGGTAGTGCCTGGAGATAGCAGAATAGAAGAGAAAGAACTGGAGAAGATAACAAAATACAAAGACCTACAAATAGAAATAGAAAGACTGTGGCAAAAGCAAGCAAGGGTAGTACCAATAGTAATAGGCTCCTTGGGTGCAATCCCAAAACAACTGGAGCACCACTTGAACACCATTGGCATTGACAAATTCGCTATTAGTCAATTGCAAAAGGCGGCCTTATTAGGAACTGCTTCCATCCTGCGACGATATCTGTAATACCATCAAACATCCACATCTGCCTATCCCAGGTCCTGGGTAAGGACTCGATAGGTAGACAAAATGCCAAATCCAGTCTGAACATCTGGCTGACTGTGCGATGATCGATAATAATAAAGTTGGAAGGGACCTTGGAGGTCATTTAGTCCAACCCCCTGCTCAGGCAGGAAACCCTATACCATTTCGGACAAATGGCTGTCCAGTCTCTTCTTAAAAACTTCCAGTGTTGGAACATTCACTACTTCTGGAGGCAGGTTGTTCCACTGGTTAATTGTTCTAACTGTCAAGAAGTTTCTCCTTAATTCTAGGTTGCTTCTCTCCTTGATTAGTTTCCATCCATTGCTTCTTGTCCTGCCTTCAGACACTTTGGAAAATAGCTTGACTCCCTCTTCTTTGTGGCAGCCCCTGAGATATTGGAACACTGCTATCTTACAAAGAGGAAACAGCTAATTAAAGATCCAGTTGTGGCTGATAGCTACTGTACCAGGAAATCGCTAATTAAAGGGCCAGGGGGTGGGGAGAAGCCTCAGTGATACTTTGCTAGTTCACACAATAACAGTACTATAATTTTGTTTAAAATGGGGTGGGGGGGGGGAACCTAGATCTTTTGTAGTTTTTTAAAAGGGAAAAAATATTGACTTTTGTAGAATTTTAAAAAAGATAAAGCACTGACGGGATTTTTAAATCAATGAATGAATTATGCCAATTCCAGAGAAAATGGTTAATATGGAAGAAAAAATGATTAAGAAAAGTTAATTCTATATAATAATTTAAGATTCAGGAAATCTAAGGTATAGAAAAAAATTAGATAACTATACTATCTCTGGTACATAGCTACAGTAAAATTAGAAAGGGTTTTTCCTGTAGATGTTGACAGTAAGCTAAGATTATGTAAAAACAATGGCACATGTCTGGTGATATCATGATGCAAAACCATCCTTATAGACATGTGCCCCAATATCTGACAGAATGTATAAGTCACAATTTTGGTGTTAGACTTTATGATGTACAGATTTTCTTTTGCTTTACCATCTGTGCAGAGATTCACTTTACTGAGCAATTGAATGGGATTGTAGAAGAAGGAGTGGCAGAGAGATTGACAGGAGCAAAGACTGTTAAGAGGATAATATTTATCTTTTCATTTGATTTTCATTCATTTTCCTCTTTCCTTTCTCTTTTCTTGGTTTCACAGGATGGAAATACCCCACATCCCTAACTATAGCCCTAAGTCTAATCTTTTGCTAGGGTGGTATAGGACATACCGGAAGGCTGTCTGTTTGGACATAAAACTCTTGAGGCTCCTTTCGGAAGATCTAAGAAATGCATCCATTAAAAATATAGGAGAAAAATGATTTGAGAAGGTTAATTGTTGGGGAAGGTATTAGCACTACCAGGTTATTAAATAACAGCTGACATTAAGGAATGGCAAAAATAGAAGCATGATAAAGGGGTACATTTACTTCCTTCTCAGGATCTCCAATCCATTCTCAAAGATTTAGATAATATTGATTTAAATGTTATGGTGTAACTGCTTGCTGTAGCAGAGTTGAGTACTTTTTCTCTTCAGTGGTGTTTGCTGGAGTCATCTACATCCATCTCAGCCATTTGTCGGTTGAGGGAATCTCTGATGCACCATGAAACTATAATAAGATGAAAGAGAAAAAAAGAGACTGCGGAATTGAGAGAAAAAAGGGGCCTGGATAAATAGAGCAATCAAGACATTCTCTTCCCCAGGCTCCCAGTTTGCTTTCAATATTCCGTGTTGGGATGTGTGTGATTTTTTTTTTAAAAAAATGGGTGAACATAAGATATTTCAATCAAAAATAGAGGAAAAGTACATAGATAATGAAAACAGTCTGGAAGAGATTCTAAGCTGCCTCAGGGGCTGCCCTTACTTTGTGAAAATCTGATTTTAAATATGTTTCTTTGGCACTTATCTTAAAAACATATTGCTTAATAACATCCTTAATTGTTTCCATTGAAATCTATTAATTTGCAGTAAGAATTGTTTTTATACATAGTTGAGTTGACTATTGCAACATTTTATTTTTTTTAAATGGATCAACCTGGTATTAATGGATTGTTGTTTTGTGTGGTTGACTGAGTAGAATAACTTTGCTTTTTTTCCCCTCTCTCTCTGCTGCAGAATAACTTTTTGTGTTATATACTTTGGGAAATATTTTCTTTTTCAGACAGAATGATATAATATGTTATTTGATAAAAAGATCTAAATCCACACCTATCCAATTATCGTTTTCCTGATATATATATAGGGCTTATTGTAATTATATATATATATATATATATATATATATATATATATATATATATATATATAATTACAATAAGCCCTATATATATATCAGGAAAACGAGTTTTCCTCTGGGTGTGTTATTTTTGCTATAAGACTGATAAGCCAACTACAGCAGAATGATATATATGCCAACCTTCCAAACACAATTTAATTTAAAAATTTGCAAACTCTACTGATGTTCTTCCAATCTATCTGTCAAAATGGCAACAGAAATCATAGAACACTTATGTAAATATTTTTTTTTCAGGTCAACTTTTCCTTTTCAACAAGACTGGAGATATGGAAGATTAATCATACAAGTACGAAATTGGAATCATGACCCTATTTATTATTGTTCTTTTAAAGTCAGAGATACATTCATTTAAATGTATCTATAAATCCATGGATAATTTTTTCCCTTTAAAGCTAGGTGTATAGAATGCCCAATGGCAAGTCATAGCTATTGATGGTCATCTTGTGATTCCCATTCAGTTATGCAAAATAGATTGGTTAGCTGTGAAGCAGGGATTTCTTCAAGGCAATCATAAAAATCAAGATGGTGGGTGCAACTGCATGCTCTAAGCGTCACCCATTTTTAGTATGTCCTATGTGCACATAAAAAGAGATGAGCTTTTAATTGCATCTACCATTGTGTTTTTTTAAACTCTACCTCCAGACACTATGTCTATGAGGTAAAGTATAAACCACTTTTCCTAATATTTTAATTTTATTTTAAAGCCCTCAAGGCATTAGACTTTTTTAAAATTCCAAACCAAATATTTAAATGGCAAAAAAAAAAAAAAAGCAAAACCCTCTGGCCAGTCCTATGTTAAATTTCTTTTCAGGATTCCCATTTTGGTTAGAATCCAGGGCTGCGTGAAATGTATGATTTTTTCACTTAAAGCTAGTCTTGAGATTAGTAACTTTCTGATGACTAGGTGTCCCCTAACCTAACCAATCATATCTCTGGTGTCTTGTGGATAGTCTTCAAAAGATATGCCAGAAATCTGAGGAAGAATTTCTGTCTGCAAGAACTGAGAATTCTTGAATTTTTTTCCCAGATGTTCTGGCAGCTGAATTTATCATTCAAATAATCTTTCTGCCAAAGAAGAGCTGTCTCTGCAAGATTGCAGTTATTTTCATTATTTTGTGTACGTATGCAGTTTTATCTCCTCTGATTTATTTCCATAGGATTTGTACTAGAAGAAGATGTAGTAGTTGAGTTGGCCATTGCATGATTTCAGGTTGCTGCTTTTGGCTTGAGAATCAGTGACAATTTTTGTTTTGTTTTTCAATGTTTGGGGATGGACAAAATCAGAGGAGTCTTCCATACAGTTCTAAGGAAGACCTTTCTCTGTCCTAATTATCTACCTTTTTTATGAATTAACTTAAAATGCCTTAAAGGACAAACCTTAATGCTGAGAATTTTTATTTCAGGGTATGTTAGGAGAGTGGTTTGAACAATTATTTTGCAACCAAATAGTGGATCTGTAGCTGCCAGAGAGGTAGAGTGTCTAAACCAGTCAAGTCTCAACTTCAGACATAATATGCAGATGGGATTGGGTGTACTTGTGGATGATCTCTGATAAGACCTCACAGGATTGCTTGATCTCTCAGCAACCTGTGAGACCATCAATCAAGATTTCTTTTTAGCACATACTTGAGGAGTACAGATGGTGGAACCTATTTTTCAGAGGTCCTTTTTTACACAGGTGATTGGAGGCTGTTCAGGTTTGGATGGGGAAGACTGGGTTGAATCCTATTCTTTGCAAGATGGAGCAGCTCTGGGTTTGTCAGGCATTTGATTCCAGAAAGATTTCAATTTCATTCTGGATGGGGTTGCACTTCCTTACACAGAATTGACTTGCAACTTGGGGATCTTCCTATATTCAGAATTCCTATTCAAGGAGAAGATGGGAGTTGTGGTCAAGAAAGCCTTTGTACAGCTCCGAGATAACCTTTGTAAGAAATTATGACTCCTTCTGAAGTATAAGGTTTTATTCATAGTCACTCATGCCCATGTGCCCTCCCATTTAGGCTATTGCAACATATTCTATCTGATATTGCCTTTGAAGAACATTTGGAAGCTACAGCTAGTTCAAAATGCAGCAGGTTGACAGGCATGCCTCAATATACTCATATAAAACCACAGGTTCAAGATCTGCTCTGGTTACCAGCTGATTCCCAGCTACAATCCAATATGCTAGTTGTCACCTTTTAAAGCCCTTTATAATTCATGCCCTGGATATCCTCAGTAATATTTGTCTGCCCAGTAAGAACATGTAGGATGACTGTCTGTGGTTTTTTCACAAATAGCCATCAACAGGGACCATGAAATCATGTCTTTTTGATCACTGCCTTTTCCTTTGAGGATTGCGTTCCTCCTGATCTGTTCACTTTAAGAAAATCTAATGGCTTGGAAAAGTATGATTGATCCTTCTAGTAATAAAGGATGCTATACTTTTGGTCATGGTTCTGATCTAGGTGACTTATAAATAAATGTAAGAATACAAGTAAACCAACCAACAATTTTTTTTTCTCTTTCTATTGCCTTTCTAGTTGTTATCACCACTTGTCTCTTTTCAGCTCCTTTGTTAACAGCTGGCTTCCCCCCCCCTTCTGATAAGTTATTTGAAGGAGATATAAAGTGATGATTTGGCCTTCAACTGACCTCAACTTTATTTAAACTTCTTATTCTCTGTGGATGGAGCATACAAGGACTATCCAAGGTTGAATATCATCCCTTTCAGATTCTAAATAGAAAATAGTGAGTGGAATTTTAGTTTCCCAACAATCCTTAAATTTGAGGTGGTACAATTTATGGAATGTTTCATTGTAGAATTATAAAAAGTAAGGGATATTTATAATCTATGAAGAGTTGATATACAGCTGAGATTAAAATTCGGAATATACCTGCTAGGGCAGTGATGGCGAACCTTTTAGAGACCAAGTGCCCAAACTGCAACCCAAAACCCACTTATTTATCGCCGGGTGCCAGGTGGGCATGGCTCACTGGGTGGGCATGGTCACCTCGATGTTGTTCATGCAGAGGGACGCCTGTGGGGGTTGGGCAGGGTTGGGTGAGATCTGGGGGGGTGGGCAGAAGGCTTGTCCTACGGGGTGAGGCGAGGCAAGGTGAGGCAGGGCGGGGTGCCATTGTCACAGGGCAAGGTGAGGCAGGGGCTGGGGCGGCTGCTGCCTGACACCATTGGCCCCCTCACACAGAGGCCAGCAAGCGCATGGGGGCCAACAGTGTCCGTCAGCAGCCACAGCCTGCCGACCCCTCAACTGGTGCACTCTGGGGCTCTGCAGCCCACGCCAGCAGTTCAGAGAAGCCTCCTCTGAGCTGGACAGATAGCCGACAGCTGAGCAGGCGATGGAGTGGGTCATGCCCAGGAAAAGGAGAGCATGCGAAGGCAGGAGGGATGGGATGGAGGGGAGGGAAACCAGCCATGCTGAGATGCATCTGGCCACATGGGACCTCGGCAAGTTAGCGGGCAGCTGGTTGAAGAGGGGTGGTTGCCATTTCCAGGTCATGTGGAACCTCTATGTAGGCCAGAAAGCCACAATATGGACAGAACACTCTTTAGAATTTTAATTTTATTGTGCTTGTTTTTAACTGTTTATTTAATCACTTAAATTGACTGTTTATTGTACGCCACCATTAAAATGAAATTTTAATGTATGCCGATTAGTGTACATTCAAAGTGACAATAAAGTTATTATTTTATTCTACCCAAAGGCATGTTTGAGAGGTATAAATCAGATAGATGATAGATAGATAGATAGATAGATAGATAGATAGATAGATAGATAGATAGATAGATAGATAGGAAGGAAGGAAGAAACAGCTACAATCACACATTGCTCCTAGAAGCACGAAGCCGAAAACACCAGCTGAAGATGACGAATGGGACTTCATTGAAACGTCGCCAAGACACTTCCAATTTTACACAGGAGAAAACCCGAATAACCAAAGACCTAGATCAGTGGTTCTCAACGTTTGTGTGATGGCGACCCCGTCACACAAACGTTCTGCGCATGCGCGGCGCGCGTGCATGGGGGCACGGCCCCCATGCGTGGCACGCATGCGTGGCATGGCCCCATGCGCGGTGCAGCCCCTATGCGCGGCACCGCCCCATGCGCGGCGCTGCCCCCATGCACGGCGCCGCCGCCATGCGCGCCACCACCCCCTGAGGGGAGAAAATGGCGGATCGCCATCTTTGGCGACCCCAGAAAAATGGTCGATCGACCCCAAATGGGGTCGCGACCCATAGGTTGAGAACCGCTGACCTAGATAGATAGATAGATAGATAGATAGATAGATAGATAGATAGATAGATAAATGGACAGATGATAGATAATAGATAAAATAAACATGACAAAACAGACTGGATTTGGATTGGCAGGGAGTATAAAAGGCTGCATACTCTTCCTTTATTTATTCAACCTATATGGCAGTGATGGCGAACCTTTTAGAGACCGAATGCCCAAATTGCAACCCAAAACCCACTTACGCATCATCGAGTGCTGGATGGGTGTGGCCCATTGGCTGGATGTGGGCCATTGGCTGGGTGTGGCCAATTGGGTGGGCATGGCCCATTGGGTGGGCATGGCAGCGGTGGTAACAGCAGACTGGGTAGGACTAAAAAATTCAATCAATCAATTCCAACTTTGCAAGATCTTTTTTTTCCCGCAAGAAATTGAAATTGACTGATTGATTGAACCTTTTTTTTTTTTTTTGCACATGGCAGCGGAGGCCTAAAGCGAAAAGGTTTTATAAAACCCAGTTGAAGGCCTAGGACTGGGGCGATGGCACACGTGCCCACAGAGAGGGCTCTGAGTGCCGCCTCTGGCACCCTTGCCATAGGTTCGCCACCACGGCTATATGGAGAATATTTATTAAGAGAAATTGGACTGGAAGAAGATCAAGTACAACTAGTCCGCAGCTTACAACCACAATTGAGCTCAAAAATTCTGTTGCTAAGCGAGACATTTGTTATGTGAGTTTTGTCCCATTTTATGACCTGCCCTGCCACAGTTGTTAAATGAATCACTGCGGTTATTTAAATTAGCAACATGGTTGTTAAGTGAATCTGGCTTCCCTATTGACTTTGCTTGTCAGAAGATCACAAAAGGTGATCACACGACCCCAGGACAGTGCAACCGTCTTAAGTATGAGTCAGTTGCCAAGCATCTCAATTTTGATCATGTGAACATCGGGATGCAGCAGTGATAGTAAGAGTGAAAAACGGTTGTAAATCACCTTTTTCAGTGCTGTAACTTTGAAAGGTCACCAAACAAACTATTGTAAGTTGAAGAGTACGTGTATTTTTAAAATTGGAGAAAAGAATGTCAGTAATAAGCACCGTGCTGATAACACTATGTTGATAGCAGAAAACTTAATGGATCTGCAACCTTTAGTGATAAAAGTCAAAGAATAGAGTGACAACAGTCCAACTTTCACATCCATGTTATTGAAAATGCCAAGCTTTAAACAGGCTAGTTATTGGTACACAAAGAAACATCTTGGCACTTAAAATCTTATCTTGATTCTTTATGGCTGGTTTTCTAAGGGCAATTCACTGTTTGATTTTTTGTTTTTTAGCTCCTGGTATTTTCATTATTGATTGTTGATCCAGGTTGCTTGTAATATGATCACTGATTGCTGATCCAAGCAGATTAAAGTTATCAACTCTTTCTATTTATTCCCTGTCAAGGGTGAAATTATCGATTTTACCCAGAATTTTGTCTTCATTAAGGTGCAGGCATATTTTGAGACATGTTCCTTTAATCTGATAAGAAACATTTCTAATCATCTTTAGTTTCAGTAATATTATCAGCATAGTAAAGATTGCTGATGAATCTTCAACCTGCTTTCATACTTCCAGCAGTTTCATATCTCAATCAGACCTGTTTCTTTGGTTAATTATTATGCAGATTAGTTGAATGGGTCTGAAGAATATATGCAGCCTTTTTATCCACCTTTGCACATTTTAAATCATCCTCTTTTGTTTCTCCTTGTTCTGTTCTGATAGCTGTTCCTTGATCAAAGTAAAGATTGTCATGAAGATTATCAGATATTCTGGTATATCCATACATCTTAATATGGCCCAGAGTTTTTCATGACTTATGTAGTCAAAAGGCTTGCTATAGTTAATAAGTGCAAATATCCTCCTAGTATTCTTCTATATCTTCAGTGATGTATCTGTTTTCTCACCTTTTCCTGAAGCTCACTTGTACTTCAGATAGTTCTTGTTCCAGGTATGGTTTTAGTTTCCACTGAATCTATTGAATCGAGTAGAATCTTGCTTGCATGTGGGGTCAAGATGCTTGTGTGATAATTTCCACAGTCAGCTGAATCACTTTTCTTTGGTATTGGTATAAACATTTGTTCTTTTCCAGTGAGTTGGCCATGATGTTGTCATCTAAATTTCCTGGCAAAACCTTTTAAACATTGTAACAGCTGCATCTGGTGACAGCAGTATTTGAATGAGAATGCTATTCAGTGCCCAATGCTTTTAATGCTGCTTTAGCTTATTTCATCACCAATGGACCTTTGTTATAAGTTATAGATTTTGGTGGTTGTTGATCCACTTGATCTTTATGTTTAATGACTCAAGCTGTTCCAAGTTTTATTGATCTTTTCAGCATCATTTAATATGGGTCTTTGAGCATTCTTTAGCATTATGGTTTGAGGAATGAAGTCTTAAATCTGTCTATGCTTGATCCATTTGTCTGTACAGATTTTGTGTAATAGGTTGCAATGTTATTTAGGCTGAAGTGTCTCTGAGGGAAAATTTCAGAGACTGTAGGATCCTTTAGTTTTCTCTTTCCATGGAAGCCTGCAATTTCTCAGGGACAAAACTCCAACTTCGGAGTGTGAGAACTGGTTTTTGGTTCCCATTTCTGATCTTTGTGAAAAGATCAACAATGCCATCCTCTTTGCTATTGGAGCTTTGGTGCTGGAAGAAGTTAAAGAGGGAAGTGCAGTTGAGAACAAGACACCGGTATCTTGGAGAAAGTGCTGGATGCATGGGATACAAAGGCTGCCCCTCTCTGCCCTATTTTTATGATATTTAAATTTAAAAAATCTTTTCCATTTTTTTCAGTGGAAAGGAAATCAATCTTCAATGGAAAGAAACAACCTCAGAACAGGAAGGAAGAGAGGAAAACCTAAGAAGTATCTCCTCTCATTTTCTAGGTAGGTTTCTGGCATATTTACATTCTTATAGAGCAGTAATGGCAAATCTTTTAGAGACTGAGTGCCCAAAAACCACCACCCCCCTGCCCCCCCACTCCACCCCCCCACTCCGCCCTCACACTGCCCACAGGGCCACCCACTGCCTCCATGGCCCGCCACAGATTGCCCAGGTGGCACTGCAGCGCCATGGTGGCTGCAAGATTTGGAATGTAGTATTGCTGTTGAATTACATACATATTTTGCTGAATATGAGGCATAAATGTTTCTTCAATGATTTTCTGATCTTTGGAAATGTATACTTTTTTAAAAATAAAAGTATGCCAAATCAGCATTCTGTAGCTTAAATGCATAGGATGGAAAAACACCTTATCTCAGTGGTGGCGAACCTATGGCCAGAGGTGGCACTCAGAGCCCTCCCTGTGGGCACGTGCACTGCTGCCCCAGCCCTGCCTTCCCCCAAAGTCCCCTCCTCCTTACCAGCAACCCCCCTGGAGGAGAGTTGCCCCCAAGCACAGTCTGCGCAAAGCAGCACAGCCAAGGGCATGGCAGCCAGGCAGAGGGGACAAGACTCTGCCCTTGCATCCTATTACACACAGATGATGCTGCGGGGTATGGGTGGAGGGCGTGGCCGCCATGACGCTGCTGGGCTGCTTGGGCAATCTTCTGCGGTGGGCCGTGGAGGCAGTGGGTGGCCATGCAGGTGGGCGGGGTGCAGAGAGGGGGTGGGTGGGGAGGCAGGGGCGATTTTTGGGCACTTGGTCTCTAAACGTTTCGCCATCACTGCCTTATCTTTTCTCTAACTTATTGTTTTTAAATATTGGTGCTTTTAAAATAACAGAATAAGAACATTGGAAAGGATCTTGGAGGTCTTCTGTACAACCCCCTGCTCAAGCAGGAAACTCTATATCATTTCAGATAAATGTTTATCCAATCTCTTCTTAACCCCCCCCCCCCCAGTGATAGAACACCCACAAATTCTGAAGGCAAACCATTCCACTGTTTAATTGTTCCAACTGTCAGGAACCTTTTCCTTTTCAAGGTTGGTTTTCTTCTTAATTATTTCCATCTATTGCTTCTTGTTCTGATGCCTGGACAAGTCCTTGAAGTTTTTTTTGGTAAAAGTTTGGAAGTGGTTTACCATTGCTTTCTTTTTCAGGCCTGAGAGAATGACTGGCCCAAGGTCACCTAGCTGGCTTTGTGCCTAAGATAGGACTAGAACTAATGGCCTGCCAGAGTTTAGCCTGATGCCTTAACCACTACACCAGAGTGGCATACCCGTAATTAAAACTTTATGTTTTTGTTATGGATGTAAACTTATAACATTTGGGTCAATATTTCAGGACAATAAGATACCTTCTATTTTTTCTTCTAAGCCTAGAGATAAGACTCCACAACTGGAGGAGAAATTTAACATCAAATTTCTTCTTTGGTGTTTTTCCCAGCTACTGTCAAAAGACTCTCAAATATGGCAGAATTCCTTGTTTTATCCATGTCATTAAAAAGGTTGAGAACCACTGATATAAAGTTTTATAACATAAAAATAAGAGCAGGGAGTGTGTTAGGACAGATTCTCTTCTCCTAATCCACAAAAGGTGTAGACCAGTCATAAAGAGCCCCCCCCCCACTTTTTTTTCCATTTTCACCAAGGATTCTTGGGTTTAACATTCCTTACTAGAGTATAGTTAGAATAATGTTATTATTTGGGATGAATCAGTAGCTTGAAAAACTCATCCCTCAACCCAGCTTGAAATAGCTACTATGTACAAGGTTCAGGAAACCCATTAAAAAGCATGCCAAAAAAGCCATAAATTGGAGAATGTCTTTCTATGTGACAGATATTTCTCAGCAGTTTATTATAAGCATTTTCCACTTATTTAAAATAATAATTATAAAGAAATAATGATGGGCTTTTTTGTTATCCCAAATAAGATCTTTATTTCTTTTGGGGGAAAAATTAGTTGAATGGCTTACCAAACCTATTTTGACAAAGTCTTCCTAGCTTAAACCACAACTTTCCTTCTGCATATTATCTTGATTTGAATACTGTTTATTCTAAATTCATTTTTAAAATCTCTCTCTTCATCTCTGGGAGCTCAAACAGTAGTCATTCGTCCAACTGTGTCTCGACTTTAGCAACTATTTTGTGCAATAGTTAATTCTGAAAGAAGAGGCTGACCCAAAATTACCCACTGACTTTTCTTGGATTTGAGAACCTGGCCCTTTCAATCCTACTGCAGTACCCAAACCACATTGTTGATTATCACTGAAGAATCCTCCCTGAGCCTCATTGCTCAGAAAGTCTTTCTATAATCAGTGAAGCACGTATTGATCTTTTCTTAGTATTCTTTGGCTTTCTCAGTTATCTGATGTATCAGCATTGCTTCTTATTTCTTGGCCTATTTTAATGCCAGCTAAAACATCTGGGATTTCCTTTCCTATGTAAGGTTCAAATCTGTATTGAATGATTATTTAGCTAGAATGCAAAATATACTTGTAAAATCAAAAACTAAAATTAAACTAGACAACAATTTTTTCCCCAAAAATGTTTTGCTTCCTGAAATTTTTTGGTGATTATGATAGGCCCCTTCAAACTGAAAACAAATATAATTTCAGAATGACTAGATGACATAGGAATCTTCAGAAATATGAAGTTAACATTTAATGACTTTAATTTAATTGTGTAATGTTTCTGACACGCCACATGAGTTCAACAGGACCAAAAATGTTTTGTTGCTGATTTGCATTTACACTCTGATGCAACTCACTGTTGTTCTCACTGTTAGAAAGCTTCTCCTTAATTCCAGGTTGCTTCTCTGATTAGTTTCCATCCATTGTTTCTTGTCCTGCCCTCTGGTGTTTTGGAAAATAAGTTGACCCTCTCCTCTGGTGCTCTGTAGTTGTCAAGAAATTTGTCAATAACATCCTTGAATGCTTTCCATTCCAGGTTTTCCATTTCTTTGACCCCACTAGTAGATCTTTGAACCACTTGTCATTGATGGTGCATCTGATCTGTGGACCAACAAAATTTCCTTCTTTAATGTGGCATGAGTTATTCATGAAAACATCTCTCTCAAATAACAAAAACCTTCACCTTTCTTGTTCATCACTTTCACAGTTTTCTCAGTCTGAGTTTTATGTGAAGCAACAGCAAAAATAACTTTGTTGGATCAATAAGTGGTTTGTGTGCCATGTTTTTCTGTCCTGGAACTAAATTCTTTCAGAGTGGCTGTTTCTTTTTAATATAATGTGACTTTCTTGTACAGCAGTTCCATTTGCATATGTGATAAGCATATTGGTATACACTACCTACATTCCAAGGAGCCACTACTTTAGATCCCAACAGATATTCCTGTGGCATTCGGTGTATTGGATGTGCTTAGACAATAGTTCCATGTTTTTGTATATTTCTTTCATGTGTGCAGCATAGCCAACAGGTATTGAAGGGTGTACTGTGTAAAAAGAATTTCTGTAAAACAGTAAATGATAGGTTAAATTACAGGTTATTTTCATGATTAGAATTTGTAGGATACACCAAAAGTGTTCAGGAAGCAAAATCTTTGTTGTCTAGTGTTATTCTTATGATCTCACCACCATTTGCCCTAGCTTCACCCATGTAATTGGGAGATTGAGAATTAAAAGATTGATAGTAATAGCACTTAGACTTACATACCGCTTTACAGTGCTTTTACAGCCTTTCTCTCTAAGCACTTTACAGAATCAGCATATTGCTCCTCCAACAATCTGGGTCCTCATTTTACTGACCTCAGAAGGATGGAAGGATGAGTCAACCTTGAGCTGGTGAGAAATTGTCAGGAAATTTCTCCTTAGTTCTAGGTTGCTTCTCTCTTTGGTTAGTTTCTATCTCTTGCTTCTTATCTTGCCTTCAGGTGCTTTGGAGAATAGCTTGACTCCTTTGTGGCAACCCCTGAGATATTGGAACACTACTATCATGTCACCCCTCGTCCAATTCCAGCAACCGTTTCTTATATGTTTTAGCCTCCAGTCCCCTAATCATCTTTGTTGCTCTTTTCTGTACTCTTTCTAGAGTCTCAACATCTTTTTTACATCGTGGTGACCAAAATTGGATGCATTATTCCAAGTGTGGCCTTACCAAGACATTGTAAAGTGGTATTAACTTTATGTAAAGTGGTATTAATGCAGCCTAGCACCGTGTTGGCTTTTTTTGGTATCTGCAGCACACTGCTGGCTCATATTTAAGTGATTGGCCATTAGGACTCCAAATCTCTCACACAGTTACTATTGTTGAGCAAGGCACCACCTATACCAGGCGTGTCAAATTGCCGGCCCGCAGGCTGGACATGTCACGTGGAAGCCACGCCCACCCCATTGCCGGCAATGGCAAAAGTTTGACATGCCTGACCTATACTATACCTATGCATTTGGTTTTTCTTGCCTAAATGTAGAACCTTACTTTTTTCACCACTGAATTTCATTTTGTTAGATAGCGCCCAATGTTCAAGTCTGTCCAGATCCGTCTGTATCTTAAGCCTGTCTTCTGGTGTGTTGGCTATTCCTGCCAGCTTGGTGTCATCTGCAAATTTGATGAGTTCCCCATCTATCCCCTCATCCAAATCATTGATGAAGATGTTAAAGAGCACTGGGCCCAGAACAGAGCCCTGGGGCACCCCACTACACACTTCCCTCCATGTAGATGCAGTTTCCCACATTTTTATATCTTATCAAGTAGTAGGTTGTGGTCTACTTTATCAAATGCCTTACTGAAGTCCAACTAAATTATATCCACAGCATTCCTCTGGTTTGCTAATTTTGTCACTTGGTCAAAGAATGCAATAAGATTTCTTATTGCATTCTTTGACCAAGTGACAACATTAGGGGACCAGAGGAATGCTGTGGATATAATTTATCTGGACTTCAGTAAGGACTAGGACATGGCAGAATTCATTCCAAATCTGCTGTTAGTCATAGAAATTTACTTTTACCTTTTGGCTCTACCTTCCTTACAGTCTTATTATGGCCCAGACTAAATCAAAGGAAATCCCATGTATGCCACCTTGAACTCTTAGAGATATAAATTTTAGGATATAAATGTAATAGATAATTCCAGTAGGTCCAACTGAACTATTTTTCATAATTATTCTTTTCTTATTTGAAGCTCCTTCAATTATTTTTTCCCCTCAATCCTACTTTAAAAATTTAAAATCTTAAAGACACATTCAAAACAAAATTTAACTCCTGGTGACTGGTTCATGCAGCTTTTATGCCAGCATACCAAAGTGCTTAGCCATCGCCTTCTTTCTGGAAGTCTTAGCCAGAAGCATTGAAATTTCCAGATAGTTACCTTCTCACTCCCCACCCTCCAGGTATTAAGTATTAATTGCTCAACTTCAGAATCAGCCAACAACCGCCAACAGCCATCAACAGCCTCCTCCTCCTCCTCCTCCTCCTCCTGCTTTTGCTTCTATTCCTCTCATAACTTATATATATTATATCCCAATATTTTATTTTATGTAAAAATAATAACTTTTAGATTATACTAGTTTTTATTTAAGTTGTCTTGTATTTATATATCCATGGTACAATAATACACTAATGTTTTTTTAGTATATAAAACAATTTTAGATAATATTTGTGGGAGGAGACGAGAGAGGAGGTGGAGGAGGAGGAGAGGAGAGGAGGGAAGGAAGAAATGAAGGAAGGAAAAGAAAGAGAGAAAGAAAGAAAGAAAGAAAGGATTCTGATGGGAATGGGTGTTTTTAAAATGCTAATACTCGACCTCATTTTTTCCCAGTTCACATTCCTGATCTGGCAATGGTTGGAACAGACTATCTTCTGAGCCAATAGATGTGCTGGACTAATCTGGAGCCCAGAGTCCAGCTGCAAAAGAGATTGGCTGGTCTCTGAACAGCTCTAATGCATGCTGTTGCAGCATCCACCCTGCTAAGGCCACATCAGAAGAATTTCAGACTAATTTTACCAACTATTCTGTCTCAAACAATGTTGAATATTTGACTTCATAGGGGAAGAAACAATAACAACAACAACAAAAGAGCGGGTAGCAACAATAAAATAAAACACTCTATTGCTTGTTCATCTCTTCCAACAACTGAATAATTAGTCTCCCAAAAAGAAAATGTGCTCCTTGATTATCTATTTTATTATGTACTTTAACTGTATGGATTTGAAACTGATTTATCATGCAGGCACATATTGCAGCTTTTGAACTATGGTTAAAGTAGCATTTTGCCCAAATGTCAAATGATGTGTTATGTTATTTATATCAGATTTTCTCTCTCTCTCTCTCTCTCTCTCTCTCTCTCTCTCTCTCTCTCTCTCTCTCTCTCTCTCTCTCTCTCTCTCTCTCTCTCTCTCTCCCCTTTCCTCCTCACATTTAGAAGCTGCCCATCTCCCTCACAGAGTGACTCTGGGTGGTTTATTCAAGGGATAATTTGAGTCCAGTCCCTATATAATTCATGAGTAAAACATGGCACTTGCAGGATAACCCAGGAAGTTCAATAGTAGCAGTAACAGAGTAGTGTTAATTGAATAGCTAAAGGGAGACAAAAAGAGAAGCAAAAGGAATGGCAATGGGGCTGGATGAGCTTTTCTGTTTGGTTCTTAGCATGTGGACCAACTGTTCTTGAAATGAAATAAATAAAAATTCTAGCAGCACTCCCTTCTGCATTCTGGCCCCTCTCTTGGGACCCTGGCTAAAGTATGAGAGCTCCCAGGAGTATTGCCATTATTCCCAAACTTTATTGGTAAAGTTAAAATCCACCAATCTTTATTTCACCTTGAACCAAAAGGCTTGTATTTGAGTCAGGTTTTAGAAACAAGCGTTATGACTTCTCCTGCTACTTGCATTCTTGCAATATTTATCTTGCATTCTGTCCTATGTTAACAGGTAAAATGCAATTATCTGCAGTCTTTTCCAATGAATACAAAACATTGGAGCCCCTTACACATAAAACTGAACTGAACTGAAGTATTTAGAGAATTAGCTAAGCTTAAGCTTGTCTTTCTGATATTTCTTAAAAAGAATATAGATGGCTTGCTTGGATAAGATATTTTTTTTTCCCCATGGAGCCATTAGTTACTGTAAAATTGAAAAAAAAGATGCTTAGACAGGCAATAAAAATGTATGCAAATATTTATTTATTACCCACTCACTCATTCAATCAAACTTATAGGTTACCTAGATCACAAAATGCAATTCTGGGCAGCTTACAACAACTAAAATAGAACAGACACCAAAAAGAAATAAAAAAATAACAAAAACAGTAGAATGATACACTGAGACAAAGAAATCAGGAAAACTCATCAGTAGTTCCACATATTTCACCTATGAGAGAATATTACAATATCTGAGTCTTTTTAACTTATTACAAGAAAGGCGAGTAAATAGAAGAATGGGAGAGAAATATAAAATTATGCATGGGTTTAGTGGATAGGCCTTTCATACTACTCTGAGTTATTCACAAAAGCTAACCGGGATAAGATACATGCAGCCTATCAGCATCCATGCAGAATGACCCCTTAAACTGAACCTTTTTCATTTCATTCTTTCAAAATTTGAAGCTACCAAGTATGGCCCTCCATGTGCCTCACAAAGCCTGATGGAGATTTCCAAGGGCATTACTTGTGGATTTCTGGCTGGAATTAGCTTCCAGTTTCTTTCCAGGTGCAATTCAAGGTGTTGTCATCATCTTTAAAGCCCTGTATATCCCTGTCTGTGGAATCACCTTTTCCCAAGGACATCTACCTGCTTAAGCAGGTCAGATAGGGTGGGATCGCTCCTAGTGTCTTCCCCTAAATATTATAACCAGATGAGAGCTAGAAAGTATGCTTTTTCTGTGGCGGCCTCTACCCTATGGAACATATTGCCACCTCACGTTCAGCAGGCCTCTATCCTTTTAGGTCTTTGTAAGGCTTTCCTTACGGAAAGCTAAAAAGCTTTTCCCTCCAGGTTTTGGGAGAGATTAGATGACTGCACATTTGAATTAACTGGTGCCTGATTTATTGTTTTTAATGTTTTAATTGGCTGAGTTTTATCATTTTTAAAATGTTTTACATGTCTTTTAATTTTTGATTGGGAGCCACACAGAGTTGGGTGACTATATAAATGTTTAAATAAATAAATAAATTTAATAATTTACTCATGCTCTGCAATTTCCATCTTGAAGATAGATCTAAAAGGAAGAGCTCCTTTTAGCTAGTCCATCTAACTTAATATATATATATATATATATATATATATATATATATATATATATATATATATATATATATATATATATATACATTGCTTTTCAACTACTGCTTCTTAGCATCTAGACGAGGGGTCTGCAACCTTGACAACTTTAAGACTTGTGGACTTCAGCTCCCAGAATTCCTCAGCCAGCATACCTGTCAAGATTGCAGACCCCTGATCTAAACTAATGAACTCCAAAACCTACGTGCAATTAAAAATATTCTAAAGGCAATACTGTAAATCGAATACTGTGAGAATGAGAACATTTCAGCAAGGAAGTCCCAGTTTAGCTAAAAATCATTGGGGCTAAGTCCCATAAGAGCAGTTGAATTTAATAATTAGCCCTCAAGTTCTTCTTGCTTACTTAACTTCAGTGAGCTTAGTGATAACTATCTTGTCCTGGGTCAGAGATACCATATACAGAGAAACAGCCAATATTTAAAACAGAGAATATTTAAAAGGAGGGGTAACAACTCTGTGAATCCGAATTGTTTCTATAAAAGCTCTTATCTGCTAAAATGTTAACCAGAGCGCATCCTGGCCAGCTTTTTCATAGAATTCACAAGTCACCAATAGCTGCAGAAAGCAAAAGTGACAAGCAAATAACACCATGTGGATCATGAGCCAAATGACAAAACTTACTTTTATCAAACTTCACAGTGTGAGAACAAAGTGTACCGTGCACAGTGACATCATGATGCCTGAGTTTTGTCCTTTTGACATCATTCTCATTTGTTATCATTCAGGGACCAAAAAATGTTCACTCAGTATTTATGGTAAGAGAGTCAGTCCCAACTGTGGTTTTTTTTTTTTTTTTTTTAGATAACACAGAAGGCAGTTTTGTTCATACAAATTCCTCTCTTCTGGATCAGCCTTAGAAGTATCCATTTGCTATCAATGGAGCAATAGTTTTAGTAGTACTTTCCCCAAGAAAAATGGTGTGTTTGATATATTTACAGTTGGCCTGGAAAATAATGACATAATAGCTGTGTTTAATTCAGGAGTTACCGAATTAACACATTTTCTGAATTTGCATAATATATTGAACAAATAAGCTACATTGCACAACATGCTGAAGACACACAAACTCACTGTTGGTTCCTTAGCCAAACAGCTTAAGCACGTTCTGTAATATGGAAATGGTGTCTTTCAATCCCAGTTCCTTCTTAAATGACCATAACTTCCTAAAATTGATCTGAATTCTACTACTGTCACCTCAGATTTGTCATCATTGAATTTCTGCTGCATAAACTATTGATCTCAACTATGGAATACCTTGGTATATTTTTTTGAAGGACGCTATAAGAATTGAGTTTTTTAAAAATGAAAAGGAAAAGTTAATTTCTTTCAAATCAAACATGACATTGTTTTCTCTGGCAAAGAAACTGACCAGGCTTTCTGACTCTCTCTTTTTCTCAACCTCTAACAATACTATCTATTATAGGGAAAATAAAACATTAATAATAGGGTGTCCTATTTTTTTTCTCCTTCCCCACTCTGTTTTTTTCTCCTTTGGAGTCATAACTTCAATTTAAGGGCAAGTGCTGCTGGATTTTTAAAATTCTTATTCCTTTATTTATTCATTAGATTTTTATTCTACTTTTTCTCCAAGAGCTCAAAGTGGTATTCATAATTCCTTCATCCTATAACTGTAGCTCTGTGAGGTTTGGCTGTTTTAAGTTAGCAGGTTCGCAATGGAGTGCAATTAATTTAGGGAGCTTCTGTTGATTTTTTTCCTTAACCGCTACATTACAGTGGCTCTTGTGCTTATTAACTTAGCTTTGGGGTGGGGGGAACCCTTTGACATTGAATTTAAACAGACAACATTGTTAAACAAATGATAAATGCTTCATGTGCTTGAATATATCAGACGGCTTGGCTCAGTTTCAATTTTACTCCTTCCAAATTATTTCTTGCCAAGAGCATAAGACATCTCTGTACACCTGATGTTTTGCTTGAGAAATGTCCTTGGTTTGGAGATATGTGGTCCATAGACCAAGAAAATGGGAGGATAGATTTATCAAAGGCATTCCCTAAACAAGAGCAGTTTTCTACCAGCTATGGTTCTAAGTGGGAGGCAGCAATGGATCTGCAGCTTAAAGTTTTCAAAGTAATTTAATTATCTCTCTCCATTCAGTGAGCTATGATCTTAAAAACTGAACAGGTGGCTGAAGTCAAGCACATCCTTGAACTGTGAAGTCTACCCTGAATTCCCTGCAAAGTAGTAGCTACATCCAATTACTTAAAAGACTAAAATGGCCAAATTTGCAATGCAATACATTCATACCAGGTTATGCTTAATGGTTGATGTGTGCAAAACTAAAGGGAGACCAGCTTGTTCTCAGCGATTCAGTGATAAGCAACTTTGTTGATGTTTCATTAATAACCAAGGCAAATAACACGTTTAACTATCAGCATTGTTTCATACCCTACCTATTGTGGTGGAATGCTTTTACAAGTTGAAATCACTTTGTTCTTTATACCAGCTAGGCTTGGTTTACATTGTTAATATCTACCACATATAGTATTATTATGAACATGTAATTATAGCACCTCAATGAAGCCCCCTCACATATAATCAAACTGAATTTACAGGTTGTAGATATACAACAGTTCATTTAATGACTGTATAAAGTTACAACAGCAATAAAAAAGTGACTTATGACCGTTTTTCACACTTACGGCTATTGCAGCATCCCTATGGTCATGTAATCAAAATTGAGACTGACTCATACTTATGACAGCTGCAGTGTCCCAGAGTCATGTGATCACCTTTTGCGACTTCTGACAAAGTCAATCAGCAAGCCAGATTCCCTTAACGACTGGGTTACTACCTTCACAACTGCAGTGATTCACTTAAGAACTATGGCAAGAAAGGTTGTAAAATAGGGGAAAAACTCATTTAACCAATGTCTCACTTAGGAACAGAAATTTTGGGATCAATTGTGGACGTAAGTCAAGGACTAACTCTATATTATTATGAACCAAGCTGTAAAGTCAATGATCTTTGAAAAAGGCTTTGGCTCACTTTGAAGAATTCACCCATTTAAAATATGATCTGAAAAAAAAAAAGAAAGACCATTTGGAAAACCGAATCAATGAATATAATTCACCTCTTACCAATGAGAAATCTAAGGGATTAACTCTGAAGATATTAATAGGACTGTGCATATTTGCAAAATGATTCAGAAGAAATGTTTTCAACCCTGCATGGAGCCTGAGCATAGCACCAGTCCCTAAGGTTTTTTTGGACCCTAGCTTTGCAGAGCTTAAGATTTCTACTAATTATTCTCTTATGTTGTCAAATAGGAGCTTGGATGGTTTTCCTTATTCTTCCTGCATTGTCAGAAGAAAATGCATTTGAAGAGACAGAGGCTGATAGGGTTTAGGTGTATGGATATTCAATGAATTTATATGAATATATTCCTTTTTGGATATATGTGTTTATGGATAGGGATCTTTGTGTATATTTGTGTGCATAAATCAGCACTAGATAAATCCATCAAACACAGGGCACATAGATTTTTAGGCAATCTGTGAAAATAATTTTATTATGTCATATTTATGAAAAAAATTGTTAAGTTACCATGTTTGTTTTAATAATACAATACATTATTCTATTAAGATTCCTCACATTCACTTTTGGATTCATTTTCTTGGACTGCATCTCCTATTGTCCTAAAGGCTTGTGGAGCAGATATTTTCTATTCCAAATTAGATTGCTATTTTATGAACATTGAGTATGATTTGGTGGTTTCACCAATTTGTGCCTCTGAGTAAAATCATTGGCAGAATGCAAATCCAAACAGGATCCCACTGAGCAAATACAGAACTTGCCAAGAAAAATATTTTATAAGCAGTCAATAACTCAGTTTTATTGCTTATGTTCAGAAAATCAATTCAATTTTTAAACAGCAAAATAAAGGAAAGATACTAGTCTATTTTATTTCTGTGTTGAAATGAAACAAGCTTATAGATGATAGATAGATAGATAGATAGATAGATAGATAGATAGATAGATAGATAGATAGATGTTGCATAAAGAGAGAACTGGTATAGCTATTTCGAGTTCCATTAACTCTCTTCAGCCAGACTTACTCTTCTGAGATTCGAACCTGGGCTTATCTGCATGTTAGGCAGTTGTTATATGCAGATAAGCCCAGGTTCGAATCTCAGAAGAGTAAGTCTGGCTGAAGAGAGTTAACGGAACTCGAAATAGCTATACCAGTTCTCTCTTTATTCTTTGTTAGCAATCTAAAAAATGTAAAATGATGTCGCAGTTGGCGACTGCTGCTTGTGGATGGCTCTAGATTGAGCTGATACAGGCAAAAGAAAAAAGAAAGAAGATTTCTTTCTCCCATATTTAGGCTGACAGGGTGTACATTCAAGGTAATATATATATATATATATATATATATATATATATATATATATATATATATATATATAGGAGAGAGAGAGAGAAATGGCCACATATCATCTATCCAAGGTATTAAATCAGGTATGGCAGAATCTTTCCACTGAAACAGTACAATCATTTTATCTCTAGTCCAAGCATGATAAATTTAAATTCATGCATTCATAAACTCCTAATTATTGTTATATAATTCAAAGACACATTAAACCAGATTTGTAAGCATTATTTATCTTATGAATACCATATTCATAAATATATTTAATTTATATATTTAAATTAATTAAATATATAATTATAAACATATAAATTTGCATAATAAACCAAAGCTTGAGAACAATGAGGAAAGCCAAAACAGAGATGTGAAGATATCTTCCACTGTCTTATCTTTCCAACAAAGTGAAGATCTTATCTATTCCTTGATAAATGCCCTGTGAGATGTCTAACATAAAAAAAGTGTGCATGTTTTGTTGGACTAAATGAATTTTGTTAAAAGGTACATATTTAACATTCCATAAAATTCTAACTATTTGGTTTGTTAAACTAGGTGCACCAACAATTTATTCCAAATTTCTGGTAAATTTTGAATATCTCTCATAATACTCTTTACTTGATGGAAATGAATTGTAGGTTTGGAATTGTTGAGAATTCACTCCAATGATTATAATAATTTAGGAGGTTTGCATGCTGCTAATGCATCCAAACCAAACTTTATGACCAAAAGATATTTTAATGGTTTATATTCCTATTCATAGACTTAGACAATCCAAATTCTTTCTGCAGAATTCTTTTTTTCACCAGAAATTCTTTGAAAGGCTATTAAAAAAGAAGTAATCATGATCTATTCAGAGAGGAAAGGAAAGGAAAGGAAATTTCCAGCAATTTTCTAGCTAGGATTAAAGCAAATAAGAATCACTTTTACATTTTCTTTCTAACCACAGCCAATTGTAACTTACAACTTTCCCTAGCTATAACATGTGTTTGGGAAAACTGGCATGTTAGAAAGGCTGAACAAAGGAAAATTGATCTATTTTAATTTGTGGTACTGCAGAAAATAATTGGAAATACCCTAGACCACAAAAAGAACAAATAATTCAGCACTAGATGAAGCAAAAATGATCAGTGAAAGTACTAATATTGAGGCTAAAGCTTTAATATTTTGTCCATAGAATGCATGTGGCACAATAGATAGTTTTATGCAGTACAAGGAATCCATGGAAGAGAAACAGTGAGGTTAGGCGTATAACCTTTATAACAACATTGTTGAGGCTAATACATATTAGGAAATAATATGGTAATAAGAAAGCAGTGGTATTCAAAAGTCCTCTTTGCTTTCGCCATAATGATGAAGCCAGCTTATAGTACCTGATGAAAGATACACCCCTTTGGGAATGTTTGTGACTTCCCAATGCACATAGAAAGGGGGTAGGGTATTAAAAGATTGCAACATTTCTTCACTCTGAATCCCCTCAGATAGTCTACACTGGCATTGTAAAAAAGCCTGAGGTGCTTAAATCTATTGACAGCTAAGAGCCTGTAGAGTGTTTTTCTCCATTATGGAAAGTCCACGAGCCAGGTAAGAACATGCAGGAAAAAAAGACAGAAGGAAGGGATGGAAGTAACGGAAGGCCTGAAAATAGTGTTGATAGGAAACAGATTACATAGAGATGTGCAAAATAATCATTATAATAAGAAACCATAAGTGCAGGGTCTCTTTGCTAACTATCTCTGCATCTGCTGATTAATAGGTTAAAGAGGTGTAGCAAGTCAATCTACATGAAGTTGAATTCCAATAGTGTGAAGACAACCATGCCTGGAGAAGACCTTAATGCTTGGAAAAATCAAAGGAAGTAGAAACAGAGGCTGCCCAAAGACAAGACATCTAGTGTTGTCATTTATGACATGCATGAGTTTAAAAGAACCCAAGTAATTACAGACAGGCAAATCTTACAAAATTATGTCCACTGAGTACAAAGTGTCAGAAAAGAGTGAACAGCAATAATAAACCAGAACTCAATTCAATGATCAAAAAGAAAATTAAAAACCCCTTCTTCATTAGGATCAAGAATTTGAAGAAAGAAAACCCGTGGGGGGGCGTTGTTTATCCCACAAACATTTTCTCTGATATTATATTATTATAAAATGTTTAATACTAGCCAGATATTAAATACTTAATACTGAGAATCCCTTTTAAAAATGTTGACTCCAAGTCTCTTTTTAAGAATATTTATTCCTCCATATAACCTCATAGGCATTTTAAACCATTTGTTAATATTAATCAGAGGAAAACAATTTGAAACATTTATCTGTGTGACATGGACATTTTGTTTGGGATATTTCATGTTAATTAAAAATAATTCAAGCAATATATAGAACCCATATATTTACAAACTTTATCAAAATCTTTAATCCTAACAAAAGTATTAGACCTGTTCCCAATCTGGTAATTACTAAAATATTACTCTATAACCATAAATTTTGATTACAAACACTGATTAAGTAATAAAGCAAAAAATATAATGAACATATAATAACAACTTGTGAACAGCTCCAACCGCTTTAATATCCATAACGTCCTCCAACTGTTGGTTGAAATCTTGTTCATACCTTGCATTTGAAGAAGCTTCAGTCTAGTTCTGCATGCCTAAAAGATGCTCAACCTTCAATTCTTTAATGACAGCTCACAACCAACCTCATCATATTATATGGCAAGTCTCTTTGGTGGAAGTTTAAATAGAAGCCTGTGATACAGTAAAGCAGCTTAATCTTAAAGTAATAATAATAACATTTAGTTTGACTTTATCTAAAATATATTCTATAAAAAAAACCTTTTGCAGAAAAGGACAATACTGTTACCTCGCAAAGATTCATTGCATTCCATCAACAACTGAAATCCCAGGCTCATAAGCCAAAAACAAGGCCTATGCAGACTGGCAGAAAGATCCACTATCTATCCCAAAGAAAGAGCAATTTAAGCATATTCAGTCCAATATATAGACAGGACTGTGAGCAATGAGCTCTGGCAGAGGAAGACTGAGCAGGTGGAATACTATGGAGACATGCATGCCACCAGCAAGTACTTCAGTACCATAAAGTTTATGGTTTATGGTCCTTCTAAATCAGGAGCTCCCCCTTGCTATCATCTGATGGGTTAAGCATGATCAAAGATGAAGAAAAATTGAAAAACCATTGTGCTAAACACTTTTCTAAGCTGCTGGATAAATGGTCCACAATTGATTCTGAGGTCTTATAGCTCAACTGTCAGTTTTGGATGCCCTAGATCTGCCTCCCTCTACTGATGAGATCAAGAAGGTGATCTCATGGAGTAACTCAAATAAAGCAACAGGGCAGGATGGCATTCCTGTTGAGATCTACTAAGCTCTAGACCCAAATGCCTTACAGGTGTTGCAAGACATCTTAGAAGGCATTTGGCCCACATACCATATACTTCACAAGTTGTTCTATAGTGGACTGGTAAGATAAGATAATAAGATAAGATAAGATAACCTTTATTGTCATTTTTATACTGTAGGCACAATGGCACACATCAAAAATGAAATTTAGTTGCCCGCTCTCAAAGTGAAACACATACATGACACACACCTAAACATACTATGAACAACTAGGAAACTAGAAGCTGTGGCTGCTGACAGAGCCTGCTGGTGAGCCCTATGCTATGAAACCTCCATCAGCTTTGAAGACGGCACCACCAAAAATGATAGAAAACTATGAGTGGCATCAAAGAATAACACCCACAGTTACTACAATGGACTTCCAGAGCACCCATTGTGCTAACACCAGGGGTGTCAAACTGGCAGCCAATGGGCCGGATGTGTCACACTCAGGCCACATTGTGGTGACCAAAACTGCATCCAGTTTTGGTCACCACGATGTAAAAAAGATGTTGAGACTCTACAAAGAGTACAGAGAAGAGCAACAAAGATGATTAGGGGAGCGGAGGCTAAAACATATAAGGAACGGTTGCTAGAATTCGATATGTCTAGTTTAACGAAGAGAAGGACAAGGGGGGACATAGCAGTGTTCCAATATCTCAGGGGCTGCCATAAAGAAGAGGGAATTAAGCTATTTTCCAAAGCACCTGAAGGCAGGACAAGAAGCAACGGGTGAAAACTAATCAAGGAGAGAAGCAACCTAGAACTAAGGAGAAACTTCCTGACAGTGAGAACAATTAATCAGTGGAACAGCCTGCCTCCAGAAGCAGTAAATGTTCCAACACTGGAAGTTTTTAAGAAGAGACTGGACAGCCATTTGTCCGAAATGGTGTAGGGTTTCCTGCCTGAGCAGGGGATTGGACTAGATGACCTCCAAGGTCCCTTCCAACTTTACTACTATTACTATTACTATCCCAGCTCCACAAAGTCAAAAAAATGTTCACGATATGTCATGATACATCACGGGACACAATTGAGTTTGACACCCGTGTTCTACACTCTGCACTTCCACTGGGACTGCAGAGCCACCTTATCTCTGCAGATGAACTGCACAACAGCGTGCCTTCTTTGAACCCAAAAGACAATCATATGTAGAAAAAAGAATGTACATATATGTAAACATAGTAACAGTCCAAAGCGTGATGAGGCCTCTTTCAGAATTGGTAGCAATTATTCAACAAATAACTTCCTAGGGGCTTCCCAAATGCCTATATCAAATACTAAGACGGAAAAAGATGGAACTTATACTGAAGGCCAGTTTGTTTTCATTCTGTACATGGACCAGTGCTGAAGATTAACATCTTTAAAAATGTCTCTTTTCTGACACCACTTCTCATAGCTAAGTAGCATTTCCTCTTACCTGAATGTGTTTTTACACATACTGGCTATTACTCATCGTTCTTCAGTATGTGCACATATCATATCAGAACAAGCAGAAGCAGGTCCAGGAAGAATTAATGAGAGGAAAAAAAAATGTTGCCATTAAAACTCATTCCAGGCTTCAGAAGTAACAGGATGGAATTTATCATTGGAATTCACAATATCTTAACAAGTGCCATTCCTGATTCAATGGGTGATTTCTTGCAAACATCTATAATACGAAACTGCATATGCTGTGGATGCATAGAAGAAGAAAAAAAGCAATTTGTGAAAATGTGCTGTTTCTGAACAATAATTTTCAAATAGCCTCCAAGATGGTTTGTCTGAATTGTACTTGTTGAATCACATTTGTGAAAGTTTACCTCCTGTGCCGGGAAAAACAGAGGGAAGATAGTAATGAATATATGAAAAATATAAGGAGCAGAACAGGCCAAAGTCTATTTTAATTTTTATTTGTTTTATTCTTTATTGATTTATTAAATTTATAAATATAATAAAAAGAGGAATAAAAATATAGAAAAATTTGTAACTAAAAAGAAAACTTACAAGCACTGTATCTTATATTAGTCTGAAAGTTGAAATCAGTGTTAAAAGCATATTAGAATCATATTATTGCTTCATATTTGGTGACAGCGTTTAAGGTGTAATAATAATGTTATTATTTCTTATAAAATGAAACTGATTTTAAAGGTGAATTTTTCTTTTCAACCCATAATCTTTCTGCTAAACATTGTGTTCGCACTAAATATATATAATCTCCATTGTACATGGTAACAGTTGCTAGAATACACTATATTTATTTTGGAAAGTGTTCTGAAAAAAAGGAGAATAAAATTAGGATTGTCCAGCCATTTGTTAGTTAGTTGTAACGAACAAATAAAGATGGCTTCTAAGTGAAGTTTTCCCATGGATTTCTGTAAAAGAATTGCACTGCTGGCAACGGTTTTCTTTATTCTTTTTCTAATGATTCTCAATGTGGAATTTGATCTTTGCCTAGCAGCCACACAATCCAAATGTGATTAGTCACCATCAGCTCACCACTACCTTGACTTACTTCTATTTAGAATACTGTTTCATGCATCTTTTCTACTTGCAGGATCCAATCTGGGTCGGTCATCGGGACCAGAAGTTTAGTCTTGCAAGCTTTTATACTTTTATCTCTGCTTATAATGAACTGACTTCTATCTGCCATTTTAAGTCTCCTTTCAATCAGTTTGTAGACACATTCTGCAATGAAAAATAGAGCCAAGGAATTTATTCTACACAGCCCTCTCTTGTTTGTATTGTCTTTATAATCCTTCAGTGCACCCTCACCATACCATGCTCTCTCCTTTCTGCAGCTTGTACTTAGAGATGACTAAATCCAGTTTTCCATTATGCAATGCTTCTTTAACAGCCTCTACAAAGCATGGGTAGGTAGGCAGATGATAGATGGATAGATAGATGATAGATAGATAGATGGATAGATAGATAGATAGATAGATAGATAGATAGATAGATAGATAGATATAGAATATGCATACAAAACATAAATACTGGAATTCTTTAAATTCCGTGGAGGAAGTGTTTTGTCTCAAGTGTCTTGTGTTATTCTGCATGTCATTTTAGTCTTTTTCATCCATCTTGGCATGGCTGGCATACCACTGGTACATGGACAGGAGGCATCAACATCTGTATGATGGCAAATGCAGTGTTATGAGCCAAGCCCTGCCTTTTTATACATGTATCTTTTCCCTCAAAAACTTTATTTAACAATGATACAGCATATACAGATATAGTGTACACAAACAGAGAGAGATTCTTTCCTTCTTTTAAGAAGTCCATCAGCAGTACTCTATGCTTGTTATATCACCACCATCACCATCACCATCACCATCATCACATCATCATTATGTTCATCCTTACTATAATCCATTAATTTTATTTCAAAAGAAGTATATTTTTAAAAAAGGTGTCATATATGTATAAACAGATAATTACTGAGGTTATGTAATTATTACCCTTTTGTATACCACATGTATTGACACTATACAGATATATACAAAATGGGTGGGACATGGATTATGATGCTGCACTTACTGCCTTGCAACACCCTACACAGATGTTCTATGGCAAAATTGATATTCTCAGAGCAGAGTTGTCAAGACTGTATATTGACATTACAGAAATCAGTGAAATGAAGAGAATAGGAATGAACCATTTCATATCAGAGAAGCACCAATGCTTCTAGTGTGGAAAAGAAAATCATAGAATGATCTCAAGACTATCCAGTCAATGTCTGCAATCATGCGGTGTATGCTCTAAGTACAGATGTGAAATAAATGTAAATTCTATGCCAGCCTGCAACGCTTTGTCAATATAAACCCTCCAAAGACAACATATTAAGTACAAGAGACTGGAATGCTAAAGTTGGAAGTAAAATGGTACGTGGAATAATAGGAGAAGTTGGTTCTATCTGAAATAAGGCAGGGGAAAGACTAATCGAATTCTGCCAGGAAAAGTGAAATATGAATAGCAAATATTTTCTTCCATGACAATAGAATAGAATAGAATAGAATAGAATAGAATAGAATAGAATAATAACTTTATTGTCACTTTGAATGTACACTAATCGGCATACATTAAAATGAAATTTTGTTGCAAGACAAGCCTGCATATAAACATCACCAGACTGACAACACTGAAGTAAAATTGACTATACACTGTGCAAGCAAAGATGGAGCAGCTCTGTTCAGTCAAAAATGAGAAAAAAGAAAGAAAACAGAAGAAGGCCTGGTGCTGATTATAGCTCAGATGATGAACTTTTTGCAAAAGTGCAACTAATGAAAACAAAACACTAAAACTGACAAGATACAATACTTTGCATGATGTGGATAGATTTAATGGATTAGATTTGATAAATAGAGCCTGAAGAATTCTGGATTGAAATTCAAGATGTTATTAAAGATCAAACAAATAAAAATATCACCGAGTCCCAAAAAACAAGAAAAAGCAAAAGGGCTGTCTGCTGAAAAGTTGAAATTAGCGGAAAAAGGCAGAAAGAAAAAGCCAACTGAGCCAGAGGACAATTTACACTGCTAAAACACTGAAATTCAGCAAAGAGCAAAATAATAATAATAATAATGAAAATGGAAGTCTAAAAAAGCCAGGCAAGGAAAAGGCAAGGAAATCAAGAAAATGTGCCTTTTGTGGTGTATTATAAAGGTGCTGGATTTGGAGCAAGGAGACCCAGGGTTTAGCCTTCCCTTAGGCACAGAAGCCAGCTGGGTAACCTTGGGTCAGTCACTCCCTCTTAGCCTGAATCAGAGTTAGTGACAAACTAGTTGATAAACAAAAACCCTTGTGGCATCATGCATTGATAAGCTTTTCTGCAGGATTCAGGTGAGCACATTGCAAAACAAGCAAATAAGTGGGACACATGCAAGGAAAAACAACGACAGAAATCAAAGGAATCTTTTCTGCAAGGATGGACACAATCAGAGACCAAGAAAGCCAAGATCTGCTGAAAATATAAATAAGATATGGTTTGAATCTATGGAAGAACTGTACAAAAAGATCGGCAATCAATGATAAGTATGACGGCTTAACAATCAAAAGCGAAGTATGTGGGCTCTAGAAAATACTGTTAAGATCAAAGCTGCAGAAGCTGATGAAATATCAGCTGAAGTGCTTACAACTTTACTAGATGATGCAGCTAAAATGCTATTGTGGATTGTAAGCAGGCATTCAAAACAGCACTGTTTAAGAGACTGGAAAATATCAGTTTAACAGCAACAAGATAGAAAAAACAAAGCACAGCTTCTGGAATTTTTTCCAATGCCTTTACCAGTAATGGTCACCGGAAATATATTTTCTTCTTCTGTATAATAAAGTACCTTGTTGCATGTGTGTGTATGTTTTTGCTCTTCCCTCATGTTGCATATATTTGTGATCATATGTATGTGTGCTGAGGGAAGCCAAGAGCAAATTGCATACCCTCTGCACTGGATCATTTGACAAAGAGAGGAAAAGAGACTTAAAATGGAACAGTCAATAACTTTCAAACAATAACTACCCAACTGATTCTTTCACAGGAATTGATGGGGGTTACTTTTTTTTCTTCTGCAGCTTCTTCAGTCATCCTGCTGATGGACAGACAGACAGACAGACCAGAGTCCTAAACTATTCTTTTTAACATGCCATTGGGTTGTAAGAAATAAGAAATGCCTATCAGCTGTGGCATGGCATGACTGAGTTCCATAGGCTTGTCCAAACTGGTACCAAGCTGATGTTCAGTATTAAAGGACTTGCATTTTTGTTCTTTTCTAACTCAACAGTCACTGAAGGCATACTTTTAAGTAAACATGAAATAAAAGTTCCTGTTCTGGTTGGTCTCCATTGCCTTTTTTCATCCTTTGATTCTGTACAATCTAAATAACAAGGGTGGAAAGTAGAAATTTCCTACCCAGATTTTTCAGGTTATGAACCTCTGAAAAGTTCAAAAAGTTCCATCCAAATTTGGGGAATTATTCTCAATTTTGGCAGCTGTTTATGATGAATGAACAGCAGCCATTCATTAGTGTAATATGCACTTCTAGGTTAGGGCTGGCAAGAAATATATTCTGATGTGTGTTTTTTTTTTAAAGGAATAAGGAATGAAAATAAGCCCCCAGATACTGTGTTTATGTTGCTTGGTGAACTGATGAACTTTACTATGACTGGCTGTTAGGAACCACTAGGGAACTGTGGTGGTATCGATACTGGTACAGCTACAGCCAATGTGGATATCTGCTTGGCAGCTGCATTAAGAAAAATGTTCCATAATTATGTACAAGTTACTGTCTAGACCAGAATATACCCATATAAACAGACACAGAATTTCAAGTCTTCTCATGCAGGCATATAGCATATTATTTTCCAATAACTATAAATGAGAAAATCATAGTTGACTCTGTGAGATGAGCCCAAGGAAACCATCACCATCACCACCATCATCTTTTCAATCTATACACAGATGTGTAGTGGCAAGTACTGTGTATCTTGGAAGCAATTATTAGCATAACATATATAACATCACCATACCGGCTAATTGTTTCTCATTCTTATTTTGGTAAGTTAATAATTATTGCTTCTGGATATAGATGATTCAGATATATAACTTAAGGTCACTCTTCTCTTCTAGTTTGCCAGCTTTGAAATATCAATCCAATGCCCTTGTCACCTCACGTCTGGACTACTGCAACGCGCTCTACATGGGGCTACCCTTGAAAAGTATTCGGAGACTACAGTTTGTCCAGAATGCAGCCGCGCGAGTGATAATGGGTGCTCCTCGATACACCCACGTTACACCTATCCTCCATGAGCTGCACTGGTTGCCTATTGGTCTCCGGGCCCAATTCAAGGTGTTGGTTATTACCTTTAAAGCCCTATATGGCTCAGGGCCAGGCTATTTGCGAGACCGCCTACTACCTCATAGTTCCCTTCATCCGGTTAAATCCCACAGGCTGGGCCTCCTTCAGGTCCCATCGGCCAAGCAGTGCCATTTGGTGGGGCCACGGAGGAGGGCTTTCTCTGTGATGGTGCCCACGTCTTGGAACCAGCTCCCCCCCGGAGATTAGAACCGCTCCCACCCTGTTGGTTTTCCGTAAGCTGCTTAAGACCTGGCTTTTCCGGCAGGCCTGGGGTTTATAAAATCTGACCCATGGATGACTGTTATTGTACTGTTTGTTTTGTCATGTTTTATGGTGTTTTTACTGTTAGCCGCCCAGAGCCCTGCGGGAGTGGGGCGGTTTATAAATTTTAAAAATAAAATAAATAAAAATAAATAAATAAATGTGGCCAGTTTTCATGCTGATTTGTGTAGATAAATCACACTGCACAAGGTTCACAAAAATATTATTTATTTTAAATATAGTTTGTTGAACAGGCTGTCAGGTTGAGTTTATACATCACATTATTTCATAAAGTATAAATCATGTTTCTAAATCAAATGCTTGGATTCACACATTGCAATAAACTAAAACCAAGGAAATCATATCCTAGGTTGGCAGAATGTACAAACCAAAAGTATACAAAAAGCTATCAATTGGCTTAATATAGATCTTCAAAATATGGCTAATCCTTAAAAATACAGGTTAGAATTAGATTTCACAGACGATTTCCAAAGATATTTTAAAATAAAATTTTTATATGTATTAAGTATATGAGGGAAATACACTTTTCTATCCATACAGTAGAATCTTCTTATTTGTGGTGTGTTCCTAATACCTATATGTGTATTTTATGAATATAGAAATAAAATCTAAATTAGATGATCAGACTCAATATATTTCAAAAGGTAGTAAGAAACAGTCACGTCACTGTTACGGTTATGAGATCCTTTATCTGTAATGCCATTACTTTTAGATCGATTTAGTCTATTAGATTTGTTCTGTTTTGATTTGAAGGGCTTTGAACAGTAAGTAATTGCATTTTAATAGTGATTTCAGTGACTATCAATCAAAAGGTCAAATGCTAACTCATGATGATCCTGATATTTCTCTGATACCTTTTGCAACAGAGCTGATGCAGATGACCTGGATGAGCCCAAGGGAGGGGTCAAATGTGTCATAAGTCATGAGTCCCTGTGTGCCTCCAAGAGATCTAAGTTCAGCCCAACTTGAATGCCTCTCTTATGTCCCGCTCATTTCCCTTGACCACTGCCAGTAGTTGGTCAGATTCTTTATAGAGAGCTTAAGCTTAATAAATTTTTATACTTGTTGAACTGCCTGAATCTCCTAATTTTCCTGGTCCTTGATAACTGGACATATAAAGTGTTTCTGTAACCTCAAACAATGCATGTTAGAGAGTAGGAAATGATGCTGTAGCATTGGAGTCCCCTCTCTCTGGCTGCAATGTTTTGAATTCTTTTTTTAAAAAAGTTTCTAAAGCCATTATCTTCATGGAATGGGGAATAACATCTTGTGCATCTGAGGCAACTAACAAACATCTTGGATCTTCATCAACGGCACACCTCAAAGGAGAATTTGGGCCACAAAGAATGACATGAAACAAGCCATAATCTCATTATCTTAAACAATAATGACAGTGGATTAACCACATTCTTTGTTACTGATGATTTCATTTGTTGACAGAGAAGATTAACTGCAGTGCTACTTTGATTAAGAATAATTAGATTTATCTTCCACTGAATAAGAAAGAGCAAACAGCAGGTTTTTTGGATATGGCATATCCCTGACCAAAACAATGGCATGTCCAATATCTGTCGATTGTGAAAGCTACAGTCCCTGAAGGAGAGACAACAGCAGATATTTGATATGAGAAGGACAAATATCATTTTGTGTGATCCTGACTTGCTCATTTAATTTCTATATGTTATTATTGCACAATAAGAGATTACTCTTTCAGCATTTGGAACAAAATATGACTACTCTAAGATTGATCATCATAACTAAAACAAATGTAACTGAATATATTAAGAGGCAGAAAGTGGGGGAAGAAATTAGCATACCTTCACTGAAGGGTAATGCTCTAGATCAGGGTGACCCCAGGAGATCTGAATGATGTGGAAAGAGAAAGCTTTCTCCTACTGGGTAACACGGCAGCAACTGCTATTTCAGTAAACATATCATTTTGTGTCCAGTAAACACACATTCCAGAGAAATGCTCTCATTGTTTTTTTGTGCTGTAATGCATTAATGAAGAAATAGATTTTTTTAATGGTGATAGCTTGAAAGAATTTTACCTAGTGTTGTTTCATAGGAAATTTTTAGAATGAGAAATAGTGGAAAGACCCTATTTAAATTCAATAAACAAAGAATGGAGAGAGGGAGGGAGGGAGAGAGAGAGGGAGGGAGGAAAGAGAGAAAGAAAGAAAAAAAGAAAAGAAAGAAAGAAAGAAAGAAAGAAAGAAAGAAAGAAAGAAAGAAAGAAAGAAAGAAGGAGGGATGAAGGAAGGAAGGAAGGAAGGAAGGAAGGAAGGAAGGAAGGAAGGAAGGAAGGAAGGAAGGAAGGAAGGAAGAGAAGGAAAAGAATTCTGTACATTCTATGACAAAGACTTTCTGTATTATGTAGTTACACACTGGACAATCTGTGATAGATAAAATTAAGAAACTATTAGAGGTCTTTGTTTTAAATTTACCTGAAATTTTTGAGTAGTTATTATTTTTAATACATAGATTGATTTTGTTGCCGGGGGTGGGAGGTGGGGAGGGATTGCCTACAGATTTAATCCCAAATTAACCAAAGCTGGAATCTCATGATCAGAAGAACAGGTTACAAGGCAAAAGAGTTCCATCAAATGTTCCTAGAATGGTAGGTTCTTCAGATGCTCATTCATGCTTAGTCATCTCATGTAGTTGCCTTTGAAAATCACCCAAAAACTATATCTGGTCCAGCACGCCCATGTAATACTGTTGCTCTACAAACTACACTAGGTGCTGATGGGCATCCAGGTGAAATTCAATGTGCTACTTATTACCTATAAAGCCCTTGATGGCATAGAATCTGGTTATTTGGGAAATTGCTTATTTTCTATAATTTCTGCCTGTCCAGTAATATCAGGAAGAGTGGATACACTCAAGATTCTCTCAATTAAGCAATGTCTTTTATCAGAATTTAGACAAGATGCCTTTTCTATTGTGGTGACTGCCCTCTGTAATAGAATCACCCCAAGGATCCATATAGGTCTTACCCTGGTGATATTTAAAAAGTCTTTTTAAAACCTGCATGTTCTTCAATACTTTGGGACAGGGTGGCTGCTGAGACTCTAATGACTGTTGTTTCATTTCTTCTGAATGTCTGTTATCTGTTCCCTAATGTTATTGTTCTTGTAAAGTATAAGCCACTTTACATTTTGTAGTTGTTTAGAAAGTCATTTAGAATAATTTGGAGTCAGAGAGCCTATAAATTATATAAATAAGTAAAATAAACAGAAATGTCAATTGTATTCAAACAATGTATCTTAAGCATTGTCGTTATAGTATTTTGCTCTTTATATCAACCTCCCAAAAAGGAAGAAAATTTTATATTTGTTTTTTCTCAGAAAGTCATCCTGTCAATAAGGAAATCGTATCATCCAGAAACAGTTCTTGCTATACTCTGTTCATGAACAGTTGCAGAACATACACGTTTTTACTCTTTATGACTCCATGTGCAGCATGAAAATGTGTTTGACAGATCATCTTCCTTGTTATGAAAACAAACAATGGTTGCTTTTCTTTAAGCAAAACAAAACAGTTTTCATTCTTGAGCTTTCAGTTAAATATTAAAGAAAATCTCAGTCCAGCCAAATTTGCCTAAAGCAGAAGATCACATGGAATATCCAATCCTGAAAGTTTTCTGGGGGAGATTCCTCACAAATTTCATTTCAAAACATAGAATGTCACTTTACAATGATTCAGTTACTCCTATTAAAATGTCACATATAGAATTATCTGATCATTGCAGGTCGCCTGACTTCAAGAATTTGAAATATCCAGCTATGAGAAGAAAAAGAGAAATCAAAAGATAAATCTTTTTGAGACAGGCACAAAATGGTATTAACTTGATCTAATTGTTAAGTTACTGAGATAGGATTAAAGAGAACTATCTTTACCTTCAGTCATGAAAGTAATTTTGGTCACTATCTCTCACTCCAATTTCTCTCATGATAGAAAAATAGGACAAAAGATGGACGATGATGACAATGGTAACGATTAAATAGAGCTACCTCCATTTTTGTTATGCTATCAAATTTGCAGCTATTTCTCAGTCTTGGATTGATTGATTGATTGATTGATTGATTATGTGCCATCAGGTTGCTTTCAACTCCTAGTGACCATATAGATAGATTTCAGTTTTTAATCTGTCTTTAAAAAGATTATTAGGGCTTCTTGTTAAACTGAAGATAAAAAAGTTGATTGTCCCCATCTCTATTTCACAATGCGTCAATTTGCAAGGGCTTATCAGCTGTGTGTGTGTTTTACAAATGAAACACAACTGAGGTACTATAGAGAGGTGGGAGACCTTAAAGATGAACTGTACAATAAAAGTAACTGTAGGCTGGTACTCAGTACATTTCAGTGCTGCCTCTCAGAATTCTATGCAGGTTGAAATTATTAGATGTTCTGAATAACAGAGTTGGAAGGGATCTTTTTAAAAGCCTCCAGTGACAGAACACCCACAACTTCTGAAGGCAAGTAGTTCCACTGCTTAATTGTTCTCACTGTCAGAAAATTTCTCCTTAGTTTTAGGTTGCTTTTCTCCTTGATTAGTTTCCATCCATTGTTTATTGTCTTGCCTTTGGAGAATAGCTTGATCCCCCCTCTTCTTCGTGACAGCCCCTCAAATATTGGAATACCGCTATCATGTCATCCCTATTCCTTCTTTTCCCTAGACTAGAGATAGCCAATTCTTGCACCTGTTTTAGCCTCCAGCCCTCAACATATTTTTTTCAATATGGTGACCAAAGTTGGATGCAGTATTGTAAGTGTGGTCTTACTAAGGCTTTATAAAGCAGTACTAGTACTTCACGTGATCTTGATCTTCTTTTATAAAACTACCCTTTCTTTTGAATTTTCTTTTACTGTTTCTGTTGGTGGAAAATGAGGGGAGCAGATTGGAGAAATATCTTGAAATTAATAATACAAGTTATTCAGTATCATAGGAGAGAATGTAGAACAATGCTGCAGTTCAAAATTGACCAGGCATAGTTTTGCATGCCTAAAATTGCCAGTTCAGTTCCTCGTTGGATGGAGTAAGAAGATGAGTATCTCTAAGAAATAATAAAGTGTTGGAAATATAGCTCCAAAGTGCCAACACTTCACACTTTCTATGCTATTGGACTCCTGTGGCCATTAGGGGTAATATCATAGCAAACAAACATTGTTCTACCTCTTTGTTCTTTTCCTTATCCCTGTCCTGCTTTTTTTCCTCAAAAATTTTAGGCTCCCCACTTCAGATCCTGGATTGCTCTCACCCCTTTAATACTTATCCTCCATTTTTTTTTTAAACTATAATGCATCTGATATTGGAGATTTTCTTTAGCTATTACAGATGGGCAATACTTATGCAACATAATAATATCTTGTACTTCATCTCCTCCTCATTATGCTGCTACTATTACTGTTTCATTTATTTATCTATTTTTATTAGGTTTATATGCCATCCATCCCACTATTCAATGACTTCATATCTTTTGACAAAAGAACACTCAAAATGACCAACAATAAAAGATAACACATTTGACCACTAATGTAGATAGCTTCAAAATGTGTTGACAACCAATGCAGGATCATATCTGATCTGCGAAAATAAAATTAAGACAAATTACATTTTCTTTTTTGTTCTTTCTTTCACTTGTTCAAATGTAAAGCTCACTCTGATTATTGTCCCTGAAGAGTTAAGCTCTGAAAGCATGGCAAAGCTGAACAATGTTTCATCCTGTATCCTGATAAATGAGATGGGAGGATTGTCTATATCCTCTAAAGCAAAACAGCCAGTTTCGCAATAATGTGAAGTGGCTGAAAACTGTTTTTTATCGTAAGCCAAAACTGAAGCTTTTGTTTCAGGAAGGGAAAGCATTTGTTCTTTATCTGTTCTTAAGCACAATTGAATAGGAAGAAGTTATCCTGGAACTGTTCCTCAAGCAAGGATTCTTGGATCTTTAACAGAATGAGTGGGAATGCTTCCAGGAAAGCAAGAAGGGGTTTACACTTGGGGCACATTACCAAATGTGCCCCAAAATAACCATTCCCAAAGCTCCTGTCATCCAATTTTTGTGGACTTCTGCTCCCATAATCCTTGCCCAGCATAAAGAAGAAGAAAGATGGCCTGAAAAGGATGATTCCCCATTCATAAAATCAATAACTCCAGAGCTTAAAAGTATTTAATTACTTCATGGTCTGGCTTAAGTGGCCACAATAAACCACACCTTCTATTGTTTTCTTTGGTCTTTTAAAAGTTTATTTTAAAAGTTATTCATGTCTTCTAGTTGAACTTTTTCATGGTTGCATTTTAATCTCTGTAAATATTGAATTCTAAGAAAAGTGGAAATGGAGCAAAACAAGACCAGCATGCTCAAAATGATGTTACAATCTAATTTGTTTTTCACTAATTGTATTTGTAGGAAATGGACAATAAGGACAAAGCAGTACAGAAAAATCATAATTGCCTACACATGCCAAAACATTGATTACATAGAGGCATTCTGTTTGATATTAAGTTGAAAGGAAAATGAGATTGAACTTTTAAAGTGGGGGACCACACATGAGCCAAGGAGGATGACATAGCAGTTACAGAAATAGTATGTGGCTTAGAAATTAGTTTTTCTAAATCCCAGGATCTGCCTCATAATATGGATATG
Organism: Crotalus tigris; assembly: GCF_016545835.1. Taxonomy (NCBI): domain Eukaryota; kingdom Metazoa; phylum Chordata; class Lepidosauria; order Squamata; family Viperidae; genus Crotalus; species Crotalus tigris. The sequence goes on along the minus strand of NW_024096961.1, from coordinate 189,332 downwards.
ATCCAGTCTCCAATTCCATTTTAATTTGCCCTGAGCATATTTATTCTGAAAGAAATACAGTTCTTGCTTAAATAACAATGATGGTCAGGGCTGAGAAGCTGCAACTCTGCTGCACACTTTCTTTAAATTCCTGGTATAGCAGGAAAAGAAAGAAAGAAAGAAAGAAAGACATGGCTTCTCTTATGCAGCCATCTTGTCAGCTATCTTCTTTTCCTATTCAGAAAGAGAGAAATAAACTGGAGTACTCCACACTATGACATACATTGGGATGGCAGGACAGAGAGCAAGTTAGGGTGGTGGTAAATAAATCATTGCTCCTCATCTGCCAATGTGTTATTTTTAAGTTTCTGGACCACAAGAGAGCAAGTCTTTAGTGATAATTGGAGTTCTACAAATGGAAAGAGATCGTTTATGTGACCATATAGATTGCAGCTGCCCAAAAATTATATTGGCATTAACTGTGGACACTAGAACAAGTCCTATAGATACTTGCTCTGCTGCCACTATTGTCACTGTTCCCAGTCAGTGCCAGGCAGCTGATTTCCCTTCAAGGAACAGGTTACACAATCCCCAAATTTTTCAACATCTTGCGGCTGCCTCTGAATGAACTTGGAATAATACTATTTTAATGCTGTAAGGATGACTTAAGCTTGTCTTACTCATAGACTGGGGCCAAGAGAAAAGAAACTTGAGGGGGGACATGGTAAAAAAATAAAAGACAATCCAGATTATGTTTGTAAAAGCAATTGAGGATCTTGCCCGAGATGCAGAATTCTGTCTGCCTGAGACCAATCTGATATAAATTGCCCTAACACCTATAATTTTGCAAAAGATAAGCAACTGATATTTTAAGACAAAATTATTAGTAACCTATTACAAAAATTTGATAACTTCCACTGAACTAAGCAAGCAGCATATCCAATAGTTTGAGAGCATGGCAAGGTTGAGGAGAAGCAATATTTATGGGGTGGAGTGAGGAGCAGGGGCTATCCTGCAACTAATTTGCTTTAATTTGTAGGTTGTCCTTGCCATGGAAACATATACAATGCCTTAAAAGCAGGTCTTGTGTTCTCTGTCCAGGAGTCAGTCTCTTCACAAATGTGAAATAGGGGTGAAGGGAACATTTATGGACCTAGAACACAAAAATAACTCCAACACTTCAGACAGCAAGATCTGACTTGAACATTTTGCCTTGGGGAAAATTTTAGCAAATCAACATGTAGCCTTATAGTCCATGAGTATTCCATCTGTAAAAATGGAAAATAGTACAAATGCTTCAAATATTTTGAGATGCATCCAGATATTATAGTAATGTGGAGCAGATAAGTATCATAACAGAGCCCATCAATCTTTATTTTTTCATGCCTGTTTTGTCCAATTGGTATTTGTTAAAAAAAAAACTGAAGGAGAGAATGAGAGAGAGCACTCTGCCACACACAAACAGGCATACATACCAACTGGCAGCAGAGAAGCATTTATTATCAGTAGGGGATAATGTTTTAGATTGAGGAATCAGGCAAAGAAAAAGTGGTTCATCTAAATACGAAATGAAGAGAATCAAAAGTATAAGAATATGATGGAATAGATCAAAGATATTGTTCTTTTCATACAGCATCCAACCAGATACAGTATCTGCGGAGACCCACAAACTGAGTTCAAAATAGCACCACTCTCTCAGCTGTGTTTCTCAGCAATTAATGGCAGGGATAGATAGGTTACCTCTGATACTATACTGGAAATAATACACAGGCTACTTGTTTAACAGCTGTTGATTGCCTTTTCTTCCACAATCCTTTTTAAAGTTTTCTAAATACTTTGCTTGGAAGTGTCCAAGTGAGAAAAAGAGATGTCTACCCCATTCCCAATGTTTTTTCCCCTCCACAAGTCACCTGAGCAAAGTCAAATAAGCAAACTGGTCAAACTGGTCAGGTGGGGAGCACCACAGAGTGTTCCTTCAGAATAGCCAGAATGGGAAGGAATGATGGAAGGCACCATGATGCTTTCACTCCATGAAGGATGGGACGTCTCAAGAATTGAGCAGCAGGATGAGCAAGTGAATTGGTCAATTATCGTTTTTATAAATAATTCAAGACAGAAGGTATATCCAATACTCTTTCCTCCTCCTATTTTCCCCATGACAACAACCCTGTGATATGAGTTGGGTTGAAAGTGAATGGCTGGCCCAAAGTCATTCTGTTGGCTTTCATGTCTAAAGTGGGACTAGAACTCACAGTCTTCTGGTTTCTAGCCTAATGACTTAACCACTGGAGCATACATGTAAGAGTGGTGCCAGTCTCAGCTCAGGGGTACCTGGGAAAGGCCAAAGATAAACTGAGAGGGTGTGTGTCAAGGGATCATGGAGGTTTCAAGGTTCAGGCAGGGGAGAAGCTCATCATTTGCCTTTCTGGTAACCTGATACTTTGTGATCTGTCACATACATTAATGCCACCATTAAAAAAACATATGCAACTTCTGTCCATGGCTTCCATTCCATTCTATAAAAACTACTCTTGAGCCTCTGGAATGGACAGCACTGATTTTTTTCCCAAAAAAGACAAGTAACGTCTTCTTACAATATCCAAATTTCAAATATAACCATAACATTTCCTCGCTTTAAGCTATTCTACTCAATAATGTTAATTTTAGCTTCTTGCCCCCATAACAAACAAACACACAAACAAACACATAAACAAAAAAACAAATTAGAAGCATAGGCATGATAGGTTTCAGATATCTACTTTAACCTGAGGAGATGAAGCATAGTATTAATTTATGGTGGTGGCAGCTGTGTGAAACTTTTCTTAGCAGGCTTTTATGGAATATACCCTTTCTCTATGTTCTTCTCTCAAATAATTTATATATTTGTTTACTGCTTCCCAGTATTCAATGCTTTTCCCATTACAGCGGCAACTTTGGGACCAGCCTTGCTGGTGTAAAACTGGGGCTTAAAGGGATGTTGTTCATAAGGAGAATTTTTACTTTGTTTCCTGGACTATTTTGCATTTTGAAAACTTCTTCTGCTTCTGCACCCACGGAAAATAGGATAACCATTCCATTGTGATATAATAAATAGATCCTTCTCTACCATATTTACATTTGTTTGCATCATTTAACCATTACTGAAAAAAAAAGGATTTAAACTAATGAATAATATAAATAAATAAATAAATAAATAAATAAATCTTTATTGATTAGCCCTTGGGCCATATCAAAGTGCCAAGTTCCAGCAACAAATTATTACTAAAGTTTGATAAAAGCATAATGAATAATATAAAAGGACTGCCTGGGCATTTGTTCCCTTGTCATGATTATTAACCATAGCTCATAACATTTTTATATTTGTTATTCTTCCATCTCAATATTATGTGACATTCATGATGAAATCACCACGGGCTAAAAAAAAATATATCTAGCATTGATGATGTTACCTGGTTCAGGTAATGAAATATCTGCAATAACCAAATTCAGAGAGCATCAAGGACTCCTCATTTCAAACCTGAACTACAAATATTCTCCTTTATTGGTACCCCCCGCCCCATTTAGTAAAATACTTAATGCACTTTTATAGTACTGTTAAGCTCAATAATTATATAACAAGACAGTCTTAAGTTTGTGTTTACCTATAGGTTCCCATGCTATTCTTTTTCTTCTTTCTGACAAACATACGTCTTACCAGCGCTTTTATTTAATGGTACTGGACCAAATGTATTTTTATAAATACATGGAAAGACTCCATTTGTGTACATCCACAAATCATAATCATCTCATTTCTGTGTCTAGTAGGGTGTCTTCTACCATATATTTATAATGTTACAGAAAGTAAGTACTTCACCATGGATTTTGGACAGAGGGCTCCAACTTAAAAACGCTTTCTGTTGCAAGGCTCTCTTTGTAATGCTCTAGACTCTAGAGCATTGCAAAGAGACTCTGTGATCAAATGAACAAGAGTGTAAGCCTGGGGACTGGCCAGGGTGCTGAGAGATTTTTAAGGTATGTAACATCCCAGCAAGAATGAAAGGTATTGAGCAATGGGCAGTTGAAAAGGGAAGACAGCTGGAAGAGAAGAGGAGAGGGTAACCTTGAAAGGAATGCAGGCAACTCCTCAGATTTTATTTATTATGTATTTGTTGCATTTATGCCCCATTTTTCATCCTCAACTTAATAGCATACATCCTCCACATTTATAATCACAATAGCTTTATGAGTAGATAAGGCTAAGAGATAATGATTGGCCAAACCTGGGTTTCTTTGTACTAATATTTTAAATGGTTCACCTAGTAGAATGTGCCAGCATGAGGATGCAGATATAGTGAAAAATGTACTGTATTGAAAATAAGATTATTAAATTATTAGATTCTGGAAAATAGTACTATATAAAAAACAAAAACAAAACCCAATTGCTTAGCAATCATTGAGTTCAGTCTTCTGCAGCTTCAGCATTTGTCACCTATACCAATGCCGCAGCAAAGGCAAACAGGATTTCCTGGCATACAAGTCAACGAGGAAAGAATTTCCCAAAGGGAGAAAACTTTAATTAAAAAAATGTTTAACATTTGTACAGTATATTTGTATACTAATACTGTATATTCATGTTAGAGTGTGTGAAGATATCGCTAGATCTGGTCTGAAGGCATGAGCTAGCATTCTAAAACAGACCACTGTAGTATGTTTCATTTTGTGGATATTTCACTCTCGCTCAATGCCTCAATCCAGAACCAGATACAAGAAGCATCATTCTCCCTGTGGTAAAAGTGCAGAATCAGATTATACTTCTAAGAACCTAGAAAATTATTGGGAGATGAAGCAGGCCAATTTTTTTTAAAAAATGATGCAGTGGTTTCTAAGCAACATTATTTGATAAATAGTTTTTAAAGGCACCTAATTTTGTTTTAGAAGAATGTTTGATGAAACTAGCAGCGATACCAGTTCATATGGTGGGAATTCCTGGGACAAATTTCAGATAACATATTGAGGAGATTTTGTTTATAAGGAACATGCTACTGCCTACAAAATACCAAAGCTAGCTTTAGATATTATAGAGCAGAGGTCCCCTTCATCCCCAGGCCGCTGGTACTGGAGTATTTTAACTAATGCTGTTCTGTTACCATGTTTTCCCGAAAGTAAGACCTACCCCCAAAATAAGCCCTAACTTGATTTTTGGGGAGGGCCTAATATAAGCCCTGCCCCGAAAATAAGCCCTAGTTTGGGGGCAAGACATTCGCCTAAAAATCAATCTATGATGGGGCTGGGGAGGTGGAGCTACCTTTCCAGAAGCCACTGCAGCTCAGATTCAATCCATAGCTTGGTTCTGCAAGGCCTCTGCAATCGAGAACTGAGCTATGGACTGAATCCATTGCTTGGTTATCGGCTGCAGAGGCCTTCTGGAAAGGCCTGACTGCGAAATGCAGGCCTGAGCTGCAGAATGAAGCTGCTCCTTTGGCCGCAGAAGAATTGGGCTGGCTGGGCAGGGCTGTCAGTGCTGGAGGTGAGTGGAAAAGACATCCCCCCAAAATAAGACATGGTGCCTCTTTTGGAGGCAAAAAATAACAATAATAAGACCGAGTCTTATTTTCGGGGAAACACAGGTGGGAACCAGACCGCGCAAGTGGTGGGTGAGTGAGTAAAGTTTCATCTGTGCAAGTGCAGGATCTAGTTTGCATGCAAAACCATCCCCTTCTCCCCTCCAATCCCTGGAAGCCATTTTTTCTTCCGAAACCAGTCTTTGGTGCCAGAAAGGTTTGGGATCAATGTTGGAGAGAAATTAATAGGGATAGATTCACAGATCTTTTTAAAAAAATTAATGAGTTGCTATATCAGATGAGACAGTAGTTACTGACACTCAGAATAGTCTACTATTCAGAGTAAGAGACTGAGAGATAGTGAACCTTGGCTACGTTCTTAATATTTGTAGTAAACAAGAATTCTTATTTCTTTTCATTCTTCAAATTGCTGACAAATGGTTATGTATTTTGGAACTAACAAGAGTACTGTATCTGATCCTGATGATGAATTGTGTGCTGTAAAAAATTTTGTTCTTGTTTTAAAAAACATTCAACAATTCCTTCCATCTCTTTCCTCATGCCTTGTCTAGCCTTACCTAACTTAAACAAGATACTTTGCTGATTTCATTCAACCCATAATTACTGTATCAGTACATATACCCCTGAGAGATTTCTTTCTCGTGAAGTTCTACTATATAACTTTCAAAATGCGGAGATTCATCAGTATAAATTCTATTAAACTGTTTAAAGTATGGTGAGATGGATAGATAGATAGATAGATAGATAGATAGATAGATAGATAGATAGATAGATAGATAGATGGACAGACGGACAGACAAATGTCCATCTTTTTTGTAAAGCAACTCAAGGCAATGTACCTAGTCCACCCCCCTCTTTCATTTCCCCCCCACAACAACCCTTAGTAAGCTGGCCTGAGAAAATGTGATTGATTCTAATCACCTAGTGAACTTCCATGGCTAAAGGTGGACTAGGTTCTTGTCATTCCTAACACAACATTTTAACCACCAGTTCATGCTATTTCTCTATTTCTCCATTTGATTTCTTGCATATTTCTCACACATTTCTCTTTTTACCTATTCAATTTTCATTGACCAGTTGTTGCTTAGAAAAATCTCATCACTTTTCCTTAGGGCTATACTGATATGTAACACAGGATTTTCAAAGCTGTAGGGATTTGAATTCCACTTTGAAAAACAGCCTTAAGGCTTGCATTCTTTGGCCACAGGAGTATTTTAACTAATGCTGTTCTGAAATGTATCTTCCAATTTCCTAAATGTCTTTGTTCCCTGTGGGAAAAAAATAATTTTGTTCTATTACCTCATTTGGTGTTTACAGTGTCTTTGGTGGCATTTTTGAGTTTACTTCATTTCTGCAGTGTGGTAAAGGATTCTACCATTGTTGCTCTTTTCCTGTCACAATACCTTTCCATCTCTCCACAGATTGCCTGGGCAAACCTGCTCCTTTATCTGGAAAATATTATGGGCAATGTTTCCTTGTGAAGTTTTAATTAAGTGTGGGAATCTGGAAAGAAATCCATCTACTGGACAGGAGAAATAACAGAACACTCATCCAAGCTCATCAACCATCTCATTCTTGGGAATTTTGCTGAAATTTCTTTCCCTATAAGAAAAAAGTGAAAGCAATATATTTTCAATGTAAATCAAAGGGAATGTTTAAAATAATGTATTCAACAAGCCAGTGTGTTTCATTCCTCTCATCCTGGATGTTGTTGTTCTTTATGAAATGCACCTCAGAGCTGAACCTTTCATTTTGCTTCAGCTATAATTATTGGTATAAAAGTCACTGACAGACCATTCCCATAACCTAACACTGTAATTCAGTAGGTCTTCACCTCCATAGTTTGTAATGTGAATGCTCTTAATATTTGAGTTGAGCTGTTTTAAAGTTTTCCTAACCAGAAAATACAATTCATGGTAACGCCTTAATCATAAGGCAGAATGCATACAACACAGCAATCCTAAATATGGATCTGTGGTCCATGGTGATTTTGTGATAGTAAGAAGAACATGTGTCCTTATAGTAGGGAACTTTATATCAATTTTACTCTTTCCCAATGTCTATCACATTTTCTTCATTGGGTGTCATATAACATGTTTTTAATACTATAAGACAGGGGTCCCCAATCCTTGGTCTATGCACTGGTACTGGGCTGCGGCATGCCAGCAACCGGGCCACATAAACAAGCAAAGCCCCATCCACTGGACGCAGGCAGCACACAAAACCATGCCCCTTCTCGTCTGCGGAAAAACCTCTCTCCACATAACCAGTCCCTGGTGCCCAAAAGGTTGAGGACCTCTGCTATAAGCAACTCAGAGCTGTCATGGAATTGGGCTTGACCTTCATATCAGGTAGCCCAGGAGGATTAGATAGACCCTGGAGATCTAAAACAGATGTAATAACAGAATCTTGCAAGTTTGAATCCTCTATCTTTTCTCCTTCTTTCATCTTTATGAGAATTGAAAAGGGAGAGCTGTATGAGCCATTTTTGCAAACTACTTTTTTAGCCTGAGCTCAAGTTTCATTTATCTGATTATTGTCTCAGCTACCAGATGTCCCTTCTGTCTTTGAAGGCCATTTTTCAGGATTTGATGTATGTACTGAATGTATGTATATATGTATGTATTAATGAATGATGTTTCTATCTCTTAGATTCCTCAGTACCATCTGGTGGAAATTCCATTTTAAAATGTCAAGGAAATGCAGTGGGTAGAGGGAATTGGCAAAATTTGGGTTCCATTACTGCTTTTTGAAATACTTTACTCTATCTAATTCCTTGATGAAATAAATCTACTTGGTGATAGAGGGCAGAATATATACTCTGAACATTCACATTACATGTGAAAAATACATTGTGGGAAATGTTGGAGCAAGATGTTTGCGTGAAATGATGGGGATACACTGAAAACAATCTTCTCATGTTCACTCAGAGGGTAAGGAGGTTTCATAATCATAGCAAGTTGCTACTGGTTCTTCAGTCAATGTACTTCATGACTAAGCATTTGGATGTGGTGTCCCTTCTCCTAATTCTAGGCAGCTCCAATAAAATTTGAAACATGAACTCAAGAAGATGAACACACGCAAAATTCCTTCAACTCCTCCTCCTGTTTTCCCCACAACAGCAACCCTATGAAGTGGGTTGGGCTGAGAGAGAGAGAGAGTGTGTGTGTGTTCATCACCTTGATTATTTATAAAAATAATAAAGACAGGGTATAAATGAATAAAGGAATTACCAGACTCTGACTGTAAACATTTAGATGATCACTAGATGGCAGCAAAGAGCCAGAATTCTATGGAGGAGGGGCATATGCTGCCTTCTTGTGATCATCCAAATTTTTGCAGCCCAAATACTGAAAGTATTTGAGATAGGATGTCAACAAAGTACATGTCAGCACAGTACATGATTACTGTAAATACATTCAGGCTAAGTCCTGAAAGCCAGGCAATGAAGTTGGGCCTTCTGCTCTTCCATGGGCCTCTACTTGCTCAGAAGAAGCCAGTTTGTTTGATGAGCAAGTAACTGCTCCCACAAGATCCAGAGGTCTTATTTTGTGACAAAACATAGCAACTTTCAAAACTTTTTCCTATTTCAAACTCTCTGTTTTTAAAAGTAAAAATATACCACACCAACTTTTCATTCTCCTAGAACAATCTATGATGTGACAACTCTCTGGAACTTCTTCCTTTCCTTTCCTCCTGCTGGCATGCAGTCTCATGCACAGATAAAGCAGGTTTCCTCACTGTAACTTTTTTGCCTACTCTAATTATATCTAAATCCAAGTGTCTAAGATTTCTTAGAAGCATTAGTACAATTATTTATGTTGGCCAATAGGTGGAAGCTATCTATTTGACTAAAAGAAAGAAAAAACGCTTCATCTTAATGATCAGCGTGAAGTGGCTGCATTACTGTAAGCCCTGGGAAACAATAGTAACGGTTCCACATTCTTTGCCCTCGTTTCTAAAAGGAAACAAAACAAAAGCACAGCTGAATACATTCTGTTTATTTTTATTTTGCAAAATTAATTATCTGTTACAAGGAGGGCTGAAGAACAACACTTCTGCCCTGAATCTATAAATCCTGGAAATTCTATTCAGCAAAGTCCTCTGAGATTTTGTCAAACATTCACCACACACGTTGAAGCTCGCTCTCCCAATCGAAAGGGAGAACAAAAACCTCACCATGCTGAAATTGTAATCTGGTCCCAAATTGTCCTTATAAAACACAACTGTAATGTTCACTAAGTGTTTCCTGCCTTTATTTAGCGTCTCTGTGTTTGTTTGTTTGTTTGTTTGTTTACACCCGTTACATTTCATGGTTCCTTTTTGTCAGGAGGTAAGCACACTTCATGAATCTGCTTTCTAGGCCTGAACCAGTGTGCATTCCTGCAATCTGAGGGAAATTTTACCTCAATTTCTCACTGATTAATTTTCACCCAAGGGAGAAAAAAAGAGAGAAAATAGACAGTAATTGGAGCAGCAAGCAAAGCAGAGCAGCCAAATTGTGAGACTGTGTGTTATTGTGTCAGCTGGTTATTATTATAGCTTATTATTAGCATTGTGTTGCTGTCTGCACAGAGCTGTAGGATCTTCGCCAGGCAGTTGTTCAGCGCTCAGTGCTTTGTGACTGGCACTTGGATTGCTCTCCTGTCCTCAGCGCCTCCCCAGGAATGTGGTTCGTGATTTCCGTTTACAACTGCTGCACTTTTCTCTGTGCAATGTGGCGTGAAGAGGGCGATGCCAAGCAAGAGCACCAGTTCAAAGTGACCCAGGACGATGCACTTGCTCTAGCTTTGTGAGGAGACACAAATGGATTTCTGGATGTACGTTGCTGTTTTCTCTCTCTTCTGGACATATTTCTATACCTACCCTTCCTTTATATTATATATCATTACAAAGATTTGCCCAGGGCTTGCTAAATTATAACAAACACTTGATTATCGCTGTGAGAGTTGTTGTTTTGTTGATGAGAGAAATGGTTCCTCATATCCCAATCATCCCCCTCTCTCTCACTTCATGGGGAAGGAGGACAATTTTTGTATCAATCCTTCACCACTGTCTCCTGATCTACCGGAAAAGGAGGGGGCAGAATGAGAAAATAGAGTTGAGATTCCATGCTTTTTCATAGCCTGGTGTGTTGCGTGTTGTGAGTTATGGTACTTGACTATCCTTCAGGCAGAATTAAAAAAATAGCTCCACATTCCGGTTGTCAGCCAAATGCAAGTGCTATTATAAATGACATTTATTCATATTTTATAGAACTGTGCAATGGAAGGGGTGCATAGCTTGGAAGGAATGATTCACTTCAACATTCCTTTGAGTGAACCCTCCACCTGAAATTGTTTCATAGTGTAGCTATTCCATTTCTAATGATGGAGCAGTGCCTTTGCAGATGAACACAGAAAACTTGGGGGGGGGGGTTGTTGTTGTTCTTATGCTCTTCAGAGTTATGTCTTGACTGGCCCCAGTAGCTTATCAGTAACCAAAGAATTGCTTTAAAGATCAAGATCATATGATCACATTCAGCCACCCCCTTAACAGTTTGACAGGGGCAATATGCACCAGCTGAAGCTTCATAACTGTTTTTATGAGTAGCCAAATGCCATATTTAGCATGCAGTAATAAGATCGTGAAATTATTATGACATGAATCACTAAACCTAATGTGTGGAAATCCCCCTCCTCTCCTTGTTGCACACTGTAGCCTAAATCCTGACCATGCTTCCCTGCACCTGTCATTTCATTGGCTGTCATGAACTGGTTTTGCTGAGAACTTGCAGTATACAAATCCAATAAATAAATAAAGTTTGAAAGAAAACAAAGCATGATAATTACTCTACATATGACTATTAAAGGAGCCACTGGTCCATGGCCCCAGCATGGCTGTATCATCTCCTCCATTCAGTATGGCCTCCTTGGAAATAGCCTTTCTCAATTAGTTGAGAGAAAAATAATCCAAACTAGGAATACTACTGCATTTTTCATTTAAGCAGGAGAACATTGTTTGCTTTGAATCAACTCTGTTACTTGGGCTGATCATACAAGGTATTTTGTTCCACAATAGATGACTGGGAGAATATCAGCTTACCTATTTTGGGCATGCTGGCCACATCACCACAGAAATGTCTTTGGACAACACTGGCCCTTGGCTAAGAAACAGAGATGAGTACCGCCCCCTAGAGTCAGATGCGACTGGACAGGGAAAACCTTTATCTTTATTCTTGGCATAATTTTAGATAAAGATACATTTTACTACGCTGACAGGGAAGAAAAATACTAATATACTAATATACCTTCCTAAAATAAAATAATTTACCATTAGGTCATTTTTCTTGGAGTCCAGCTGAAATCTTTTGACTGATTGTGTGAAGTTGCTGTTGACTCTTAGTAACCACATAAGCACAATGATCTTCCAGAATGACCTGTCCCTAAACTGCCTCTTCAGGTCTATCTATCAATGTATCTATCTCCGCTCTATTGAGTCCACCAACTTTGCCGCTGATTGTCCTCTTCTTTTTGTTCTAATTTCCACACTTTAAAAATGACTGTTCCTAATGGTGGCTAAAAGCGATTTCCTTCATGGATAGTGTCACATTGTCAAGAGGGAAGATTGATATTGTCAGGACATAAATACACCATGAAAAACTGCCAGTAGAAAGACAGTTAAAGGATAGAAACTGAGATAAACTGGGATATCATGAATTCTTCTCCTGTCTTAGGTATGAAGCCAACCTGATGACTTTGAGCCAGTCCTTTCTCTCAGCCCTAAGAAGAAGCCAGCAGCAGAACCATTCCTTAAACATGCTGTCAAGAAAACTGCATGTCCATGTAGTCACCAGTAATCAAGACTGCTTCAAAGGCAACAACAAAAACAAAACCTGTAAATGGGGACAGAGTCTCAGAGGGATTGTTCTGATTTCTGTGGCCCTCCTGTCCATGAGCCACTCAAGCCCTTCACAGCTGGCATACAAGGTGTCTTGTATTATTCACCCTAAAATGCTTCCTCTGCTTTTCTGTACAGAATCCTCCTGTTACAGCCTTGACCACTGATGCCCCAAGGCATTGGGAATTTGCTTGAAACAAAAGAAAAAAAGTTTGCAAAAGGCAGTGATATTGAATAAAGCTTCCATTGAATAGGAATTCTTCTCCTCCTCCCCCCCCCTTTGCATTCCCAAGCAGCACCTGCTGTGTGAGGCTGTTGGCCAGCTCTGCTGAGACGCTGTGATTAAACAAACAAAAACAGCAGGCAAAAAAATTCCTCTTTATAACGCCTGTTATCCTCAGGCTACCTTGTAGCATTCCCTGCTCCTCTCTCTCCCTTCCTCACCACCCCCCTTCCCCAAATCTGTTGCTCTTGCCAAATCCAGTGTCGGGTTTGACATGGGTAAAAATATAATGGGGAGTAAAAAGGGGATAGAGCTGTCCTTTTACTGTAAAGAACACAAATGTGTTTCCCCATGTCTCTTGCCCAGACAGATCAAAAATAATGTTATTAAGGTCTTGGACAATTTTGACTCACCTCTGCAACCCAAAGGGTAAAAACAAAATGCAATCATTTCAGTAACAAATCAGAAGAGAAGTGGTGCCTTTTAAGGACACTAAGTTCGTGCACTTCCCAGGCTAATTAGTATTTTAGATGAGAAATTGATTTGCCACTTTCCCAGCACATGTGTGCTAGTGAGTATCATTACATTGGGGGAGGGAGGTAAATCTGTTTTCCTCTCCATGTGGAAAACAAACACTAACAATGTGCGTGTGTCCCTTTCAGATCCTGTGTGTTTGCAAACAGTTCCCTCACCAGATATTAAAATATTCAAAATGAAACTTGATGAAACAGCAGCAAGTTTATTGTCCAGGTATACCTTGAACGAAACACTGATTGGAGACATGAAAGAAAGTTAATGTAACTGATAGAGTAAATTAAATAAATGAATGTAAATCAGTTAGGGGAGGGGGTCACAACTGGTGACCCTCATCCAAGAAAATCCATCCAATATACTTATGTACCTCATTTAACTTTGTGTTTCCCTTCTAGTTGCCCAAAATCACAAGGCAAAAATGAGCAGGCCTGCATAATAAACAGCCACTTTGCTTAATTTTATTTTTGCTGTTTTATTTAATACTGGAACAATATTCTACTATAGCAGCATTCTCAGGACCTGGCTGCTTTTAATGTCATTGCCCCTTTCCCATGATATCAACATCTGGATGTCTTTTAAAAAAAAAAAGATGGGGCTCATGGCGAAATGCTGTAATGTTTTTCCCCCTTTCCCACACCCGACAGCAGATACCTCTGCAAAGGATCTTAATTTCCCTGAATTTCCACGTAGAACACTACTTCTGGAGACTTCAACTACAGACTGATAAAGAAAAGAGGTATTTCTTTAATTAATTCAATGGATGTATACCCCATGCTTTGTCCAGGAGCTCAAGGTAAAATACACAGTGCTTTCTCCTCCTATTTTTCCTCACCATCTCACCCTGTTCAGTTAAGTTGGGAGGGGGGAGACTGGCTTGTCTAAAGACACACAGAAAGCTTCTCTGACTGAGAGTAAACTATAAGTTGGTTCTAACTCTTCCTAGGTCAATGCCTTAAACATATACTAACTAGTTCCCTATTTGGAACTTTTTTGTAGTCAGAAATATGGAAAAAAGAATAAGAGATACATATATGCAATTTGAGGCTGCAGATAAGATATCAGAAAATTGGAATTATGAAGATATAAATTAGCATTGCTCGCTAACCCCCCCCAGGTTAAAACGTTAGGATCAATTTATTACTTATAAGATGTACTTTCTTTCATTAACAGAATCTTTCTATAATCACTGAAAGGTAATATTTCATAACGTGTGCTTTACACAACTACCTGTCCTAGGTCTGTAGCATTTAAAAATCTGCCCGTGGACTTGGCAATAAATTAATAATCAATTCCAATCCTTTGGAAATAGGAAATATCATGATAGTGTCAGTTAGGTGTCAGGATATTTGGGATAAGTATTTATTCTGACATAACACATTGCAGCTTGTTAAGAAGATGATGAAAGTGGCTCCCTTGTATCCATTCAGGAGTAAGTAAGTCATATCTGCACAAAACAGGAGTGCCAGAGTGTGTGGTAGGTGGTGGAATTGGGTCAGAATTTGGGAGGGGGGGGAGAATCAGTGTGCAAGTCCACTCTAAGCCATGTAAATTCACTAAGAAACTTTGTGCCAGTCACCCTGTTAGTCTAACCAATCTCACAATGTTGTTATGAAAATAAATCATTCTGAGCTCCTGTGAAAAAAGTTGCATGTAAATCTTAGAAAGCAAGAAAATAAGTATGAAAGAAAAAAGGCAATCTTGCAATCTTGTTTGTGGGAAATGTCAACAAAGAAAAAGAGAATAAGGTACTTCCACTATCAATAACTGAAGTGAAATTTTATTGAAATCACATTTCAGCTGAATTTTGTTAGTATATAACTAACTGTTTAACACATGAGTTATTTTCTTACATATTAATATCTGCTACAACATGATTTAGAAATGATACAGGAGAGATAGATATTCTGCAAATTTGATAAGTTACCTTTCTATTCCCTCATCTAAGTCATTTATGAAGTTATTGAAGAGTACTGGGTCTAAGATGGAACATTGTTGTACCCTACTGCTTATGCCTCTCCATATGGATGTAGTGCCATTGAGGACTACTCGTTGAGTATGATTTGTCAGCCAGCTACAGATCCATCTGATGGTGACGTTGTCTATTCCATTTTTCCTAGCTTACCAAGGAGTAAGTGGTCTGTTTTGTCAAATGCCTTACTGAAATCTAAGTATACTATGTCCACTGTGTTTTGCTGGCCTATTAGTTTAGTCACTTTATCAAAGAAGTTTGGCATGATCTGTTTTTAACAAACCCATGCTGGCTACTAGTTATTTCTTTGTATGCTTCTAGTTGCTCGCTGATTTGTTTTTTGATTACCTTTTCTAGGATCTTCCCAGGTATTGATATTAAACTGATTGGTCTGTAGTTTCCTGGGTCCATTTCCCCCCCCCCTTTCTTGAAGATGGGAACCATATCAGCCCTTTTCCAATCCTCAGGAACTTCCCCGGTGCTCCAGGATTTAAGAAAGATGTGGTGCAACAGTTCTGAGATAATATCTGCCAACTCTTTCAGAACTCTGGGATGTAATCTGTCGAGTCCTGGTGATTTATATTTATCAAGGTTGGATAGGTGTTCTCTTACAATTTTCTTGCTTATTTTAATTTTTGTTTCTAGTATGTCTTTTGCAGCGGTTCTTTTTGGTATGTTGGGTTATAGTTTTTGTGTGAAGACTGACGCAAAGTATGAGTTAAGCAGCTCTGTTTTCTCCCTGTTGCCTGTAATTTCCTTGCCATCTTCTCTCTTTAGTGGGCCTACAGTTTCCTTGACTTTTTTCTTGTTGTTAATATGTTGGAAGAAACTTTTTTTCATTGTCCTTGATTTCTGTTGCAAGTCTTTGCTTTCCTGACTTCATCTTTGCATGTTCTGGCTGTCTGCTGATAATCGGCCTTAGTTATGTGCCCCTTGTTGTGTCCTGAGCCTGCAGATGCACGCTCGGGATGTTGCAAGGGTCCCAGGCTTGCAAAAGCTGCCCGGGACCAGACAGAGTGGTGCCAGCTTTGTGCGCGTGTGCAAGGCACGAAAAGGGCCTTATTATGTAATCTTGTTGTTCGGGGATCTGGGCATATAAAAGGAGGCCTGCGTGCCTCTGTTTGCTGTTGGAGTTTTGGCTGAAGTACAATAAAGAGTGTTGTTCTACACGAGATGTGTCCTATTCCTTCGCCTTCGTTTCAAGGACTTAACACTGGCAACGAGGATGGGATGCTTCAACTGGTAAACAACAGGAAGCTATAAGACTCAACCAAAATAAGTCCTGCAGCAGCAGCCATCCTGCCAGTACAGCATCACTGGAGGGTGAAACATGGGAGTCATACGTTGCGAGGGTGAAGAACTACTTCAGAGTCAACCAAATTCATGAAGAGGGGCTTAAGGCTGCCACATTGTTGTGCGTGTGCGGTCAAGATACTTTTGAGATTGCTGAAAACCTAGTGGCCCCTGCCTCTCTGGAAAGTGTAACGTACACAGATTTGAAAAAGTTTCTAAAAGAGCACTTCCAGCCCAAGTTGTCTGTCATTGCATGGAGACACACGTTTGAACAAAGGGATCAGAAGGCAGGAGAATCTGCTAAAGAATTTATTGCAGCCTTGAGATGAGCAGCCAGACCGTGTGAGTTTAAAGACTTAGAAAAAAGGCTGCGTGACTGTTTTGTATGCGGGTTAAGGAATAGAGACTTACAGCAAAAGATCTTTGCTAAGGAAGATGTCTCTTTCCAAGATGCTCTGCGAGAAGTTACAGCAGAGGAAGCAGCAGGAGAGGCAGTCAAGAACATGCGGCCCAACAGAAGCTCTCCGGAGACCGTCGCCATCCACCAGGAGAACATGCGACAAGAGTCGGAAGAAGTTCCTGAACATGAGGTGGACAAGCTTTACCAGGCATCCAGAAGAAGACAGAAGGAGCAAACAGAAAAGGCTTCAACAGCCCTGCAATGCTTTGGTTGCGGAGGACGCCACAAATGAGCTGATTGCCGGTTCTGTTCCACCATTTGCAGAGCATGCGGTAGGCAAGGTCACATCGCATCCGTCTGTTTGGGCTGTCAGAAGGTATAACCTAGGGAAGAATTGCATCTGAAAGGTACCAGGGTCCCCAACCAAAACAGGGTGAGTTTCTGGGCAACATGCAGAGGTATCCTAAGGACAGGCACACATAAACCCCCAAAGAAGAAACTGTCCCTTAAAGTAAGGTTGTAGGGGGTTCCTTTACCCATGGAATTGGACACTGGGTCCGCTCTTTCCATAATTTCCCTCAACACATTCAGGAAGATTTGCAGCAGTTGTGGCCTTCGAGTTAAACTCAGGCCATCCAACGTGATTCTCACAGACTTTCAGAATTCTAAGGTGCGTGTTAAGGGGGAGGCCACCCTTAAGGTACAGTACAGGATTTTTGAGGGTCCTTTACATGTGTTGGTTGTTGGGGGTGAACGCATGAGTCTCATTGGACTCAATTGGTTTGAGGCTCTGGGAATCCAAGTCACGGGGCTGCACCATTTGCAAACGCTAAGCCTTGCAGAAGTCTGCAAAGAATTTGCAGATGTGTTTAGTTCTGAGCTTGGATCCTATAAGGGGCCTCCAGTTTCATTACGCTTAGATCCTTCCATAACACCCATTAGGGTCAAGCCCAGGAGGGTACCTTTTGTCCTCAAAGGCAAGATTGATGCTGAAGTGGACAAATTGCTCCAGCAGGGCATCTTGGAACCTGTAGATTCCAGCTGTTGGGAAACTCCCATAGTAATGCCTCTTAAGGCAAATGGGGACATACGTATTTGTGCAGATTACAAGTGCACACTAAACAAGGCACTACAGCAACACGCCTATCCAGTACCTGTAGTAAGTCACATTCTGACTTCCCTAAAAGGGGGATGCATTTTTGCGAAACTTGACTTGGCACAGGCTTATCAACAGTTGCCTGTTGATGAGGCAGCTGCTGAAGCTTAAATGATTGTGACCCATAGAGGAGCTTTTAAAGTAAAGAGATTGCAATTTGGGTTGAACGTAGCCCCTGGTATATTCCAAAGTGTCGTGGAAAACACATTGAGGGGTATTCCTGGAGTCTGTCCATATTTTGATGATGTCTTCATTGCAGGGGACTCATCTCAAACATTGGCAGAAAGATTAAGGGCTGTCTTGCTTCGTTTTAGGAGAGCAGGCCTTAAGTTAAAAAAGGACAAGTGTAAAATAGGAGTCAATTCTACTGATTTTTTGGGATTCAGGATAGATGCTCAAGGCATTCACTCTTCTGATGCTAAATTAAAGGCCCCAAGCCTTAAGTCTAAGGGCGAACTTCAAGCCTTTTGGGGCCTTTTGAACTTCTACCATGCATTTTTGCCAAATAAAGCTGCAATAGCTGAACCCCTGCATAGGCTCTTAGACAAACAAGCCTGTTAGCAGTGGACCAAGGTCCATTAAAAAAGTTTCAATGAGGCTTGCAAGAAACTCATATTACAGCTAAAGATCAAAAATATTTAAATAATCCTCGCTTGGGATCTCATTTTGTTTCTCCCGCCCCTGGGAAGAAAGGGGGTGTGGTAATCTATGTTAAACAGAATTTATCTGCTACCTTGTTAGAATCAGATCCTTACGGAAGATATGTTATGCTTGAACTTGGTTTATATGGCAAGAAAATTCTTATTGTGGGGTTGTATGCACCAAACCAGCAACAGGAGCAATTTTATAGGTTACTACATCAGAAAATAACTTTGTTGGACTATAGATCTGTGATTTTAATGGGAGACTGGAATGGTGTCTTAGATATACAAATGGACAAAAAAGGCTCTTCTACCTTTTTTAAACAGGCTAAATTACCTAAAGCCTTTTTTGATATGAAAGAAGATTGGGAATTGAGAGACTATTGGCGTGAACGTAATCAAGAAGAAAAGGATTTTACGTTTTTCTCAGATAGACACCAATCTTTCTCAAGAATTGATTTCTTTTTGATCACAACAGATTTATACAACAGGGTGAAGAATGTAAAAATTTTTCCTAGGACATTGTCCGATCATAGTCCAGTTTGGATGGAACTGTTTGTAGAGAAGGAAGATAGGAGATCCTGGAGGGTGAATGAGAATTTATTTAAACAAGAAAAAAATGTTCATAAATTAAAGGAATGTTTAAAGGAATATTTTACTTTAAATATGAACAAGGGAACATCAATCTCAATGGTCTGGGATGCAAGTAAAGCTTTTATGCGTGGTATTTTGATAAAAATGAATAATTTGCATAGACAGAAACAGACTCAGAAACGGAAAGACTTGGAAGAGGAGATTAAATTAAAAGAGAAACTTTTAATTTCAAATCCCTTAGATGAAAAGGTTAAAGGAGCTTTAAAATTGTTAAAAACACAATTTAACATGCTGATGGCTGATCAAGCTGCAACTAATTTGCTATTTATGAAACAAAATACATTTTGTAATGCTAATAAACCAGGGAGATGGTTGGCTTATCAGTTAAGAAAAAAACAGAAACAGAGGAATATAGATAAAATAAATTATAATGGTAAATTGGTTTATCAGAAAGAATTGATTAAGAAATCTTTTTTAGAATACTATCAAAAATTATATAAGGGTACTAATATTCAAATTACAGATATAAATAATTATTTAGGCAAAGTTAACTTTCCTAAATTAACAGAAGATCAGGAAAAAAAGATTAACGGTTTAATTACTAAGGAAGAAATTGTTACAGCTATTAAACAATTGAAATTGGGCAAAGCGCCGGGTACGGATGGGTTGACATCTATTTATTATAAAGCTTTAGTAGAAGAGATGATTCAACCGTTGTGTGAACTGTTTAATAATTTATTACAGGGGTTAGAGATCCCTCCATCCTGGCGTAATGCATTTATATCATTGATTCCAAAAGATAGTCAAGATCTTACTTTGCCTAAAAATTATAGGCCTATATCTCTTTTAAATGTGGATTATAAAATTTTTGCAAAAATTTTAGCTAACAGGCTTATGGGGATCTTGCAGCAGTTTATACATAGGGATCAATCGGGTTTTATAACTGGAAGGTATATGAAGAATAACGTTAGACAAATTATTAATTTATTAGAGTATTTAGAAAAGAATAACCAAGTCTCTGCAGGCCTGATATTTTTGGATGCTGAAAAAGCCTTTGACCAAGTGAATTGGCAGTTTATGCTGTGTTTAATTAAGGAGATGAATTTTGGACAAAATATATTACAAGTATTATCCAATATATATCAAAAACAGACTGCTCAAATTATTGTAAATGGGGGTTTGTCAGAGGCTTTTGTAATAGAAAAAGGAACAAGACAGGGATGCCCGTTGTCTCCGTTATTGTTTGTTTTAACACTGGAAATTTTGTTGATTAAAATTCGGGAGTCTCAAGAAATAAAAGGAATAGAAATTAATAAAAAAGAATATAAATTAAGAGCCTTTGCAGATGACTTGGTTGTTACTTTGTCTCAACCTGTTTCTTCGGTGGTGAAATTATTACAATTGATTCAACAATATGGACGTGTTTCTGGCTTTAAAATTAATAATAATAAGACCAAAATATTAGCTAAAAATATGACTAATGGTGATAAACAGGCTTTAGTTAACTTAACAGACTTTGAAATCGTTGATAAGGTAAAATATTTGGGGGTTACATTATCTGCTTCTAATGTAAAATTGTATAAAAATAATTATGAAAAGCTGTGGATGGAGGTACAGAAGGATTTAAAAAACTGGAATAATTTACAGTTATCCCTTATGGGCAGAATTGCAGTTATTAAAATGAATGTCCTGCCAAAGTTTATTTTTTTGTTTCAAATGTTACCTATTTTAAAGAACGAACGTAATTTAGATGAATGGCAAAAAGGTATTAATAAATTTGTTTGGGCAGGGAAAAAACCAAGGGTGAAACTTAAAATAATGCAAGATTTTCGTGAGAGAGGTGGACTCAAGGTACCAAATATGAAATTGTATTATGATGCTGTAGTATTGACATTGATTAGCGACTGGGTGAATTTAACAAATACAGAAATACTTCATTTGGAAGGCTGGGACCTACTTTTTGGATGGCATGCCTATTTAATATTTAATAAAAAAGTGGATTGGGTTTTTAAGTCTCATATTATAAGAAACTCTTTGCTAAGAGTGTGGAGAAAGTATTATAAAAGTGACTTCAAAATACCATTATGGGCTATACCTCGGCATGCCATAGAAGGTATAAGGAAAGGGGTAAATATGGACAAGGTCTCTTACGTACAGTTACTAAGATGGGATGGCCAAGACTGGCAGTTAAAATCTTTGGAAGAATTAACACATGAAAATTTAACTTATTCATGGTTCCAATATAGACAAATAGTGGATAGATGGAAGATGGATTGTAAAACGGGCTGGCTTAGAGAAGATGAAATTTTTTTAAAACAAGTAAGAGATCAAAGGCCAACCCATATTAAGAGAGTTTATGGGGTTTTAGTGGAATTAGATTCAGAACCTGAACTAGTTAAAGATTGTATGATTAAATGGGCACAGAATATTGGTGAAACGATTTCAATGGATACTTGGGAACTTATTTGGATAAGAAATGTTAAATTCACACAAGCGCAAAATTTAAGAGAGAATTTTTATAAGATGTTTTATAGATGGCACCTTGACCCAAAGAAAATGTCCATTATGTACCCTAATCTACAGCCGAAATGCTGGAGATGTGGATATTTGGATGCTACCTATTACCATATTTGGTGGACGTGTAAGCATATAAAAGCTTTTTGGATTAAGATATGGTGGAATATTCAAAGAATTTTTAAAAGGAGGGTAAAATTTACTCCGCAATTATTTTTACTAGGTATTGTTATTGACTGTGATGCTAAGGAGGTTATATTGATGTTAAATTTGATTACAGCCGCTAGGTTGTTAATAGGACAATATTGGAAGAAGGAATCTTTGCCTACTTTACAAGAATGGTTTCATAAAGTTTCGTATTTGGCAGAAATGGCAAAGATTTCGGCTTTCTTAAAGGAGCAATCTCAAGAAAAATTTTTTGCGGTATGGGAAAAATGGATAAATTTTATACAACATAATTTGGATATGGAAAAATATTATTTAGCCTTTTTATAATTTGTAATGATTGTTTTTTCTTTCTTTCTTTCTTCTTTTTCTTTTTTATATATATACATTTTTTACGTATTATTATTCATATATTTTTTTTTTTATATATATATGCTTTATTCTTCGTCTACTTTCTTCTTTCTTCTTTCTCTCTCTCTCTTCTTTTCTTATTTCTTTTTTTTTCTTTTTTAGTATATATTATTCATTTTAAAGTTTATGTTATGTATATTATTATTATATATATTATTATTGTGATTTTTATTATTATTATTAATTATTTTATAAATTGCAAATGTTATTTTTAAAATATTTGTTAAATAATCCTATATTCAGTTCTGGGAAGTCGGGGGGGGGTGGGGTGGTTGGGGAGGGGGGGGTGGATTCTTATTTGTAAAACTTTTGAAAAATTTCAATAAAAAAAAAAAAAAAAAAGTTTCAATGAGGTTAAGGCCTTGCTTACTTCTAATGCTGTGTTAGCTCACTTCAATGAGCAACTACCTGTTTGCATTGCCTGTGATGCTTCTCCATATGGAGTAGGGGCAGTTCTTAGCTATCTGATGGCTGATGGGACACAGGTGCCTGTGGCTTATTATTCTAGAACTTTTTCTTCTGCTGAGCGTAATTATGCTCAGATTGATAGGGTAGTGCTGGCCATTGTGGCTGGCATTAAGAAGTTCCATGATTTCCTTTATGGCCGTCACTTCATGGTCTACACTGACCATAAGCCACTGCTGGGTTTGTTTACTACTATCAAACAGACTTCACACATCCTGTCTCCTCGTATGCTGCGTTGGTCTATTTTTCTGTCAGCATATGACTACTCTTTGATTCACAAACCTGGAAAGGAAATGGGCCATGCTGATGGCCTAAGTAGATTACCTCTACCAGTTTTGGAGCCTGATCCTGCTGCAGCAGTTAATATTCTGTCCATTCAAGAATTGCCTGAGTCTCCCCTCAATGCTAGGGATGTGGCTGCAGAAACTGCCACTGATCACACACTTACACGCGTGTTGTCATGGGTATTGTCAGGTTGGCCTGACAAGTGCCCTGAAACTGAGTTCCAAAGTTTCTGGCATAAGAGGCATGAGCTGTCCACTTTCAAGGGGTGCCTGTTATGGGGAAGTAGGATAGTAATCCCTGCCTCATTGAGGTCTAGAATCCTAACCTCTCTACATGAGGGACACCCTGGGATAGTTAGGATGAAAGCGCTTGCGCGCAGCCATTTGTGGTGGCCTGGCCTTGATAAAGCCATCGAGGCCCAGGTACATAGGTGCCATGTGTGCCAACAGTCCCAGCCTGAAATGCCTTAGGCCCCAGTTCATAGGTAGGAGGAAACCCTAATACCATGGTCTAGGGTACATATTGATTACACTGGGCCTTTCAGGGGTAATTCTTCCTAGTTGTTGTTGATAGCCATTCCAAGTGGCTAGAGCTTGTTCCTGTGACCTCCACTACTACTGCCAAGACTATCCAGGTGCTGAGAGGTATTTTTGCAGCTCATGGCCTTCCAGATGTTCTGGTTTCAGATAATGGTCCTCAATTCACTTCTTCTGAGTTCCAAGCTTTTCTTCAAGCCAACCTAATCCGCCATGCAACTTTGGCTCCTTTCCACCCATCCACCAATGGGATGGCTGAGCGTATGGTGCGCAACACCAAGGATGCCCTCAAGAGACTGACTTACATTGACTGGCATCACAGGTTAGCAGACTTTCTTCTTGCACACCACACCACACCTTGCACATCCACCAGGAAGAGCCCTGCTGAACTCTGCTGGGGTCGCCGGCTCATTACTAAGCTGGACAGGCTGCATCCTGACTGGGTGACGTCTCAGGTGCCACATCCATGGGCTCCAAGGTGCCTTCACGTGGGCAATCCGGTTTGGACTCGGAACTACGGGCTTGGTCATACCTGGGTGTCAGCTGTGGTCTGCAAGGTCTCTGGACCTCTTTCCTATGAAGTGTCCTTGGGCGATAGCCATGTTCTTAGGCAGCACATAGATCAGCTGCATGTGCGGCTGGACTTACATCCTTCCGCTCCTGGTTCTGTGCTGGGGGGGGGGGCTAAATATCTTTCAGACTTTGTAAAACTGCTGTCCAGTTATAAGGGGTACTACCCTTAAGAATACTGTAATAATGTAATTGTTTTGGTTATGATTAAGTGTTTGATAATAAGGAATCCCTTCCATGCTTGGTTGTCAGGGTGTTCCAAGCTAGGGGGGAGGGGTGTTGTGTCCTGAGCCTGCAGATGTAGGCTCGGGACATTGCAAGGGTCCTGGGCTTGCAAAAGCTGCCCGGGACCAGAATGAGTGGCGCCGGCTTTGTGCGTGTGCGCAAGGCGCAAAAAGGGCCTTATTATGTAACCATGTTGTCCGGGGACCTGGGCATATAAAAGGAGGCCTGCATGCCTCTGTTCATTGTTGGAGTTTTGGCTGAAGTACAATAAAGAGTGTTGTTCTACACGAGATGTATCCTATTCTTTCACCTTCATTTTAAGGACTTAACACCCCTCTTTCCATTTTTTGTATTTGTCTCTTTTGTCTTTCAGTTTGTTAGAGAGATCTTTGTGCAGCCATGCTGGTTTCTTCTTGGATTTCTTGTTTTTCTTTCTCAATGGTATTTTGCTGGTCTGGACTTTTGTGATTGCATTTTTCAGTGTTTTCCATGCTTCTGGGGTTGTTTTGCCCTTTAGGATTTTCATCCATGGGATCTTTCCTAGGTTCTCTCTGAGTTTATTAAAGTCGGCTCTTTTGAAGCTTAAGACATTGTTGCACTGTTACTAGTGTTTGCATTATATTAAATTCCAGTGTGATATGGTCACTTTCACCCAAGGTTTTGGCAATTTCGATTCCCTCTATCATTTCTTTTCTATTTGTAAGGATTAAGTCCAGTATAGCTTTATGTCTAGTTCCCTCCTCCATCTTTTGGGTGACAAAGTTGTCGGCTAGATTGGTTAGGAATCTGCTTGATCTCTCGCTCACTGCAGAGTTTGTCTCTCAGTTGATATCTGGATAATTGAAGTCTCCCGTTACTACTGTGGTATGCTTCCTACATACATTTGTTAACTGGCTGGCAAAGAGTTCATCTATTTCTTATGATTGGTTGGGTGGCCTGTAATATACACCTATGGTAATGTCACTTTTTTTCTCTTTTATATTGACCCATATATATTCTAGAGAGATTTCATCTTTGATCATGTGCATTTCTGAAGATATGTAGTGTTCTCTTATACATAGTGCAACTCCCCCTCCTCTTTTTGTAGACCTGTTTCTTTTGAACAATTTGTATCCATCCATCAATCCATCACATTCATGGGTTTCATCCCACCAGGTTTCTGTTATGCCAACTATGTCATATCCTCCCTCGTTTACTATTGCTTCTAGTTCACCCTGTTTGTTCCCCAAGCTTTGAGTGTTTCTATATAAGCATTTAAGACTTTTATGCCTGTCCATGAGTGTGTTTCCTGTATCTCCTTATTGTTGTTTGAATTTTTCTTTTTTTTCGCTACTGCCTACCTCATTGTTTGATTTATTTTCTTGGGATTTGTGATTGGTTTGGGGTTCTAGAGATTCTAGAGATTGGTCACCCTCCCCCCATAGTTTTAGTTTAAAGCCTTCCTGGTGAGTTGGGCCAGTCTTTTTCCAAGTACATTTTTACCTGTATAATAGATTTTAGCTTTTGTATAGTTTTTATTTTTTTTAAGATTGTAGGCCACCCAGAGTTACCCTCAGATAAGATGGGCAGCCAGTAAATTTTACAAACAAATAAATAAATGAAATATACATGGTAGAAAGCTTCTGCCCTTTAGGATCAACCATCAACAAGCAGTCAAGAAATACACTGCATTTAGTAGAGTAGCCATGAAGGTTTTGGAAAAGATATTCAGATGATCTGAACGATCTGTCTTTTCTTGCAAAGATCAGAATACTGCAAACAGTGGTGTTCCCTGGGAAAGCGAAAGTTGGACTTTGAAGAAACAGGATGGGAAAAGTAGCCATGCTTTTGAACCTTAAGATCTGAAAACACTCTGGAGAATTAATTTGGACAATGAAGAAAACAAACAAATGGATCATTGAACAAATCAACCAGGAATATTTGAGGCACAAAATATCCAGACTCAAATTATTGTATTTTGGACCCATTATGAGAAGACTAAGGTTTTTGAAGATGTTCTAATGCTGAGAAAGATAGAACGAAAGAGAAGAAAAGAATGATTAGCAGCCAGGTGAATCGACTCAATTACAGTGGTAATGACTGCACCATTGGAAGACCTGAAACATCAGGTTAGGGAGAGAATGTCAGGGAGAAAATCTGTCTATATGGTTGCTAGGAGACAGCACTGACTCAATGGCATATAACTGATTTAAAAAATGATATAAAAACTATTGGGGATTACAGAGTCTTCTTTATTGAGGAGCATGGAGAACAAATTTTTTGAATACGCCCATTTTTATAGCAGAAACATTATAATAATGTGACATATTAATTCAGAATTTCCTTTATTATTTGGCAGCCAAACAAAAGACATATACTCATAATGTTGCTCATGTAATAAATCTATCATGGTTGCTTATTCCAATTATTGTGGTCATATTTGCCTTTATCCTCTTACTCATACAATCTATTTCAGAAATATATATTCTGTAAGTACATATTTAATCAATTCTGTCCCGTGAATTATGACATATTCATGAAATATTCACTCCTCAATTCTTTGACGTTTTCATTCACTGAATCCAGTCTCAGGCATTTCTCCAAGTCAGTTATTTTGGCAACCATTCAGGTTATAAAAAGTCAATAACTGGAAGATAAATCTTGTCATCTCCTGACCTTTATTATTTTGTATGAAAGGACTGATGTACTCTCTGCATCTCCAGTCAAGCTCCAAGCATGGTTGCTGGATTGTGACATCATAAAACATGTGGAAGCAATAATTATTTATCTGCAAGCCTAATACTTTTGTCTTAGGGTAATGCTGGGGCAACCAATTAAAGCAATCAAGTGATTTTGTATTACAGAATGTAATATACCTTTGTTTGCATAGACACTCTTTCCTAACTAGGACCATCTGCTCATTCCCTGGAAGCCAAACAAGTGAGAAGAGAGGAGAGAATAGGCACATCAGTGTAAAAGCATCCTTCTTTGGCTGGAAGAAGGAAAAGTCATGCTTATAGCAACCACATGATGGTATATTGCAGAAAGAGTGTAATCAAGCACAAGGAGTTCTTGTGACTTGTTTAAGAGTAACTTAAACCTTACGCACAGGCCTGCAAACGAACTATGTGTTATGTGCAAATGCATGCACTAAAAACTGAACATTGCTGTTTTACTGCATAGGTTATTCACAACTTAAACAGAAGTTGTATGGGAAAATGATGTAATTTGAAGAACAGTACATGCAGCTTCGGGAAGCAGGCCTGATGTAGCCAGCAGCTTCCTTGTACAGGGTAGAGCAAGCATGCCTCAGCAGCAGCAAAAGACAGTGAAGATCAACTGGATATGGCTAGATCTACAGAGTGCAAGGTGGCAAGGGCAGCTGGGGCCCTTAGGCTGTGGCACTTGAGTGGCTGGGTGTAACATGGGGTCTGAGGTATCACTTCTCAGCTGTGGTGGTGCTGGGGATGAAGTAGAAGCCTGGGGGGGGGGCTGGGACTGCTGAAGACCCTGAGCCTCTACTTCAGCCCTAGTGACACTGCTACAGAGGAATGCCACTGTACAGGTAGCCAAAAGGGCAGAGATGGAGGGCAGATAGGCAGTAGGAGAGTTAAGGTACCCCTGAGGTCATGTGAGCAGGCTGCTAGTGCCTGAATTTTGATCACATGACCACCAAATTGCT
Source organism: Crotalus tigris (assembly GCF_016545835.1). NCBI lineage: Eukaryota > Metazoa > Chordata > Lepidosauria > Squamata > Viperidae > Crotalus > Crotalus tigris. The sequence continues at coordinate 161,271 of NW_024096961.1, read as the reverse complement.
GCAATGACCTTAACTTCAGGGACTGGGCATAAGTACATTCATTCAGTGCCACTGTAACTTTGAACTCAATCAGAACATAGTGGGAAGGGACCTTGGAGGTCTTCTAGTCCAACCTCCCACTCAAGCAGGAAATCCTATACAATTTGAGACAAGTGGCTGTCCAGTCTCTTCTTAAAAACCTCCAGTGATACCCACAACTTCTGAAGGCAAGCTGTTCCATTGATTGATTGTTCTGACTGTCAGAAAATTTTTCCTTATTTCTAGGTTGAATCTCTTCTTAATCAGTTTCCAGCCATTGTTTCTTGTCTAGCCTTCTGATGTTTTGGACAATAGGTTAACCCGTTTGTGGCAGCCCCTCAAATACTGGAATACTGCTATCATCTCACCCCTACTCCTTCTTTTCTCTAAACCAGTGGTACCAACCTTTGTAGCTTGGTGGCCTGGCTGGGGGGAGACAGGAGAACTGGGCCTTGCGAATGGTGGCCTGGCATGCATGCGCATGCAGCCCTTATACCAGCCGAGGGCTGACACAGAGGTGTATGAGTGCCCACCAGCCCGCCACTTGTGCAAGTTGACCTGCATGTGCATTCCAGCCAGCCACTCATGTGGCCCAATTCCGAATGGGCCAGGGCCCAGTAGTGGGCCACAGCCCGGGGGTTGGGGATTCCTGTTCTAGATTAACCATACCCAGTTCCTGCAACCATTCTTCATATATTTTAGTCTCCAGGCCTTTAGTTGCTTTTCTCTGCAGTTTTTCCAAAGTCTCAACATCTTCTTTGTAATTTGGTAACTAAAACTGGATGCAGTATTCCAGGGGAACTGTTAAAGAATAAATTATTGTTAAGCGAGGTCTGCCTATAGATCAAATTCTGTTGTAGTTTATGTAATTTGAACCATGACATTAATAGGAAAATATGCCATTACTCTCTCTTGCTCCTTGGCTTCAGGCATTGCTTTCTTATTTGCTCATCCCATGCTCCTCCATTACCACTATAGCCATTATGTTAGGATATGGACTCCACTTGTCAGACAAGGCAATGATATTTTACATGGGGTTTTATGTTCAAGTGTATGGAAGAAGTTTATCAACCTTGTGATAATATACGTCTTGAGATATTGGGGGGGGGGGAAACCTGTAACTTTAGGATTGGGATACTTTAAATTATGAGAGGAATGTGTTGTAGATTACACAACATTTTGCAAGCTAGGCATGGTAGGCAACCCTTGAGAAGTCCTAGAGAACAGGCGACAGATCAGAAGACTGAGGAGGGCTAATGTTGTTGCAGTTTTTAAAAAATTGAAGAAACAGGACCAGGAACCTATAGGCCTTGAGCGTGACATTAGTACAAGCAAGCTTCTTAAGCAGATTATCAACTAGCATGTCTGTGAGCCTTAGATAGGAATTCATTAATTAATAGCAGCCAGCATGGATTTATGCCAAGCAAGTCATGCAAGACTAACTCAATCTCCTTTTATGACACAGTTACTAGCCTGGTTGATTGGAGACATGCTGTGGATATAGAACAGCAAGGTTTTTGACACAGTCTCTCATAGCATCCTTATTAATAAAATGGTCAAATATGGTTTTGACAATTCAACCATTAGGTGGAAACGTAGTTGGCTCAAAGATCATATTCAAAGGGTAGCTATAAATGGAGAGATGTTTCAAGTGTGGTGCCACAGGGTTATATGTAAGGCACGGAGTTATTTGGTGTATTTATAAATGGTAGAGATGAGAGAGTCAATGGAATGCTTATCAATTTTTTAGATAATACAAAGCTAGGAGGTTTGATTAATACTTGGGATAAGAGGGGAAAAATTCAAAAATACTTAAAAGAAAAGTGGGCCAAAACTAATGCAATTAAATTTAGCAGGAAGCAATGTAAAGTCATGCATTAGGTAAGAAAAACAAAATAAACGTGTAGGATGTAAGAAATCTGTCTCAAGAACAGCACATGTGAAAAGGACTTGAATGTATTAATGGATCACAAACTCAATATATAACAGCAATGTAATGTAGCTGCAAAGAAAGCCAGCAATAACTTGAAGAGCACCAAGAGGACCATAGAATTCAGATCATGGGAAATAATTATCCTACTATATACTGTCTTCATCTGGCCTCACTTGAGCTATTATGTTTAGTTCTTCACATCCTAGTTTAAAAATGCAGTGATAAACTGAAGTCTAGAGAAGGGTTACCAAGACTGAAAACCAACTCCTGAAAGAAATGATTTAAAGAACTAGTGTGATGACTTCCCTGGACAGGAGCAGAGAAAGTCAGCCAGATTGCTCGTGAGGAGAAAGCCTCACACTTCTTGATGGGCTGCACCAGAAGCTGGCTATCTAGCACAACAGACAGATGGAGGTGATGCTGGGAACGATGTGTTTATTTCCTGGCTGTGTATTTTCTGGTCATTGTGATGCCTCCCTCCCTTTCAACTGACACTGTGCCTTGACTTGGATCATGCCTTGGAAACTCTGTACTTTTTTTTGCCTCATGAACTCTCGTCTTGTGGATTTAAGTTTGCCTGGTGGATTTATTTTGATTGGGAAACTTTCAAATGCCTTGTGGACTCATTGGGCATTGCTCTGTGGACTAGCATTGGTCTGCTTGTGGCTGGACTTAATTGGGACAGTTCTGGGTTTTTGGGGAAGGGAGTTGTAGGAGAATATTAATAAACCCACTAAACTACAGTTATGTACGTGTGTGTGTGAGAGAGTGGGACAGCACACCTAGAATCTTGTAGATGTAACTTGTATAAAAGAAGGTTGAGAGGGGATATGATATTTTCAGTCAGGATTTGGACTTATTACTTCTAGTCTTATCCTCTAGAGTAAGTGAGAATGAGATGAAACTTCAAGAATGTAGATATATGTTAGATGTTAGGAAGAACATCTTGGAGCAGGTTTCCACATGGAGTAATTTCTTCCTCTCCACTGGATGTTTTAAAACAGAGACTGGATAATCATCTATGAAAGATGGTATAGTTAATCCTGCAGTATACAGGATGTTGGACATGATGACTTCTTAAGTCCCTTCCAACTCTATAATTCCATCATCTAATTGTAAGTATGACAGCTGAGCTGGTGGGTTACCTACAAGACCAAGCCAGGTGTATGCATGCGTATCCACTAACCTTCCTAAGAATTTGTTGAAGATCTTTATTATTACCCCAGCAAAGCTGTTGTCCTTCCTTACCAATCATTAGTGCCACATGTGTATTTTTGAAAAACATTCATAACATTGTCTTTTTTGCCCTGAGTTATTCTGGATCATTTCATCTTAAATGAAATTGTTTTCTTAATTAGGTGGTAGATGAAGCAAGTCATTGGACTAGAGAGACTGTGAGTGATGGGAAAGGTGGAGAGACCAGACACAGGGGACCTCCTGGAGAATTGGGTACCTCCTGGAGAATTGTAGCTTTTTCCTGGAAAGTATTTGGAAAAATATTCTTCCCAGCCCATTTGATAATGATATCATTTAATATTATTGAAAGTAGCCCTGTGTCTGGTCTCTCCACCTTTTCCATCACTCACAGTCTCTCTAGTCCCATAACTTGCTTCATCTACCACCTAACTAAGAAAACAATTTCATTTAAGATGAAATGATCCAGAATAACTCAGGGCAAACATTTTTGTAAGGCTTTCTCATGATCTGTTACAGATTTTTTTTTCTACCTCAGGAAGAATAGTCAAGGAAGTATGACTTTTGCCTAACAGAAAGAGAATGAAGAACTTTGGGAAAGTATTTTTATTCTCACGAATAAAGGTGAATATAGGTATCCCAGGGTAATGTTGCAGGATCCAATCTGGGTCAGTTATTGAGACCAGAGGCTTTATCTTCCAAGCTTTCAGACTCGTGCTAGAGCCCATCGTCAGGGAAATTCTCTCTAGCATTTTTGATTTTGGGCTAACTGAAAAGATGTCATTAGCAGCAGCTGATCCTGCATCTTTATGCTTGCTAGCCAGCTAGCCAGCCAGTTAGCTAACCATGTGAGCTTAAATCAGGCAGTCATTCTGCAGGTTCTCAAATTGCCCTGACACATCTGATAAACACCTCTGTACAACACAGTCTAACTATTTTTTTCCATAGTGACACAATATGTAGGGAAAGATTGTGGTAGCACTATTTTGCTCATTAACGGTTACACTTACGCACGAACTGACCATGGTTCCTGAATTGGTGTTTATGATCATTCTTTTTGGTGGTGATCAGAAAACAACTTATCATCACATTGGTAAATTGGTGCCCTTCCCTAATGCTTGTGGCTATCCTGGAATGTTTCTTATAACAATGATACCACAGGTAAATAAGCATTATCTTATGTTTTTATTCTGTTTCTCCTCCTTCCTAGTCAGACGCAATGTGTTCATTTTTTTCTCCCTCTAGCTCTGTAATTTCAGCTTAGGGTTAGCATTTAGAAAGTCTGATTGGTGCAAACTCATATAATTACTGTTCTCATTGTGATGCATAAATTTCACGGCAAGGAACAGTTTTTAAAATCTGTTATGAATGCTGGCCCTTAGGCTAGTTCAGATGCTTACTGATTGATACATATCTGTTTACTAGTTTGGGTATTTGCCACATCATTCCCTAAGGATTAACTGCCATTTTATTCATACAATATGTAGGCACTGATGTTGGCCTAAATAAGGCAAAGTGGTATAGAGTTATTATTGGCTTAATTGCTTTGCAAAATGGTATTTAAGGGGAAATATGGGTAAAGGAACTTGGTCAGAATGTAATTGTGGACGTGTTCACATGAATAAGCCTTAAAAACTGTATACCTATGTGCTGAGCTATTCCATTTAGCCTGGATTAGCTTCAAATTCAAATTCTAAAACAACTCCACAGAATGTCCAAGTCTTAATGTCTACTTGTTTTCTTGAAAGCCCTATAAGTGTTGATTCAACGTGGCTCAGGAGCTTTTTCTGCTCCTATTGTGGCAAATGGAGAAAGCAAGCAAAGGAAGAAGTTAATTTTAGAGTCCCTAATGGTAAAAACAAATCTGCATGTTTTTAACAATCATGACATTTACAAAAGACCAACCTCTGTAGCTATTTTTTTTTTTAGAATTGTTAACTCCTACTGAAAACAAATCTACATTAATAGAGCCTGTAGTAAATATTACAAACTGACATACAATTTTGAGGCTAGAGCTGGAAGTAATATGAGTTCCAAATCAAGTGCTCAGTCACATCTAGCAATTTCTACTCCTCAGCATTTCTTTCTACCTGACTCTCATCTATAATTAGTAAAGTGCCTGTGTATGTGAACTAAGAAAGCTATGGGAAGTTTCCCCTTAATAAGAATAAATGCCTCCATCTTGGTCCTGTTTTAAATTGCTGCCCAATTCCTATTCCAGTTACTGGTATTGAAGAAGCTGATCTGATGTCATAAATGGCTTTATAAGCTCTGGACCATCCACTGGGATCCTAAAGCTTTGATTCTGAATTTCACCTAACTATATCAACATGCACACTCATTTCTTTCTTAAGCAATCAAACAAAATGGACTAGTTTACATTATCACTAGGATTATCATCTATGGATAGGTTTTTAATGTCATCTTGAAAGTGCAAATTAATTGAATAGATTGCAGTCCTTTACAAATGTTGGTGGTTAGTTTACCCAACCAAATTATGGATAAATTGAGAACCTGGGAGGCTGCTTCCCATCTTGATAATCCAACCTTCTTCAGAGTTCTACACCAACATCATAATCTAACAGCACATTCAGATGGCACCAAGTTTGGGAAGGCTGAAATAGATAATACCAAAGTAAACAGGTAAATGTCTTAGTTTGGCGGTCTCTAACCTTTCTGGCTCAGTAGACCGGTGGAGTGGGGGAGGAGGGGAGGATGGTTTCATGCATGCTTGTGCAATGCTTTTACAAATGCAGGTACATGCACTCACCCAGCACTTCTGCAGCCTGATTCTGAATGATTTGCTGCCTGGCACTGGGCCACAAACCAGAGGTTGGGACCCTTGTCTTAGGTAGCTTAGCAAGAGAATGAAGCTTTTTACCTCTCCACCCACCAAAATACATGTGTACTTCGCATATTTAAGTCCTCTCCTTGCTTTCTTTTTAAATGAATAATAAAATGAAGTGTCCCTTCATGTGTGCAACAAGCCCAATGTGCTGACAACGCAATCTATGGAGTTTTCCAGGTCATCAGGCAGTAGGCCACATATTTTTGAAAATATAAGAATTGTGGGGATATATTTGAGGAATTCAGAGTCCAAAACTCAAGCATTTTTGCCCTTCAGACCTTAGCAACTGCAGTGGTATCCAGTGACTGCCATAGGGAGGAAGAGCTGGTTGGCAGCCATACAGCTTTGAAAGCAAGTTTTTAATATGCAGACATAAAGCTACATCCCATTTCATACAATTGTCTCTGGCATACAGCAAAATGTATTACAAGTCAAAACAGAGGTCCTCTTTTGAACGCACAGGTAACATATTAACAGCACCTGAGCATGGCCCCAATTCCTTCCTTTATCCTGCAACATAGACCAGAATATTCTTCTCCCAACCTTTGCTTTCTGCACATATTAAATTTCTGTCAATGGTTAGTCCAAGAACTTTTGGCCTATAAGTTGTACGTAAATCTGCATGCATGGAATAATTCCTTTGATGTTTTCCATTATACAGCTTGTTTCATAATAGGCAACAGGAGAAATAAAAATTCATGAGTGTTAAAAATATTTTACACACACACACACACACACACACACACACACACACACACACACACATTCTTTATATACACAAGGTATTCCCTCCTCCCCCACATGTTGTATATATACTTCGGCAGGAAAACTTTTAATGCAGACATAAGAAAATAGAAACTGACTTAAAAAATCAAGAAAGAGCTTTCATGCATTAAACATGTATGTTCTGAATTATTAAGAATGTAAGGGGGGGGGAATAATATTGTTCATGTTCCTGATTTTTTTTAAGGACTGCTGCTGGTTTCTGCCTGTTTTCATTATGTAATGCATAATACTTATAATGATTCCCACCCTCTATGGTATCACTGGAGCATTCTTTAAGATTTCACTAAGCATTCATGTCTAGCATTCGCAACACATTTAGCAATAGCAATAACATGTAAACTTACAGTATATATCACCGTAAAGTGCTTTACAGAACTCTCACAATGGTTCACAAGGTTTTGCATATTGCCCCCAACAATTTGGGTCCTCATTTTATTGATCTCGGAAAGATGGAAGGCTGACTCTGCCTTGAGCACTGTCAGGATCGAACTCCAGGTTATGAGCAGAGTTTGCCTGCCATGCAGGTAATCCTCAATTTATGACCACAATTGAGCCCAAAATTGCTGTTGCTAAGTGAGACATTTGTGTATGTCTGTTTCATATGTTCTGTCCATTTTTATTCTACATTGGTTGTAGGAAACAATAGCAACATTCCATTCTGGAGGATGTTAGTAGAGCAGGGTTTTTCCAAACTGAAAAACTGCTAAAGAGGCAATAATGATGCTGTCATTGTTTATGCTTCTTCAGCTGACAGTTATTTTGCTTATTAGCTCCCACACAGTGACATCATTACTTCCTAATCTAATGCACATTATCTTAAAAGGTAGCTTCAGATCGTGTAAGTCTATTGTTCTCTTCTATATCCAGGAAATAACATCAGCAGGCAATGCTGTCTAAATAATTCCTTAGTCTTACAGGATCAAAATTAAGAAGATCATATATGAACCCCAAAACATCAGCTACATCTCAATGGACAGTTACATGGATGCATCCACAGATGTTTCTTTGAATTCATGGTGATTGGAAGTTGATGGGGGTTCAGTCAAATTATTGTGTGAAAAAGTAAAGGGAAAAATTAATTTGTATATCACTAAATTGCATTATACTCATATCAGAAGCATAGAGGCACCTCTGGGTTGAAACAATTAACTGGTGACATCACCATTGCCCAGAAGATGTGCAGTTGGGGCTACTTGCACAGCCCCAGCAGGAGCTGGAGTGAAGGACAGCAGCTCTTCCCACCCCATGGCAGCACTCAGGACTCAAAAGTGGACTTGCTGCTTCTCAAGCCAACATCCTAAGCAGATGAGCCACAATGTTCCCATAACACTAAATTATGTGTAGTCATGTCCAAAGTGTAAAAACCGTAATGATTAATTCAACAATCAGCACCATGTAATTATTCACCACAGTTTTTTTCCCATCCACCTTAGATAATAATGAATATTAGAAAGTCCTTGCTAAAAAAAAAATTCTTGGAACAACTATGGAGTCCCCATTTTCCTCTGTTGTCTGCACTTTTATGGAAGAATATGTCAACAAGCAAGTCCAGCCCAATATAAATAAGGAAGAGAAGTCGATGAAGTAATAACAAAGTACCTTCCTAGATTCAAACATTCATGAAGACCGTAGCAATGAAGTAATCCATTACATGGAACAAAGGCTGTTTATAAGATGAACAAAATACTAAAGTGCAGATATCAAATTGACAATAAATATATGTTTTGTCAAAGCTATTGATTTCTCTATTGTAACATGGCTGTGAAAGCTGAAGATGTACAGGGCTGAATGAAGAAAAAATGATGCCTTTGAATTATGGTACTAAAGACAATTGTTAAGAATATCTTGGTCCACAAGAACAAATTATTTAATACTAGATAGAAATAAAACCTGACTTCTTAATGAAATCACCATAATGAAGTTAGCTTAAATATTTTGACACACAACAAAAGGCAAGGATCTTGAAAGCTTAGAAAAAAATAGAAGGCAAGTGAAAAATATGTCAACAGAAGGCAAGGTGGCTAGATACCATTGCTGATTACATAAGCATGAACTTAGAAGAGCTCACATAAGATGTTACTGATAGACAATTCTGGCAAAATTACTTCCATTCCAAAGTCAGTCAGAAGCAATTGAAGAGGAACAGAAGATACACTTTAAAAATATAGCTGGAACAAGGAAAGGTATCAGAAACCCAATAAAAGACTGAGCGCAGTATGACAAAAATACTCAATAAAAAATGTATAAGAGTAAGACTTGAACAGTAGGCAAGATACAAATGCTGCTCTAACTGAACCTGCTATGCTCTATCATAAGTGTTGGGAAAGTAAGGCTGATTCAGAGTATTCGGCTACTACCAGAACACTCTCCATCTCATGGAATTTAATATAACTTATTTGCAAAGGTAGAATGACTTGGAGGGCAGAAGAAAGCTGGATGATATATGCTACTGCTTGGATCCTCGGATAGAAGCTACCAACAAGAGCAGTTGTATTGAGCAAGAACAATAAAAAGTAAAACAGTTCTTAAAGACTAAGCAGACAATTCCAAGACTTGACAGGAACATCTGAAGCTCTCCAGATTCCATCATATATGGTCAATATGTCTAGTAATAAGAAGTGGTAATCAGAATAACAGAATAACAAAGTTGGAAAGGACCTTGTAGGTCATCTAGTTCAACCAGGAAACCCTATACTATTTCTGACAAGAGGCTGTCCAGTCTCTTCTTGAAAGCTTCCCATGATGAAGCATCCACAACTTCTTGAAGGTAAGCTGTTCCATTGGTTGATTGTTCTCACTGTCAGAAAATTTTTCTTTATTTCTAGGTTGAATCTCTCCTTCATCAGTTTCCATCCATTGTTCCTTATCTGGCCTTTGGGTGCTTTGGAAAATAGATTATCCCATCCTCTCTGTGACAGCCCCTCAAATATTGGAACACTGCTATCATGTCACCCCTGGTCCTTCCCTTCACTAGATTAGCCATGCCTAGTTCTTGTAACCATTCTTCATATGTTTATGGTCCAGGCCCTTAATCATCTTTATTGCTCTTCCCTGCACTTTTTCTAAACTCTCAACATCTTTATAGTGGGGTGACCAAAACTGGATGCAGTATTCTAGGTGTGGTCTTACTAAGGCTTTATAGAGCCTCATGTGATCTTGATTCAATCCCTTTGTTAATGCAATTTAGGATTGCATTGGCTTTTTTGGTTGCTGCCTCATACTGCTGTCTCATATTTAATTGATTGTCCACTAGAGCTCCAAGATCCCTCTCATGGCCACTGCTATTAAGTCAGGTTTCACCTAATCTGTACATGTGCTTTTGGTTTTTCGTGGCTAAGTGTAGGACTTTACTTTTCTCTACATTGAATTTCAATTTGTTAGATAGGGCCCAGTATTCAAGTCTGTCAAGATCTGTTTGGATCTTGAGCCTATCACTTAGGGTGTTGTCTATTCCTGCCACTTAGTATCATCTGCAAATTTGATAAATTGTAGGAGTTGTATCACATGCAAAGAAATTTTTTAATTTGAGACGACCAGAATATTGGAAGGTGGGGGGAATATACACCATTTTAATGAAACTTAAAAAAATAAAACAAAAACTAATACAGTACAAATTAACATACAGGAAAAAGAAGGAAAAGGAAAGAAATAAAAAAGAGAAAGCAGATATATGAATATGTGTTTTTGATTAGAATCCAAATCCATCAATGTATCTACTAGAATCTGTAAACTGTTACCATAATTCATGGCCCATACACACATACAAAAGCTTAGTTTCCAATAAACATGGATATTTTGCCCAGAAAAGCTGTTCCACACTATTATAATTTTTGTGTGTGTGTGTGTGTGTCTGGATTTTAGAAAACTACGATCTACTGACTTTCCCTTTATAAGAGCCTTTCCTCCATTTATATTTTCTTTTGATATGGTGCTTATGTCACCTGGAGAAGTGGCTCTTTGCAGATTTGCTGATCTAAAATATAAAAGTGTAATACATTTCTTGGATGCAGTTACGCAGCTACAACTAAGTCCACCTGCCATCTAAACAAAGGCAAGTTTCTGGAGAACGTACATGGTGTAAGAAACAACTGAGCATTGCTCCTATCAGCTTCTTTGGCATATATCAAGAAATATGCAGGTGCTTATATGATAAATGCAGATACTTTTTCACTTAAGTCAGCATTCCCAAATAGAGTTCTGTTTGTGGGGGAAGAGACCTCTTGCATACCAGTTCCCTCCACCTCTCAAAAAAAGCAATTATTGTATAGGCCAAGGTGCTTTTTTCCTAACTTGGTTTATGGGAGATATGTACAATGGAATCAAAATAGGGATGATTATGGACAATGATGAAAAAAAAAACCCTTATCTCAGCACCTTGACTCATCTGAAAACTTGAACTGAGCCCAAACTAAATAGCTTGAGGCCCCATCAAACTTTGCAGCCTGCAAAGGTTAATAGACACTTCGAAGCTTTCTGATAAACATCTGAAGTACCTGCATGCTTGGAAAGAATGAAGCCTGTTTTTCAGATATCTAGTTAAATTTGGCAGCAATACCAATTTGAAAAACCTTGATTCAGTCTATAAACACAGAGCAATACTGATAGAGCTCAGATATCAAAGAAAATAAATATGGGAACAAGAAGGAGCCATGCTTTCCATTTTTTATAAGGAACTGAAAAAGCTATCAAAAGCACAAATAGTGTTTAATGTATTTTACCAAGAGAGATAATTTTATGTACTTAGAATATTGACCTCACTAAATAATCAAAGTTCTCTGTGCAATTTACAATAGAAGTCATAGTAATGAACAGCAGTAAGACATAATCATAATGTCCTATTGACTTCAGTTGTGTTATTTCTTTGTAAATCTGAAGAATAAAAGCATCATTGTGCTTCCAAAACTGTTGTGTCCTGAGCCTGCAAGAGCTGAAAGCAGCAGGCTCAGAATTGTTGCAAATGGTCCCAGGCAATCCAAAAGCTGCCTGGGACCAGACAGAGTGGCGCCAGCCTTGTGTGCATGCGCAAGGCGCGAAAATGGTCAATTCCTATTGGTTCACACTGTCCGGGTTTCAGGCACTATAAAAGGCCTGTGTGCCTTTTGCTGTTTGCTTGGTTGTAGGAGAGAGAAATAAAGAGCTTGTTGTTTTCACCATGTGTCTTCGTCAATTGCCAACGGACTGAAAACACAACACTGGCGACGAAGATGGGATCCATGCAAGCAAGGAAAAGAATTAGGACTCACCAAGGAAGTCCTGATGATCAGGAAGACGGCGTCCTGCATTCACAACTCAGCCTGCCAGTACAGCATCGCTGGAGGTGAGCTCGGCAAAAGGACCCTTTTCCAAATCTTAGCTTGCAGAGGAGGCAATTAGCGAAGACCGTCAAGCTTACGATGTCAAAGATTGGCCATTGGACCGATTTTGATGTCTCCCACCCAGAGAGATGGAATTGGGTGGAGAACTACTTCAGAGTAAATCAAATAAGAGAAGATGGCCTGAAGGCAGCAACTCTTTTGTGTGCCTGTGGATAGGAAGCTTTTGTTGTTGTTGTTAATTGCGAAGTCGTGTCCAACCCATCGCGACCCCATGGACAACGTTCCTCCAGGTCTTCCTGTCCTCTACCATCTTCTGGAGTCCATTTAAATTCACACCTACTGCTTCAGTGACTCCATCCAGCCATCTCATTCTCTGTCGTCCCCTTCTTCTATTACCCTCAATCTTTCCCAGCATTAGGCTCTTCTCCAGTGAATCCTTCCTTCTCATTAGGTGGCCAAAGTACTTGAGTTTCATCTTCAGGATCTGGCCTTCTAAAGAGCAGTCGGGGTTGATCTCTTCTAGGACTGACCAGTTTGAGCGCCTTGCAGTCCAAGGGACTCGCAGGAGTCTTCTCCAGCACCATAGTTCAAAGGCCTCAATTCTTTTGCGCTCAGCCTTTCTTATGGTCCAACTTTCACAGCCATACATTGCAACTGGGAAAACCATGGCCTGGACTATACGCACTTTTGTTGGCAGGGTGATGTCTCTGCTTTTTAGAATGCTGTCTAGATTTGCCATAGCTTTCCTCCCCAGGAGCAAGCGTCTTTTAATTTCTTGGCTGCAGTCCCCATCTGAGGTGATCTTTGAGCCCAGAAAAATAAAATCTGTCACTACCTCCATTTCTTCCCCATCTATTTGCCAGGAATTGAGAGGGCCGGATGCCATGATTTTGGTTTTCTTAATGTTGAGTTTCAAGCCAACTTTTGCACTCTCCTTCTTCACCCACATCAAGAGGCTCTTTAGTTCCTCTTCACTTTCTGCCATCAGAGTGGTATCATCTGCATATCTTAGGTTGTTGATATTTCTCCCGGCAACCCCATGGACAGTACTAAAAGGAAGCTTTTGACATCACGGAAAATCTGGTGGCCCCTGCACTTCTGGAGTCAGTATCGTATGCTGACTTGAAGAAGATGTTGAAGAACATTTCCAGCTGAAATTATCTGTTATCGCTTGGAGGCACACATTCGAGCAGAGAGACCAGAGGCTGGGTGAATCTGCTGCAGACTTTATTGCTGCTTTAAGACAAGCGGCCAGTCCTTGTGAGTTCAAGGATTTGGAAGAGAGGCTGCACAATCACTTCATGTATGGCTTAAGAAGCAGAGACCTACAACAAAATATTTTTGCAAAAGAAGATGTCTCCTTCCAAGATGCATTAAGAGAGGTGGCAGCTGAAGAAGCAGCAGAGGGCACTGTGAAGGCTTTGCGGCTTGCCAGGAACCCTCCAGCCACTGCTACTGTCCATCAAGAGGATGCAGATCCTGAAGAGAAGGTGGACAGACTTCACCAGCCAGCAGAAAGAAGGCCGAAGGGGCATCCAGACAAGGCCCCAGCATCTCTTCAGTGCTTTGGATGAGGAGGACACCACAAGTGAGCTGACTGCAGGTTTCTCTCCACCATTTGCCGGGCATGTGGCAGGCAAGGCCACATTGCCTCCATCTGTTTGGGTCACCAGAAGGTCTAACCTCGGGGAGAATTGCTTCAGAAAGGTACCAGGGTCCCCAGCCAACACAGGGTGGGTTTCTGCGCATCGCGCAGAAGTATTCTAAGGACAGGGACAAGCCCCTTAAGAAAAAACTTCACATTAACGTGAAGTTGCAAGGGGTTCCCTTATTGATGGAGCTGGAAACAGGGTCCTCTCTATCAATCATTTCACTGGACACCTTTAAAAGGATTTGCAGCAGTAATGGCCTTCGAGTTAAACTCAGGCCATAGAATCTAATACTGATTTTCAAAATTCTAAGGTCCGTGTAAAAGGGGAGGCCATGCTCAAGGTACAGCGTAAGGATTTTGAAGGTTTCCTAGATGTGGTGGTAGTTGGGGGTGAACGTATGAGTCTTATTGGACTCAATTGGTTTGAGGCTCTGGGAATCCAAGTAACTGGGCTGCACAACTTGCAAACGTTGGGCCTTGCAGAAGTTTGCAAGGAGTTTGTGGATGTATTTAATTCAGAGCTAGGATCCTACAAGGGGCCTCCCATTGCACTACGCTTAGACCCAACTATCATGCCCATTAGGGTCAAGCCTAGAGGGTGCCTTTTACCCTCAAAAGTAAGATAGATGCTGAGCTAGACAAATTGCTCCAGCAGGGCATTTTGGAACCTGTAGATTCTAGTCCATTGGAAACCCCCATAGTAAGGCCTCTAAAGGCTAATGGGGAAGTCTGTATATGTGCAGACTATAAGTGCACACTGAATAAAGTGTTGCAACAGCACGCATATCCAGTGCCAGTTGTAAGCCACATTCTGGCCTCCCTCAAGGGGGAGTGCATTTTTGCGAAACTTGACCTGGCACAGGCCTATCAACAGCTACCTGTTGATGAGGCATCTGCAGAGGCCCAGACGATTGTAACTCACAGGGGGAGCTTTAAGATCAAAAGACTGCAATTTGGGGTAAATGTAGCCCCTGGCATATTCCAAAGTGTCATGGAGAGCACACTTCATGGTATTCCTGGGGTCTGTCCCTACTTCAATGACGTCCTCATTGGGTGGGGAGTCATCTCAAAATTTAGCAGAAAGGTTAAAGGCTGTCTTGCTTCATTTTTGCAAAGCAGGCCTTAAATTGAAGCAGAATAAATGCAAGATAGGAGTCACTTCCACTGACTTCTTAGGGTTCAGGATTGATGCCCAAGGCATTCACCCTGCTGAATCCAAGCTTCAAGCGATTCAGCAGGCCCCAAGGCCCAAGTCCAAAAGTGAGCTGCAAGCTTTCTTGGGGCTTTTAAATTTCTATCATGCATTCCTTCCACATAAGGCTGCAGTGGCTGAGCTGTTACACCTCCTCTTAGACAAGCAAGCTCCATGGCAGTGGACTAAAGTCCATGACAGGAGTTTCAATGAGATTAAGGCCTTACTCTCTTCAAATGCTGTTTTAGCGCATTTCAATGAGCAACTGCCTGTTTGCATTGCATGCGATGCATCTTCTTATGGGGTGGGAGCAGTACTTAGTCATCTGAAGGCTGATGGGACACAAGTCCCTGTGGCCTACTACTCAAGGACTCTGTCATCTGCAGAGTGAAATTACACTCAGATTGACAGAGAAGCCTTGGCCATAGTGGCTGGCATAAAGAAATTCCATGATTTCTTATATACGGTCTACACAGACCATAAGGCTTTGCTGGGTTTGTTTACCACTAACAAACAGACACTACATATTATTTCTCCACATATGCTGAGATGGTCCATTTTCCTGTCAGCATATGACTACACTCTAATTCATAAACCTGGAAAAGAAATGGGCCATGCTGATGGCCTCAGCAGATTACCTCTTAAACAGATAGAGGCAGATCCTGCTCCTGCCATTATATTTTTTCCATTCAGGAGTTACCTGAATCTCCCCTAAATGCTAGGGACATGGCTGCAAAAACTGCCACTGATCACATGCTCACACACGTGCTGACCTGGGTGTTATCAGGATGGCCTGATAAGTGCCCAGATACTGAGTTCCAAAGCTTCTGGCACAAGAAGCATGAACTTTCCACTTTCAAGGAGTGCCTGTTATGGGGGAGTAGAGTAATTATCCCAGCTTCACTGAGGTCTAGGGTCTTGTCCTCTCTGCATGAGGGACATCCTGGTATAGTAAAGATGAAAACGCTTGCACGCAGCCATCTTTGGTGGCCTGGACTTGATAAAGCCATCAAGGTTCAGATGCACGGGTGCCAAGTGTGCCAACAGTTACGTCCTGAAATGCCTCAGGCCCCAGTACATAGGTGGGAGGAAACTCAAACCCCATGGTCACGGGTGCATATAGATTATGCTGGGCCCTTTCAGGGGCAATTCTTCCTTCTCATTGTTGACAGCCATTCCAAGTGGCTAGAGGTTGTTCCTCTTTCTTCCACTATTACTGCCAGGACCATCCAGGTGTTGAGAGGAATTTTTGCATCGCACAGGCTTCCAGATGTCCTGGTTTTAGATAATGGCCTTCAATTTACCTCTTTTGAGTTCCAGGCTTTTCTTCAGGCCAACTTGATCTGGCATGCGACTTCTGCTCCCTTCCACCCATCCTCCAACTGACAGGCAGAGAGAATGGTGCACACGACCAAAGATGCTCTCAAGAAATTGACTTACAGTAACTGGCATCACAGGTTAGCATATTTCCTTCTTGCACGCTGTACCACACCTTGCACAGCCACAGGAAAGAGCCCTGCAGAACTCCGCTGGGGTCGCTTCTTCATCACCAAACTGGACAGGTTGCACCCAGACCGGGTGGCTTCACAGGTGTCACAACCACGAGCACCTAGGAGACTTCAGGTGGGCGATCTGGTTTGGGCAAGGAACTATGGGCCTGGACAACTCTGGGTCACAGCTGTGGTCTGCAAGGTCTCTGGGCCATTGTCATACGAAGTTGCCTTGGATGATGGCTGTGTTCTTCACAGACACATAGACCAACTGCGTTGGAAACTGGACAGCCATGTTTCCACTACTGGCTCTGCTCTGGGTGGGGGGAGGAGGACCATAATATGCATTCTGGGTCACAGGTTCCCAGGCCTAACAGGGCCTCACAAGCTGCTGAGGTTGTTTGGGTCATCCCAAGACTCCACAAGTGCTCCAAGCAGGAATTCCCAGGATAGGGGGTCATCCCACACATCCGTTATTGCTCCAGACAGGGAGTCACACCAGGGGTATCCACATTATTCAAACATGTCAGATAGTGCTCCAGACAGAGACAGACTGGGGGTATCCACATAAATCACACATAGCCATAGAAAGGGAATTCTAACAGGGGCACTCTCATAATTCAGCAATTGCTCCGAAAAGGAAGTCAGTAGCAAGGGGGTTTGTCATGGAGGCGGCTCCTGACTCTGGCACCACGGGCACATGCTCGGGGGCTACAGAGTACTGGGGCACTTCCGCCACTCAGGCCTCTCCACCTGTTAGCCTTGGGTTCGAGGGATAGTGTTCCTAAGAGGAGTCCATTGTAGACTCGGGGACTTCTACCCCTCCATGGTACACTGACTTGAACTCAGAGGGTCCAGCCAGTCAGCAGCTGGGGGGGGGACCTGGGTATTTGGGGCATCAAAGTCCTGGCTTACCTAGCCTGGTAGAAGAGCAGGTAGGCCAGGCACCCTCACTGGCCCTTAGGAGGTCACAGTGGGCTAAGTGCCCACCTAAACACCAAGGAGATTATGTGAGGTTCCTGTCAACACATGAGGAACCTTGCTGAGGTCGCTGCCTGCGTGCAGACCCAAGCATTTCCACCCTCCTTGCATTTGAATAATGCATCTGTGTTCCACTCTCCCTGCATTGCACAATGCACCGGTGCGTAAGCTAGGTGTGTTTCATCTAGGGGGGAGGGGTGTTGTGTCCTGAGCCTGCAAGAGCTGAAAGCAGGCTCAGAATTGTTGCAAATGGTCCCGGGCAATCCAAAAGCTGCCTGGGACCAGACAGAGTGGCACCAGCCTTGTGCGCATGGACAAGGCGTGAAAATGGTCAATTCCTATTGGTTCACACTGTCCGGGTTTCAGGCACTATAAAAGGCTGGGTGCCTTTTGCTGTTTGCTTGGTTGTAGGAGAGAGAAATAAAGAGCTTGTTGTTTTCACCATGTGTCTTCATCAATTGCCAACAGACCGAAAACACAACAAAAACCACAAACACCAATAAATAAAGCCTATAATAAGATCAATAATAGAAAAAAAACCAGTCATTTAAAAAAAAGCAGAGGAACCAGCAGGTTTCAGAAGTAGGAATTTTCATATTGATTTAAGTCTTGTTCCAATGAGATTGTGTGTGTGTGTAATTTGCATACTATTCCATTCGCATTACATTAGAAAGCAGATTGTAAATAATATTCCTGTTGTTCACCTATTCCAATGTAATTTTTATTAAGTCAAGCTAATAGTAAACAAATATTTTCAAAGCATACATTTCCCCAAAATAGAGTGTTTTTATGTGTATGAATGTATCCAGTTTATAATGAGAAAAAGAGAAAAAGTTTGTTTTCTGCCACTTTCTGTGCTGCTTCGGAGTATCCTTTGCAAACTTTCGAATTAAGAGAAATTTGTGCCTGGTTTCTTTTACATCTTTTATCACAAAAAATAGAAATTATACAGGCAAAATGCATAAAAACTCAACACTTTAAGAGGGCTATGTGGCTTGAAATAATACAAAGGTGAAAGAAAATAATGTCAGGACACTTCCCGCCCCCAAATTTTGCTGTGATGCCTCAACATAAAAATGCTTAACTTTTAAGAAAAGAAAAAAAGAGAACCCATAAGAATTAGGATCTATTTAAAGGTGACAAAAGAGTGGAAGAAGTAAGAAACCAGCAGGAAGCTGGACAATAAAATCGATAGCATCCAATACTTAAGTGAAAACATGCTGAATATTCACAGTTTTTCAAGAATGAAGGCAAATATACATGTCCCAGGATAATTTTGCAGGATCCAACATGGGTCAGTCACTGGGATGAAAAGTTTAGTCTTCCAAGCTTTTGGACTCGTGCTGGAGCCCATACTTAGGGAACTTCTGTCTCACTAGAATGTAGAGAAAAGTTTCCTGAGGATGGGCTTCAGCCTAAGTTCAAAAGCTTGGAAGACTAAACCTCTGATCCTGGTGACTGACTCTAGAATAGAATAGAATAGAATAGAATAGAATAGAATAGAATAGAATGGAATGGAATGGAATGGAATGAATGGAATGGAATGGAATGGAATAGAATAGAATCTGGAAGGGACCATGGAGATCTTCTAGTCCAGCCCCCGTTCGAGCAGGAGAACCTATACCATCTCAGACAAGTGACTGTCTAGCCTCTTCTTAAAAAACCTCCAGTGATGGAGCACCCACAATTTGTGAAGGCAAGCTGTTCCACTGGTTAATTGTCCTCACCGTTAGGAACTTTCTCCTTAATTCCAGGTTGCTTCTCTCTTTGATCAGTTTCCAACCATCATTTCTTGTCCTAGCCTCTGGTGCTTTGGAGAATAATTTGACCCCTTCTTCTTTGTGGTAGCCTCTCAAATACTGCAACACTGCTATCATGTCATCCCTATTTCGTCTTTGCTTTAGACTAAGTCCTGCAGCTGTTCTTTGTATGTTTTAGTCTCCAGGCCTTTGATCATCTTAGCTGCTCTTCTCTGAACTTTTTCCAAAGTCTCAGCATCATTTTGTAGTATGATGACCAAAACTGGTTGCAATATTCCAAGTGTGGTCTCACTAGGGTTTTATAAAGCTGTACTAATACTTTGCGTGATCTTGAGTCTATGCCTTTTTGGATAGGGAATCCTCATTTATCTGGCTTTCTCACATATATTGATGTTGAAGCTACTGAGCAAGTAGTGTTGTGCAAGAACAGAAAATAACTTTTGTTTCTTCTAATGGACTCTTTTCTGTTCTTTCCCATTGTTTTCTCTTTGGGCTGTCTATTTTTTTTTCTCTACCTAATGCAAAAATCCCCAGCTCTAACTTGTAGTTCCGCAATCTCACTGTATGTACCTTGCATATGATTATATCTACAGCATGACTATCACAAAAATCCAGAGATTGTTAGATGGAAGCAAAGAGCTGGTAGGAGTTCACAGGTGGAGAAGATACAAAATAATTTGGCCGGATCACATCTAATGACATTTTTTAACCTCTCCTCTCCACTCCACCCCCCCAATAAGTTATTTGCATCCAATCCATGTTAGATCTCATGGGGATCTTGGTTAGTTGCATAAAACAGTCTATTCTGGATGACTTTTGCAATATAGGTATTCTAGCTTGGAGAGGATCATGTTGTACATCCTACTTGCCAGGTAGCTGTTAAAGACAGGAAGTGTGCCAGAAAATAAGAGTTGTCAGTCCAACATACTTCATTAAAACATGTTGTTAGTTGTGAAGTCGTGTCTGACCCATTGCAACCCCATGGACAATGTTCCTCCAGGCCTTCCTGTCCTCTACCATCTTCTGGAGTCCATTTAAGTTCACAACTACTGCTTCAGTGATTCCATCCAGCCATCTCATTCTCTGTCGTCTCCTTCTTCTATTGCCCTCAATCTTTCCCAGCATTAGGCTCTTCTCCAGTGAGTCCTTCCTTCTCATTTGGTGGCCAAAGTACTTGAGTTTCAACTTCAGGATCTATTAAAATATAAGGAGAATCAAAGCTAGACTTTTCAAAATTAAGCAGTCCCAATTTTCTACCAAGATGAAAATCAATCCATTGCACTTTCCCTCATTTTAAATAGCATTTAAATACCTTGGGTTCATTCTCTTCTTTTTTATGAAGGAATATGTAAATGCTGATTCTGATTTTTTTTTTTTTAAAAAAAAATGAATTTCTCAAGCATTTTCTACCTTTAGTTTAAACTATTACACAGTTAGTTCCCCTGACCTCCAGCAGGGAAATCTTATCTTCTCATGAAGTAGAACAAAAAAATACAGTCCTGATAATGGGCTACCTCACTTCATGTGGTGGGGTAGGTTGCAGTTTTTGAATGTTCTGTTCTCAATGAAAAAAGAACGTAAAATATCTCTGCAAATCAAAACTAAGGAAAGAACACTGAAACCTATTCTAACATGCTGTAATAAATTTACTGATGCAGGGAAAATAGTAAAAAAAAATTATATCCTTCCTTATTTCTATAGTGGGGATGGAATTACTGTCTGCTATTTCACCGTTCATCCTTCTAAGAGGATAGAATGAAAAATAATGCCTCCAATGTTATATGTCACCAAGAGGTAGCATTATTAATACCCTTAAAACGGACATGTTCTTTAGCATCTGCACTTTCACTTCAGTTGAGGGGAGGTTGCTGTAAGAAAAGGTTCGGTTGCTACTGTTCATGAAATGGAAGTCTGCAATAAGTACTCATCAATGCACTGCCAAGATTAGATTTTTGACTGCTGAAGGAATCCCTCCTGTTGAAATTCACTGCTGAAAGCAGTCAATGTCTGTGTTTTCATTAGTACTATGTATTATTGACTCAAACTATGTAAAGATGGTGAAATAAGAAGAGTTGATTTGTGTGATCAGTAATAAAGTACATGACTCGTGACAAAAACTGACAAGCTCCACATAAACCAATTGATGAATTGATGAAGGGCAATTGGTGAATCAGTCAAAAGGAAATTCCTGTCAAACTTGTTATTTCTTAGGAATGTGTGGATCACATTATTTACATTCTTTAATACTGGAAGAACATGTTCAAGATAGATTCTTCACATATTGATAGCAAAGACGAAACCTTCCAGAAATGCAATTTTCCAGCAAACTTATTCACAGCTTTATAGCTGTGGGGTAATCATTATGTTGCAGAAATGAAATGTCAGTCCATCAAATATCATGGCAAAATTCAGCTGCAGGAGGGGGGAATCAAAAACCGAGGGTTCAGCAGGAAATTCATGGCTACAGTTTTTTAGAATGAAAATGCTGCTATTCATGTGGATTTCCTTTAGCCTGGAACTACTATCAGCTCAGATGAGTTGTAACACTCAAACCCTTGAAGCAATTAATAGGTGGAATTTGGAAGGAGAACATTTCCCTGGAATATGACAATACATATTTTATGGAGAAGATAAAAAGGAATTTGCAAAGTTGAATCTCACCATTCTATTCCATTCTCAATCCAATCCACACTTGCAAAATGCAGCTCCAACTTTTCCCAAAAATTAAAATAATACTTCTGTGGGCATCTGACTCAAATAAAAAGGTGGAAAGACTGTCAGGATCTGGTTGAAGAGAAAGTGTGGACTTCTTTTATTATTAATAATAATAAATTATCAATAACCAGCAGATAAAAAAACAAAAAAGAATAAAATACAATGAATGCATATGTCAGTACAATACTAAAAGAGAATAAAAGTGTTAAAAAGAGACATAAAACTAATGAACACAGAGAATCAGTAACAAGATATCAAGATATCATCAAGACAAAATCAGTATTTTCCTCCGAACTTAGATAGTAGCTGATAAAAACTTAACCCGTTTATTTGCCACTGTGATCCTGTGATCCTGCAGCTATATAGCCTATAGTAGGGTGACTATACCATCTACATAAAGCAGCACAACAAATGTCTGTCTTCAAGGGGCATCCGTGTGTGAAATTCTATTTTAGTTAGTGTTGCTATCATAGAATTCAAATAAATACTCAATAGAAGGTCAAAATACAACCAAGTTTCACTTGTCTGCTTATAGGGATATCTGCAGTAAGTTCCTGCATTCTCCTATTTAATTTGAGTGACAGGGTTTTTTTTTATCCTGATTAGACAGAGAAGCTGTCAATCTATCAAGATATATAGTAGCTTCCACAAGAGCCTGTCATATAGGAAGGGATCAAAGACCAAGTTTTGGTTGAAGAGGGATATTGCTAGCATGGGTATTTGTCAACTAGGAACTCCAGAATGGCACATTGATACATACTGGATCTACCCAACCTGAAGCCTACTTGCTCATCCAATAGACTCCTCTCCTTTTTCATCCATTTGAGGAATCTATTTTACAGGAAGCAAACATAGATTTCAGTAGGAATGCTTAGAAGGATGACTGGATAATAGTCCAAAGGATTAGAATAGTTTCCTTTCTGGAAATAAGAACAATAATAGAATGGCTGCAGTCACTTGCCATAGAGAATATATTATTAATATGGGGGGAAAGGAGGCTGAGATAGGTGTTTGTCTTTTCAAACTGGGCTTGAGTCACTGCTAGGTGCTTTCCCATATTTTAGCAATTTCTGAATGGGAGACCAAAGGGACAATGGCATGGTGACTAACTGGCCCTTGGATACTACAACCATCATAAATACATGTCAGTTGCCAAGTGCCCAAATTTTGATCACAAGATTGTGGAGAATGCTGTGTTAGTTGTAAGTTCAAGTACCAGTCATAAGTCACTTTTTTTTCAGCACCACTGTAACTTCCAATGGTAATTAAATGAATGGTTGTAAGTCAAGGACCACCTGTATTTTTCATTCAATCTCATACATAGTCAACGGGAGATAAGCCAGTCTTTTGCAGCATCACTTCCAGTTGGTCATTGTACATTGTACATCATCGTAAAATTGTAAACATTAATATTCTTATTTTCCACATTTTTCCTTATCTCTTTCTCCTTTTGCATTATGCTGATTACTCTGTAATTCTGTATTTTGTACTCTGTTCTGCAGTTCATCCAGAGGCAGAGTATTTTAAATGTTCAGTAATAAATTACAAAACAAACACAATTCATCACACTTTTCTCCTAGGTCTTGTACTTCATTACTCCAAACCAGATAAACACAATCCATTTTTTTCAGTATTTGAAATATTCTTAAGAACCAAATCTATGAAATGATCCATTTTCTGTCATGTTATAGTAATACCCTCAAATGAATTAGATCCTAACAGAACAGGTTCTTATTGTAATTCCCACTCCCAAACCTTCTGTTCATCTTCCTGCTTCTGTTTATGTTTTTCCCTATATCCCAGTAGCTACCCATGTCTCTTGGACTTTGTATTTCTCTGTGTGTTTTGGGCTGGCAGAGTGGCTTTGTCATTGAGGTTTAAAATTAGAAAGTGATGACCTGAGAGACAGTGAAAGAGAGAGAGAGATCTCAAATACAGATTAGTAAGGGAAAAAAATGCCCTAAAATCCAAGATTTAACTCCTTGCAGAGATTTTCATAGTAGACAGCCCTCTGGTGGGAGGTATCAGTGCCTTGTTTTGCACCCTGGTCCTGTAAGCAGGAAATACACAAATTGATGAACAGTGAGAATGAGAGGTTGAAAACATGTAGGTTTAAAGCACATTTGCTATGAACATTTTGTGTGTTCTTTACTTTAAAGTCCAATCTAAGGTTTCTTTATTATCTCCGGGAAAAGTTTTTTTTTTACTATGCTTTTAACTATATTTTCTAGCTAGATAAATGGTTTATATTCAATCAAGGTGGTCCTTTGAGCCATAGACTTCTTTTCTTGGTAGCAGAAACCTGATTTTAAAAGTAATGTGTGATTGTGTCAGGCGGACCAATACTACAAATTACATTTAAAAAGAAAATAAGAACATTTTTTAAAGCCTTAGGACTTTTCCCCTTAAACCCATTCAATCTTTTTTGGCCTTGAAACATGATCAGGGTCTATTGAATTCCATTTTTAAGCTAAGCATTTCCTCTGCATTTTGTCAAGTGAAATCCTGAATGTCACTTAGCTCATATGGTAAGAAAAATTGGTTTTACTTTATCTTCCATTGGATACCTGCATAATATGCTGCCCATCAAAAACTGATATTTTGAGGAGAAGAGATGAAAGAATAATAATAATGAAAAAGTAAAGGTTTCTCCTGTCCAATCATGTCTAAGTCTAGGAGATGGTTGTCGTCTCTGTTTCCTAGCTGACGGAGTCAATGCTGTCTGAAGATGTTTCCAATAAGCCGTCTAAAATTAATTAACCTTTTTTCTTCTGGGCTCTCATGATGCTCTAATAATATAGAAATTAATACATGGGAAGAAGTATCAGATTCTACGGCAGGGGTGTCAAACTGCTGACCCACGGGCTGGTTTCATCATACCGGAGCCACACCCACCCCATTGCTGGCAATGTCGAAATAGCTCCGATACGTTGTGCGATGTCACATGACGTCGCGAGTTTGACATGTCTGTTCTACAGGAAGAACAATAAGCATCTTAGAGACTAGACTAGAGCTGTGCTACCACTCGTACCTAATTACAGCAAAAACATATCCCAGCAACAGCCTTTTTCTGCCGTGACCTTACTATATTGCCTTTTTCTCATCTGCAGATCATGAGAGAGATGATGACTGGAAACAGAAGCAATAGATGAGGTCAGGAATAAGCAATGGGACAAGAGTTTTGATTCTGGTCTAGTTTTCTGCTACTTATGTGCTGCCTACTTTCTGGAATAAGGTTCCACCAGGCATCTGTATGGCTCCCACACTACTGGAATCCCATGAAGACTTAAAAGTCTGACTGTTCTCCTAGGCTTTGGAGTGCCCTGTCAGATATGCTGCTATATGTGGGATTGATTGGTTTGATTTTATTGTGGACTGTCCAAAGCTAGTTTGGAGTTGATTGGTGTCTAAATAAATAATTAAATTAACTCAAGGATGAGTAGAGAGGGAGGTTTTATTTGTTTATTATTTGTTTACATCCCACCTTTTATTATTTTTACAAATAACCCATGGTGGTGAAGATATCCAATATACTTTTCTTCTCCTGTTTTCCCCAGAACAATCCTATGAGGTGAGTTGGGCTGAGAGAGAGTGACTGGCCCAAGGTCACTCAGCTGGCTTTCATGACTAAGATAGGACTTGTTCCTTTAAGTAAGAAAAATCCCAAGTATTAATTGAATTGAAGCTACTGAAAATGTCATATCTTCAAGAATAATCTGCTGAGTTGCTCCTAAATCAGAGGTGGGGAACGATGGCCCCTTTATGATGTGTGGACTTCAACTCCCAGAATTCCTGAGCCAATTGAAGTCCACAAGTTGTAAAAGGACCATTGTTCCCCATCTCTGTTCTAAATAGTGCCTGAGATAATTAAATTTTAGAAATCATCCAGTTTTGCTATTTCCAGTTCTGGAAAGGAACATGGAATATGAGTTCCTCAATAGGGACTCCCAAACATCACAGGATATGTGTAAGGTGTTCAAGCCTTTGGGGAGAGGGGGAGCCAACCACATATAACTCAGCTCAATACCTCAGTAGTCTCAGTGAGTACCTATGGGATGAGAGAAGTGAAAGGAATCATATTTATGGCTGAAGCTGGTCCAGGGAAAAGTGCTGTCTTGGCCGCTGAATGCTTCTGGCATTTAACCACAAGGGAGTCATTACTCCTTTTCATGTTTGTAAACCTCATGCTAATCTCACCCAAGAATTAACCACTAGAAAATCACAAGGAAAACAGGGTAGAAAAGGAATGAGGAGTCCTGCTAGGGAGTAAATTAGATGTTTCCTGTTGTTGGTCCTGACAAATACATTCACAGCTGAAGCCACTCATTTCCTACATTGGTGGAGTTTTTAGCTAAAACTTTCTCAAGTGAAAATCTCTTGTCCTGACTCCAATGAAACAAACTACTCCTTTCAATTAACAAAGGCTGTCTGTCAGTGGGAAAAGGCTTCTCCCTCCCAAGTGTCATCTTCTTCCCTTTAGTCATGGCACAATAATGAAGTAGGCTGTCAGTAGCCAACCTATCTTTGATATCCAACTGTGACATGCATCTATAGGGCTACTTCTTCTCTAAGAATGTTAATGCAGAAATTAGTCTCTTGTTATTGAGGAAATGTTTAACTATGTCAGTCCTTTTCAAGCAAGGGTGTTGGGACAGGGAAACAGGTGTCCCTTTGCAATGGGATGGGTAGAATCACTTGGGTTCCTTATCTGTGGACTATTCCAGAATTGCCCCTGGATTACATCTCTTCAGAATTTTGATGGCATTCTGCAATACTAGATATTTCACTTTGTTCAAAATCTCATTGCACATCATAATGACATCATAAAGAAAAATGCTTCTATGCCCTATTTTATCACACAGTGGCTGTTACTGCACAAGATACATGCCATTTTAAAACCTAGCAGGTGCATTCACATAATATCTTATGTTTGGTTAGTTTTAACTATAGTTAAGATATGGAAGAGGTTGTGAAGGGAGGGAGGGAGAGAGAGATTTGACTTCATTTACGAACCCAACTTTTGGTTATATTTACCATATAAAGTCAAAAAATGAGTTAACTTACAACCTATAATTAAATATGTTTTGCAAACTCAACCATTTGCTTATTTATTTCAGTGTTTTTTTGCTACTTAAATTCTCATGACTCACTGTGGTGTACAGAGTAATACCATGTCTCCCCGAAAGTAAGGCCTACCCTGAAAATAAGCCCTAGTTTTGGGTCGAGGCACACACCTAAAAATCAAGCTAGGGCAGGGGGTAGGGGTGTGAAGCTGCCCCACGTGCTCCGCACCCACTTACCTTGCAGCCAGGCCTCTCCTCACTAGCCCACTTCTGCGGCATCTTCTGCAGCCAGGCCTACATTTCTCAGTCACAGGCCTTGCCGGAAGACCTCTGCAGCTGAGAACTGAGCTATGAATTCAGTCCTTATGGATTAAATCCATAGCTCGGTTCTGTAAACCTCTGCAGCTGAGAACTGAGCTATAGATTGAAGGCTGCATAGGCCTTCTGGAAAGGCCTGACTGTGAAATGCAGTCCGGAACGCAGTTGCAGAATGAAGCTGTTCCTTCATTCAGAAGAAGTGGACTGGTTGGGCAAGGCTGTTGGTGCCAGAGGTGACATATAAAACATCCCCCCAAAATAAGACCTGGTGCCTCTTTCTCAGTTCATGAAAAAGTATTCCATCCCTGCTTACAGCATTAGTAGAAAAAACTGGTACACAATTGGCATGTTCCCAATTTTCCCTTTTAATAACTTGAATTCTGAAACTTCTGAAGCTACTCCACTAGATTTTTACAAATATATCGAGATTTTAACATGTATTCATTATTAGGTTTGTATGAATATCATAGGGATACTACTGGTACTTATAATAGTTTGCTGGTGCACACATTAGATTTTTATATCAGTTTAAGAATAAAGGGTTTATCAATATTCAAACCACTGAACTGAAATGGAATATTCAGCATATTTCTTTATGAAATTTAGAGGCCATACAACTCCCAAAGGATTCTGGATGGCTTACACTAAAAATAGAAGACATTATAAGGAAATCTCATGCATCTCAATCTTAAATTGCAAAAACATGAGTGTATAATAAAATGGATAATGTTCCTTTTTTGTAAAAGTATATTTTTATTTTATTGCTGCAATATCTATTGGGCATTTGAGATTCAGCTTTTACTTTCACAATAAGTGGTATACTCTTAATTACTTCAGTAGATGAGACAAAAATAAAGACACTGCAAGAAACTTAAGTAAGACCAATATTTCTTTGGTCAAACCCAACTCTTCATAACTGCATAGAGTCATTCATGCATTTTATTGGTAGTGATGTGAAAGAGTTTGTCATGGCTGCCTTCTGAGATGTATTCTCAGTTTAGATTATCTCTTTATATTCCCTGGTGATCACCATTCAAGGGCCAAATGAGACCTATCTTGCTTAGCTTTTGGAGATCAGCAAAAGCCAATTTAATGTGACTGTCTGAGAAAGAGTGGTATTGGTTTTCATTCAAGATAATTCATTAGAAGAAATCACTCTGAAAATTTGTCTAGGCTTATTTATTTATTTATTTGACTTTTATTTATTTATTTGACTTATATGGCTACCCATCTTATGTAGCTTAACCCTTGCAAGACATCAATACAAATAAAAATACTGAAATGTCATAAAACCCTAACAATAACCCCTGGTGCCCCAAAGAGAAAACTTCCCTGTACACTTTTTCACTTTATTGGGCTACAATCTCACCCTACCCCCGAGTTTAGGGAAGGGCCAGCTCTTCAAGACCTTCTGGAAGGCTAGCGAGGTAGGGGCCTGATGGATCTCAGGGATAAGTGTTTTCACAGGGCAAGGAAAGAGGAAAGAGACCTATCTGACCTGGAAGAATAGGTAGATGTCCTCAGGAAGAGGTGATCTTGTAAATAGCTTGGCCCCATGCCAATCAGAGCTTTAAAGTAAATCAGCAACTGGCAGACAATGCAGAGCAGTGGTGAAATATGGCAAACCATAGAGTGCCGAGAACTCTATATTGTGCTGCACTCTGGATCCATGGCATTTCTGGATGATCTTCCAGGGCAGCTCCATATAGTATGTGTTGCAGCAATCCATGTAGCAAGTGACCAGGATGTAAGTGACTGTGAGCAAAGCTTCATAAAATAAGAGCAATGCCTCTCATTTTCCCCACAACAACTCAATGAGTTAAGGTGAGCTAAGAGAGGATTGGCCTAGCCCATTTTTGTGCCTAAGGGAGGACTAGTATTCACAGTCCCCCTGTTAACATTCTTATAATACAAATAGTTTTTTTCTCCTTTTTTCTCTTTTTTCTCCTTTAAACCTTTAGTTTTAAAGACTTACTTCATGCATAATTAAAAATGAGGCATTGCTTCAATGGCAAGCAGACTCTTGCTGAAATTCCCTCCTTCAACTGTAAAAGGTCTTTTGGAACTGGCTACTCTTTTGTAAACCCAGCCATGCACTTGTCCCAAAAGTGCTTTTCAAAAGGCAACTGGACTTTCTTTTTTTCTTGAAAACATTTCACTTCTCATTCAAGAAGCTTCTTCAGTTCTGAATGAATGGTGGGTATCCATTCAGCTCTGAATTGAATTGATTCAGCTCTGGTGGATCCCCACCATTCAGTCAGATCTGAAGAAGCTCTTGGATGAGAAGTAAAAAGTTTTCAAAGAAAAAAACCAAGAAACTCCAGTTACCTTTAGAAACCCACATTTGAGACAACCACGACTGGGATGATTGAGAACCTCCATAGGCATTTAGCCATTCACTTGCACCCCAAGCCAAGATAAATGGGGAGGGTTGAGGTAAGACCTGGTGAGGTCCCTATTTTGTAAAAATGTCACCAAGAAAATGTTATGCAAGAGCTCTCAAATGAATCAGATATGGTGCCCAATGGTAGGACCTCCCGATTAGAAAGTACCCAACAAGCTACTGGGGAAGAGCAGGGAGCTCCAGTGAATAATCATGACTTTAATGACATGCCTGAGGCATATCCAGCAGGAATCTTAGCTGCTGATGCAGCCGTTGGTGAAAGAACGGATCTGCTTGTGCCAAGAGACATTGGATAGCAACATGGAATGTCTGTGAAATGTTCCAGGGTAAATTGGATCTCATCAAATATGAGATAACCAGGCTGAAAATTGACTTCCTTGGCATCAGTGAGTTATGTTAGATAGACAATGGCTATTTCTAGTCTGAAAAATTCACTGTTTGTTACTCAGAACATGATACCAGGAAAATGAATGGAGTGGCATTTATTACATGATCATGGATTGAGCAAAGCGATGAACACAGTCCAGAAATAGTGTCAAATAACACTGGGTCACACAGCAATAGCAATAGCACTTAGACTTACATACCACTTCATAGTGCTTTACAGCCCTGTCTAAGCAGTTTACAGAGTCAGCATGTTGCCTCCAACCACCTGGGTCTTCATTTTACTGACCTCGGTAGGATAGAAGGCTGAGTCAACCTTGAGCCGGTGAGACTCGAACTGCCAAACTGCAGGCAGCTAGCATTCAGCAGAAGTAGCCTGCAGTACTCCATTCTAACCATTGCACCACCATGGCACATGAAACAAGTATTGAAAAGCAAGGACATCAGCCTGGTAGCTAACTGTTTATTAGTCTGTACTATCCTATTTCCCATAGCTAACTATGGTTGCAAAAGTCAGACCTGGAAAAAACTAGATAGGAAGAAAATTGATTCTTTTTAAGCTATATTGGAGTTAGAGAAGGCTCCTCTGCATTCCTTAGACAACAAAGGTGACAAACAAGTAAGTATTGGAACATATTAAACCAGTTACATCTCTAAAAAGGCAAAATTAAAAAAAAATCCACCTTACTCTTTTCCACTATGACATGCCATCAGACTTACTGGAAAAGGCAATTATGCCTGGAATGGTCAGCAGTAAAAAGAAATGAGATTGCCCAAAAATATTGTATCTAGTCACCATTGAAGCTGAAACTACACAAAGCAACTGAAACAAGCCATGCAAGACTGGAAAATGTGGACAGAGTTGGTGCATAGAATCACCAAGAATTATACACAATTGGATGGATAACATCATCATCACTCCATGATAAACCAAGACCGGGTTCAGTGGTGGGATTCAGCCAGTTCGCACCACTTTGGCAGAACCAGTAGCTAATTTTTTGTTGCCCAGGCCCAGAATGGACTTCCAGAAGCAGCATCTGCACAGATAACTGGTTGTTCACATATTTGAATCCCACCACTGACTGGGTTCACATATTCATGGCTTGTTTAACTACAGATTACTGAATAAATCTCAAAGATATGAGTCTCTTTTCTAAGGGTATAGATCTGCATGGTTGGCTTTTGGTTATTTATTTACTGTTTCCTTGAAGTAGGAAAAAAAAGCATTAATTGAAGAAATAATGTGAATATGACTGATTATGATCATGCTCTGTTTGTAAATGTATGGCTGAATCTTCACTGAACCATGGAACTATAGAAGCAGAGGTTTGATTCAAAAGAAGGCATCTTCCTATACAAGAAAATCTTATGCATGATATCTCAGAGGTATACGTGACTGCTTCCTTTCAAAAAAATCAAGAGTATGAAAATGGAAAGGAAGAAAATGGGAAAGGGAAGAACAGTATCACAATCAAGGAAACAAAGGATCAGAGACCAAGAGAAAGAGTAATGGATTTTCTTCTTTACAATCATGAGACAAATGGTGAAGTCTCTTCTTGAGTTTTAGTCTGTTGACTAAAAGTCAAGAGTTGCATGGAAAGCCGTATGCGTTTTGTTCACAATTCTGTGCAAGGCACGTAAGTTTATTTGCCAGGCATCCACACATCCCTTATCTTCTTTGTAAACCTCCTGGCCTGAAGACATTATGTACTATCTCTCTGGTTCGATTAAAAAAAAATATCAGATGAAATGTAAACATATACACACACTACCCCAGGCCAAAGATTCACTCAGAGAACACACTGTGACCAGATAAGAAGGGATAACCTGGCATGTATTTATCTCATTAGGAAGCAGGGAAGGGAGCTGCGAAAATGAAATTAGAGACATAATGTTGGTATGGGTGCACTGAGGAGAAAGATTGGAAAGATACAGAGACATATGGGGATCTAAAAAAAATAATTAAAAAATAAATAAATTGATAGATCAAGTCAATGCAGCTATAGTTGATTTTAGGGGATGAACAGAATTACTGGCACAATTTTAATTTACTGAAAACAGTTCCACACAGACACAGCTTCTGGGTTTCAGCCATGGTGGAGCGTTAGTATTTCAAAAAGGCATTGTTAGGCAGTGTGTCTAGCCCAATGTTACTCAAAGAATTTTATGGCTGAATAAGATTTGTAAGTCTTGCTTCCCTCCACTGAGCACTTCATCTCTTACACCACACTGGCTTAATATGAAAAGGCATAAGGAAAAAGAACTTACCGGAAACATGGAGAACTTCGCTATATGGAAGATAAAAGCAAACCTCTTGATCCATATGATTCACAAGTGGACTGTACATTAATGGTTTTAGTATGTTACAAAATGAACCAATAGGCTGTCTATCCAGCTTTTTCTCATTCTACTTTTCTTCCTGATAAACAGAGAGGAAAGTGAAATTTGCCTATTTCTGCCCTCTTCCCCAAGGATGGGAAGCTATCCCCCAAAATTTGCTTCAAAGATTTGGAGCCTCCAAAATATTGACATAGGCAGCCCTGGGGCTAATGGCTAGATCTCCTCTAACTTCCCATATGTGTTCCATTGAACCATTTTTGGTGGAATTCCATTCAGGGGTTATCAAGACAGGACAATAAAATTCTGCATTCAATCCAGAGATGCTATTTTTATATAATTAATAACAGTAACAAACACCATACTAAATGGCTGTGATTTATTAACCTCAGCAGTGAAATATATTAATGAATATAGAAAACATGGGTGACCATATACACATATTTTTTTATAGATGAGTTAGTTGCATTCCAGGCAGTTTGGATTTTAAAGATGCTTAAAAATGCATCCTGCTGTTATTCTGCCCATCTTAATCTTTACCCATGTTTTATTTATCAAATTTATTATGGCCACACACTCTACTAGACTTGTTTAGTGCCCTGGGTCATTGGGATTAAAAGAAAGGCAAAACTTTTCTGACAGCTAAATTGGACAAGTGAAAATACAACCATGCACCCACCGTTTATAGCAATCCTGGCTGAACTAAGATCAGGATTAGAAATATTTAGATAAGGATCCCTATGATTCATACTCCCTAATAAAATATTCCTTCCTCCTAAAATGCTAAGGAAGGATTCTCAATCAGGATAAATAACTTTCTTTGAAATCTGAATACATCAGGGGTGTAAAACATATGAAAAGAGCCACACCTTTCCAGAAATGGTATAGACTTAGTGCTAAAGAGCTGCTGGTTATGCCAATGAAGGACTCCAGATGTGTTCAAGGGATACATTTATTTAATATTTTGTAAGGTTTCACCCTCGACAGCAATACAAACTGAGATTTAAGCAAAAGGAATGTTATCTTGATAGCTGGATAGTTCAAATGCTTCAAATGTATAGGAAACATTTACATTCCTTACAACAAAGGTTGGCAATATAACATCCAACAGACTTCCTAACTTCCTGAAATTAAAAAAAGAAAACGAAAAACCAAAAGTTCATGAAATTTGAGCATTCTCACATGTGAACTTTAATGTTCATGAGATCTCATGCAAGAATGCTCAAAATGAAGAGATCTCAAGAGAAGGTCCTTGATGAAATTCCACAAGACTTTGAGAGGCAGCATATAGGAAATTGCATGATGAAAGTGGAAAAAATTACTGATTCTGGCTTTATAAGGCTTTTTAGGATTGAAAATAAAATGCCAACATTGTTATGTCTTTATACAAATTTATGTTACATTTCCACTTGGAATATTGCTTATATTGTTGCTTGCCACACTTGTAAAAGGGATATAAGCAGCTGAGAAAAGAGCAGAAGAGGGCAACCAGAATGAACAAACACCTTCCCTACAAGAAAAAGCTAAAATATTTGGGACTCTTCATGTTAAAGAACAATCAACTGAGGGAGAATATTATTGAGAAGCATAACATCCTACATGACATTATGAAAGTAGACAGAAATAAGTTTTTCTCCTTCTTGGATATCATTAGGACCAAAGATTATCCAGTGAAGGAGATTGGAAGCATGGTAGCACCTCAGAGGCTTCTAAGGAAAACAAAGTGCTGGATTGAGATGGATCTTGGACAATCCCAGTTGAAAACCTCTGAAAATCTGAGTCAGTGCACTTTGTGCAAAATTACATAAGTTTATGTCATTAGTTCTAGTATAGCTAGAACCCAAACTGTATTTTTTTCAGTCCAGGTTTCAATCAAGACCATGGCAGCCTATTTCAGGTAGATATTTATATACCATATTGGATCCCAACTATCCTCATGGCAGCCCTTCCTGCACATAAACAAACAGTATGGGAATCAAACTGTCTTTAGTGGTATTGATTCTCATATGATGACATTTACACAGGAAAATGTTCAACTCTCTGGAGTTCCAAAATCTGGGAATTCTGGAAGTATGTTGCAAAGTAACCGAATCAACAGTATACCACTGTGCTTTTACCTATCAGTTTTTGTTCATCTCTGATTACCCTCCATGAAGATTAAGAGACGACAAACCGTAGAGATAATTATTAACAAGTCTTTATTTTTAGGTTACTTTGAGGCTCTATCATGCACTTCCCATAGGAACTCATGTTAATATGATGCAGGAACCAATTAGAAGAGACAGAGATTATAATTAGGACACTCAAGGAAACACATCCAGCAAACATTCCGTTAGAACAGTTAGGAATAAAAACACAACCCTCCGAGTTGTTTTTTGAACAAAATTGCCCAACTGTTTGTAAACCGAAAACCCTTTCATAATGCAAAGCTTCAGAGGATCCTACCACAAATGAGGCAAGCCCCTTATTTGTTTTGGAGGTACCTTTATGGCTTTGGATGCTATGACCACAATACTGGTACTTTACAACTTTTCAAAAACATTGCATCCTAATCCTTTCCAGAAAACCAACTTCTTGCCTTCACATGCAGATGGAACTGTGGCTGTGCATGTTGCTACTGATCTTTCTTTTCCAATGGGAAAGAACA
Source organism: Crotalus tigris (assembly GCF_016545835.1). NCBI lineage: Eukaryota > Metazoa > Chordata > Lepidosauria > Squamata > Viperidae > Crotalus > Crotalus tigris. Next base: position 126,235 of record NW_024096961.1, on the reverse strand, counting down.
ACTGCCTTTTGCCACCCAGTGAATTCTCGAAAATTGTTTTGTAAACTGTGTCTGTAAGGTCAGCCCAGAGAAAGTACAGACTAGATTTACCATACTGATGTGAACAGTGTGCAATAATTTCCCAATCCAACACAAGATTTTATGCCAAGGAGAAACTCCCTAACAGTGAGGACAATTAATCAGTGGAACAGCTTGCCTTCAGATGTTGTGGGTGCTTCATCACTAGAGACTGGACAGCCACTTTCTGAAATGATATATGCTAGACTAGAAGACCTCCAAAAGTGCCTTCCAGCTTTATTCTGATTCTGATTTTCATAATTAATTTCATCATCCACATATATTTTATTGACCTGCTAAAATGACACTTTGCCTTTAGGGTTACCAGAATCTTAGCCATTAGGGAGCAGGTAAGAAAGTTGTAACTCTCCCGAAGTTCCTGAATACAGTATCAGAAGCAGCTTCCAGAACATGGAATAGTGAGAACTTTAGTTTAGTAACATATGGATACTTAAGTGTTCCCCATTTTTACCACTAAGGGGCAAATTCAGCTGAACTCAGTGAGCCTTACTTCTCAATCAACATATTTATAAAGCTTTACAAGTTTCATGCAGGATTTGTTAAAGATAAGAAATCCCCACTTTTGGTAAACCCAAAGAGTTGCCATATGGGATCTAGAAATCCACAAGGTTAGGTTGTGGAGCAATGCATAATTGTGGGTGATAGGGAAGGGAAGGTTGCCAGCCTGCTCATTAACTGGACTTTTCATCTTAGTGCTCATGTGAATATGAACAAAATTAGGGAAATTAACGATTCCTTCAGAATAGAAAAATAAATCCATATAGGAAATATTCTTAATTTGAAAACTGTATGGGGGGGGGGAACCAAACTGTACAGGGGGGGGAAACCTTCCTTTTGCTTTTTGTAAAGAAGTGCTAACTCACATGATCAAATCATTATACTATTTATTCAAGCAAATTGATTCTTGCAGAGTCTAGCACATATTGGAATTATTTATATATTACGCAGAATTGCAGCTAAATGCAGGCTCTGTTTTCCCAACAATTGCTCTATGGTGCAATGTTCAGAATGGTCCTGTTGCAAATGATAAATATTGTGAACTAGTCATAAAATATAAAATGATAAAATGGGTTTATAAGGGCCCCAGTCTACCGATTGCTGAAAATGAAATTCACTCTTCTGATTTAACAGGTTTACCATTTTGGTGAACTGTTGGGAAAAACAGTGAGCTGATTGTACTAGAATTAATGGAAAGTTCAGAAGACAGTTTTCCAAGTTCTCTTTTTTAGGATGATATCTACCATTATATCTCACACAGCATTTGTTGACATAAAGCAGATTGTGAGGGACTCTCAATGTTTTGCTACTACTCTCTATCCATTTTAGGAGGCTCTTTTGGATTAATAGATGCCAGACAGATAGTTAGGACCGTTTTGATGAACAATTGAGCCACAACTTCCTAAACATGGTTTAGAGAACACATGTGGCAAATTTATAAAACCATTATCCATTTCCCTGTAAATAAACTTAAAGAGCAGGAAAGGGAACAATCACATTGGCTATAAGAAAGAGAAATCAGTAGCGTGCCACTATCTGGTAATTTCAAGTTTTTAAAAACTTTCAGAGTGAGTTTGGATAGATCTTTACATCGTAGTCTTCTTTCAGCAAGGTAGGTATGTTAAGAATTTCAACTCTCATGGCAATATTACCAGGAGAAATACAGTAAAAATCTTTGAACCAGATAAATCAAATGCATTTTGAACAGTTTTGTTTCAGAGAACAGCATGTTGTGTTTCATTATGTAATTATTTATTTATACTGAAGGATTTTTTTGTTGTTTTGTTTTGATTTTTTTTCCTTTACTAAAACATCATACTAGAAAGTTAGAAATAAAAATAAAAATAAACCAGCATAACAAAACAAACACAACTTAAATTTGAACCGATTCTTTTTTTCTTTCCTACCATTGCTACAGATAGTGTAGCAGAACATTAAACACCTGAGTAGCTTTCATATGTTCCTGGCTTCTACGAAAACAGTGAGTATCAAGATATAGTCCCATCTCTCCATTTGGGCCTTTATTCCTTCCAACAAATTATGCCAAAACCTCTGTCAGACTGCCAGTTCTATCTGCCAACCTCCAAAAGCAGAGCACACCCGGAAAGGCAATTCTCAGAACTGGATTAGGGCAATATTTGTTTGGGATACTGTAAAGTATTTCTTTCCAATGATTCCAGAAGCTCACTAAGCATATCCTTCACAAGAAATGTTTTCAAATGCTTTCAGATTATCCGTTGCTCCCTCTTTCTCGGGCTCAAGCAACCCAATCCTGCAAAACGTCTTACTTATGCTCCTATAGATAGTCCCTTCTGTAAAGGCAGAAAAATGTTAAGTATTAGTTAAGTATTAGTGTTAATAATTAACATTAACAGAATGTTAGTATTTACAATAAAAGCAAATTGATCATTTAATGAGCAGAAATAAATATGTTAGTACTGTAGATTTATTTGATTCTAAAAGCTAATCACATTTCTCCTACAAAAGAGTATGCTTAGTTACTACATAATTGTCTAATACTATTCCAGAGAGTCTGCTTACATATCTCTCACCTATCATTTTTAGATACTTGTCAATCATAGCAATAGCAATAGAACCTAGACTTATATACTGCTCTATAGTGCCTTACGACAGTCTCTGAGTGGTTTACAATATATTGCTCCCAAGAAACTGGGTCCTCATTTTACTGACTCTGGAAGAGTGGAAGATTGAGTCCACCTCCAACCGGTCAGGATTGAACTCCAGGCTTTGGGCAGAATTAGCCTGTAATATTGCATTCTAACCACTGAACCACGGGGTTCAAATTGTTCCTTTTAAATCAAATTAAATATGATAAGTTATTAACATAACCAAAATACATTTCTTCTAGTGCAAGGGTGTCCAATCTTGGTAACTTTAAGACTTGTGAACTTCAACTCCCAGAATTCTGGGAGATGAAGTCCACAAGTTTTAATGTTGCCAAGGTTGGACACCACTATTCTAGTGGGATTTGGGTGTGATAGATTTTAGCTGGATCCAAGGAAGAGAAAATTAATTGATTAAGCAGTTGTGTATTTCACTGTTTATTGGAACACACATTTTGTCCCCCCTTTATGGATTACTGCCTTGTCGTGGTGAAGGGGCTTGCGTAACTCAATGAAGCTATAAGCTATGCTGTGCAGGGCCACCCAAGACGGACAGGTTATAGCAGAGAGTTCTGACAAAATGTGATCCACTGGAGAAGGAAATGGCAAACCACTCCAGTATCTTTGCCATGAAAACCTCATGGACAGTACTAAAAGGCAAAAAGATATGATGCTGGAAGATGGGCCCCTCAGGTCGGAAGGTGTCCAATATGCTACTGGGGAAGAGCAGAAGGCTAGTACTAGTAGCTCCAGAAAGAATGAAGTGACTGGGCCAAAGCTGAAAGGACGCTCAGCTGTGGATATATCTGGTGGTGAAAGGAAAGTCCGATGCTGTAAAGATTTTTTCTCTATAGGAACCTGGAATGTAAGATCCATGAATCAAGGCAAGCTAGACGTAGTCAAAAAAGAGATGACAAGACTGAACATCGACATCTTAGGAATCAGCGAACTAAAATGGACAGGAATGGGTGAATTTAACTCAGATGACCATCAGGTATACTACTGTGGGCAAGAATCCCTCAGAAGAAATGGAGTAGCCTTCATAGTCAATAAAAGAATAGGAAAAGCAATACTGGGATACAATCCCCAAAATGACAGAATGATCTCAATTCGAATCCAAGGCAAACCATTCAATATCACAATAGTCCAAATCTATGCCCCTACCACTGGTGCTGAAGAGGATGAAATTGACCGGTTCTATGAAGCCCTACAGCACCTTATAGAATTAACACCCAAAAATGATGTCCTTATCATCATGGGGGATTAGAATGCTAAGGTAGGAAGCCAAAAGATAACCGGAATAACAGACAAGTTTGGCCTTGGAGTACAAAATGAAGCAGGGCACAGGCTAATAGAATTTTGTCAAGAGAATACGATGGTCATAACAAACACTCTTTTTCAACAACCCAAGAGACGGCTCTACACATGGACATCACCTGATGGTCAACATAGAAATCAGATTGACTATGTGCTCTGCAGCCAAAGATGGAGAAGCTGTATACAATCAGTAAAAACAAGACCAGGAGCTGACTGTGGCTCAGATCATGAGCTTCTCGTTGCAAAATTTAGGCTTAAATTGAAAAAAGTAGGGAAAAGCACTAGGCCACTCAGGTATGAACTAAATCATATTCCTGATGAATATACAGTAGAGGTGACAAATAGATTTAAGGAACTGGATCTGATAGACAGAGTGCCTGAAGAACTATGGATGGAAGTTCGCAACATTGTACAAGAGGTAGCAACTAAAACCATCCCAAAGAAAAAGAAATGCAAGAAAGCAAAATGGCTGTCTGAGGAAGCTTTGCAAATAGCTGAGGAAAGAAGGGAAGCGAAAGGCAAAGGAGAAAGAGAAAGATACACCCAATTGAATGCAGAATTCCAGAGAGTAGCTAGAAGAGATAAGAATGCCTTCTTAAATGAACAGTGCAAAGAAATAGAAGAAAACAACAGAATAGGGAGGACCAGAGATCTCTTCAAGAAAATTGGAGATATGAAGGGAACGTTTCATGCAAAGATGGGCATGATAAAAGACCAAAATGGTAGAGATCTAACAGAGGCAGAAGAGATTAAGAAGAGATGGCAAAACTACACAGAAGAACTATACAAGAATGAGCTTAACATCCCAGATAACCACAATGAGACAGTCACTGACCTCGAACCAGACATCCTAGAATGTGAAGTGAAATGGGCCTTAGAAAATCTGAGCAACAACAAAGCTAGTGGAGGTGACAGTATTCCAGCTGAGCTATTCAAAATCTTAAAAGACGATGCAGTAAAAGTGCTACACTCAATTTGCCAGCAAATTTGGAAAACTCAACAGTGGCCACAGGATTGGAAAAGGTCAGTTTACATTCCAATTCCAAAGAAAGGCAATGCCAAAGAATGTTCAAACTATCGCACCATTGCACTCATTTCACATGCTAGTAAAATTATGCTTAAAAGCCTACAAGCTAGACTCCAGCAGTATGTGGATCGAGAACTACCAGAAGTGCAGGCAGGATTTCGAAGAGGCAGAGGAACTAGAGATCAAATTGCCAACATACGCTGGATCATGGAGAAAGCTAGGGAGTTCCAGAAAAATATCTACTTCTGCTTCATTGACTATGCAAAAGCCTTTGATTGTGTGGATCACAACAAATTATGGCAAGTTCTTAAAGAGATGGGAGTACCAGACCATCTCATTTGTCTCTTGAGAAACCTATATGCGGGTCAAGAAGCAACAGTGAGAACTGGACACGGAACCACTGATTGGTTCAAAATTGGAAAAGGAGTCCGGCAAGGCTGTATACTGTTGCCCTGCCTATTTAACTTATATGCAGAGCACATCATGAGAAAGGCAGGGCTAGATGAAACAAAAGTTGGAATTAAGATTGCCGGGAGAAATATCAACAACCTAAGATATGCAGATGATACCACTCTAATGGCAGAAAGTGAAGAGGAACTAAAGAGCCTCTTGATGCGGGTGAAGAAGGAGAGTGCAAAAGTTGGCTTGAAACTCAACATTAAGAAAACCAAAATCATGGCATCCGGCCCTCTCAATTCCTGGCAAATAGATGGGGAAGAAATGGAGGTAGTGACAGATTTTATTTTTCTGGGCTCCAAGATCACCTCAGATGGGGACTGCAGCCAAGAAATTAAAAGACACTTGCTCCTGGGGAGGAAAGCTATGGCAAATCTAGACAGAATACTAAAAAGCAGAGACATCACCCTGCCAACAAAAGTACGTATAGTCCAGGCCATGGTTTTCCCAGTTGCAATGTATGGCTGTGAAAGTTGGACCATAAGAAAGGCTGAGTGCAAAAGAATTGAGGCCTTTGAACTATGGTGCTGGAGAAGACTCCTGCGAGTCCCTTGGACTGCAAGGCGTTCAAACCGGTCAGTCCTAGAAGAGATCAACCCCAACTGCTCTTTAGAAGGCCAGATCCTGAAGATGAAACTCAAATACTTTGGCCACCTAATGAGAAGGAAGGACTCACTGGAAAAGGGCCTAATACTGGGAAAGATTGAGGGCAACAGAAGAAGGGGATGACAGAGAATGAGATGGCTGGATGGAGTCACTGAAGCAGTAGTTGTGAACTTAAATGGACTCCAGAAGATGGTAGAGGACAGGAAGACCTGGAGGAACATCGTCCATGGGGTCGCGATGGGTCGGACACGACTTCGCAATTAACAACAACAACAACATTTTGTCCCTTTTTAAAAATGTGCACAATTGCCTGCACAACCAGTTCCTAATAATACACACATATATACACACAAATATCTATATACATATCCATTATAAAGCATAATAGAAAGACAAAGTTCAATAGTAAGAGAACAGAAACAAAAAAGATAGTTCATACTTCTAAAACTTTACTGTTAAGGTGTTTAACCATGAAATCCAGATCAGATTATTTAGACTCCTACCTTTTATTATTTAGATTGGCCATGTGCCAAACTTTTCATTTTACTTTTATTGTTTACTTTGATTCATTGGAGCCATCTGACCTTGTTTGCAAGTTTTCATTTCCATTCAGTTAAGGTGGTCCTTCCTGTTAGAAAGATATCTCCTGCCTTAGCTGCCCTGTTTCCATCTTCACATCAAGTGAATGTCAAATAGAATCTCAATCAGGAAATCCCAACCATAAATATAACACTTATTACCACATAGGCAAATGTTTATGTTTTAAAAAAATTGCTGTTACTTTTTCCTTCTTCTGCCAAAATCATCCTTGCTGACTTTGATGTTTAACATATGCATAGTGTTCTGCCATCCAGGCTAATATTGGGTCCCCCCATCACATTTCAAATCTGCACTTCAGCTGTTGCAAAATGTGTAGATAAGCAATTGAGGCAAGCATTGACTAAGTACCTTGTTGCATAATGAAACTAAGCAGGGGCAAAACCTCAGTGGTACAACATTTATTTGGCATCTCCCAGAAGGCTTGAAAGGCCTTCTGCCTCAAACCTATCCCAATTGGTTGATAGTACAGGATAATAAAAACAAAGACAAATAGGCTGAAAAATAATTTTTAGCCCAAAGCTGTAATTATATTAAATACCACTGTATTGTGCAACGTTGAAGTGCAATATTAGGGGCAGCGCAATGATGAATAGAATGTGAAGGATGTGTGTATATAATGTGTATGTTCTTATTTGTGGTTTTTACTTGTGTGTAGTGTGCACTGTGGGCAGCACTTAATTTCATTATGAGTTACACAATGACAATAAAGATATTCTATTCCAGTGGTGGCGAACCTTTGGCACAGGTGCCAGAGGCGGCACGCAGAGTGCTCTCTGTGGGCACGTGCGCCGTCGCCCCAGTCCTAGGCCTTCAGCTGGGTTTTATAAAACCTTTTCGCTTTGGGCCTCTGCCACCGTGTGCAAAAAAAAAAAAAAAAAAGGTTCAATCAATCAGTCAGTTTCAACTTCTTGCAGGGAAAAAAAGTTGGAAAAAATCTTGCAAAGCTGGAATTGATTGAACTTTTTAGTCCCACCTAGTCTGCCGTTACCACCACAGCCATGCCCACACAACTGGCCACACTCAGCCAATTGGCCACACCCAGCCAATGGCCACACCCACCCAGCACCCAACGATGCATAAGTGGGTTTGGGTTGCAGTTTGGGCACTCAGTCTCTGAAAGGTTCACCATCACTATTCTATTCTATTCTATTCTATTCTATTCTATTCTATTCTATTCTATTCTATTCTATTCCATTCCATTCCATTCCATTCCATTCTATTCTTCCAGAATTCTCAGCCAGTCTGTTTGTATCTGAATGTATCAAGGGCGGGAGGGTGGTGGGGAAGCCAGCCCAGAAAGATGCTTCCAATCAGACTGTCATTGTCAGCTTAGGTGAACCAAAGTTCTGATTCCCTGGCCTCTCTTACAAGGTGTTTTCCATGTCCTCCTACCACCCTTACCATAAACAAACAATAAAACAAATAAACCTTGAAACCTAAACTGGCTTGTTCAAAGTACATTTCCAAACCAAACTGAGGTCAGGTTCAGATCCAATCTCCCTCACAATCTCACCTGTCCTTTGTCAGCCTTTTGTTCTTGGCACACTGTTGCTGTTCCCTGTATCAGATAGCAGTCTTGATTCCCAAGGGAGAATGGATGAAGGATTGAGTTACTTAAGTAAACCAAGATGAAAGATCCAATGGAAGGCCATAACCTTTGGACTCTCAAGAGTATGTTGTGAACACATGGCCTGGCAGTTTCCCCCTTCATGGGATATAGTCAATTACTGCATCACCCCATTCTTACCCTTGTTAAATTTCTGAGCAGATGCACACATTTCCAAATTGGGGTGCAACTGGCCATTATATTTCTTTTCTAAAGAAGCTCAGAGGGACCATTTGGGTCCAGAATTATTTTTTTTAAGCTTAATGTTTTGCTTTACCCTGTTTCTGCTTTCCATTTTTTTTTAAACGTAAAAGAATGTTTTCAAATAAAATATCAGTTAGGACAGGAATCTCTAAGAAGAGAAAAGATGATCTGCAGGCATACTGGAGCTTCTGAACACCATTCAGCGAATCCTGATTAGAACACAGAGATAGTAAACTTGTTTTTTTGTTTTGTTTTTCTTCATTCTTTATAATTGTGAGACTTGGTTTTTTTTCTTTCTCATTGCCTTTTATAAATAAAAACAAATGTAATTTTAAAAACTAACATGGAGACTCACATGAAAAAAGGAGGAATGCCTGGAAATGCTGCCTACTTCATAAAATTATGAGGTGCTTTCTGTTCTGGTCTTTCTTTTGCATTAAGCAAAAGAAATAAAAAGGGATATGGAACTGAAACTTTTTAGATGAGAGAAATAGAACCAGCCAATTCAGTTCTTCTATGCCAAACATGTGCTCTTGATATTTATACTATTTCACAGTTATTCTTGAAAGCAAAAGCAAAGAAGAACAAAAAAGATACTTTTATTGAACATTACAATAATTCATTTTTGAGAATTCATACATTGATAATAACCTAAATTTGAAGACATTAACTTCAAAGAGATCCAGAATGATGCCAGACAGAGGGTTTCTAATGATATTAACCAAAACATATCAAACAGACGTTTCTTTTTTAAACATATTTCTATGGAAGAAAATAAACAAAAGAATGGAGGGGAAAGAAAGAAGGAAGGAAGGAAGGAAGGAAGGAAGGAAGGAAGGAAGGAAGGAAGGAAGGAAGGAAGGAAGGAAGGAAGGAAGATGAAGAACATCTTTTTGTTTGGACCACTCATAGGTATACTTCATTTGGAAGAAAAGTTTAGAAGAGTGGTGGCTCAGTGGCTTAATGATGCTGGAGATGGTGCTTCAGCGGTTCAAGTCCTAGCACTGCATGGTGGGATGAGCTCCAGTCACTCACCTCAGCTTCTGCCTACCTAGCAGTTTGAAAGCATATTCTATGTGAGCAGACAAATAGGTACCACTTCGGTGGGGGAGACAAGTTGGTGCTCTGTGAGGGCAGTCAGGTTTCTGCTGACTCTGAAGCTTCCCAATTGTGATGCCCATTTATGAGGTGGCTGCAGGGGAGAGAGGGTGACCTTGGATGATACTGCAGGAAGAGCTACTTCCTTTCTGGTGTGAAGCCAGCTCGCCTTCCTGTGGCGCACTCTGGGAAGTGCGCAATCATGTACTTGACAGAGCTGGTTAACAGGCAGCCAAACTACAACTTTGCAATAGCAATATAGTCTCCTGGCTAATGTAACAATGCCATAACATTCACTGAGAGGCATTTTGGGCATCTGTCTTACCTTTACTCCTGGGTAACTAGGATACACCAAGATAAGGCTGTCACTGTTATTGATATATGGTTGAAAGGGATGATCTGTTTCTTGGTCTTAGGAATAAAGATGCCTTCTGATGATTTAATGGCCTGTTGTGTGTATGATTTAGAGAAGAATGGCTTTCTTATAATCATGAGAACTTGAGAAAATTGCATTATTAATTAATTATCGCTTGTCCCTCTTTCATATAAATGTGGTTGTCTTTTGAAAACTAAATGCATATTATTGGAAAATGTATGACAAAATTTGTGCTGCAACAACATTTGGAAACTGCTGTAGATGTGTTTGTGGTATCTCTTGTATATTAGCCCATACATTTGCACTCTGGAATAATAAACTTTTAGGAGCAAAGCCCCTAATTTAACTGGATAATCTATTCTATATTAAAAAATGAACAATGCTTTACTTTATATGCGCTAAAATTGTTAAACCTAATAGTAAAAAAGAAAAAAAAGGGCCACCCACCTCTTTATTTAAATTGCTCTCTGGCAGTCCTCAGGGGGCAGCCAAATCAAGTCAGTTCTTGGAAATTAATAAAACAACAAATCCCTTATTTTCACAAGAATCTGTCCTTGATTAAAACTGAAAACATGGCAGGGAGAAAGGAACCGACTGTTCAGTGTAGAATGGATAAAGATAAATGTTTTAAAAGTTTTATTTGTTCAGGCCTTGATAGAGAACTGTATGAAGACAATGGCAAAATTCTATTGCTGTACACACCATGGATTTCAGTACATGTTTGTATATGTTATGAATTACAAATAAAACTCTGTGCTGTACTTACAAACTGCAGTACAGAATTTAAGAATATATCCATATATTCTTACATATATATAAATAATAATAATAGTAAAGTTGGAAGGGACCTTGGAGGTCATCCAGTCCAACCCCCTGCTCAAGCAGGAAACCCTATACCATTTCGAAAAAATGGCTTCCAGTCTCTTCTTAAAAATTTCCGGTGTTGGAGCATTTACCGCTTCTGGAGGCAGGTTGTTCCACTGATTAATTATTCTCACTATCAGGAAGTTTCTCCTTAGTTCTAGGTTGCTTCTCTCCTTGATTAGTTTCCACCCGTTGCTTTTTGTCCTGCCTTCAGGTGCTTTGGAAAATAGCTTGATTCCCTCTTCTTTGTGGCAACCCCTGAGATATTGGAACACTGCTATCATGTCCCCCCTCATCCTTCTTCTCTTCGTTAAACTAGACATACCCAATTCCAGCAACCATTCCTTATATATTTTAGCCTCCAGTCCCCTAATCATCTTTGTTGCTCTTCTCTGAACTTTTTCTAGAGTCTCAACATACAATTAATGATTTCCAAATGGCTGATCAGAGTGCACCTTTTAGTCAGAGATTTGCTATCAATAATATGGGGAGAGTGATATGAATCCTTTTGTTTATATTTTGATTGTTTCTTTATATTTATAGCCTATCGTAAAGGATGGAGTAAGAAGTATTGACTATTATTAAAATCTGCAGCAACAATCCTATCAAGCTAGTGATAACATGGCAAATGGTTAAATTCCAAAGTTGCATAATTCATATCACAACAATCAGCATATTGATGTTCTTGCACTTTTCCTTACATTTGGAACTCTATTTGGGCACACATTTGGATGTAAGATGGTCAATTTGAATAAGGTGAATTTCAAACCTGATTACACCAGTCCTTGTGATTCAGTAGAGTTAAAAGATCTGGCTTAATTTGTGGATTTTCTTGTTTTTTTTATAGGCATGTAATCTGGCCTAATGAAGAGTTCTGAAGAACTCAAAATGTTGACACTCCTTTGTATTTTTTTTAATTGTTCCTAATAAAGGTACTGCCAAACTGTTTTTTCCCCTTGTGGACCATCAAGGCTCTGCTTGCCTCTTATGTGATTCTATTAAAATTGCCATACATGTGCTGAGAAATGATGACCACTTCCATTTGTGTCTTTCATGTGGCTTACACTGAGTCTCATGTGATTGTCAAAATGTGTGTGGCTAAATAACGCCTTGCCAGTTGAGAAAAATAACTTTCTTTTAAGAAGATCTTAAACAATTTCTGCATGATGTTTGTGCTTATAGTGATCTGTCCATTAGATTTTTATCTAAACAGTGCATTTTAAACTAGATTAAGAAGAGCTGAGAACTAGAAAAGCTAATTATTTGCAAGAGCCCCCCCCAAAAAATTATCTACTAAAATTTTCATAGTTAAGGATAGATCAGAAATTAGGTCTCTCCAGATTTCATCTAACATGTTAATTGTTGAACTCCGGGGAATGAATTTTCTATCCCAGTATAGTATGACATGCTTGGAATATTTATTTGCAATAGGAAATACATAACTGTCGAAATATTTTTTCAGAGTGTTCACTAGATTTTTATTGATCTTGATAACATCAGCAAGGGTTTACCATTGTTCTTCATTTTAGTACTGTTTTGCTTGCTATTGCTCTGGATGCAAATTTATTTTTCAGTTTGGAATGGCAATTCCCCAACTATTTTAATATATAGAATTGTTTTGAAAATGCCACATTCTACACACACACACACACACACACACACACACACACACACACACACTTTTCACTGAAAGGACAGATTTAGAGAAACCGTCTGAAAGCTATGGATTAACTTGGAACATGAAATTTTTCAGTATATGATTCTGAGGACTCAACAATGATTTTACCCTTTTGCAAGGTTAAATCTTCATTAGTAGAACTCGAGTACAAAAGGAAATGAGCATGCAATCACTACATATGCTTTCTGGATGGTTCAAGTATTCTGTTCTGAGGATCTGTCAATCAGTTGATTTGTTTGTTTATTTACTGTATTTGTATACCTCAGAAAATGACTACCATCCAGTTTGCTCATTTCTTTTTATATTCATCCTTAACAACTTTTCTGATTGCATTCCATAGTTCCTCTGGTTCTCTGTCAAAGTAATTTATGATGTTCTCCCTGATAATGGTGGGCATATGCTACTTTGCGTCATGGAAATGTATTGGATTTTTTTTTTTACGTTAGCTTGACTTGGAACTTCCACAAAGGCTGTTTATGCAGATCTGTTCTGCAGTCAGCTCATGGCCATGTCTTTGCTATTACAACTGAGCTCTTCCATTGTCTTGCACCAGTAATATGCTCGGTTTGAATATACTCAATATGAGCAATATACTCCATCTAGTGATTTATTTATATATGTCATTTTGACTGATTGAAAACTATGTTAGCAATGAAAAAAAATCACTGTTGGGAGGAATTGCTAAGTCATTCTCTTGTTTCATTTCTGTTTCCTAGGCCATATAATCCACTTTGCATTTATACCTTACTACTTCCAACTTTAACATTCCAAGTCTCCAACCACAAGCAGCACATCTTGCTTGCATAATCTATCAATTTCAGATTGAATTTGACCATAAGATTCATCAACTTCCTCTTCTGCATGAATGTTTGGAGCATAAACTTGGGTAATCATCAAATTAAAGGTTTGTGAAGTATAATTTGGTCACTGATTGTATTGTATTGTATTATATTGTACCTATGTTCTATTTTTACTAATCCTTCCTGACCATGAAAGCATTTTCCTTCTTTGGATTTTTCTGTCTTTAATACAAAAAAGTACAATATTCTGATCCAAAATGTTCAATTTTAGTCCATTTCAATTCATAGATACCTAATAGGTTTCTGTGTATTTCTATTTTTCCCAGTTTCACCCATCCTGTTCCTTTAATAAAGCATCCAAATCTATGCACACAGTCTGTTTTATTGGAAGATAGATGGGTTTAGCTGCATGTCAAGCTGCACACAGAGTAATGTATAGTGACGACAGAACAAGGAATGGCTAACAAAGCCATTGCACAAAGAACAGAAAAATAAGTATGTTAATCTTTCTTATTGTCACAGTGTAGATTCAAATATGAGTTTAAACTCATATTGTAACTCAGAATAAATTCTTATTTTCATCTAGCAGTATTCCAGACATCTCTTCCATCATTTCATCTCTTGGAGGTCCTCAGTAAACCAGTGTTATCCCTGAGACATCCCTGGGAATGGCTAAATGGAAGAGGTTGCTCAACAGTAATCACATCAAGAGGCTTAGCTGCTTTCTTATTCCAAGCATTGACCAGATTCTTAATTGAATTGCCCAACAGATGGTTGAGAAGTTGCTCAAATGCATTTTAGAAGCCATCTGGAGCCATTGGATGATGACTGATCTTAGGTAGCTAATAGTTGCATCTGACCAGAAAATGATCCAAAGGCCTAAATTATTTCTATACCTATTTCATATACCAACCACTCCCACAAGACACCCACTCACAAAATAAGGTCTATAAGCTATACATTTATGTGTATCAGACAAAATATTATTGGGACAAACAAATGGTTGTCATAGAAGACCTTGCTAAACATGACTCCAAGAAATAGAGTTTGAACTGAAGTCACCCAGAATAAGGCACCTGTGAAACTCCACTGCTTACCTTCAACTCAGAAAAGTATCATATTATACCTAGTGCTAGTACATGAGGATCCCTAAATTCTCTCTCTTTCCCAATTTAACACAAAAGCATTCACACTCCATCTATCCTGGAATGGAAATTATGGTCACAAGAAAAGGCTCTTTCATCACCATCACACTCTATCCTCCCTATCCTTGGGGTCAAGGTTGCCAATCAAACATATGCTTCCAATAGGTAAAGGGAATAAGGGTGGATCACAATGGACTCAAAGAGGACTTTGGCCAGATTTTGAAGAGGCAACAACAGCAATCTATTTCATTATTTTCATTTTAATGTTCTAAAAATAATGCCAGCATATTTTGAGATAAAGAGATCCTCATAAAGCAGCAGTTTAACCTAAGAGTTTGAACTCCTGGTGGAACTGAAAACCACCCATTCTGTCTTTTCCAACTCTTTGTGAAAAATATGAGGCTGAGGATGGTCCTAAACTCAAGGCAGTAACAGAAGAACAGAGAAATATCCCCAAGAAAACAGATCCTAGGAAAATATGCTTTTTCTCTTCAGTGGTCAGCCTGAAGCAAAAACTGAACAGAAGATGATGATCCAAGCATTAATTGCCTGAATCTAAATGACTCCCATATAAATTTCTTATATCGAAAGAACCCTTTTCCTTCTTTCTATCCAATGTCTTCCATTTTTGAGCCCTTATTCCTGCATGTAACATACTTTTCTGCATACAGTTATTTAACATTTACTTATTATTGCAATACTTACTAATATCCTTCAGTCCGTATAATTGAAACAACATGGCATTAGCTAGTATGTCTAAGTCTGTGGTGTCATGCTGAGGGTCACTGACAGTGGGGGGGAGGAGAGAAGGAAACTATTCTCTTAATATGTACTAAATATTACATGGCTTAGTCTCGTAGAAATAGCTTTAAGAAAATCTCCAAACCAATTAATGAACAATGGCTTTAGAGATCTAGTTTTGGAGCCACTGAAAAAGCATTTTACTGTTTTGACTATTGACTGAAAGAAAGCCATATGCAGCATGCCTGAATGTGCTACTTGGTGGTATCTCGTATCATTTTAGGAAATGATGAATGTGATAATATAATAATATATTACCCACTCCCACAATATCTATTAGCTAGAGAGAAGCAATGGAGAGAAGAATGCATGACGAAATGCATTGAAATATTTGAGCTTTTTTATATACTAAGCAGAGCTCCTATGTTTTGTATACAAAAAAAGGAAAAACAGTTTATGATAGCTGCAGCTCTGCACCTTGTCACTTGGATCAAGCTTCAGTATAAACTATGATTTATACCTGAGTAGACAGTCGTAGGATTGCTTGAAAAACAATGCAAATTAGCAGCAGCACAATAATTAAAGTACGCAGACAACTCAATCTCATATTAAAAGCCAGAAAACTAGAACCAAAACATTTTTATAGTCTGCCAAAAACTGACTCACATTGATGTTCTTCATTTTCCTTAATGATGTCCATATAGGCTATGACTGAGAAGAAAAAAAGATTCCATGATTATCTTTTTATATGACCTAAAAGTCTTCTCCTAAAGAGGATTTTTACATCCTCTTTAATATAATATATTAATATATAATATAATATATTAAAAGAGGGAGGCAAATTAAAATATACAAAACTTTTATAATGATACAAAAGTTTTGCCTAAGGAATCTGCTATTCTAGCTACAATATTTGATTGATTTTCATCTAGAGTGATACTGAACTGCTGCTGTTCTATGCAGTAGATAGAAAAAGTTAGCTGTGATGATGCCAATCTTTCCTAGTTGATGCTCAGTTACATATTTGAATAATTCCACTAAGTAATATAGGACTTAGTTGCAAATTAACTTGTAGACTATAGGCCACTGATTGTTACTTAAGAAAATATGCACAGTGGTTTTTAAAAACTCAGGGTTTAGTGTGAATAAGGTATTACTGCTTATTAAAAAAAACATTGGATGCAGGAGCTGCAGGACCGCATCTGCAGGGAGAGAAAGCAGATGCCCTCATGGGGCATGTAACATATATATATATATATATTGTTTTCTGAGGTTCTAGGAGCACGAAGCTGAAAGCACCAGCCTGAAGATGACGAAATGTCGCCAAGACACTTCCAATTTTATGCAGGAGAAAACACGAATAACCAAAGACCTATATATATATATATATATATATATATATATATATATATATATATATATGTTAAAATAAAATGAGCACCAAGGTAATTAAAACTATAAAAGTTTAATTTAAAAACGCCAAGCTTTCGCCGTCACCTGCCGGCATCATCAGGGCTTAAAACTCCAGAGAGTGGGAGAGTCTCTTATAAGCAAGCCAGAGTCTGCACCTGGCTCCTTGATCTCGTTATCGGACCTAATTGGATAGATTGTACTCCGGTGATCCGTTTCTTCCTGCACCCCTTATCTTCGTGTATGTCCTCATTTGCCTTCTTTTCCTTGGATTCTAGGGTGGGTGGGGCAACCTCCCTATCTCCCTGGTTGCCCCCCTCCTTTGATCCATTCTCTCCCTTGTATGGTGGTTTGCATTTCCCTTTCCTCTTTTTCCAATCCACATCCATGCAGCTATTCTCTCTACGAGTGCTTTCCCTTTCTTCCCCAACGCCTCCCCCTCGTGCCCAATTGTTACTAAGATGGTCATGTGTAACATTCTGGGCTGCCTGGGTTACAGCAGTAAATTGGGGTAGTTCGGTGAGCTGTTTATCCATGTGATAAGCCTCGTAAGTATGGTCATGCACAGTCATCATGCCCCTCCCCCCCTTTTTTGTCTTCTGCACCCTTCCTCCACACATTACAATCGGGATCACCGATGCGGGGGGAGGTGGGATTATGGTCTCCTCGAACGTCGTGACGTTCCTCTTCTGCTCCCCTCCTCCCTCCAATGCTTCTCATTCTTGCATGCGTGTGGTACAGGTCTTTAGAGTCAATGGGTGTTGCCGATACGGGGTGCAGCAAGATGATCTCACAAGCCCCACCCCCCCACGTGTTCTTCCGTCCGGGCTCACTCCTCTCCCTGCTCCTCAGGACATCCATCCACTCATCATTACACTCAGTGCCGTATGCTCCATGCGTTCCTGGCTCGGTTGGTGTTGCTGGTCGGGGGAGTCGTCCCATCTTCTCTGGATCGGTCAGCTGTTTTCTCTCAAGCTGTAAGTGAGGTGTCAATCCTGAGAATCTCCTCCCATCTCCATCTGCGATGTTTTCCTGTGCACCAATTGGGATGTCCCCGGTGTCCATAATACGGGGATTCTGGGCTTTGATTTTCGCCGCCCTCCTAGCCTTTTAGAAGCGCGTCAGTACTGTGGGGGTGGTGGGGGTTTTCGGATATTGCTCTTTCTCCTCTAGGTTATCCACAATTTGTCGGGGGATTGGCATATCTTCCTTGGTTTCTCTACTGAACATGCCATTGAGCTGTCGGTAACGGGATGGGCAACTGGCCGCACTCCATGATCTTAATGCCAAATGTGCCAAGCAGAGGTCAATGTGCCGGTTAATGGAGTCACTATTGGAGAGCCATGCTTCTTTTAGCAGCCAGCCTCCCTTTGTATTGTCACTTGCCAAGACGCATACCTCGTTAAAATTGAAGCGGTGACCCAATTCCGCCATATGTACCCATATCTGGGAGTGCTGCTTGCCCCTTTTCACTGCCAGTTTGTGTTCATGGACCCTGGTCTTCACTCATTTGGAAGTCTCCCCAACATAGTTGCATGGGCAGTCCATACAATCAATCTTATATATGGCTGCCGACCTTTCCATGCTGGGGAGCGGGTCCTTGGGGCGCATAATAGCGGCACGTAGCGTTTGATTGGGTCTGTGTGCTACTTTTATGTTATATGGCGCTAGGATTCTTGCTGTTGCCTCTGAGACATTGCAAATATAGGGGAGGGTGACACGTGTTGTCTGTGGCACTGGTTCGTCAGGTGGTGGGTTACTCCGGGATTCAGATGGTATACTATGCCGATTGATGAATCTTACCGGGTACCCATTGCGCTTGCAAATCTGGAAAAGGTGGTTTCTTTCCTCCTTCTTGCTCTGGCAGTGCTGCAATGTGACTCCACTCATTTGAATAAGGTTCTAACACAACTGACTTTATGGGCTGTCAGATGGTTACTCTCATAATGGAGAATCCTATCTGTACAAGTTGCCTTTCGGTATACCCTGGTGGTCAGAGATCCATCCAGTTGGCGTTGAACTAATACATCTAAGAATGCCAACGAGCCCTGATTTTCTTCCTCCATGGTGAATTGGATGTCTGGGTATACTGAGTTCAAAATGCCCATAAAGTCAGTCTTGTGCTGCTTCTTGATGACTACAAACGTGTCGTCCACATTTTAACATGAATATACCCAGGGTTCATATTTTTAATATTATTACTCATATATTCAGATTTCTTTTGCTGACAAAGAGTTAAAGAATTAAGTGGGAGACTAGTATAACTATTTCAGGCTCATTAGCCCTCATCAGCTAGCCACACCCTTTATGGGATTCGAACCTAGGCAGCCTAGGCAGTTATATTAACCTCCACTCTTTGTCAGCTGAGTCAAGGGAGTATATACAGAAAGCTTTTCAGACAGACAGGTCTGATTGATTGCATCTTGGCATTTTTGACTGCTATACTGCAGTTCTATTTTTTTATTATAATTCTTTAACTCTTTGTCAGCAAAAGAAATCTGAATTTGTAATGTATCGCAGTAGTGACTTCAGCCTGCTTAATGCCCCTAGTTTGGGGGGCTGCAAGGCAAAAGTGATTATTAAAAAAAAAAAAAAGAACTGCAGTATAGCAGTCAAAAATGCCGAGGTGCAATCAATCAGACCGGTCTGTCTGAAAAACTTTCTCTCTCTCTGTGTGTGTGTATACATACACATATATTTGTGTGTTTGTGTCTGTGTGTGTATCTGTGTGTCGGTGTGTGTCTGTCTGTGTGTCTGTCTGTCTCTGTGTGTATCTGTGTGTGTATATATATATATATAGAGAGAGAGAGAAACATTGTTTATCTATATTTAAATAAGGTGATGCAAGGACATATAATTTATCTTAAAAATAAAAGACCTCAGTGGGAAAAATGTATTTCCATTGGAATAAAGTCTTCTTAGTCTATGGTTCAAGCACCTGACTGATAGGTTCAAGCTTGAAATTTCATTTTTAAAAGCTTGTCTTTCTTTGCAGCCAACAAGCATTAGCCGATGTATGCACACACACAAAAGCACCTGCACTGAAGCAGCTGCAATACATTTTTTAATGAGAAAGGCCATTTTCCTCATCTGTTTCTTTTTTGAGCTTCATTAATAAAATTAAAGCTGTGATCTTAAGATACGGATTTACAACATGTCCAGGCTCTACATATTTCACATTGGCAGCAGTTTCTAAATGATGGTACAACAATGATGGTTCAACAAGTTTCAGTCATGTAAAGCCCAGATCTAAAGTTGAAGTTCCATGTTTTTCAGAAATGAGTGTTCAATTATTCTACACCATCTTCTCTCTCTCTTTCTCTCTTTCTCTTTCTCTTTCCCTCCCTCCCTCTCTCTCTCTCTCTGTATGTGTGTGTGTGAAGGAATATATTGCTTAGTCAGAAACCAAGGATTGATATAAACAGAAATATCTAACTTCTGTTGATAAAAGTGATGTGAATCATGGAGCACCTGTTGAGTCTAAGTAATTCTAAATAATAAAAGTTTATTGTCATCCTTCCTGATATACTTACCATGGGAAGAAAAGAGGGCTTTCCCCCCCCACCCAACTTAATTAAATGCAAAACATCAGCAGTTGTTTCATTTCAGTTAATCCTATTTTGTGGATCCACTCATTTTTCTTTGCAAAATACATATTATGAATGAGTACAATCTATGAACTGAGACAATTTTAGCTTAGTCAGCAAATCATACTTAAAATGAGCCATGGCTTAGTTGGAAAACAGGAAGGAAAATAAATCCAGTGTATTGATGTATTCATATCAAGCCACAATCAAATTATTATTTTATTCTTACCAAACCACCCA
Source organism: Crotalus tigris (assembly GCF_016545835.1). Classification (NCBI taxonomy): domain Eukaryota; kingdom Metazoa; phylum Chordata; class Lepidosauria; order Squamata; family Viperidae; genus Crotalus; species Crotalus tigris. The sequence goes on along the minus strand of NW_024096961.1, from coordinate 105,781 downwards.
AAAAACATGTAACAGTCTAATGGGGGGGGCATGATTGAAACCTTTAAATACATTAAGGGTGTGAATAAGGTTCTAGAAGGCAGTATTTGCAATATTTAGCAAATTTAAGCAAAAATCAAGAATATGGATGCATGACCTCAAACTGACAGGACATATATTCAAAAGTAATATTAGAAAGTATTACTTCACAGTAAGAGTAGTGAAAGCTTGGAACTAACTTCCAGAAGACTTAGTGGATCAATCATGAGTAACAAAACAAAAAAACAAACTCAGGCAAACAAGGGCAGACTTGATAGATCACTAGGTCTTTTTTCTGCCATCAGTTTTCTATGTTTCTATAAGCAGTGTTTCATGACTTGTGGCATTGTTGTGGTGTCTGGAGCTGTCCTTTGACATAATGTCTAGATATTACCAATATCCATTCTTTCTTGAAGTGACAGACAAAGCCATTTCACATAATTCTTTAGAAAAGGAAACAAGAGAGAAATGACTCATTTGCAACAGAAATCTAGGAAACTTTCAGCCAGTGGTTATACGCCAAGCAGTAGAAAAGCCCTACAAATTAAGGATCATAGGAAGCTGCCTTAAACTCAATCCACTAAGTCCAGTATTGTTTACAATACTGTCAGCAGCTTTTCAGGGTCTGAATCTAAGATCTTTGATAGGGAAAGCATGTGTTGTCTCACCAACTACAGTTTTTACCATTGAACCAATATTCAATCAATCTACAACAGGAATGTCAAACTCACAACGTCACATGACATCGCACAACATATCGGGCTGGTTTTGCCATTGCTGGCAATGGGGTGGGCGCGGCTTCCACGTGATGCGTCTGGCCTGCGGGCCGGCAGTTTGACACCCCTGATCTACGAGAAGGAAAATGAAACCTTGATGCATAGGAATGGTCAATTCTAATGCTAAAGACTTCTAATAAGGAACCTGGTGTCTGGGTGTAATGCAAGGTCCTGGTTGTTACCTTGAAAGCCCTTCAGGACATGGGGACCAGCTATCTGAGGCATCACTCCTCTCCAGTTACCTCTGCCCATCCAATTCAGTGCAGCAGAGTGGTTGCAATCTGGATTCCATCAGTCAAAGAACATCATCTTGCAGAACCCAGGAAGAACACCTATTCTGCTGTAAATCCTGCCCTCTGTAATGGTATCTCCCCCCCACACACACACTTTAATTTGTGTGGTTCCCACCCATCAGGAAATTATTGAATCTTTGGCCATTGTTCCAGGTGTCAGGGACATGATGATTGTGGAGCCTCTTTATTGTTTTGTTTTGCTTTGCTTTGTTTTATTTTTATCTATTTCAAATTTTGCTCTTCTGGTCAATTGCATTTCTTTTAACACTTTGGGTTATTAGTTGTAAGCTGCCCAGAGTCATTTAGGAGTGGGTGGCCTGTAACTTAAATAAAACTTTAGAAATAAAACATTTGAGATTCAATTATCTTCTCACCTATTCCAAGAGATTCAACAGACATTGCCCTAAGTGACTTCAGATTGAAATCTATGAAAAGTTATCATAGGCCGTTTGTAAGACAGCAAATCAAAAGAGCTAACACTGACTGGGATCAAATGCCAGGCCAAGTACCAGCTAATCAATATTGTTCATAGGTGAAGGCCAGAGAAAGTAGCCAGAGAGAGTTGCACAAAAGTTAAGCAAAGTTTAGTGAACGGTAAAACTGATAAAGCAACATTTTAATTTTTTCTATGAAATGTTCTTTCTTTCACGTGGAATTGAAACAGGGTCTTCATGCCTGCATGAAAGAGAATCTTATAGAAGTTCTATTTCTCTTGCCTTTCTGAGATTTTCAGATACTGGCATCTTGTTTTGTTGCTTTTTCAGCTCAACCCCCCCCTCCCCCCCTGCGGTTCGTATGCATCTCTAGTGAATGGTCCTGATGAATGTGTGCTCAAGTAGATCTGCATCCAAACTGTTCTGGTAAAAGGAGGTTGAAAGCAGCTTGTTTTCTGCACAATGACTTCACCTCAAAGTCATTTTTCCCTTCTGCAGCAATCGTGCCATGTGCAATCCTTCCCTCTTTCATTCACCAAAGCTCTCCCTGAGTTTCTGGAAATAATTTGTGGTTTGGAAGGGCCCTCATCAGTTTCAAAGAAGTTCAGTTTTTTCATAAGAGACCAGACCACTGGTCCATCTAGTCTGGTGTCTTGTCTCCAGCCATGTCCCACAGCTAAAGTTTCAGAGAAAAATGAAATAACCAAATAATCACCATTGTAACACCAGGCTTTACTTAGTAAACTCAGCCTGGCTGACTTTTACTATTCTGCCTTCTCTGCAATAGATTCTCATGGACCTTTCTGGAAAGCAACCAAAAAAAGCAACTGAATGGCAACTGGGCAACCCCACACAAATTTCAGAAAAAACACATTCTCTCTAAATGTTAATGTGCACCAAGAGAAGGATATGTATTCCTCAACGCAGCTTAGCTACTTTCAACATTGGTTCGGCTTCTTTTTTTCTTCCAGACCAAAAAATAAAAAAAAAAATCTGGCAGCAAAAACTTCCCTGTAATAGAACAGAAGCTGTAGAAGAGGTACTGACATTTTTTGTCTAGCTTAGGATTTGGGGAAAGAGGTACAACTTAGGGGTCCAGCACAGTCTTTGCATACAGAAAGTCTCTGTTCGGTCTCTGAAATGTCTTGGAAGCAATGGATCAAATACTCTAAATTAACATTTCTCCACCTCAATTACTTTAAAATGTGTAAACTTCAATTGCCGTAATTCCCCAGACAGCCAAGGACTAGCTGGGGAATTCTGGGAGTTGACGTTTACTCATTTTAAAGTAGCTGAGCTTGAGAAACATTGCCCTAGATAGCTGCTGCCCGTTAAGTTAGAAAATGTTAGCTTTCTGGCAGTCAAGTTAGAAGGGCTGGCAGCCTGAATCTGTGTAGATCAGTTTGCTTTGCTCCCTGAGGCTGAAAATAATAACAACATGCATTGATCCTTATACTATAAAGCACTGCAGTTCAGTTGTTATAGTTTTTAGAATTACGGAATAATATATTCCAATCAAATAGAATTCCAATAAAGCAGAATAGGCAATGTTTTAGACCAGTTCCCATTGGCCACAATTATAAAAGCCAATAGCTAGGAACTGCTGAAGTTATAAGCCAAGGCATTTGAATAACACTGCTTTTTCTACTTCTTGAGTGAGGGCAAGGTGATAGTTATAAAAAAGCAAGTGAAAACTATAGTTGTCAGACTTACACTGCATTGTTGTGTCCATACTGTGTCGTGTGATAAAAAGTAATCCCATTCTTGACTCAAAATAGAATGTTTAAGTACGTGAGACTTTACAATAACCTATGAACCATATCAACTGCAGCACCCCGTTGTTTGACAAACAATGAAAATGGAGCATAATGAGAGAGAAGAAAGGAATAGGACAGAGGAGGGAAAAGACCCTAAAGAACAAAAAAGCTATATGATCTTTAAAAAGTTGTCAAGATGGCTTTCAAACAGAATAATAGATTCAAATGGCCCCTGATCCTGGAAGACTGAAACTGGGAAGATGGAGAGATCTGATAATAATAGGGGGGAAAATGTATCTAATGACAAAATACAAGAGAAGGCTCATTTGGGAAATAAGCTGAAAATAAACTGTTATTTGGTATAGGAGACTGCATTGCCTATTCACTCATTCCTGCAGTTCAGGTGTTTGGAAATAGCAAGATCTGACATGTGGGGGACACAGACTTTTCTCCCCCAAAAAACCACAAATCACAATAAGAAACCATTTCCAAACCAATCAAGCTCAAATGCTTAAAGAGAAGAATCCAAGATCTTTCAAAGGGAGTGGTCCATCTGGCTTTTCCCTGAGCACCACTAGATGAAATGGCCTTTTAAAATTCTTCAGGAAATGTGCTAATAGAGAAATTAAGTGGGTACTCTTTCTGAATTTCTAATGGGAAGAAAAAAATTCTCCATTCCCTCTACCCAGGAAGCAGGATTCTTTTTTTAAGAAATAACAAATACCCAATGGGGAGAGTTATTAGTTACAGGGTGGCAAGCCAGTGAGTAAGGCTATAGACATGGAATCTCGTACCAAAGATTTCATACTTGGACATCTCGCACTAAAGAAATGCAAAAATAGTACATTTATGAGCTTTTCCAAAATGTTCTTCTTTGAAAGATTTTTACGTTTTTTTTTTTAATACATGAAACTAAAATGAAAATGCTACTTAACCAAATCAGACCCTGGTATTTCTCCAGTTTTTTATATTCCTTCTTCCTGATATTGCTGTCACTTGGCACTGCTACATCTATCACCACTGCTTCTTATCAACTACTACAATATCTAGTTGATTGGCTAGTACCTGCTTGTTTGTCTGAATTTGACAGGATCTTAACTTTTTAAATTCTCCATGACCTTCTGCAGGATATCCATCCTCAACTTAGGAAGTTCTAGCCCATATTCTTTGCCTTTACTTTTAAACTCCAATTTTTGTATCATGATGAGGGATGGTTGCTCATCTCCATTTGAATCTGGCCCAGATCTAGTACTCACTTGCTATGGGACTGAAATGATATTACTGGTAAAAGATGAACTAGAACTGAAACGTTTGGCTGCCAGCTTGGGAATAGGTAACCTATATAGGGATATATTGCCATCTAGTGATAATAGTGAGTTGGAGACAGTGAAAGAAAAAATATCTGATTTGCAGCCTTCCAGGAATCCTTAAACATACTCTATAAAAGTGAAACATCTATAAGATTAGAGAAGAATCAGAAATTCCCTCACTATAAACAAACCCAGCTTCTTTATGAACCATGGTTTGATATTCTGGCTAAACCTTTCGAGGATGTGTCCTTTCCTCCATCCTCCAGGGGAAGTAAGGTTTTCTCTCGCCTTGTCTAGAGTTTGATAAAGGATAATTTATCCCTTTTTCCTGAACTGACAAACTTTTATTTCTTCCTATACAAGAAACTATGGTTTGATTTTAATTCCCAATTCATAAGAGCAGCAATTCATATACTAGTTTAGGAATGTGAGGAAATAGGATGTATTTCCAATGAAGAAAAGGAATATCGATGTACATGATGGATTTGCAGACTGTGAAAAATTTACTCTTGTGACACTAATGCATAGCGGGATAGCTAAACTTTCTTAATGTAAATTGATTGAAAATTTAGAAAATGTGAACATTTCCATCTTCCATTGTTTTTTTTTTGTTATGAATTTAATTTCTCTTAAGAAGGATGCCTATCCAGAAAGCTGACACCAGTCTTTGGTTTTTTTTTTATTTTGTTTTATGTCTGAACTTCACCACTCCCATTTTATGGTTTCAAAAGGAAAACAATTGATGTGAATATAATGGTTTTTCACCCGGAGCAAAATTCCACTTTATGCCATGAGCTTTACAGCAGGCAAGTTTTACAGATGTCTGGCTTTTTCTTTCACTGACCACTAAACCGAAATATGTAAAATATTTTAATTTGAAATGTTTCAGATTTGAAACATTTTTTTTTATAATAATTTTTTATTTTTTCAAATTCTCCCCCATACATATACCATGATATTTATCAGATGTTAACATACATTCTTTTTACATTCATATATAAGATATTTTTAATAAAATGAAATAAATACATATATATGACTTTTGGTGTTGCTCGCCCATTTCCCCTTTCACTGTATCCACACTCCTTCTTCTCTACCTTCTTTCTCCCTTTCTTCTCTTCCCTACTTCCCTCTTCTTCCTCTCCTCTTCTCTTTCCTTCACCACTCTCCTCCCCTTTCTCCCCTTCTCCTCCAACCTTCCTACTTCCTTCTCCCCTCCTTTACTCTTTTCTCTCTTCTCTCCTTTCTTCCCTCTCATCCCTCTTCAGATACAATTCAGGGGTAATGTCCGAGCAACTCCTCTCTCCAAATTTCCCTATCTGTATTATATACAATAAGATTAATTTTCTCTTACATTAATACTTCTATTTATCTAACCTTCTCGATATATACTTCTACAAATATTTATACAACCTCCAGTTATTCAATACTGTGTCGCCTGGGTCTCCCTCCTTATCGGCTCCTTCTTCTAGATTTGAAACATTTTGTGAAGTACTCATAAATATACACATGCCTAAGACACATAAAGATGTATGTGCAGAGAGGGAATAAAGTTCTTACCTAAAGGAAGAATTGCCCTTTATCAGGTGATTCTCAAACATATAATATACTGTATCATGTGTAGTTGGGCAACCAGGCAAGAATTTCCATTCTGTATGTATAACTGTGAATTATGGTGGATGTGTTGAATTCTCAGATCATCACTATTTAGATGCTTTATAAATGACTAATTAATTTGATCTATATGAGTGCTCACTCCATATATGACTCTGGACAAAGTTGAAATTACCAATAAAAAGAAAAAAAATCCCAAACATTCCTCACTAAGGCAATACAAGTATACATATCCCCAACTGCCTGAAAAATGAGCTCACTTCAATGCCTATGAAAAAAGTGAACTTTTCAACCTTTTATAGAAAGCCAACAAATCTTGAGGAGTATGCTATTCTACAGAGTAAACATAGAGATAGTCTTAATTTTTTAAGCGCCGCCAGGCAATATTACTTAATTGAGAGAATCTGAAATATGCCTATGCTGTTGAATTTCATGGGACGGGCAGAAATAATTGGAGAAGATAGTCCCACAAATAACCCAACCTATGCCGTGAAGTACTTCATAGGTGACAACAAGCACCTTGAAATGTTCCGAGAAGTCTACTGGGAGTCACTGCAGTTCATCCAGTTGCATGAGTACACTGAAGCGCTCATACATTTCCCTGCTCGTACATTTCACCTGTAAATAAAATAAATAAAAGAGTGGGAGAGAACTTGGGTCTTTGCAAAGCAGAAGTTATGACTAGACATCTCCCCTTCACCAACACCAAATGGAAATAATCCTGGAAGAAAGAGCACTAGCACAGCACCATATTTCTTATTTCTAATATCCTGAGCTGCTGCAGAAAGATACCATGATCAATGGTATCAAAGTCCATTCAGACATTAAAGAGAGTAGTATTCAGGCTTCTGAAGCCTTTCTTTAATTCCTTGGGACAAATGGGCTCAAATTCCTCCCAAATAATCAAGCTAGATATGCCTCTTCATGATCTATTCCATGAAACTTCATCCTCCATGGTCCCTTTGTCCTCCTCCAACAATGTTCTAGGCATCTATCCTGCCCTTCCATCTCCTGGTGTTCCTTTGAAAACCAGGGAGATCTCTTGTCTGTATGAAAAGAAAGGATGCAACACACATGATCACTGTCAACCTCTCATTCCAAGAGGTGACTAAGGCCTCTGCAAATCATATATCAGAACCTCACAAACAACTGCAAGCTGACTCTCAAACTATAGGCTTCCAGGCAGAGCACTCAAAGAGGTCCTACCTCCCTGCAGTGGAAAATAACAATGCAAAAACCCAAAGTAATCTAAGAGCAGTCTGAACATGACATGGAAGTAATATTAATATCTCCCCACATCCAGATTATGTCACCACTGTTTCAAAACAAATTGGAGATCTAATATTCAACCTTCACTATGTGTTGGGACTGTTGATGGTCTGTGTCATGTACACTGCTGCCACAATGATCATTAACCTGTGGGTCATTTCCTATTTTGCACTAAAGAGGATACGGTGAAGACCCCTAGTGCCATAAGGCTAAGACACTCAGCTGTCAGATTGCTAGATTCAAGGAGCCTAGGAAGGACTCTCTATGATAGTGTTGTTTAGTCCACATTTCCAGTTCTCAGAAGAATCAGGAAATGATGAGGATATAATTAGAACATTGCATAGTGATGATTCTGGGACTGTCATTTGTTAAATATCTAATACCACATCCAGTCCTAATTACCTGGGTAGCCAAATGCTGATCAGTTACAAACATATTCCACATGTTTAGACCAAGCCTTAGAATCTTAGTTATACATTAAAATGATAATGTTTGAAAAGGATCTGAATATTCTTTTACATTAGCTTAATTCATACAGTATATCATGTTAATTCCTAATATATCTTGCTCAATTTCAGATTAGTGTGTGGTTTGGCTTTATGATTCAATACAATGGTAGTATTATGGTGGTTTTTTTATTGAATATTTATAAATGTTGCTTATTTCAGAATGTGAAATAAGCCACTGATTTATTGTTCAGGAGTTTAGATTCTCCACTAGATCTATTTCACTGAGTTTACGAAGTTTGTATTTCATATTGGAATAGGCTTACCTGCAAGATAGTTGCCCATTGTTCTACTAAGGAGCAAGAAAATGATATTAGTCTGAAGCTCTTATTTCAAACTACAGTTACTCAAGAGGCCTCTTCAAGTGCAAGGAAGAATACTACCTAAAATTGTTCTGACTACATTAAAGGATATTGTGATTAGAAATCTAATATATTTTGTACCTATACATGTGCATTTGTCTAATTTCTCATTTTTTGAACTAGTACATGAAAGAACCAAAATGTATTTATTATTTTAAATACACAGTTTGTTAGACTTTGCAATGCAGGTAGAAATGTATATTAGGTAAACATTTCTCTAAAAGACAAGATGGCAAGACAAGAAACAATGGATGGAAACTAATCAAGGAGAGAAACAACCTGGAATTAAGGAGAAACTTCCTAACAGTGAGGACAATTAACCAGTGGAACAGCTTGCCTTTAGACATGCGTCATCACTCGAGGTTTTAAAGAAGACACTGGACAGCCACTTGTCTGAAATGATATAGGGTCTCCTGCTTGAACAGGGGGCTGGACTAGAAGACCACCAAGGTCCCTTCCAGCTATTCTATTCTATTCTATTCTATTCTATTCTATTCTATTCTATTCTATTCTATTCTATTCTAAAAATGTTTATATTTAAATAATGTACATTATAGTTTTTTTAAAAAATGATCATTAGACAAACTTGTAAACCAGGATGCATATGTTTAGAGAAGCATACACAGATTTACCCTTCTTCACTGACTCATAACCAACAAAACAATGAGAAACAATGACAGCAGTCAAGATATTTTGGCCCAGGATTGCACACAAACACACATCAAAGAACTGCTTATATTTATATACATAATATATAGTTGGTAGAACACATTCAGCTTCAAGTTATTCACAGTGATCACTTGGGTTGGAAAGATTGTGCAGAAACAATGTTTTTAATTCAGGATGTGCAGAAGGTGGACCATAATCTATCAAACCAATTTCCAGCGGACTACCCTGATGCCAGATTTTTTCTTGCAAAAAATAGCTAAATCCAGCAAACCACTTAATGATTGTAAACAAGATATAATAACATGACTCAAGGGAGTTTCATTATCCCTTGGTTTTGGAATATGTACCCATGTTTGGTAAGTTGAAATAGGGAGATTGTAGCAAATGAGAAAAAGTAAACTTGCAAGAATGACAGCCACACATACTTTACTGGGTCAATTCATTTAAAAAACCCAGTATAAAGGGGAGTTACTAACAGACCGGGCACTCACAAGAGAAATTAATTTAATCTTATCCTAAAACAGTTCATGTCTTTCTATGTGGGACATTCTACCCCCAACTAAACAAAACTTACTCATCCGGATTCCATAAAGAAATTTCCCTTCCACATCTCCCAGTTCTGTTGTGAATTCTACCTCCACCCTCTGGAATGGAATGAACTACAGCTTTGCATCTCCCTTGAAGAGACAGCTGTATGACTTCATTTGCAGACTGGAAGGCAGGCAAGAAGGTCATCACCCTTCTTCAGCACAGTGCAGTTGCTAAGGCTTTCTGCTGTTGTATCAGAATTTCATTTTTCTTTCCTAGAACATGGAAAAAAATGACACAAATCCCTGGTGGCAATTAGTCCATAATCATATTTAAAAAAATAGTGGGGGGGGGGGGAGAGAGAAAAGTAGAGGTAGGAACCAAGGAAGGAAATATTTAGTATAACTAGATGGAAGACAATTCCAGCAGAGCTTCTGCATTGCCTTGCATACATAAAAACAAACAAACAATCTTTTTGATTGGGTAATGCTTAGGAGCAAGCTTTAGTACAAATGGAATACTAGTGAGTTAATTTCAGAGTCCTAATCTATCCACAGTGGAGTTGAAAGAAGAACTCTATTTAGACTCATAGGAAGGTACTGGGTTATTCTGAATTATAGCAACACAATGGCAATGGATTTCATACTTTTTCAACCATATTTAGAAGGTAACCTAAACAGAACCTTCTGTTTAATCTATGGGCCTTGCAACCCTATCATTGCAGAATATCTATGGAGATTCTTAATCATCTAGTCATGATTGTCCCCAAAGTGCTTTTTTCAAAAGGCAACTGGACTTTCTTGGTGTTTTTTCTTTGAAAAGTTTCACTTCTCATCCAAGAAACTGACCAAGAAAATCTGACCAAAGAAAATAACCAAGAAAATCCAGTTGTCTTTTGGAAAAAGCACCTTTGGGAAGTCTGTCGTTGCAGATGCATACAGAATACTATTTGAAGGCATGCTCTAACTACACCCATCAATAATTCAGGCAAGTTATGTCTATCTAAATATAAAAGGAGAAAAATGAAGATGAACCAAAACAAGACACCATTAATAAGAACTAATCCCAATTCATTAAAGCAAGATATCGTATCAGGGTTTATAATTATTTGTTATGATTTCTCATTCCACATATTGGAACAGGAAGTTGGCTAGTTTCCAGAACAATTAAATTTGTGCAAAAGAACGGGGACTGAGCATGGAGAAAGTGAACCTGGAGCACAGAAATTCACCTGACTCTTGCTGGCCATTCCTAGGATTACAAAGAAAGTTATCCTAGGAAGATCTGTACAATAATAAAAGTAAGATCCAAATTGAATATTCATTTTATCAAAATCACCAAACACTAACAGAAGAAATGTATTCACATACTGTACAAGCCAAATAACAAGAGACAGTTAATTTTTCCTGGAAATTAAACATTTCCAAACCACCTGCTTTTAACTCTTATAAATTATGGTTTCATAATTGGTTCTGTGTTGCCAAATTTCTGAACTTTTTGAAACAAATAATATTCACTTGTCTAATACTCTTCTTTAAGTGATTTCAGTCTTCCTTTATAATCCTTCTGACTAAGTCTACCATATTTAGGCTACAAAAAAATCAGACTAAAATGGCAGCACTGACTTGGAGCTTTCTGTATTTTTCTTGCCTGTGTGGTGCCCATCTACTTTTTTATATAGCCCAGATATAGTAATCTTATTCCTGATCTTTATAGTGCTTTTCAAAATGTTATTATTATATGCTGAAGTTCAAACACTATTAGATATCTTTTCAGTCTTCTTAATGCTGAATTTCCTTAGCTTATAAAGATTTGTTTTTAACATTTTGTTTCTCTGCTAATAATATATTTGATTCTATTTTTGTTATCCCTGATATTAAAATGTTTGTTAAAATGTTCAGCTTCTACAGTAATTGGAAAAAGTTCCTTTTAAAAGATATTTCACGTCCACTGCACCCATTGATTTCAATTGTGTTTATTTTTAAGAGATACGTATAGAGCTGTATCATGACTTTTGACATTCTGATGAAATAGGACTGTATAAGAGGTATGTGATTTCCCTTTAAGTCTGAGATTGGAAAAAAAAAATCAAGGTTTGAATGAGAAAAGGGGTCTGATTTATTACTGTCCTTTCTTTACCCTTTGTAGCAAAACAGACCAGGTACAGCCAAGTGAATGAGACCCTGGTCCATAAACTGAAATTTACTCTTCATGAACAGTAGTGTGTGTTCCTCCTGCTGGATTGATTTTAAATTAACGGTCTTTAGACATCATTCCACTGCTTTCCTGAGCCAGAAAAACCTTGATGGGCATTTGATGGGTTCCTTTGCTGGCAAAGGCTCTATATTGTATTACTAGCCCTGTGAACTGTTCCCTCCCAGTGGATTACTCTTTCCTCTTTTCTAAGCCAAAATTGGAAATTAAATCCATCATCTACATCTCTATTTTTCTTTAGTTCCACTCCCTCCCCTTTCAGTAAAGAATGTTTGTGAAAGCAAGTGATCTCCTGAACTCTGACTTTCCCCCAGAGAAGGGTCTGCACTTTCTTTCTCTCCCTCTCAAACTTAAAGAGGTTCCATAAGCATATAGGAAAGGAATTTCATAAACTGTCAGTTTTCAAAACCTTCTCTCCTCCAGAAACTTCCCTGTGTGGTCTCTGAAGAGGTCAGGCTTCAGAGGGGCTGTGCAATAGGGGGCAGACAAGGTTTCTCGCATTCACAGTACAATTCACATATGGCAGGCAACGAGGCAAGAGTTGGGAAAGTCTAATCTTTATGATTTCCCATTGCTCAGGATAGGGTTACAATGAAGAGACATAAACAGGCAAGGATAACAAGCCTCTACCATGTGAGGCAGCTGATTTTTATATTCTGGTTAGGTGCAATACATAAATTCCTCCTCCTTTCTTTCACTTTTATCTAATCCATTGCAGATATCCTCCCCCTTTTCATGACATCACAAACCTTCCCAAACGTCTGACATAAAGAATATCATCTTTCTTCTTCTTTCTTTCCTCATTTCAGCCAGCTGTGGCATAGATCAGACCACCAAATTATATATCTCCTAATATTGATCTATTTATCCGTCCGTCCGTCTGTCCGTCCGTCTGTCCGTCCGTCTGTCAGTCTATCTATCTATCTATCTATCTATCTATCTATCTATCTATCTATCTATCTATCTATCTATCTATCTATCTATCTAATCTCCAGTATCCTCTAAATTCTTGCTTCAGGAAGATTCACAGATCCATCTTACAGGTGAAATCGAGAATCAAAAGATATGCAAAATATCAAGTCTCTTTCAAGTTGATCTTAGCTGCCTATCCATGCAATTTTCTTGGGACCATATCGAAACTATTTTCCATTGCTTTCTTCTGGAATAATATAATAACAAGAGTTGGAAGGGACCTTGGGGGTCTTCTAGTCCAACCCCTAGTTCAGGGAGGAAACTCTATACCATGTCAGGCAGATGAATCTCCTCTTAAAAGCTTCCAGAGCATTCACAACTTCTGGAGGCAAGTTGTTCCACTGATTAACTGTTCTAACTATCAGGAAGTTTCTCCTTAGTTCTAGGTTGCTTCTCTCTTTGATTAAATTCCATCCATTGCTTCTTGTCCTGTCCTTAGGTGCTTTGGAGAATAGCTTGACTCCTTCTTCTTTGTGGCAACCCCTGAGATATTAGAAGACTGCTATCATGTCACCCCTAGTCCTTCTCTTCATTAAACTATACATACCCAATTCCAGCAACCTTCTTTATATGTTTTAGCCTCCATCTTTGTTGCTCTTCTCTGTACTCTTTCTAGTACTTTGTACAATGTACTTTTTTACATTGTGGCAACCAAAACGTTTTTATACTTCCTAATCTAAACTGCAGCATTAGTAGACTCTTACTTTTACCTACCCATACTCTTACCTACTGAAGCCTTATAACTAAGAGCTTCATGAATGAATTTTAATATGAACCTTCATATTGTGGGGCTCAGAAGTGCAGAGAAATTATTATGTTCCATTTTTGCTCTAGAGACAATTTTTCTATGTTTCGTCTGGAACGGCAAAGTAGATAATATCCCACTATTAAAAACTTCTGCTCCATTGGTGGATATGTCGATGACATAGCTTGTGCATTTCTTCTACTTTTTCCCATCCTCTTATTTTCTCTTCTCTAAATGCAGTTATGAGCATGAAGGCAAATGATTTGCACAAATGCACATTTATTTGTATTTTTAAGGATTTTGATATAGTAATTGTTGATAATATTTTGATTACTGTTGTTACAGATTTGTATATTGTTTATTTATTCATATTGTTAAATTTGTTTGCTGCCTATCTCACTGTGGGGCCACTTAGAATCAAATGGCTGAAGCTGCAATGAAGCACTCTAAATAAAAAATACTTTGGAATTCTGAAAACTTAGCATTAAAAAAAATGACACTAGTTCCAAAACTTCCTTCCATCTTTTCATGTTTCACTCTCAGAATGGAAGCTCTCTTTTCCTTTACCTGTGCAATCTATCTGCAAACAATTTATCTTGGTCAAAAAATATTATTTTATGCCTCTTTGTCCTTCCCTCTCTCTTATACACCAGTAAACTGGGAGGAGCCAAACTGAACATTTTTCTAATACTGGTAGTCCTTGATTTACAACCCGTTGCTTAATGACCAGTGAAAGTTATGATGGACCTTGAAAAAGGATTTACAACCTGGGTTTGAAATTCAGATGTTCACTCCCAAGTTTACAGCCATTTGCAGCATCCTGCAGTCATATTTATGACTGGTATTTACTTCTAGTTTCTAGCAAAAAATGCCCCATAGTGAACCATGGATTCACTTAATGACCAACAATGAGATGACCCACTTTATGACTGTCATGACTTGCAACCAAAATTGTGGGCTCAATTACTGTTGTAAATTGAAAGTAAATACTTTCCTACTTCCTTGGACTTAATACTCCTTTGCTCCTATTATTACCCTAATAGTTTCTAGATGTCTTCTCCATAATCATCTCAATGACTCCTTACACACCAGTTTATACAGGTGGTCCTAGACTTACAACAGTTCATTTAGTAACATTCAAAGTTACAACAGCACTGAAAAAAGTGACTTATAACTGTTTTTCACACTTGCGACCATTTAAGTATCCCTACGATCACGTGATCAAAATCTGAGTGCTTGGCAACTCGTTCATATTTATGACTGTGTCTCAGGGTCATGTGATGACTTTTTGTGACCTTCTGACAAGCAAATGGGAAACCAGATTCACTTAACAACCAGGTTACTAACTTAACAACTGCAGTGATTCACATAACAACTGTGTCAAGAAAGGTCATAAAATAGGGCAAAATCACTTAACAACTGTCTCGCTTAGCAATAGAAATTTTAGGCTCAGTTGTGGTTGTAAGATGAGGATTACCTGCGTAATTAATGTGGACATTTTGCTCTATATTGTGTAATACAAATAGAAAAACTATGGGGGGGGGGTGTAAGCTGCCATGAGTCTCAATGGATTTGGTGACCTACAAACCTAACAAACAAATAAGCAAACAAGAAAACAACAAGTTTTAAAACCTCAAAGATCCGACCATTTTAAAATTATAATGTTCCCTCCTTCTCCTCCTCCAAGAAAAAGAAACTTTAAATCGGAACAATGACCTGTGCAAATGGGCACCTTTCACTACTGCTCTGCTCATGAATTACAGTAAATAATGGAGCAATAGAAAGTGGGCAGATCAAGTATATAAAGCTGAAATACAATCTTAATGATCTGTCTAGTGTTGAACGGAAGGTTACAATAGGTTTACAACCGAACACTTAACAAAAAATGTTTTGTATCTGCTATGTTGTTGTGGATTACACAAGCCTTAGCAATTTTCTTTTTTTAAAAAAAGACATAATGTGAAAAATAGTTATTGTAATTGCCAGGAACACTTTCAATAAATAATGTAGACATGTCTAAAATTTGTAAACCAGTTAATGGATTGATATCTTGCAATTAGATAACAAAACATTAATTTTTCAAGGGGAAGATTATTGCTTGTCCTCATTTCTTTCTCCTCTCTCCTAACTCTTTATGAACTGGAGCCAAAAATTAGCGATATCCATTAACTTTCTCTATATATTTTTTCTTAGCTTTGATGAATTAGGGGGGAAAAAACCCACAACAGATCATATTTAACACTTAGCTTTTACAGGAATACAACTGATTTTAAACTGCTGGATTTTTGAAGAATTATACAGTTGGAAGAAAAGTTCAAATGTGAATTACTCCAACTCCCTGTTTGATGCAGGTTCTGCTAAAGCATTTCAGACAGATGGCTACTAAGCCCTTCTTGGAATTTCTCCATTGAAGGAGAACATATCACTTCATGAGGCAATCTATTCTATTAGGTGACAGTTCTTACAAATAAAAATTCTTCCTAATAGCTAACCTGATTTTACTTCCTTATAGTTTCAACACTAGTTCTAGTTCTGCCCCCTCAGAAAAACAAAGTTCAAGTCTACTCCCTGTTCTATAGGACAACTTTTTGGATATTTAGAGACTGCAATCATATTTCCCTACAGAAGATCTCTTCTCAAAAGCTAAATATACCCCATTCCTTTAACCATTCCTTATAGGACTTGACTATAGAGAGACCAGTCCTTTCACCATCTTTCTAACTCTTCTTTGACTTTGTTCCAATTGCCTTTTAGACTGAAGGTCACAGAAGTCAACACTATATTCCAAATAGGGCCTGACTGAGGCAAAGAAAAGTAGGACAGTTTCTTACTGTAAACCAGATTCTCTGCTCTTGTTAACATATCCCAAAATAGCATTTTCCTTTTAGCAACTGCATCATATTGTTGACCATATTCAACTTGTGAACTCCTAGTACACCCAGATCCTTTTCACATGCCAAACAAGGATTTCTTATTCTATGCTTGTGCTGAGAATCCAGAACAGAGTCCTATGATGTCCTACTCAATGCTATTCTGCAATCTGATGTGAAGTGTATGATTTATGAATATTTTCCTGGTGTGATCATTCAGCCAATTATGAATCCATTTAATAGATGCATTATCTAGCCAGTATTTAATCATTTTATTAATGAGGACATCATGAAAGACATTGTTAAATGCTGTACTGAAGTCAAGATATGCACTCCCCTAACTATTAAGTTAATAAGTCCGTAAAAGGGTGATAATTAGCTAGGAATAAGCTATTTGTGACATATCCATATTGTTTCTTGTTAGTTTGTTGTGGTTGTTGATGTTGTTATATAAACATTTAATAGATTTTTTTAGAGAGCTAAAGGTGCAAACTAAGAAAAGAAACTATAGAGTAAAAACCTTATAGAAAGCATAAATTGTGTTTATGTATAGCACAATATCCTGACACTTTCAGTTGTGTCTGTTCCTCCTGAATACATTGTAATGTTTAAGGGTTATGTTCCAATCATGCGTACAATCCCACCAAGTTTCAATAGTGTCTGATGCCATATTTGTCCTCTTGGATTAGGATTTCTATTTCTCCCTTTTTGTTTCACATATTCTGTGTATTGTTGTAAAAACATCTGAGATTGTGAGTAGACACCCACCCCCCCCCCAACTGTTGTAGATTTCAGCCAGTCTACTGTTGTGCCTCACTCTTCATCTGCTATGTTTTGACATATGAACTTCACTTCTACAAACTGAGATACACATTATTAATATAGTTTCCCTGTACTAATGAGCTGAAATGAATCCTCCATTTCTGTTAATTCTGGAAGATATTGTTTAAAATATATTTATTTACAAAACTGTATATAAATTCATGTTAAGTATAAGAAGGGAAATATCTGAAGAAAGCAAATCATGAACAAGAATGATTAAACACTACCTGATGTTTCCACTTTGATGTCAAATATATTTGTGTTTTAACTAACTTAGAACCAATATTTCTTATGGCAATATTTACTTTGCGCCAATGCATCTCCACCAAATACATCTCAGCACAAGCAAGAGCTCAGTAAAAAATATGAGTCCAGGGCAAATTTCAGTTTCAAGGCATTGCTTTTTATCATGCTCATTCCTCCTAAAGTCCTCATGGATTAGTACCCTCTCCCTATCTCCCTTACCATTCAAGAATGCCAGAACCTGCTGTATCAACAACTTCCCCAGCAGTTGCTGCTGCTATAGAATAAATAGCTTCATGGTCAACACTGTAATTTGGGTTTCTGTTCCATGCCTCCATTTGCTTGCTGGCACTAGTCATAGAATTGCTCTGAACTGGCTTGATTCAGACACAGTCACTCCAAGTAATTTTACCAAAGCAATTATATTATTGGGACTAATAATAGTTCACACTTTTTTATTCAACTAGCAAAAACTTTCTAGATATAGAACTACACCATTCTTTATATTATTACTATTTTAAAAGTTCTCTTTTCCCAAAGTAAATTATTGGATCACTGTAAATTTGGCAATATAGACATCTTCTAAATCTTCCTGAGAATCGCTCCTTGTTTCTCATGCACATCCAGTTACAATTTCTACTGGAGTAATGACATGCTGAAAGGAGCTGCATCAAACACAAACAGAGAGGCAAAGCAAAGAAGGGCTAGCTATACTTCTGCTTTTATCTCTTAACCACCTAACAGAACTGCAGTGAGTTTGGATCTGGCATTAAATACAAGATTTCACCTTCTTTGATGTGGCTTTTCCCCTCAAAGCCATAAAAATGCAGGGAGAACCAAACCAAGAGATCGCACCTCCATAAGTGTCTCTGGGCTTACTGTAAGATTCCATTCCTTCTTCCAAATGACCACAGCCACTAATAGGTCCCAGCTCACCAAGATGCCTGGGCAATGAATAAGAAAGAGAGAGGGGACACTATGAGTCAGCCTCACAAATGTTTAACAGTCTTGACCGAGGAAGATTTCAAACTGCAATGAGGAAAGAGGAAAGGAGAGGAGGGGAGGGGAGGGGAGGGGAAGGGAGAGGAGAAGAGAAGAGACTGGTAGAATAATTATAATTATTTAACAGCAATCAGCTTCCAGAAATGCATATAAACAACTCCATCTTTAAACTCCAAACTATGCAAACTGATTTTCAAATATTGTTAAATCAAGATTTAAAACCAACGTTTGTTGAACAAATATCACATATGGTATATGTATTTATGGTACTATTATGCTAAGTTTAAAACAACTAATCCACATGACAAAAGAGTCAAAGGATATTATAGTAAGTCTACAAATCATGGTCACTTCACATCCTGTCAAGACAAAGGCATCAGCAAAAAAGTAGCAGCTCATCATGAGCTCAGGATACTTCTGGTATTTATTGCCTGGCTGGGCCTGGAGAAAGACAGTGGTGCATCCATCAGGTTATCATTCATTCATTCATTCATTCATTCATTCATTCATTCATTCATTCCATGTTTGCTTACTTTATTTATTGATAAGATTTCTATAGCCACCCATCTTAGAGAACAACTCTGGACATCACAACAACAATAAAATTATAAAGCCTTATGATTTGCATAAAATAATAACAATATATCCAGGCGGTCAGCCTGCAGTTTTATACATACGGAGATTATCAATTATCTGACAAAATATTTCTTCTCTGATGTAACAATTGCATTGGTATGATGCATATTACTGTATATCAGATCAGAGCCTTAGTTAAATGATTCTTCAAAATTCTATTTAATCCGCAGCTATTAAAAAAGTTTCTCTTGAATGTAACACTGTTGGTAGAATGTTCGTTCATCTACCAAACAGAAAATATTTTCTTGCTCCAGTACGAAAAGATAACTACGAGTGGCATGAGAGGAATTTAGTGGGAAAAGTTTTTCTCACTTTGGAGAATGTTATGGTATAAATTTCTATGTGTTATGCAGCTATTATTTATTTATTTATGATTCATTTATTGCAGGTACTTCTATGCCATTTCACTCTGTACAGAGATTAAATTAAGCAGAACAAATAGAGAATGATGCCAGTTCTGTTGGTGAAATCTTAAGACTCAATCAAATGCTTTCTTCTATGACCAAGTTTTCACCTGTCTGTGTGTAATCTGTACATTTTGGGACAAATCATTCCATAAGAGAGATGGCATCACCAAGAAAGTCCTTATTATGGGGGCTTTGCAGAAGAAACTTCATAGGGGGAGGGGGGTTCTCTTAGTTCTTGCATGATGGGCAGTTTCATTTTAAAGTAGGCGATTTTAGAAGTTACCAGGCCCTAGATGTTAGAAATTCTCTTTTATTCTATAGAAATGGTAGCATAGGATCGTTATTTAGCCATACAGGTTAGTAGCAGAGAATGGTTACATAGCCATACAGATCAAATAACTCATATAGTGTACAGTCACTATGGGCCTTGTTGCTTAATGGTTTCAACTCTCCTCAGAACCATAGATTACAATCATAGATGCAAATTAAACACTGCCAACTACTGGCTGAATAATTCTGTAGTTGTTGCAATACAAAATACATTTAACATGTATTCCAACGTTAGGCTGTTTAGAGCATTAAAGATGATAACCTGCTCCATTAATTGTACCTACAAGTGTAACTGCATGACTGAGCAAAGCAGAGATGTTTTGAGGAAGGGTTCTGTAACACAATCCAGATGGCTCAAGTAAGAGAGACAATCTACATTTTTCAGAGCATTATGTCAATGCACTATATTAGGGAATATTAGGAGAGTATTTCCAGTTTACATAAAGGAAACTGGTAGAGCAAAGATGAAAAGAAAGTGTGGGAAAGGAGAATGAGGGCCAAATAAATGCCATACATCAGTAGGGAGAAATGTAATTATGTATGAGATCATGTGCTTTGATTCAATGCTGAATAATTCACCACTGTATTAATGAGGGACATTTAATTTCTTCTTTCATTTGTAGTACAAATTTTGAGATGCTGAACTGGAAGGCAAACTATAGAAGCAGTAAACCAAAGCAGAATTTAGGAATTTTGACTATTTGCACAGCATGGAAAAGAGTTCCTTAGATATCCAATTGGACTGTTATTACCATAAAGCGAATGATTTTTTTCTTTTTTGTTTATATTGCAATTTGTCCATGTTTCTTTCTTTTCTCAGTCAGAATATACTTAGGACAAATCTAAGAGAGTGAACCTTTTATTGATTAAATCGCTACTAATGTTAGCCAGAATGGGTCTTTTTTCTTTTTCTTTTTGCTACAAAAAATTCTGAATATCTGAGGCAAGAGGTAAAACACCCCGTTTGTCCATGAAATATATGCATGCATATATTTATACACATTAAGGACTAGAACATTTTATCTTTTTATCCAACTTGGAGACATATAAAATATACCAAATTTCTAGATGTATGAAACACTCTGTATTCTAATGCTGATTCATAGTCTCTTTTCCTGCTTTATCTTTCAAAGGCCCACTTAACAGCCTCGCTTCAACTTTAATCTTCCTCTGGTCAAAATTGAACAGAGATATGAAAAAGAACAAAACAACCCCCCAAAATTGGCTTAAGGCGTTCATCTGCTTCTTTGCTCTTGCGAACCGCGGTCTGGCGGTCTCGTGTGAATTCATTTGAGCTTGAACTCTGAATTACCTGGAGGAGAAGCAGATATGACTCACTGACCCATCAGAAATGGTTTAAGGAGATCTTGATGAAGCTGACCAGGTTAGGTCTGCTGGATGTCATTCAGTATGTGGCTAAAAATCTTGAGGCCTTTAAGCCTCCAAGCTGGCTAGGCTACATTTTTTTTTAAATGGAAATCCCCATGTTTATTAATCAAGGGGGAGCACAAGCAAATTCAATACTTAAATTGAGTTTGTTGATGTGGGTAACAGTGACGGTAGTGTTCTTGGTGCAGACAAGCCTTCAGCTAGAAGATCGGTTCAGGCTGCTTTTAAGAAAGAAAAATTAAGCAGCAACCAGACTTCATCACATCAGGTACAGTGTGCACAAGTGATGGATTGCTTTCTTCCATTCTTCAGCATGTGAATTTTGCCCCACTAAAGGAATGCTACAGGGAAGAGATATGTGATAACATTTACAAGGGCAAAGCAAAGCAGGTAGAAAATGGTCTGCTTTCCTATTTCCCTCTTTCATCCCCTTCCTTCCCCCCCCTTCTCCCCACACACCTCAGTCCCATGCAAATCCAGCTTCCCCCTGGCAAAAATGTGCTTTCCGATGCTGCTGCCAGACCTCAGAAATGTATATTGCCGTCCTGGCCCCATTCGGGGAAACAGAGAGTGCCGTGCTCAACCGCTGCTTCTCCTCACAGAGGGCCCCCTCATTTCTCCCTTTCATCTGAAAGGGGCCGTGGAGGAGGGGGAGAAAGAGGCCATTCCACTTTCGGCCCAAATCCAATAACTGTTGAAGTAAAAAAAGAAAAGATTCCCATCAATTTCAATGGGCCCTGGGTCAGGGCCTTTAATCTTTATTCCAAGATTAACCACATAGGAAGAAGGTCAGCTGTGAAGGGGGAAGAAAACCCCAACTATTCAGGCTTTCAGCCCCCCGATCATTTCATAGCCTACAGAGAGCCCATCAAAATCTCCTTGTCTATGTTGCTTTTGAGATCTCTTCTTAGTATGCAGGGAGGCAGATGGGAAAAGGGGCATAAAGGAGGGTGAGCAGGCATCTTCGGCTAAAAACACAGAAACCTCCACACTACCACTTGCCATGACACAGGGAGGGGAGAAGTTGCAACTCACTTATTCTCCCTCTCCCTCTCTCTCTCTCTCTCTCTCTCTCTCTCTCTCTCTCTCTCTCTCTCTCTCTCTCTCTCTCTCTCCTATTTCCCTTCTCCTCTTAAGCTGGTATTGTGAAGCAGCAGCAACTCCGTGCCAGCCTGGCTTTCAGTCTCTGATCTCCCTCTGCTCTCACTGGGGCTACCCGTATATTTGCACTGCTGGCTCCAAAGCAGGTGGTGGGAGACCATGGGAAAACATGTTTACACACTCATTGCACGTCATGGCAAATAGTTTTGTAAAAAGGGCCTGTGCCTCTGTAACAGCTGCTTGAAAGGCAAGGGGAACATAGAGATACCTCTTGCCAGGGGAAACAACCAAAGGACTAGGGGACCAATTGAATAGCATGGTGAGGGAAGAATAAAAACAAAGCTCTGAACAGCAACTTGTATGCAGAGCTCTCTAGATCCCGATCTACACACACACATATGCACATATCCACAATGCCTCTTCTATTTTGGGTAAGGAGGCTGAGCTGAGGATTTTCAATTTTCATCCCCTAATTGTAGCAAGGAAGAATTTCTTAATCCTGAAATTCACCCAAATTCTCTTCTTTGCCAAGTAATTCATGTTATTATTATTTTTTGGCACTGATTTGTTATTATCCTCAAATAAGATCAAATTATTCTTTAGAGGCAACCAACACATCCAATATGACAAGAGCTGTAAGAACTCCTCTCTTATAAGTGATTGTATTGCTGTCTTAATAGCCACTGGTTCCTGTTCCTGATTTTATTAAATGCAGAAAGGAGGAGCGGGAGCTGAACAGAAAAGGAATTAGTAGTTTTTCAGCAGCAGTAGCCACAGGGTGCATGGAATTCCCCCATGGGAATATTGCCTTTGTTTCTTAAGCCATCTAGCTTTAGATGCCATTTTGATTTATATTAGACATAGATGTCCATAGGAGCTAAGAGTCAAGTGACTAAAAGTGTGTTAGGACATCACAGTGAGAATTCTGTGGCTTACATACTTGCAGCAGACATTGGGGCACACATATAAAAGGCGATGGTTTGAGTTGTGATGTTGCAATGCCTGTTTTGCCATTTTCTTTTTCATTGCATTAACAGAGGGATAGAATCAAGATCATGTGAAGTATTAATACCACTTTACAATGCCTTGGTAAGGCCACACTTGGAATACTGCATCCAGTTTTGGTCACCACGATGTAAAAAAGATGTTGAGACTCTAGAAAGAGTACAGAGAAGAGCAACAAAGATGATTAGGGGACTGGCGGCTAAAGCATATAAGGAACGGTTGCTGGAATTGGGTATGTCTAGTTTAATGAAGAGAAGGACGAGGGGAGACATGATAGCAGTGTTCCAGCATCTCAGGGGCTGCCACAAAGAAGAGGGAGTGAAACTATTCTCCAAAGCACCTGAAGGCAGGACAAGAAGCAATGGATGGAAACTAAGCAAAGAGAGAAGCAACCTAGAACTAAGGAGAAACTTCCTGACAGTTAGGACAATTAACCAGTGGAACAACCTGCCTCCAAAAGTGGTGAATGCTCCAAAACTGGAAGTTTTTAAGAAGAGACTGGACAGCCATTTGTCTGAAATGGTATAGGGTTTCCTGCCTGAGCAGGGGGTTGGACCAGATGACCTCCAAGGTCCCTTCCAACTTTTTAATATTATTATTATTATTATTATTATTATTATTATTATTATTAACTTGATGTTTATTAGCAAATGCTTAAGACCACTCCTTCTACCTAAAGCTTTCTAAAGAAGGTTCTTACCATTAACATGTTTCTCCTGCAACTTCAAGTTCCCCGGAGCAGCAAAAATAGGGTTTTTAACTTTTTTCTGGACAATAACCTATAAGGAATAATGCTAGATCCAACCAGAGCTACTAACCATGTCAACAGAAGGAAAGAAAAAAAGAATATAATTCCATTATTATTTCTATCACTGAATGGAGGCAATTATTCTCTCCCTCTTGTTGTTTTTTTGAGCAAAATATATTCTTTTTGTTGTAACAAATGGAATCCTCTAATACATTTTTGCTAATCTCACAAAAGCTCAATCTATTCACACCTGGATAGGAGATTGCAGGAAATATCGGACAAGACTAGATGGGAGAGAAACCATCACAGAAGAACGCATCTTCCTGCATCCATGTAATCTCTAGGAGTCCACCTCAACTTAAAGGAGACTGTATCTCCATCCTGTTCCACATACACACATCACATGAAATTAGAAATTTCACAGGGTTCTTGGAACTTCTCAGAAAGAACAGTGAAATTCATAAAAACTTCCTCCTTGAGCCTCAATTATTATATCATAAAGGGTCCTTTATGTTATCAGCTCAACCCTCTGGATCAGCTTTCTGTGATAGAACTTTGTTTTTATCTGTTTGTTTTGCCATTATGCTTTATTCTTCATGAGTTCTCTGCTGATTATCTCCTGTGATTAACTTCTGGAGGACTCTCCTGGTTGTAATTCCCCTGATTGCTTTGGACCTACTTTTCCCTACAGAGAATGGTCACTCCATTGGGGCCATAGTTCTGGAACTCAGTTGCTTAACTTGTCTTTAACCTGACCATTTGATTAGTCCTTTGATTTACCAATGCCTATCTATTTTTTTTAAGAGTATGATCCCACTGATTGTAATTATGAGTGTATGATTCCATTAATTTGTATATAAAGGTGTAAAACCCTTATGTTCATTATATTCTGTCATTAGCACCTTGTCTCTCATTATGATTGCTATTAAAACCAAATCTGACTTCATACTTAGCTGACTCAAAAACCATCATTTACAGGCATGCCTCTATAAATACCACCACCGCTCCAGCAATCTCCAGACAATTATTGAGCTATGTGAAGATCACCATCATGTTCTCCTTCCATTTTCTCAAGGTTAAACACCTTCCATTCCTTCACACTTGTGTCTTGTACTTATGACTCCCTTCATTGTCCTTGCCTAAATCCATTCAATTTGCATCTAGAAAGTTTCATCCCAACAAATGACAGAAGAGTGCTCTGAAATCACAGTGTGGCTGAATATTTTGCTCTGTACTAAAGTTTTATTCCCAGATACCTTCAATCTAGAAAGCAAGGAAAAATAATAAAAATAGAAGAAAAAAAAACCCCTTCCTCATCATCCATACACGCAGGCTGCAATGTGTACAATGGGTCTCAAAACTGCAAATCTGTTTACCTGATTACAGATAGCCCCTCTTCAAAAAAAAAGCTGTAAAAAGTTTGTCCGCTCTTACTTTAATTAATGTAAATCAAAATATCTCAATAAACAATTGGACTAATTATTTTAAAGCCCATATATGCATCTTCTCTCAGGGAAATTTTGGCCTGGTGCCTGTATTCATGCAGTTTGTTAGCAATAGTGTAAAAATAGCTTGTCATTATGTTCTTTGAGGACATTTTCTCTTTCCATTATTAGCCAATTCCTGGGATTCTCAGTCCTCCAACAAAATACTAACTAGAGCTAACTTTATCTGGCTTTTCCAAGATCAGCGAGATTCACTTAGGTGCTGTACTAGCAGAAATGTGCCACATGAGTAGGTTTTGATAGACCCCTATGAAACCCATTTTCAAGCAGGGTGACAAATTATAGCAATAAAAGGAATCTGTCATAATGCACATTAAGAATGTTTTTAAAAATGAAAATGCAGAAAAAAATCTAGACACTTATCATGTCCCTAATATACTAGTACAACAATGAAAATATTCATAAAATATGAAAGTATTCATCTGTCAAGCTACAAAAATAATACAGCACCTTTCCCCATGTAGCCTTGGACAAGTTACAATTACCACAATAATATTTTCATCCTGAGAACATTTAGTCGGGAAAACAGGCTAATTAAGATTTTTTAAAAAAGCTAACTCAGTTTAGCAGAGATAGTTTGTTTTGTTTAAACCAGTGGTTCTCAACCTTTCTAATGCCGTGACCCCATAATACAGTTCCCCATGTTGTGGTGACCCCCAACCATTTATACATCACCGGGTGCCAGGGGCGTAGCCAAAGAAAAGGGGGAAAAATGGCGGACAGCCTTGTTTCGCGACCTCCGTGAAATGGTTGTTCGACCCCAAATGGGGTCCCGACCCACAGGTTGAGAACCACTGGTTTAAACCCAGCACACACAAAGCATGATTCATCAAAAGTGTGGCTTGTGCTTTTCACTCTTACATTAAAATCAGGAATTCACCAATAAATTAAAACTAAGATGTATCCCCAAAATGTGAGTTGAAATATTAAATGTGATCTATTTTATCATTTGGCCATCTCAAAATTGCATGGAGCTTCCTCATTTGATAAAAGTGCTTCTGTGTCATGCCTGGTATCTTGAAATAATTATGCACAAATAGTTGTAATGTAACTATTCGGAAAGATCTATTTTGCTAAGTAACATCTTATAGAAAGATATAAATAGGTTCATCGAAGTGGGTATGATATTTGACGCCACCTACTGGAGCTTTATAACTAATCCTTATTTTATTATTCAAGAAAGATTTTGATTTCTACTTTTGGCACTGAGTGATGAGGAAGGTCTAGGAGCTATAGTATTTCAGTACTGGATCTCTAAATTCTAATGTTGCGATAGAAAACTTAGCATTTACATCTGGTTTACAAGTTTTCTTTGCCTTTCAGATCCAAACCAGAGTGGAATGGGTTTGGAAAGCAACAGTAATTTATTGCATGGCTTCAGCATTTCTCTTTTGTGCGAAGTTGGAGAAGCATTTTTTTTTTTTTTAAAAAAAAGCAAAATCAGCTTGTTCTTCAGCTTGGAAATAGGGAAAAAAAAACAGAAGAAGTGTGCTTAAAAAAAGGTTAACTCTTTGCTATTTTGAGTCTGACAGCACTGTTGGGAAATAGAAGGATTTGACCTAATTCAAATATGGGAAACTTGTTGTTCCTTCTGAAGTCTAGCTCCCAGTATCTTCTGACAAAGTCATATTGATTGGATCTGGGGAAATTTGCATTTAAGCAACATGGGGGGTGGGGGCAGGATAGCGGAAAAAGAAATTTCTCTTAGTGTAAGACAATATTAGGTGGAGAATTATTGCAATTCATACCCAATATTATTGGCCTCATTCGGTAATAAACTGGTTTCAACCATTTAGAAGAATCAATATCCACTGAATCATCATAGAGTTACCATGTGGTAAGGTGGGCAGCTAGTAAATTTTATAAATACATAAATTGTAAATAAAAAAATAAAGATAACTAATAAACTATCTTTTTTCTCCCAAAGAAATATGACAAATTGGCAAGTATAAATCACATTCTAATTAATAAATTAAACTGGTGACTGACAGTTTTCAAGGACATAAAAATATGTAGAAATTTGGCTCAGGATCAAATCTGATGCAACAGATATAATTGTTTCTTTAAAACTTCAGAAGAATATAGCTTTCCTGTAATAAATGACAGATGGTGGGAATTTATAGTGTCATTTGCCTTAGAGCAAAAACAAAATTGAATGCCTAGTTAGAATTAGGGTGCTTGAGGAAAAAAATTGTCGTGAATTCTGATGCAAATTGATCTAATATAAATATTTGTAAGTATGTAACTCTCTCTCTCTCTCTCTCTCTCTCTCTCTCTCTCTCTCTCTCTCTGTGTGTGTGTGTGTGTGTGTGTGTGTGTGTGTGTGTGTAAGACTGTGAGTTCTAATTGATGGCTGGGTGAGGAAAGTAAAGGCTAAAGTTGTCCCAGTAGGGGTAAGAATATTTGGGGCTCTGACTCCTAAGCTACAAGAAGGGCTCCAACAGATCCTAGGAACAACTTCATCCAATCATCACTGTTGTAATATATCACTAACACTTCTTTCCTGGCCTTTAATGTTAAATATGAGAAAATATTCCATTCTAAACAATGCATGTAACAGTTGTCACAAAGTTAATCCTAATAGTTCCTAGGGATCCATCTGGACTTAAGAAAATCAAAATTCTCATGGCTTTTTGTCAAGAATATCCTTCTAGGTAGAATTTTATTTAGCCTGTTTTTACATATTCTGTGGTTTCTAATATCACTGGAATGGCTCAAGAGCAAATTCTCAGCCAAACAATGCTACTCCAGATTTTATCATTTAATGGATGAAGAAACTGAAGAGATCTATATTCTGATGTCATACTAGAGAAGCACCCAGTTGAAAAATATAACTTCCAATACAATATTTTAAAACTGTTCCTATTGTGTTGTGATATGCATGAAACTGGAAAATTGCCAAAGTTATGGTCAGGGTAGTTAAAAAAAAGTGATGCCACAGAAACATCCCATTGACTGATCTCACACAAACTGATCTGATCTGATCTCTCTCTCTCTCTCTCTCTCTCTCTCTCTCTCTCACACACACACACACACACACACACACACACACACACACACAGAGAGAGAGAGAGAGAGAGAGAGCTTCTTAAATAACAAAACAAAAAAGGAGACTAATACATGGTTAATAGGTTGCACCTTCTTCTGATGAATAGCTTGAAGTACTCTATGAGAAAATGGGCTGAAAGCATTTCATTTGAAGGTATTTGTCAGGTCTTATAACCAATAGTTAACATGTAAAATTCATACAAAACCAATAAGAAAAAGAGAGAGAGATAGGGAGGGAGGGAGGAAGGAAGGAAGGAAGGAAGATGCAAGCCTAAGAAAATACAATACAAGCAGTTAAGACTTCCTTTATGCTAATCATTTTCTTTGGCATTGATACTCTTGGTTCACTCCCTTATATCCATTATTGTTAAACTCCAATTCCCATCAGCCCTGGCTAAGGATATGAAATAATGAGATAACTAGCATTATCTAGAGCTCCAGACATAGCATCATATTGATACTGTAATCCACATATGCCACTGATTGAAATTATTGAACAAACCTACATTCTACACTTGCATTCTTACAAATACATTTGCATATAAAAAAGAAAAATGGATGGATAAGACCATCCCCTATCCAAAATATGGTCTCTAATACTGAAACACAAGCTTAAAGATGTGTAATACATATGTAATAATTAACTTTGATATAAATATAATAATATGCAGTCATAATTTGACGTGGTGTTGTAAACCGGCTATAATTCCACTTCTACCTCCATGCAACTGCAGCAGAGTGCTGACCAACTGCTAGGCAGTAGTAAGACAGTAGGAGCTATAGTGATTTTATCAGCCATTCTTCTTTTCTTTCTCTTGAAAGATAGAGCTCTGTGTGAGCTGCACAGCCTATGTTCCTTCCTCCAAAGCTAATTTGCTATCCTCAGGTGGGGTGAAGGACCTGCTGTATACTGTCTTTGCTAAAGTAAGATTTTTTTGCCCCTCTGGTTAGTGTTTGCTCCTGGAATGGGAGAGGTCGCCAACTTGTTGAGCCCTGACATAATAGCTGCATGTTTCAATCTAATGTATCCTGACCTGAAAGAAAGCTCATCAGAAAATAAAGCGAATTGTGTCAGTCTGGCTTCATGTAATTCTGCTACCGTTGTGTCAAAAGCACCAGAGGAAGATGGAGGGAGGAAAAGAGAGCAGTTAAGGCAATCTTATGTAGAGCCTAAAATTTGTAGCAGTGTTTTTTTTTTTAATTTCCCACAAAGAAAGCAGTCTCAGTGTGGCAGAGCAACAGAGTACATTTGGAAAATCTATACTTAATTTGGTGGCAGCCAAAGAAACAATTTTGTGATTTACAGTCAGTACTGAATGATTTTTCCAAAATGACACAACATTTCTTTGCTATGTTAAGCTTCATTGTTGTTTTGTTTTTTGAATCAACATTCCAATTCTTGACTCAGGACCACAGACTAAAGATTTTGATCATTTTAGTGAGAGTTTAAGAATTCTGTAATGATCTATACTGGGCCCTCATCACAGAATTAATAATTATATTCATATATTATGTTATGATTCCTTCTTCCTAAAGCAAATCAAGGCAAGGGAGGAAAAGGTAAAAGTTTATCAAATGGAAGTTCTGTCTGAAGCAACCATAAGATGGTAATTGGTAGAGATTCCTCACCTGGCTTGATTGACCCTATCAGATATCCTCGTTTAGCTAGGGATCTTTAGAAAGATTGCCAGCAATTTTCACTTCATATCTTACCATTCTTGGCATTAGAATGTATCTTTTTCTATATATCTAATTCTAGATATAGAGAAATGATATAAAAAGATAAATGTATATAGGTAGCCCTCAGTTTATGACCATAATGGAGCCTGCAGATTATGGTCATAAGTGATAAAGGTCATAAAGTGAATCACCCATGTGACCAACCCAATTTTACAATCTTTTTAGTGGTAGTCAATAAGCGAATGCCATGCTTATTAAGTGAACCAACTGTTTGCTATGGGCTGGTGTTAGCAAAACTTGGAAGCAAAACTCAGGTTTTGGCAAAACTGTCATAAAGTTTAATCACCTGACTACAGGACCTGCAAATGGCTGTAAATGTGGGCCAGTTGAAATTGCCTGATATACGCAGTCACATGTCCATGGGGAGGTGTTGGGCCATTGGAACATCAGAACTGGGTCTTAAGTACCTTTGGAGAGGTTTTACAGATGTCCTAATCTAGGGCTTGCGAGAGAGTGACTGGACTAAAGACACTCATCTGTTTGAAAGGATTAGAATTTGGGTTTTCTTGTTCCTAGCCCAGCTTAATCATAAACTGGAACCACTATACCACACTGGAAAGTAGGGGCATGAATGTGCTTGGGGGGGGGAGGAATGTGGGTGTGCATATGGATACACACACACTAAATGAAATATAATGTACACTATATAATTATGGTAGATAACATAATACATGGGAGTGGGTAGTACCTTACTAATAGGGTTGCTTGTGTTATCAGGAATGGCAAAGGATTATGGCAGGGTTGAATTATTTGGGGAACCATCTGTGTCCAATTAGTTCTGATAGAATTTGCATACTCCGGCCCCTTCTGTTAAATAATCTCATTTAATGGGACCCAAAAGATATGCTTTCTCTGTTGTTGTACCTGCCTGTGAAACAGCTCATCTCTGAAGTCCTGGCTCTTTCCACATGACCAGGAGCTCATTTAAGTGGTTATTGTGATTAATTGACACTTTATTAAATCATAGATACACGATAGCTTCTGCCTTGATATGTTTTAAATGCTGTTTATGTTACATTGTTGATGTCTTTCGCTGGTTGCTAACCACCAAGAGTTGCATGGTAAGTGGACCACCATGTCATCTGAATAAACAAATGACAATCAAATGGTAGCTACCATATGGATGATACTAAAATATACAAGTCTTAAACAGCTACAATTACAGTTAAAGTGATAATCACATTTTCTTCAAATCCTTCCATAAAACCTACCTTTTTCATACTTTACTCCTCATACCTGTGCCATATTACAAATAGCCCTATATGTAACTACAGTAATATGATTTCATGAATATCTCTAACTTCGTTTCTGTTATTTCAGTTGTACTTATTTCCAGATTGTAAATTGTCTGAGATATTTTTTTTATAATATGCCAAATATATGGATGGCATGATAACAACAAGAAGTGATTATATTTCCTTGGAGGTACCTAGAACTCAGAAAAGTGAAATATTACTTTATTTATTTCAACTTCCGGATTCACCCACCAGCTCCTCATGGTTTAGGTCACCATGTGTTATTAGGAAACAGAGAACACTTCATAGGGCAAAGTGAAAACAAGAAATAGTTCTTGATATTTAAATCAGGAAATTGATCCCTATGAAAGAAAAAGGCAACATTTAGATATCATAGGTTTCTCAATTAGTTCAATAGACTGTCAAGGACTTCTGATTTACAATTGTTCAATAGCATGAGGTGACTTCGTTCCCTACTTCCAAATTATACTGTACAAGTAGTCCTTGATTTACAACAGTTCATTTAGTGACCATTCAAAGTTACAACGGCACTAGAAAAAGTTATTTATGACCATTTTTCACACTTATGACCGTTGCAGCATTTCCATAGTCATGTGATCAAAATTCAGATGTTGGGCCACTGATTCAAATTTATGACAGTTGCAGTGTCCTAATATCATGTGATCATCTTTTGCAATCTTCTGACAAGTAAGGTCAATAGGGAAGCCAGATTCATTTAACTACCGTGTTACTAACTTAACAATTGCAGTGATTCACTTAACAACTGTGGCAAGAAAGATCATAAAATGGGGCAAAATTCACTTAATAAATGTCTCACTTAGCAATAGAAATTTTGGGCTCAATTGTGGTCGTAAGTTGAGGATTACCTGTATTGATTAACAAAGTTAGTCTGGACTAGCCATAAAATCCATTTAATTTTGGTACTCCAAGCAAGTTTTCTGGCTCAGAATTCTTTTATTCCAACTCTGTCACCAGTCTGAATTTGAAACAATGTTCCCCTCAGGACTTTGCTTCCTGCTTTGAGTGATTTAGCTGGGAGCAGTAGGAAATAAACACTTTGCACATGAAGTATACACTGAGTTATTATCTTCTCCCCTGTATTAATATCAATCATAAATGCCTTTCCAAATACAGGAGGGTCTCAAACAGGGTTAGAGTACATCCACAGTACAAGGTTGTTTAACAGTCATTCCTTTCTCTCAGGAAGCAGAAACTCAATGGAGATATCCTTGGGACGCCCATGAAACCACCCTTCTCAAGCTAATTTGGAAAAGCTATGATAATGAGCCAAATATGAAATTAATACAATGCTCTAGTACTGTATAGATCTCCCCTTTATAGAGCCCTCTGCGACAAGATTCTGAGTTTTGGAGAGTGCTGGGAACCAAACAGGACCATTTCAGCAATAGAAGTTTCTGCTTCTTCAGAATAATAGAACACAGAAAAGAATAGTGGCTCTATATCATATTATACTGCATTTGATAGTGTTATCTGCATTTCCTTAATTACAGAGATGGGAGAAATCTCTAGTGTTATTTCATCACCAAGTTTCTCGTTTTGGTGTTCACTCTCGCTCATTTCCACATCTTTTTTTTGTTAAGGTGCATAAAAAGGTCATATGAAAACATCCCTTGATATTTGTGTTGGTACACCTTTAGCACCTGCCCACACTATAATGCATTTTTACATAATTGTTCACTCAAAATCTACATCTTTATATGCTTTTTGAAAATTATTAACATTGTCATAAACATTTGACAAGTGCAGCTTATAACTACATTCTACTTAACGTGCAGGTATTTGGCTTTACATTCTTGTGGCAACATTTACTCTCCATCTTGGAAACTGAAGCCAATCATACATGACTTTCATTTCTCTTGGAACTGTATGATTATGGTGGTTAAACTGGAGGCAGCAAATATAATATGTAAGTGCCTGGATGATCAGACTGGGAAGGGGTGCCTGAAAAGGCAGATTTGTTGTTTCAGGGCTGTGGTCCCTCTCTTCCACAACCACTGGCATCAGAAGAAGCTTTTGTTCCACACTGAGTAGAAACTTTTAGAGGGCTGAGTTTGATGTAGAATTCTCCAATCTTGAATGTAAACAAAATGTCAGCTCCAAGCAATTTGATTAAGGTCACATATATTTTCAGCTAAAGTTGAAGCCTGATGTTTATTAAACATCCCCATAAATCATGGATAGACAAGTTGAAGCCACAAAACCCTCTTTTTGTGGGGTTCATAACCCCCCCAAGGAATCTCAAAGGAAAGAAGTCACCAAAAACTAACTCCCCAAATCAGTCATATGTGGGGGTGAGATATTGTTCCACCTTTGGGGCCCTTGGTACTTCCCCCAAAATGTTTAGTATATCTTTTGCTGTCAAAAAGTTTATCACCCTGACATAAATGCATGAAATGACAAATAAGCAGGAAAAAAAGATGAACAATCAACTATATATGTCTATGAATTACTCATCTATTTGATTTAAGGATTGCTACATAATACAAATGAATTTCTATCTAGATAACAGAAAAGGGGACTTTTCTTTTTATAATTGTAAAGTAAGAGATAATTTTTTAATCATAGTTGTATTTGCTAAAAAGAAAAATCTTCTATTTTTATCCTTTTTTCACTTTTCTTTTTCTCCTCCTTTCTTCTCTATCTCTATTTTAGTTTTTGTTTTTATCTTTAAAAACTTTTAATAAAGTATATATTTAACAAGTGCATATGAATTTCCAGATTAATAAGAAAAAGAGGAAAAACAGAACAATAAACCCCATGTCCTTTTTCAATTGCTCATAGTGCAATCAAATTAAATATTGAAATCTAAGGAAAAAGACAAGATGCAATTGTTGTCATGTTGTTAGAACCTCTAATACTATTTTGTTCTGTTGTTTAGAAATCATATAACCTGTATTTCAATAGATTCCCAAAGCAAGAAGCATCAATCCAAACTACAACTACATTGTAAGAATACCAGAGCAGAGAAAATGAATCAAGAAGAACTAGATAGCAGCCAGTAACAATAAATAAAATGAAAAGCATATTATTTACAGAAGGACTGTTTCAAGAATTACTGTTTGAAACAAACAAGATGCTAAATCTAGCAAAACTTACAAATAGGAGGTTTCACTATGGACAACTGTTACAGAAATATTTCATTCTTTGACAAAGTGAGTAAATTAGTGAAATGTGGACATAATATACTTGGACTTCAGTAAGGCATTTGACAAGGTAGACCACAACCTAATTCTTGGTAAAATAGAAAAATGTGGGATAGACAACATCATCACCAGATGGATTTGCAACTGGCTGACAAACTCAACATGTAGTCCTCATTGAAACAATTATACATCTACGTGGGGAGGAGTATGCAGTGTGGTACCCCAAGGTTCTGTCTTACATCCAGTACTCTTCCACATCTTCATAAATGATTTAGATAAGGGAATAGAAGGGAAACTTATCAAATTTGCAGATGACATGAAGCCAGGGGGAATAGCCAATACATTAGAAAATAGGCTCCCAATCCAGAAAGATATTGACAGACTTGAACACTGGGCCCTATCAACAAAATGCAAAGAGAAATCCTGTGCATAGTATAGAATAGATGGTAGCTGGCTTAACAGCAGTAACTATAAAAGAGATTTCAGAGTCCTAGTAGACAACCACTTAAGTATGAGCCAGCAGTATACTGCATCTACCAAAAAAGTCAACACCATCCTAGGCTTCATCTACAGAGGAATAGTGCCAAGACCACATGAAGTATTAGTACCACTATATACTGCACTGTAAGATCATCCTTGGAAAACTGTCCAGTTTTGGTCACCATCATACAAAAAAGATGTTAAGATTCTAGCAAGAGTGCAGAGAAGACCAACAAAGATTATTAGGGGTCTGGAGGCTAAAGATATGACGAACAGTTGCAGGACCACTAGTCTAATGAAGAGTAGTCTAATGAAGAGAAAGACTAGGTGACATGATAACAATCTTCAAATATTTGAAAAGCTATCACAAAGAAGAGAGGGACAACCTATTCTTCAAAGCACCTGAGGGCAAGACAAGAAGTAACAAATAGAAACTAATCAAGGAGATAAGCAACCTAGAACTAAGGAGAAATTTCCTGACAGTGAGAACAATCAGTGGAATGACTTGCCTTCAGAAGTTGTGAATGCTCCAACACTGGAAGTTTTTAAGAAGAGATGGGACATCTGGAATGGTATAGGTTTCCCGCTTGGTAAGGAAGTTGACTAGAAGACCTCCAAGTTTCCTTCCAACTCTGTTATTTTGTATTCTTATGTTTGCTCTTCAAAAGTACTGGTCTTAAGAATGATGGTACCATCAAAATATTTTCCATAGAAGATCTCCAAGACAGAGGAAGTGTCCCACTATGTGGAAAGCTATGAAACCATCCAAAAGATAAAGAGTATAATTCCTATTTTCCAGGTTGTGAGATGCATTCAGAGTGGCATCCCCTACTTCTGTAAACCAATAATTCAACTATGAGGAGGGTGGACTAGGAGTTCCACATTATTCCTGACTACTATTACTGTTTGTAGAAGAAGCCACTTAGCTCAACAGACCAACCCAAATATGATTTCTCATCATGCAGTTACTTTATTAATAACTCATTTTCCTCACTGCAAAATTCATTAATTGGTGGTGTGATTGACTCTCCGTGCATAGGGATTGGGAGAATTTTTAGAACCATAATTTCAGTGGGAGAATTTAGTCACAAAAGTATATAGTCTATCAGCAATATTAATATAACAGGAAACCCTTCTCCTCTCATGTATCCACACTTCCTATTGTTATAGCAACAGGGATAACAGAGATCCTATATCAAAGACAGAAGAAGGAAAAAAGCTGCTATATATACAATCTTATTCTGGCGTCACTAAACCAATTGGTATCAACCACTTGAAATGTGGCATATTTAGCATCTGAATAGTTTCAGGAATGTAGGGATCACAGCAACTTTTCTTAGAAAGAGTAATTGAAGGAAATGCTATGTTTGAAAGTATCATATCTCAAACTTTCCTTTCTCAAATTCTGCAGAATAATGAAACATAAACACTGGATAAATCCTTGAAAGTTTTCTTGATCAACTTTGATGCTCCCACTGGCTTTGAAAGAAAACAACCTGGGTAAAAACTAAAACTCCATATCTGCCATTAGTTTGTTTGATTATTTAAAATAATTCTAAGTATCTTTTTGGCACAAAAATCTAATCAAGGCTCACTGATAAATAAGAATAAAACTATAATAAAACTACAGAAAACAAACTGATTATAGAAGTTAAATCACTCTTCTAAAATGTTCTGGAATCCCAGACAAACAAATCACAAACTCAGAGGAAACGTCTCTAGAGCAATCAAGACTCTGGTTGATGTTTAAGTCCTGTGTTAATATACAGGCATTACATTTAAGAATGAGTCACTTAAGTTTCTTTAACATAATCCACTTGCTCTGTTCATATTAGTGAAATAAAGTTTTCCTTAGACTTCCACTCCCAATATTTCCTGTTCTATTATTCATGAGTTTAACTGTTAGATTTTTCCAAGAAAAAGTAATAAAACTTCCATAAAGTTAATATAATAATAATAATAATAATAATAATAATAATAATAATAATAATAATGAAGATAACAAAATACAAAGACCTACAAATAGAAATAGAAAGACTGTGGCAAAAGCAAGCAAGGGTAGTACCAATAGTCATAGGCTCCTTGGGCGCAATCCCAAAACAACTGGAGCACCACTTGAACACCATTGGCATTGACAAATTTGCTATTAGTCAATTGCAAAAGGCGGCCTTATTAGGACCTGCTTCCATCCTGCGACGATACCTGTAATACCATCAAACATCCACATCTGCCTATCCCAGGTCCTGGGTAAGGACTCGATAGGTAGACAAAATGCCAAATCCAGTCTGAACATCTGGCTGACTGTGCGATGATCGATAATAATAATAATAATAATAATAATAATAAAAGTTGGAAGTGACCTTGGAGGTCATCTTGTCCAACCCCCTGCTCAGGCAGGAGACCCTATACCATTTCAGACAAATGGCTGTCCAGTCTTCTTAAAAACTTCCAGCGTTGGAGCATTCACCACTTCTGGAGGCAGGTTGTTCCACTGGTTAATTGTTCTAACTGTCAGGAAGTTTCTCCTTAGTTCTAGGTTGCTTCTCTCCTTGATTAGTTTCCATCTGTTGGTTCTTGTCCTGCCTTTAGGCACTTTGGAAAATAGCTTGACTCCCTCTTCTTTGTGGCAGCCCCTGAGATATTGGAATACTGCTATCATGTCCCCCCTCGTCCTTCTTTTCATTAAACTAGACATACCCAATTCCAGCAACCGTTCCTTATATGCTCTAGCCTCCAGTCCCCTAATCATCTTTGTTGCTCTTCTCTGTACTCTTTCTAGAATCTCAACATCTTTTTTACATCGTGGTGACCAAAACTGGATGAGTATTCCAAGTGTGGCCTTACCAAGGCATTATAAAGTGATATTAATATATCACGTGATCTTGATTCTATCCCTCTATTAATGCAGCCCAGCACTGTGTTGACCTTTTTGGCAGCTGCAGCACACTGCTGGCTCATATTTAAGTGATTGTCCACTAGGACTCCGAGGTCCCTCTCACAGTCACTACTATTGAGCAAGGTACCCCCTATACTATACCTGTACATTTGGTTTTTCTTGCCTAAATGTAGAACTTTATGTCATTGATTTATAAGACACTTTCCCTGACTTGTGATAAACATGACTATGTAAAACTATGTAAAATAGTCTCTCAGATTACTTAGGAGACTATAATTAGCTTTTTAAAAAGCCCAACAATTTAAAGATAATAATTCACCATACAGAGAAGAAGCACAATATTTTTCATTGTAATTTTCATTTCTTTTCAGCACAGTACAGAGCAAAATACAAGGCAACAAATAAAAAGGAAATACTATACCATTAAGAATAATCCCTGTTATTTGTAGAGAAAAAAAGGATCAGAACAGGCTGGCATAAATGATGAAGGATATCTCCCATATTAATGGTTTTATACTGGATTCCTGCTATTTTTAGCTCTGGGGAAAACTCACCACAATAAAAGAAAAGTGTTGGTGAATGACAAACATTCACCCAGTCTGCCAAGTGTCTTAGCTACTAATACTGATCTTACCAAAGTGCACACATCTCTTCCACATCCCATCCCTAGCTCTATTAAATCAGAAACCAATCAGCAATAAATATTTACAGTCTCTAAAGACCTTACCATTTCTTGTATCCTAGGGTAGAGGCTACTTATGTAACCTTACTTGGGTCTCTTTCAATCTAGGTAGATTTATTTAAGAGTGTCCCTAGCAAATAGCAATAGTGGACAACTCCTTGGAGTGCTGACCCAAGACAATCTTCTCCATGGAGTTAAGGCACGGGTCTTCAAACCTGGCCCTTTTATGATTTGTGGACTTCAACTCCCAGAATTCCTCAGCCACGCTGGCTGAGGAATTCTGGGAGTTGAAGTCGACAAGTCATAAAAGGACCAAGTTTGAAGACCCCCTAAGTTAAGGGATGCAAAATAAACTTGTTTTCTTGCCCTACCACCCATATCAAAATAATCTTCCCCAAATTATAAGAGATTGTTCTAGCAAAAAAGCAGCAACATTTCCATAGAGTTTATGGGGCTTTTTGCTATGTGTGTATGTGTATGTGCATGGGTGGGTGGATGGGTGGGTGGATAGACCAGGTTGTACACCTGTAAAAAAATATGTGATCATGCCCTCTAGGTAAACCTAACTGGTAAAGTGGGCACTGAAACAAATCAGAATAACTGTGTTGGAAGGAC
The DNA here is from genome assembly GCF_016545835.1 of Crotalus tigris. Taxonomy (NCBI): domain Eukaryota; kingdom Metazoa; phylum Chordata; class Lepidosauria; order Squamata; family Viperidae; genus Crotalus; species Crotalus tigris. Next base: position 66,375 of record NW_024096961.1, on the reverse strand, counting down.
CAGAAAATAAGAGTCTCATCTTTCAAACTTAATACCCCAAACCCAGCCATTTGATTGAGCACATAAGACAGAAATCCCAAAGCCCCTTTCCTCATCTCCAGTAATAAAAACAAATAAAACAATTACCATTTTGCTGCCCATTCACAATCCACTACTAAGGCAATTGGCTTACTCTTTCTGAAGGCTGGACTAGCCCAGTCCCCACCCTTTTCTCTCTCTTTCTAGATCCTGTATTTCTCCAGCTGTGACCATAATACACTTTGATTTTTCTGACACTTCATGTTATAACATTCCCACATAAAAGGCATTTCTATTCCATTGTGAAACTTGAAGCTTCATTATAAATTGCCTTCCACTGCCACACCAGGCTGAAGGATGGATCACTTAGTTTTTAAGCACACACAGGCAAACCATTTTATCATTACTCTTTCAATTCCTATGCTGCTTTGGTTAATATTTTTAACCTCTGTCCATCCATATGAATTCTTACCAGTGTACAGATATAAGTGTCAGGGGACACCAAAGGGACTTCTTGCAGTGACTGTCTTTATTTCAAAGATTCTTAACATGATACTTTCCTCTTAAATCATTTTATTGACAGACTGAAAAGTTGCAGAGATGAAAATAGACATTTGTGTTCCCAAACAGTGAGACTGGAACCCTATTTATCATTGCCTTCTGAAACTTTTTTGGCCTAAAATTTTTTTGAGGCTCTCCAGGGATGGATTTTAAACTGTATATTTAGAACAAGGAATTCTTTCTATTCTCCAGTGATCCTGCTCCAGAGACTGGGAGTATATTTTGCCACACAATTGCTTCCTTTTTATGGAAACTATGACAGGAAAGGAAAGCTTTTTTTAAAAAAAACTTAATATGTCTCTCAAAAATAAGACTAGGGCATTTTTTACTATGTGTTAAAATATGGGAACCCTGCTAAACATCAGATAATATTAATTCAGATTCTAGGTATGACTTTAAACTGTCAGTTGACCATCCATACAAAGATTTGGGTGCTTATATTAACAGAAAAAGTGGGGTATAAATGAGCGGGTTAAAGCATTCTGGGATTTCTCAATAGAGACTCATAAAGTCTTGGCTCATGACACACCAGCTATAATTGTGGTTGAAAAGAAAAAAGTATGGATATTTGATGTGGTGCATTGGAACATCTCAAAGAAATACCATTTGCCTGCAAGGAAGAACTAATAGATAAACTAATAGACAAACTAATATAAAATAAAGAAGCTAAAATGCTCTGGGATTTAGAATTCAAACAGACAAGCACCTGCTACATAATACCCCAGACTTAACAGATGTTGATAAGAAAAACAAAAAAGTCTGAATAGTAGAAGTGGCTGTACAAGAAATGCTGGACAGCAAAATAGAAGAAAATCAGAAAATACAAAGACTTGCAAACTAGAAGTAGAACAACCATAGCAAAAGAAAGCAAAGACAGTGCCAAAACATCTGGAGCATCACTTGAACACTATCAACACTGACAACATCAGCAACAGTCAATTGCAAAAGACAGCCTTATTTGGAACATCCTATGACAATATCTTTAACAGCTTTCTCCACCAATAGCAAAATAAAATAATATTATTTACATTATTTATAATTATATTATAAATGAGGGAGATTGGCAGTTAAGAAATATGAATAAATATTAGACAGACAAACAGATATGGATGGATGGATGGATGGATGGATGGATGGATGGATGGATGGATGTTGGGCCATGGGGGAGAGGAACTGACCCACAAATGGAAATTGCTTCCTTAACCTGGAAATAAACCTTTGGATTTCAACCACAGATTATATACACAAGGGAAATTTAAAGATTGAAGGCCCACATTATTAGCATTGTTTACTTAGTGCTTCTTCTTCTTCTTCTTCTTCTTCTTCTTCTTCTTCTTCTTCTTCTTCTTCTTCTTCTTCTTCTTCTTCTTCTTCTTCTTCTTCTTCTTCTTCTTCTTCTTTTCTTCTTCTTCTTCTTCTTCTTCTTCTTCTTCTTCTTCTTCTTCTTCTTCTTCTTCTTCTCCTCCTCCTCCTCCTCCTCCTTCTTCTTCTTCTTCTTCTTCTTCTTCTGTTATCAGACGTTGGCGATCATGTTGGTGATCCTGTTTTTATCAGCAGCTGCATGAAAAAGTACTGCTGAGTTTTGTCCAAACCAATCCCTTAGATTTTGAAGCCATGATGTTCTTCTTCTGCCTGGACCTCGTTTGCCTTCAATCTTTCCCTGGAGGATTAAATGGAGTATGCCATATTTTTCTGGGTGTCGTATCACATGTCTGAAATATTCTAATTTTCGTATTTTTCTTTGTTTTTATTTTTATAAGATCTTCTTTCATCCATGAGATGAAGAATTTCCTCCGTCATCCACTGTTGTTTCTTGTGGTACCTACCCCTCTCTCTGTTTTGAATTTGTTACCTCTACTATTGCATTTTTGAATTTATTCCACATCACTTCTACATCATCATCATTCAGGTTGTTGGTTTCCCTTAAATGATTTTCTAGTTCTTCTTTAATCTTACCTCCATGTTTAATGATGAAGTCTCTGTCAATTCTTGGTTTAGCAGGGTTCGGGTTTTTCATCCTTTTTAGTTTCAGCTGGACTTCAGCAAGTAGTAGATTATGATCGCATGGTATATCTGCACCTGGGTATGTCTTTACTGATTTTACTGAATTTCTAAATCTTTTGTTTATTGTAAAATAGTCAATTTGGTTCCTTAGTACATTATTTCATGTATCTGCTGGTGAGCTCCAAGTGTGGAGGTGTCTTTTTGGCAACTTGAAAAAAATATTCATCACACATTGCCTATATTCCTTGCAGAAGTCTACAAATCTGTCACCTCTACCATTTTTGGTTCCTAAGCCAAAGTTTCCAACTATAGGAGCATCACTTCCTTCTCCCACTTTTGCATTGAAGTCCCCCATGAGTATTGTGATATCATTACTTTTTAGGGTTTTCAGTACACTGCTTATATCTTTGTAGAACTTCTCTACATCCTCCTCATCGCTGTCAGCTGTGGGAGCGTAAACTTGTATAACATTCATATTTACTGGAGTACTATTTATTTGGATCATTATCACTCTGTCGGATACAGGAATAAAGGACTTGATGCATTTATTTATATGATTATTTACAATTATAGCTACTCCATTTCAATGGTGTTTGCTATTCTCCAGCATGATTGGATGGAGAACCCAAGGATGGGTTGTCTTAATCTATCTGCTCCAATTGGACTAAGTCTGAAATTGGTAACGCCCCCTCTGTGCCAAGTGCACCCCAGTTTTAGACTTAGTCCTATTTGCTCTAAGACGCATTTTGTCTTCGCTCCTGGAGCAGAAGACTGTTAGATTCCATTTAATTGCTTAGCTCAGGCTATTAGTATTAATTGTTTTTATTATTGATTTGAATCGATTATTAGCTAGGAAAAAGGATCAATTAGACCAGTCTGAAGCCTATTTAGGCTGACAGACCCACACCCCCTCCCCCTGGGGGGGGGAAGTTTTTCCCCTTGTTCGTTTCCCTCAGTTAGGGACAGCAGTTCGAACCTTCAAAATCATTCGCTTTCATCCGGAGCTGCTTTGACGATCCTCCGACTGCCAGCTGATCGTCGGAGGCATTGCTGATCGCACTGAAGGCTCCGCAACGTCGTCGAGCCTCGTCAGGCCGGCAGGGAGCCTTCCCAGGTCCCTCGATCCCAGCCGACAGCAACAGGTGAGAAATTGGGCGCGGCCCAATTTTCGGAGCTCAGCCGGCCTAATCGCATGCCACCAGCTGCTTAGGAGCCCAGGCGATTCATCCGAACGAGGGCTCGTCGCAGCTTACACCCCGGGCCTCAAGGCCTCCTTCCAACGGCCGTTTGTTTTCTGGGCCTTTTTAAGGCGCCAAATTGGCGGCCGCCATTTTGAATTGCCTCCGGCGGCCATTTTGGGTGTGGCTCAGCCCGACGGCCATTTTGTAAAGGGTTGAGGCCAGTGACGGCCATTTTGGGAGTGGCGAAAGTCACTGGTGGCCATTTTGAGTGGGGCTGAAGCCTCGGCGGCCATTTTGTTTGTGGCTGAAGCCCTCGGCGGCCATTTTGAGTGGGGCTGAAGCCTCGGCGGCCATTTTGTTTGTGACTGAAGCCCTCGGTGGCCATTTTGAGTGGGGCTGAAGCCTCGGCGGCCATTTTAATTGTTACTAAAGTCATCGTCGGCCATTTTGTGCGTGGCTAAAGCCACCGGAGGCCTTTTTGGGTGTGGCCGGAGTCCAGGCTGCCTGGAACCTTCTTCTGAAGGCAGCATTCGATCATCGGTGGCAACGCTTCAGAGAGCAGCTCCGACCGGGGAGGGCCTGATCGATCCTAAGTGATCGGGGTGCCCACATCAGTTCCCCGCCCTTCTAGGGAACTGCAGAAGCACGGGTTTTCCGTTAATTTCCAGAAAAGTCAGACTGTACCATCAACTCGGCTCCTCCATTTGGGGGCAGTTATAGACACAGACAACTGCACGGTATACCTATCTCAGGACCAAAGGAACTCTATCCAGACTCTTGTACGTCGGATCCGAAGGGACAGAGTAGTCACATTGGCATCCCTTTCACAGCTACTAGGGAAGATGGTGTCCTGCGTGCAAATTGTGCCATGGGCACGTCTCCATGCCAGGGAATTACAGTGGCTTCTCCTTCCATTTCAGAGACTTCATACCAGCACATCCCACCAGAAGGTCCGAGTTCCACAGGCGGTGTTGAACTCCCTTCGTTGGTGGGACTCTCCGGCACTGTCACGGGGAGCAGAATTCAAAGAACCAGACAGGATCACCATCACCACAGACGCAAGCCTATTTGGGTGGGGGGCACACCTCCACACACGCTGGGCCCAAGGGCAATGGTCCAGGCAGGATCTAAAGAACAATATAAACTGGCTGGAGCTAAGAGCCATACACATGGCCCTAAAGAGATTCAGCAGCTTAGTACAGGGCCAGCACGTCCTGGTCTTAACCGACAACATCACAGCCAAGGCCCATATCAACAGACAGGGGGGAACGAGGTCCAAGCCTCTCATGCAGGAGGCCAGATTGCTGGGGTCTTGGGCGGAACTGAATCTTGCCTCCATCAGGGCGGAGCACATATCCGGAGTGGCCAACCAGCAGGCGGACTCACTGAGCAGAGCCACCGTGGACCATTCCGAATGGCAGCTGAATCTGGAGATCTTCAGAGAGATCGTGGACAGGTTTGGTTCCCCAACCCTAGATCTGTTTGCCTCCCCAGCCAACTCACAGCTTCCCAGATTCCTTTCCAGGTTCCCGTCCCCATCAGCGGAAGGAACAGATGCACTCCGCAGTCCCTGGCCCAGGGAACTGCTCTATGCCTTTCCTCCACTACCTCTCCTACCGGCCACGATCAGGAAGATCCTTCGCGAACAAGCAGAGGTTCTCCTGGTCGCCCCACATTGGCCGAGACGACCTTGGTTTGCCGACCTGATGGAGCTCTCCGCATCGGCTCCATGGAGGATTCCAGCCAATCGGATCTCCCTCATTCAGGGGGAGTTACATCATCCAGACCCTCAATGGCTCCAGTTAACCGTCTGGCACTTGAGAGGCAGGCCTTAGGCCTAGACTCATATTCGTCAAGGGTCATAGCCATGATCCAGCAATCCAGGCGACCCTCGACGAATAGAATATACGATGCCACGTGGAAGAGCTTCTGTAATTGGTGTTTAGCGCACAATATTGAACCCTTACAGGCTGCAGTGCCAGTTATCCTGGAGTTCCTGATGGATGGTCTGGACAAAGGTCTTTCCACAAGTACCATCCATAGGCAGGTAGCAGCACTTGCCACGGTTATTTCCTATGGCAAGGAGCCCTTAACACAACACCCTATGATACGCTCCTTCCTAAAGGGAGCTAACAATGCCAGACCACCAACGGTACATAGATATCCCTCCTGGGACCTTCATCAGGTTCTACAGGCTCTCATCTCACCACCCTTTGAGCCTATTGACACTTGTTTGCTCAAACATTTATCAATGAAGGTGGCATTTCTGGTTGCTATAACTTCAGCCAGAAGGATCTCTGAGCTGGCTGCCCTGTCAGTAAGAAAGGATCTGTGTATTTTCCATAAGGACAGGGTTACTCTCAGGTTAGATCCCTCCTTTGTGCCCAAGGTTAACTCCTTATATCATAGGTCCCAGGACATAGTTTTGCCGGACTTCTGTCCGAACCCATCTAATAACACAGAGGCTCAGTGGAACAGATTGGATGTTCGCAGGGCCTTATATTGTTATATACAGAGAACCTCATCTTTCCGCAAGACTGAGGCTCTGTTTGTGTCATTTCACCCATCGTCGTTAGGACAAAAGGTTTCCTCGCCCACTATAGGCAGGTGGATTAGAGCTTGTATTTCTCTGGCATACCAGACTCAGTCACTTCAAGCTCCCAGCCATATCACGGCCCATTCCACCAGGGGCGCAGCCACTACAGCAGCCTGGTCTACCCAGGCATCCATAGAGGAAGTTTGTAGGGCAGCAACATGGGCATCGCCCTCCTCCTTTGTCCGTCACTACAAGATGGATGTATACGCATCCTCTACGGCTTCATTCGGCCGCAAGGTACTAGAACACGCATTAACATTGGATGGGACCCAGGCCCAATCTAATTTCCCACCCTAGGGACACAGGGCTTTGGTATGTCCCATCCTTGGGTTCTCCATCCAATCATGCTGGAGAAAGGGGCGTTGTCTTACCTGAACGCGTTTTCTCAGCATGATGATGGAGAATCCACTCCCTCCCATTAGGTCAGTTGGCCTGGTTCCCATTTGTTCAGACGCGTCGGACTAAAGTCTGGGTATCGCCTTAGTCTAAAACTGGGGTGCACTTGGCACAGAGGGGGCGTTACCAATTTCAGACTTAGTCCAATTGGAGCAGATAGATTAAGACAACCCATCCTTGGGTTCTCCATCATCATGCTGAGAAAAGGCGTTCAGGTAAGACAACGCCCCTTTCTCACCAGAGTAGTAGATAGTATAATTTCCTATTCTACACATTCCATTTTCAGGCCAATGCATTTCACTCATTCCCAATATAGAGATATTATATTTGGACATTTCTTGGATAGTGTTGTGTGTTTTCCCAGCTTTGTATAGGCTTCTCAGTTTCCATGTACCAATTCGTAATTTTGGGTTTATCATGCTTCTAGCGGACCGGGAGATTCTTAGTACCCCTGTCCCATTTAAGGGGCGCCCGTACTCGGGGCCATTGTTAGGTTTTGCTGCCATTAACATGATTTTCCTGGGAAATATATAGTGTAGTAGTCTTCCCTTTGCTTTCTACACCGCTGTGCACATGCTGTTCAAATGGCTGCCACCACACCGTGTGCTGTTCTTCTGAATCCGTTCCAACCAATATGGTCTCTGCTTTCAATCGATACTGGGGAGCCAGCTGCCACTCACCAGGCCTGTTGGTCCACTGGAGGTATTTGATTCCCTCCAACCCGCTATTACAGTATAAAGCCATAATGGGTAGGGCCCCCCAATCCGCCACCCGGGGACGCGCTCTGTGGGGGCTCCAGGCTCCTCTTAATGCTTCTTCATTGGTCTTAATTGGAGATATAGTAAGTCAATTTGCAGATTAGTGAAATTGTTTTGAAGGAAACTTGTGCTATGTGTTTTATGTAAAGTGGGTTGAAACGAGGTAACCCAAACCTTTAGAATAGGACAATTTCTTTAAAAAAAGAATATTTTTCTTGCTGTAGATATAAACCATTTTATGGTAATTCCAGCAAAAAAAAATGTTTCTGAACACGTTCACATATGTTCTCCATTAATTAGGAAGAAACCACTGCTAACAACAAACTGTCCCAGAGTTGCCAAGAACTGTCAGATGAAGGACAAGGAAGACCACTGAAAAGACTTTGCTGCCTCCCTGGAGGAAAGAAGAGTCAGCCAGCAGGCAATGCTGGATTGTTGGATCTGGACATTGGATCAAGACAAACTCAGACTTATAGCTGCCACCCTTGGAACAGCTAAGTCTCTCACATTAGAACCCCAGGCTTGTTTAAAAAGAAGGGAGGAGGGAGGGAGGAACTATTTTTAGAACAATACTTTAAAAAAAAATCTGTAAGGGGAATGGTATCACCTCTAAACCCATAAGAAAAAGTATTGTGTTATGTTAAAGGAGGGGTGGACAATGTTCATCCCCAGAGCCATAAATACCTCTCAAGTTTCCTCTTTGCAACCCCTAGAACGTCTTCTGACCATTATTAAGAAACATATTAGAATTGGTTCTTACCCTTTGGATACATGAAGCAACATAAACTCTATCAATCAATCAGAATAGAGCTGGAAAGGACCTTGGAGGTCTTCTAGTCCAATCCCCAAGGATTGTATATAACTCTATAATAGGATTAATATGTTTTTTAAAAAAAGAAAGAAAAGAAACAAGAATAATCTGCCAGACTGGTGATGTTGTCTAGTTTGGTAACAAAACATCTGCAAGAAAACCACCAAGCTCAGAGAGTACTCAGAACCCCAGAGTTCAACCATGAGCTATAAATATTCTCTTCTATCAGTAATAATCCCCTTTCTTTAAAAAAAAGGGAGAGAAAAGAAGCATCCCCACATTATATCACTCTACTCTACTGTGGTCTTTGTGTTTCCAAAATGTATTAGCTCAGTCCTCAGAAATTATCCATCAGTTTAATTTGTACCAAAACTACTCTGCTCCTTAGAAGATTCCCAGCATGCATCACTACCTAAGAGTCAATTTTAGTGGCATATTTCTATATCTAGGATGTTTGCCCTGGGATTCCTTAAGTGTGCTAAGGCAGAGTTGAAGCTGGAAGCCATACTTTATTATTGAGTGTTGTCTTTCACTAGAGGGGTGGGGAAGTGACATCAAAATGTTTCAGAGGATTTTCAGCACAATATTTTGATGACTATCACAATGATGATCATGAGGACAATTTAATTTTAAAAAGAAGTTGTACTTATTTTATATGGTTTCAGTCTGAAATGTGGTGAAGATGGTCCAGCAATAGTGCTGAGCTAATAGCAGTGTGTTAGTCTTGAACTCCCTCACCCAAAAGACCTCCTCCTGGCCTTTGGATAGCTGCTTTTTGTTGCTATCTAATTTTTAAGGAGCACATTGCCTGTCATCCTTCCACCATTCCTTGTGCATGAAACAAGTAGGATTCCCATAGCCTGCATCATTTCCTGACATTTACTAGTTAAAAATGAACAGAACAGAAATAAAAATAAAATAATTCCAATAGCACTATCTTCTGGCCCATAGTATCAAGGTGTATGAGTGGAAGCATCACTTTTTCTCTCCATGGAGATAAATGAATCACACAGGGCACAGAGAAAATAAAACTTTATTAAAAAGAAAAAAAATTACTCGTCTACTGAATAAATAGGATGGCCATGTTGAAAATATGTAGGAAACACTGCCTAGAGGCAGAAAGATTTTTAAAAACTCAGAACAATGAGATAACATTTGAAAGTGACTCTGAGAGCTGACTTCCTAATTCACTAAAGGAGGAGACATAGCCCAACTGCATTTACTGACCATTATTAAGGTCAGTAATAAAATACTCAATAAAAGTAGTTTTAATCTTTATGTGGTATCAGTTTCCTGGTCTTGTCTACTTAATAGGACTGACAACTCCTTTTTGCTTTAAGTTTGATCATGCAGATAGTCAATATTAGAAAAAATAAATAACAAAGTTGTTTAATACAGTACCAGAAATCCAGTAACTGCAAGTGATTTGAACAAAAAAACAATAAAAATGATTTAACAAAATATATAAAATTAAAAATAAGAATTCCAGAAGACCACAAGATGGTGCTGATCTGCTACCATTGGTTGGGGAGATGCCCCAATTTAGTAGTACAGGTTATCAAGAAAACCCCCCCACCAAAGATGAAAGATGAATTGATGTATTCATGAATGGAGAAAGAAGACATCAGCTATCCTTGTTCAGTTTTGTCCAGAAACAAATAGTTATTTAGCAGCACAAATAAAAGATTCTAACACACTTCTAAATTAAATCTGTTTTTCTATTCCTACAGTATAGAAAACAATGAATCTGGGAAGAGATACTATCTCTATTACAATATTACCTGGAAACTTCTTGGCAATTCCAGTATAAACACATGATAGAGACAAATAGCCTTAGTACTCTTCTTCTTCCCAAGCATACAGTTTTATTTTCTCAAATATTTAACCACAGTATCCCCCAAAACAAAACACCCCTTAGGAAAGGAGTGGTTGAGGAATTTGACTGAGTACGTGACAAAGTCCATGTTGTGTCATAATCAATGCAGTTTGTCATTTAGACTTCATAACTAAGAAAGCCTAGACCAGGGGTAGGCAACCTTGGCTCTTTTATGACTCGTGTACTACAGCTCCCAGAATTCCTGAGCCAGCTTGGCTGGCTGGCTCAGGAATTCTGGGAATTGAAGTCCACAAGTCATAAAAGAACCAAGGTTGCCTACCCCTGGCCTAGACCTTTCACAGTCATTTGCATTATTATTTAGCAGATTGTTATTGGGTTTTGATAGCTTATGGAGCTCTGGAGAATGTGATGCAGTTGGAACGTGGATATGGGCAATGTCAACCTTCCCAGGTAGACCAGACAGGAAACACAATCAGATGAGCTAATTCTAATTTATTGTAAAGCTACATTAACAGGATCTTGCATATCTGAAGGTAGCAATCTTCCACCATCTCCTTTACAGCCTGAGAAACTAGGGAGGGTCCTTCTGAGTTTCTTCTTTCCCATTATGCAGCTGTAAGTCTATGCCCTCTCTTATTTGACTGTTTTAGGTAAGAAATGCTACTTAGATCTCTCAAGGTCTTTCTTACATACCCTTACTCCTACTGTAAAGATTTTCAAAGCCTGGGGAGGAGGTGGGTTATAAGTAAGTTGCAACCAGGCATCTTCAGTTGCATCATTGGAGACATTCAAGCAGTTATAAGATTCTTTGAGATAAAATAATCCATATTCATCAGCCCTTCAAGTTCATCCAGACAAAAAGAACAAACTATGGTTAGTAACATTACCTTTATTATAAGGTTATGTTTACAGAATCAAGTCTGAAAACAATTTTCTCCTTTACTTTTACTTTCCAGAAAAATAGGGAATGCCCTTCTGAGACATTTTCCATTGCCCTTTTCCTTCTGTGGGCTGAGATACCTAGGCTGCAGCTCTTCATCCTATCTCACAAGGTCATTCCCATGTACCATAACATAAAATTTGCAGTGATTCTAGTAGAGGAGGTACAGAGATCACTGTACAGTCCAGTGGTTTTGCCTGGTTTTCCAAATGATAAGGTCTGAATATAGATGCAAATTGCTTTATCATGGTCAACTTTTGTGCATTTGAATCTTAATATTGACTGGATATTCAGATCAGTTTAAATGGCTTTCTCAATGACCATCCATGCCATCAGCAATAATTGCAATTTGTGGTCACATGAACAAGTACACTGCAACCAGTTGTAGAGGCAAGTCAGTTAGCAAGCATCCAAAAAGCATTCATGTGACCAGGGGAGATGGCACATTTTACAAAAGATTTGCTTTATGGGCTGTAGGCACCTATGTCAGGTCCATCATAATTCTGAATGGTCATTAAGTGGTCATAAACCAAGGTCTATCTGTAAAAGTATTCTGCTATTGACTGTTTCTGGTGTTGAGTTTTTTGACTTTCAGTTTGGCCTATAGCCCTGATACTTCCAATGATATATCCTCCAAATAGGAACCTTGTTAGCTTTTGGGGATTAGCCAAGGTCAGCTACTTCGCTATACTATACTATACTATACTATACTATACTATACTATACTATACTGTACTGTACTGTACTGTACTGTACTGTACTGTACTGTACTGTACTGTACTGTACATATACATATACTCCTTTGAAATATTAATTTATTGGGATAGACTATGGCAAGAGGGAAACTGTGTTATAACCTTGGATTGAGAAGGTAAAATATAAATGTATCTGTAATTGCTATTAAGAAAAACAAAAGTAGCTTCTTTATAACTTATAAGCCACCAAAATTTGCTTAAGATGGGCGGCCATATAAATCTTTTAAATAAAATCAAATAAAAACTTTTTTCTTGTCTTTCTTTTTTTTTCTATTTCTTCCTTTACATTTTTTTCACTTATTACTTTCCTTTATTTTCTTTATTTTTTTTTTTTCAAAATATTTATTGTTTCTAGTCTCTTAAAAATATTTAATAAAAATTGCATATGAACTATTAATTTGTTTACAACTCTAATATTTATGGACAAAATCTGATAGACTTAGTAGCAATAGTCCCTTTTTTTTAAAAAAAAATATGTTTACCTTTTTCATCAATGATTGTGGTACAATATTGCAATTTCACTGATTATATGCTGCCAGATTATGTATGTCTCATTTCAAGTAGCATTTACTGGTATTTGAACTCTTTGAAGTTCAACTCTTTTTATAACTGTGATATCTTTCTTTCTTTAAATACTGTTTTATGAATTATCTTACCATGATATCCTTCCCTTGTCCTTTAAGAAGGAAGGAATTCTGGAAGGGATTCTTTTAAAGAAATTATTTTAAGGTTAGGAAGGGGGTAATTTTCCCAGTGCACATTTACCTGCAAATAAATGCACAGTATTTATTCTTACAACCTGCATTCATTTATGTGTTTGCAGTTACGGAAACCTTTTTTTTTTTTTAAAGCAACCTGACAAAAATCACCAATTTCTTTCACTAATACAGTGCTGTATTATGCTTGTGGTATATGCTTGAGCTATAAACACAAATAATAAAACACACATGAGCTTTCTAACTCCCACTCTATTCCACAATAACAACCCAATGCACTGATGTGTGACACTTGATCACATGATAAATACAATGCTCATAGCTCTGTATTGATTTATGTCTGCTCCCTAAGCAGCAATTACCTTCTAAAATATGGGTGTCAAACTTTCTGCATCATGTGACATGTTGTGAGGTATCACAATTTTTTTTGCATTTCCAGAGCTGGGGTGAGCGTGGCCTCCACATGATGCAACCAGCCCGCGGGCTGGCAGTTTGATCCCCCTGTTCTAAAATATCTGCACAACAGTGGCTCAGAAACAACTGAGGTTCCGGTAGAGATCCTGTCACAAGAAAGTTTATATGTAAAAATATATATTACATACAGCAGTGGAATTCAAATACCTGAACATCCGGTTCTCTGCATGGATGCAGGCCTGGAACTCCGAGCCTAGAACAGACTTCCGGAAGTGACATCCATGCACTTCCAGTGGGCCGTTCTAGGTCTGGGAGACCTCCTCCAGGCCTCTGAGGCCTAGAATGGACTTCCAGAAGCAGTATGGGTTCAGCCGGTTTTCCAAACTCAACAAAATTTAGCTACCGGTTCTACCAAACCGGTGTGAACCAGCTGAATCCCACCACTGATTACTTATGATAAGCACAGAGGTCCTTTTTGTCATTTTCTCCTACAATCAAACATTAGATGGAGCAGAATTTGTACAACTTTCCATTCTATAGCAGGCATTTAAACCAGCAGGCATTTAAGCCAATCACACTATTTCTGTAGGATAATGCTTAGAATCACTGCTTTTATCAAACTGTAGCAACCAAGAAGAATGAGCTCATAAGTATAAAAATAGAAGCAGTAGCTAAAGCTAAAAAATCTTGCTTATCTATCATGGTATCCATGCTCTGGAACAGCCTCCCTCTCAAAGCTGAATAGGCCATCTGGTTAATGGCTTTCCAGAAACATCAGTACATTAAGTGAAAACCAAATATTTTTGGAGAGTTTCTGATGAATGACTGTTCATCATTGGCTGATTGCTTCGTTATTTTATACTGTTCCTGTTATTTACTGATACTATATCTGATATTTTGTGTATTATTTATTTGCATTTATTATGTTCAGAATATTGTATTTTATGTTACATATTTTGACAGAGAGAGAAAGTATATTTTGCATATTATGGAAATTCCATAACATACAATATGATGTTTTTATTACTTTATTGGTGAAAGCCATTGTGTTATATGCAGTGTTCATGCTTTTGCTACCATTTTGGCTACTACAAAGTGGTGAAAAGCATTTGATTCCAAGTTTTAATTCTATTGAAAAACCTAGTAGGAGTTGGAGGCATACAAATGTCACCATAATCATCTGTAATGAGTAACAAACTGATAGTGCATGCAGTCTGCAAGGCCACTTGTAAGCTGTTTGTGTGCCCATAGACAGCCTACCTAACCCTGACACTTTATATAGTATTATTTCGAGCAAAAATTTAGAATACATCCAAATTCCAAAGAGTATTTTATCAGTAGATGATAACACCTTTTTTGTCTGCTAGGGAGGAATTACAGGGAGAAGGAGACGAGCAAGCTCTTAAGAAGCACAGCCAAAACAAAAATGTTCTGGCACACTGAGCTGGAAGCCATAGTGAAGTTATTTATCATCACTATGCATTTTCCTTCTCATTTGTGTACAACTAGCTCCAATGGCTCAGTTTGCGTTTTGGCTCCCAGACTAAAGCCAGGCTTTTGGCTATGCTCTCCCTTGGCTTTCCATTCACCCTTTCTGTCTCATCCAGTTGAGATGAGATGGGAGCAATCAATATAAGAACTTGATTGGAGAACCAGATCCAAAATCAAGGGAAAAATAATTCTATAGCCAGTCTAGAAGAAAAAGGATACTAGGAATACGATATAGTCTTATGTACACATATTGATTCTAGTGAGGCAAACCCTTGCACCACTTTTATTTCACTGTTGTTGTCCTTTTGCTTGCACAGAACAGCTTGTTACACACACAACACACACACACACACAGAGCCTAAAGCCAGCACTACCTGATGAATGCCAAGACATTTTTTTAATGCAAGAATTATTTTTTCTTAGTTGGCAAATACAGTAGAATTTCATTTACAATAAGTTGCGCTAGTCATGAACTTCTTTTAAGGGAGTATTTGTATGTAAGGATGGAATATAACATTTTTTAAATGTAGAGTCAGGTCATTTACCATATGCACTAGAGATGTAGTACTTCCTTAGTGAAAAACATATGAATTCTATTATGATGATTTATTATACATAAATCTGAAAGAAAAATTACCATTCAGGATGTTGGCATTGAACATCTTAAATCAGTGACCCTCAACCTTTTGGGCACCAGGGACTGGTTCTGTGGAGAGAGGTTTTTCCATGGACCAGAGGGGGCATGGTGTCATGTGCTGCCTGCATCCCACGGACGGGGTTTCCCTTGTTTGCACAGTCTGGTTTCTGGCATGCCATGGCCTGGTGCTGGTCTGTGGACCAGGGGTTAGGGACCCCTGTCTTAAATGCAGCCACAGTAGCAAAATCAAAAGAAGTCTAAGACTTTTGATCATCATCTTAAGAGTTTGAGTTTAAAAAAGTAATTGCTGCCGGCATGCAGGAGATGAGATAAAAGCAGTGAGGAAAAAGAGATATTTGCATTGCATCATTAAACTACTTCTCTTTTATGAGTTGACTCTAGTCTGGGTTAAGAAAATCTAGTCTGGATTGAGATGTTTTGGCAACAACTGCAAACTATTCAATCCAGAAAACAACTCCCATTAGTCTATTCCCTTGCTGTTCTGTCCTCAACCTTTTTATCCCAGGAAAGCAATTGCCAATCTTTTTCCAAACAGAAAATGCTTTCTTACATCCCTGTGGATCTCAAATATTCTTTCAAACTATTTATAACAGGAATGGTATAATAGTAGAGTGGTTATAAAACTTGCATTGTAAGTAGAAGGTTTCTGGTTTAAAAACCAACAGGTTTGTGTATTTCTATCTCTGTAGTACATATAGAGGTGTACTATATATATATATATATATACATACATACATACATACATACATACATACATACATACAGGTATGTATGTATACATACCTCTGTGTGGATTTTGTGGGGAAATGAGGTAGAAGGGCTTCATGCTCAACTCCCTAGTCTATTTCAAATGAGAAGAGAAGAGAAGAGAAGAGAAGAGAAGAGAAGAAAAGAAAAGAGAAGAGAAAGATATTGTCTTGTAAGTAATGCACAATAACCATGAATTCAGTTGAAGGGTGTTGCTATTCCTGCTAAATCCCCAAGAAAACATCCCCAGTGTTGTACTGTGACCATAGTTAGGGTGGGAATAATATCTCTATATACATAGAGGTTATTTAATATATTTAGACTCTGAAGGCTTTGGATCTGGTAGGCATTAGTCATTTTAACCCCATCAGAAAATTTTTAATATACTTCAAAATTTGGAAGGGAATTAATCCATTCTGTGTTGTATTAAACCTTCTAGAACAGCTTATACCATGTCATATCGAATGAGCATGTTTATGCATTTTGCATATGTTATGCATAATGAGGAAGATGAGGAAATTCTATGGAAAAATAGTGGAAGAATATCTGGCAAAGGGTGGTGTGGAAGAGACATGATGTAAAAGTTTAGTTTAGGATTGTAACATACATCAAATGTAAACTGCTATGTACAAAATCAAGATTTCATCTTAGATTTCATGGTTATCACATCAGAAGAGATCTTGGCATTATAAAAATACTCCTGGGTTCATCTTTTAAGTAGATCTTGCTTCTCCAGAAAATATTTTCAGAAAGTTTGTTCAAAGTGTCTCAGAAATAGTCCCTTAGGAATACTGAATAGGATATAATCTGGAGTACATAAAATATATTTGATGGAACATTTTATGCTACTTCAAATTGGATTTTTTTTTGTAAAGAATCCAAGGAGTTTAAAAACAGATGAATTGTGTGCCATACATAGTGTAAATATATACACAGATCTTCCTTGATTAGCTAAAACCTTTGTACTGTAAGATCTTGACTCTGAATGACTCCAACTTCACCTGTTAAGGTACAGTTGCCTTGATGTTTTCTAAATCTGACAACCATTATATTTTCATGTTGTGTGTGTGTGTGTGTGTGTGTGTGTATGCATGCATGTGTGTTTGCACATATAGGCTATTCAAGGATAAATTGTGAATCTGGGATCTGAGTTGAGAAGGAGATGAAAATGATCTTAAAATCCTAATATTAAACTCCTATTTTATAGAATAGAATAAAAATGAAATGCAATTGTAAGTTCTATTCAAGAGAGGGAGTTTATAGTTTATAGTTTAAATGTTGGTATGCAGTTTTCAGCAATATATGACTTTTGTTGGTTTACATCTTTGGGAGATGCAGCATTATTGTATATTGTCTCAATTTAGAGACAGTGAATGTGATATATCAAGTTTATCTAACTACCTTGCATGTTTTTTCTCATTCAGAGTAAAATACAACAATCTGTAGTATGTATCCATTCATTCTTGCAAGTGCATTGTCATCATTCAATAGAATTAGCTTAGTTGTACAACAGCTTTCATGTACAAATATATATACATTATTTTTTCTTTCTTTGTCTATGCAGTTCTCAAGTAATGATGCAAAAACCTCCTGATATATTTAAAATGTTTATTTGCTTCCCAATCTATAAAGATTAATAATCTTTATATTAATAATCAATCAAACTCACTCATAAATAGACGTATACAGAAGCATACAGATAGAAGATTATCTACATAAATTATATATCTTCCAACAAGTTACGCTATAAAGTAGTGTTGCCTTTGAGCACACATTAGAAACACAAATTGTGGGTGCCAGTAGGATGCTAATCTCCAACTAAACTCCATATTTTGGAAAAAGAATCAGCTACTCCTACCAATGAGGAAGAAACATAACTATTTCCTTGTCTACTTCAGACTTACTAAAAACCAGTTGCAATAAAACTTCCTTTTAATGAACTGTGGATACAAGAAACTAAATCTGCATTCAGATCAAAACTTCAGAGTAACAGATAAATTTATGTTTCTGAAGTGTGTCCAGATATTGACATAACTAACTTCATTTGCATAATGATGCAAATTGACACTAATGATGTAAAAGCATTCATTATATCATTACTTATTTAAATTTATAATAAATGTAGTGCGCTGTCACTAAGTGTAAACATTGTTCGTGTTAATTTATGACATATAAAATGATTATTATTTTGGGGATTCTGTATGTTATAAATGAAACCAACTGGGTATTTTTGCCTTTCAAAGTGAAGTCTAAAATTTAACATATCACGATTGTAAGATATAAAATTTTAATACGCTGTTCTGCTAATTCTAACGTTTTCATTGGTGACCTTTGAGAAGATGATCCATGTCTATAGAGTCTTTTTCAAACTGAGAAGAAAATTCCACAGAAAGAGAATACCATGAAAAGAAAATAGCAGGAAAGACTCTCATATCTGAGCCTTTCAGGAGATTAATTAAATCCTGGAAAATTATTACTAGTCTGCACCAATTGGACTCTTAGACCAAAACATTGGGAGAAGATAAAATTTGCTTTCAATAGAGGTCAGATTGCTAAGATTGGCCAATATGTAGAAAGATTGATAGATAAGTCCAGGGCTTTTCCCTCATAGAACGCCCAGAACGGAGTTCCGGCACCTTTTTGGGATGGAACCTTGTAGGTTAGGCAAGGCGGGTTGTATGACGTGTGTGAGTTCCAGCACCTTTTTTTTTTTTTAAAGAAAAAAAGCACTGGGTAAATCTGCACTGGATAAGCCTATTGATAAGACAAAATCCCCCTTGCCATTCCTAGACATTAGAGACCAGAAGAACTCACATACATAAATCTTTTCAGTTCTGAGGCCTTCACTTTTATAACCTTCAAGGCTCCACAAAGAACTCCTCATAAACATCTGCCTCTGGTTTTATGAAGAGAGAGTTCTTTTTATTGTTCCTGTGACTACTGAAGTTAATGGGAAGCCAACAATGGGAAGCCAACAGTGTGCATTACTTAAAGCGTTCTTTAAGAGGTTTTAATATTGCAAACGCCTGAATTTGTTGGCTCACATTTGCAGAAGCATGGTGTGCCTGGCTGCTGGAAACAGTTCCAAGGCATTTTCTTTCTGAGATGTCTGTGGTATAATAATCTTTTCCTGGCAGCTTGGCATCATTAAGGACAGGAATGCTCTTTTCTTCCTCTAGCATCTCTTCACTCCAATCTATTGAGCTGTCTCCGAGGGATATTATGGACATGCTTTACTCTTTAAAGCAGGGATGGGGAACTATGGCTGGCTCAGGAATTTTGGGAGTCGAAGTCCACAAGTCATAAAAGAGTCATAATTCCCCACCCCTGCTTTAAAGCATAAGGCAAATGAAACACCTACTTTCCAAAATGTGATGTGCCAGTCAAGCCAAAGAAATCAACTTCTCTGGACCCAAATAAAAGTGGTGGGTTTGACCTTTCAAGACCTCAAGCTTTGAGGATCAGGATAATTGATCTCCGACAGATTTTTACCAGTGGCAAATAAGCTGCTTTTCTGTGTTCCAGAAAAGTTACAGCTTAAGAGACAAGTATTCAAGGCAAGATATGACAAATCAGCCAGAGAGCTGCCAGAATTGAATATTGGGGAACAAATCCGTATGAAACTACTGTCTGGAGATTACTAGAAAATGGGTATCTGTTTACAACAGGTGGCACCACACTCCTATCTAAGTGGACTTTGATGGGACCCTCTATCATCGCAGTCATGTGGATCTGCATGTGGCTGAGCAGCCTGACTCTCCATATCCTGTGGACAGGCCAGACTCACCTGGTATTACCGGGCCACACTTACCCACTGACAATAGGGAATGCACAGTATTGATGCCACAAACCAATGTTAATAACAATCCTGAGCAAGCCGGTATACCTTACAGCAGTCAAACACAGAACCTCCCAGTAAATGGTGAGAAGAGCCCAGCAATCACAGCGAGGCCGGAGAAACTCTTAGTACAAAGAGGGCCAGTCTTCACCTGCAGTGGCAGACATTCACAACCACCCAAAAGACTTAAACTATAGGAAGTGTTGTTGCTAGTTCTCATCCAAAATGTCACAATGTTGTTTAGTTACCATGAAAAGGGGAAGATGTTATCGGTGTTATGTTGACCTTATTATGCAGCTCTCTCTCGCTCTCTCTGAAAAATATTACTGACCTTCATTCAGTGGGATGATAGTTTCCACCAAGTTAGAACTCACCTTGCTTAAAGATAAACCCAAAAAGGGTCTTGTGTTTGAGAATTCCTGCATTTCTACTGGGAAGTGGAGGCTATGAAATGCTTAGTTTAGCGTGATCAGGAAACAAAATCACTTGTTTGATCCAGACTAGAAATGGAAGAGGAATATTTTGAATGCAAATGTATATAATTTCACTTTTTCAAAGAAATTCAGGAAATGAAATGTGTTATTTATTTATTTATTTATTTATTTATGAGACTTATATACTGCTTTAAGTGCAAGCACTCTCTAAGCAGTGTACACCAGTAAGCAATGTATATATATATTTACATTGCCCCCAACAATTTGGGTCCTCATTTTACCTACCCCGGAAGGATGGAAGGCTGAGTCAACCTTGAGCCGGTGAGATTTGAACTGCTGACCTGCTGAACACAGTCAGCTAAAGTGGCCTGCAGTACTACACTCTAACTGCTGAGCCACCTCGGCTCGTTATCATTTGAAATTGTTTGTTTTTCATATACATACAGTGCTGTGTTATATTTTCTTTTTCTTTTTAATTTGTTTTGTGCCAATACAAAATAAAATAACTTTAAAAATTAAAATCATTTGAAGTACTAACTACTCTGAATTTTACAATGTAGCATATACCAATTCAAGCAGAAAATTAGTAAAAAGTCTATATAAAAATATGCACTCCTGAGAACAATATAAAATACATTGTATTAGGGAAATTCATTTGTAAATATTTGTATGTTGCAGTTAAAATGCAATAGATGTGTGTGTGTGTGTCTGTGTGTGTATACTATATATATATAGTAGGGAGAAATATGTACTAAATATTTTTAGAGTGAACTAAATAAAACCCTCAAATTCAATAAATCGTCAATCAATCAATCAGAATAAAGCTGGAAGGGTAACTTTGGAGGTCTTTTAATCCAACCCCCTGTTCAAACAGGAAACCCTATACCATTTCAGACAAATGAAGTGTCCAGACTCTTCTTAAAAACCTCCAGTGATGAAGCACCCACAACTTCTAACTGAACTTGACAGATTTGTAAGATAATGAATCTGAGAAATATACCAATCTCTAATTCAAACAGTATTATGTAAAAAATAATAATAAAAAAGAAAGCCTCCCTTGAGCTCAGCTCAATTGTTCATGACTTTATGGACATATCCATATCCTTGATTTACAACTGTTTGCTTTGTGACTGTTCAAAGTTGTGACAAAACTCCCCAAAGCTACTCACAACCTAGGTTTGAAGATCCAACTTCGCCTCCTTCACAAGATCACATAGGACTGCATTTTGGGTGTTCAGCAACCAGTCCTGCTTTGCAGCTGTTTGTAGTGCCCCACATCTGCCCTGCCTTTCACAAGGAAAGACTAAGATTCCAGACTAAATTTGTATGAAGTCAGGAAATGAATGAGATATAGTTCTCAGCAGAGTGTCAACTCCCTTGTGATACATATTCCTTTTCTTTTTTTTAATGAACATTATCTAACTTCCCATTGAAGACAATTTGAATATTTCTGTTGACTTTTAACAAGAATTAGATCAGGACCTAAATGTCAACATTCATCCATTAATATTTATTTAGTTGGATGTATGTCATGAAATAGCAGGAAGTATAGTCTGGCTAATGGCAAACATTACCATGACAATAATAAATCTTTCAAACTTAGTCAGTTTTCAACAAAAATTAAAAAAAAAAAACCCTTCAGATATAATAAAATCACTGTAAATATTTTTAGCCTTTTGGAAATCTGACAAATTATGTGGCTTAGCTTCTTGCCATGATTTTTTCTATTTCTATTCTACATAATGCATTTGCTCAAACACCTATTGCCCATCTACCTTCTTACTATGGGCTAAGAAGAGAAATTGTGTGGAATTGCCAGAATAGCTTGTTACAAAGATTAAAAGGGACTTTCTTGACCAGCAATGGAAAGGCTCATTAATATAGGATCTGAAAAGGCTCAACACCAGCACTTACAAGGAAAGATCTATTTCCTATTGAAGTCCTCTGTCTATCTTTAATGGGATCCAAACAAATCACAGCATGGTAACATGAAGTTGCAATACATTATGAAAGAAGAATTGATTCCTTCATTCTTTAAAACACTGATTCGTCATACCATGAATGCTTAGATCACAAGAAGCCATCCTATAGCCCTAGTATCATTCAATCCCTATATTCCTTCTTTGTACCTTGAATTTCTGGTACAGGAATAATGCAAAGTATTGTGGCACAGACAAAATTGGTCTATATATCTTCCTCAGAAGCCCTATCTCATAATACATTTATTTATTTTAATTATTTATTAAATTTAAAGACTGCATACAATTAAAAACATAACAACTATATAAACTATTGTACCTCAGTAAAATGAGGCAGATAAAATGGAGATAGAATCAATTAAAAGTTAAAAAGAGTGGAGGGTCTTGAAGGCGCTAAGCAACTCTCCCCTCCCAAGATTGCATGCTCCTCTGTGTGTCCCACATGAGTTGCCAGAATCAGATATTCATCCTTTTGTGAAAAGACAGTCAAGTGGGATCCACCTCACCTCTGGGGGAGAATATTAAAAGGGCAGGGGCAATGGCAGAGGAGGCTGTCTTCCTGGACCTGACTAGTTGAAATTATTTAACTGATGGGATCCATAACATAGTTTCCCTTTCTGACAGGGTGGAATGTACTGATGTAATGGGGAAAGAGGTTCCACAGCTAACCTGGCGTCATGCCATAACAGGCTTTACAGTCATAATCAACCAACATCTTGAATTGGACCTGGAAGCAGACTAGCACCCAAGGTAGTTCATGTAACAGAGGTGTTACATGTGCCACATTTGGGACACCCAAAATTGCTAATGCAGCCATGTTCTGTACTACCTGAAGCTTCTAGATGTACTCATGTAGAGCACATTGCAATTGATGCATCCATGTAAAGCACATTGCAATAGTTCAAAGGGAAGATGCCTGACTGAGAGAAGGGCCTCCTTATCTAGGAAGGGGTTGAACTGGTGGACAATACAAAGTTGATCAAAGGTTCTTCTATCCATGACTGCCTCCTGCTGCTTGGGCAGGAGCCAAGAATGCACAAAGATCCCCAGATTTTTCCTCTTATCTATCTGAAGTAGTGCAACAACACCCATATCAGAGATGATAAACTCCCAAATACAAAGGACCTCCCCCCACCCATCCACAACCCACTCCATCTCCTGGGGGTTCAGCTGATGCCTGCTGTTCCCCATCCAGACCCATCCAACCTTCAAGTACCATAAAAGAATACCCATAGTATCACTTAGTTCATCCCATGGAGATAGATGACCTCACCCAATAGTTTCATGTGGTTGTTAGAAAGGCATAGAGAGAACACCAAGCCCTGCAGCAACCCACAACAAAGTGTTGTGGGCTAGATGTCTTGCTCCCTATCAACACCAATTGGGACTGGCCTCAGAGGAAGGAGATGAACCAGCACAAAATGTTGCCCCCTCTCATTCTTTAGGGTTGGCCCAAAAGGATACCACAGTCAATGGAATTGAAAGTCGCCAAGAGGTCCAGAAGAGCATACATATTAAAATGGCAAAGTCTCAAGCTCAGAATATCACTTGACCACAGTAGCTTTTGTTATTTACTTTCCTGAAACAGAGGGACCCTACAAGGCGGATGTATGATGTTAGGTGATTGTTATTTTCCCTCAATCTTGGCTTTTTCTATTTTTATTTTTTATTCGTTTTGGGGTTTTAAGATTGGTTATACTGTTTTAATTGTTGCTGTCTTTGTATACTGTCCAGAGTCACATGATGTGAGTGGGTTACATTAACATAAAATATGAGAAGTTTTTTCTTGAAAAGGTTGCATGTTTGGCTAAACTTTGCTTTTGGTCTTTTTCTTGACCAGATATCACTACACAACTCAATCTCCAGTAATTGTGACACTTGAACTGTGTGAAAGAAAAAACAACAAGACGGGTCTTCAGTTCTCTGAACCAAGTTTAATTCAGACCTCCCATAAACAAAAGTGAATATTCATAATGATTTCTTCATCCAAACTTTACAAAGCTAAGGTATCTTTCCCACATCATCACAGGCTACAAAAGTTGGTTTAATGGATAGAAAACCTCAAGTTCAAAAATGAAGCAACAACATCTAAAATAATATTTTTTATTTTGATAAGAAGTCTTAGGATTAATGTTGTTTTATCATTCTGATTGTGGGTGAAAGGGCAGGAAGCAGAGGGACAGGATGGGCTTCGAAAGCTAACTAAGTCCTGTCGGCACTTGGGGGAGGCAAGGTTTGGGTAAAAAAATCCGTGGAATGGGGAAATGGGCAGGTTCAAGTCTGCATCCTGCGGATCTCCACTTTCCCCTGAGCGTGACACCTCTGACACATTCAAAGCTTCTCCAGCTATTTTCCAGCCAGGAAGTTTAAATCATGAGCCAGCATTTCAGAGGAAATTGAAGAGAAAAATGGTTTTTACCTGTATGCATGTAACCCTGGAATGAAAACAGTGCTAAATTACAAAGAAAATATAATGTAATCTATTTCAGACAGAAGATTAATATTGTTTTGATCTATAACCAAAAGAAGAAGAAGCTGGTGGTGCTCTCGCATGGTGGGAAAGCTGTTCTCTTAAAATGAATGGTTTTACAAAATCCTCCAGTCAAATTGAGGGCAATTATGCATTATTTGCATATTATATTTGCATAATATAAAGAAAGAACTGAACACTTTATGACGCTTAACAAAATGGTGTCATGTTTGCCGGATACCTTTATGAACTGGATAAAATTCTCTCTCAACTAAATGACAGGGTGTGTGAGTGATGCTTTCTAGTTTAGTTGATAGTTTAAACTGAGGCTTCAGTAAGGGACTCCACACTTGGTTTGCCCCAACCCTTGTTCCTTGGATTGTTTCCTACTGTGGCTAATCAAAGTTAGCTAGGTGGGTGGGTCCATGGAGTGTTTCTTTGAGAAGAGGATGGTGTTCATTGACTTTGAATGAAACACTAGTAAACTTCTTTTAGATGCTAGCCTGTTTTGACATTCCCTTTTGGAGGGCTGGATCAAATAGACTGATTTGATTAGCTCTCAAGTTACGCTTAGGGTTGGAACCAAAATTGCTTTAATAAATGTGATAGCTTCTCCAGGATCTTTTGGCACATTTTGATATCATCAGCCATGATTATTCTCCTGAAAAAACTTTGTCAGATAAGAGTTGAAACTATAGTTATAGCAGTAGTTTTTTCCCCCTTCAAGTCTATTTCTAAAAAAAATAATACCTTAGTGAGGAGAGCATCCTATCTTCCTGTAAAGCTTTAATTGAAAGATGCCATTGAGTTCCATCTTATTTCATTGGTTGATATAAGCCAGCAGGTGAGATCATCTGAAGAATTTAGTTATGTGCCATCAATATGTAGACAATCTCCATTCTATTCTATCTGAATCCATAATTAATGGCAGAAACTGAACCAGTATCTATTCTAGTCAATAATGGAATGAATGAAATCCAATAAACTGAGACTGAATCTTAATGAGGTGATACCTACATTTATTGTCAGATTATTGTTTTAATTTTGTATGCCGCCCTGAGTCCCTTGGGATTGGGCGGCATATAAATTTTAGAAATAAATAAATAAATAAAATTACTGAGTAGTTCCAAGTCTAGAAAATGAAGAAAATGCCACTTTCTGAAAGGAATTGGTCTCACTTGAAGCATGGAAGATAATCTTGGGTCCAACCTATCATAAAAGACCTAGACCAGTGGTGGCGAACCTATGGCACGGGTGCCAGAGGCGGCACTGAGAGCCCTCTCTGTGGGCCCAAGTGCCATTGCCCCAGCCTTGCCTCCCCCCATGATCCCCTCCTCACCAGCAGTCCCCCTGGAGGAGAGTCACCCCCAAGCGTGGCCCACATGGAGCAGTGCAGCCAAGGACATGGCAGCCAGGCAGTGTAGACAAGTCTCTGCCCTCATGCCCCATCATGCACAGTTGATGCTGCTGGGTGCAGGCAGAGGGTGTGGCTGCCATTGCGCTGCTGGGCTGCCTGGGCAATCTGCAGTGGGCCCTGGAGATGATGAGTGGCTCTGCGGGCAGGTGGGGTGGAGGCAGGGCAGGGGGTGGAGCAGGGGTGGGGCCAGTTTTTGGGCACTCGGTCTCTAAAAGGTTCGCCATCACTGACTTAGACAATCATTAGAGCTGAGTGGAAGCTTTCAATTCTGGCCAATTGAACCGTCTAATTCTTTTTTGTATTAGAATCCCTTGACCATACCTTAGTAACTTCATATTTGAACTACTGTGGTGGTGGTGATGATGGTGGTGGTGGTGGTGGTGGTGGTGGTGATATAATTACTGTAACTATTCTACATGAGGCTCAGTTAAAACGACTTGGAAGTTTCTCTTGGGAAAAAGGGAATGTAGCCAACTTCCCCTTGAGTGACACATGAAATTGGAATCACTGCCAGATTTTGGGATGGGCTTTATCACACCTTAAATGATTTAAGACTGAAATTGCTTTTAAAAATCCTGGTCTGGTTATGTACCAGCAATGCCTCTGACATTTCTGGAAGAAACCACCTTGTAGTCTCACCACTGTCTTATATTTAAGTAACTAGAAATCAGGAAACTTCTCACTTGTAGTATTCTAAAAATGAAAACTCTCTGCTTTTGAGAGTCTATTAAATATCCTCAGAAGTTCAACCAATTGCAAAAGAAGAACCTCTTTATCCAGGCCTTTGAATTCTATTGAAGTGGTTTAAGGAGATCTCTGCAATTTCTGTTTTTTGACTGGATAATGGAGTTGTATTTTGCCAGGGGCTGGATGTAGTGTATATTTTTAAGAGATTTATATATATTTAATGGATCAATCAATCAAATGACATGCAATTATATATTATTTATTGATATTGTGTTCACCATAGTTATCCCTCTTGAAATAGCTACCACAACTTAGAAGGGATTCAGTTTCAGATTCAGCGGCTATTAATGACCAGTATACAAAAGGATAAATCTGAACAGAAATTATATTATAGAATTCTACATTTCAGAATAATTATTTAGTTTTCTTTACATGTTTCCCCCCCATGTGGCAAGTATCCATCCAAGCTGATTGTCTTGAGACTCTCTCAGAGACACCAGCTTGAAACTCGATATGGTAATCCCTTTTCTGGGAAGAAAAGGAAAATAAAGTTACTCTTCTCCAAATCTGGCCACATTAGGTAGGAATTCTGGGAGTAAAAAATCAATACTTCTGGCATCGAGTTAAAAAAAAAGACTACTTTATATTGTGTGTCTTCCGGATATTAAAAGATTTCTACTTCTAACTGGGCAAAAGGGGAGGACTCAGAAATCTGGCTTATTCCTAATTCATGTCTATGTCTGCACTCAGATTGTTTCAAACAATTATTCCAACCATACATAGAAGGCTGACTCAGATTTCATTTTCAGTCCTTGGCATTTTCAGCTTTTTTTAAAAAAGGAGATATAGTAGCAAAGTTGAGAAAGAACCTGAAGATTCTTTGCTGCTTTTAGAAATATTGACTTAGGATAAGCAGGTTCTTAGTATCACTGCCTTCTATAAACATTCATGCTTTTGCATGAAGCCAGGGAGATGATTTCATTTTGATTAAAGATTATTCTCAGTCAGATGATGCTCTACTAGATGCCAGATAACCAGGCCAATCCGAGACATGGATTTCAAAGCAACATGATAACACCCATCAATCAGCAGCATTCAAACTCTCTCTCAAAATTAGTAGACTGCCCTGTAAACATGCTACACCCAAGATCCATGTTTTCATTCCTAAAAAAACAAAAGACCTGACGGGACAAGGGGGCTGGTGCAGATTATCTTAGCCTAACGAGTGGCTCCTATATTTACATCCCTGTGGTTGTTAATTTGAGATGCCTTCTATTCCCCCAACAGTGTTGCAGGGGAGAGAATGTGTGACCTTTCAGATTGTTTATACCAATCAACAACAACAAAAAGCCCCACATTGCCAGATTCCAAGAAACATGAAGCTGTCCTGGCTGGGGATAAATGGGGAAAGGGGAAGGGAACGTTTTTGCTAAAAGAGAAATGGGTGACAATCAGGGTCATGGGTTCATAGACAGGATGGCCCATAAGCTGGATAAAAGTGCAGATAAAATAGAAAAGCCCTTTCTTGCCTTGTTACCACATAACATTTTAAAAGGGAGACACATTCAGAACACAATTGGGTTACTGCCATCCCCAATTATGATTTTCCTCCTTTACCTTTTACAGGTAAGTAATTTGTGCTGCTGCATCAGTCGTTGCTAGCACAACCAGTCTTCAAATCTCCTTGGCTTTGGAGAGAACTCAGAGAATATTTATACTCCAGCTAGTGTATCATGATAAAATGTTTGCCTGCTTCTTTGAATCTTAAACACTACAGGTAGTCCTCGAGTTATGGCCACAACTGACCCCCCCAATTTATGTTGCTAAGTGAAACATTTGTTAAGTGAGTTTGCCCCATTGGACGGCTTTTCTTGCCACAGTTGTTAAGTGAATCACTGCATTTGTTAAATTAGTAACATGGTTGTTAAGTGAATCTGTATTTGCTTGTCAGAAGATCACAAAAGCTGGTCACATGACCTCAGGACACTGCAACCATCATAAATATGAACCACTTGCCAAGCCTATGAATTTTGATTATGTGACCATGGGGATGCTGAGGAAAAATAGTCATAACTCAACTCACTTTTTTCAGTGCTGTTGTAACTTTGAACGGTCACTAAATGAACTGCTGTAAGTCAAGGACTACCTGTATTACAACAAAGAAGTGCTGGTGCAGACATTCTCTGTAAGGACCTACCCACAGAATCTCCCTCCTCAGATCTGGATGAAAGATTCCAGAGTTCTGTGTAGGATAACTGTTGGCTGTTTTAGCCTGGAATGAAAAATCTGATATATGAAACAGGAAAGATACCAGGTGATTGGCTAAAATCAACCTTTGTGACAATCCCCCCAAAAATAAATGCAAAGAAGTGTACCGAACACAGAACAATAAGCTTAATGAGTCATGCCCTGAAAATATTCCTGAGAATAATTCACACAAGAATGTACAACAAAATTGAAGAGTGTCTAGGTAACACACAATTTGGTTTCAGAAACAATCTTGGTACACGAGATGCGCTGTTCAGCATTCAGGTTCTTGTACAGTGTTGTAGAGATGTCAATCACAGTGTTTACATGTGCTTCATTGATTTTGAAAAAGCTTTTGATAAAATAAGACACAGCAAACTATTAGAAATCCTGAAACAAGGGGGACTAGATGACAAAGACATCCAAATCATAAAGAATCATATTGGCATCAGGTAGCAAATGTGAGACTAGGCCAAAAATACTCAGCTGATGCAGAAATAAGAAGAGGGGTCAGACAGGGATGTATTCTGTCTCCACTGTTGTTCAATATCTACTCTGAGTCAATCTTCAACGAGGCACTGGAGAACATCGACGCTAGCATCAAAGTAAACGGTGTTTGGATCAACAACTTAAGATATGCTGACGATATAGTTCTGCTAGCCAGTAAGCATGAAGACCTTCAGCTCCTCATCAACAGAGTCACAGAAATATCTGAAAAATATGGCTTGAAGCTTAACACCTCAAAAACCAAGATCATGGTCATCAGCAAACAACCCGTTAATTTACCACCAATAAATTCAGAAGGAATACCACTAGAAAAAGTTGAAAGGATCACGCACCTCGGTTCCAATTTACATGAAAGCTGGGACATGACCATTGAAATAAAGACAAGGATAGAAAAAGTCCGAACAGCATTCTTCAAAATGAAAAAGGTCTTCTGCAGTCACAACATAAGCTTAAGACTGAAAATCAGGCTTGTCAAATGTTATATTTTTTCTATCCTGCTCTATGGAGTAGAGAGTTGGTCTCTGACAGAAGGCCACCCAAAGAGACTAGAAGCATTTGAAATGTGGATTTACAGATGGCTGTTACGTATAAGCTGGATTGACAAGATCAGAAATGAGGAGGTGATAAGCCGCCTGGGAAAGCCAAGGGAAATCATCAAAACAATTAAAAAATGAAAATTAGAATATTTCGGACATGTGATGCGACACCGAGAAAAATACGGCATACTCCATTTAATCCTCCAGGGAAAGATTGAAGGCAAATGAGGTCCAGGCAGAAGAAGAACATCGTGGCTTCAAAATCTAAGGGATTGGTTTGGACAAAACTCAGCAGCACTTTTTCGTGCGGCTGCTGATAAAAACAGGATCGCCAACATGATCGCCAACGTCCGATAACGGATATGGCATAAGAAGAAGAAGAACTATATTTCTAAGGTAGCCCCAACTACTTCCACAGATATGGTAGGATCATTTCATTGAATATAATTTTTACAATTATGCTTTGATTCTGAGCCATCATATAGATGTTATGCTTTAGTCATCAGACTGTCTTTATCACTCATTATTTATTTGTTTGTTGCATATTGTAGTTATGATTAATTTGAATCTAAAGGACTTTTAGTTTTTCTTTTTTTCCATTCTGCATTCTTTTCCATTTTATTTATTTATTATTATTGTTGGTAACCTATCGGTGGACAAAGTGTGCACAAATCTGCTTATCTAATACATATATGATACTTTAAAAATTATGGTACTCTTTAGAGAACAGGAGTACATGGTTTGATATTCCTTTCTTCCTTATTTGTGTGAGTAGAGGAAACAAATGACTCTGGAGCTGCCCTTCAGAAAAAGCTTTCAGTGCCACTACTTGCTTAGTTTTCATAACACTGTGGTTCTCAGTGATCACGAAGGTGGCTGAAGAATGAAAAAAGAATAACCACTGCTAAATGCAAGAAAAATGATAAGAATTTGTGAAGCTTATACCAACATTTATTCAATAACCTTCAAGAATCCTTTTCCATTGCCAGACTTAGCCACAAAGGGAGGCCCTCTGCTGTTTGGTTATCCCACATACTTAGCTTGGTTAAAAGAGGCTTAAAGAGGGGAAACAAATTATATTCTAGGCACTAAGAGGGAATATATACTGTAAAAATACAAACTTAATATATGCCTGAGTAAGATTGTAGTGACAGATTGCAACATGCAATGTTATGGCTGTATCTTCTTGCTCAAAGATCAGCAGCAGTGGCAGGAAAGGTTTGTTAAGAGATAGCCACAGTTACATGGGATCATGAGCCTTGTGCAAACTTTTGGGCTTCGCTTTATCGCATGTTCCCCCCTCAAAGTTGCTTTATGAAGTAATATAGTCCATTGTTTTTAAAAGTTAACAACTTGTGATGAGTTGGTTCTCCTTGCTCTCAGTCTTCTTACTCTTCAGATGCTGAAAACAGTCCTGGACAATTGTTATTAGAGGTTGTGAAGGAGTATGAAGCACAGTGGAGGAAATATATTTTCTCCAGATCTGATTGCTCATCTGTGTGTTTGTATGCAAGTGTCTTTGATCTGTCTGTCTGTCTGTCTGTCCGTCCGTCCATCCATCCATCTCCATCCATCCATCCATCCATCCATCCATCCATCCATCCATCCATCCATCCATCCATCCATCCATCTATCTATCTATCTATCTATCTATCTATCTATCTATCTATCTATCTATCTATCTATCTATCTATCTATCTATCTATCTATCTATCGTGTCCTGAGCCTGCTGAAGTATTCAGCAGGCTCAGAAATGTTGCAAACGGTCCTGGGCAAACCAAAAGCTGCCCGGGACCAGACTAGCTGGTGCCAGCCTTGTGCACATGTGCAAGGCGCGAAATAGCCAGATTCCTATTGGTTGTTGTTGTCTGGGTTCAGGACACTATAAAAGGCCTGCATGCCTTTTGCTGTTTGCTGGTTGTAAGAAGAAGATCAATAAGAAGCTTGTTGTTCACAATGTGCCTTCGTGTGATGCCTGAATCCCCAGTACATAAAACTGGTGACGAAAGTCGGATCCCTGCAAGCAAGAGAAATAAATAGGACTCACTGAGAAAGTCCTGAAGACTAGGAAGACGGCATCCTGCATTTGCGACTCAGCCTGCCAGTACAGCATCACTGGAGGTGAGTTCAGCAAATGGACCCTTTCCCCAACTACTAGCTTGCAGAGGAGGCAATTAGCGAAGGCAGTAAAAGTTTACAATGTCAAAAATTGGCCACTTGACAGACTTTGATGTCTCCTACCCAGACTGTTGGAATTCGTATGTAGCAAGGGTGGAGAACTACTTGAGAGTTAATCAAATCAGAGAAGACAGCCTTAAAGCAGCAACACTTCTGTGTGTCTGTGGCCAGCAAATGTTCGACATTGCTGAGAACCTGGTGGCCCCTGCACTTCTGGAGTCAGTAACGTATGCTGACTTGAAGAAGATGCTTAAAGAACATTTCCAGCCTAAACTTTCTGCCATTGCTTGGAGACATGCGTTTGAGCAGAGAGACCAGAGGCCGGGTGAATCTGCTGCAGACTTCATTGCTGCCTTAAGACAAGTGGCCAGGCCTTGTGAGTTCAAGGACCTGGAAGAGAGGCAATGAGATCGTTTCATTTGTGGTCTACGAAGTAGAGAACTGAAACAAAAAATCTTCACCAAAGAAAAAGTATCGTTCCAAGATGCCTTAAGAGAAGTTGCAGCTGAAGAAGCAGCAGGCGGCGCTATGAAGGCTTTGTGGCTCACCAGAAACCCTCCAGCCACTGTGACCGTCCATCAAGAGGTTGCTCAAGAAGATCCAGAATCGGATCCTGAAGAGGAGGTGGACAGACTTCAATAGCCAGCAGAGAGAAGGCCAAAGGGATGTCCAGACAAGGCCCCAGCATCTCCTCAGTGCTTTGGGTATGGAGGACGCCACAAGCGAGCTGACTGCAGATTCTGCTCTGCCGTTTGCCGGATATGTGGCAGGCAAGGCCATATTGCCTCCATCTGTTTGAGTCGCCAGAAGGTCCAACCTTGGGAAGAATTGCTTCAGAAAGGTACCAGGGTCCCCAGCCAACACAGGGTGGGTTTCTGCGCATCACGCAGGAGTATTCTGAGGACAGGGACACACAAGCCCCTTAGGAAAAAGCTTTGCATTGACATGAAGTTGCAAGGGGTTCCCTTATCGATGGAGTTGGACACAGGGTCTGTTCTATCAATCATTTCACATGACACCTTCAAAAGAATTTGCAGCAGTAGTGGCCTTCGAGTCAAACTCAGGCCATCAAACTTAATCCTCACTGACTTTCAGAATTCTAGAGTCAATGTGAAGGGGGAGGCTATGCTCAAGGTGCAGCGTAAGGCCTTTGAAGGCCTACTAGATGTGATGGTATTTGGGGGTGATCACACGAGTTTTATTGGCCTTGATTGGTTTGAGGCCCTGGGAATCCAAGTTACTGGGCTGTACAGCTTGCAAACGCCAGGCCTTGCAGAAGTCTGCAAGGAGTTTGCTGATGTGTTTAGCTCAGAGCTTGGTTCCTACAAGGGGCCTCCCATTTCCTTACGCTTAGACCCAGCTATCACACCCATTAGGATTAAGCCTAGAAGGGTGCCTTTTGCTCTCAAAAGCAAAATTGATGCAGAGCTGGACAAGCTGCTCCAGCAGGGAATCTTAGAGCCTGTGGATTCTAGTCCATAGGAAACCCCCATTGTGATGCCTCTAAAGGCTAATGGAGAAGTCTGAATTTGGATGGACTAAGTGCACACTGAATAAAGCGCTACAGCAGCATGCATATCCAGTGCCTGTGGTAAGCCACATCCTGGCCTCCCTCAAGGGGGGGCATCTCTTTGCAAAGCTTGATTTGGCTAAGGCCTACCAACAGTTACCTGTTGATGAGGCAACAGCTGAGGCGTACACCATTGTAACACACAGAGGAGCCTTCAAGGTTAAAAGACTACAGTTTGGGATTAATGTAGCTCCTGGCATCTTCCAAAGCGTGATGGAGTGATGCTTCATGGTATTCCTGGGGTTTGTCCCTATTTTGATGATGTCCTCATTGCTGGGGAGTCATCTCAAAATCTAGCTGAAAGACTAAGAGCTATTTTGCTTCATTTCCACCAAGTAGGCCTGAAATTGAAGCAAGACAAATGTAAAATAGGAGTCAATTCTATTGACTTTCTAGGATTCAGAATTGATACTCAAGGCATCCACTGTCCTGAATCCAAGCTTCAAGCGATTCAGCAGGCCCCAAGTCCCAAGTCCAAGAGTGAGCTGCAAGCTTTCTTGGGCTTTTAAATTTCTATCACGCATTTCTCCCAAATAAGGCTGCAGTGGCAGAGCTGTTACATCAGCTCTTAAACAAGCAGGCTCCATGGCAGTGGACTAAAGTCCATGAAAAGAGTTTCAATGAGGTTAAGGCCTTGCTCTCTTCAAATGTTGTATTAGCGCATTTCAATGAGCAACTGCCTGTGTGCATCGCATGTGATGCATCTCCTTATGGGGTGGGAGCAGTACCTAGCCACCTGAAGGCTGATGGGACACAAGTCCCTGTGGCCTACTACTCAAGGACTCTGTCATCTGCAAAGCGTAATTCTGCTCAGATTGACAGAGAAGCCTTAGCCATAGTGGCTGGCATAAAGAAATTCCATGATTTCTTATATGGCCGCCACTTCACGGTCTACACAGACCATAAGCCTCTGCTGGGTTTGTTTACTACTAACAAACAGACACCACACATTATTTCTCCACGTATGCTGAGATGGTCCATTTTCCTGTCAGCATATGACTACACGCTAATTCACAAACCTGGAAAAGAGATGGGCCATGCAGATGGCCTCAGCAGATTACCTCTAAAACAGATAGAGGCAGATCCTGTTCCGCTATTAATATTCTTTCCATTCAGGAGTTGCCTGAATCTTCCCTCAGTGCTAGGGATATGGCTACTGAAACAGCCACTGATCACACACTTACACGCATGCTGACATGGGTGTTGTCAGGATGGCCTGACACGTGTCCAAATACTGAGTTTCAAAGCTTATGGCAAAGAAAGCACAAGCTTTCCACATTCAAAGGGTGCCTGTTATGGGGTAGTAGGATAGTCATCCCAGCCTCATTGAGGTCTAGAGTCTTGCTCTCTCTGCATGAGGGACATCCAGGAATAGTAAGGATGAAAGCACTTGCGCTCAGCCATCTCTGCTGGCCTGGCTCGATAAAGACATCGAGGCCTAGGTGCATGGGTGCCAAGTGTGCCAACAGTCACGGCCTGAAATGCCTCAGGCCCCAGTACATAGGTGGGAGGAAACACAAAACCCTTGATCAAGGGTACATATAGATTATGCTGGGCCCTTTCAGGGGCAATTCTTCTTTCTCCTCGTTGACAGCCATTCCAAGTGGCTAGAGGTTGTTCCTGTTTCTTCCACTACTACTGCCAGGACCATCCAGGTGTTGAGAGGAATTTTCTCCTCACATGGATTTCCAGATGTCCTGGTTTCAGATAATGGCCCCCAATTTACCTCTTTTGAGTTCCAGGCTTTTCTGCAGGCCAACTTGATCCAGCATGCAACTTCTGCTCCCTTCCACCCATCTTCCAATGACCAAGCAGAGAGGATGGTGTGCACTACCAAAAATGCTCTCAAGAAACTGACTTATGGTAACTGACATCACAGGTTAGCAGATTTCTTTCTTGCACACCGTACCACACCTTGCACAGCCACAGAAAGGAGCCCAGCAGAACTCCTCTGGGGTCGCCGCCTCATCACCAAACTGGACAGGTTGCACCCAGACTGGGTGGCTTCACAGGTATCACAGCCACGGGCACCTATGAGACTTCAGGTGGGTGATCCGGTCTGGACAGCTGCTGGTTTTGAGCTCGAGGGACAATGCTCCCAAGAGGGGTCCATTGTGTACTTGGGGAATTCCACCCCTCCACTGGACTTGGGGAATTCCACCCCCCCCAAGGAACTCTGGCTTGAATTCAGAGGATCCAGCCAGTCAGCAGCTGGGTGGGTCACCTGGGTCCTTTGGGGCACCAAAGTCCTGGTCTGCCTAGCCTGGCAGGTGAGCAGGTAGGCCAGGCAGCCCCACCGGCCATTAGAAGGTCACAGCGGGCCAAGTGCCCACCCAAACATCTTGGAGACAATGTGAGGTTTCTGTCAATGCAAAGGGAACCTTGCTAGTCTGGAACAGGATGCTGACTAACACTCAGTATAGAGTGTTGTCTACAATATATGATTTTGGGTGCATTTTTGTTTAGTTGAAATAATTATTGTGTACACGTGCTCTGCCTGTGTGCAGGCCATTGTAACTTCACTACTCCCTTCCCCTTGAACAAATGTACCTGTGTGTACAGCTAAGGTGTGTTTTATCTAAGGGGGAGGGGTGTTGTGTCCTGAGCCTGCTGAAGTATTCAGCAGGCTCAGAAATGTTGCAAACGGTCCCGGGCAAACCAAAAGCTGCCCAGGACCAGACTAGCTGACGCCAGCCTTGTGTGCATGCGCAAGGCGCGAAATAGCCAGATTCCTATTGGTTGTTGCTGTCCGGGCTCAGGACGCTGTAAAAGGCCTGCGTGCCTTTTGCTGTTGGCTGGTTGTAAGGAGAAGATCAATAAAGAAGCTTGTTGTCCATTATGTGCCTTCATGTGATGCCTGAATCCCCAATACATAAAACTATCTATCTATCTATCTATCTATCTATCTATCTATCTATCTATCTATCTATCTATCTATCTATCATCTATCTATCGATCATCTCTCTCTCTCTCTCTCTCTCTCTCTCTCTCTCTCTCTCTCTCTCTCTCTCTCTCTCTCTCTCTCTCTCTCTCTCTCCAGCCAGCCAGCCAGCCAGCAAAGATATGTGGATCACACACACACACACACACACACACTTTATATTCATCTACCTCACCCTATCCCAACATTGGTGGAAAAAAGAGGTCTTAAGTGCTTTTCGAAGACTAGGAGATGCCAGACTTCAAGGGGAAGAGCACCCATCATAATATGAACCTTTTGGCTCAGTTGCAGCTTCCTGGTGGTCTTCAAAGGCAGCCTCCTGTGGAGCACATTGCAGAATCCAAACAGGAGATGATCAAGGCATGAGTGACCATATACAAGATTGTCCCGGTCCAGGGAAAAATGCAGTTGTACACCAAACAAATTTGTGCAGAGCTCCCCCCCCCTAGCTACTGCTGCCACCTCTCCTTGAGAAGGAGCAGTGAATCTGGGAGGGCCCTGAAACTGCACTCATATATTTCAGTAAAAAAGGAAAGCGATCACCAGGAAGTAAAACACCAAGGTTTTAATAAATAAAATCAAGCTTTCGATGGCTAACATCTGCCATCATCGTCAGGATACAAGCCAGTTAGTGAGGAAACCTGCTTATAAGCATAGCCACACCTAAACTCTACGCATGGACCTTGTAACAGGTCCAAGCCAACTAATCCTTACTTCACTTACAGCCTTCAGTGATTCTTTCTTTTAGCTCTGACTTACATCCACCTAGCTTTCGATGGCTAGCACCTGCCATCATTGTGAGAATATGCCATCATGCCTAGAGTTTAGGTGTGGCTATGCTTATAAGCAGGTTTCCTCACTAACTGGCTTGTATCCTGACGATGATGGCAGATGTTAGCCATTGAAAGCTTGATTTTATTTATTAAAACCTTGGTGTTTTACTTCCTGGTGATCGCTTTCCTATTTTACTGAAATGTATGTACCCAGGAATCGCTATTCTTCAATTTTTAATGTAATTTTTATTATATATATATATATATATATATATAATATATATATATAATATATATATATTATATATTATATATTTCTGAGGTTTTCGCGGGTATATTTGTATGTAGGTCTTTGGTTGTTCGGGTTTTCTCCGGGTAAAATTGGAAGTGTCTTGGCGACGTTTCGACGAAGTCCCATTCGTCATCTTCAGGCTGGTGTTTTCAGCTTCGTCGAAACGTCGCCAAGACACTTCCAATTTTACGCGGGAGAAAACCCGAACAACCAAAGACCTATATATATATATATATATATATATATATATAATAAAATATAAAAATGAACACTAGGGTAATAAAAACTAAGGAAGTTTTTAATAGGTTAAAACTATAAAAGTTTTAAAAAGCGCCAAGCTTTCGCCGTCACCTGCCGGCATCCTCAGGGCTGGCGTGCCAGAGAATGAGAAGGTCTTTTTATAGGCGTGCCGAGGTTTGCGCTCGGCTCCTTGATCTTGTTATAGGGCCTGATTGGTTCAGCCGTGTATAGTTGGCCTGCGCTTTTTTTCTCTTCTTAGTTGTATTTTTATCCTTGTCCGTCTCCAGTTCTCCCAACCTCAGATTAGCTGAATGGCAATTCCAGTTATTTCGGTTGCTTTCATGTTCCGATCTCCCCTCAGGCTTGGGTGGTGGTGGACGTTCCAAGTTCCTTTCTCCACCCCGTTCTGTCCGGTTGTTACTTTTAGAGTCCCATATATTTCCGGTCTCAATGCTTTCGGTTTTAATATGTTTATCATCCTGGTAATCCCGTAAATTGTTACGAGTCTGGTGTAGCGTGGGGGGGTATTCCGCATGGTGGAGGGGTCGTCTCTTGTTCATTGTCATGCCCAGCTGCCTCGCACGTGTCTTACTCCGAGTGCTCAATCCTGGGGGTGTGTGCACAGCCATCGAGGCGCGTCCCTCCTGGTTACAGTGTTCTTCCTCAGTTCTCCCCTTTTTTACCTTGTTGGAAGCGCTCGCGTATGTTCTATGGGAGTCCTCAGGATCGTCAGGTAGGGGGTATGACAGCTCGATCTCTCGCCCCCTGCCGCTCTCCGACTTTCCTTCCTCCTCTCTAACGGTATGTAGGGGTTCATCATCAACCACCTCCCGTGGTTTGTCCTCGTAGGAGCTGATCGTTCCAGCTGCATGGGGGGGTCTTCTCCTCTTTTCCCGACCAGCTGCGATGTTTCTTTTGGTGTGTGGGCAGGCCATTGCGTTTGGTGATTCCTCCGCATTTCCACCTGCCGTATCTTCCCTCATCTCTTCTTTGTAGCCGGGGGTCCGGACCTTGGTTCCTGTCCCTCCCCTGATCTTCTGGGATTGCGGCAGTCCCGCGGGGATGGTCGAGGTGCCTCGCGTTTGTTTCCCTTCTTTCGAATTGCACCTGGTTCGTTGGGCGGTGCGGGTGCTACCCAGATTGTTATCAGGCCGTCGGGGGTGTTGCCACTGATTATTGGCACTCCATGATCTTAAGGCTAGATAGGATGGGCATAGGTCAATGTGCCTATTAATAGACTTACTGTCTGAGAGCCATGCCTCTCTAAGAAGGCGGCCCCCTTTGGTGTTATCATTTGCCAATACATTGACGTCACTAAAGTTAAACTTATGGCCTAGATCCACCATATGGGCCCATATTTGGGAGTGACAGTCTCTCCTTCTCACTGCTAATTCGTGCTCGTGGACCCTGGTCTTAATGCGTTTAGCAGTCTCCCCAGTATAATTACATTGGCAGTCCGTACAGTCAATCCTATAGACGGCTGCTGATCTTTCGGTACTGGGGAGCGGGTCCTTAGGGCGCATTATGGCCGCTCGCAGTGTTTGGTTGGGTCTATGGGCCACCTGTATTTTGTGTGGTGCCAGGATCCTAGCTGTGGCTTCCGATACGTTATGGATATAGGGGAGGGCAATACGTGTGGTGGCTTGAGGCACGGGTTCTTGAGATGCAGGGTTACTCCGGAGTCCAGGTGGTCTCCTGAACTGATTAATGATTTTAACCGGGTAGCCGTTGCCTCTACATATTCGGAAGAGGTGGTTTCTCTCTTCTTTTTTGGCTTTGACGGTGCTGCAGTGTGTCTCCACTCGTTTGAATAGCGTCCTGACACAACTGGCTTTATGGGCCATCGGGTGATTACTCCTAAAGTGGAGAATCCTCTCTGTACATGTTGGTTTTCGGTATACCCTGGTAGCTAGACATCCATCCACCTGGCGCTGCACTAGTACATCCAAAAATGCTAGACTGCCCTGATCTTCTTCCTCCATGGTGAATTGGATGTCCGGGTATACCGAATTCAGGATGCCCATAAATTCAGTTTTGTGTCTTTTCTTAATGACCGCAAACGTATCATCCACATAGCGGGCCCAAAATTTTGGTTGGTGTTGGGCCATCGCTATGTGTTCCAGCTGCTGGAGTACCATCTCTGCAACCACACTAGAGATCGGCGACCCCATAGGTGTTCCTTTAATTTGCTCATATATAGGGAGGTTGGGAGAGGTTGGGAGAACTGGAGACGGACGAGGATAAAAATACAACTAAGAAGAGAAAAAAAGCGCAGGCCAACTATACACGGCTGAACCAATCAGGCCCCATAACAAGATCAAGGAGCCGAGCGCAAACCTCGGCACGCCTATAAAAAGACCTTCTCATTCTCTGGCACGCCAGCCCTGAGGATGCCGGCAGGTGACGGCGAAAGCTTAGCGCTTTTTAAAACTTTTATAGTTTTAACCTATTAAAAACTTCCTTAGTTTTTATTACCCTAGTGTTCATTTTTATATTTTATTATGAATATCCCTAGGGTTCACATTTTTAACCTTTTTAATCGCATATATATATATATATATATATATATAATTAGACAGATAGGCAATATTCTGATTCAGTATCACTATAACAAGTGTTCCAATGGACCTAAAAGAAAAAAAATATTTCTGTACAATTAGTATTATTGCTTCAAGAAATTAATTTTAGGGATAGGATATCACACTCTTATACCATATCGCAAAGTTTTAGAAATCACTTTAAAAGTTCCCCCCTCCATACATTATGATTTACTTAGCTAAAAGAAAATGATAGTGCTCATCTTTTCTTTGTTGTATATTGTATTGAATTACTGAGATGTAATACAATGATTTCATATTATTTTAATACACTTTCAAAAAGAAGCTATAAAAATGTAAAGCATAATTTAAAAGAATGAAAGAACAATAAATAGTACTCCCCCCCAAAATGACTGCTGAGCTGTAGTAGACTTACTATTTAGAATGTCACTCTGCACATCAAAGCTATGTTCATTTAAAAAAAAAGAAAAGAATATAATAGTCAATGTCCTAGAGGGAACACAGTGAGATATACAGTATACACTAAAAAAACATAATAATCTCTGATATTTAGACAGTCACTTGTAATTCCTCTTGTATCTTACACCGGAAGAGCAGTGATTTATTACCATTAGGTGCTAGCTGACTGGAAACACATGTAGACTTTTATATTTAAAGTTTAAAATCCTTGCTCTGTTTACATTAAAGCAGGCTACACGAACCTTAACGTGTAACAAACCTTTAAAATGTTTTCTGCCTTTACACTCACCACATTCACACACTGCAAAAATGCATTTGTATTTGACCTTTGATGGTCATCTCCCTAATTGATTTTTTTTTTTAAAAAAAAAAGACTATTATAAGTCAATTGCCTTATTTTCGGGAGGAGGGGTGAATTCTATTTTACCATAGGCTGAGTAACATTTGGTTATTAAAAACATTTGTGTGTCTCTTTATCCCAAGGATAAAATAGGGCAAATTCCACCACAGAAATATGCCTTAGTAGGAGCAAGACAATTTAACTTAAAGGGCCATGTGATCTTGGAACCATAACTGGAAAAAGTGATATACTGTATTTACTAAATTTACAATACTACAAATGGACCAACTATTTGAGTCAAAAGAACTCCAAGAGAAATCGATTCCGAACATGGGTTTCTATGATGTGTATTGTGCTAACAGCCAGAAATATGTACATATTTAGTGCAGAATAGTATGTTATTGCTGTTTATTGTATCCATCTCCATACAAATCTATGCCTATTATTAGTTTCATGTTTCTCCTACCAGCAATGTAAGTGCAGGGAGGCTAAGTGAATGACTAATGTCACACAGATACCATAGCTTACTCTAGGCTCAATCCATTCTTTTTCCATAACCTTTCAGGTTATCACATAAGCCACACAATTAAGTTATCTTTCAAGTCCATCTCTTCCCATCCTAAAACATTAGACGTGTGTGTCCCTTTAGGCCACCTTGATGTAGACTAGGTACAGTCCCATGAAATTTCCTACTTTTCCCAATTTACCTAATTTTCATTTTTCTCTTTCTCTCTCAGAACAAAGGACCCAGTTGGAAAAGGGACAGATCAAGCATTGCCCTTCTCTGCAAAGTCAACCTCTTATTACTGGAGTCAATAATATTATCCTGAGAATCAGGTATCTTTCCTATAAATGGAATTTGGGTCTCAGAAGCCAAACAAGCAAATGATCAAGGAAGTAAATGACAGAAGTAGCTATGGAATAGTATTTT
Source organism: Crotalus tigris (assembly GCF_016545835.1). NCBI lineage: Eukaryota > Metazoa > Chordata > Lepidosauria > Squamata > Viperidae > Crotalus > Crotalus tigris. The sequence continues at coordinate 24,095 of NW_024096961.1, read as the reverse complement.
TTGTCAATTGTAGGATTTCTAACTTTGTATAATATGCTTTATTTCACTTACTATTTTAGTCCCTACTTTGTATCAGTTTTTCATCTTTAGATTTAGCTGCTCTGAACCAAGTGGGACTCTCTGACTTTAACTCCCTGTTAGCCATGGATATTCATGAATATTTATGAGAATATTTATGGGGATTTATGGACATTCTGTCAAGCAACTTATATAATGATTTTTCAACATCCTGCTCAATTCCTCTTCTATATCTTGTGCTGGAGTCCATTCTTAACTTCAGACTGGGTAAAAATATTTATTTTGACTATCACCTTTGTACCACTTGCCTTCTGTGGTCTTCATTTTCTCCTTTTATTTTTCAAGAGCTCCTTCTGCCTTGCCTGGGAAGCAATCACACACTCCTGCCACATTCTCCCCAGATTGATGCTCACATAAAATATCTTCATTTCCCGCCTCTCCTTTGGAGGCGTCTCCCCTTCATGTACACATACCATCTTAAGGCAGCAGTGATGGAATTGGCATTCCTGCCTAATTCTGCTAGGTCCAAGTCCTACTTTTTTCCAGTGCTCACTCTTTCAACATTCTTCCAATGTACTCCCCTTACTTGCAATATAGTCCAAGCCCCCTTTCAACTTTCTTTATCTGAAACTGACATATAGTTTGCCATCATTCTCACTGACAGTATTTTTCTCATTAAGAATTTCAACATATATGTTGATAACCTCATTGACCCAATGGCTCTTTGCCTTCTCTCTCCAACTTCCTCCTTTGGTCTCTATATCTGGCCTGGAAATGTGGACTGACACCCCCATTTACTACTATGGCCACTCTTTTGATCTCACATTCTCTAGGAACTGATATGTGTAGGATTTTTTTTTTTTTAACTATGGAATTCTTCTGCACCAAGCTTTGCACATTCTTCAGATATCTCTCTTGCTTTTTCCATGACCATCAGATTCTCAACACTGTGGCTTTCTCAATATCACTGTTGTTCAATTGTTCCTAACCCAGATGTTATAGTTTTTACCTGTTCTCAATTCTTAATTTGCTTACATCACAGTAAACCATTCATTCCTCCAATGTTCGGCTTGAGTTCACTTACTCCAGTTATTTTTATTTTTGCTGATATTTTCAGGCTACCAAGTACATCTAAAAGATCTGACTGATGCACCTGACTTATACTGTAGATTATGCTCTTCTTTGCTAGATATCTAGTAGAAAACTTTCATCGAACTATTCAGTACAATTTTATTGCACACCTCCCAGAGTCCCTCTGTGAGGGACATGGGTGGTTTCAAAATGTTATAAATAAATACTAATTTTTGCTCTGTAGCAGAGCAAAAGCCATGAGGTCAAAGGAACTGCCTGTAGAACTCAGAGACAGGATTATTGCAAGACACAGATCTGGGAAAGGCTACAATAAAATTTCTGCTGCATTGAAGGTTCCTAAGAGCACAGTGGCCTCCATAATTCTCAAATGGAAGAAGTTTGGCACAACCAGGAGTCTTCCAAGAGCTGGTCACCCAGTCAAACTGAGCAATCAGGGGAGAAGGGTCTTAGGAAGAGAAGTGACCAAGAACCAATGGTCACTCTGACTGAGCTCCAGAGATCCTGTGTGGAGATGGGACAGAGTTCCAGAAGGACAATCATCACTGTAGCCCTCCACCAATTTGGGCTTTATGGCAGAGTGGCTAGACAGAAGCCTCTCCTCAGTGCAAAATGCATGAAAGCCTGCTTGGAGTTTGCAAAAAAAAAAAAAAAAAAAAACCTGAAAGACTCTCAGACTGTGAGGAACAAGATTATCTGGTCTAATGAAACCAAGATTGAACTGTTTGACTTCAATTCTAAGTGTTATGTCCAAAGAAAATCAGCCGCTGCTCATCACCTGCCCAATATCATCCCAGCAGTGAAGCATGGTGGTGGCATGTTTTTCAGCAGTGGGAGACTGGTAGGGTTGAGGGGAAGCTGAATGGAGGAATCTCCTCAATGCAAACCTGTTCCACAGCACTCAAGACCTCAGACTGGGCCAAAGGTTAATTTTCCAACATGACAACGATCCTAAGAATAAGCTAAGACAATGCAGGAGTGACTTAGGAACAATTCTGTGAATATCCTAGATTGGCCCAGTCAGAGCCCTGACTTGAATCCTATTGAACATCTTTGGAGGGACTGGGAAATGGCTGTCCACTGACAGTCACCATCCAAAATTCCTTGAGAGAATTTTTCAAGGAAGAATAGCAGAAAATCCCCCAGTCCAGGTGCGCAAAGCTTGTCGTGTCATACCCCAAAAGTCTGGAGACTGTAATTGTTGCCAGAGGTGCAATGAATTTCAACAACTGTAGAATCAGGCTGCAGCATAACAAGATTGACAAAAGTGAAGGTGGTCTGAATATTTTCTGAATGCCCTGTATGTCTTTCACTCTGCTTATTACTTATTTTTTCACCAAGTTCTTTTCTCTTTAGTACAGAAGAAACTTGTTCCTAGAAAGTTACAAGGACATTGTCATGTAAACCTTAGGAACTGAATTTGATTTGAGTAAGTCTTTATCTTTTCTTGAATTATATTTGTCAAAAACCTAATTCAATCTGAGAAATTGTACCTTCATGCATCCCTAGGTTACTATCTCCTGCCAAAAATGTTTAAGGTCTGACAAGGAAGGTAACCAAGAAAGCGTTTTCTTTTTACTTTATCAAAAAAGAGAAAGTAGTTATTTCAACTTTTAGGACCTATGTAGTTGACTTACATAGAATAGGAGAAGTCTTTCTATCCAGAATGGATAACTTGGGGATGGAAACAAACAGTTCCAAGAAGCGTATACTGCAGATACAATACTCAAGGTAATAAATAAAGCATTAAAAGGCTTCACTTTAACTGCACAAATCCCTTCTGTCATGTTTGCGATTAACATTAGAAAAGGACTCACAGCCGGAGTCACTGCTGATTCACCTCCAGTTAACAAAAGAGCTGCCTGATCATTGTTAATTCAATTATTTGCATTAATTCATTCATCACTTTAACTTTATGCTTCTCTTACATGCCACATCTGGAGGCATGCTGCTCAGCACAGAAGCAAAGAATGTCCACTCAAAATGAAGGGCTTCCAAAATGCTTTGTTCAACCTTGAGGAGACACTTCCTTTTCATCACTTCTGCTCTTTTTCATAAATTGCCAAATCCAGATGCAAATATTCTAATTCCTTAGCACTGTATGATGATTCCCTATCACATAGCAAGCTGGGGTTGGATGTTCTAAGAAGTTTATTTAGTCAACAAGTTAATCGGGGACCTTGATTCCTGTGCTGCTTCCATTGCATCCATCTAGGGAATTCATTATGCAGAAAAATAGGGAAGGACAGGCCCCTGGAATACTGAAGGCGATGTTCAGGAAAATCCACCTATACCTCATGAGCTTGAGACATAACAGCTTCCTCCTGCATGTATTAGAACAGTCTTTACTCTTCCCACTGTCTCACACATATACCTCTACACTGTCACAAGGCAATCCCTCTCAGTTTCCAAAAATGTATGTGTTGACTCTAAGGATGCACAGCCCCTTCCAAGGCATCAAAAAGAAAAAGAAAAAAGTCGCAACCCTCTGGAACTAAGGGTTGCACATATGCACAGCATTTGCAGCGCCAGGAAATGTTGGCAGCAGAGAACAGTATTCAGACACAAGGCTGTCACTTATTAAAGCTGAAGTGATGGAAACTGGCTTGTTGTTTGCTTCCCTTCAACCAGGGGCCCAAAGAAGGGAAGAGAAAAGGTGTACAGATTGTTTTTAACCAGCACTGGCCTACTACACCACCAGGTGAAATCTACTGCTTCTCGTAGCATGGGAAATAGGCGGGATGAAATAAGACTTTGGTGTGGTTCTAAGGTTAATCCTATAGGAAGGGAGAAGCCTTATGGGCTCCTCTGGGCAACAAAACATTCTCAGAGGCACACAGCATTTAAAAAAAAAAAAATCCTATGAAGAAGAGGTCTATCACCAGCAACTGGATTTTCATCAACACTCTCCCTCCCATTTTTAATAGGTTTGTTCTAACATCTGTGCATTCCCATAGGATAACTTGCCTTTTCCTTGGCATTAAAGTAACAAGGTTTTCTGAAGATGTTCTTATTTGATAAGAAAACAAATTGTCCCATGGGATTGGTCTTGAACACTTTTTGAAGGTAACATGAATAGCTCATTGAAGGAGGAGCTTATATTCAGTGGCCTGGTGAAGGAAGCAGAGGGCAAATATGACATATGCTCAGAAGTTTATCTTTCCTCTGTTTCTATAATGTCCAGTTTTAAAGCTGGCTTTCCTCCGTGCTATAACTATGTTGCTACGGTAAATTTCTTGGGTTTTTTCACAGTTATCTGAAAAGAAAATGAAACTGCCTGTGTACTTCTACCTAAAAACAGTTATACAAATGTGCTGTCAATGGAAAGATTATCTGGTTGGAATGCGAATGTAGGGTTCAAATTTAGACCCTCTGGTTCTTGTTTTGCTTGAAGTGCCCCAAGCCTACTGAGATAAATTTGGCTTCTTTGTTCTATATCAATTATTTGTCCTCCAGGGAAGCTGCTCAAATATCTTATAGCTTGGCCCTTATCTTTCTTAAGTCCCCTAGTGCAGGGCTTTTCAACTGGTGGTATACGTACCACCGGTGGTACTTTGGCAACTGGCAGGTGGTATGCGGCCGTCCTAGAGAAATGGTAGTGGAGGGAAGAAGAATGAGCTGAAGTAGCAATAGTACCGCACAAGCCTGAGGGAGAGACATGCCCAGGGGGTGGGGCAGGGACAGCCCCTCACTGGCCCTTTCCTGCCAAAACCTCCTTTTATATCCCCTCCTCTCTCACCCCTCATCCTCCTTTTCTCTTCAGGGCACCTCCAGCTTCTGAAAGCACCAATCATCTGGAGCCCAGTGCTGATCCTGGTGTTTCTGCTGAGAACCCAATAGCCCTGCAGCTCCAGCTGTGTCTCCCTCAGGCTTGTGCAGCACTGCTGCTGTTTCAGCTCATTCCTCTCCCCCCCTTCTCCCATTTCTCTAGGACAGTTGCGGTACCACCAGTTGAAAAGCCCTGGACTAGAAGAGTTCCAAGGTCCTGCCAACATTGTTATTCTGTTATTCTCTTTCTTTCTCAACACTTATATCTAAATTTCATTTTATCACACTTTTATATGCCTCTTATTTACAGCTCGGTAAGCCCAGAAAAAAATAAGGGAAAAAAAATATCTTGCATTATCTCTTGAAGAACAACCTTAAGCAGAGAGGACTTTAGTAAAAAGCTTCAGAAGGGGATAAGCTTTCATGAAGCAAATAACATATTTTGACCTTCTTGTGGCAGCCAAACATTATTTGGTCAAGTTTCTTTCTCAGTGTGGGATTGAAAAGATAAAAGAAATTCCAAAAAGTGGCTGTGACACTCAGGAAATTGTAGTATCTAGCTGTTTCCTGGTCAAAAAGCAAAGGCAGTGTACTGGGGGACAAGATGGGGTCGTACTCAATTCCTTTTGAATCTAACCAGTCTCTGGCATTTGTATCCTATCAGGAAAATGACAGTTAGGAGACCCTTCCAAGAAGTTTTCTGGGAAACCAGATATAATTACTCCAGAAGACTCCTCCTTAATAAGTATGACAAATTTCATAGTAACAAATATTTGTGGCAGTTTCTACTCTCTGGAATTGTTCTTTAACTTTTTTTTTGCGATGTTTTCCTCACATATTGAGATATCCCTGATCAGTAGCATTTATTGTTGTATTTCTATTAGTAGTACATAATTCAGTCTATCTACAGCACCTTAAGTCACTGCTAAATTAGGTTATCTTTAAAGTTTAACAACTGGCATGTTCAGCCCTTGTATTTTCTCACTATTGATCCTGACTAAGGATTAGTAATGAATAGATTATCTTAACTGACAGTATTTTTCCTGTGGAGTGGTTGGCTTTAATTATTCATTTATCTTGCTTTTCCCATTACTTTCTCTTTTAATAGTGAAATAATATATTTACTATAAAGGTGAAAAGTGGAGCCAGGTCAGGTTTCTCCATCCATATAAACTGGCCATGGATTAGTTGAGAAAGGCTGTTGTATGAACAATTGGTGAGATGCTATTTATTTAACCTGCACAAGGACAGCCTAATTTATGTAGTAGCAGGATCATCAGTTTAAGAAATAGCCTTTCCCAAGTTGTGTTAGTTAGAGTAGCATCTTCAATATGTTCCTGCTTGTCAAGCATTATTCTGTGTATGTGTGCGTTGTATGTGTGTATGTATTTTGTGTATGTGTGCATTGTGTATGACTAGGACAAATCTTGATTTTTACTAAGAAATGAAGAATGCCAAATTTAATAGAATTTGGTTTAGGAATTTTCATACAATGCTCCTGATTTTATTTAGGAAGCCTTTCTCAAGTTGTGTTAGTTAGATTAGCATCTTTCAACATGTTCCTGTTTATCAAGCATTATTTTGCTAATGTGTATGTGTTGTGTGTGTGTATGTGTGTGTGTGTGTGTGAGAGAGAGAGAGAGAGAGAGAGACCACAAATAATGAACATTGCAGTCCAACTAGATCCCATAGCGAAGGATACCGGTGGCATTTTACAGGATAGCGGATTGATGGGATTTTGTGTAAACAAAAGAGATGATATCCAAGAATAATGACATTCCTTCCAGAATACAATAGAGCCAGCTCTAGAGGATTAAATGTAGGGAGAAATTCCAAATTATTTCACTGATATTTTTCATAACATACAATATTTCCTACAAAATATTTTCATATAACTTCTGGAAAAAGGTAAGAAACAGTTATGGGAAATAGCGAAGTGACCAAACAATGAAAGAAGAGTCTACTCTATGCAGACTTTCAGTCATCCAGGTTATGATTGTCTCAAAGATGCTTTTTCACTGGACTTTCTTTGTTTAGAAACACAAGTTAAGATAGGCAAGAAAATGGTAAGTGAGCACCTGTCCAGCCTAGATGAGTTCAAATCGCCAGGACCAGATGAATTACACCCCAGAATTCTCAAGGAACTGGCAGATGTGATATCGGAGCCACTGAACTGTATTTTTCAAAGATCCTGGAACACAGGGGAACTACCAGAGGACTAGAAAAGAGCTGATGAACTTCCCATCCTCAAAAAAGGAAAAAAAAATGGATCCAGGAAATTACAGACCTATCAGCCTGACCTCAATACCTGGGAAGATCCTGGAAAAGATAATCAAACAACGAATCAACGAACCCCTAGAGGCAAACAAAGTCATTACTAAAAGCCAACATGGGTTTGTCAAAAATAGATCATGCCAGACAAATCTTATTGCATTCTTTGACCAAGTGACAAAATTAGTGGATCAGAGGAATGCTGTGGACATAATTTACTTGGACTTCAGTAAGGCATTTGATAAAGTAGATCACAACCTACTACTTGATAAGATAGAAAAATGTGGGGTAGACAGAATCACCACCAGATGGATCCCTAGCTGGCTGACCAGCCGTACTCAGCGAGTGGTCCTCAATGGAACTGCATCTATATGGAGGGAAGTGTATAGTGGGGTGCCCCAGGGCTCTGTTCTGGGCCCAGTACTCTTCAACATCTTCATCAACGATTTGGATGAAGAGATAGATGGGGAACTCATCAAATTTGCAGACGACACCAAGCTGGCAGGAATAGCCAACACTCCAGAAGACAGGCTTCAGATACAGAAGGATCGGGACAGACTTGAACACTGGGCACTAACTAACAAAATGAAATTCAATGGTGAAAAAAGCAAGGTTCTACATTTAGGCAAGAAAAACCAAATGCACAAGTACAGCATAGATGGCACCATGCTCAATAATAGTAACTGTGAGAGGGACCTCGGAGTCCTAGTAGACACTCACCTAAATATGAGCCAGCAGTGTGCTGCAGCTGCCAAAAAGGCCAACACAGTGCTAGGCTGCATTAACAGAGGAATAGAATCAAGATCACGTGAAGTATTAATACCACTCTTCAATGCCTTGGTAAGGCCACACTTGGAATACTGCATCCAGTTTTGGTCACCATGATGTAAAAAAGATGTTGAGACTCTAGAAAGAGTACAGAGAAGAGCAACAAAGATGATTAGGGACTGGAGGCTAAAACATATAAGGAACGGTTGCTGGAATTGGGTATGTCTAGTTTAACAAAGAGAAGGACAAGGGGGGACATGAGAGCAGTATTCCAATATCTCAGGGGCTGCCATAAAGAAGAGGGAATCAAGCTATTTTCCAAAGCACCTGAAGGCAGGACAAGAAGCAACGGGTGGAAACTAATCAAGGAGAGAAGCGACCTAGAACTAAGGAGAAACTTCCTGACAGTGAGAACAATTAATCAGTGGAACAGCCTGCCTCCAGAAGCAGTAAATGCTCCAACACTGGAAGTTTTTAAGAAGAGACTGGACAGCCATTTGTCCGAAATGGTGTAAAAATGAATGTGTTGCTGAAGATTTTATTTCTATTTCAAACGATTCCAATAAAACTTGAGAGAAAATTCTTTTAAGATTTAAATTCATTGGTTTTGAACTTTATTTGGCAGGGGAAAAAAAGCTAGAATTAAGATGAAAACATTACAAGATGCTAAGGAAAATGGAGGTTTTGGGTTGCTGAAATGGACTTTGTATTACCAAGCATCTGTGTTAACATGGGTGAAAGAGTGGATAACATTTAGAAATAAAAGGTTATTGTATCTAGAGGGACATGATTTACAATTGGGGTGGCACACTTTCTTATGGTACGGGAAAAACAGAGTCCATAAGTACTTTCAAAATCATTTTACAAGAAATGCCTTGTCAATAGTATGGGAAAAAATTAAAGCTAAAATACATTTAAAAGTTCCAGGGTGGTTATCAACGATGGAGGCATTTATACATCCGAACTTGGTAGACTTTGAAAAAATATGGACATATAAAGATATTCTAGATATTGATGAAAAATTAAAATCTAAACAAGAACTGGAAAATCAGGGAATTAACTTGTCCTGGTGGGCAAACTTACAGATACAAAGTAGATATGAAAAAGATGTAAAAACATATGGATTTTATAAGGATCAAACTGTGTTTGATAAGATTTTGTTAACCTCAGATGAGAAATTAATTAAGAAAATGTATAGCTTTTGTTAATTTTGGATATGGAAAGTGAACAAGTGAAAGAAACAATGACAAGATGGGCAAATTTTTTTGGCTATAATATAGAATTAGAAAAATGGCAAATGTTATGGGAGAGAAAGTACAAATTAACAATGTTGATGAAAAAAAAACCAATAAAATCTTTATATAAAAAAAGGAAGGATCATATTTCTTTGCAGTCATCTGGTTGTTAGCACTCGCTCTCTGAGAGCTGTTGAGGCCACTTGGGGATTTATCCATGCCCTCAGGGTCACCTAAATCAGAGTGCAAATGGATGGGGAATCTTCTTAGAACTGCTGAAAGGACTGTGTGATAGACAGGAGGGAGGTGGTGTCTTATCCTTCCCCTCTGTTGAGAGAGGGCTGCTCAATTTTAATACAGAGGGCCTCTTTTATACCTCTTTCAAACCAATGGTCCTCTCTATCCAGAATGTGGACTTTGTTGTCTTCAAAAGAATGACCTTTGTCTTTCAAATGCAGATGCACCACTGAATCTTGTCCTGATGGGCTTGTTCTCCTATGTTGCACCATGCATTTGTGAAATAGTTGTTTTGTTTCACCAATGTACAGATCTGCAGATGTCTCAGTGCCTTGTATTGCATATAACACATTGCTCGGTTTGTGTTTGGATGTTCTATCCTTGAGGTGGACAAGCTTTTGTCTTAGTATATTCTTGAGCTTGAAGTGTGCATGTATGTCGTGTTGGTTGAAAATCTTCCTGAGCTTTTAAGATATTCCTGCAACATATGGAATAGCAACATTGCTTTGTTTGTTATTCTCTTCTTTGTCTGTTATGGAGGAGCTCCTGCTTGGTTCTTTTGGGGGGGGGATTTGATAAAGTCCCAATTGGGATAGCCACAAGTTCTGAAGGGTTCCTTGACATGTTTTAGTTCTTTCTCTTTTCCAGAAAACGTTCAGCCTGGCGGTGTAGGGTTCTGATCACTCCCATTTTGTGCTCCAGTGGGTGGTAAAAATCAAAATGGAAATGCTAATGCCACTGTGTGGAGGTATTCTGTAAACTTCAGTGTTAAGTGAAACAAAAGATTTTCTATCAAGTTCTCTTCACTTAACCTCAGAGATGCCTCAGTTGGAGCAAGGGGTCATTTTGATTTCAGGGCAAGCCAGTCAACAGCTAAATCCATGAATCTGAGACATAGTCTTTAATCTCTACTCAAATATACCTATAAAAGTTTTTCTTCTCAATTCAGATCCTTATCAATGTGCTTCACAGCGATAATAAGAATAACAATCTTTCTATTTCAGATGTCTGACACAAACCTTATACTGGGAACTTGTATGAACTTTCAAATATACATTTTTTTCTAGCTTCATTTATAAATAAATTTATTGAAGGCCTCCCATGGAAACTGTCAGGGAGGAAATGCTTAAAATCTTGAAAGTTTCCCAGAAAAAAAAGGGAAGAAAAACACCAGAAGAATATAGATGAGTCACTGCAAAAATTCTAAGAAATTAAAATCTTGCATTAATATGTAATGAAAGGATACCTAATCTTTTATAGGAAATGAGCAAAGAGATTGGCTGGCAGAAGAAAAATACATCCAGGATGCTTTCATTTCTTTCTTTCTTTCTTTTGAAGATAATAGAGAGTGAGCGAGTGTAGAAAGCAATGAAGTTTAAAGCATATGGTACAAGAGGAGGTTAAGAATCCAAAGGAAATGGGAATGGAAAGATCAAAGAAAAACAGGATAAAGACAAAAAAAGAGTGAGAGAACAGCATTTATCTATATTTTCATCCATTCATCGCTGCATCCTTGGACAATTTCATCAGCATATTCTTGACATAATTCACTTCAAGCATCTTATTTCACACAAGGAAATAAAACTTTTAAAGAGAATAAATATGACTGAGAAAATGAGCAGTGAGAAATTAGAAAACCTGCCAATAACATGAGCCAAGTGATGTCTGCTGGGTTGACCAAGTAAAATAAACAAGACATTTGAGTCAGTTCCCCTTATTAAAAGAGGCTATATTAAAATTTCAATGTTAGTGAGTTTTCCATTGAGTAAAATTAACCCCTTGGCAGTTAACTTTGTCATAACATACATGGAGGTGTTGATTAAAAAACATCAAATCCTTTATTTTCACTCCCATCAGCCAATATGCATCTGATGCAACAGATTTTCTTCTCTGCTGTGGTTTCCTTGATTTCTGTGCTAAATTTCACATTACTCTCCAACCTTACAACTGAGGTAGTATGACAAGTAAAGGAAGAAATAGGAACTACAAGTTGAAGTTTATCCCTCCAGTTTGTTTTTTTTAAAAAAATAAATGTTTTTTCTCAGTGATTCAGTGTAGAGGTTACCAACCTAGCACATATAGGTATTATCCTTAAGAAATTGAGCCATAAAGTGTAATATTGGAAGTTTAGAGTTATTTATCTGAGAGTTCCATTAGGAATTATGTTATTTCCACTTAAATCTATAATCATTTACACATATTTGGAAGCAACTCCATCTTGAAAACTTATTTTAGAACATAGGTTTGTGCTATACATGTCTTTGAGATAGAAATATCTTCTATAGCAGGGGTGCAGCTCATTATCAGGCTATGGCCTGCTGGCCACTGGGCCATGGGACAGGCTGGCCAGTGTGTGCACACATGTGCATGCACTCACCTCCACTTATGCTAGCACCGCCACTATGCAAACGGGGCGTCATGCAGCGAAAACGGGATGCTGCATGGTAAAAATGCAGTTGCACTAGTTTCCGCACAGCAAAAATGGGGCAGTGCCAGCAAGTGTCACATGGGCACTAGCACTGCCTCATTTGCGTCGCACTTGCTCGCAGCCCTGTTTGTGTGCGCATGCAAGTGCGTGTGTAAAATACTTCCACCTCCCTTTCCCTTCGGTCCGCCAACTGAGAAAGTTGGAGATCTCTGTTTTATAGTACATCAATAATCTCAACCCCAACCTAGTTAAAGATTCTTCATAATAATGACTGTAATATCTTTGTTTTCAGATGAACACTTCTGGCCAGCTGTGAAGAAGCAGTTGTGCTATTTTTTTCTTATCACATACATACACAATTTCAGAGAGTAAGTGATAGCAGTCCCTTGGTAATCCAGAAAATCCTTTGGTTAATGGTTCCAACTTTGAATTGCAAAAATCGAAATGGTCAATAATGGCACTAAAAGACAGAATTTCTTTATTTCTTTGCTGCTATTTGGTGGCCATATGCAGATTGGAGGCCTTGATTTAGTAGCTCTATTTTAAATTGGATGCCAGTGAATACTCACCTTTAGTAGGCATGAATATTATACTTCTCCAAAAACATTTTATCTTTCTAAATGTATAAACAGAATATTGTATTTATTTAATAATTTTAACATTTTGAGTGACTAGGAAAGATAATCTTATAATTATTTACATAGAACAGGGGTGTCAAACTGACAGCCTGCGGGCTGAATGTTTCATGCCCACCCCAGCTCCGCAAAGGCAAAATTGTTGTGATACATCATGATACGTCTTGTGATGCGATCGAGTTTGACACCTGTGATATTGAATCAAATAGTTCGTGGATTGTTGGTCACTTACCATTCAACTGTTACTTTATGTCTATCTGTCTATCTGTCTGTCTATCTATCTATTTTGGACAAGAGCTGGCAACTTTCTCAGGTACTGGAAATATAACTTCTCCCTCCCTCCCTCCCTCCCTCCCCCCCTCCCTGGAAATATCAAACAAGAAAAGTACTATTTCTAATGATCCTAATTTCATCCATTTAAGAAATTAAATAACTCTTTTTAAAAAAAAACTTTTGAAGTTGTGCATATATCATCTACATATGATCATGGAATCACAGAGTTGGAAAGAATCTCAAAATCCAACCTCCTATTTAATATAGGAGTTGCTAAAGCATTTCAGACAGTGGGCTATCCAATTTCTGTTTGAAGACTTACAGTGAATGGGACATACTTCATGAATAGGGAATGGGAACATTCCATTGGTTGGAAATTCATAGGATTTTTTTTTTTTACCATAAGCAAATTTCAATATCTTCTTGGAATCTATTTCCTATCATTTTAACCCACTGATTTTGATCCACACTCCACTGATAGAAATGAATTGGATTGCTCTCACATAAATATCTTGAAAATAAGCCATTGATATACAAACCCTCCGCAAATTGGTCTAATCTCTTTTAAATTTATCTAAGTCAGAAAGGTACCTATTGTTCAATTTCCTGTTGGTTAAATGGATAACATTAATTAGACTCTGGAGGAACTAAACATAAGGATGTAATTGTTACTTGTTCTGGTCACACATTATTTCAATATTTAGTTTTGGAGCTATCATCCCCTTCTCAATCAGGACAGAATGCTTTACTTCTAATGATAATTATTGTGACGATGATTATTCAAGTTAAGATATTGCTCACAAGAAAGAATGAGTGTTAGAAAGCAGGTTCTAGTATGATGAACAAAATCATAGGACAGAGAGCAGCCGATCTGCATTTTGGGGAGAAAGCTACTTAAAACCCAAAGAGCAAACTGTCAAGTGATTAAAGCAGATGAATCTGATAAGTATGTAGTAAATTTTTGTAGCATGGTATCAGTTTGCACTTTTAAGAAGTGCCTCTCTTGACAACATTGAGGTGGATTCTATCTCTTCTTTCATGGTGATACTCTGAATTTTTCATGTTATCGGCATGAGAACACTGTCATATTAAAATTGTGTTGCCCTCTCTTTCTACATGGTGGATTTTTACCCACAGCCAATAATTGGGTTTTTTTTTTTTTTTTGCAAGTTTATCCATATCCCTGCCTTCATTTTGTTATTTGATCCCTTCTGTTAGTCCTCAGGAGATTTAAATAGTCAGTACAATTTTCAAGGCAGATTTGAGCTTGTCCTTAAACATTGCAGGTATAATCCTTGAGAATTTGCCCAAGTGTGTGTTTCTTTCAACCCCAACTCTAGTCCTCACAGAGGTCATACCTCAGAGAGAAGTGAAATGCTGTACCCAGATAGATGACAAAAACACAACATATTGGTTGGGTGAATTTAACAAATATAGAAATACTTCATTTGGAAGGTTGGGACTTACTTTTTGGATGGCATGCCTATTTAATATTTAATAAAAAAGTGGATTGGGTTTTCAAGTCTCATATTATAAGAATTTCTTTGCTTAGAGTGTGGAGAAAGTATTATAAAAGTGACTTCAAAATACCATTATGGGCTATACCTCGGCATGCCATAGAAGGCAGAAGGAAAGGGGTTAATATGGATATGGTCTCTTATGCACAGTTACTTAGATGGGATGGCCAAGATTGGCAGTTAAAATCTTTGGGAAGAATTACAGACAAATAGTGGACAGATGGAATATGGATTGTAAAATGGGCTGGCTTAGAGAAGATGAAGCTCTTTTAAAACAAGTAAGAGATCAAAGGCCAACCCATATTAAGAGAGTTTATGGGGTTTTAGTGGAATTAGATTCAGAACTTGAACTAGTTAAAGATTGGATGATTAAATGGGCACAGAATATTGGTGAAACGATTTCAATGGATACTTGGGAACTTATTTGGATAAGAAATGTTAAATTCACACAAGCGCAAAATTTAAGAGAGAATTTTTATAAGATGTTTTATAGATGGCACCTTGATCCAAAGAAAATGTCCATTATGTACCCTAATCTGCAGCCGAAATGATGGAGATGTGGACATTTGGATGCTACTTATTATCATACTTGGTGGACGTGTAAGCATATAAAAGCTTTTTGGATTAAGATATGGTGGAATATCCAAAGAATTTTTAAACGGAGGGTAAAATTTACTCCGCAATTATTTTTACTAGGTATTGTTACTGATTGTGATGTTAAGGAGGTTATATTGATGTTAAATTTGATTACAGCCGCTAGGCTGTTAATAGGGCAATATTGGAAGAAGGAATCCTTGCCTACTTTGCAAGAGTGGTTTCACAAAGTTTCGTATCTGGCATAAATGGCAAAGATTTCGGCTTTTTTAAAGGAGCAATCTCAAGAGAAATTCTTTGCAGTATGGGAAAAATGGATAAATTTCATACAATATAATTTGGATATGGAAAAATATCATTTAGCTTTTTTATAACTTGTAATGATCGTTTTTTCCTTCTTTCTTTCTTCCTTTTTTCTTTACGTATTATTACTTATATATTTTTTTATATATATATGTTCTATTTTTCGTCTATTTTTTTTTTCTCTCTCTCTTTTCTTTTTCCTTTTTTTTCTCTTTTTCTTAGTACATATTATTCATTTTAAAGCTTATGTTATGCATATTATTATTATATATATTATTATATATATTATTATTATGATCTTTATTATTTTTATTAATTATCTTATAAATTGTAAACGTTATTTTTTAAAATTTGTTAAATAATCCTATATTCAGTTCTGGGAAGTCGGGGGGGGGAGGGGGGGTGGTTTGGGAGGGGGGGGATGTTTATTTGTAAAATTTTGAAAAATTTCAATAAAAAAAAAAAACACAACATATTGGTACTATTGTTTTGTCTCTAAAAGCTATTTATCTTCATAATGAAGTTCTTCTGAATAAATCTCGAAATGAAGACTACCTTCAGAAAGGGACATAAATATCCACTATGAGATGGATGTGAATGATACCATTGTTTACATAATTTATCTAAAGGCATGTGTATGGAGGTACAAATGCCAAAAAAAACCCCACATAATTTCAGAATCATGACATGCATTTCTAGGACTTTTTAGATATGTTTATCAATTCTGATATGTATCTATGCTATAGTGCGATATCAAATCTGGGAGGTACAAAATCAAATTCACTTTCATCCAGAAAAGCTGGATTTTTTTGGGGGGGGGGTCATTCACTAACAACTAATCTACCCCACAGATTTATTGTCTTAATAATCTAGATGTGCTATTTTGAACTCCTAAAATATGTGTGTACAGTATGTATGTATGTATGTATGTATGTATGTATGTATGTATGTATGTATGTATATGTGCATATATACTTGTATCATTTATCGCAAAGTCAAGCTATTCTCCAAAGCACCTGAAGGTAGGACAAGAAGCAACAGATGGAAATTAATCAAGGAGAGAAGCAACCTAGAACTAAGGAGAAATTTCATGACAGTCAGAACAATTAATCAGTGGAACAACCTGTCTCCAGAAGCTGTGAATGCTCCAACACTGGAAGTTTTTAAGAAGAGACTGGACAGCCATTTGTCTGAAATGGTATAGGGTCTCCTGCCTGAGCAGGGGGTTGCACTAGATAACTCCAAGGTCCCTTCCAACTTTATTATTATTATATTATAAAAAGACTCTGATAAATGTATCTGCATGCATATATACACACATAAAGAGAAAGAAACACAATATTTCATTCTGTTAAGTGACAACATGCCACAAGCATTTTAGCATGGCTTGAGATCTATCTTTGATATTTGGGTGGGAAAACAGTAGCCTTTGTATAGGTATTAAAATGCACAGATCTCTATGATTGATGTATCCTGACATTATTTTTCCCCCTATACATGAACTTTTTCATATCTCCATCAGACTGAGCAACTCAGCACTTGAAAACTGTCAAGGTATTACCTCTGTGAACTTATATTTTCCATTCCATTCAGTCTTCTCAGTGAGATAGAAGACTTCCAGATGGTATAGAGTTTGTAGACTACTACCTTTACCATCTTCACTGCTGGCCATCCCTACAGTATATGTCTGGTAAACATATAACAAAATTCATATACCTCTACATACCCCTGAACCACAATTTTCATCATTGCCAGTAAGCCTGCTTAGTGAGAAAGGATGCTGGGAGCTTTAACTCAACAACATCTGGATGATTCTCCACTGTACTGCTCATGTTTTAAAAGAATCAGAACAGCCCTTTGATTACTTGGTTGGAAACTGATCAAAGAGAGAAGCAACATGGAATTAAGGTGAAACTTCCGAACAGTGAGGACAATCAACCAGTGGAAAAGCTTGCCTCCAGAAATTGCAGGTGCTCCATCACTGGAGGTTTTTAAGAAGAGGCCACTAGATAATCACTTGTCTGAGACAGTATAGGTTCTCCTGCCTGAGCAGGGGGCTGGACTAGAAGATCTCCAAAGTCCCTTCAAGTTCTATTCTATTCTATTCTATTCTATTCTATTCTATTCTATTCTATTCTATTCTATTCTATTCTACTTAGGACTAAGATATAAATCTTCTCTTAACTAAATCTAAGATACTGCTGAACGTTTGTGCCATTGCTACACAATATACAAAACCCTAAGAATAACAAACACATAGTCTTCTTGGCAAATCATTTTTCTCCGGCCACTCACCAAGGAATAGCTTGGCCTTTGATTTTGTTTTCCATGTGAAAAATTCCATATTTATCTTACTGAATTTTATTCTGTTAAGAAACATGCATAGCTCATTTCTATGTTCAATATATGCCTTTAAACGTGTTTACTATAAAGTCAATTTTTTTCTATGACTTTACCATCCAAGTTATTAATATAAGTCAACAGTACTCCAGCTGAATTTTCAAATTTTACAAGATATAGTAATGTGCAAGCAAAGGGATTAATGGATCATTATATATAATTTCTCCAGGAAAAGAAGGAATTTTTCTCCAAGATTTGAAAAGGGAGGACAGAGAGAATAACATTGTGTTCCTTCTCTTTTCCCAGTGAAGTTTATTTAGTTATTTATTGCTGGTGGCAACAACAGTAAAAGTCTGTCGACAAACTGGCTATCATTTAGAGAAAATTGTGCAGAGCTGGGATGGAGAAAGAAAACCATTGCCCCCAATTCTGATTTTTTTTCCTTTCAAGAAAATGAACCCACCTCGTAGGATTTCATAATCTGAAAATGGTCAAGTTGCAATCCTATTACATATGTCCCTGCATGAAGATTTTTTTTCCTGTTTAATCTAGGCTCAACAGACGTTCATATCAGTAAAGGGTTTCAAAAAAGAAAGAAGGGAGGAAAAGTTAAAAAAAATGTTTATGCAGCATTGCAGTGTGCAAGGGTGCAAATTATTAATAAAATCACATTAAGGGTTTGGTTGTCTGCAGCATATATGGTTGTCTCATGCACTTTTGTCCATGGAATGCCTTTTAAAATCAGAATATGTACGCAAACTAGCCCAACTATTTTAGTGTTTATTTATTTATATATCGCTTGTATTATTTTTACAAATATGTTTAAATGCAACTTTCCAAAGTGCTCTGCTTGTTTTTATGCCACGTTTCTGACTACATACTGTTTTTTTCTTTTTCTAGTTAAAAAGGAGAGATGGCACCAGACTCTGTTCATTGCTGTTGCCCAAGATAATGATGTAGTCCATCTTGGTATATCCCTGCATTCTGATGTAAAAGAAATTCTCTGTCAATTTCTTTTACATCTCTAACACATCGTCATATCAAGATTTTCTCCTGTAAGTTTCAGGGGTAGAGAAAAAAAAAAATCCTGAAAATCTGTAGGAAACTGTACATGCAGCATTTTCTGTATAAGATTTGGGGATAGAAATCCTTAATTTTGTCTTCCTTTTCAAAACTTTCCAAAACCAGAGAGAATGTTGGAAAGTTCTCCAGTCGTCGTCACAAAACAAAGAGAAAACTGTTCTATATTGGTACCTGCTTCTTGTCCCTGGAGAAGCTCATGTCACGAGCTTTAAGAACAAAAGAATTAAAAATAAGAATTTTCTCTTCTCAAAAATGTCCTTAAGGTTATCCAGGGCACAGGTAGCAGCTGCAGGCCATCACCAAGATAACACGGAAGTTGAGACAGTCAAATAAATAATTACATGGGGTACCATGATAAAAAAACTCCCTTTATTATCTGTAAGAGATGCTGTGCATACATAGGCTCATTCATAAAGTTATGCCTTTAATGGCAGTGCTGGATACAACTAGACACAACTCAGCAGACTCTCCCCTCTCCTTTCCAGCTAGGCTGTTTGTATCTTGCATTTGCGGCTGACAATGGCTCCATGGTGGGTTAATTGATCCCATTATTGCTGATAATTTATTTCCTGTTTACCTACAGAGATTCCCACAAAGCCAACTCCAGACATGTACAGCTGTCATGATATCCCACAAACTAGTCAATGGAAACTGCTTTTCATCACTCTTATCCCATCTGTCTGCCCTGTATAAATTGTATCTACTTTCTGCATTTGTTAGTACAACGTAATGTCTATGGAATATTGACAGTATGGAACACAATAGGGGCATTTGGAAAGTAAGGATGTTGTCACACATTATAGCTAGGTAACTATCATAACAGTGACTGCAATCTTAATTTTGGCCAAATAATAATAATAATAATAATAATAATAATAATAATAATAATAATAACAGCAACAATAACAACAACAACAACAACGATAATAATAAAAAATCATCTAGGCTGCAGGTCCAGGGAAAGGTCACAATTTGTGATAGATTTTCTCCCCCCCTCCCCCCCATTCCCTTTTCTGTGGGAAAAATGAAAAGGAGAGGCAGAATTACTCTAAAATTAAGACCCATTTCCCCTTATTACCAGCAGGGGTCATACATGTGACAGAATCAATTCAGGTAATAAGGGACACATCCTATCATGCCTTCAAAGAGAACGGTTTGGTCAAGGGAAGGTCTCTTTCCCGCAAGATCTCCTCCCCTCCAGGCTCTCTGGGGTTCCAGCTTTGCCAAAGCACAGAGAGTTCAAAGCATCATCACCCTGCGTGGATGTCGACCACAAAGGGGGGGGGAGAGAAGAAAGGGAAGAGGAGGATTTGTTGCCCTCCCTCCTCCCTCCCCCTTTGGCTGCTGTCAGTCTCCAAGTGTGTGGGCATTTGACAGTGCCAATTCACAAGGTGTGGGAGCTGGACACCCAGAGCCCTGCTTTTGCCCACCCCAGCACCATGTCCTCTCAGTTCAAGCGTCTGCTTGTCACATTTCCTTTCCTTGGTGTGCCCTTTATGACTTCAAAGGCTTGCTTTTAGTTCATAGAGGTCATAGGGCAAAGGTCAATGGGCAGAGTTTGACCTCTCCCTCACCCCCCCAAAGAGGAAAAGAGGAGAGAGAGAGAGAAATAGACTTTTAAAGGTTAATCTTTCTCCCCCCTCTTCATTGTTTCCGAAAGTTTTATGGAAGGAAACAATGGGCTCCTTATATGCTCGCTCACTTCCACAAGGGGGTCCCCTACATGGAGAGCTTAAATAGAACACCCACATGCGCAACCAATATTCCACCTGAAGGAAAAACTAAACTAAAGAAATCATGCTGGAATGTAACAAATATGTTGATGTCGTTTAAAGAGCCAGTTGTTTCGTTTCATATTTTAAACACAAACATACGCACAGATATGCAACTCTCTCTCTCTCTCTCTCTCTCTCTCTCTCTCTCTCTCTCTGTGTGTGTGTGTGTGTGTGTGTGTGTGTGTATAAAAACACTCAATCGCCCTAGGGTATTGAGGAATAAGTTAACATTTCACAAAGCTCTCCACAGCTGGTGATTATATCCTTTGCAATGTGTACAAAGACATTCAGAAAAGGAGTAGAGAAAGTAAACAGTATCACTTCTGGAGAAGATTTGGGGGTGGGAGGGAGGAGGAGGAGGAGGAGGAGAAGCAGATGAAATTTAATCTGGCATGCAGCCCAGCCACCAACTTAAAACAATACAGAGAAGGGAAGCCAAAGAGGAAAGAAAAACAGAGGGGAAAGTGTGGAAAGACCGAAGGGTGGAGGGAGAGGGAGAGCCCTCCACAAAAGTTTCAAGAATCTTTGGGGGCCACTAAAGAGCAGATTAGATTGCAAGACTAGGCTTCAGGGGGCTACATTCCTGTCTCATTATATAATGTGTGTATGAGCATTCTTAATTGAATTGGCAGAACCTCCAGCTGTTTACCTCTCTGGAAAAAATGAGAGGAAGGCATCGGGCCTTGGAAAAGGCAGACACAAAGTCGGGGCCTTGGCATCTAGAGAAACAAAGGTTGAACCTAGCCCTGGCTTGCTCTCTTGTTAACCATTTGTTTCGGAATTGCTTTGCCCTGAAGTACCTTCATGCAATCTCTGCCTTTTGACTGCAAGCCTTTCTCACCTATAATGTCTATGCAAGACATCTCTGGGGAGAGGTATTGACTCTTGACATGCTGTAGCTGTTGCTGATGGATTAAATCAAACAATCCTACCATTAATAATTGGGCTAAGATTGGCATGATTTGCATGTTTCATCAGCAATACAAAAGCAGAACAACAACAACAATGCTATTATGCATGTAGAAATATGTGCTACTTCAGGTTACCATTTCTGAAATACATTGTTAAGTCAGACTTCATGAACCCAGTTATCATCATCACTCACCATAAAGATATATAAATTATATATTTTTATTAGCCAAGCAGGAAAAAACATCACTCAATGCATAATTATAACTCAATGCATAATTATAGCCAGAAATCACGTAACTTCACTTATTCCTAAATAGACACCTTCCATATATAATATGCATTGACAAAGACTATGGTTTCTCTGCATGTAAGAAATAATTATTTATCCTACTGTAAAAAAGCCCAATAGAATAAGTTGACCAAGTGATGATATTAAGAAGAACCTTGGTTCAATTGCTTCAGGCCCCACATAGAGAAAAGATCACAGACAAAATTTGATATTGGTCAGTATGTGAAAGATTAAATAGGTCAATACTTTTCATCGAAAACGGTGATAGCAATCAAACATAGTACAATAAATTGAAGATTTATTTCTTGCCATAATTTCTTTTTCCACACAGACTTCTATTTATTCGCTAGTAACTTCAACTGAAATTAAAATGGAGGAGAAAATGACACAGGAAAGGTAGTGAGGAGAAAGAGGATGGGTCTCAGATGAATGTAGTGAGGAAGACAAAGGAAGAAATGAACTAGCAGAATAGGGAATCCAACAAGAAAGAGTTTTTCAAATACATCTCTAGCAAGAGCATAATGGCTAATGGCTTACTTCAAATAAAGAGATCTTAACAAATGACTCAGACAAAGCAGAGTAATTCAACTCCTGTTTTGCCTTTTGGATCCAAAGGAAATGGTGATTTGAATAGCATAGACTGGGCTCAAACACAACAGTGGGAGGGTGCAGATTAGTAAAGATGTGAAAAAGGATTTTCTAGGTAATTTGAATGCTTTCAAGTCCCCACACCATGATGAAAGGCACCCTAAAATACTAAAGAAACTGGCTAAAGAACTGTTGGGGTCTGTCAATTATCTGGAGAACTGGAAAAGTACCAGAGAAGGATTGGAGAAGAGTAATTAGTCCCATTGTTCATGAAACGAAACAAGAAGATTCTGGTAATTACTGACTAGTTAGCTTAACAGCAACTGGAAACTTGTTAGAGCAAATAACAAAGCAAGCCAGTCAATATGGCTTTGTCAAATAGGTCACAAGAGACAAACCTCTTCTTTATCATGGCAACTACTTTACTGGACAAGAGGAATATTTGATGTCTCCTTTTGTTTTTTTTCTAATTGTTTTTTTTTCCCAACCTTAATTTCAGTTTCTAAAGGCCTAGCTAAATATAATACCTTTGTCTTTAAGAATGTTTCCCATATCATCCTCCTTACTATTTCAGTTAAAATCCAACTTTCTAAAACCCATACTTTTGGTTAGTTTTAACTGAGCTTTTTTATTTTTTAAAAAGTCAGGAACTCTAAAAATGTATGGTGATTTGTACTCACAGTTCCTACCACTTTACTATCTTTATTCCACTCCTAGCTGTAATGTTCATCACAACCTTTTGTAAGATAAAATTATTTTCAAGACAAGTTATCTTATATGTGGTAAAATTAAGACTTCTAATGGATGTCTGGGTATTTGAAAATCTTCCATCACAACCACTTCACGTTTTTTGAAGTTACAGTTATCTGCCTTAATAAATCTTCATCTACCTTTCTGACTTATATGGTAGTCTGTTACTTTACCCTTTTATCTTAATCTAGGTACTTACAACAGTCAATGTTATCATCAGTCCAGTGGACCTCTGCATAGGTAAATTCATTCCTCATACACAATGCTATACCTCCTCCACACTAATGTTGCCTGTATCTCTTAACAAGAGATATCCGTCATCCACCCATCCCTATATGTTCCACCATGTATCTGTAATCCTTATTACATCATATTTATCTTTATACCTCATGATTTCCAGCTCTTCTTGCTTGTTACCAATACTTTGCAAATTAAAAAGATATGGATCAGATTCCCTAAATTCAGCCTTCTTTTTCTTTTATGACTGTATTTCCTTTGTTTCTTTGTTAAAATAGTAATTTCCAAATACATTTCACTTTGCTGCTGTATTTAACCTGTTACTTACCAATTTATTGCAGCAGTGTTATGATTTCCACTACCTTCCACTACCTTGTATTTTAGATCAGGTTAGCCAGCCAGCATTGTCCAAATTTGTATTTTGCTTCCTTAATGGGATGAATTCCATCATAGGAAAGCAGCTCATTCTCCCTTGGTTTAGCGATTTTAACTTTTGTTGTTTCTATCAGACTGTATTTGTAAGCTTTGGATCATTTTCTCAACAAATAAATGAACAAGTATGTTTTTCACTCATTTGTTTAACTGGATTCTCTTTACCTAATTTTAGAACACATGGATAGCATGTCATGTTTTAGGTCATATTTACAGTATGCAAAAATTCAAAAGAGCACACAAACCTTTAAGCATCACTGTATCCATATTAGAAAGAATTACATAAGATTTCTATATTATTATTCTCCTGATTTTTCTAAAAAATTGTAGGAAGCCAACAATTCTACATAAAATTGTGACACAAGAACGGGTTGTTATACTTGTAGATAAAATCTAAATATTTATTCTCATCTCTACTAGGTCAGTTAATTTTAAATCACTGTTCAAAAAAACACTATCCCAGTGATATAGACTGGACATCTAACTGGCTGGTTATTGCTTACCTTACAAATAAGTCTTTTTCTTCAAAATTTTTCCAGGTCACAGTGACCAT